>NC_090444.1:1853437183-1854827808 GCF_031143425.1 Pleurodeles waltl
TGTGATCTCACCTGTGGACACCGGTCTGTGGTAGGTCAGGTGGGGTTTGTGACCTCACCTGTGGCCACTGGGCTGTGACAGGGAACCTGAAGTCTGGTCTTTAGGACAGGACGCCTTGTCGTATGGATAAGGGGCTGTCATGGGGCAGATGGGGGGTGGGGTCTGTGATCACACCTATGAACACTGGTCTGTGACAGGGTATGTGGGGACCCGTCCATGGTGCAGATCGCCTTGTCCTAAGGGTACTGGGCTGTCATTGGGCGGGTGGGAGGGTCTGTGATCACACCTGTGGATACTGGGGTGTGGTAGGGCAGGTGGGGTCTGTGATCTCACCTGTGGACACTGGCCTAGACTGTGGCATGGCAGGTGGAGCTTGTGATCTCACCTATCTACATTGGTCTATGACACAACATGTGGGGGCCCATCCATGGAGCAGACCGCCTTGTCCTAAGGATACTGGGCTGTCATGGGGCGGGTGAGAGGGTCTGTGATCATACCTGTGGATACTGGGGTGTGGTAGGGCAGGTGGGGTCTGTGATCTCACCTGTGGGTACTGGGCTGTGGCAGGGCAGGTGGGGTCTGTGATCTCACCTGTGGGTACTGGGCTGTGGCAGGGCAGGTGGGGTCTGTGATCTCACCTGTGGGTACTGGGCTGTGGTAGGGCAGGTGGTGTATGTGATCTCCCCTGTGGACACCGGTCTGTGGTAGGACAGGTGGGGTCTCTGATCTCACCTGTGGACACCGGTCTGTGGTAGGTCAGGTGGGGACTGTGACCTCACCTGTGGCCACTGGGCTGTGACAGGGAACCTGAAGTCTGGTCTTTAGGACAGGACGCCTTGTCGTATGGATAAGGGGCTGTCATGGGGCAGATGGGGGGTGGGGTCTGTGATCACACCTATGAACACTGGTCTGTGACAGGGTATGTGGGGACCCGTCCATGGTGCTGATCGCCTTGTCCTAAGGATACTGGGGTGTGGTAGGGCAGGTGGGGTCTGTGATCACACCTGTGGATACTGGGGTGTGGTAGGGCAGGTGGGGTCTGTGATCTCACCTGTGGACACCGGTCTGTGGTAGGGCAGGTGGGGTCTGTGATCTCACCTGTGGACACTGGCCTAGACTGTGGCATGGCAGGTGGAGCTTGTGATCTCACCTATCTACATTGGTCTATGACACAACATGTGGGGGCCCATCCATGGAGCAGACCGCCTTGTCCTAAGGATACTGGGCTGTCATGGGCCGGGTGAGAGGGTCTGTGATCACACCTGTGGATACTGGGGTGTGGTAGGGCAGGTGGGGTCTGTGATCTCACCTGTGGGTACTGGGCTGTGGTAGGGCAGGTGGGGTCTGTGATCACACCTGTGGATACTGGGCTGTGGCAGGGCAGGTGGGGTCTGTGATCTCACCTGTGGGTACTGGCCTAGACTGTGGCATGGCATGTGGGGTCTGTGATCTCACCTGTGGGTACTGGGTTGTGGCAGGGCAGGTGGGGTCTGTGATCTCACCTGTGGGTACTGGGCTGGTAGGGCAGGTGGTGTATGTGATCTCACCTGTGGGTACTGGGCTGTGGCATGGCAGGTGGAGCTTGTGATCTCACCTGTGGGTACTGGGCTGTGGCAGGGCAGGTGGGGTCTGTGATCACACCTGTGGATACTGGGGTGTGCTGGGCAGGTGGGGTCTGTGATCTCACCTGTGGACACTGGCCTAGACTGTGGCATGGCAGGTGGAGCTTGTGATCTCACCTATCTACATTGGTCTATGACACAACATGTGGGGGCCCATCCATGGAGCAGACCGCCTTGTCCTAAGGATACTGGGCTGTCATGGGCCGGGTGAGAGGGTCTGTGATCATACCTGTGGACTCTGGCCTGATCTGTGGTGACTTGGGGAATAAAAAACTCGCTCCCATCATTTTGTAAGCACGCACAAAGGTCATGCCCTTGCATACAAAATGTCATAGCGGCTTTTTTAGTTTCCTTTATCCATGCTGCTCAGCATGGGGATGCTTCACAGCATGGCTGAAAACCACTGCCAAAGCCAATAGGTTCCAAAGGTGAGACTTGTTTGGCATTGCCAGGCCCTGACAGGCCCTGGCCCACTTAGAACACTGCTGGTAAGTGACCCGAGCATTGCATTATGTCCATCACCTGGTGACAGGGCCAGTGTATCTTGCACATGTTTCAATCAATCAATCCAACATTTATAGAGCTTGGAAAATCATCTGTGAGTGTCTCGAGGCGCTGTCTTTTTTTTTTGTTTCATTTTGTTTTCCATTTCTGCTTTTTCTCCTAGTCTACCATTATGAAATACTCCTTCCTCTCTGCCAACCTGTCCCCTCTTCCTTTTCTTTCCCACTCTGTGTTTTATTCCTGCTTCACTTCATCTTTTTCGTTATCTGCATTATTATATTCCTATTTTTTGCTATTTTCCATTCCTTCTTAGTTTCCTTCTCTCCTTCCCTTTGTTCTCTTCTCTTTCCTTAATTCCTTCTTTTTTTTATCTTTCGTCAGTTTATTTTTTCTTTACTTGTTTCTTCCTTTGCTAACTTTTTTTCATCTTTTCAGCTTCTCCTTGCTTTCATTCCTTCTTTTGTCTTTCACAAACTTACTTACTTCTTGTCTCTATTTCTCCTTCCCTTCTTTTAGTTCATTTTCTTTCTTTCCTCCTTTTTCTTGTTTATTTCGGGCCTTTTTTAGGTCGAGCGCACAATCGCTCTGACGTGTTGTAATCTATCTGTGGGCTTTTAACCACGCCCACCGCACGCCCATCACTATCACTCGTTCATGTGCCTGCCTTTTAAAAATCCCTTGTTATCATTGGTAAATGCTTTACGTTTGTCCCTCCCTGGGGCGGTTTTGTTACCTCCTTGGCCATTGACCCCGTTTGTCAAGACGTTTGACTGCGAGCGAACTTCTTTTTCCTTTTGAGTCTCTCCTTCGTGCTCATGGCGGCTGCAGCGCTTTGAATCAGCTCGCTCATGTCAACTGTTTTACTTTTCATTTTCAATTTAAGTGGCAAGAAAAGTCCAGTTAGAAGTTTACAACGCTACTGGCTCCAACTCAAGCAAACGCCAGACCGATTGCATTGCAAATGCTTGTTCTTTATTCATGTAATTATTTCTTTTATTCCAGTTTGAACTTCCTTTCAATTTTCTTTTTATATATTCTATCATCTGCCTTCCTGTTTTATTTTGTTGTTTAATTTGGTTTCTTCCTCTTCATTTCTAATTGCTTTTTTCTTTCAGTCTCATCCCTTTCTTTATGTTTATCTTTTAGTTTCCCTTTTCTTTGTAGCTTCTTTTTCATCATTCCATTTTCAGTATTTTCCTTCTTTGTTCATTATGTTATTTTATGCTTTTTTATTTCTTCCGTCCTCCCTTCCTTCTCGAAACCCACTACTCCATTCTCGTCCGTCACTTCCTGTTCCATCCTTTTCTCTATCTCGTCTCTTCCTTACTCCGCTCACAGAAGTTCCCACTCATTCCTACCTTCTTCTGCTGTTGTTTCTGCTTCGTTATCCCTTTCGCACCATTTTCTCTCTAGTTCCTTCTCTCCCTCTCTCTCGATGCAGTTTTGCTCTTCTCCTTTCTCAGCTCTCTCAATTGTTTGTTAAACATGCCCTGTACCCACCGCCTACTCCTTTATTTACTCCCACCCTTTCTTTTTCTCTATTTCTCGCATTCTTCAGCCACATTACCCTTCTCTAGCTCCTTTCTTTTTCTTTCCCTTGGTGTTACGCCCCTGTTTTTCTCTCCTCTCATTTCTTTTTTCTTTCACTCTTTCTCTCCCTTTTCTCTGTCCTCTCATTTCGTCTTTTTCTTTCTTTCTTTGTCTCTTTCTTGCTATGATGTTTTCCTCTCCCTTACTCTTTTTCCTCGCTCACGCGTACCTTTTCCTTCCCATTGCATCTCTCCCTCCGTCTCACATCCTGTTCTCCTCTTTCACTTCCTGTTTCATCTCTTCTCTCTCCAGTCCTCTCACCCCCTCGCTCTCTGTGACTTGTCTCTTTCCCTCTTTCATCTCTTCTCTGCCCTCGCTCTCTGTGACTTGTCTCTTTCCCTCTTTCCTCTCTTCTCTCCTCTCTCTAGTCTTCCCCCTCTCGTCCTCTGTGACTTATCTCTTTTCCTGTTTCATCTCTTCTCTCTCCTCACCCTCTGTGACTTGTCTCTTTTCCTGTTTCATCTCTTCTCTCTCCTCACCCTCTGTGACTTGTCTCTTTTCCTGTTTCATCTCTTCTCTCTCCTCTCCCTCTGTGACTTGTCTCTTTTCCTGTTTCATCTCTTCTCTCCTGTCTCCCCCCTCGCTCTCTGTGACTTGTCTCTTTTCCTGTTTCATCTCTTCTCTCTCCTCACCCTCTTTTCCTGTTTCATCTCTTCTCTCCTCTCTCCAGTCTCCCCCCCGCTCTCTGTGACTTGTCTCTTTTCCTGTTTCATCTCTTCTCTCCTCTCTCCAGTCTCCCCCCTCGCTCTCTCTGACTTGTCTCTTTCCCTGTTTCATCTCTTCTCTCTCTGTGACTTGTCTCTTTTCCTGTTTCATCTCCTTTCTCTCCAGTCTTCTCCCCGCTCTCCCTCTGTGACTTGTCTCTTCATCTCTCCCCACAGTTCCCCTTCCTCCCGTCCCTCGTTCCCAGGGCCCCTCCCGCCCTCCTCTCTCCTCACCCCCCAGCCCCCCTCCCTCACACGCCCCCCTGCAGGTCTCCATGGGAGCACGCTTGTATTTTCTGATATAATTTTAGGACATCCTGCAGGAATGCGATGCCGTCACTCTTTCTTAGAAATGCTTGTCTGGCTGCAGCAGCATCGCGCAGGGAGGGGTCTCTGGCCCTCGGGTGGGAGTACATGAAGTGCTCCTCTGGGGGGTGGGAGGGGGTGAGTTGAAACTCGTGAGAAGTTTTGGGGGGTGGAGGTAGATGTTCGTTGGTCCTTGACTGCTCTTTTTGAGTTCTGCATCCTTCCTCCACCCTCAAAGACCAACCCCCTTCCCCCCCTCCCCCCCCACCGTGAAATACTCTCCCTGCTGGGGGGCCCTGTACCAGCTCCACAGCCACTCCCTCTGCTGGGGGCCCCTGTCCCACCTCCACAGCCACTCTGTCTGCTGGGGCCCCTGTCCCAGCTCCACAGCCACTCCCTCTGCTGGGGGGCCCTGTCCCAGCTCCACAGCCACTCCCTCTGCTGGGAGCCCCAGCTCCACAGCCACTCTGTCTGCTGGGGGCCCCTGTCCCAGCTCCACATTCACTCCCTCTGCTGAGGGCCCCAGCTCCACAGCCACTCCCTCTGCTGAGGGCCCCAGCTCCACAGCCACTCCCTCAGTTGGGGGGGTGGGGCAGCTCCACAGCCACTCCCTCTGCTGGGGCCTTGTCCCAGCTCCACAGTCACTCCCTCTGCCGGGGGCCCCTGTCCCAGCTCCACAGCCACTCCCTCAGCTGGGGGGGGGGTGGAGCTCCACAGCCACTCCCTCTGCTGGGGGCCCCTGTCCCAGCTCCACAGCCACTATATCTGTTGGGGGCCCCAGCTCCACAGCCACTCCCTCTGCCGGGGGCCCCTGTCCCAGCTCCACAGCCACTCCCTCAGCTGGGGGGGGGGCAGCTCCACAGCCACTCCCTCTGCTGGGGTCTTGTCCAAGCTCCACAGCCACTCCCTCTGCTGGGGCCTTGTCCCAGCTGCACAGCCACTATATCTGTTGGGGGGCCCACCTCTACAGCCACTCCCTCTGCCGGGGGCCCTGTTCCAGATCCACAGCAACTCTCTCTGCTGGGGGCCCTGTTCCAGCTCCACAGCCACTCTCTCTGTTGGGGGCCCTGTTCCAACTCCAGCTCCACAGCCACTCCCTCTGCAGGGGGCCCTGTTCCAGCTCCACAGCCACTTTCTCTGTTGGGGGCCCTGTTCCAGCTCCACAGCCACTCCCTCTGCTGGGGCCCCTGTCCCAGCTCCACAGCCACTCCCTCTGCTGGGGGCCCCTGTCCCAGCTCCACAGCCGCGGGGGGTGCGCTTGAGGGGGGGGGGGGCTGTACATCACATCACGCTGCAGCTCTGCTGTCCGGGGGAGTGGGGGGGCTGCCCTCAGCTACATGTGAGGGTGGGGGCCGCAGGGCTAATGCGTGGGAGGCTGTGAGAAGGGAAGGCTTAGGACAAGGCAGAGGAAAGGAGGAAGACAGAAAAGAAGGGGGGGAGAAACAGGGGAAAATGGAGGAAGCAATATGGAAGATTGGGAAAACGGGAGAAGATAGAGGGGAGCTGTTAAAAACAGGGAGCAAGACAGACATCATTTATCAGAACATAAAAATATGAAAGACACAAAAAGGAATGAGCAAAGAACGAAGGGTTTATATAGAAGGGAGAATGAAAAGAGGGCAGAGGAAAAATGAAATGGGAGAGAAGGAGGGAGAGCAAGAATGCAGACAGAAGATACCCGAGTGAAAGAAAGAAACTGGAATGGAAAGCGAGAGTGAGTGAGGCTGAAGCAGACAGGTAGGGCTCGGAAGAGTAAACGCGAGAGAAGGTGATGTAGGGTGGGAGAGTGGAGGAGAGGACCCCCGGGAGCTGGGCAGGAGCGCTGGGCAGGAGCGGGCGCACCGCGTGCAGTGTCTGCGCGGGGCCGGGATGGTGATCTCATGCAGCCTGCCTTGCTCTCACCCCATCCTGCCTCCTCCCTGGCTCCACCTCTCCAGCCCTCTCATGTTTGCTTCCAGACGCTCCACTGTCTCACCCTCTTGTCTCCGCCATGTCTCCCCTCTGCAGGTCCGGCCAGCGACGCCTCCAGGCCAGCCGCCCTGGGCCAAGGGCCTCCTCCGCACCGGCAGCATGCCCCTGCCCTTCCTCCTGCTCCGCACCCTCCTGATCCGGCTGGCTGGCAGCAGGCTTGCTGCTTCCGGGGTACAGTTCCTCAGAAAGCGCCTCACCTGGGCCGGAGCCCACCTAGCGCTCTTGCTGCGCCGCGTGTGGCGGCGAGCCACCTCTGAGCAATCCCGCCAAGCCGTGCTGGGCTGCGTCCTCTGCCTCCTCAACCTGGGCAAGAAGGTGGACGGCGAGTAAGGAGAAGACCTCACCTGGCCGACAGGACACCCCAAAAACCAACCAGCAGCACAACTCGCCCTGTTGGCCTCCTCAAAGTTTGTGGCGACCTTCAAGTGGCCTTCAGCTGTCCACATCCTAGAGGAGAAGGGTTTCCTGGTGACACCTGTGAAGGAAGGCCAACTTCCCACCAAAAAAGAGATCCAGGATGTCCTCTGCCATACTGTGACCTAGTCAGGGGCACCCCGATCCTCCTGCAGTGGTCCTGGTGACAGAAGGGCCTCCCTCGGCAGGTGTGGGGGTGATAAGACATCCAGACAGCGGCCAGCACGGAAGACCCGGCTCCCGCGGCCCCCAAACTATATTTGCAAAGGGTTTCCATCCTCCTGACAAAAGACTGCTCCTTACATCTTCACAGCCATTCCCCATCACCCCCTTGACTTTTGGCACCTGCTTTGGACACCCCCTCATCAAGGTAGGGTATAGGTGCAGAGACGCAGCACGTCACCAAAGCCTCGTGCTGCATGGTGGCCATCAACTTAGGTCCAGGACACCACCCAGAAGCCAGGATCACCCTGGGAATATCGAGCAAAACTGGTTATCTGACCCACTCACGGCCAAGTGACCTCAAACTTTGCAACTAAGGACCCCTGCCTCAAGTGACCTGTTAAGCACACTCTGTCCAGACACGCCTGCCTTCAAGTCAGACCAGAAATACAGAAGTCCTGGACGCATCTAAAGGTATTGCCATACGCCGCCGTCAGCTGAGAGCTCGCGAGGTGACCAGGCCTTGAAAGAGAGAGAGGCCTACAAGGTGAAACTGAGGCACCCAGAACCAGGGCCTGCAAAGGAGTCAAAGGTCAGACACCCTCTGCCAAAGCAGGCCCACCATCCATTCACGCAAAAGCTCCAGAATCCTTGGACCCCCGCTAAAGGCATTGCCAGGCATCAGACACCTCAGTTTGAAGAACCGGTCAACAGGGCGTCACAGGGACCCCAAGGCAAGGGGCTGTGGAGGAGCTCGCGAACCAGCCACTCGTCAGAGTCGTGATACCCAAGTTCCTTGGCCGACAAAGTGGGCGAACACCTCCCTGATGGGAACGTGTGGCTCCCCCTTCCAACCCGTGTAGTCACCCTCAAACCTGGATCCTGAGGATTAAAGGGGGGTTCGCCCTTGTGCCCAATGAGATTTTGACTGCAGGGACACCAGAGGAAAGCTAGGGGTCCCCCACTCACCCACTGAACCAGAGCCTAAGATACCTAGGGAGCCCCACATCCCACCGAAAGGCCGCAATCTAGCGACTCCATTGTCTATAAGAATCTCCACCAGATCCAGGCGCCAAGAAGACTGGATTCTGCTCTGAAGGAAGCTTCCTCGGCGCCCTGCCTTACACTGGTTTGTGGAAACAAGGGGATAAAGTTTGGAAACCCACTTCTTGCTCTCTTCTGTTTTTGGATTTGAGCTTCTAGCTTGTTTTACGCACTGGGACCCTTCCCTGGTTTCGTTGATGGCACTGTGCGTTATCTGTTGATATTGGACTGCACCGAGACCCCCACTCGCCCTCCGGGGGAACAGGACTGGTGCTCTCCATTTCTTGCTTGTAAATATATTTTTGTGCCTCTCTCAGACGGTTTGTCTCTGGCCGCCAGGCCGGGCTCGGACGAAGGATTTGCCTGTATTTTCCGAGCCTTGCGCCAAGGCTGCAGGAAGCGGCCCAGGGACTCAGCTGTCGGGGGCAGCTGCTGCTGGAGGGGCCGGGGGTCCAGGGCAGAGCCCCCTCAGTCCCCGAGCGCCATCCTGTGCTGCCACCTGCCCCTTCCCTCCCAAAAGCGGGCAGGTGGGCACGCATGCCAACACCGCAGGCCTCAGAGGCGCAGCGCAGGATTCCAGGAGGCGCCTCATCCTTGAGCCCACCTGTCTCGGCCCCCTGTCGTGGATCAGACATTTGTTCGCCCAGGGGCTCTTAAAACCATTTTTGGAATCTTCCTCGCGGGCTTGATGCTCTGGGAGGATGTCTGACAGCGCGGTGAGGAAGCTACAACCCTTCACAGTTGGCACTCGACTCTCCCTGCCCAAATGCGCCGAGGTGGACCCCGGCATGGCCACTTTGGACAACGGCAGCCTGCTCCCGAACCTTAACGACCGCGTGTCCCTCTACTTGGCCCGGGCACAGGTGGGTTCCGGTCAGCCCCGCTCTGCCACAGCCGGCGGTGGGGCACCAAGGAGGGACAGCCCCACCGACGCCATCACAGAGGAGGATCGCATCAACCGGAACGCGCTAGCCGCGCGCGCCATCAGGAAGATTACTCTGTCCAACTGGCGAGGGGGGCCAACTGGGACCACTGAGGGGACCCCCAGGGTGTCCCCACCGGGCTCTGAGAGGAACCTTAACAATAACAACAGTCGGATGACCCGGGATCTGCCGCGCATGGCCGGCATGCACCGCGAGAACCGGCCCAAGGCCCAGGTCAAGGTAAGACCAGCTTATTGACTGAGCATGCTGCCAGGTGATCCCACGGCATATCTGACCCCCTCGGCCAGCAGCGGCTTCTTAAACAACACCGCTTTGCTTTCTGGGACTTGTAGTTTCACTTCTGAAAGACCCTGCATGCAGTGCTGTTGGCTAGAAACATAGGTCTGTTTCAGGGTGACACACATGACATGAGGCTACTTGAAGCTATGTTTGATTGTCATATAGTGTATGTGTATTGCATTCTAATTACATATTTTATAGAGCAAACGAGGACTCCATCTGAAAGGACCTACAGACAAAGCACAAGTCAATAAAACATTTGCCAGCCATTAACCAGATTAATCGAAAGTCACTGCCCTTACAGAACTCTCACTTAATCTCACTGCAGGTGTGAAATGTATTCCCTTGCTTGTCCTTCTACTCTCTCCCTTTACAAGTCCCAGAATGCAAAGTGACATAAATATCCAGTGCTGGCTGGCTGTGCGTCTCAAGCCTCACTCCTGAAACGGAACAACCTGCTTTGAGGCCCTCAGGATACTGCAGGAGTTGTTTTTTTTAAAAAGCTATCCCTCATCCAAGACAGCTGAAGAATAATATTAGGTCAGAGAAGGATGTCTGCAGCAGGTGCATTAAGCCACAGAGCTATCTTAGATAATATACACCTGAATAATAATTGTGTATGTCTGCGGCAGGGATAGTAACCCACTGAGTTATCCTACGTCACAGACATATCAATGATAATCCGATGCTGTGTGAAAATGCCTGCAAATTAACGCCCTAAACTACTTGTATCACAGAGACCTGGCTACTAACTTCACACAGACCACTGCTGCAGGCAATTAACTCACAGAGTAGCTTATAACAAGATCATATTTATTGGCGAGTTAGATGAAGCACTGACATGCCACTTCAAAGCGCTTGATTACTGATACTATAAACCCCTGAAAGTAAGTTGTTAGTACTTTAGAAAGGTGAGACCTGCTCAAGAGGGCCTAGTGTTGGCCCCACCCCTCCTAAGTCCTTAAAAATGGGTCAGGGGGTTGCTTTCTTAAAATATAACAGTTCATAACTTATATAGCTGTTAACACCACAGGTTTTAGGTCAAGCCTACCAGACAGCTCAAAAGACCTATTGTCAGCTGACCAAAAATTTACAGTTGGCTTATAGCTCACCTCTTGCTTGCCATTAGTGTGGCCCACCGCCCTCGGAAACGCCCCCACCGACCACGCCCGCAACCTCGGCCTCATCCTAGACTCCGCTCTCACTGGTCCGGCATTTCCCCTAATGCCATCCCTCACTGTCTAGGGTCTTTTTTTGAGATGCTAGCCATTCCTTAGCACCATCATGAGTCATTTTATAAATATGGCGCACGGATGGCATTAGGGAATGGCGTTCGCTCATGTTAAGAAAAATGACGCACAACTGCGTTAGCGCAGTTGAGCGCCATTTTCATAAACATGGGCTCTACTGTGAAGTGCAGTGGCATAGAGTGCAGTGGCACAGAGTGCAGTGGCGTAGAGATGCAGATGGCAGTGGCGGAGAGTTGAGTGGCATAGCGTGCAAGGGCGTAGAGTGCAGTAGAATTGAGTGGCATACAGTGCAGTGCTGTAGAGTGGTGCAGAGTACAGTAGCACAGAGTGCTGCAGAGTAGAGTATAGTTCAGTACAGCGCAGTGGCATAGAGTGTAGTGGCCTAGAGTGGAGTTGTGCATAGTAGAGTGGTGTAGAATTCAGTGGCATAGAGTGGAGTAGCATAGTGGGGTAGTGCAGAGTAGAGTGCCGTGGAGTCCAGTGGTGGAAAAGCGGAAAGTACAGTGTTGTAGAGTGGAGTGTCAGTGTGCGGTGTGGAAGAGTGGAGTAGAGTGGCGTAGAGAGCGGTGACATATAGTACAGTGATGCAGAGTAAAATAAAGCGACGTACAGTGCAGTGACATAGAGTGCAGTTATGGAGAGTGTATTGGCATAGAGTGAAGTGGTTAAGAGTAAAGTAGCGTAGAGTACAGTGGCGTAGAGTAGATAGTTTCAGTGTAGAGTGATGCAGCATAGAGTGGAGTGGTTGTGGGTAGAGTGCAGTTGCGTAGCGTGACATAGAGTGTAATTGCAAAGAGTAAAATGGTGTACAGTGTAGTGGCATAGAGTGCAGTAGTGCAGAGTGTCCTAGAATACAGAGATGTAGATTGGAGTTGTGCCGAGTAGATTGTTTTGCCTAGACTGGAGTGGTGTAGAATGCAGTGGTGAAAAGTACCGTGGTGTAGAGTGGTGAAGAGTACCTTGGCACAGAGTAGAGTGGTACCAGGTAGAGTAGAGAGACCTAGACCCGTATTTGTGGAAGGCTAATGTTGCCTTAGCGCCATTTATTTTGACGATAAAGCAACGTTAACTTAACTCCATATTTATATTTTATTTTGGAGTTAGCGTCATTTTTAGGAAGCGCCAACCCACCTTGCGTTAATAAGATGCAAGGTAGGCGTTTCCTTCCTAAAAATGAAGCTAACCCCCCAGCGCCATATCTAATACCCGATGCAAGACGACGCGCAAGCAGGAGGCGGACCTAAATAATGCTGCTAAGCCTGCTTAGAGCCATTATTTAATGCCTGGTCAGACCAGGCGTTAATGTGCAGGTAGGCACATTTCCATGGGGAAATACATTGACTGGGCACAAAGATGCCCACCCCAACCCCCAGCAGCACCACCACCCACACCACAGGGACACTATAGGAGGAGGGAGCCCATCATAGGTAAGTGTATGTGTGTGGTGTGCCATTGGGGGCCCCTTACATGGGTCCCCTTGCCTGGCACTGGGTATGTAGGCCTTGCCCAGGGGACACTGGTCCCCTGGGGTGGGCATTGGAGTAGTGGTAATGACTACTGTCTATACTTTGACAGGAGTCGTTATTTGGCTGGTTGTGCGTCAAAAAAATGATACTAATCTGACTAGCGGCAGAACGTTTGCAGCTAATCAGCCTACCATCCGTTTTGACCCATTAGCGTCATTCCCCCAACGCCAACCCTCAAAGTCTAGCGTCTTTTTTTGAGACGCTAGCCATTCCTTAGCACCATCATGCATCATTTTATAAATATAGCGCACGGATGGCATTAGGGAATGGCGTTCGCTTGTGTTAAGAAAAATGACGCACAACTGCGTTAGCGCAGTTGTGCTCCATTTTTTATAAACATGGGCTCTAGTGTGAAGTGGCGTAGAGTGCAGTGGCATAGAGTGGAGTGATGCAGAGCGCAGTGGCGTGGAGTGGTGCAGAGTAGAGTGGAGTGGCGTAGTGTGGAATAATCATGGTGTGGTAGTGCACTGCCATTACAGATAACATATTTACAATTGAAAGGATCATTACTGTGTACATTTGCACAGACATACAGTTTTACTAATCAATCTATACAGTGCACAGACGAAAATGTGTGAAAATTGCATCATGGAGGGTAAAGATTTGTTTTGATTATATTAAAGTATTTGTCTCCAACACACTTCAAAAATAACAAAAAATGTGCTTCATTTGTGTTCCTAATCCTCATATATATTCGGAAATACTTAAACTGTTCATTTAAATTGTGTTGTGTGCTAGAAAAAAAACTATTTCCTACTCCTAGTACCCAGCACAATTGTCACATAAATCTTCTCACTTTGAAGTCAGAGAAAGAAACGTAAACAGGCACCTAGGAAGGCAGTGCCTGACATTTGACGTGACAGCAAAAGTGACAAGGTAAGAACAAGATTTACAGGCCTGTTTACAGAAAGAGAAAACTCAGAAGAATACGGTACATTTGGCCTTGACAAGTGAAGGACTGAGCTCAAGCTGGACAGCCTAAAACAAAGCAAGCCAGCAAATGAAAGGCCAGAAAGTGTGAGTTACAAACCACAAAGCCAATGGCAAGCAATGGGCAGAATGCATTCCTAGGTCAACTTTCTGAATGTCCCCAAGATGTTCATTAGTCTGGTGGGCTGCGACCTAAAAAAATGAGTCTGTGATTGTTGAACATCTCTGAGGGAGTGGCTGACAAAGGCATGTTTTAAAGTGTTTGCAGTCTTTAAATCGTGACACTACCATGAGCTTTCCCTGTGAAACGCTGAAACTGGACGTGGACAATACTCCGAATTTTCATCCTGCACCCTGATTTTGGGGTGAAATCCTTTTGTAAAGGGACGGGCGTCAATAAGGGATGAATGTATGCTTAAGGAGTCTGTCTTAACTACCGGACATATTGATATGTTTTTTTTTTTTTAAATTGCCTCGACTGGGATTTGCCTTTTAAAAAAGTAGGGTCCAAATTTGTGATCTTTTGTAGCACAATTCATCGACCACTACCACACCACTAAGATTGTCCTGAAATGGAGATCGCAGATAAATGTCACAGATAACTCCATGTCATCAGGAACACCAGCTGCCCATTCCGGGATTTCGTTTGACCGCCCAGTGCATTCTGGGCGTTGCAGACCCAGTTGCACTAAGGTTTGAAACTTGTGTTAATAGATTAGATAAATTTTTCAGAAAAACACAAAAGGTTCTGAAATTACCTGTTTTGATTTTTTTGTTTTGTTATAATAGGTGGCATCTTCCAAATTTGTTCCCTTTCTCCGTCCTCAGCATCACCCCATCACTCACATCAGTGGCCTTTCTTTCTCCTCCATCCGGTTTCTTTGCATCCTCATTTCATTTTACATTCCATTTTTTAATTCTTCTTCGTATGACAGTTTTAGCTTCTGCTACAGCATTGCAGCCATTATTGTAATTTATAATTACAGTGGGGTTTGGGTCTGCCCCTTGTCCGTGACTGCATGGCTCATTTGTCTATTTAAATTCCCTGCTGCTCATCCTTGTTTTCAGTGTTTTAGTGTATCCTTCCGCTGCTGACGTCAGTTAACTATTTTTTGCTCGCCAATATTAGCCTTGGGAATGCCTGTAAAATTAAGTAAGCATCGGCACAGCCAATAGCAGCAACAGCCTACCTTGGAATGTCCTTTTTTTTTTTTTTTTACATTTCAAGATGGCTGTCCCACAGCTTGTGGAGTTGATGCAACGAGGGAGCCATCTTGGAAATATTCAAAGTATTGTTCCAAGATGTCCGGTGGTAGTTACTGGCTTTGCCAATGCTCGCCCCGCTTTGTAAAACCAATCCAAGCCAACAACAAGCATTGGCAAAGTAACACCCGTTGGCTTTGACAATGCTTCTTGGCTCTCATTTTCCTTTTTTATCTTCATTTTATCCTCATGTTTTCCTTCCTCACTAATTGTTTCAAATGTCATTATAATTCGAAACATTTGAAGCTTTTTTTTAATTGTGTTTTTTTACTTTGAACTAAATGGCAAAACAATCCGCTGGGTCCCACAAAGTGAAAATAAAACCTGGAGATCAGTTTCCACGTGACCCCCTCTGTTTGTTCCACATGTTACTGCATTGTTTAAAAGCATACATTTACAGCTGGTAAAAGGACACCCTAATTACTGTCAGTTAATGCCCTCTGGCCATCCCAAAACACTCAGCAACCTGCGCAGAGTGCAGAGCCAGGCAGCCAGGCTGTGCCTTAATTTCTAGAGGGGCTCCAACCAAACACAGAACTAGCATCACACAGTGTTCCGGTCAGGCCGGTACATCAACAAGGCCTCACAAGATTACCGCATGGGGAGGAGATATGGCCTAATGGTCAGAGCTGCCGGCTTTGGAACTGGGGAACCAGTGTCGAATCCCTGCATCTGCTCACCATCCTGTGATTCTAGACAAAACTCCTAATCTCTTCCCTACCTAAAAAAAAAATCTGACCTTGTGTATTGTGACCTGTTGCACATGTAAGTACTCTAATGCTCTTGGACCAAGTTTGTGCAATATAAAGCTGTAAAAACAGAGACAGATCTTATGAAGTACCCTCAGAATATGGGCAGAGCACAAACTCCTGCGGTCCAGGAAACTCTTTACAACTGAGTTGTGTTGAGGTTTGGCGGAACAGCTGGTTTTGTAACTAGGAAGTGGGCAGGGCCCTTCCTTGCTTTCAGCTGGATGTTAAGCTCTTGAAGGACACTTCTTGGTGCACTGACATCACTTTCAGGTGACCGTGGGACACTACACGCGAAATAATGTATAAAGTGTCAGTGTATCAAGGTGGCAGTATTATGTGGTATGCCTGGGGGTGTCTTACCATGTAGTACACTAGTATTACATTACCCAGAAGTGAGCGTTACCCAGGAGTGGACCTCGGGATCACACCACTAAACCTAAGCTCAGTCTGGTAGAGAGGCAAAGAGCAGTCAGGATGCTTAGAGGAACACGTGTGAAGCATCTCACAACACCAACATGGACCATGAGTAATTGACACGACTCCAAAGAAATCCAACACCAATTTAGAAAAATAAAGCAGTTTTTAAAAATCTTAATTTAGACACCAAAATGAACTTTGTATCCACCATGCAACCGGAGTTGTGGATTTTAGGAGCGTTGAAAAATAGATGCACTTTTAGTTCTCAAATGAGTACCATTGAAGTCAATGGGGGGAACGTGTGCAATCTATCACTTGTGGGGTGAGTTCCATGGAACCCACCTGGAGTTCACGTCTTGCGGGTCCCTAGACCAAGTCTCAACAGACAGTATCTCGTCACCTTGTCCAGGGGGTCCGGGTGCTGAGGTGTTCTGGCTGTCCTTGGTACTGACGGGATCCGCAATGCCTGTCAAAATTGCAGCACTTGACAAACACACTTGGGGATGGAGCTGCTGTTTACCCTCAGAAAGAAGAGGCTTTTAGGGTCGCCAGACCTAGATTCCACAACGGGGGCTCTGGGAGCAGTCAATCACGGGATGGTCACGCCAAAGGTGCTCTGCCACTTCTCTTAAAGTCGCCTCCTTCAGGATGCAGGATCTTAGGAGTGGGGTTGTTGTCGATGTCGGTCACTATGCTTGGAACTGCTCTGGAGTCGGAGATGTCCGAGACAGGGTAGGTCACCGGGCTGGCGACCAACAAGACTTGGCAGTGTAAAAAGTAGTCCATCTGTGTGAGAAAGTAGCCTCTTTCTAGCCTTGTTACCCCCACTTTTGGCCTGTTTGTGAGTGTATGTCAGGGTGTTTTCACTGTCTCACTGGGATCCTGCTAGCCAGGGCCCAGTGCTCATAGTGAAGACCCTATGTTCTCAGTATGTTTGTTATGTGTCACTGGGACCCTGCTAGTCAGAACCCCAGTGCTCATAAGTTTGTGACCTATATGTATGTGTTCCCAGTGTGATGCCTAACTGTCTCACTGAGGCTCTGCTAACCAGAACCTCAGTGGTTATGCTCTCTCACTTCTCTCAAATTGTCACTAACAGGCTAGTGACCAATTTCACCAATTCACATTGGCATACTGGAACACCCTTATAATTCCCTAGTATATGGTACTAAGGTACCCAGGGTATTGGGGTTCCAGGAGATCCCTATGGGCTGCAGCATTTCTTTTGCCACCCATAGGGAGTTCTGACAATTCTTACACAGGCCTGCCACTGCAGCCTGAGTGAAATAACGTCCACGTTATTTCACAGCCATTTACCGCTGCACTTAAGTAACTTATAAGTCACCTATATGTCTAACCTTCACCTGGTGAAGGTTGGGTGCAAAGTTACTTAGTGTGTGGGCACCCTGGCACTAGCCAAGGTGCCCCCACATCGTTCAGGGCAAATTCCCCGGACTTTGTGAGTGCGGGGACACCATTACACGCGTGCACTATACATAGTTCACGACATATGTATAGCGTCACAATGGTAACTCCGAACATGGCCATGTAACATGTCTAAGATCATGGAATTGTCACCCCAATGCCATTCTGGCATTGGGGTGACAATTCCATGATCCCCTGAGTCTCTAGCACAGACCCGGGTACTGCCAAACTGCCTTTCCCGGGGTTTCACTGCAGCTGCTGCTGCTGCTGCTGCCAACCCCTCAGACAGGTTTCTGCCCTCCTGGTGTCCAGCCAGGCTTGGCCCAGATGGGCAGAACAAAGGACTTCCTCAGAGAGAGGGTGTTACACCCTCTCCCTTTGGAAAAAGGTGTCAGGGCTGGGGAGGAGTAGCCTCCCCCAGCCTCTGGAAATGCTTTGATGGGCACAGATGGTGCCCATCTCTGCATAAGCCAGTCTACACCGGTTCAGGGATCCCCCAGCCCTGCTCTGGCGCAAAACTGGACAAAGGAAAGGGGAGTGACCACTCCCCTGACCTGCACCTCCCAGGGGAGGTGCCCAGAGCTCCTCCAGTGTGCTCCAGACCTCTGCCATCTTGGAAACAGAGGTGTTGCTGGCACACTGGACTGCTCTGAGTGGCCAGTGCCATCAGGTGACGTCAGAGACTCCTTCTGATAGGCTCTTACCTTTCTTACTAGCCTATCCTCCTTCCTAGGTAGCCAAACCTCCTTTTCTGGCTATTTAGGGTCTCTGCTTTGGGGAATTCTTCAGATACCGAATGCAAGAGCTCACCAGAGTTCCTCTGCATCTCCCTCTTCACCTTCTGCCAAAGGATCGACCGCTGACTGCTCAGGACGCCTGCAAAACCGCAACAAAGTAGCAAAGACGACTACTGCAACCTTGTATCGCTTCATCCTGCCGGCTTTCTCGCCTGTTTCCTGGTGGTGCATGCTCTGGGGTAGCCTGCCTCCTTTATGCACCAGGAGCTCTGAAGAAATCTCCAGTGGGTCGACGGAATCTTCCCCCTGCAACCGCAGGCAACAAAAGACTGCATCACCGGTTCTCTGGGTCTCCTCTCAGCACGACGAGCGAGGTCCCTTGAATCCAGCAACTCTGTCCAAGTGACTGCCACAGTCCAGTGACTCTTCAGTCCAAGTTTGGTGGAGATAAGTCCTTGCCTCCCCACGCTAGACTGCATTGCTGGGTACCGCGTGATTTGCAGCTGCTCCAGCTCCTGTGCACTCTTTCAGGATTTCCTTCGTGCACAGCTAAGCCTGGGTCTCCGACACTCTAACCTGCAGTGCACAACCTTCTGAGTTGTCCTCCGGCGTCGTGGGACTCCCTTTTCTGACTTCGGGTGGACTCCGGTTCACTCCTCTTCCAAGTGCCGGTTCCGGTACTTCTGTGGGTGCTGCCTGCTTCTGTGAGGGCTCCCTGACTTGCTGGGCACCCCCTCTCTCTCCTCATCCAAGTGGCGACATCCTGGTCCATCCTGGGCCACAGCAGCATCCAAAAACCCTAAACGCGACCCTTGCAGCTAGCAAGGCTTGTTTGCGGTCTTTCTGCGTGGGAACACCTCTGCAAGCTTCTTCACGACGTGGGACATCCATCCTCCAAAGGGGAAGTTCCTAGTCCTCTTCGTTCTTGCAGAAACCAAAGCTTCTTCCATCCGGTAGCAGCTTCTTTTCACCCTCAGCTGGCATTTCCTGGGCATCTGCCCACTCTCTACACTGTCGCGACTCTTGGACTTGGTCCCCTTGTTTCACAGGTACTCAGGTCCGGAAATCCACTGTTGTTGCTTTGCTGGTGTTGGTTTTCCTTGCAGAATCCCCCTGTCACGACTTCTGTGCTCTCTGGGGGTTGTAGGTGCACTTTACACCTACCTTACAGGGTCTTGGGGTGGGCTATTTTTCTAACCCTCACTGTTTTCTTACAGTCCATTACATTACTTCCTTTTGCTATCACTGCATATTTTTGGTATTGTGTACATATATCTTGTGTATATTTGGCATCCTCATACTGAGGGTACTCACTGAGATACTTTTGGCATATTGTCATAAAAATAAAATACCTTTATTTTTAGAATATCTGTGTATTGTGTTTTCTTATGATATTGTGCATATGACACCAGTGGTATAGTAGGAGCTTTGCATGTCTCCTAGTTCAGCCTAAGCTGCTCTGCTATAGCTACCTTCTATCAGACTAAGCTGCTAGAAACACCTCTTCTACACTAATAAGGGATAACTGGACCTGGTACAGAGTGTAAGTACCCCTTGGTACCCACTACAAGCCAGGCCAGCCTCCTACACTTGTCCTTTCAGAGGTGGTCACATGGGTGAGAGTTTTGCCTTCCAGAGGAGCTCACATGGGTGGGACTTTGTCTTGCCAGGGAATGTCACATGGGTGTGACCTCGGCTTTCCAGACATGGTCACATGAGTGTGAACTTGTCTTTCCAGAGATGGTCACATGTGTGTGAACTCGTCCTTTAACAGGTGGTTACATGAGTGAGAGCTTGGCCCTTCCGTAGGTGGTCACATGGGTGGGACCTTGTCTTGCCAGCAGAGGTCACATGGGTGTGTCCTCGGCTTTCCAGACATGGTCGCATGACTGTGAACTTGTCTTTCCAGAGGTGGTCACATGGGTGGAGGTTTGGCTCTTCCAGAGGTGGTCACATGGGTGGGAGCTTGTCCTTCCAACGGAGGGCAAAGGGATGTGACCTCAGCCTTCCAGACATGGTCACATGGGTGTGAACTTGTCCTTCCAGAGGTGGTCACATGGGTGTGAACTTGTCCTTCCAGAGGTGGTCACATGGGTGGAGTTTTGGCTCTTCCAAAGGTGGTCACTTGGGTGGGAGCTTGTCCTGACAGAAGAGATCAGGTGAATGTGACCTTGGGCTTCCAGAGGTGGTCAAAGGGGTATGAGCTGATACTTCCACTGGTGGTCACATGACCTTAAGAGGAGGTCACAGGTGTTTGAGCCTGGCTTCCAGAGGAGGCCATATGGATGGGAGCTTGGCCTTCCAGAGGTGGTCACATTAGGGTGAACCTGTCCTTTCAGAGGTGGTCACATGGGTGAGAGATTGGCCTTCCAGAGGAGGTCATACGAGTGTGACATTGGACTTCCAGAGGTGGTCATAAGAGTGTGAACTTTTCCTTGCAGAGGAGATCACTTGGATGGGAACTTGGCCTTCCAGAGGTGGTCACATGATTGGGAGGTTGGCTTTCCAGAGGTGGGCACATGGGTGTGAACCTGTCCTTCCAGAGGTGGTTAAATGGGTGTGATCTTGGCCTTCCACAGGAGGTCACATGTGTGTGAACCTATCCTTCCTGAGGTAGTCACCTGAGTTTGAACCTGTCCTTCCATAGGTGGTCATATGGATGAGAGCTTGGCCTTCCAGAGGAGGTCACATGGGTGTGGGCCTGGCCTTCCAGAGGTGGTCACATTACTCGGGGCTTGGCTTTCCAGGGTTGCTCACATAGGTGAATTCTTGGCCATCTAAAGGGTGTACCAGTCAGCCATGTGCACATAGAATGGTGGCATAGAGCAGGCTGGCAGCACCCCCTGGCCTAGAATACCAGGGGAGAAACCAGGGCACATGGAAGTGCAAGCATGGCTCCCCTCTGCCATCTGTCTCTAGAGCATCTTGGCATGTGGCAGACTGCTGCACCCTCTGTCCTGAGGCACTCCATGTTAGGAGGATAAGCAGGGCACATGGGTCGAGGAAGGGCTTCCAGGAAATAGGCCAGGTTTGTGCCGGTAAATGGTGGCACGGGGCAGGCTGTCAGTGTCCTTCCACACTAGGAAGCTAATCACGGGTGGAGGGGTGGCCTTCTGGGGATGGGCCCACTCAGCCATCTGGCCAATGGGAAGCAGCGGTTTGTACCGGCCAATGGGAAGCTGCGGTTTGTACCGACCAATGGGAAGAAGCGATTTGTAGCCCTTGGTAGCTCTGCTTTGGGTGACTGCCAGGGCAGCCAAGTGCTTGGGTTTCGATGGGGGCTTCTGCAGCCCTCCTGACAGCTCTGGCACGGTTTTCTCCTAAAAAGGAAGTGTTTACTAATTCCACTGCTGGGGTTCAGTGCCAGAGAGCAACAACCTCTCTGCAGCACTGCACACATTCACAAACACAAAACTGGCTTTCAAGAGTGGTTTCACATATGTTTACACGAGTTACTCTGCACATTGGTGTGTTTATTTCCACAGCACTTTTCTCTCTTTAGAACGACCCAGAGAAATAGGTCAGGTTTCTAGGTGGTACCTTCTGTTAGAAACAGGGCTCCCAGATTTTTACGTTTCCGTCTGTATTTATCCATATTTATTTTGTGTCTAGTGTATAAAAAAAACATCTTCAATGAGTACATTTCCAGGTTGATTTCACCAACAAATGTTTACTCGTGCTCGACATTCCAATGGGTTTTAGCCCTTTACAGTTTAATGAAGTCATCTGAAATCATTTGGATTGCAGAACAGGTTAAACAGCTGTACTGGGGCAGTTGTTAAAACTTCAGTAGGAAATTGTTTTACTTTTTATTAACTCCCCTATCTGTCAGTCTGCACAGCTATTGTCCCAGCAAGTACCCTTGAAAGTAGAGAGAACTGTGCAGACGAATTCCTATTTTCTGTATTTTACCATATTTGGAAATAAATATAGACATGCAAATAGATTGTTTTCTGTCTGTATTTATCTGTAAAATATGTAAAAATGAAAAACTGGGAGCCCTTACTATAAACAGGGCCACTAGGCGGCAGAAGAGGGGCAAATTATGGGCCAGGGTTGAGTAAATTATGTGGCAAGAAAAGGTAAATTAAGCAGCAAAATGTGACACATTTTGTAGTAGTATTACTTCATTTTTTCAGGATTTTAAAACTTGGTAACACTGTTCTTGGTTTTGGTTGCACCTCATTTTAATATCCAAATGTAGCAATAAGCAAGAAAAATGAGACAAGTCTAGCTTTGCAAAGGACCTTACACTGCACAGCAATACGTGTTGCTGTATTTTTAGTAACTTTTGAACCATTTGAGCTAGAAACAAAAAATGTTGTTAAAATTTGCAGATCATGGATTATGTGGCAAAGCGGCAAACCTATAAATATGTGAAAATGGCCTCAGCCGAACAATGGCATCATTCCAGTGGCCCTGATGATAAGACCGAAAGTACCAGGGCCCACCAAAAGGAGCAGAAGCATCCTTAGTTCCCATGCAGCACATTTTTAGGGTCCCACACTCCATGCTGTCAAATTTAATATTAAATAAAATAAAAAAATCATATTTATTGAAGACAAAACAGCTAATACGACTAAATGGAATCAAGTTCTTCATCTGCCACATACTCTCATTTCATGCATGGCATTTTTTTTTTTTTTTAGAAAACTTTGAAACAGGCTCTTGTTCTCTGAAAGGCCCCACTTAAGTTTGTTGATCTGGGCCACTCAAAAACATCTGAGAAACTTGGAAGTACCACCTTACTGTACAATATTTTGACTACAGTTAGGCCTGAAAAGGGTGTTGCGGGATGGCGCAAAGATGTCTGACTTTGCAAAAGGATTGAGTTTTAACGTTGCTGTTCTTTTTTGCAGTTTTTATTTATATGTATAGCGCAAACTCGGCCCGAAGGTATTAAAGCGCTTTACATGAGCACCAGTTACATTACACAAGGACACATTCATTTTTGGTAGGAAAGAGAGGTGATGTGATTTGCCCAGGATCACAGGATGTTGAGCCAACGCTGAGACTCAAACCTGGTTCTACATCTCCAAAGTCAGCAGCTCCGGATGTTAGGCTACATCCTCTCACTTTGGGCGCATAACTCTTCAGTGTAATGTAATGTGATAATATATTATAATATTTTAATATATATGTCACGTCAGTCTCTTGATTTGATCCAAAATGAAATCAGGCCTCGAATTCCCATAAAGCCCTGCTGTTTACACATGGCCGGCCTTTGATATGAGTCAGTGCTTAATTTGTAAAGAAAAAGGTGCCGGTGCGCAGAGCCCTCCTCTTAAACATGCGGCTGCTGCAATTAAATGTGTGAACACGGAATACTGAGGGGTGTAATCCTGAAGCCATCTCGGGCCTCTTCAATCCATTTACAGCCACTCCCTACCCTTCAGCTCACTCTTGCAGCTTTCTGCTTTCTCCCGTTGTGACGCTTTTTTGTTTTTCACTTCATCCGTCTTTCCCATATGTGTCTTTTGCTCGCAGTAAATGCTTGAGGCAGAAGAATAAGCCCCGGCCCTCAAAAATAAGTGCTGGTGCTCAGCACCGGAAACAAGAAGCACAAATTAAGCACTGATATGGTTCTCAGCAGCAAGCTGTGCTAAATCTTGCCACCATCAGACCCACAGAACATAACAGTTGCATTTATTTGGAGGGGGGCCTGACTCCTAGTAGCAGGAACTTTGCACTGTTTTCTATGGGAATTTCCAGCACCTCAGCTAAGCTCCAACAGGACCCCCTCCACCTGTACATGCAGAAGAAGCAGCGTCCCTCGTGGATGACACACAGGGCGCAGCTGGGAGGGATTAGAGAGACTTTTCTTTTTTAGAGACTTTTTTTTAACAAAAGAGGCCTCTTCTGTTCTGTGAGGAGACAGTTAAAGGGAGCTGTGCCTTTGTAGTGGCAGGTATGAAGGATGCGATGGAGACAAATTTCATGTTAATATCTTTTATTCTTGCCACAAGAAATAAGGCCCACGAGCAGCCGGCCGGCCGCAACACCGCGCATTGTTCGCGCCTCTGCCTCTCCGCCGCGCCGCCCCCTGACGTCACGACCGTCCTCGTTACAGATTGGTCGTGGCGTCATGAGGCGCCTAAACATAGAAGACAGACTAGTTCTGTCCCTCCGGCCTCGTGCGTTAACTCACGTACGACATCTCCCTTTTCAACAGAACAAGAAACTTAAGGCACTTCACCTCATAACAAAATCTTCGAACCTCTTGGGTGCTCGGATACGCCTAATTGGCCTGCTCGGAGTAACATACTGACGTGAATTCGCCTTGACGGCGCACGCATCCTCTAGGCTTGACCCCATTACATTGTGACTGTCGCTCTCCACAGATTCGGGCCTGCAACCATTCTGTCCTGAGGCAGCCGTCAAGCCACGCCATGCCTTCTCGCATCGCTCCGCACTCCCCTGTCCATTCATTCCTGGACTGGAAGGCGTATTCACACATTCCTCCTCATCAATGACTACATCCCTGGCTTCGTGAGTTTGCCACTCGTCAACATCATCCGTGCCTTCGGCCCCATCCACACGGACATCTTTCATGATGATTTTCTCTTGCCCAGCCTTGAGCCTAACTATGTCGTCCTTGCTCCGCCACCCCGCTCCTTCCAGACAGACTGCCCCTCTTGTCACTCCTTGCACACGCACCGGGGTTTGAAACACAGACTCCCCCTTCATCACCCTGTTGGGTTTCTTCACCAATACCCAATCCCCTTGCGCTATATTTTTAGTTTTGGCTCTATTCACCATGTCAGCGTACCTCTTATTGTTTTCCTGTTTGGCCACTATTCTTGCTTTGACTCTCAATCTCTCATCAGATTCTGCCTCAATTTCTCGGTTCATGTCATACCACTTATTGAATTTGGGGTTAAGCTCACTCATGCATCTTCTCCCTCTCATCAAATAAAACGGAGTGTGTCCAGTAACCTCACTGGGCGTGTTATGGAAAGTGTTCACTTTGTCCGCCAGAAACGCTTTCACATTCATGTTGGAAGCGATCGCCTGTTGCACGCCCTCTTTGAGGAATCTATTCATACGCTCAACCTGCCCATTGCTCTTCGGGCTGTACAGTGGGGTTTTCTCCTGCTTAATCCCCAACCTGGACAGAAAATCCGTCATCCGCCTGGACACTAGCTGGGTGCCGTTGTCCGACACCATGATCTTCGGCTGTCCCTCAATCGCGAAAATTTTCGTCAATGCCTTGATCACTCGTTCAGTGGTAACTTCCCTGACGAACTTGTAGTGAATCCATTTGGAGAAGTAATCCGTAAGGACGATGAGATGTCTACACTCGTCAGGTAGCCTTGTAAATGGGCCCGCAAAATCAATGGCAATCTTGTTCCACGGGCCGGCAGGTATGTCCACCAGCTGCAACTCTCCTTTTGTCGTCTTCCAGTGCTTATCGGCCCTTAAGCACGGTCCACACCGATCAATGAATCTGCTGACATCGCTGCACATCCCTGGCCACCAGTAGTACTGCTTGAGGAGATTCTTTGTAGCGGTATTGCCCGGATGGCCTTTATGGGCAATCCTGATTAGCTTGTCTCTTAAACTTTCCGGAGGTACAAACAGCTCGTGTCTCTTCACAAAGCCGCCTTCGATGGTGAGTTCGGGACTAATCTGTTGGAAACTTCTGAGTGCCCCGTGCAAGTTCCGGATAGGGGGCCAATGAGCCTTCATGTGGTCCATCACCCTCCGCATAGTCCCGTCCTTCTCCTGAGCCGTCAACCATTCTTCCTCTGATATGGATCCCTCGCACATGGCTGTTGCGTCAACCATTGCCACAACGCACTCCGTGTCGTCCAGGGAATCATTCTCCTCATCCGGGATCGGTATGCGAGATAGGCAATCCGCCCTGCAGTTGAGGCCCCCTTTGATGTGTCTGACGGTGAAGTGATATTCTTGCAACTTAGACAGTAGACGTAGGAGCCTAGAGCTGGCTTTGCCATTGCCACGTCCTTCACCGTCCATCATGTATATCAAGGGTTTGTGGTCGGTGACTAATTCGAACTCCCTGCCCCACAAATAATTTCTCAGTTTCTCCACGGCCCAGACGCACGCGAGCGTCTCCCGCTCGATGGTGCTGTAGTGCTTCTCTGCTTCGCTCAATGACCGCGATATGAATGCAACGGTGTTCTCCTTCTTCCCTTGGAATTGGCAAAATACTGCACCGATTCCCTTGGCACTAGCGTCAACCGTGATTACATTCCGGAGGTCCTTGTTGTACGGTCGTAATACTGGGGCCGCGGCGATTGCCTGTTTGACGGATTCGAAGGCAGCGCTTTGTTCCTGTGTCCACGTATACTTTTCGTTCTTCCGTAGCAGTTTCCTTAGAGGCTCCACAGTGGTTGCATATCCTTGCATGAACTTGGAATAGTATTCGCTGAGTCCCAGGAACGATCGCAAGGCGTCTTTGTCTCCTGGGCAAGGGGCATCTCGTATGGCCCTCACTAAATCATCTTTCGGCGCGATGCCATTTGGGGTAAGCACGTGCCCTAAGTATTCTATCTTGTCTTTCATGAATTTGCACTTGTCTTTGGAGACTGTCATCCCCCTTTTTTGTAGCACCTCCAACACTCTGCGCAGCAGTTCTACGTGCCCCGTCTCGTCTTCCGTGTGTATCAGAATGTCGTCCTGAAATGCTTCAACCCCCTTCATATCGCAGAAGAGGTGGTCCATTAGCTTTTGAAAGACGCCCGAGGCCGATGCAAGGCCGAATGGAAGACGGATGTACCTGTATTCTCCAAACGGGGTAATAAAGGTGGTAAGTTCCTTGGATTCCTCCGTGAGACATACCTGGTGGTATGCAGACTTCAGGTCTATCAGGGTGAAAAACTTCGATCCTGCTGTGGCCGACAATATCTCCTGAATGTTGGGCAGTGGATGGCAGTTCACCAGGATATTTCTGTTCAGTGACCGCAGGTCTACACACAACCGAATGTCCCCTGTCCTCTTCTTCTTGGACACCACGATAGCGGACACCCATTCTGATGCACCTGCTTCCTCTATTACTCCTTCCCTTTTCAGCTTATCAAGAACAGCCTTAAGCTCCCCCCTTACTGAAAGAGGAATCGTTCTGACTTTGTGTCTTATTGGTAGGGCACCCTTTTTTAACCGTATAGCATGCACAAATCCTCTTACACACCCTACCTTGTTTTCAAAAACGGAGTCAAACATTTCGAGGACCTCAGCTAATCCATCATGTAAATCATCAGGCTGCACATAATTGACCCAGTCATCTCTCAGAACTATGGGATCTTCTGCCCCAGGGACTAGCATCACACCTAGCTTCGCCAGGTCCTTCCATCCCACAAGGCTCCTCCCATTTTCAGCCACATATATCTTTGTTCTCACAGTGCGCCCTCGAAAGGTGAGGGAGTCCCAGAAGTAACCTTTCATCACTATGTCGTGTTCCCCGAAGGCCTTTGGACTCACATCCGTCTCGTGCAGTCGTACATCTTGCCACTTCGAATCAAATGTCCTATCAGAGATCAGGGTAAGGGGGGAACCAGAATCAGCCGTAAATGGCAATTTTATCACACCAATCATGACGGAGCCAATGGGACCCTTCACTCTACCGTCTTCACCATCAATGGACAACACCATGTCCGCATCCTCATCAGTATCATTCTCGCTTACCGAGCTCACTTTCATGCCCGTATTATATTTTTTTGCTTTGCATACTGCCGCAAAGTGGCCCAACTTCCTGCATTTAGAACAGCTTTTGCGCACGGCAGGGCAGGCCCTGCTATCCGCTAAGTGATCTTTTGACCCACATCTATAACAGACGAGCTGCCTCCTGCCTCCCCCTCTATCACTCGCTGCCCTTTCTGAATTTCCGGGCACATGTTTACGGCTGTCCTGTACATAGAACACATTTGAAGCCTGACTAGTGTTCGCCAGTTCCTTGGAAGATACCATGGAGCGTTCCACTGCCTTTGCAATGGCAATTACGTCCTTCAGCGAAGGATTCCTGCATGAAAGCAAACGTTCCTGCACTTTCTTTGAATGGCAGTAGAACACCACCTGGTCTCTAATGTACGTATCAATCATCACTGCAAATTCACAATCTTGAGCTAGAACACGTAGACATGCAATATACTCTTCGATAGTCTCTCCTTCCTCTTGTTTCCGCAGTGCGAATTTATGGCGCCCCACCATGATGTTGCATTCCTCTGCATACTGCAACTCAAGCCGCCGTACAGCCTCCTGGTACTCATTCAGCGGAGCTGTGGCTCCATGGGGATTCACATATACCGGCAGGCTATCGAAAACCTCTTGTCCGGCCTTCCCCAACAGTCCGAATAACAAAGACTTTTTCCGTTCGGGGCTATACCCCTGACCATCAATTGAGATAATATAGTTCTCAAATGCGCGCAGCCATCCTTTCCACTTCATGCATGGCTTACCAGGAGAGTCCAGGAAGAGAGGAGGCACGCAGATATGACCTGTCTGCGACATGGCCGGAAAGCGGGAGGCTACTGGGCTGCGCAGAACGGTAGGAGTCGTCAAAGTCAATCGTGTGGAGACCGCAGCATCAGCGCCTTAGGGGTTGCATGTAGTCCCCAGTGAAGAGATATCAGCGCTTTCCACTGGCCTCCCGAAACACCAGGTAAGGTGGGCTACACTCGTGGGCCTTGGTAGAAGCTGTGACCCTCGTCGCCATTTGTAGTGGCAAGTATGAAGGATGCGATGGAGACAAATTTCATGTTAATATCTTTTATTCTTGCCACAAGAAATAAGCCCACGAGCAGCCGGCCGGCCGCAACACCGCGCATTGTTCGCGCCTCTGCCTCTCCGCCGCGCCGCCCCCTGACGTCACGACCGTCCTCGTTACAGATTGGTCGTGGCGTCATGAGGCGCCTAAACATAGAAGACAGACTAGTTCTGTCCCTCCGGCCTCGTGCGTTAACTCACGTACGACAGCCTTTCTCTGCAATAATCACTGCTGCTATCAATAACAGCCCCAACTACCCCATTGATGGGCAGTAGTGGAGGTGTGTGAAATGTGTGTAATTGCATGAAATTCTGGAGAAATACCGTGTAAATATGCAAAATGCAAATCTGTCATTTAGCGCTGTGTTCTAACAAGTTAACAGGAAATTCCCCGAATTACGTGAATGATAACGGTGTAAATTACATTTCACCCAAACCTAGAGAGTAGTCACAGACAAAACCTGCTGTGCTGTGGATGTCCCCCCACCCCCGCCCTCCCCACACACAAATACACCTCAGAGCCAGGCTCTCAGGTCTCAGTTCTTTCACAACGGAGACTGTCAGTGAACACGTGTGATTCTCACGTGCACGGGGCAAAAATTAAAAAGCTGTAGATTCACACCATGCATATATCAGCCCTCTCGTGTAGGGAGGGGGGCTGGTTCTCCAAACCACGCCTGAGACGTTGTTCTTCTGACAGCCTCATGGCCGCCCAACCCAAAGCGCTTCGAGGCCTCATCAGGGCTATGAGCTGCTGTACAAATCCTACTGTATGTTTCTGTCTTGGATACATTCTTTGGGATTATTGTAGTTTAATATAGAGGTGAAATAGTCCCTCTTTGAAGTCAGACCTGAGTGAGAAATGACAGCAGTTCGGAAGGACTTGGGGTAACTGGAGATATTTTTGGGGACCTCCTGTGTTGCTCTATGCACTATAGAAGATTTATGGTGAATGTCTGAATGATGCAGCAGATTTGAAGTAACACAGGGAACTCCTCGAGTTCAAGCAGTCAAAATGTAGTAATAAACATTAAAATATACCGTCCTCAAAAGAGCAACGCCCACTTTACATTCACAAATATACCTGTGCTTGATTACAAGTTCCCAACATCTCTTACGAAGCATCCCAGACCCACAGCATCTAAAACAATGCACATTTATTAACAGGAATGGCTGGCAAGGTGCCAAATTAAGAACAGAAAGTCCAGCAATTTGCTGGTGATTTTAAACACCACAAACAGTCCTTTAATAAGTGTTTATCAACCCATGTCCTCTGACGCGAATTTGTACACCTTACCTCAATTACTTTAATCTCAATAATATGTCTGAAACTTACTGGAGTCCAAATCTTGTCTGTACAAAGACACTTCCTAATCTTACAAATCGAGGGCTTCTCCGTATGTTGGAAAGACCCCAGGTTCCCCCCGATCCATTCATCCCAAAGTGAAGAAAATTGGTGGTCTGCCCATGAATTGATGGTCTGCCCATGAAATGGTGGTCTGCCCGTGAAATGGTGGTCTGCCCATGAATTGATGGTCTGCCCATGAAATGGTGGTCTGCCCATGAATTGATAGTCTGCCCATAAATTGATGGTCTGCCCATGAATTGATTGTCTGCCCAACCCATGAAATGATGGTCTGCCCACGAATTGATTGCCCATGGATTGATGGTCTGCCCAACCCATGAAATGATGGTCTGCCCATGAATAGATGGTCTGCCCATGAATAGATGGTCTGCCCATGAATTGATGGTCTAGCAATGAATTGATGGTCTGCCCATGAATTGATGGTCTACCCAACCCATGAAATGATGCTCTGTCCATGAACTGATGGTCTGCCCATGAATTGATAGTCTGCCCATAAATGTATGGTCTTCCCAACCCATGAAATTATGGTATGCCCTCGAACTGATTGTCTGCCCACAGATTGATGGTCTACCCATGAATTGATGGTCTGCCCATGAATTGATGGTCTGCCCAACCCATGAAATGATGGTCTGCCCAACCTCTGAAATGATGGTCTGCCCATGAATTGATGGTCTGCCCAACCCATGAAATGATGGTCTGCCCATGAATTGACAGTCTGCCCATGAATTGATGGTCTGCCCAGGAATTGATGGTCTGCCCGTCAATAGGTGGTCTGCCTATAAATTGATGATCTGCCCATGGATATATGGTCTTTACATGAATTGATGGTCTGCCCATGAGTTGATGGTCTGCCCATGAATTGATGATCTGCCCATGAAACGATGATCTGCCCATGAAATGATGGTCTGCCCATAAATAGATGGGCTGCCCATGAATAGATGGGTCTAACCATGAATTGTTGGTCTGCTCATGTGTGAGAAGGTAGCCTCTTTCTAGCCTTGTTACCCCCACTTTTGGCCTGTTTGTGAGTGTATGTCAGGGTGTTTGTCACTGTTTTCACTGTCTCACTGGGATCCTGATAGCCAGGCCTCAGTGCTCATAGTGAAAACACTATGTTTTCAGTATGTTTGTTATGTGTCACTGGGATCCTGCTAGTCAGGACCCCAGTGCTCATAAGGTTGTGGCCTATATGTATGTGTCACTGGGACCCTGTCACACAGGACCCCAGTGCTCATAGGTGTGCATGTATGTGTTCCCTGTGTGGTGCCTAACTGTCTCACTGAGGCTCTGCTAACCAGAACCTCAGTGGTTATGCTCTCTCATTTCTTTCAAAATTGTCACTAACAGGCTAGTGACCAATTTCACCAATTTACATTGGCTTACGGGAACACCCTTATAATTCCCTAGTATATGGTACTGAGGTACCCAGGGTATTGGGGTTCCAGGAGATCCCTATGGGCTGCAGCATTTCTTTTGCCACCCATAGGGAGCTCTGACAATTCTTACACAGGCCTGCCACTGCAGCCTGAGTGAAATAACGTCCACGTTATTTCACAGCCATTTTACACTGCACTTAAGTAACTTATAAGTCACCTATATGTCTAACCTTTACCTGGTAAAGGTTAGGTGCAAAGTTACTTAGTGTGTGGGCACCCTGGCACTAGCCAAGGTGCCCCCACATTGTTCAGAGCCAATTCACTGAACTTTGTGAGTGCGGGGACACCATTACACGTGTGCACTACATATAGGTCACTACCTATATGTAGCTTCACAATGGTAACTCCGAAAATGGCCATGTAACATGTCTATGATCATGGAATTGCCCCCTCTATGCCATCCTGGCATAGTTGGCACAATCCCATGATCCCAGTGGTCTGTAGCACAGACCCTGGTACTGCCAAACTGCCCTTCCTGGGGTTTCACTGCAGCTGCTGCTGCTGCCAACCCCTCAGACAGGCAGCTGCCCTCCTGGGGTCCAGCCAGGCCTGGCCCAGGATGGCAGAACAAAGAACTTCCTCTGAGAGAGGGTGTGACACCCTCTCCCTTTGGAAAATGGTGTGAAGGCAGGGGAGGAGTAGCCTCCCCCAGCCTCTGGAAATGCTTTGTTGGGCACAGAGGTGCCCAATTCTGCATAAGCCAGTCTACACCGGTTCAGGGACCCCTTAGCCCCTGCTCTGGCGCGAAACTGGACAAAGGAAAGGGGAGTGACCACTCCCCTGACCTGCACCTCCCCTGAGAGGTGTCCAGAGCTCCTCCAGTGTGCTCCAGACCTCTGCCATCTTGGAAACAGAGGTGCTGCTGGCACACTGGACTGCTCTGAGTGGCCAGTGCCACCAGGTGACGTCAGAGACTCCTTATGATAGGCTCCTTCAGGTGTTGCTAGCCTATCCTCTCTCCTAGGTAGCCAAACCCTCTTTTCTGGCTATTTAGGGTCTCTGTCTCTGGGGAAACTTTAGATAACGAATGCATGAGCTCAGCCGAGTTCCTCTGCATCTCTCTCTTCACCTTCTGATAAGGAAACGACCGCTGACCGCTCTGGAAGCCTGCAAACCTGCAACATAGTAGCAAAGACGACTACTGCAACTCTGTAACGCTGATCCTGCCGCCTTCTCGACTGTTTTCCTGCTTGTGCATGCTGTGGGGGTAGCCTGCCTCCTCTCTGCACCAGAAGCTCCGAAGGAATCTCCCGTGGGTCGACGGAATCTTCCCCCTGCAACCGCAGGCACCAAAAAGCTGCATTACCGGTCCCTTGGGTCTCCTCTCAGCACGACGAGCGAGGTCCCTCGAATCCAGCGACTCTGTCCAAGTGACCCCCACAGTCCAGTGACTCTTCAGCCCAAGTTTGGTGGAGGTAAGTCCTTGCCTCACCTCGCTGGGCTGCATTACTGGGAACCGCGACTTTGCAGCTACTCCGGCCCCTGTGCACTTCCGGCGGAAATCCTTCGTGCACAGCCAAGCCTGGGTCCACAGCACTCTAACCTGCATTGCACGACTTTCTAAGTTGGTCTCCGGCGACTCCTTTGTGCAACTTCGGCGAGCACCGTTTCACGCATCCTCGTAGTGCCTGTTTCTGGCACTTCTCCGGGTGCTACCTGCTTCAGTGAGGGCTCTTTGTCTTGCTCGACGTCCCCTCTCTCTGCAGGTCCAATTTGCGACCTCCTGGTCCCTCCTGGGCCCCAGCAGCGTCCAAAAACGCCAAACGCACGATTTGCGTGTAGCAAGGCTTGTTGGCGTCCTTCCGGCGGGAAAACACTTCTGCACGACTCTCCAAGGCGAGAGGGATCCGTCCACCAAAGGGGAAGTCTCTAGCCCTTTTCGTTCCTGCAGAAACCTCAGCTTCTTCTGTCCAGTCGAAGCTTCTTTGCACCCGCAGCTGGCATTTCCTGGGCATCTGCCCATCTCCGACTTGCTTGTGACTTTTGGACTTGGTCCCCTTGTTCCACAGGTACCCTAGATTGGAAATCCACAGTTGTTGCATTGCTGGTTTGTGTCTTTCCTGCATTATTCCTCTAATACGACTCTTTTGTCCTTAGGGGAACTTCAGTGCACTTTGCACTCACTTTTCAGGGTCTTGGGGAGGGTTATTTTTCTAACTCTCACTATTTTCTAATAGTCCCAGCGACCCTCTACAAGGTCACATAGGTTTGGGGTCCATTCGTGGTTCGCATTCCACTTTTGGAGTATATGGTTTGTGTTGCCCCTATCCCTATGTTTCCCCATTGCATCCTATGGTAACTATACATTGTTTGCACTGTTTTCTAAGACTATACTGCATATTTTTGCTATTGTGTATATATATCTTGTGTATATTTCCTATCCTCTCACTGAGGGTACACTCTAAGATACTTTGGCATATTGTCATAAAAATAAAGTACCTTTATTTTTAGTATAACTGTGTTTTCTTATGATATTGTGCAAGTGACACTTGTGGTACTGTAGTAGCTTCACACGTCTCCTAGTTCAGCCTAAGCTGCTCTGCTAAGCTACCATTATCTATCAGCCTATGCTGCTAGACACCCTATACACTAATAAGGGATAACTGGGCCTGGTGCAAGGTGCAAGTACCCCTTGGTACTCACTACAAGCCAGTCCAGCCTCCTACATCATGAAATGATGTTCTGCCCATTAATTGATAGTTTGCCCATGAGTTGATGGTCTACCCATGAGTTGATGGTCTACCCATGAGTTGATGATCTGCCCATGAAACGATGATCTGCCCATGAAATGATGGTCTGCCCATAAATAGATGGGCTGCCCATGAATAGATGGTCTAACCATGAATTGTTGGTCTGCTCATGAAATGATGTTCTGCCCATTAATTGATAGTTTGCCCATGAGTTGATGGTCTACCCATGAGTTGATGGTCTGCCCATTAAATGCTCATGGTGGACATCCAAGGAGATAACATTTCTCAATTCTCTAAAAATGTACATTTGGGGAGAGGACTCCAGTGGGTAACAAACCCACCTCACCATCTGGGAGTTTTAAAATACTAACTGTCCCAGGAGACTAATAGCCCAAGACTGCTCGCCCGCTTGGATCTCCCGCCAACGACAAGGCTCCCCTATATATTAACCCGCTGATACTAACCGCAAGGAGCTGAACCCTGCAATCGCTTCCCAAGAGGTACATTTTACTTCTCAGCCACTGTCTGAACCATGGATCCTTAAGGGGCCGCAAAGAATATTTTAAACATCGAGTTTCCGCGAAGTCCCAGGTCGCCCTGTTATCCAAGGCAAACACGCTGGATGTTGGGATACTGTCTGACGTCATTGAGATTATGTACTACGTGACTATATATCATATATGTACCGTCCAGAGTGAAGGATATATTCATATACTAGAATGCAACGATAAGATTCTGGACTGCGATATACAAATATTATCTAGATATAACTTGTGAATGGATTGGATCTATGCCCTGACTTAGTCATAGGCGACCAAACGAAACACGTGTTGGCTTCGCTGTTGTAATCGAGACACATTGTTGTAATCAAGGCGACACTGTGATTCCCAAACATTCCAAAAGAAACTGCGGAGAATCCTGAACGCCTCGGCCAGACTCATCTTGGACATCCCCGTGGCAGACACATCTCCAGACACCTGAAGGACCTTCCCTGGCTCGATCAACAAAAGAATCACCTCCAAGGTCCTCATGCGCGCATACGAGGCTCTCCACCACATCTGACCCGCGCACCTCAACCACCGCCTGACCTTCCACACGCCCACCAGACACCTCCAATCCGCCCAACCGGTCCTCACCACCACCCCAAGGATAGGCAAGAACTTAGCGGGAGGAAGATCATTCTCTTACCTCACTGCAAAGGCCTGGAACTCTCTTCCGTGCACCTCAGGCAATCACCCTCCCTCCTCGATTCAAGAAGCACCTGAAGGCCTGGCTCTTGGACTGAACTCCCACCAACCCCCAGCACTGTGAGACCCTCACGGGTGATTAGCTGCGCTCTATAAGAGCCGTGATTGATTGACTGATTGAAGAAGAACACTACGAGTGAAAGACCAACCGGGAATATATGGACTTTCTAGTGTGAAATAATATTCCGACTGGTCCGGGGTGGTTGGTTTTGTGTCTAGAAGCCTCGTGCTCCTTATGCAAGGTTTGAGTTGGCCCCTTGGGCATCCATTGAGCGCCATATCAAAGTGTGGAATTCATATCAGTACGGCTCGCCAGGGGTTACACCTTCTCACGCCTTGACCTTTGACCTTGGTTCTTGGGTCTCTTTCAGCCCAGACGTCTATCTTCTCTGGTTTTACACCAACACTTGATGAAACACTTCCTGAAACGGAGACTGTCGGTCACTGCCCCTCACTGGCGCTCATTTGATTTCAGTGTGATTCTGTTTTACAAGCTGACACTGTGTGATCTTGGTTCTTGACTAAGTAAGTATCCGTGAGCCCGTTTTGCACTCCATGCGCCAACACTCAGTGCGTTCCCGGGTGGCCGGCGCCGGTCACTTTTCCTCCTCCGATCTCAGTATAATCAGTGCTTTAAATGGGCCAGTACTGTCCGGTACTGAGTACCGGCACTTTTTTATTTTGAGAGGGAGAGTACCGGCACATCTCAAGAAAAACTGAATACTTTTAATTGGAGAGTACCGGCACTTCTCGGAAACAAGCAGGTACTCTGGCACAGAGTACCTGCACTTTAATTTTTCCATTTCAAGCACTGAGTATAATTCGCTGTGTGATCTTGGCTCTTGACTAGACATCTCTCGGCCCCCTGTCTCAATGCACTCTTATTTTATACACCAACACTCTGTGCGTTCTCGAGGTTGTCTCTGTCCCTCATTTCACCTCAGTGTGACTGATTCTGTTTCAGATGCTGACACTGTGTGATCTTGGTTCTGGCTAGGTATCCGTGAGCCCGTGTTGCTCTCCGCTCTTCTTGTATACAACAACACTCAGTGAGTTACTGAGGGGGTCAGTATCCTCATTCACCTCAGTGTGACTGATTCTGTTTCAGATGCTGACACTGTGAGATCTTGGTTCTGGCTAGGTATCCGTGAGCCCGTGTTGCTCTCCGCTCTTCTTGTATACACCAACACTCAGTGAGTTACTGAGGGGGGCAGTATCCCTCATTACCTCCCGTCCCTCCCTCGCCTTCCTTTTAACCAATGAGGCCTCCTGCCTCCCCCCTAGACCCTCCCTTCCCCTTTCAAAAACCCCCCCACCCTTATCCCCTCCTGTTCTTTTGTCTAGCCCACGCTAGACGGTTTTCTTTCCCTTTCTTACCTGCACGGCGGGGCCTGGAGGTCGTCGATGGAGGCACTCCTCGGGACGCGGTGCTCCGCGAGGAGTGCTACGGCTGGGTCACGTCTTGAGCGAACGGCATGGCTGCTCGAGAGGCGTGTACTGGGGGCCGGCTGACGGGGTCAGCCGGCCCTCTGTGGCTGGGGCGTTAGTTTCCGGGTTTCCGCGCCGCGGAGCCGCGAGGACCGAGGAACTTCAATTTTTGGATGCTGGTCAGGTAGGACGGGCGTTCTGCCCGTGGTTTTTTGGATTTTTACAAGGATTGTGACCTTTTTAGGGTTTGGTGGAGCCCTGTTAGGGAGGACCAGGGTCCTATATGTAGGGTAGTGTTTTGGAAGGAAAGGCAGTGTTATTTTGGTTACCATGCCTAAAGCTCCAGCAAAGAGACGTGGTTGTCTCTTCTTCCTCCTCGGAGGTGGGAGGGGAGGGTAGCATTGCTCTTCCTGAGAACCCACAGGTACCTGGCAGGGGTACTCCCCTCATGTCTAGTGAGGAAGTGCAGGATATGGGTGAAATGGCTGTCACCAGGGCACTGCAAGCTGGCGTGGCCAGGACTGATCAGTCTAAGCGTGCGCACTCATCGGTAGCGGCAAGGAAATCCTCATCGGAGAGTGAGGATGAGGCCCCATCAACGTCATCTGGGGGGAAATAGGTTTCCAGAAGAGGTAATGTGGGAAGTGATGACACATGTTCGGGACAGTTTAGGTTTCCCTGTGTTTCAACCTACAAACTCAGAGTCTCATTTATTTCCTCAAATATCAGACACCTTTTATGCTTGCCATGCCTTTCCAGGGACCTGTGAAGGATATGGTGTTTCGTGAGTGGAAGGATGTGGAGAAGGCTCAGGTTCCACGATTCCTTCAGAAACTTTACTTACTTGAGGGTGAGGGGGTTTTTCCTCTTTCAATACGTCTGGACTCTATTCTGGCTACTCTAATTGGCAAAACGGCAGTCAATCCGGAGGATTGTGTGCCTACGTATGCCACAGACCGTAAAGTGGATTCAGGTCTTAAGAGGGCTTTTGCGGCAGAGAATCTGGCGCTGAAGGCAGGGATTTATTCTGCTTATGCGTCACAATCATTGGTTCAAGGCTTTGATAAACTGGCGGTGGCTGTACAGGAAGGGGCGGAGTGTTCGGAGCTCCTGGCTGGTATGGAACAGCTGGCCAGATTATTGGCGGATGTGTCTTCAGATATAGTCCGTACTTCGGCTCTGGCATCTGGGTCTTTGATTGGGGCTCGTAGGTCCCTCTGGTTGCGTTCATGGAAGGCTGATCCAGGGGAAACGGCGGCCTTGTTGAGACTGCCGTTTGAGGGTTGTAACTTGTTTGGAGAACTATTACCATCCATACTTTCCAAGGCGTTTAAGGAGCGGAAGCATGCCTTACCTTATAAAGGGGTTTCTTCTTCGGGTAAAGGGTGGAAGAAGCATTCCAGATCTTCTCCTACTAGGGTTGCTAAATCCTTTTCGTTTAGGAGACGGCGTTTTCATCCGCGTTTTTCACCTAAGAAGTCTACTCCTGAGACCCGGGGTGGTTTCAAGAAGGGGTCCTGGCATTCGCTGTGGGCCTGGCAGAGGGCCGGTTGGGGGATGAATGTGTCACTTTCTTTCAGCTTGGGAGGACAGTGTAACCGATCATTGGGTACTAGACATGGTGACCAATGGTTATGTCATAGATTTTGTGGCGGTTCCTCCAGATTCCGGGGTGCATCCCACACCTCTGCCTTCAGAGGGGTCTTGGAGTGGAGCATTATTGGACGGAGTGCGGGACTTACTGGTCATGGGGGCCATTTCCCATGTTCCGCTAGACGACCGAGGTCAGGGCACTTATGCGGTCTTGTTTCTTGTGCGGAAAGTTTCAGGGGGATTTTTAACCGGTGCTCAATCTGAAGGAGGTGAATACCTGGATCAGGACAGTGCATTTCCGCATGCTGTCCATTCGGACTATTTTTCCATTGGTCAGGCAAGGGGTTTTCTGGTGTCACTGGATCTGCCGGATGCTTACCCACACGTACCGGGGGCATGGTCCTCTCAAAAGTTCCTGAGGTTTGCTGTGGGGCAGGATCATTTCCAGTTTTGCGTTCTGCCTTTCGGTCTGAAATCTTCTCCCCGAATTTTCACGAATATGCTGGCTCCTCTAGTGGCTTTGCTTCATTCAGAAGGGGTGTTTCTGCACCCTTATCTAGTCGACATTTTGATTCATGCCCATTCACGAGACCTTTTGCAGAGGCAGGTGGCCCAAGTTCTGGGGGTCCTGCAATAACACGGGTTTTTGATCAATTGGGTGTAATCAGACTTTGTGCCGTCCCAGGATCTGGTTTTTCTAGGGGCTCGGTTTCAGCCTATTCCAGTGTTGGTGACTGTGTCCGAAAAGAGGTTGGATGCTCTCCAGGCTTTGGTAAAGAAGGTATGGTTACTGTCTGCTCCCCGAGCTCTTCTATGGTTGCGACTGCACATTTGGCGTCAGTGATATTTTGGGTTCTTGGGCACGTTTCCATCCCCTGTGCTTGATGACGTGGTTCTTGAGTAGGTGGGATCCAGGGTCCGGTTCTCTGAAGGACAGGGTTCCAGGGTCCGGATTGATTCACAGAGAGTTGCAATGGTGGTTGGATGCAGACCACCTGAGGGTAGGGGTGTCTTTGTCACCTCTGAGACCCGTGGTGGTGACGACGGATGCCAGCCTCTCCGGTTGGGGGGCATGGATGGGGTCAGCTCAGATTCGGGGGTTTTGGTCCCCTCGGGAGGCGAGTCGGTCATCTAATTGGCGAGAATTGCGGGCTATATTCCTGGCTCTGGTCCATTTCCAGAGGGGATTGGCGGTTCTGGTTCGCACAGACGACTTAGTGGCCGAGGCTTATGTCATTCGGCGAGAGTGGTAAATGTTCGGGCGGATCTACTGAGCAGAGTGATTCCTTCCTCTCAACTTTTCTCTCTCCGGAGGTCTCTGTTTCGGCATCTGGTTCGGCTTTGGGGTCTTCCAGTGCTGGATGTGTTTGCGTCAGTAGAGAATGCGATAGTGGAGTGCTTCTGCTCCCGGTTTCGGTGTCCCCAAGCATGGGAGGTGGACGGGATGTCATGTCCTTGGCCGCAGGGCCTTTTATATGCGTTCCCTCCGTTTCAACTATTCAGGGCGTTTCTGTTAGGTGCCAGTGGCTTTGAGTTCTACCTTGCTGGCTTCATGGAGACGTTCAACTTTGCTTTCTTATGGTAGACAGTGGAAGGTGTTTTCGTCTTGGTGCTTAAGTCGTGAGTTGGATCCTTCCTGCGCTTCTCTCTTTGAGGTGATGCAGTTCCTGCAGGACGGTGCTCGTTTAGGGTTGTCAGTGGCTTCTCTTCGGGTACAGTGGGCGGCTATTCAGGCATTTAGGGACCATGGCGTAATCTTCAAGTTGAAGGGCGATTGATGCCTGGATTTTTTCAGGGGCATATTAATTTATTTCCTCGCCCGGTACGTTCTTTTCCCTCATGGGATCTGTCCTTGGTTTTGGATGTGTTGACGGGGGCTCCTTTTGACCCATTGGGGGACTATGATTTGCGACGTCTATCTTTGAAGACGTTCTTTTTGGTCGCCATTACTTCGGCTCGTCGGTTGGGGGAATTGGGGGCATTGGCATGTTCCTTTCCTTTTTTGTAAGATTTTTCCCGATAGGGTGGTTCTGGTTCCGGTGCCTTCCTTTATTCCAAAAGTCAATTCTTCGTTCCATTCCAGGCAGGCGGTCATCCTTCCTTCATTTTGTCCGGATCCCTCATCAGGGGAGGAGGGCCGTTTGCATTTGTTGGATGTACGTAGGGTTTTGTTGGAGTATCTGCGGGTGGTGGCTCCTTTTCGTACAGGGGATTCACTGTTTGTTACTTTTGGTCCGGCGCGCTAAGGTGAGAAACCTTCCACGGCTTCCTTGAGTCGGTGGGTTCGATCTTTGATTCTGTTGGCCTATTCCTTGAAAGAGGTGGTTCCTCCTCTAGGGATTCAGGGGAGGTCTTCCAGAGGCATGGCGGCGACGGTGACAGAGCTTCAGGGGACTTCAGTGGTGGAGATTTGCAGGGCCGCCACTTGGGCTTCTCCTTCGGCGTTTGTGCGTCATTATAGGCTGTCGGACTGGGGTGGTTTGGAGTCGGTGTTTGGTCACCGGGTCTTATCCTCTATGAGAGAATGTTTGGGATGTTCTTGGTGCAGGATATTAACTAAGGGTCTTGCAACTCGATGTCCGTCTCCTGTGTGTTTTTCTTGCTATGTCTCATTGGTTAAAAGGAAGGCGAGGGAGGGACGGGAGGTAATGCTTCCATTTTCTTACGATAATGGCATTACTCCTAGTCCTACTCCCTCGCCTTCCTTTTCCGTTCCCTCCCACCCTCCCGGTACGGACTGTCCGAGTTGCGGCTTGGGCTTGGTTTTTGTACAGGAGGGGATAAGGGTGGGGGGGGGTTTTGAAAGGGGAAGGGAGGGTCTAGGGGGGAGGCAGGAGGCCTCATTGGTTAAAAGGAAGGCGAGGGAGTAGGACTAGGAGTAATGCCATTATCGTAAGAAAATGGAAGCATTTCACCTCAGTGTGACTGATTATGTTTCAGATGCTGACACTGTGTGATCTTGGTTCTGGCTAGGTATCCGTGAGCCCGTGTTGCTCTCCGCTCTTCTTGTATACACAAACACTCAGTGAGTTACTGAGGGGGGCAGTATCCCTCATTTCACCTCAGTGTGACTGATTGTATTTCAGATGCTGACACTGTGAGATCTTGGTTCTGGCTAGGTATCGTGAGCCCGTGTTGCTCTCCGCTCTTCTTGTATACACCAACACTCGGTGAGTTACTGAGGGGGGCAGTATCCCTCATTTCACCTCAGTGTGACTGATTGTATTTCAGATGCTGACACTGTGTGATCTTGGTTCTGGCTAGGTATCGTGAGCCCGTGTTGCACTCCACTCTTCTTGTATACACCAACACTCGGTGAGTTACTGAGGGGGCCAGTATCCTCATTCACCTCAGTGTGACTGATTCTGTGACGCTCTGTGTGATCTTGGTTCTGGACGAGGTATCCGTGAGCCCGTGTTGCACTCCACTCTTCTTGTATACACCAACACTCAGTGAGTTACTGAGGGGGTCACTTTCCCTCAGTTCACGTCACTTCACCCAGCCATCATTCCCCCCTTAGAAAGGAAGGGCTGGGAAGGGGTGCGGGGTTCACTCTCCTCACAGCGCACCTCGCTATTAAAAGTACATTTCCCTTGCTTTCATTGCAATATTTTTTCCTCTGAATTTGCACCACTGTTGGAAATCTCGAAATGTGGTGTTTTTATCGCCAGCATGGCAAAGCCCTCCACATGTGCGGCCATCCCAGGGTTTGGGCTCTCTTGGCTTCGGCCCCTGTCTCATTTCAAACGTGTTAGTGTGCGGCTGACGCCCCGTGTGATCTTGGCCCGCCCCGCTTGTAATAGTGCGCCCTCTGCGGTGAACCGAGGGAGGGTCACAGCAGGGGGAGCCCTCAGCCCTGTGAACAGCTGCGGGACACATGGGGTGGGGGGCGGTGGGGGCTCTGGTCTAAAGTTTACCGACGCTGCTAGCAGAGGTCCACTCCGGAGACTGAGTTTAGGAAGAACAGACGTATGGAACCTATAATGTGTTCTGGAAACCTCTTCTCCCTGAAGCCTTAATGTGTTCCCCGTTCTCGTTACAAGAGTCTGCCCCCCCGCCCCCCCCTGCTCCCTTGTACTGAGATGAGAAAGGGGTGTGATGTGTTAACAGGCAGTGATGCCCGAAAACTTAAGACACTGTTGGGAAAATTCAAATGCTTCTTAAAGGGCAACTGCAGCGGTTCCCAACGTCTTTGACTTCTGCGGACCCCCCACTTTATCATTACTGGAACATGGTGACCCCCCTGTAAATCATTATTGGTATCTGGGGACCCCTCCCCGCACCGAGTAACTACTAAATCATTATTGGAACCTGGGGACCCTTCCCTGCACCCAGTAACTATTGGAAGCCGGGGACCCCCCACTGGGTCATTACTGGAATCCGGGGACCCCCCCAACTGAGTCATTACCGGAAGTTGGAGACCCCGGCCTAAACATTGTGGATGATTTGAACTGCAAAACAATACGCAAAAGTTACAGAAACAAGCATTCCATCAAACACATACAAAAGTCATAAAACACTTTTTAAAAAATTTGAAGCAAATATAAAAATAATAATAATAATTTTAATATGAAGGTTGGAGCTTCTCTAAATGTAGTTGAGGCCACGCATCAGCCACACTATATTCTGTTTGATGCACCTGCAGTGCTCCCACAAATCAATCTATTTATATACACTTTATGAATCTGTTAATATTAGTTCATTTTCTAAGCAGTCGCAGACCCCCAGGGGTCCTCAGACCACTGGTTGGGAAGCACTGGTCCAGTGGTTCCCAACCTTTTGACTTCTGTGGACCCCCACTTTATCATTACTGGAAGCTGGGGACCCCCCCACTGAATCAATATTGCAATCCGGGGACCCTCCACTGAGTAGCTACTGAAAGCTGGAGACCTAATCTGTTAATATAATTTAATTTTCCAAGCAGTCGCGGACCCCTTGAGTAGGCTTCGCGGCCCCCCTGAGTAGGCTTTGCGGACCCCCAGGGGTCCCTGGACCACAGGTTGGGAAACACTGCACTGGTCTATTGTATTTAATGATTCATTCCCAGTGAGTGCAAGGGGTGGAGAGAGGCAGCCCCAGTAGTGCCCCATTGGACCACATGGTAACACATCTATTTCTTTAAAGTGCAGTGTAGGTTATTGTCCTGAAACTTCTGCTTGGACCCAGGTTCTAATTTGTGCAAAAATAGCTCTACGTTTTCCCAGGCCAAATGTTGTCAGACAAAAAACCTGCATAATTTGTGTGGGGAAACACCACAATGTTCTGAGTTTTGCAGCTTGCTAGAGTGGAAAACGTGTTATTATCATGTAATGCCTCATTTCTAGGCGTAAGGGTCAGAGCGGGTTGATACCACACAGTAAGTACCACCGCACTGCTGAACCCACTGGGTGTGGTATCACCTCCTCGCACACCCCCACTGTGTGGCAGTCTTGGAAACGTCTAGCTTGCAAACCACACAGATTTTTTTTATTCACATGTGTGTTACAACCTGTTGACCTACAGCAGCCTTCACCTTTCAGTCTCTGCACCCCAACAAGAGTGTCAGAAATGTTTTCACATTGGAGTCAGAGGAAGGAATACCAGTTACTCACCGGTAATTTTCATTACTCCAAGTCCATATCATGCTGGTCAGAGTCCTGAGTTCCCACCCACCTCTCCCTTTGGTTCAACTGATTTCCTTCTAGGCTTTGTTATTTCAGGGAGCCCTCCCCAGGAAGTGAGGTATTTGTATTACCTTTAGAGGGGGCCATCTTGGATTGGGGAGGAATAGTCAAGTTTGGGAATTAGGGTCTGCATGAATGGAGATAAACTCATACGACCAGGAGGTAATAGTAAATACTGTGGTAACATAATTCCGAATAGCTGCTGAGAGCAAGAGATCTGATATTTGGTGTTCCATCTTTGACAAAACATTACATGGTGCTGGATAAACATGGAAAGGCCTCTATTATTTATTTTTAAAGCAAACCCCATAAAGGATATCTGGGGTGCTGCAGAACCCCCCAGTACCTATTACAATATTTATTTACAGTTTTCTACAGTGCACCTGCCCCTTGGAGTATAAGCAGAGCTCATCTGGTGCCAGAAATGCACCTACAGTGACACGCGTGAACACTGAGGCACAGGGCAGTGAGGGGAGCAGGAACGGATGTGGAAGATGTGAAGTCTGGGGGGTCCCACCGAGCTGTGGGGGGACACAGGACTCGTGCAGGTTAGCCCAGGGCCCATTCACAAAGGTACACTTAGATCTGAAGTCTGTTTTGAGCTGAAGTGTACATTTAGAGTTCACGTCTAATCTTAGACTTCAGGTCTAAGTTTTCCTCTGTGGACTGGGCCCTAGTTTGGCTACAGGTGGAAGGGGGGGGGGGGGGGGGGGGACGTTTGATGTTTCCAGTATGTGCACAGTGCGATTTTAGGGCTAATATCTACAGTCAATGAGTTCCTTCCAAGCACATGTGACAGCGGCCCCTTCTGTAACACTAAAGTGCCAGGGTGCAGAAAGTGGGTGCACCAGGCCTTTTGACTGGGTGTGAGCCGGTGAGAGTGTGGTGCCCCTTTGCGTCCATCGTGGGGGGGGTGGGGGGGGGGGCACAAGTGAGGGACTTGAGGAATCCATGGTGTGGAGACACAGGGACTGGGGTGATTGACAGCAGTGCCCGCGGGTGATTGATTCGTTGCACGCGTGCACACAGACTGGTGTGACTGACAGTGCCTGTTGGTGATTGATTCATTGTGAGCTTGCACAGACACTGGTGTGACTGACAGTGCCTGTGGGTGATTGATTCATCATGTGCTTGCACAGAGACTGGTGTGACTGACAGTGCCTGTGGGTGATTGATTCATTGTGAGCTTGCACAGAGACTGGTGTGACTGACAGTGCCTGTGGGTGATTGATTCATTGTGAGCTTGCACAGACACTGGTGTGACTGACAGTGCCTGTGGGTGATTGATTCATCATGTGCTTACACAGAGACTGGTGTGACTGACAGTGCCTGTTGGTGATTGATTCATTGTGTGCTTAACAGACTAATGTGATTGACCGTGCCTGTTGGTGATTGATTCATTGTGAGCTTGCACAGAGACTGGTGTGACTGACAGTGCCCGTGGGTGACTGATTCATTGTGTGTTTGCACAGAGACTGGTGTGACTGACAGTGCCTGTTGGTGATTGATTAGTTGCACGCGTGCACAGAGACTGGTGTGACTGACAGTGTCTGTTGGTGATTGATTCATTGTGAGCTTGCACAGACACTGGTGTGACAGACAGTGCCTGTTGGTGATTGATTCATTGTGCGCTTGCACAAAGACTTTTGTGACTGACAGTGCCCCCGGGCGATTGATTCATTATGCGCCTGCACAGAGACTTTTGTGACTGACAGTGCCCCCGGGCGATTGATTCATTGTGTGCTTGACAGACTGGTGTGACTGACAGTGCCTGTTGGTGATTGAGTCATTGTGAGCTTGCACAGACACTGGTGTGACTGACAGTGCCTGTGGGTGATTGGTTCATTGTGCGCTTGCACAGAGACTGATGTGACTGATAGTGCCTGCAGGTGATTGATTAATTGTGTGCTTGCACAGTGACTGACAGTGCCTTATAGCAGAACCTCATTCCCGCGAGTCAGAGAGATACTGGGGCCAGACTGAGTGTTGACATGTATTTTCTTTGACAATGGTTATGTTATTGTAAATATATTGTTTATGTAGCCAGTGAGGTGGCCCACGCTGGCCCCTTCATACCAGATATCCAATTTCTACTGCAGACCTAAAGTGCACATAATCAACCATCTCTGAGTCTTTATTTTTCAAGCTATATATAGCTCCTGGGGCCAGGTCTAGGCACTGAAATTGTCGCAGGAATGTAAGTTTCACGCTGACTAAGTCATAGTGGCCTCTGATCACTTGTGCTTTAATGTGTGAGCGTCCTCATTCTTTGGGACACAGGTTGGTTTTCAATGAGTGTCCTAGAGATGGAAACGCTCACAAGAGACCTGCACCTAAGTGAGCAAAGGTGAGCACATCTTGGGCCTGATTTAGAGTTCAGAGGACGGGTTACTTCATTGCAAACATGACGGATATCCCATTTGCCGGGCAGGAGGATATCCCATTTGCCGGGTGGGAGGATATCCCATCTGCCGGGCGGATATCCATCACGCCCTTATCTCGGCAGGGTGGCCACAGAAGCAGGTTGGCTTGAAGCAAGGAGACGATACCAGAATACTGAAGCTCGTCTTCTGGTGTGTCTCTGCTACCCCTAGCAGGGATCTCATCAAGCGCCGAGTGATCAGCAGCCATGAGTCACAGGCAGGCAGGAGATTGCCTGACTCAGTAGACAGGTGGCAGCAGCTCTAAGGCAGTCCGCCCTGGTTCAAATAAACTTCTGCTGGCGGGGGAGGAGGGTCGTGCGAGCCCGGCGGAAGCAGGTTGAGACCGAGGCTGATGTACTTACATTGTAACCCGACTCATCCGTGAGAATGAATGTGCGCTGTGCTGTCCTGACAACGCCACATCCAGGTTATCTACTGAAGTAAAATGGAGCCAAGTCTCAGTAAATGAATCCCTGCTCAACCCTTGGGAGCTTGGCAAATGAGCAGATAGCCTTAGCTTAGGAGGCAGGTGTGTGTAAAGCATTTAATACCACCAAAACAGTAAATAAGTAAAATACACAGCACAATAAAATCCAACAGCAATTTATAAAAATAGATAACATTTGTACCTTTGAAACAACAAAAAAATAACAACAATCCAATGTAGGGAACCAGAGATATGAAATTTCAAAAATGATATAAAAATTGTGCATTTTAGCTCCAAAAAGCAAAAAATGCCACTTGTGTCTATCTGGTTGCGCTCGACCCGGACAAAGTCAAAATGTTAGGCTGACTGTGATGGAGTGCGGGTTGTATAAGCAAAGGTCTAGGCCCCAATCAAAAGTTTACCTTTGGACTTAGGGCCTCATTACAAGTAGGGCGGTCCGAGGACCTCCCTACCCGTGGATAGCTGTTGGACCACTGCACTTCTGGCAGTCCGACCACCATATTACGACCCTGGTGGTCAGACCGCCGCCTCCGCCAGGATCAGGGATCCCGACAGGTTAGCGGCAGGTGAAGTCTTCGTCAGCCACAGCGGCCCTGAGTTCAGCACGCCGTGCTGATCACATCTCCCCTGCCATGAAAAGTCTGGCAGAAAGATAGTGCTGGGGGCCACAGGGGAGCCTTTGCACTGCCACGGAATGTGCACTGTCTGCTGGGGGCACCCCCTGTGCGACGGATTGCCAAGGTCAATGCCGCTGCACTGTTTACACTGGGCTGATGGGCAGAAACCTCAGAATATGGAGGTTTCCACCAGTCAGCCCAGTGGAAACATTGCAATCGGCCCCGGGGGGAGAACGCCACCTCAGCGGAGGTCTCTTCTCCATGGGGCTGGTGGGCAGACGGTTGGCTAGCCAGTCTCGTAATGAGGCCCTTAGTCTTTTTCTTGGAGCTTTCCACTCGACGACGAGTCCTTGAGTTCCTCAGATCTGGAGTCCGATTTGACAACGTCGGCCTGCTGCAGCAAGATGTCCCGGTGAGCCTCTGAAAGTCTTTGTCCTCAACGCTGACAGTGAGGAGCTCCGGAGCTTTCAGCAGGACAAATTAGCACTGTCAGGCCGATTTGCAAGTCGACAACAGAGGCTTGGCTCTCGAGGTCGAGCCAGTCTCCTCCTGGAGCATTTCTGCAAAACTTTGCAGAAAGTTTCCAAACTTTGAGTTCTTGCATTTTTTGTTTCCTATGTGGAAAATAAAGGTCCAGAAGCACCAGCCAAGGGTAAAGAGACTTTGGATTGCCTCTTAGGGGCTAGTATTCAATCTCCCACAATGCACCTGTGCAGTCCAGGAAAATCCAGTTGCAACTGGTCAGCTGGTGTAATCCTCTTTTTGGCTTTGCAGGTGACTTCTTTTACCTCTCTTGTACCTGTTGCTGATCAGGGAGTCCACTCCATTCACTTTGAGTCAGGCACAGCCCTTTCTTGGTGGACCCTTCTGAGTGGAGCCAGTGCCGTCTTTGGGTGCAGTCCAACGGTCCAACAGGGCAGTCCTTCTTCTGAGGATGTCCTGCAGCTCCCCCATATTTATCCTCCAGTCAGGTCTGTCAGTAGGGGGGTGGCACCCCAACACATAGGGGTAAAGCTTACTCCCTCTGCTATGACCACTTCCTGTGAATTGTGGCATATTTTTGACCGAGAATGTATTGTTCTCCCAAAAATCAAAACAGAGAAATTCTCTCATTGGTGTGTGTGTCTGTGTAACCCAACGCAGAGGTGACTACACTCACCTTCCGGCCCCTATCCTAATCTAATTAGGGGGGCTCCCATCTGGCTAGAGATTAAGGAAGTAGGGGCTGGCCTGGGTCCTGTGACATCTGTTCTCCTGCCTTTGAAGTCCAGCCTATCTCCCCAGCACCCTTCCTCTCCCTGGCTTCTTCAGGAAGCAAATCTCGTCCCAGCAAATGGCTGTATTCTTACAGCCCCTGGCCTCTTCGCACCTACTCAGGGAGCGGCTTGGCTCAGGCTATCAAAGGCTGACCAGTCAGAAGAGGCTGCTACAGGGCTGTTTTAGGTAACTTTGGGATTTCCTGTAAAAGTTATTATAAATCTGTCCTTGCCAATTTGTTGAATTTATTGTCACCATTATTTTGATACTTTGAATGATATGTCTATCTAGCTCTAATCAAAAGTTAGACTTTATTAAATTTAAGAAAGCCTTCTCATGTTAGCTTATGGGGTTAGCAGCACCACAATAGAGAAAACTGCTTTGGCTGTTTTTCCTTACCAGGGCATGTAAAACATATTTTATATTGTCCCTCTTTTCAGAACCAAGCACCCTATCCTTGGGGCACCTGGGGCAGCCCTTAGGGGTGACGTATAAGCTATAAAAAGGTAGTTTTGGACTTTGGAAGTACTTTTAAACCCAAAGTCAAATTTGGCCATTGTTTTATTTTAAAACCAGCCTGCAAGGCAGGGCTAGCTTAAAAGGGACACCACTACAGTGCACCCCTAAATGCATTAAGCCCATTGGGGCCTCTGAATCTACATGCCTTACCATATACTAAAGCCTTACAGGTAGGTTGTGTCTGCCAATTAAACTTATGCCAATTACCATATACCTTTAGAGGCGAGAGAACCGGCCCTGTGCCTGGTTAGCAGAGCCCAGGGCACTTTCAGAGTCAGAAACAATCAGCATCAGTCCAAAAAATTGGGGCGACCTGGGCAAAAAGGATGACTTTCCCACAAGGTGGTTCTCAGAGCCAACAAATACCAGTGCCGCGCACAGGGATAAAAAGGAGACTACTGTTGTCACCACATTTGGGTTTTAACAACCCTTTGAACTGGACACGCCCAGTAGTTGATCGGTTGTACTGTTTTGATCACTCTGGCATTCGCCATCACCAACAGCGAGGCTGCGTCATTTAACTGAGATGTCATTATGCTAAAAGTATGCAATTCATATCTCTGTCTGAATTTGTCTTTAGAAACACCACCCCAAATATGAGCACCCCCTAATCACACTTAATGCTTAAGAAATCAATGAATTGTGTATTCATAAAATATGTTTCTTCTATTCAATTTTTCGTGTGTGGCTACTTCTAAATGCAAATGGCCGTTTTTGTGTTTGAAAGCCACACTGCATGGTCTTTCCTTAATAAAAAAAAAAACAGCTCCTTAAGTTGTTAAGTCTTTGAATATCTTTGAACTGTTTTAACAGTCTCTTGGGATCAAATGCCTCTTAAAAGCCAAATAAATCTGCCTTTCTCATGGCAAGGACGATCAGGAAAATAAAATGTTTAAATATTTTCGTGTAGCAGGCAGAAAAAGGTTAAACAATTTCTCCCGATCTTTACATAACAAATTTGCAACATTTTTGACCATAAACAAGTTTTTGACAAAATGTATGAGTTTGAAAAAGCCAGGAAGCACCATTAATGCAAGCAATAGTCTTTATGTTACCTAAAGATAGTTGGCTTTATCATTGGTTTCGGCAGAGGTCTCGGGCGAACTCTGCAATGTGAGAACATTTATCCCCAAATATGTTTCTGTCTTTTAGGTCTTCCTGAGGAAGGAGTCAGAGGAGGTGGAGAATGAAGCCGGAGGGAGCGCTCAGAAGCGGCTGTGCTCTGGTGTCACCCGCTCGTCGCCGGAGACTGGGTCGCCGTTTCCTATGGTGAGTAACTTCCATAGGTGTAGCTCTGATGCTTGAAGTGTGGGTGGATGTCCGGGGCCACAGGGGCTCGGAGCCACAGGGGCTCCGGGCACAAGGGCTTTGGGTCACCAGGTTCATTATTCCTGATATTCTCCCATGCAAGGATAATCAGTGGTCCCTGAGACTGCAGAGAGCACCCCACTGGTTGTACGGGGGTTGTCTGAACACTGTTAGGTCCCACACTTGTCCAAGTGATCTACATGATAATGAAGAATGCAAAGCAAAGAAATATACTATAGATGATAAGGGCCTGATTTAGAGTTACTCCATCACAAATGTGAATGATATCCCGTCCGCCGTATTACGATTCCCATATGATATATGATGGAGTAAGCCATCTAAATCAGGCCCTAAGACATCAAGAGACCATTAAGGACATGTATTTTGCATTGAATTTATGAAGTAATCTTTGGAAACCACATGGGAATGAAGCAGATCTCTAGCAACATCTGTAAGTCCAAGACATATCTGTCATTATCCTAACTCTATCGGAGGGCAGCTCTGACCACAGGAGCATGGGGCATGTCTGCGCCACACAGACACCATGAAGAAAACTGTGGTGTGGTCTCAGTGAAAGAATACGGTTTAATGTGCTCAGAGCTGGCAAGAGGCCCCGTGTCCTGTGCAGCACCGTCAGACACCCCTGGTATGTTAGCCACCAGCAGACATTGAGGCCTGTAGATTCCCCTTAAACATTGCAAGGATAGGCCCCAAAAATAGCTTTTGGAAAAAAGTCCAGTCTCGCTGAAGATATTGTCCCTCCAGCTGGGGGAAGTTTGGCAATAATGAGGCAATCTAGAAAGCAAGAGCAAACACCACTTGTTTGCCTCAAATTATTTAACTCTTTCGAAAGTCCCTTACAAATTAGGACTCCTTTGCTTCCAATATCTTTTAAATTGCATCTATGCCATTAACTTTAGGAAAAAAAAGTCAGATAGCGCATTGCCTTTTTGGCAGTTCTTTAGTCTTCCTATGTTCTTTTACTCTGTATTCTCTCTTGAAAAGTTTGGTTCCTGAGTTTAAACTGCAGATGTGTCGTGGGATGTATTGAAAAAACCCACAGTAAACCAGTTCTCTCTTTATGTGTAGAGGGTGTGGTTCAATCCCCGCAGAAATAACTTAGCTTGCCAGCACTATTTACTGTTTTATAGAATAAATGTTAGAAAATGTTTGTCTTGTTGGGGGGGGGGGGGGTGAAATTGTTTTACACAGTGGAAAAGTCTGAAGGCCATTACTCTAAACTTAACCTAAGTTCAACCTAGCGTAACCCTTCTCAGGCCGACTCCAGCCCCAAACCCTAATACTAAACGCTAACAAAGCCTTACCCTTCTGTAACCGCGCCTTCAACCCCACACTGATAACATCACCCCAAGCCCACGGGTCAGCGAAGGGGAGGCCTGGGCTTTGCCAGTGCTTGTTCCATTAAACAGGACTCCCTGTCTCTAGCACAAGATCTCAGTTTAACATCCTCCCAAAAGCCGCCGACAGCTGAGTAACTGAACTCTTGACTGTGCTTTGTGCTCAAATGGTGCAACTCACCCCCTTGGGCCTGGAAACAATGGCCCTGATTTCTCAGAAGTAAACCAACTGCTGTATTTTATCATGAATCTCTGAGCTGATGCGGTAATTTATTGGTAGAATGTATATCTTTTGCTGACCCAATCAAGTTTTATTTGTTTAAAGTGTCTGTTCTATAAATATATTCCGTTTTTAATAGTTTAATCGCTGTTTTGTTTTAAAGTTCTGATAAATGCCTGCAGTTGTGTTAACAGGGGATTCCATACTGTCTTAATACCTACTGTCGTCCATGTTTACATCCTGGCAGGACTTGGGGTGCAGCAGCGCCTCGTCACCCCCCAAGGATGATTTTCGGAGGCAGGATGCATCCTGTGGGGTGAAGCCTGGTCCCCGCGGCTACGATGATCCCCAAAGGCTGGCCAGCCTCAGCTCACACATCGCGCAGTTCAATCGAGAGGCGCTACAGGTAAGGGATTCATCAACCCTCCTGGCTTGTTTCCAAGGTTCTGGGGGTGCAGCGCCTGGATGCGGAGATACAGGAGTGCCTGATCGCCCAGGGTGGTGTTACCCCCACCCCCCCAGCACCACCAGCAGGAGGGTTCAGGAGTGTTCAGCTTTGGAGATATACTGACCCCCTTGACTCATATGCAGTTCACTTTTCATTTCAAGGACGATTGAAAAAAGGAGCCATAACAATGGAAGAAAATGTACATGAAATATCCAAAAATATACGATGCAAGAAATGCAAGGCCCACGTGATAAATAAAGTGCAACAAAACGGAGATGACCCCAAACGGGTGAAAGCTGTGTGAGAAAGTGGAGACTAAGGAGGACGTGGTAACTGCAATAGTTAGAGGCTGACAGAGAAGCGGAGGGGGCGGTGGGGGTTCGCAGCCCGGGTCAGCGGGGCGTCCGCCCAGGCCGGATGGGCTTGGAACACTTTCCCTTCCCGGTGACATCACCCTCCTGGAACAGGCGCGAGGAGAGGGAAAACAAGGGCGCATTCTGCAGCCTGGGAGCACGTGGTGCCCGCGAGAGGCTCATGTGATGTGTGTGACCAGCATCCCTGGGCCAGGGGTCACCCCGGCTGGAGGGGCAGAGGCCTCCCTGACACAAGCATTGGCAAAGCCACTAGAACTGGCTTGAGTTTTGAGCACTGAGGAAAACAGAACAATATAACTTGTGTTTGAGCACTAAGTACAACAGAAAAAAACAGCACTTCAAAAAAAAAAAACATGATTGCTTTCTGTATAAAACGTATGTTTGAGATACAGAATTTAACATGTGGGAGTGAGTGTATTATTGAGATGTGAAACTGTCCCTCATGCACTCTAATTCGAAGTACTCCATTGGAGGCAGGATGAGACACCAGACAGTTAGTAGCAGGATGTGAGAGAGTAATATTCCTCTGGGTGGGAGGCAAAGTCCACTTAATGTATATTTGAAAGAACTGGTAACAACAAACCTAGGGAACAGCTGTGCTGGCAAGAAAAACCGAGCAAGCGGAAATGACTGTACATTCTGTCAGCCACAGTTGATGGGGGCTGCAGGGACAGCTGCCACCCATAGCACGCGTTTCTATCTGTGTAAAAATGTACCTTACTGCACGGATTGTGTCCCAGTACTAGGGGTGGGGAGTAACCACCCTTACTGCACGTTGTTTTGCAATATTTGGGTTATGGAGTAACTACCCATACTGCCCAGATTGTGTCACAGTACTAGGGGTAGGGAGTAACCACCCTTACTGCGTGTTGTGTTGCAATACTAGGGGTAGGGAGTAACCACCATTACTGCACGGATTGTGTCGCACTTCTGGGGGTAGGGAGTAACCATCCTTACTGTACGGATTGTGTCGCAGTACTAGAGGTAAGGAGGAACCACCCTTACTGCACGGGTTGTGTTGTAGGACTAGGTGGTAGGGCATAACCACCCTTACTGCAAGGATTGTGTCACAGTACTAGGGGGTAGGGAATAACCACCCTTACTGAACGTTGTGTTGCAATACTAGGGGTAGGGTTTAACCATCCTTACTGCACGGATTGTGTCGCAGTACTAGCGGTAGGGAGTAACCACCCTTATTGCACGGGTTGTGTTGCAGGATTAGGTGGTTGGGCGTAACCACCCTTACTGCAAGGATTGTGTCACAGTACTAGGGGTAGTGAGTAACCACCCTTACTGCACGTTGTATTGCAATACTAGGGGTTGGGAGTAACCATCCTTACTGCACGGATTGGGTCGCAGTACTAGGGGTAGGGAGTAACCACCCTTACTGCACAGATTGTGTCGCAGTATTACGGGTAAGGCGTAACCACCCTTTCTGAAAAGATTGTCTTGCAGTACTAAGGGTAGGGAGTAACCACCCTTACTGCATGGGTTGTGTTGCAATACTAGGGGTTGGGAGTAACCACCCTTACTGCATGGGTTGTGTTGCGCTACCAGGGGATAGAAAGTAGCCACCCTCAATGCATGGGTTGTGTTGCAGTACTAGGGGTAGGAAGTAACTACCATCCGTGCAAGGGTTGTGTGACAGTACTAGGGAGTAACCACCTTTACTGCACGGGTTGTGTCACAGCACTAGGGGTAGTGAGTAACCACTGTCAGTGCACATGTTGTGTTGCTGTACTAGGGGGTAGGGAGTAACCACCTTTACTGCACATGTTGTGCCGCAGTACTACAGGGTAGGGAGTATCCACCGTTAGTTCATGGGCTATGTCACAGTACTAGAGGGATAGAAAGTAACCACCCTTAATGTGCGGATTGTGTGGCAGTACTAGGGGGTAGGGACTAACTACCCTTACTGCAGGGGTTGTGTTACAGTACTAGGGGGTAGGGACTAACTACCTTTACAGTACAGGTTGCGTCACAGATCTAGGGGTAGGGAGTACACCCTCAGTGCATGGGTTGTGTCACAGTTCTAGGGGGTAGGGAGTAAGCACTCTTACTGCATGAGTTGCCACACTACTAGGGGGATAGGAATTAACCATCCTTACTGCACAGGTTGTGTTGCAGTACTACGGGTAAGAAATAACCACCCTTGCTGCACAGGTTGTGTTGTAGTACTAGGGATTGGGAGTAACCGCCCTTACTGCACAGATTGTGTTGCAGTACCAGGGGGTAGGGAGTAACACCCCTTAATTCAAGGGTTGTGTTACAGTACTAGGGAGTAGGGAGTAGCCACCCTCAGTGCATAGGCTATTGTGCAGTACTAGTAGTAGGGAGTAACGCCTGTTACTGCATGGGTTGTGTCGTAGGGGTAGGAAGTAGCCACCCTTATTGCATGGGTTGTGTCACAGTACTTGACGGATAGGAAGTAACCACCCTTAATGTACAGATTGTGTCGCAGTACTAGGGGTTTGGGAGTAACTACCCTTATTGCACGGTTTTGGAGTAACCACCCTTACTGCACAGATTGTGCTGCAGTACTAGGGGATAGGAAGTAACAATCCTTAATGTAAGGGTTGTGTCACAGTACTAGGGGTAGGGAGTAACCACCCTTATTGCATGGGTTGTGTTGCAGGACTAGGGGGTAGGGAGAAGCTACCCTTAATGCATGGGTTATGTCACAGTTCTCTGAGTAGGTAGTAACCGACCTCAGTGCATGGATTGTGTCGCAGCACGAGGGTGTAGGGAGTAACCACCCTTAATGCACATGTTGTGTTGCAGTACTAGGGGAAGGGAGTAACTACCTTAATGCACAGGTTGTCTCAGTACTAGGGATTAGAGTAACCACTCTTAATGCATGGGTTGTGTCGCAGTACTAGGGATAGGAAGTAACCACCATATACATGGGTTGTGTCGCAGTACTAGGGGTAGGGAGTAAGCACCCTATGCATGGGTTGTGTCGCAGTACTAGGGGTAAGGAGTAACCACCCTATGCATGGGTTGTGTTGCAGTACTAGGGGTAGGGAGTAACCAACCTATGCATGGGTTGTGTCGCAGTATAGTGGTAGGAAGTAACCACCCTATGCATGGGTTCTGTCACAGTACTAGGGGTAGGGAGTAACCACCCTATGCATGGGTTGTGTCGCAGTACTAGGGGTAGGGAGTAACCACCCTATGCATGGGTTGTGTTGCAGTACTAGGGGTAGGGAGTAACCATCCTATGCATGGGTTGTGTCACAGTACTGGGGATAGGAAGTAACCACCATATACATGGGTTGTGTCGCAGTACTCGGGGTAGGGAGCAACCACCCTATGCATGGGTTGTGTTGCAGTACTAGGGATAGGAAGTAACCACCATATACATTGGTTGTGTCGCAGTACTCGGGGTTGGGAGTAACCACCCTATGCATGGGTTGTGTTGCAGTACTCGGGGTAGAGAGTAATCACCCTAATCACGGGTTGTGTCTCAGTACTACGGGTAGGGAGTAACCACCCTATGCATGGGTTGTGTCGCTGTACTAGGGTTAGGGAGTAACCACTCTATGTATGGGTTGTGTCGCAGTACTAGGGGTAGGGAGTAACCACCCTATGCATGGGTTGTGTCGCAGTACTCGAGGTAGGGAGTAACCACCCTAAGGATGGGTTGTGTCGCAGTACTAGGGGTAGGGAGTAACCACGCTATGCATGGGTTGTGTCGCAGTAATAGGGGTAGGGAGTTACCACTCTATGCATGGGTTGTGTCTCAGTACTAGGGATAAGGAGTAACCACCTTATGCATAGGTTGTGTCGCATTACTAGGGGTAGGGAGTAACCACCCTATGCATGGGTTGTGTCGCAGTACTAGGGGTAGGGAGTAACCACTCTATGTAAGGGTTGTGTCGCAGTACTAGGGGTAGGGAGTAACCACCCTATGCATGGGTTGTGTCGCAGCACTCGAGGTAGGGAGTAACCACCCTAAGGATGGGTTGTGTCACAGTACTAGGGGTAGGGAGTAAGCACCCTATGCATGGGTTGTGTCACAGTAATAGGGGTAGGGAGTTACCACTCTATGCATGGGTTGTGTCTCAGTACTAGGGATAAGGAGTAACCACCTTATGCATGGGTTGTGTTGCAGTACTCGGAGTAGGGAGTAACCACCCTATGCATGGGTTGTGTCGCAGTATTAGTGGTAGGGAGTAACTAGCCTCTGTGCATGGGTTGTTTCAGAGTACTGGGGTTAGGGAATGATTACAGTTAATGCACGGGTTGTGTCAAAGTACTAGTGGTGGGGAGTAACCACCCTTACTGCACGGGTTGTGTCACAGTACTAGGTGTACGGAGTAACTACTGTCAGTGCACAAGTTTTGTCACATACCAGGGGGTAGGGAGTAACCAAGCTTACTGCACATGTTGTGTAGCAGTATTAGGGGGTAGGAGGTAATCACCCTTACTGCACGGGTTGTGTCGCAGTACTAGGGGTAGAGAGTAACCACTGTCAGTGCCCAAGTTGTGTCACAGTTGCACGTGGTAGGGAGTAATCACCCTTACTGCACAAGTTGTGTCACAGTAGCAGGTGGTAGGAAGTAACCACCCTTACTGCACAAGTTGTGTCACAGTGCTAGGGGGTAGGGAGTAACCACACTACCCAGGCAGTAGTGTCCAGACCACCCAAACCGTTCCACCTGCATGGGCTGGCGACCCTCCTCACTATGCGGGCAGTAGTGTCCTGGGCCACCCCCCGGACCCCTGCATGGGCTGGTGACCCTCCTCACTACGCGGGCAGCAGTGTCCTGGGCCACCCCAAGCCTCCCCCGTCCCCCTGCATGGGCTGGTGACCCTCCTCACTACGCGGGCAGTAGTGTCCTGGGCCACCCCGAGCCACCCCCCGGCCCCCTGCATGGGCTGGTGGCCCTACCCGCTACCAAGGCAGTCGTGTCCAGACCACCTGAAGCCGCCCCCTGCATGGGCTGGTCCATATCCTGCATCAAACCTCCCATCATCCTTGGACAGTGATATTATTCAGGTGTCCCTGCACTGGTCACAGATGTAGGGGTGTCTTTTAGAGGAGAGTAAAACTGATGTCTTACCCAGGGCCGGCTTTAGTGTTGGTGGCACCTGATGTGACAATGTTTTTGCCACCCCATCACCTCCTCCTCGGATTCCCTCATTACCACCCTCCAACAGTGCCCCTCACATCTCCATAGCCCCTCTCTCACATACATTTTTTTTGTTTTAAAGCGCTGGTAAAGGGTGGCTTTATTAATCCACTCAGCTTTCCACATAAAATACAGATCTGTTCTTTGCAGCAGGTACATTAACCCTCTACGCTACTTTACAAAGTCCAAACTGCCACTAGAGAAAACACACTCTCTCTCTCTCTCTCTCTCTCTCTCTCTCTCTCTCTCTCTCTCTCTCTCTCTCTCTCTCTCTCTCTCTCTCTCTCTCTCTCTCTCTCTCTCTCTCTCTCTCTCTCTCTCTCTCTCTCTCTCTCTCTCTCTCTCTCTCTCTCTCTCTCTCTCTCTCTCTCTCTCTCTCTCTCTCTCTCCATTTTTATTGCTGCCTGAAAGTGGACACAAGGAAGTGTGCAGCAGGTGCTTTTAATCATAAGTTACTGCTAAACACAGCGCCCAGTGCGGCTGCACCAGTCGCACTGCCCTAACCTGAGATTGATGCCCCCAGGCAGACTCACCTGACTCCCCACCTTCCTGTGTTGCAGGCTGAGACCTGGGTCCGAGGGAAGCTGCGGGACCTGAAGGACGGCTGTGACCCCCCGCACACCCCGCTCCAGGGCTGGGAGCAGGCGGCTCTGACCCTCCAGAGGGACACGAGGGACTTCGAGAACACCCTGACCAAGCTAAGCCAGGTAGGCCCCGCCGTGGACTGTTACAGGGTCACCTACGGGTTCACCTCAGCGCTTCCTACGTGCGCCCTATGTAGCGCTTAAGGGACCCGAGGCACTTGGAGGTACATCATTTGCCAAGATCACACGATGCGCTGCAGTGGGGAAGCCGGGTAAGAGCACACACGGTTAGTAACAGCCACTACAGCGCATTCCAGCTTGCAGAGCACAGGGTCTCCTGACCAGCAGCACTCGAGAACCCTGTCTAGCGCCTAGCGCCGAGGCGCCGACGTCTATCTGCTTACTTTTCTACGAATATTAAACCTGGTGTATTACAATGAAACGTAAATATTCCTGTAATCCCCTGCGCATCACCTGTGCATCAAGAAATGTTTAGTAGAAGGACCGAGCTTTCTGTCTGATTTGCGTTTTTTTTAATAGGGGTGAGTAAAAAAAAAAAAAACGGAGTGGAATGCTTGAGTACCTGTGGGGCCCTGTGTTAGCACCCTAATAGTTTTATAGGGATGGTGGAAAGCTGTGCGCACTGCACTGCGCCCGTGTGGAATTACACCCTTCTTGGGCCAGATGTAGCAAGCATTTTGTAACCGCAAAAAATGCATTTTGGTATGTACGAAGCCTAAATTGGAGTATAAATGGATTGTGTCTGACCCTGCTGATGTAGGCGAGCAACTGGATATTTTTGGGAACACTACGACCTACAGGTGCTTTAGGGAAAGGAGTGAATCTGAATATTGTCCAGTGCTATGAAATGCACCCTTTGCAGCGCTTTCTGGGATGAATGTTCAATGTGTCAATGAAGCAAACTGTGGCCATGCTGACCAGATTCACGCACTTTTGTCAGGGTATATGTAGGGAAGACGCCATATATCGCTGCCTTTCAGCTAATCTGTGTTGGAAATGGTCTCTCCGAAGGGTCACCCCAAGACTTTTTGCCTTCCTCCTCTTCTTTTTCTGATCTCATTTTTGCTGGCTTTAGGACTCTGGACACTTTACCACTGCTAACCAGTGGTCAAGTGCTCCCATAGAACATGGTAACATTGGTTCCTACCAAATTGGCATACTTAATTTACTTATAAGTCCCTAGTAAAGTGCACTATATGTGCTCAGGGCCTGTAGATTAAATGCTACTAGTGGGCTTGCAGCACTGATTGTGCCACCCACTTAAGTAGCCCCTTAACCATGTCTCAGGTCTGCCATTGCAAGGCCTGTGTGTGCAGTTTCACTGCCACTTCGAGTTTTAAAAGTACTTGCTAAGCCTTAAACTCCCCTTTTTCTTCATACAAGTCACCCCTAAGGTGCGCCCGAGGTAACCCATAGGGCAGGGAGCTATGTACATAAAAGGCAGGACATGTACCTGTGTGTTTTATATGTCCTGGTAGTGAAAAACTCCTAAATTCGTTTTCCACTGCTGTGTGGCCTGCTCCTTTCATAGGCTCGCATTAGGGCTACACTCATATACTGTTTGAGTGGTAGATTCTGATCTGAAAGGGGTAACCAGGTCATATATAATATGGCCAGAATGGTAATAGAAAATCCTGATTTTGTATTATTATTTTAGAAATGCAACTTTTAGAAAGTGAGCATTTCTCTGCACTGAAAATCCATCTGTGCCTTCTAGCCTGGCTCCAATCAACGTCTGGGCTGGGCTGGTTGACAGCTCCCTTAAACATTTCACCCAGACAACCACAAACACAGGATGCTCAGTCACACCTGCACTCATCTGCATACTGAATGGGTCTTCCTGGGCTGGAAGGGTGGAGGGCCAGGATAATTTGGATTGTGTTGTGACTTACCCTGACTAGGATTGTGGTCCTTACTTGGATAAGGGTGTATACCTCTGCCAGTCAGAGACCCCATTTCTAACAATCTGGTTCCCCTATCATGTCATATGATTTTCTGTTGCAGCATTTCCAGGCCAAATGCCACATGATGTCATTAGGGTGAAATCACCAGTGTGTTAATCTGTGGTTGTGAAACCTAAAAGTCCTGCCTCTTTTTGGTCACAGAATCAGCAAGTATGTAATATGTTCAGAATGTGCCTGAGGCCCCAGGGTGAATACAGGGCGGGATTGGGGAGCCAAGAACAATCCTGGCAAAAAAGCTCAAACCAGCCCTGCTCCTTTCCTTTCCTTGCGCTCTCTTTATTTTTCCATCTGTTCTCTCTCTCTCCTTCTCTTCACTGTCTCTGACCTCTTTCTTTCTTCTTTCCCCTCCCACCCTCTCTTGAAGCCTCCCTGCGCCTTCTGCAGTTAACCTCAGGGAGCTGAGGAAAGTGACGGAGGCACCAGGAGCGGCCCTGGGCTCTCAGAACTGTCCGGCCCACCTGGGAAATGGCCAGTGGAACTAAAGGTCTGTCCGGCCCTGCGTGAATTGTATGGCGTGCTGCAGGTGTCATGCAAGGGATGGGACTGAGGCGCCGGCGTGCTGCAGGTGTCGTGCAAGGGATGGGACTGAGACGCCGGTGTGCTGCATTTGTTGTGCAAGGGATGGGACTGAGGCGCCAGCGTGCTGCAGGCGTCGTGCAAGGGATGGGACTGAGGCGCCAGCGTGCTGCAGGTGTCATGCACGGGAAGGGACTGAGGCACCGGCGTGCTGCAGGTGTTGTGCAAGGGATGGGAGTGAGGCACCAACGTGCTGCAGTTGTCGTGCACGGAATAGGACTGAGGCGCCGGTGTGCTTCAGGTGTTGTGCAAGGGATGGGAGTGATGCACCGCCGTGCTCCAGGTGTTGTGCAAGGGATGAGACTGAGGCACCAGCGTGCTGCAGGTGTCGTGCACAGCATGGGACTGAGGTGCCGGTGTGCTGCAGGTGTTGTGCAAGGGATGGGAGTGAGGCGCCAGGGTGCTGCAGGTATCGTGCAAGGGATGGGACTGAGGCGCCGGCATGCTGCAGGTGTCGTGCAAGGGATGGGACTGAGGTGCCGGTGTGCTGCAGGTGTAGTGCACGGGATGGGACTGAGGTGCCGGTGTGCTGCAGGTGTCGTGCAAGGGATGGGACTGAGGCGCCAGCGTGCTGCAGGTGTCACGCAAGGAATGGGACTGAGGCGCCTGCGTGCTGCAGGTGTCGTGCAAGGGATGGGACTAAGGCACCAGTGTGCTGCAGGTGTTGTGCAAGTATGGGGATGAGGCACCGGCGTGCTGCAGATGTCGTGCACGAGAAGGGACTGAGGCGCCGGCGTGCTGCAGGTGTGGTGCAAGGGATGGGGCTGAGGCGCCGGCGTGCTGCAGGTGTGGTGCAAGGGATGGGACTTAGGCGCCGGCGTGCTGCAGGTGTCGTGCAAAGGATGGGACTGAGGTGCTGGCGTGACTCGTATGTTGTGCTGCAGGCTAAGCTGCTCGTCTTCTGGACACAGGAAGACCCTCCAGTAGGCTGAGAATCAGGGGGTACTATTTGGGTGAATGGAGAGAAGGGTAATCAGTGGGTCCATGTGCAATATAAATTATGCAGGTGCAATTTTTCCATAATGTCACTTTATACTTGTTACAAGAAATTCCTAAAATTATGCCATTAGATCACAATTGTGGCACATTTATAGCACGGACTAGAACCACCCGAATGCAAGCGAATGTGTTTTACTGTAGTTGTTTGTTGTGGTATTTTTTTAGCACAAAATTCATCACTGCATCAAAATCTAACACAAAGACGCATTTCCTGTTAAAATAGGGCACTAAATGATAGAGTCATGTTTCATGTATTTGCACAAAATTGTTCATAATTTTCCTTGGATTTTACGTAGTTATGCAAAAGCAAATTATGCAAATTTCTACAGTCTGTAGTCTTTGCCTTTCCTACTTGGAAAACAGTCCAGAGGGAGCACACGGAATTTACATGTGGATATGCATATAGTCTCAGCCCTCTGAATCATTCTGGCGAGCATCACACACATGTGCCGCTACTCTCCATACACTAGGGGGCTGTTTTGGACACAGTTTCCAAGGATGCTGTTATCACCGCCCATCACTGCTTCTGGGGCATAGAGTTGTGGTGAGTGTAAGTGCTATGGGATGATTGCAGGGATCCCAGGCGAAGCTCAGCGGAAGCCCAGAGCTCCTTTATGTAGATCCCTGATATTACAGACAGAAGTGAGCGTAAGTGCTATGGAATGAATGCAGGGGTGCCGGGCGGAGCTCAGAGCTCCTTTATGTAGATCCCTGTTATTACAGAAGTGAGCGTAAGTGCTATGGAATGAATGCAGGGATGCCGGGCGGAGCTCAGCAGAAGCCCGGAGCTCCTTTATGTAGATCCCTGATATTACAGAAGTGAGCGTAAGTGCTATGGAATGAATGCAGGGATGCCGGGCGGAGCTCAGCAGAAGCACAGAGCTCCTTTATGTAGATCCCTGGTATTACAGAAGTGAGCGTAAGCGCTATGGAATGATTGCAGGGATGCCGGGCGGAGCTCAGCGGAAGCACAGAGCTCCTTTAGGTAGATCACTGTTATTATAGAAGTGAATGTAAGTGCTATGGAATGAATGCAGGGATGCCGGGTGGAGCTCAGCGGAAGTCCAGAGCTCCTTTAGGTAGATCCCTGTTATTATAGAAGTGAGTGTAAGTGCTAAGGAATGAATGCAGGGATGCCGGGCGGAGCTCAGCGGAAGCCCAGAGCTCCTTTTTGTACATCCCTGATATTACAGAAGTGAGCGTAAGTGCTATGGAATGAATGCAGGGGTGTCTGGCAGAGCTCAGGAGAAGCCCAGAGCTCCTTTATGTAGACCCCGGTTATTATAGAAGTGAGCGTAAGTGCTATGGAATGAATGGAGGGGTGCCCGGCGGAGCTCAGCGGAAGCCCAGAGCTCCTTTATGCAGATCCCTGTTATTATAGAAGTGAGTGTAAGTGCTATGGAATGAATGCAGGGATGTCTGGCAGAGCTCAGGAGAAGCCCAGAGCTCCTTTATGTAGATCCCGGTAATTATAGAAGTGAGCGTAAATGCTATGGAATTAATGGAAGGATGCCTGGCAGAGCTCAGGAGAAGCCCAGAGCTCCTTTATAGGATCCCTGTTATTATAGAAGTGAGTGTAAGTGCCATGGAATGAATGCAGGGATGCTGGGCAGAGCTCAGCAGAAGCACAGAGCTCCTTTATGCAGATCTCTGTTATTATAGAAGTGAGTGTAAGTGCCATGGAATGAATGCAGGGATGCCGGGCGGAGCTCAGCGGAAGCACAGAGCTCCTTTATGCAGATCCCTGTTATTATAGAAGTGAGTGTAAGCACTATGGAATGAATGCAGGGAAGTCTGGCAGAGCTCAGGAGAAGCCCAGAGCTCCTTTATGTAGATCCCGGTAATTATAGAAGTGAGCGTAAGTGCTATGGAATGAATGGAAGGATGTCTGGCAGAGCTCAGGAGAAGCCCAGAGCTCCTTTATGTAGATCCCGGTAATTATAGAAGTGAGCGAAAGTGCTATGGAATGCATGGAGGGATGCCGGGGCGGAGCTCAGCAGAAGCCCAGAGCTCTTTTTTTGTAGATCCTTCTTATTATAGAAATGTTTCATGCGATGTGAGAGCTGCAGGACTGGAGATGCAGGTCAGGGATACAAGGGGATTTCACTGAGGTATTTCATTCCATCTTGTAGTTTAGGCCCTTTGGACATGTTGAGTCTACCAGGACTTGTTTCCTCTGCATCCCACTGAGCTCTTACTCAAGGTCTAAACCATTATTGTAGTGTTCTATCTGTCCAATGACAGCACTGTGGTGCCTCGTAAGTGGTATGAAACACTATATAAATGCAATTGGAAATCAGTACATCTTATGTCCCTCTTGCATCTTTTCTACAGATGGCTGAGCATCTCATCAGCAAACAAACTCCAAATGCAGACAACATGATTAAGCAGCTGCAGGCTCTGAAAGACCAATGGCATGTGCTGAAGCAGACAGCAGCCAATCAGAGCAAGGCACTGGGCGGGGCGCGGACCCTACAGGAGTTTAAACGGAAGGCGGATGAGCTGGAGGCCTGGATACGAGAGAAGGTACTATGAGACTTCCAGACAGGATCTTATCAATAGAGTAGTAGTCACACCTATGCAACAGGGTTGCTCCCACCAGTGGTTTAAAAAATACCCATCAAAAGGGCCTTGCAGATTTGCCAACTAGGTGAATCTGAGTGTAAAGTTATTCAAAAGTGTGGACACGCCTCCACTCCTCGAACAAGGGAGTGGACTCAGATTTATGAGTGTAAGTTACTGCAGCTGAACAACAAACAGCACTAAATCCAGCACCACACATGGCCAACCACAGATATTGCAACACTCTCCCATCGGAAACAATGGGGATCAGGACTTTAAATAAATCCCCATAGGAAGTAATGTTAAATTAAATTGACTTATTTCATCTTTTAAATAAATTATAAAATATTAATGAATAAATATATAGTGAATTTAATGTTAACAATTTCAGTATAATTAAAAAAAATATATTAGTTTGTGATAAAATATTTGAATTTTCATTTTTCAAACAAATGCCATTTTTTTTTTTTTAATTCCATTAATTTAAATGAATTAATTACATACATTTTTGTAATTTTCAATACAAAATAAATACATTAAAAGATTTCACTTTAGATGGAATTCTGTAAAAAATCTTTACAAAATGTTAATTTAATTTAATATAATTATATTAATTAGTATTTAATTTAAATTTAAGTGCATAGTGTTAAGTGTTTAAAATACATATATAACGTTAATTGCCATTATTATTTAACTTAAAAAATGTTTTACATTTAAAAAAAAAAGTTTAATAAACATTTTACATTTTTTGTGCGCTTTACCATAGGAAGATCTGCCCCTGGTGGTGGCGATCTCCCTATGGTAAAGTATAGAGAAAAGTACAAAAGTTTAGTACATTTTAAAAAGATTAATAAAATATTTTATGTTGAGTATTAATGTAAAAATATTTTAAATTTGTATTTGAAATGTAGAACAAAATAGAAAAATGAAAAAAAAAGAATGACTTAATTTAAATTCAAAATGTAATTCTATTGAGTATATTAAACTAAATTGAAATTATTTTGCTGAAGTTTAAATTATAAACTTGATGTATAGAATTAATTCAAGGTAATGTAATTACTTTGAATTCAAAAGAATGTTACATTATTTTTTAAAGTAAAACAATGTAACATTTTAAAATAAAATAAAAAGTTTTTTTTAAAAACATTTTTAAACATTACTTTTTTTATATTTGTAACTACTTTAAATAAGTGAATTTAATTTTATATTACTTCCTTTTGGGTTTTATTTTAAATCCTTACTGCCATTTTTTTTAATGGAAGGGTATTGCAGTACCAGTGGTTGGCCATGTGTGGTACTGTACTTACTCCAGCTCTGAGCTGGAGTACATCTACTACTGTTTTGTGTGCTTTTTGGTTGTAGTATCTTCAAAGTGCAGTTTGTGAATAGCCGTGAACTTACTTTTTTGGGTGGGCGCATGTCCCTACCTAAATCCCTCCCTAACCCTAGCTAAACCCCGTCTTACCAGTGGCGTAGCATGAATGTCATGGGCTGTGGAACAATGAAGGAAAACAGCCCCTGTGACTGCTTGGGGGTAGTAAAATACATCATTCTCCCACTGCACTTGCTGCACCAATGGTACCCACATCCCGCTCCTTACTCCTCCTTAAACTCCTCCCACTTACTAGTAGTAAGTTGGCCCCTTTTTCCAGCCCCACCCACAGTTCCTCCCACATTGTCTACTAATTAGTAAACTTACATGTGTGAGGATCTCCCCACAGGAAAGATGGGAGCGGCGGAGATTTTCGCTCGTAGGTTTGTGAATTGCATTTTGTAGTCAGTAGCACTACATTAAGTTCTACAAAATGCAGTTTGTGAATCAGGCCCAAGGGTTATTTTTTTATTGGTGTTGTTAGTGTTTGAGCAGTGTTGCCTCTTCGCCTCTGGCCACATTAACCCAAATCCTGTCACTCCCCTGGCCCGGATACTTCAAGGGTTCACTGAAACCTGTCAGATATGTGCAAAGTCAGAGTAAAAATCTTCACCTCTGTTCTGGACGGGTGGCCCACACACAACAGACCTCTGGCTAGGGAAGGGATCCTTTCTTTTACTGGCTTTCCTAACCATGTCTTATCTCTTCCTTCCTTCTTCTCTGCATTTTACTTCTTTCCCTTTTTACAAATCTCTTCGTCCTCCGTCTCATGCACTTTCTCCCTCCCTTATGTCTTTCATGTTATTACTTTCCCTCTCTCCTGCCATCCTCACATCCTGCACGGCCGATCCACTTTGGCATACCTCTTGCTTTTCGCTCCATTGTTCTTTCGTTCCCCTCCATCTCTTTCTCTTCTCTCCATCTTTCTCTCTCTCTCTCTGTCTCTTTCTCTTTCTCTCCTTCTCCCTCTCTTTGTCTCTCTCTCTCTCTTTCTCTCCCTCTTACTCTCCTTCCCCCTCTCTTTCTCTCTTTCTTTCTCTCTTTCTTGTCTCTCTCTCTCTCTCTCTCCCTCTCTCTTTCTCTCTCTGTCTTTCTCTCCCTCTCTCTGTCTCTTTCTCTCTTTCTCTCCTTCTCCCTCTCTTTGTCTCTCTCTCTCTCTGTCTCTCTCTTTCTCTCCTTCTTCCTCTCTTTGTCTCTCTCTCTCTCTTTCTCTCCCCCTCTCTGTCACTCTCTCGTTCTCTCTCTCTCTTTCCACCCCCTATCTAGGAAGAGAAGCGGTGCTCGGCCGTCCTCCCCGAAGACAGCAGCGACAAAATCCAGCTGGCCCGGCGCATACTGGACCTGAAACAGGTAGGTTTCACTTACCTGCAGCGAAGGTGGCTTACTAGATGAGAAGTATCTTCTGACTCAGAGGAGTGTGTATGTGCCCTCATGGTCACAGGTTCATATCCCAGCAGGCTGACTCAGCTTTTCATCCTTCTGTTAATGATAAAATGATTACCACTGAACAATAAGCATTATCGACCTCAAAATGGGTCGCATTACACCATCATTCCAGACCCCTTGTAGTTCCCGAGTACCTTCTCTATTGTACCCCCACGCTGATGGCTGCTTTCCCCTCCCCTTCGTGTCTAGGTGTGCCCTTTATAAGTCACATATATCACTCCAGCTCATTACGTCCACTGTCTCCAGTCCTGAACGTTTCACCTACAAATCATTGTTTTCAGATGTGTTTATCTAACTACTTCAATATTAGCAAAGTAAGACTACACCACCCAAAATGCATTTGGTTACCACATAATTCCCTAAGAGCGGTGGTCAATATAAATAGCTCTATCTGTGAATTTGCACAGAAGTCTAGCCGCCTGGAAACACCCACCTGTGGCTTAAGATTATCCTCCGAGCTAAGGGTTGTTTTCTAATCCCGGCCCCAGAGTATAGTGCTACTTGCAGTCCTGTGCTCTTTGGCGCACACCGTTGAAGTAATGACCTTTTATCATATTATTTACTTCATGCCCACTGTATAGTCCACATGTTGAATTAAAGTCTGGAAGACGTATATTCTCATTCTTTCGAGGCACCTTCATCACTGGGGGTGATAAGGCTGCAGAACTGCTGTTTTACGAAGAGCCCACTGTCCATGGGACACACCTCTGATCAATGCAATATCAACAGGTCCCTGTGACTCTGATGAACAAACCAACCAATACCTTAGAACCTTAGATGACATGCAGAGTCCAAATATCATACAAGACCATCAAAATTGTATGAAAACGTAATACAAATGCACTAGCTATATTTCTCAGGTCGAGAAGGGTTAGAAGCTTTCCACTGCTGCAGGAAAGAGACACTTTTCAAACAAGAAGGGTTTTGACAACTACATCATATATCTCCCAAACTACAGTAGCATAGGTCTCAATTTTCCCAGATGGGACAAACAGGACTACAAGTCCCAGAAAGCAAAGCAGACACCTGAACTGGATGAACCACTCACTGTAAGAAGGTAGATTACTATTTGATATGGGCAGTCGCTCACGCAAGGACTATTAACACTAACCTCTCAGGGTGAACACCCCAGGTCCTTAAATTAACCTGAGCTCAACCCTCTGGTAGTTATGGCACAGAGCAGGCAGGCGGGCTTTACTTCGGCCAATGAGTAACCTATGTATGTTTTATCAAACCAGTAACAAAGACAGAGCACCAAACAATAAAAATCCCAAACTGAATTTGAAAAATAAGGTAAAAAGTAATAAAAAATGATGCAAAGATCCAATAAGGACAACCAGAGATAGGATTTTTAAAAAAAATTGTATGTAAAAATGGCACCAAAAAACAAGAAGTGCCAATGATGGTTCATGGAATGGCGGCCCGGGACTTTGGCGTGATTTCAGGCCAACCGCAACGGAGAGCTGGTTTGTCATGATTATAGATTTTACCTTCTGACTTAGGTCCTGATTTATAGTTCGTCGGATGGGGTCACTCCGTTGCAGATGTGACAGATATCCCATCTGCCTTATTAAGATCCCATTATATCCTATTGGAATTGTAATACTGCGGACGGATATCTGTCACGTCTGTGACGGAGTAACGCGTCCGACAAACTCTAAATCAGGCCCTTCGTTGTTTCTTATGGAGCTCAAGATTCTTCATCTGCGCAAGCCTAAATCTGTAACCGCAGAAGTTGCATTGAGGTCGTACACCTTTGCCGCGTGGTCCTGCTGATGGCTCTAAAGGTCTTGCAGGTCCAAACATTTTTCAGTGTTTCTGGAGCAGCTCTTCTGGGTCACTTCTAAGACTCCCAGGATCTTAGAGACAGCACTAAGGGGCCAGTACTCACTCCAGCAGAGTTCACTCCAGGACCAGTTGGCACAGAGCAACTGATCACTTCAGAACAAAGGCCTCTGGCAGCTTGTTGTGCCCCCATGCTACACAAAGTCGGTCAACTGACTCCTTGAGTCACTTCTATTTCCTGGATTCAAGATGGAACAGGTCCAGTCCTTCGAGGCTCCAATCAGGCAACAGACAGCAGGTCCAGTGCACTTCTGATCTTCTGCAGGTCCAGAAAGTGTTCTGAAGAGGGTTTATTGGGGTGCCACATTTGTTTGAGTGCACAAGCTAGTGGACAGCGGGCACTTCTGGACACTCCCTAACCAATGGAGAAAAGGTTTGTGGTGGCAACCCTGCCCACTTTTGCAGCACATACTCTTCGCCTTACTTCGAACAGCCCCATGGCCCATCTCACTCCTAAAATACAAGATGTGGGAACCCTTCTTCTCTTGTGCAAAGCTCTGGTGCACTCCTAAAATACAAGATGTGGGAACCCTTCTTCTCTTGTGCAAAGCTCTGGTGCACTCCTAAAATACAAGATGTGGGAACCCTTCTTCTCTTGTGCAAAGCTCTGGTGCTCTGGTGCCCATCCAGAGGTAAAATGAGCAGTCCCCTTCCTTGTGTCCACTCCAAACCAATTCTAGGGGTAGCTTCCCTCCCACTGGGTTTAGAGCCAGTCTGGCTAGTGTGGGCCAGGGGACAGAGGCTTTTCCTTCTTCTGGTGTCTTCTTATGCTAAACTAGGAATGGACTGGTCTCACTTCTGCCCTTTCAAGTTAATGAAGTTCCTAGGTCCATCCCAGCTGTCCTTCCTGGGCTGATAGGAATCAAATACCGCACAAGCACTCCATCCTGTTACCAGTCCTATACCATTGTTCTGCTGTGGAAGCCGTTTTCACAGCTCATTAAGGTCAAGAACTTGGTAGACAGCTGCTGGTGGGCTAATGCAAATTAGCCTCCAAGCGCTTCAGGCAGGAAAAATGTAACTTTCTAAAAGTTACTTCTCCTAAATATTTAATAAAATTCAAACTTCACTAATGAGTTGGACTTTTCTTAAATATCATTTTAGCCATTCCCTGTCAATGTTACTGATTAAAGTTTATCACTGCACTTTGACATTTTCTAGGATCAAGGTATAGCCCTGCTAGTGAAATAGCTTTCAGTTTCAGTCATTGGAGGTGCACCCCAACTGTAATTTCTTACATGCTCCACTTTTAAATACCAGGCACCCTATCCTACCTTGTGGGTGACAAGGTGAACTTTGTTATGACTTAATAATGTTTAAAAGTAATGTCTCCCACATGTCAGAAAGGTTCATTTTGACAGTTTTGACAGCAGGTTTTTAGGCTACTGCAATCAGCCTGCAGAGTGTAGGCATGAAGCCATGTTTCGTTTCACAGGTCCACTCTGTGGATGGCACAAAGTGCTGCAGTCCACAGGTGGCATTCACCTTCCAGGACCTGGGTGTATTCCCTCAACTATACACTAGGAACGTATAGGCAAGTTAAATATGTTAGCCAGGGGTAAGCCAATTTTACCATGCTTAAAGGGGGCCCAGACATGCTACTCCTGCTTAGCGGGGATAAAGTGTACAGAGTTTTAAAAAACAGCAAAAATATGGTCCAGAAAAAGGCATAAAATATGGGGTGACCATGCAGAAAAGGCAGATGTGCTACACTTCTGTATAGACCTAGGAAACCTCTGAGCTCGCATTAGAGGTCTGTGATGTCTGTGGGTCCTAATTTCAGCTCAAGACTTAGGGGCCTGATTTAGGACTTGGTGGGACAGGTTACTATGTAACAATGGTGACAGATATCCCATCGCTGAAATCTAAATCCCATTGGACATGATGGGATTTAGATCTTGGTGGACGGGATATCCAGCACTGTTGTGATGGAGTAACCCATCCGCTGAGTTCTAAATCAAGCCCTTAGCCTTTCATCCTTCAAAAGCTAATACATTTTGCTCTGCTGAGTTGGGTGTTTATGAGAAGCACTTCGGTTTGTGCTAAGCACTATATCAATGGTCAGTGCAACTTTGTCTCCTCAGGAACAGCAACGGTTCCGGAACCTGCAGGAGGAGGTGAATGGCCTAGCCCAAAAGCTGGAGAAGCAGGGGAGGAACGAAAGCAGGGGTATCTCCGCTCGACGCAAGCACCTCAACAAGATGTAAGTAAGACTGCTAGGGCAAGGATACACTAATAGGACCTGCCTAGTGCCTACGCAGGAAGGACGAGAGCAGAGCAAGACCACCTGAGCCCAACACAAGCACCGCAGGAACCACTGGGGCTAGGGCGCACTAACCGGACTGCTAACCAAAGCAGACCAGGCTGGCTGCATGGAGAGTTCCAGCCCTCTCACCCAGGAAGCACTAGAGTTTCACCTAAGTAACAACAGAGTGCCCACAAAGGGGGTCCCTGCACCTAGTTAGGAATTACAGGACCATCCACCCAAGATTTACCAGAGGATTTACCCACCCGTCCAGGGCATACCATGCCGCCCCTATAGAAAGTGCCCAGCTAACCCCTCTAAGAATCGCAAGGTGGACTACCCAGATAGAAACACATTTCCCACTCAGGAGACTTAGAACCACATTCCTAGGAGAACAGCCCACCACCTAGGGCATCTTGTCATGAAACCCAGACCTTGAAGAGACCGGAGACCTGCCCTGCTCTGCTTGGAACCGCCCTTTGAGAGAGCGGTCCTTCAGGAGGGGGTTGTCCTCAGGTCTGAGTGGCTGATGATTTCTTTTGCAGATGTGCTGACATTTAAAAAACCTAAACACACACCCGGGAACACGGCTTCATTCCCAGCTTTATTTTAAAATACAATTGCCTCTTCCAACACTGATTTACCATCTTACTTCTGGCGAGCTACACTCACTCATTTAATTCCGCTAACACTGACCTTTGCCGACACGTGCACAAAGCTGAACCCCTTGACCCTGTGGCAGGTGGGCATCTGCCATGTGTGGCACATATAGCCACTTGAAGCCTTCTGTTGTGGCTCGAGGAGGCATGCGGAAGCGACAAAACATTCTGGTAAAAGCGTTACATCACACCCGCTGGGATCTGTTGCGCCCTCCCAGGCTCGGGAGCATGCGCAAGAGCATGCCACATGCGGAGCGCTCAATCAACATCTTTATTCATCAGCGTACAACATTCAAACTGAAACTCCTCATTCTCTCATCACCGGTGATAACCACACCTTACCTCCCAAATGATTACGTAATTCCTTCATTGAGTCCGCCCAGGTCCACAGGGTCCTTGTGCTCACAGTCCTAAGACACTACATCATCCTCCAGTGTTCCCGCCAACCCCTTTTGACATATTTCCCACTCACAATCCGTGAGGGGGCCCCTGCTCAAAGTCCGTCTACCACTCAGATGCGCCACCTCAAGCCCTCGGCAGCAGCCTCCACAGGGCCTCGCCCACATGTGCCACAGTCAGCAGATTGAAATGGGGATCAGTGTGGGGCATTGAGATCAACCCATCGCTGAGGAGAAAGGTGTAAGATATAGGGGCAGTGTGCCCCCTCTCCTGCCCCCGCCCCTTATAACTATGTGAATGTGTCTGTGCAGGTGGCTTAAAGTGCAAGGGACGCTGGCCGACCACCACAACACCCTACAGCTGGCCCTGGAGGCTGCCTCCTTCCACCAGCAGGCTGACGCCTTACTCCGTGCCATGGACAGCAAGGTAGGTGATCAGGGGAGAGAAGGCAGTGGGGAACTGGTCAGCATGGGCACCGTCCTCATACTGACAGCCTGGGACAGAGAAATGGTTTTCAGGCGGGCCCAGCTTATCTCTAGTAATGGGATAATGTTGCAGGTGCTACTGTTAAAGTTCTTAGTTTCAACTAGCAACAAGAGTCCAACAAATATCCGTGGAGGATCATAAGGTTAGCTCTGACTATAAAATGCCAGACATTCATGTGTGGCAGCTGCAGTATGGAACCCTTGTGGCTTCAGACTCCTGCCAGTCCCATAGGATGTGGGTGGGACATACCTCAAAGCGTCCCAGTTTCTGTCTGCATCTCACATACAGTCCTCATTAGGACCTCACCTAACACATCTCTGTGTCTTGTGGAGCCTCACATCTCCATTCATGGTCCCTCTGGGATTCAGTCCAGGCTCCATCACCATGGCCCCCTTGCTGTATCTTTGTGGTGGACAAAAGGAAGCTGTTTCTGTGACTGCCTGGACTGCTCCATCACCTTTCCTGCAGTGGACCATGCCAGGGACATCTGGACTTACACCAGGGACATTTTCATGTTTCTCATTGCTGTTCATGTGGAGGACATGAGCAGTGGTGTTGGAAAAACTTCCTCCTACTAAGATCCACCACGTTTATCTCCAGTCCCCAGGCTGATATTGGAGATGCCCTTCCTATGGAGGTGGCATCAAGTTCTACCTGCCATAGGATGATATGCCTTGGTATGACCTGAAGATGTAATAAAGACCTGGTTAGGGCACAGCTGGCAATAGCAGATCCTGCACACAGTGAGTATAATCTGAAGATGCACCACTTCCAAGTGCTAGCCCCCCTTGTCGGGCAGTTATAGATTGGTTACACCCTGGACTTCTCTTGCAAATATATGCATGACATCCGCAATGTCTGCAATGTCTATGTGTCATAGATGCAGGCGGCCCGGGGTGCTCTGAGGTTGGCAGATGTGCCATGGATTAGGCCTTTTTTTATCACTCATGTGTACCACAGCTGACACCTGTATTTGCCATACAATAACATAGGGGATGCTTTAGGGCGGGAGATATTTCCCAAATTAGACCAACTTCAGTAGAGGGTAAATCATAATTTGATCTCACGTTTGTGTCGCCCGACCACAGGATGGATATCTTACCTTCCATGGTGGCTAGTGATTCAGGGAGGACCACAATAATGAGATATTTTGTGGTTCCTTGTCAATAACGTTTTCACCGTCTGAATAAAGTTCTTTGTGTTGTGTGCAGAGGAGGACTGTGTGTAGCCTGGGAGCCCAGGCGGAGCCGGAGGGCCCAGCTGATCGAGATGTGAGGGACATTGCCAGCCAGATCATGGTAAGTGGAAACGCTGTGCACTGAGTCATGGGTTGCTTACCAGCGAGGGAGAGTCATGGGGTAGCCTCTTTAAATGTAAGAACCTCACCTCACTCTGTTAATACCATATGGACAAAACTGAAACTGGAAACACCTCATAGGGCAATAAGTCTTCATTTTACATGGGACTTGGCCAGACCAGTAAAGGAGGATAATGAGGAGCCATCTATCTTTATTGGAATCATTTAATTAGGTTTTCTCATGGGACCACCCACTTGTATGAGCCTCTCGCGCCAGGGATTAAAGCCAGGCAGCCATTGAAAGTCCTAAACCTGTAGCCAGGCAGCCATTGAAGTTCCTTACCCTGTAACTAGACAGCCATTGAAGTTCCTTATCCTGTAGCTAGACAGCCATTGAAGGTCCTTACCGTGTAGCCAAGCAGCCATTGACGGTCCTTATCTTGTAGCCACTCACCCATTGAAGGTCCTTACCTTGAAGCTAGACAGTCATTGAAGGTCCTTACCCTGTAGCCAGACCGCCATTGAAGGTCCTTACCCTGTAACCAGACAGCCATTAGAGGTCCTTACCCTGTAATCAGGCAGCCATTGAAGGTCCTTACCTTGTAGCCAGCCAGCCATTGAAGATTCTCATGTGTTAGCCAGGCAGCCACTGAAGGTCCTTTCCCTGTAGCCAGGCAAACCTGTAGCTAGGCAGCTATTGAAGGTCCGCACCCTCTAGCCAGGCAGCTATTGAAATTCCTTACCCTGTAGCCAGACAGCCATTGAATGTCCTTACCCTGTAGCCAGGCAGCCATTGAAGGTCCTTACCCTGTAGTTAGACAGCCATTGGAGGTCCTTTCACTGTAGCTAGACAGTCATTGGAAGTTCGTACCCTGTAGCCAGGCAGCCATTGAAGGTCCTTACTCTGTAGCCAAGTAGCCATTAAGGCAGTCATTGAAGGGCTTCCCCCTTGTAGCTGGGCAGCCATTGAAGGTCCTCACCCTGTAGCCGGGAAGCCATTGAAGGTCCTTACACTGTAGCTAGACTGCCATTGGATGTCCTTACCCTGTAGCCAGACAGCCATTGAACGTCCTTACCCTGTAGCCAGGCAGCCATTGAACGTCCTCACCCTGTAGCCAGGCAGCCATTGAATGTCTTTACCCTGTAGCCAGGCAGCCATTGAAGGTCCTAACACTGTAGCCAGACAGCCATTGAAGGTCCTTACACTGTAGCTAGACAGCCATTGAAGGTCCTTGTGCTGTAGCTAAACAGCCATTGAAGGACCTCACCCTGAGCTAGACAGCCATTGCACGTCCTTAACCTGTAGCTAGGCAGCCACTGAAGGTCCGCACCCTGTAGCCAGGCAGCCATTGAAGTTCCTTACCCTGTAGCTAGACAGCCATTGAAGGTCGTTACCCTGTAACTAGACAGCCATTGAAGGTCGTTATCCTGTAGCTAGACAGCCATTGAAGGTCCTTACTGTGTAGCCAAGCAGCCATTGACGGTCCTTACCTTGTAGCCAGGCAGCCATTGAAGGTCCTTACCTTGTAGCCAGGCAGCCATTGAAAGTCCTTAACTTGTAGCCACGCAGCCATTGAAGGTCCTTACCATGTAGCCAGGCAGCCATTGAAGGTCCTTACCCTGTAGCTAGACAGCCATTGAAGGTCGTTACCCTGTAACTAGACAGCCATTGAAGGTCGTTATCCTATAGCTAGACAGCCATTGAAGGTCCTTACTGTGTAGCCAAGCAGCCATTGACGGTCCTTACCTTGTAGCCAGGCAGCCATTGAAGGTCCTTACCTTGTAGCCAGGCAGCCATTGAAAGTCCTTAACTTGTAGCCACACAGCCATTGAAGGTCCTTACCATGTAGCCAGGCAGCCATTGAAGGTCCTTACCTTGTAGCCACGCAGCCATTGAAGGTCCTTACCTTGTAGCCAGGCAGCCATTGGAGGTCCTTACCTTGTAGCCAGGCAGCCATTGGAGGTCCTTACCTTGTAGCCAGGCAGCCACAAAGCCATTGGGGTCTTCCTCCCACTGTCATTTTGCTCTTGAAGTTAATCACCTCAGCTAGATAGATGTTGTAGGTTTGCACAGTGCACCCACAGTTTATGGAAGTTGCTCGCCTTGCAGCCAGGCGGCCGTTGTAAGTCCTCACCCCACTGGTGTGTGGCTATCATCTGCCCACCGTGCAGCCAACCGGTCTCTAGAACCATTCTTGCCTCACCCACAGACTCCCTGGCACCTCCTTGGAACACGTTCCTTATGGGATCCAAACTGTCCTTGTCTTGCATTCCTCTGGCGCACCCCAGGGGTGAGGAAACCTTATTGGTTTATGGACCACACTCTTCATTGTATAAAGAAATAAAGGAGGTGGCACAAAGCCAGGCCCTGTTGATCAGGTCAGGCCATTTATAGCGCCTGCCTTCTGTACCGGCCATACATTGCAAGCCACACAAGCACCTCTGCACCGCTCATTAACAATACACACACCTGGTACTGCCTCAGCCATTTACCGCAGTGCAACGCCAGCGAGAAGGTCATCTCTACCATCACCCCGGGGCCAGTGGGGCGGTGATTGCAGAAGTGGTAATGCTGGTGCTTGCACTGGTGCTAGGGGCGATGATGGTAATGGTGGTGGCAGCAGTGGTGCTAGTGGTAATTAATGGTGGTAACGGTGGTGGTGGTGGCCGTGATGTTAGTGGTAACGGTGGTGGTGGCAGTGGTGCTAGTGGTAATGGTGGTGGTGGTGGTGGTGGTAGTGGTGCTAGTGGTAACGATGGTGGTGGTGGCAGTGGTGCTAGTGGTAATGGTGGTGGTGGTGGTGGTGGTAGTGGTGCTAGTGGTAACGATGGTGGTGGTGGTAGTGGTGCTAGTGGTAACGATGGTGGTGGTGGCAGTGGTGCTAGTGGTAATGGTGGTGGTAGTGGTGCTAGTGGTAACAATGGTGGTGGTGGTAGTGGTGCTAGTGGTAACGATGGTGGTGGTGGCAGTGATGCAAGTGGTAATGGCGATGGTGGCAGTGGTGCTAGTGGTAATGGTGGTGGTAGTGGTGCTAGTGGTAACAATGGTGGTGGTGGTAGTGGTGCTAGTGGTAACGATGGTGGTGGTGGCAGTGATGCAAGTGGTAATGGCGATGGTGGCAGTGGTGCTAGTGGTAATGGTGGTGGTAGTGGTGCTGGTGGTAATGGTGGTGGTGGCAGTGGTGGTAGTGGTAATGGTGGTGGTGGTAAGCGTGGTAACAGTGGTGATGGCAGTGGTGCTGGTGGTAATGGTGGTGGTGGTAAGCGTGGTAACAGTGGTGATGGTAGTGGTGCTAGTGGTAACGATGGTGGTGGTGGTAGTGGTGCTAGTGGTAACGATGGTGGTGGTGGCAGTGGTGCTAGTGGTAATGGTGGTGGTAGTGGTGCTAGTGGTAACAATGGTGGTGGTGGTAGTGGTGCTAGAGGTAACGATGGTGGTGGTGGCAGTGATGCAAGTGGTAATGGTGGTGGTAGTGGTGCTAGTGGTAACAATGGTGGTGGTGGCAGTGGTGCTAGTGGTAACAATGGTGGTGGTGGCAGTGGTGGTAGTGGTAATGGTGGTGGTAGTGGTGCTAGTGGTAACAATGGTGGTGGTGGTAGTGGTGCTAGTGGTAACGATGGTGGTGGTGGTAGTGGTGCTAGTGGTAACGATGGTGGTGGTGGCAGTGGTGCTAGTGGTAATGGTGGTGGTAGTGGTGCTAGTGGTAACAATGGTGGTGGTGGCAGTGGTGCTAGTGGTAACAATGGTGGTGGTGGTAGTGGTGCTAGTGGTAACGATGGTGGTGGTGGTAGTGGTGCTAGTGGTAACGATGGTGGTGGTGGCAGTGGTGCTAGTGGTAATGGTGGTGGTAGTGGTGCTAGTGGTAACAATGGTGGTGGTGGTAGTGGTGCTAGTGGTAACGATGGTGGTGGTGGCAGTGATGCAAGTGGTAATGGCGATGGTGGCAGTGGTGCTAGTGGTAATGGTGGTGGTAGTGGTGCTGGTGGTAATGGTGGTGGTGGCAGTGGTGGTAGTGGTAATGGTGGTGGTGGTAAGCGTCGTAACGGTGGTGATGGCAGTGGTGCTGGTGGTAATGGTGGTGGTGGCTGCGATGCTAGTGGTAATTGTGGTAACCGAGAGCAAGAGAGAGAAAAACAAAACATGTGGGAGATGAGAAAGATGGTATAACGGTGACAGAAGTAAAGCACTGATGGAAGAGAAGCTGCAAGAACGAGATAAAGGGGCAGGGAGTGCCTGGAGTCGTGAACAGGACTCTTCACCCTCGGTGTTCGGCACGCCGACCTTCATTACTGCGGCCGCGTCTGTCTGAGCAGGGGTTTAGGGAACAACACCTACTCTGCAGCTAAAGAACAAACAGGGGCACCAGGCAACAGCGTTTTCCTCAAACACCAGCTTGTCATTTTCAGTAAACTCACTATTTTTATCTCAAATATAAGTAATTAATTTTCCTTAAATAAACTAATTTCATTAAAAAATAGTAATTCAGTCACCTCGCGCTAAGCTTGCGATTTTCGGTGAATACGCTGTCGACTTTTAATTGTTATAAAACAGCACATTTTTATCTCCAAACATTGGCCCATCATGTTCTGAAGTGACCTCGTTTTTCCCCCAAACTTTAGCATATCATTTTCATTGTTCAGCAGTTTTGTCACAAAAGGTAGGCTCATCCTTTTAGTATTTTCTCTACCTTTATTCTTAAATGTCAGCTTGTCATAGTTATCAATCTCTTCTATGTACCGCGGCCGGCGTGGCCAGATATTGCCTCACATGTCCATGCATCACCATCACATCTCAGAAACAGGTCCATAGTCCTGGGTTCAGTCTCTGCTGCCCCCCCCTCCCACCCCTGGTGACCTCACATGTTTCTCCCTGTTTTCCAGATGTTGGACGTGACGGTGTCCCAGCTCATCAGCCTCCACCCAGAGCTGGCTGCAGGAGTTACCCAGAAGCACCAGGAGGTGAAGAGAAGCTGGGGTGTTCTTCAGCAGGCTGTCAGGTAATGACCGCACAAACCTTAGGTCTCCATCCACACAACCTGCCACTCAGCGCATGCTGCAAGCTTCCCACAGACACCTTTCAGGCAGCAGTGACCGAACCACCTGAGCTGCAGGCCCTGGACAGGGTCACTGGGGCCCGTGAGTCCCTTTCATATCAGGCCCCTGACAACTCAGCTGCCCTATAGGCCCCTGAGTGGCCCCTGTACTCTAGGGACCCGACCAAGCTCTTATCCTGCAGGGAGCGGACAAGCCCCTCTCCTGCAGGAACCCAACAAAACCCAAGCAAAAGCCCCTGTCCTGCAGGACCGTCATGGTGGTTCCTGTCAATGCTTTTTGCAGTTTGATCATCGGCTCCGTCAAGCTGAATTTTCTTTTTGAAAATAAAAATGACAGCGCTCTCCTCACCGTTGCAGCCCTCTCCCACGGCGAGGGCAGCGTTTTGTAGTTTTCACTGCCTCTTACTGTCAGGGGTTTCCTGGCAGTGAAAATAAAAACTGACCGCTAATTCCACACATCTAAATCAGGTGGGTGGTATAAGAGGTCAACCTTCGACGGCTCTTAATGCGTGGGGCCATTACAGGAGTTTAATCATGGCAGAGACGGAGTAGGAGCTCAGCCGACTTTTAAATCTGGAGGGCGGGCCACAGTCTTGGCGGTCTGGATACGCCATCACTGCTGCGACAGAGCGTTCATACTGCCAAGATATAAACCAGGCCCATATTCTCAGGTGCATCCAGAAAGCAGTAATACGAGGCCGTCGGGCCCGCTCAGCACATGAGGCCGTCGGGCCCGCTCAGCACTTGAGTCCGTCGGGCCGCTCAGCACATGAGGCTGTTGGGCCGCTCAGCACATGAGGCCGTCGGGCCCGCTCAGCACATGAGGCCGTCGGGCCCGCTCAGCACATGAGTCCGTCGGGCCGCTCAGCACATGAGGCTGTTGGGCCGCTCAGCACATGAGGCCGTTGGGCCCGCTCAGCTGGGCTCCGGTCAGTTTTTCATGCATAATTTTTTAGGAATATTTTGGAGACTTTTTTGACACAGCATGCAAAAGTGTAGAGAGAAACAATGGCATTTCCATGCATGAGTACTTTATTAGGTACGTTCGATAGGACCTAGAATCAGGTGAACCATCTCTCCGCTGCAAGGCTACTGCTAGGCCACTGCCTCCACGATAACAGATCTCCCTACGATAATCCCACGAAGACCCCAAGCTGCCCTGGCCCAAGAACGATGTGCTATAGGCACTATATCAAGCACCTAAATGCCATAACAAGGGGACCAACACCATGGAGCCTATGACTTTTATAATCCCAGGTGCCCCTTACTCTGAGCATTGTCCTAGATACCAGGCCTACCGTTGTGGGAAGCGACAGTACACGGACAGCTCCAGAAAAGCCCTCACAGCCAAGAGCTGCCCAGACAGATGCAAAGAGGTCACAGGTTTTGATTAAAGAAAGTCCTCAAGATGCCAACATGTTGGCCGTCCTCAGTAGTGGATGTCCTAAAACTTAGACACCATAGAGTGGAGCTGCTTCTGCTCATGAGTACTCAGAATTAGCTGATAATCAATGCCATCACTCATCACTCATAAAAGACTCACAGAGCAGCAGCCTAAGGTCAGCGCTTTAAGGCATTGTGCCCCCCCTTTGCGTAACATGCCCCCCGCCACCAACAGACCGTCCCCATCATGCTACAGTTTGCTTTTGCACCATACAAAATGTTGTTTCCCTGTTTCCTAGGGAGGATAAGTTGACACCAAAATGGCGTCATCCCAAAGAAGCTGAAGGTCTCGTAACCCATATGCAGGAAGGGCCTAGCGGCATGGGAAAGCAGCAGCTTGGACCCGTGCCCAGAGGAAGCTGCGTCGAACTGCACAATGAAGGCAACGAGGTCAGTAAAGCCATCGTATCTTGAGACATTCACCATGTATGTTCCTCTGCATGAGATTCTAGTGCCACAAACACATCACAAAGGGTACTTGTAGGAGGCCTATTTGTAAACCAATTTACGCAATTGAAGATAAAACCATTAGATTAACACAAGGGGCCCGATTCACAAAGGTAAACTTAGACCTGAAGTCTAAGTTTAGGCCTAAAGTCTAACTTTAGGCCTGAAGTCTAAATTTAGACTTCAGGTCTAAACTTAGATTTCTGGTATAAGGTTAGAATTTCGGTCTAAACATGACCAAAAGTGTAAACTTAGACCAAAAGTCTGAATTTAGACTTTAGGTCTAAAGTTAGACATTGGTCAAAGTTTACCTTTGTGAATAGGGCCCTTAGACTTCAGGCGTAAAGTTAGAATTTTGGTCTAAACTTTGACTTAAAGTCTAACCTTAGACCTGAAGTCTAAAATTGGACTTCAGGTCTAAAGTTAAACTTCAGGTCTAAAATTAGATTTCAGGTATAAACTTAGCCTTCAGGTCTAAGTTTACCTTTGTGAATCAGGCCCTAAACCTCTTTTCCCATATAGTGCTAGCAAAGGTGTGCTTATGCCATGTTCATTTTCTTACTGTTGAATATTCGTTGTTACAGGTGCAAAGAGGTGATGGCCCTAGTACAGAAGGACCAGGAGCATCAAGAGACCAGAGTGAGCTCTCTTCCTCTAAAGTGCTACAGGAAACAGGAAGTGATGCCATCAATGGGCGCCACAGTGACCATAAAAGGTAGTGCTCTGATGATATCAATTAGTGGAAGCAAAATTAAAATGGCATCTGCGTCTTTTTGGAAAGTTTACAATGTTGCTTGTTTCTGCACCATTTTTTCGGGCCACCCTATGTCGGAATGCCCCCCCTTGCATACATTATGCCTGGCGCAGGTATGATGTAGCACAAGGGGTTGCAAAGTGGCAGAATGTAAGCATTGTACCACTTTGTAAATACCGCGTGTGGGAAAGCTACCTTAGCTCTGTTTAGCGTAAAAATAAATGACAGGTGGCTTGTAAATATGCCCCTTAGTTTGGATTGAAAAAATATTATTGCAAAACCTATTTTCACTGAACTTAAAAAGTCTAAGCCCTCGTGAATGTTACCAGCATTTCAAGATTAGGAAAAAAAAGTTTGTAGAGGAAAATCTTGACAACATTGTACGCGCCTCATGTCAACTTTAATAACATTGAATTATTAATTATAGTAATTTTGGTCATTCATGTAGTTAGACACACTCAGCAGTCTATTGGTCTAAAGGGGGGGGGTGTATGTGTCTGGCATAGATTCTGTGGGTTACGCCACCTTCTTTCCTTGGTTGAGTTTGTCATGGAAATGGTGCTCAGGTGAGTTGAGTTTTGATAAGACAAGGTGTCTTGTGTAATGCAACTTTGCCCCTCCCCCGCTACCTTGGTGTGTGCACACAGATAGTAAGATTACTAGGTCTAAAGGGACTGACCCTTGAGGGATACAGTTAGCCACTTCCCCTCTTTCTTAACTTCTATAAAGCTGAGCTGAGACTATTAGAACGGTTTGAAACCAGCTTGTCCCTTAGGCAGGCTTTGTTACCTAAGTGGGCTCTGCCTGCTTTTCATCCACCTCTGTTTCTAGTGAAGACTTTAGCTGAGGGGCAAGAAGGACTCCTGATGTGTAGGTCTACCAATGACATATTTGTTCTACACATGCTGGATTACATGCGTGCCACTGTTTTAAGCTGGTGGAAGGATGCCCAAAGGGTCCAAAGCTTCCACACATTTGCCTGAACTTGGGCTACCAGGGGGTGTGCCTGCTGATGGAATTATTTAGGAAGGTGGAAAACTTATTTGGCCATAGTTTGATGGTCTGTCCCAGACTAATAGCATCTACAGTGTAACAACCACTGCCTGCCCACTAGAAGGTGCACTGGACCTGCAGTGTACGTCTTTCCGTAGCTTCCCATAACTAGGGCTCTGGCCAGCTCAACCCTGGTCTCCTTTTTCAGAAGAGGTAAAAGTTTCTGAAGCAAGGAGACCCACATGTTGATGCTCTTCATCACCATGCTCACTTATAGATGATGGAGATCGAGGACTACCAGTTCATTAGAATACACAAGTTCTTCACTTTTTGAGTAGTAGAAAGAGGTGGACCTAACAAGCTGGAAGTGGTCTTGGGCCTGCCTGAGGGAAGCATCCGTCTGGGAACCCTTCCCTTCTCATAGCAGGACTCAACATGCATTGGCCCCATCATAACACATATGCATGCATATGTTGATGTTTATATGAAGGGAACCTACCTTTGGTGTGATGTGCACTGTGGAATTAGGGGTGGAGGTGACAACTCCTGACCGTTAGCAGTAATCGTGAAGGTACCAGGGTGGAACTTTGTGAAAAGAAAGTAAGTTATACATTTTCTTTAAAGAAAGTAGACAAAAAGTTCCAGTGCATCTGACAAAGCACTGAAAAGGTGAATTCTCATAGTCGTGGTCTTCAGAACCCAGTGACAAGGAGTAAGTCCTGGTTGATGGGATGAAAGGAATATGCAAGCGCAAACGTCACTACCTTTTGACCAATGAAGAGCCACATCCATGGGTAGAGTGATAAGTGGCATGAAGGGTTTTGAAAGACACCCTCACCTCTTTAAGACGTTAGAGAAGGGCGCAAAGGAGATGTGGCACAAGGCTGAGTTTGGAAACTCCCAGGTAGATGGGCTGGTGCATTCTGGATGGAGGCTCTTTATAGGATTTGGGCAGCTCAGAAGGTTCTTTCCTGAACTGCAAGGGCAACGATTCCAGTGTTGTCCAATCTAACCAACCTAGCTTGTGTAACTGCAGGTGATAACCGTTGTCTCTTTTATCCAAAGCACTCCAAAGAGGGCTTAAGAGACTTGTTTAATGATGCTTAAAACAAGTATAATGGATGACTAGACTACTAGAATAACAAGTAATCAGCCCAGAGTCTTCTACAACTAGTCCTCCATTTTAACTAAGCAAAAAGAAAATGGCCAAGTTTTTATTTTCACAGCACAAAATGCTGAAATCAATGCTAACATAATCTTGGGAGTTTGGTGAGGCTGACCATCCTGTAATATTTATTAACCTTTTGGTGTCTGCAGAAAGAAGAGAGCGGCAGGACAGACTGAGGGTCTGAAGGCGAGACCTCAACCGGAGGCCCAGCTACAGCACTTCTGCCAGGTAGCTGCCCAGGTACGTAAATCAGAGGGGAGGTGACCCTAACGAAGGCTCCGCTGCTTGGAGTTTAGAACTTTAGCACTTACCAGAAGAGGAATCTGACTTGTCATGATTGCATTCTTCAAAGTGTTCTCTCATCTGTGACTTCTTGTTCTTGAAATGGATGCTGCTTGTTCTGCAGACCACCGATGATCAATACTCCTGGTGGTCTTGCTAACAAAACCTAGCCCTCACAGGCATTTTATATAGTAAATACATCTGTCTGTGTCTTAACATATACTAGAATAACTCATCCTACTACTACTAATAACAATAAGTAATAATAAAAATAATAATACATTTAGGGCCAGATGTATCAGTTTTCCTAATAGCGATTACCTAATTGCGATTTTCTGCGAATCGCAATGAGGTAATCGCTATTTGAATGTATGAAACTCCAGGAGTTTCATTTAACGATCCCTATGGCTCGCAAATCGACCTACCTCATTAATATTCATGAGGTAGGTCGCAATTTGGTAACAAGTTACACAATCGCAAATTGGGATTCATAAATACAGAAATGCATTTTTGAGATCGCAAAAACGCATGATACGTCTGGCCCTTAGCGCTTTGAGGAGACTGCTCTGTCTTTCTTTCACCTCAGACACATACGTTCATCTACCCAGTGGTTCTTAACCTTTTGGCTTCTGTGGACCCCCACTTAATCATTACTGGAACCGGGGGAACCCAACTGAATCATTGTTGGAATCAGGGGGCCCCCCACTGAATCATTGTTGGAATCAGGGGGCCCCCCACTGAATCATTGTTGAGACCCTGGAAGCCGGGGACCCTGCGATGAATTGAACCACAAAACAATATACAAAAATACAGGCACAAACATTCATTAGATACACAAATGATTAAATATTTTATTTAACTCACATACAAATATAAAAAAATCAAAAAGTTAATTTTAATGGGAAGGTTGGAGCTTTTCTATATTTCATTGAGGCCACACATCGTCCGTATTAGAATCTGTTTGGTGCACTCGCTCTGCTCCCATGAATCAGTTTCAGGATATCAACCCTATTTTTAGCCTCTCACTTTAAATTCCATCCCAGAAAATGTTGAAAGTTTCAATTTTATATTTTGTAGCTTTATTTAAATTCACTTTATTAATCTGTTAATATGATTTAATTTTCTAAGCAGTCACGGACTCTCTGAGTAAGTTTCAATTTTATATTTTGCAGCTTTAATAAAATTCACTTTATTAATCTGTTTATATTATTTAATTTTCGAAGCAATCATGGACTCCCTGAGTATGTGTTTCAGACCCCCAGGGAGTACTCCTCCGCAAACGTGACATATATCCTGCACGTCATATTGCGATTCCCATAGGATATAATGGGATCATAATACGGCAAATGGGATATCTGTCACGTTTGTGATGAAGTATTCCCCTCCACAAATATCTAAATGACACCCTAAATTCCTAAAGCAATAAAGATTCTCTTTTCTCCTCCAGGCTCTGTGCTGGTTGAAGGAGAATATGTCCTCTAGTGCCCAGTGGGATCGAGCTGAAAGTGAAGAAAATATAGAGGAGATGCAAAAACAACAGGCAACTCTACAGCAGGAAATCACCCGGCAGCAGGTGCTCATAGAGGCAGTGCAACAGGTGCGTGACACAGCATTCTCTGATAGCAGCAATGCTACAGGTGCGTGACGCAGCATGCTCTGATAGCAGCAGTGCTACAGGTGCGTGACGCAGCATGCTCTGATAGAGGCAGTGCAACAGGTGTGTGACGCAGCATGCTCTGATAGAGACAGTGCTACAGGTGCGTGTGGCTGCATGCTCTGGTAGCAGCAGTGGTGCAGGTGCTTGACGCAGCATGCTCTGATAGAGGCAGTGCAACAGGTGCGTGTGGCAGCATGCTCTGATAGAGACAGTGCTACAGGTGCGTGGCGCAGCATGCTCTGATAGAGGCAGTGCTACAGGTGTGTGTGGCAGCATGCTCTGGTAGAGGCAGTGCTACGGGTGTGTGTGTCAGAATGCTCTGATAGAGGCAGTGCAACAGGTGAATGTGGCAGCATGCTCTGATAGAGGCAGTGCTACAGGTGTGTGTGGCAGCATGCTCTGATAGCGGCAGTGCTACAGGTGCTTGACGCAGCATGCTTTGATAGCGGCAGTGCAACAGGTGTGCTTGGCAGCATGCTGATTTAGGGGCTCTCCAATAGGCACGTGACACAGCATTCTGTGATAGAGGCAGTGCTACAGGTGTGCGTGGCAGCGTGCTCTGATACCGGCAGTGCAACAGGTGAGTGTGGCAGCATGCTCTGATAGAGGCAGTGCTACAGGTGCGTGATGTAGCATGCTCTGATAGAGGCAAAGCAAAAGGTGTGTGTGGCAGCATGCTGTGATAGAGGCAGTGCTACAGGTGTGCGCGGCAGCATGGTCTGATAGAGGCAGTGCAACAGGTGTGTGTGGCAGCATGCTCTGATAGAGGCAGTGCTACAGGTGTGTGTGGCAGCATGCTCTGATAGAGGCAGTGCTAAAGGTGCGTGACGTAGCATGCTCTGATAGAGGCAAAGCAAAATGTGTGTGTGGCAGCATGCTGTGATAGAGGCAGTGCTACAGGTGTGCGCGGCAGCATGCTCTGATAGCGGCAGTGCAACAGGTGCATGACGTAGCATGCTCTGATAGAGGCAGTGCAACAGGTGTGTGTGGCAGCATGCTCTGATAGAGGCAGTGCAACAGGTGCGTGTGGCAGCATGCTCTGATAGAGACAGTGCAACAGGTGCATGACGTAGCATGCTCTGATAGAGGCAGTGCAACAGGTGTGTGTGGCAGCATGCTCTGATAGAGGCAGTGCAAAAGGTGCGTGTGGCAGCATGCTCTGATAGAGGCAGTGCAACAGGTGCGTGTGGCAGCATGCTCTGATAGAGGCAGTGCTACAGGTGCGTGACGTAGCATGCTGTGATAGAGGCAGTGCAACAGGTGTGTGTGGCAGCATGCTGTGATAGAGGCAGTGCTACAGGTGTGCACGGCAGCATGCTCTGATAGCGGCAGTGCAACAGGTGCGTGTGGCAGCATGCTCTGATAGAGGCAGTGCTACATGTGCGTGACGTAGCATGCTCTGATAGAGGCAGTGCAACAGGTGTGTGTGTGGCAGCGGGCTCTGATAGAGGCAGTGCTACAGGTGTGCGCGGCAGCATGCTCTGATAGCGGCAGTGCATGCTCTGATAGAGGCAAAGCAAAAGGTGTGTGTGGCAGCATGCTGTGATAGAGGCAGTGCTACGGGTGTGCGCGGCAGCATGCTCTGATAGCGGCAGTGCAACAGGTGAGTGTGGCAGCATGCTCTGATAGAGGCAGTTCAACAGGTGCATGTGGCAACATGCTCTGATAGAGGCAGTGCAACAGGTGTGTGTGGCAGCATGCTGTGATAGAGGCAGTGCTACAGGTATGCGCGGCAGCATGCTCTGATAGCAGCAGTGCAACAGGTGCGTGACGCAGCAAGTCTGATAGAGGCAGTGCTACAGGTGTGTGTGGCTGCATACTCGGATAGAGGAAGTGCTACAGGTGCGTGATGCAGCATGCTCTGTTAGAGGCAGTGCTACAGGTGCGTGATGTAGCATGCTCTGATAGCGGCAGTGCAACAGGTGTGTGTGGCAGCGTGCTCTGATAGAGGAAGTGCTACAAATGTGTGACACAGCATGCTCTGATAGAGGCAATAAAACAGGTGTGTGGCAGAATGCTCTGATAGTGGCAGTGCAACAGGTGAATGTGGCAGCATGCTCTGATAGCGGCAGTGCTACAGGTGCGTGACGTAGCATGCTCTGATAGAGGCAAAGCAAAAGGTGTGTGTGGCAGCATGCTGTGATAGGGGCAGTGCTACAGGTGTGCGCGGCAGCATGCTCTGATAGCGGCAGTGCAACAGGTGCATGACGTAGCATACTCTGATAGAGGCAGTGCAACAGGTGTGTGTGGCAGCATGTACTGATAGAGGCAGTGCAACAGGTGCGTGTGGCAGCATGCTCTGATAGAGGCAGTGCAACAGGTGCATGACGTAGCATGCTCTGATAGAGGCAGTGCAACAGGTTTGTGTGGCAGCATGCTCTGATAGAGGCAGTGCTACAGGTGTGCACGGCAGCATGCCATGATAGCGGCAGTGCAACAGGTGCATGTGGCAGCATGCTCTGATAGAGGCAGTGCTACATGTGCGTAACGTAGCATGCTCTGATAGAGGCAGTGCAACAGGTGTGTGTGGCAGCGTGCTCTGATAGAGGCAGTGCTACAGGTGTGTGCGGCAGCATGCTCTGATAGCGGCAGTGCAACAGGTGCATGTGGCAGCATGCTCTGATAGAGGCAGTGCTACAGGTGCGTGACGTAGCATGCTCTGATAGAGGCAAAGCAAAAGGTGTGTGTGGCAGCATGCTGTGATAGAGGCAGTGCTACAGGTGTGCGCGGCAGCATGCTCTGATAGCGGCAGTGCAACAGGTGAGTGTGGCAGCATGCTCTGATAGAGGCAGTTCAACGGGTGCATGTGGCAACATGCTCTGATAGAGGCAGTGCAACAGGTGTGTGTGGCAGCATGCTGTGATAGAGGCAGTGCTACAGGTGTGTGTGGCAGCATGCTCTGATAGCGGCAGTGCAACAGGTGCGTGATGCAGCAAGTCTGATAGAGGCAGTGCTACAGGTGTGTGTGGCTGTATACTCGGATAGAGGCAGTGCTACAGGTGCGTGATGCAGCATGCTCTGTTAGAGGCAGTGCTACAGGTGTGTGACGTAGCATGCTCTGATAGAGGCAGTGCAACAGGTGTGTGTGGCAGCGTGCTCAGATAGAGGAAGTGCTACAAGTGTGTGACACAGCATGCTCTGATAGAGGCAATAAAACAGGTGTGTGGCAGAATGCTCTGATAGTGGCAGTGCAACAGGTGTGTGTGGCAGCATGCTCTGATAGAGGCAGTGCTACAGGTGAGTGTGGCAGCATGCTCTGATAGAGGCAGTGCAATAGGCGGGTGACGCAGCATGCTCTGATACACCCAGTTTGTAGCTCAATAGGTTAACATACCTGCTGCAGAACTCAGAGTAATTGTGTACTTAACTCAACAACATCGACCAACCTTCATACAAGGAACAACAACGAGATGGGTGAAAATTCAATCTGGCATTCCAACGGTATTTAAAAACACAAGATTTTATTAGCATAGCGCCAAATGAACCCTCCTTTACGAGCTAAACATATTGACTGCCACAAAAGGCACAACACTGTTTATCGCACCCAGGGCCAGGTGTACAAAGGTAGGTGTTTGCGATTATGAAATAGCAAAGTTTGGCGATTTGTTATTTGGGAATTGCAAAGTCTATTTTACAATTGTGTGTTTGATACATTGTGCGATTCTCAGTGGGTTGCAAATAGACCTACCTCATAAATATTAATGAGACAGGCCTCGCTTTGCGACCCATTGAGAATGGCCAAAAATCACAGGGATGGTGGCCTGATGGGGTCAGCAAACCACTATATATGTGATTCCTTTTAAATAAAGCAATATTTTTTTTAATGCTGCCTGTTTTCTTAAAAGGAAAATGGAATGCATTTAAAAAATAACAATGAAAAGTTTTCTTTACATTTTTAAAGAGTAGGCAGTGGTCTGTGCTGCTCTTAAACATATTTTTACAACCATTCACAAAGGAGAAGGGGTCCCTTGGGGACCCCTCTCTATTTGCAAATGGGTTACTACCTACTTTGAGTAGGTGGTAAAATGCGAATATTTTGTTACTGCATTTCGGTCGCAAAACATTCACACATACCACTGACATTCGGTGTTAGGAAGGGACGCCCTAAACATGCCACTTCCTGATACCGAATCGCAAACCCAGATTGTGATTCAGTAACAAGTTACTGAATTGCAATTTGTCCTTGGTACATCCAAAAATGTCTTTTTTCGTTTACAAATGTCCCGATTCTGCAAATCGGGTCCTTTGCGAACACATAAAGGCTTTGTACCTCTGCCCCCTAGTCTCTGGCCCATATCCGCTCTCCAGGTGTTATCAGAGGTGTTACCTAGCATGCTAAAGCTGGGACCAGGCAAATATTACTGTATAATGATACTCGCTCACAATATGTTTCTGAATCCTGCAGGAAGGCAAGGCCTTGGTGACCCTGGCACACCCTGGGAGCCCACGAGTGGAAGGAATCCTGAGGGAGCTGGAGAGGCTGTGGGGTGCACTGAAGAGGAGAAACCAGCACCGAGGGACAGTCCTGCAGGATGTGAACAAGGTACTGTAGCAGGGCACAGGTCTGCAGGAACTAAACAAGGTACTGTAGCAGGGCACAGGTCTGCAGGAACTGAACAAGGTACTGGAGCAGGGCATGGGTCTTCAGGAACTGAACAAAGTACTGAAGCGAGGCATAGGTCTTCAGGAACTAAACAAGGTACTGCAGCAGGGCACAGTTGTGCAGAAACTAAACAAGGTACTGCAGCAGGGCACAGGCCTGCAGGAACTAAACAAGATACTGCAGCAGGGCACAGGTGTGCAGGAACTGAACAAAGTACATCAGCAGGACATGGGTCCGCAGGAACCAAACAAAGTACTGCAACAGAGCACGGGTCTGCAGGAACTAAACAAGGTACTGGAGCAGGGCTTGAGTCTGCAGGAACTAAACAAGATACTGCAGCAGGGCACATGTGTGCAGGAACTGAACAAGGTCCTGCAGCAGGGCACGGGTCTGCAGGAACTAAACAACATTCAGCAGCAGGGCACAGGTCTGCAGGAACTAAACAAGGTACTGCAGCTGTGCACAGGTGTGCAGGAACTGAACAAGGTACTGTAGCAGGGCACAGGTCTGCATGAACTAAACAAGGTTATGCAGCAGGGCACGAGTCTGCAGAAACTAAACAAGGTACTGCAGCAGGGCACGGGTCTGCAGGAACTAAACAAGATACTGCAGCAGGGCACGGGTCTGCAGGAACTAAACAAGGTACTGGAGCAGGCATGGGTCTGCAGGAACTGAACAAAGTACTGCAGCAGGGCACAGGTGTGCAGGAACTAAACAAGGTACTGGATCAGGGCACAGGTCTGCAGAAACTAAACAAGTTACTGGAGCAGGGCACAGGTCTGCAGGAACTAAACAAGGTACTGGAGCAGGCATGGGTCTGCAGGAACTACACAAGGTACTGCAGCAGGGCACAGGTGAGCAGGAGCCAAACAAGGTACTGCACCAGAGCACAGCTGTGCAGGAACTAAACAAGGTACTGCAGCAGAGCACAGGTCTGCAGGAACTAAACAAGGTACTGGAGCAGGCATGGGTCTGCAGGAACTACACAAGGTACTGCAGCAGGGCACAGGCGTGCAGGAGCTAAACAAGATACTGCAGCAGGGCACAGCTGTGCAGGAACTAAACAAGGCACTGCAGCTGTGCACAGGTGTGCAGGAAATAAACAAAGTATTGCAGCGGGGCACAGGTCTGCAGGAACTGAACAAGACACTGCAGCAGGGCACAGGTGTGCAGGAACTGAGCAAGGTACTACAGCAGGGCACAGGCCTGCAGGAGCTGAACAAGGTACTGCAGCTGTGCACAGGTGTGCAGGAACTGAACAAGGTACTGCAGCAGGGCACAGGTGTGCAGGAAATAAACAAGGTACTGGAGCAGGGCACTGGTCTGCAGGAACTGATCAAAGTACATCAGCAGTGCACAGATCTGCAGGAACTAAACAAGGTACTGGAGCAGGCATGGGTCTGCAGGAACTACACAAGGTACTGCAGCAGGGCACATGTGTGCAGGAACTAAACAAGGTACTGCAGCAGGGCACAGGCCTGCAGGAACTAAGCAAGGTACCACAACATGGCACTGGTCTGCAGGAATCATACAAAGTCCACCAGAGGCACAGGTCTACAAGTTATAGTCCGCAAATTATAGTTACCTTAGGGCATGATTTATGTTTCTTGAAATAACTCTATAACTGCTGAATTTCTATGGTTTTGTGCATGTAGAATCTAGACCTAACTATAGAAAATTGAGAGCACATAGGAAGCAAGTCATAGGATATGGGCGCTCACAGTGAGTCAATATAATAGCATTAACATTCCAATTTTAACATGGTGCTCCTGGCAAGAGGATCTTCCTAACTCCTCTAATGTTTCCAGGGAAACTCACAATGACAAAACACAGCTGTCAGGGCACCCATGAATCTATAATTCCAAGTAAGTAATATATCAATATGTAATGTATAATGGCATTAATACCATGGAGAGTTTCAAGCTCAATTTATTGTTCAACAAAAAAGTTCATCATAGTAACCACAGAATTGTCCTTTGACATCCATGTTCATGTAGTAAACACAGTATTGAAGTCAGTATCCATGTAGCACATACAGCCACAGCCAACACGTGTTTCGTCCTATGAGAACAGTACTCTCACGGACTTCATCAGGGCTTAACTCAAATTATATCTACATGTATAACCAGTATCATTAAGAACCGTCCAGAGTCTGAGTAAAATATATATAATATCCAACATTAGGATGCAAATGAAGTATTCAAGAACCGTTTCCTGACAGAGGCACAACGTAAACAATGGCTGTTTCTGGCGGCTGCTTGCAGCACTCCGTTTTCAATAGCGTCTGTCAGTTCCAGGCTGCCATTCACTACTCCTACCTCCCCTCTAGGCACGCGCTGCTATCTCCCGAGTGCCGGTTGCGATGGTTCCGCTATCAACAATGACCACTTCCAATAGAATCTACCGTGCTCTGCCCATCGCAGCATTAAGTCTAGACCTAACTATAACATCCTTGTAACCTTTGTTTTTTTAGTGAATTTGTAAGGTTTTTTAAATTCTATTTCCTAACTATAATATCCTTGTAACATTTGTTTTTTTCAGTGAATTTCTATTTTTTTTTTACGGTTAAGTAAGATGCCCATCGCATTGCATGGTGGGGGTTGGATGCGGGCCTGGCACCCTAATTTCCTTATTTACTGCAGTATCGTCAGTAGAAAATGCTTTCAGTTTTCCACTTCGATTCAATCAAGATGGCGCTCAGATGTGCCACACTTTTGGCAGAAATTCTGAATGTAGGACTCTGGTTGCTCATTAGAACACTGTAGCAAGCTGCTGATCACCAGAGAGTTAACTGGCAGTCTGCTGCTGGTGATGAAAGTGCATGTTTTAGGAGGCATGTCAGAATGTTTTAATGAAATAGAAGAGGAAGATATCTGAGAGCTCACTTAAAACATGCTAATTGTCTTTCTATAGAACTAACCATAATTTCAATGACAAAATTAACCCCCTCGTTTTGTTCCTTTCTAAATTAAGGGCCTCATTATGACTTCCACGGGCTTACTAAAAGACCGCCGAAGCCGCGGGTGCCACTATACCGCCAGTGCTGGCGGTATATGTGGCTCCCTACTATGACTTTTCCGCTGGGCCAGCAGAAAAGTTACATCAACATTGTAGCCGGCTCATAATAGAGCCTGCGGCAATGTTGATGTGCAGCGGGTGCAGCAGCACCCGTCGCGCATTTAACTGCCTGAAATTCAGGCAGTGAAATGCGTGATGGGGCTGTGCCTGGGGGCACCCCAAGTCCCCCTTGCCGCCATCCTTTCCATGGACAGGCTGGCGGTTGGGGACTCATAATCCATGGGGATTATGGCCGCCTGGCGGAAGCCTGGCGGTCAAGTGGAGGGGCCGGCGGTATGCCTGTGGCTAATGCACCACGGTCATAATACCCTGCTGGTACACCGCCAGCCTGTTGACGGTGTTACTGCCAGTGTACCACCGGCCGCCAGGGTCGTAATGAGACCCTTAATGTTTTAAGTTTTACCAGTTTGATTCAATCATGATGGCGTCAGGTAAACAATACTATTTTCAACTGTTGTTGTATCTCTAGAACATCCTGATTCATTATGAGCAAACCGTCTAGATAAACAATCATCCTTATTCCTCTTTCTCTTAAATACCCACAACTGTTCTCAGAACTTTTGTAAAACACCAAGGGGCCGAAATTAATCCGAAAGGAAGGAAAAGAAATTGATACAACCGCTTTTTCCAACGGAATTGTAAAAACTTCTGACTCTCCTTTGCCATTGGAATTGTGAAATTGGCATCCTTGAGATCCAGTTTCATCATCCAATCCAAATCCTGAATAATGTGTCGTAACAAATGTACCCCTTCCATTTTTAAATGGTGGAACGTCACAAACCGATTCAAACCCATCAAGTTTATGACAGGTCTCCAGCCCTTGTCTTTCTTCTCTACCAAGAACAAAGTACTCACAAAACCCTTGTCCTCTTCTTCTATTTCCACAATAGCCTTTTTCTGTAACAAAACATTTGTTCTTCCTGTACAATGTTCTCTAACTCTGTCTGAAACACTTCTTTTGGTTCTGTCATTTGGAAGTGTTTTTGATCGAATTCCATACAGTAACCCTGTATTGTCTGCAAAACAAACACATCTTGAGTTATTGTTTCCCATTCTTATTTCTAAAACTGCAACCTTCCTCCAACACTTGTAGGGATAAAAGTGGAAATAGTCCTTGTACTCACCTTGCCCTTAACTTTAGTACTCTGTCCTCTACTTCTGTTCGATCTATCTCATCCTCTCCCTTTTTGGGGATAGAATTGAGAACCACCGTAGCTCCTGAATGAGCCATTTACTTGGTTTCCTGAATATTGCATTTGATATTCGCTCTACCATATGATCGGCCAGAAGGGCACCCTCTCCGTCCTGCCCTACCATAAAATCTACTGTCATTAAGAACTCTCTTCATGGAATATTTTGCCTTGTCCAGACTAGTAAAAGTCTGTACATACTTAGTAGGGGACCTAACCATCCCTCCACCAAAAAGCAGCCCTCTTGCTTCATTGGAAATTTCTTCCTTTGCCAAATCACATCCTTTCTGGTTAATGCGCATTAACACTGTTTTGCGCCTTTCACTCAGTAATCCGGCATTTGCATTTCCTAGAAAACACATTGCTCATTGACACCAACCTCAGAGTAATAATATCTAAATCTGTACCCTTTATCGGGGCATCCTCTACTGCATCGAAAATTTTTGCCAAAGGTCCCAGAATATCCAAGACCTTATCCTGACATTGTTTTAGGGATTTCTCAAATCCTTTCCTATGATCTTTTCCTAGCTTAAACAAGTATATGATTAAATTGGTGTCCAAATTAGCTGTGATAGTCACTTCTTCTTCAATAACAGGTTGAGAGTATTCAGCTCTCATTATACTTCTTTCATCCTTTTCCAAAGGTTCACATAACCTTGACTTAATATAATCTGCAACATGGTCCAAGGGCCACCACTCCTTGCCCCTAGGGTGATGAATATCCCTGGGATCAAATAATTTTTCACCAAATGGATCTACAACAGGACACAATTTTCTAATTTTAGGTCTCACTGTAATTTCTTCCTCAACATCTACATATTTTTGTATATTCTAAATCCAGAATATATTTGTCTAAGTCAGATTTTTTACTGCAAGATCCCAATTCATCAAATGAATCAATTTTATTTTCAGTGTTAACTGACTTTTTATTACGTCGTGTTGGACATCTTTTCTCTTTGCACCGCTTTGGATTCCTCTGTTACTCAGCATCTCATCCATGTGCTTACGTTTATTCAGACATTTACCCCCAGGACCCTTAGTCACATCATCCTCATCTGATATTGAATAATATTCCTCATCATCCAAATTCCGCTTTTCTCTATTTTTGTTCAATACTAGCTGAACTGTTTCCTGAACTACTGACTGTAGTTCTTTAGGCTGTATTTTCCTTATCTCTTCCTGTGAGCTTTTTCTACAATGAGCTCACTCATGATGTCTGCCTCTAAATGAGTTGCTATTTCCTCAATGTATCTATTAGGTGAAATCACTTAAGTTCTGTATAAAATGATTAATATAACTCCTCACAAGGAGCAGACCAACAAAAGCGAGTGGAATCATTACAGACTGCCACTCTATCACAGCTGTTTCCACTGTTTCCATGGAAAGAACTTCACACCCTCGAATTCCTTTAGAAATTGACCCTATTGTCAATCCAATAAACCGAGTTCCTTTAGAAACAGGCATACGTGATGGCACATTCACCACGCTTAGAACATAAGTTCAATCACCCCCCAAAAATGCTACAACCTCTGAAATAGATGACGCAGGCGTTTTCAGGTGTCTTCCTCTGCGTGCATGTCGTCACAAGCGCAAGTGACTCGAGCGCACAAGTCGTGCATCCCGTCACGAGCCCACGCGACTCGAGCGCACAAGTCACGTGCGTTCTATAATGGTAAATATTTATTTTAATATGAACAAATGATTGTACGTTAATATTTAAGATTATAAATGCTTAACAAGAATCGTTTTTTTAAAACAATAATTCCAAACATTCCTTATGCTCAAAATATAATCCTACTGGTAAACCATGAAAAATGAAAATTTAAAAATAATATACATTATAAACATTACCCATAAATTGGGAAGAAACAACTATAAAATCCATACAAAGTGGATAATTCCCAAAGAAACACAGTAGTAATACACACTCATACAATCCTTACAAAAACAATACTTATCTGCCTAGAGCAGCAAATAAAAGAGGAAGAAAATGGTGGATATACTTATGAGTCTCAAAATTCTATTCTATTGTGATGTGTGTTCATTCTATTTGGGAGCTTTTAAAGGTGCTGATCCGGAGTATCAATAAATCAATCAATCAGGGAATTTGTAAAGTGCACTACTCACCCTTGAGGGTCTCAAGACGCTGGGGGGGGGGGGGAGGATGGCTGCTACTGCTCAAACATCCAGGTCTTGAGAAGTCTCCTGAAAGTAAGGAGGTCCTTGGTCTGATGCAGGTGGGTAGGAAGAGTGTTCCATGTTTTGGCGGTGAGGTGCGAGAATGATCTGCCACCAGTGGTTGTTCTGCAGATGCGTGGGATGGTGGCGAGGGCGAGGTCGGCAGAGGAGAGCTATCGGGTCGGGGTGTAGAAGGAGAGCCGTCTGTTGAGGTATTCTGGTCCGGAGTTGTGCAGTGCCTTGCGAGCGTGGGTGAGGAGTTTGAAGGTGATTCTCCTGTTGACGGGGAGCCAATGCAGGTCTCTCAGGTGGGCTGTGATGTGGCAGTGGTGGGGGATGTCCAGGATGAGGTGTGCGGAGGCGTTCTGGATGCGTTGCAGTCTTTTCTGGAGTTTGGCCGTGGTTCCTGCGGAGAGGGCATTGCCGTAGTCCAGTTTGCTGTTTACGGGGGCATTGGTGACTGTTATTCTGGTTTCAGTGGGGATTCACTTGTAGATCTTCCGAAGCATGCGGAGGGTGTTGAAGCAGGAGGAGGAGATGGCATTGACTTGCTGAGTCATAGATAGTGAAGAGTCCAGGATGAATCCCCGGTTGCGTGCGAGGTCGGTGGGTGTCGGTGCATGAATAATAGGTTATGCATGATGCTAGCCTCCTGTCGACATAAATCAACTTACAAGCTGCGCCTGTTGAAGTACAACAGGAAGATATTTGAGAACTCACTTAAAATGTGTCCTAATTTTTCTTTCTACAGCACTAGCCATTATTTCTATGACAAAATGAGTCCCCTCATTTTGTTCCATTCTAAATTAAATGTTTTAAGTTTTACTAATTTGGCTTAATCAAGATGACATCAGGTGTGCCATACTTTTGTCATAAGTAAGACCGTTAGCGCTCTAGTTGTTCTTTAGAACATACTGGGAGGCTGCAGTAGGACAGAAGGGAATCAACTCACCCCCTGCTCCTGTTGGAAGTACATGTTTTACTGAGAATGTCAGACCAAATTCTCATATGGCTGAGAAAGATAATTTACAGAAAATGTGCTCTCATTTGAGCTTCTGGAGCACCTTCCATAACCTCTATGGGAAAATCATGAGAAAACAGTTTTCTCTCAAACATTATTCATGAAATTTCCAGCAGAGTTAAATCACCTTCGAACACACCCCAATTCCTAAAATTAGTATAGTACCATCAACAAATGATTTAGATTGTAACTAAAATCTGTTTTCACCCTTTAAATTATCTCATTTTTGTGACAATCAAAACCTGCCGTTCACTACAATGCACTTCAATGGGTGCTTCATGTATATTGGTCCCAAGGTGGCTGCCAGCACTTCCTGGTTAAAGTGCTGTCAGCCAATCAGATCTCACCATGAGATCTGTGCTTAGGCTCCGCCCAGATATGCACGTTTGGTTTTCCTTTAATATCTCTAAAATTACAGAATGCATTTACGCCAAATGAAAAGCATGATCTGTGAACCAAAAGCTACCTTTCTGGTGCGTGTGAGCGCCAAAACGTCTTAACAAACTCCTCTGTAGAATAAACACTGCAATCAAACCTCACAGAGTGCCAAGACTTCCTTTAGAATTGCTGGGCAAGTTGTAGGGTGTGTATATATATATATGTATTTACCCTACAACTTGCCCGGCAATTCTAATTATATATATATATATATATATATAATATTCACTTAAAAAAACAAACGTTACAGGGACATTGTAGTTAGGCTCATATTTTGACCGAACCATAGATATTCATCTGTTAGCATTATCTCAAGTACTAAAACTTGTGCCCTCAGGTAACTATAACTCCTGCCATGCACAGGTTTTTCTGCAAAACTTTTACTACAAATATTACGTTGATACTATCAATGATGTTATCAAAGATGTCCTCAGTGCCGTAATATGTGTGGTGATAAGCAGTGCATGGTGAGGGTGAGAATTATAGTTATGTTAGGGCAAGAGTTATAGTTAATTGAGATAACTCTAACTGTGACAGGTGAACTTCTATGGTTTGGTAAGTCTAACATGTGAGCCTACCTATGACGTTCTTGCCGGCAGATGATAGAGATGAGTCTTTGTCTATAACTGACTGTCCTCCTCTGTTTCTTCCCCTTCGCCCCAGGCTCACAGGGTGCTGGATGAACTCGCAGATATGGATCAGTGGCTGCAGGACCTGGCCAGCTCGCTGTCCGAGCCTGCCGTCATGAGGGACCCAGACGTCATTAGGAAAGACCTCCAAGAGACCAGCCACATGGAGACCGAGCTGTCCTCTCACGGCGTCTCCCTCCACGCGCTGAGGGAGGAGATAGACAGGATCCCCACCGGCAGCCGGCTCTTCTTAGCTGCAAAGATCCAGAAGAGGGCAGAAGCAGTGGAGGAAAGGTAGGACCCACCATATGTCTTTTCCAAGCTGGCAATGAAAGACCAACTCACATTGTCATTAAGATCCAGATCAAAATCATCCAGAGACTGGTGGGCTTCTTCAAAGTCCCAGTGCTCCTGTAGCAGAGAAGTGGTTGATTGGCCATCCTTTCAGAAACCAGGGGATGGGGAAGAAATACAAGCAATGAACAGGTTTTTTTCAGTGAATAATCACAGTTTTGAACGCAATCGCCTGGGTCCAAAAAACCCTCCAAGAAATAAGCTGTACAAGTAAGAACATCATATTTGTTCAAAAGTTTAAGACTGAGCTGTCCAGGCACCTGGGAGAAGGATATGTATGTTCTGTTACTGCCCAGTAGCTGGCAGACATGGGTGCACAGAGGTAGCCCATTTAGTGATGAGGATGCAAGCTTCTGAAGTAGAGAATTTTACAGCAGTGAGACAGTTTTGCACCCAAAAAGAGGGAGAATGGCACTGTGGCCACTGGGGATTAAACTCCCCTCAGCATCCCCAGGAGCCCCTTAGGCCCCTCTAGGTCCCCACTAGGGCCCCTGAAGAAGGTGTTCTTAAAGTACAGGTTTCAATGTAACATGGCTTTTTTCTTAGCTCCTTTGAAGAACTGGAGGCATATTTACAATGAATCGGCATAGGGCAGCGTTGCAAGTCTTTTTGCTGTGCTGCTGTATGCCAATGTGAAAGGGCAGAAATGCACCATATTTACAAGATACGGTTCATTACTGTCCTTTCAGCCAGCCCTGGCACACAATTTGGTGCCTAGCACCAACGCAGGCCCCCTTGCACTATGGTGCGCAATGTGTACGTTGTTGGCAGGGTTTGTTTTTGTGCAGGAAGGGACACATTCCTGCATAAAAACAATCCATGGAGGATTTTTCCTCTTTCTATTTGTGCTGCAGAATGCAACACACATAGAAAGAGAAAAAATTGAGAAGAAATAAGGATATTATTCCTCGAAACACCTTAGCTGGGGAGGCGCACAACTTTAACTTATTCCGAGGTTTACAGATCCTTGTGAATCTGGGATTGAGACAAAACCCATGGGTGATGCAACGCCCACTGAATGCCCCCCTGATGCAGTGTAGGGGACGCAGTGACTTGCGCTTCTTTGCCTTACATTATATTCATGATGACATAAAAAGCCTCCTAGATAAGGGTCTCACTCTGCGCTGCTGGACCGTCATTAAAAGTGACGCACAAGCAGCGCAAGGGGCTTGTAAATAAGCCCCTTGGTGTTTTCATTTGTAACCACTGATACCCCATTTTACCAAAGATGGCCAAAACCCTCCGTCGGGTCCCACTAGGAACACATCCTGCACCTCATATAGGGTATTCGTCCGCATGTACAGTTATGAGACAAAACTTACTAAAATTAACTAAAACAGTTTCCTGGTGACACCATGAGTCTGATGGACTCATGGGTAGCCAACATGTGTCTTCTGGCCTTGGCATTAATGTACAGTCTGGTGTGGCTGAGGAAAGATGGCTGAGGACAGAGGAATCCTTGGGCTCCTCGGCAATGCGTCAGTATCCTTACCCATTACGCTTGTCAGCTGTCTCTATGGATGTCATCGTTTCTACCTTGGCAGGTTTGCGTTGGTGAAAGACGCCGTCAGGCGCAGAGAGCTGGACCTCAGAGATTCGTTGGTTCTGTCCGAATTTTTACAGAATGTGCAGATGGAGGAGAAACTGAGCCCGAGGAACGTGACGCCGGTAAGGAACACTTCATGAGCAACAGACGTATAGGTGTCAACAGCACCAGGGTCATACTGCCAGCTGCACCACACCCTTTACATGATCTACGACTTTGGGCCTGATTTAGTTATCGGCGGTTGGGTTACTCTGTCACAAATGTGACTGATATCCAGTCCACAGAAACCTAAATCCATAGGAAATAAAGGGACATATATTTCAGCTAATGGGATATCCATCACCGTCGTGACAGAGTAACCCATCCGCCAATGTCTAAATCAGGTCCTTTATGTTCATTTCATACCATCAACACCCCACGTGCCAAGCTGGCTCCCGTATGAAATAATTGACTTATTTGTTGAAAGGTCTTCACTCTTTTACACTGAGGACCATGTCTCTGGCCCGGTTTGCATCGCTCTTGCACCACGCACTGTGGAGCAAGAGTGACGCAAACCTTAAGTGAGATTTATGGATCCATGCAAGGCCACCTTGCGTGGCCCTCCGTGGCGTTATAAATCTCGAGCAATGTAGCTCAGTGCAAAGCGCTGCGTTACATTACTCTCTGCCAGGGAGGCATTGCCATGGGAGTTGTATGGCTGTTCTCGTGCAACATCCATGGATTTTGATACATTCCCAGATTTAGAAGAACTTGTAAATCAGGGAATACGCCAAAAAGATACGCCTCCCAGGAGAGGCGTAACAAGGAGCAATATCAACATTTCTCCACGTTCTTTCCTCCTTCTATGTGGCTGCAGTCTGCACCATGCATTGGAAGAGGAAAAAGCCTCGCAGGGTTGTTTTTGTGCAGGAAGGTGCCCCCTACTTCATGAACACAATCCTGCCTACGACGTGGGCATCCTTGCACCATGGTGCAAGGGGGCCTACTTTTACCACTAGGCTGCCAAAAGGGCACCAGCGCAGGGGGGAAGGACAGGCATGCACAGTATTGGATAAATACAGTGCATTCCTGCCATGTCCCTGTGACGCAGGGCACCGCATGAAGGTGTCTTTCTCCACTGCCCTGCACCTCAAGGGCCATGAATATGGGCCTCAGTGCCCCATCCAATATATTAAGTCATCACAATATGAATTTTCAAGCGCACTGAAATATTCTTCTAGCAGAATCCTGTGCCAGAGTGACAGCTCCTATAATGGATGAATCATTTAACCAATATATCCCTGTGTTACACAACATTTTTTGACTACAAAAGTTCTTTAAACATTTAGCTAATGGTGTAAGGATACGCTGCCTCTCTTTTTGTCATGCACACCTACATATGAGATACCTTTCTCACAATGCGTCTCTCTTTATAATAACCCTATATCATGGCATTAAAGGCAGTGTCTGCCTTCCATTTCTTTTTCAAAGTTTAGGAAAAATAATCAGTTGAATTTTTACTACTATTGATCTAATAAGTTACAAAAAGCATATTTCAAACATTTTAAGAAACCTCCCCGGCCATTGTAATTGTAAAGCTGTTGGTGTGTTTCGGCTGTGGTAAGAAACTGTAACCTGCCTTCTTCAGGACAATTGCAATTTGCAACATAATTCACTGTACAAGTAGTATCTCAGGGCAGATTCATATTTATTTTGGGTAAGGTTTAATGACTGTTCTATGGGTGGATGGTAGCACTGTGTGCTTGGTAATTATAGCATCCTTGACTGTGTTGTGTTATAACATTTAGAGAAGGCGTGATTAGGGAGTTGCTTAATCCTGGTCACCACTTACCACCAAACATTGCAACTGCTTTTGGGACTGTGGAATGAGAGTCGTAGGTGTCCTATGGACAATGCGTTTGCACCCTTTTAACAGGGAAGGACATGCTGGTACCCTGCTTGCTTTTTGAGTACGGCAGAGTTGGAACAAGTTTGGCAGTCCAAGAAGTGGCCTTATTGGGTGAGAGATTCTGTTTGAGTGTGAAATCACACTTCTTGAAGCTAAATTAAAGGCCTGCCATCTACCCATTGTCGAGACAGAAGCACATTAGTAGGTGTAAACCTGATGGATTTGCTTGTCTGGTGCAATCCACCAAAAACATATCAGCCAATGTCAAAGGAGGTATAGTCTGAAGTTGAGCCATGAGAATTCCCCACGTAAAAGACTAAAATTGAGGCAAGAATAGCATTTAGCAGTGTGCACACCCCACAAATGTGTCATGGCCAGGATCCTAGCTACCTTAGAGCTTAAACCAAGATCTATCGACCTCATCGCTATCCCTGGGCAATGTCGGGATATCTTGAAAACATTAAGGACAAGGTTCTTCTTCTAATGTAACTGATGATTGCATGGTTCTGGAGTGTTTAGAAGGCAGTCAGTATTCAGCCTGCACTTTATAGCTCCTAACAAAATACTTTAACACCCCTGACCTTCCCCAAACAAATAACCAGCTTGTGTTGCACCTCCAGTGAGAAGCTAAGAAATTCTGTGGGTGGTACTTCTCACTGGCCACCTCTCGTGCCCTTGTAAAGTAGCCATTCAGTTCCTCAAGTCTCCAGAGAGGAAAAGGTAGGGCAACCAGAGGTAAGCCCTTAATAGACAAAGTACACCGAGGGCCAAGTGGGGGGCCCTGGAGTCATGTCTTCACATAGTGGCTTGTTTTGTTGTGCACAGATAGCCACACACAGGAACTTCCCAAGCTGTGTCTTAAAAAGATAACACTTGGCCCTTGACAAAAAAAATATATATGGCATACACTGATCTCCTCTATCCTAGCCAATGTTGCCAAACTAATAAGCTCTCGTTTGGTTGGGGGGAGCCAGATTGAGTAGTGGGCACTGTGTTTTTTGCATTGTAGGATACTCAGCATTGGCTCCACATCTGACTTTTGAAGCCCATGAGATCCACCTAGGACCACTTGACTCTCAGGTCTGGGCAGAAGTAATGGTCTGTACGATTCTGATTGCAATATTTTTCTTTCAGGCGGTGAGGAGGAGGCTTGATTTTCGTGAGCCGCTGCGCCTTACGCCGACGAAGGAAGGACAGAAGCAGGTGACTGTTGAGAATGTGGAAGAGATGGCCACGCCACTGGACGAGCTCCAAGAAGCGGTGGACATGCTGAACGATGCTGTCAAGGAGCGGGAGAGAGTCATGGCCGCTGAGAAGGAGACCGGAAGCCTGGCACATCTCGTATGTTTATGAACTGGGTAGGGGTGCATGACTTTGGGGCGGTAGGGCCTTGCAGACCATCCCCAGAGGAACACAGAGTGGTTCTGGCCCCCTAGAGAACCTAGCAGTGTTGCTTAAGTTGAGTCCCTTGTAGCAGCACAAAGGTACCTCCTGTAGGCCCAGCAGTGACATCTGCGGTCTACTGTTCCAACACTGCGAGGTGCTACCTAATACCTACCAGGCAAAAAGTGATGCTCTCTGCCAAAATTTGATATCGGAATAAATGGTCCTTTCAGAAAAACTTAGGGCCTGATAGAGTTTGGTGGATGGGTTACTCCGTCATAAATGTGACTGATATCCCGTCCACTGTATTACAAGCCCAATATATCCTAAGGAAATCGTAAAATGGAGGACGGGATATCCGTCACGTTTGTGACGGAGTTACCTGTTTACCAAACTGTAAATCAGGCCCGTTGTGTATCTGCAGAATACAATACAAAATAGAAAATACCTGTTAGCGGGCAGCGTCTCTCAAATGACACCATAAGTTGGTATCATGTGAGAGAAGCTGCCCGCTCGCTTCTGCTCTTGTGCGATACGACAGCTTATACGTGCACACGAGCTTCTGCCTGCCACCCCTCAATATTTTGGGATGGTCATTCCACGGGGCCATTATAAGTGTGTTTTCCCCACTTGGAGGTATTTCCTTTTACAACAATGTGCCTGTCTGTGTAGAGTTTTGGTTTTGTTCCCAGAGGATTTCCCAGGGGCTGTTAAACAACTGTTCACCCCTTTTAGTGGTATTCTGTGAAGGTAGTTGTTGCCTTCCCTGGTACATTTTTTGTTGTCATCATATAGGCAGCTGGGGTGTGCCTTTGTTTTGTCCTGATGAAGACCCTGCTTTGATGTGCGATTTACTCTTTCTTTTGGTGGGTTGAAACGTTGATGACAAATTCCGAGCCTGAATCACAGAGAGAGTGGATTGAACTATTGATTCGGTGAACTGAGTAGAGAGCCCTATCAGCATATCCTTGCAATGAATTTTGCCCCCCGACCAGCCGACTCAAGAATCATTATAGAATCATATTGGGGAATAATTCCAATTTATGTATTATGCGCTATTTGACACATTGCACAATCACTTTTGCACGTATGCACGGAGCACTTTTAGTTTTGGTATCTTTATTGTCATTGTATATCCTTCGGTATAAACTTTATATAAACTGTTTTCTTTATACGATCTCTCCAGTGTTCTTCAGATGATTTTATAAGACAACACATAAATAAATGTACTTTATATTGTTTTCTGCAGATACACTAAGGGCCTGATATAGGGTCTGGCGGATGGGGTTACTCTGTCACAAATGTGATCGATATCCCGTCCGCCGTGCTACTATCCCATCATATCCTATGGAAATTGTAATACTGCGGATGGAATATCCCTCCCGTTGGTGACGGAGTAACTCGTCTGCCAAATTCTAAATTAGACCCTAAGTTTTTCCAACAGAACCATTTATTCTGCTATCGATTTTTTCCCAGGTTCTGAGGAATTCAGGGTTACTCCATTGGTGATAACAGTTTTGCCAAAATTGAGCATACTTTCAGTGGCCCCAAGCAGCAAGCGTTAATCCCAGGGGTGGAACGGGGACTCAACCACTAGACCTTGTATAAGAAATGAAATTGGACATAGCAAGAGTGGTACCTCTGTGTATCCTGGCATGGTGGGATTGTAGAACCAGTTCATTGCTAGGGCACCATATCCATGGTAACCATAAGGGGCCGTAGGATTAGCAAGGGAGCTGTGGGGTTTTGAAATTAGTGTGTTGGAGACGTATAGTGTTGTGTCTTCTGGCCTTCTGGATCATCTCCATAAGAGTGTGGTGGCCACATGGACATGTAGTGATGCCTGCCGGCCACACTGCCCTGTGGGTAATCGCCCTCTGTGTTTCCTCACATGTCCCCCACAGCTCTCCGAAGTGTCCCAAAGGATATCCTCAGCTCAGAGCCAGGCAGAGGCGCTCGGCCAGGACATTGTGGAAACGGAGAGGGACTTTGCTGCGGTGAAGAGCGAGCCAGGCTTGGAAGGACTCCAAGAGCTGCAGGACAAGCAGAAGGAAATGGAGGTGAGTTGGAGATCTCTCCTGGAGTTGGGGTAACAGGGTTTGTTGAAAAGATAGTCTGTTGAAGTGTTCAAAGTGCAGATTCTTAATGTCTTAGAAGAAGTATAGAGATTAGTCAATAAAGTGGATAGAAGAGAGAAGATCCGAAGGTCACACATGCTGTGTGTCAAACCATGGAGCAGCCGTGGGGGAGGCCACCACTGCAGTATTGTGGGGTGGGAAATATTTATGTTAAAGAATCACCTCAGCATCTATACTTTGTGGAGCAGTGGCTCTCAACCTTTTGACTTCTGTGGACCCCCACTTTATCTTTACTGGAACCTAGGGACCCCCACTGAATCATTATTGGAATCTGGGGATCCCCTGCTGAGTCATTACCAGAAGACGGGGACCCCGGCCTAAACATTGTCTATGATTTGAGCCTCAAAACAATACACAAAAAATACAGAAACAAACATTCATCAAACACAAACACAAATTATAAAAGATTTTATTTAATTTGGAAACAAATATAAAGAAAATATGAATTTTAATAGGAAGGCTAGAGCTTTTCTAAATTCAGTTGAAGCCACACATCGTCCATACCATATTCTGTTTGATGCACCTGTACAGCGCCCACAAATCAACCTGAGGATAGTGATTTAACTTTTAGCCTCCAATTTCAAATTCCTTGATATTTACAGTCTGTTTTAAAATTTTCAGTGGTACATTTAGCCACTTTATTTATATACACTTTACGAATCTGTTAATATTATTTAATTTCTAAGCAGTCGCGGAGCCCCTGAGGAGGCTTCGTGGACCACCAGGGACCCCCGGACCACAGGTTGGGAACCGCTGTTGTAGAGGATCAGTAGAGTGGCTGTGGGGTGCTACTGTGCAGGTGTGTGAGATCTGTGTGTGGCTTCACCGCCAAGTGGTGGGACCAGTGCGAGCGAGCCGCAGGGGGTTCGAGGATAGGCCCAGATGCAGTTGAATGGGGTGGAGGTCTGTTCTTCATGATGTCTGGTGCAGCAGAACGTGTTGGCCGCACTATGAGAATTACAGGGACTGTTTCAGGGCACAACTCTGGTGCACTGGCCAAGCTGAGTGTGGGTCTCAGGATTTGAAAAGAAGCTGAAGCTGACTGGGATGTTAAGGGGCTCCTGCTCCCATCTGTGGGCAGTCAGCAGGTCACTGGTGCTAAGCCAGCGGTGTTGCTTGGTGGGTTAAGGCACGTGCTGCACTTGACACCCGCAGGTTACAAGCCTCGATCCCACCAGAATGGCTGTGGAGGTTGAGGGGCTGCTGCAATGTTCTGCAGCCTCCAGGGCACAAACTCCAACACCAGGAAGATAGCTTGGTGGGTTAGTGCACCTGCTGCACAAAGAGGAGAGGGCAGAGAGAGAACACTCAGGGCTATTTGTATTTTATGTAAGGTATTTGATATTTACATTTAATTGTCTCATCCTCTGCTTTGTGGTGTGTGGGCGCAGAAGGGGTTGCTGTAAAGAAAGCTTTAAGAGTCCAGGCACATGCGTGAGTCCAGGCACGTGCGTGAGTCCAGGCACGTGCGTGAGTCCAGGCATGTGCATGAGTCCAGGCACGCGCGTGAGTTGAGGCTCATGCGTGAGTCTAGGCACGTGCATTAGTCGAGGCACATGCATGAGTCGAGGCATGTGTGTGAGTCCAGGCACATGCGTGAGTCGAGGCATGCGCGTGAGTCGAGGCACATGCGTGAGTCAAGGCACGTGCGTGAGTCGAGGCACATGCGTGAGTCGAGGCACGTGCGTGAGTCTAGGCACGTGCATGAGTCTAGGCATGCGCGTGAGTCGAGGCACATGCGTGAGTCAAGGCACGTGCATGAGTCGAGGCACATGCGTGAGTCGAGGCACATGCGTGAGTCGAGGCACGTGCGTGAGTCTAGGCACGTGCATGAGTCTAGGTACGTGCGTGAGTCGAGGCACATGCGTGAGTCCAGGCACGTGCATGAGTCCAGGCACGTGCGTGAGTCTAGGCATGTGCACGAGTCCAGGCACGCGCGTGAGTGTAGCTGACGCAGGTGAAGCAAGACACAAACACTACCAACCCTGACTTGCATCCGTAAGGCCTGGACTGAGGGGCACTGGCTGAGCAGTGTGTGTACCACACTACTGGGGCTACCCACAATACTGGAACTACCCACAGTACTAGTACTACCCACAGGATTACCCACAGTACTGGAACTACCCACAGTACCTGGGGTACCCACAGTACTGAGAATACTCGCAGTACTAGGACTACTCAGTACTACCTTCAGTAATGGGGCTACACACAGAAGTACTCACAGTACTGGAACTAACCACACTACTGGGACTACCCACAATACTCGAACTACCCTCAGTTCTGGGGCTACCCACAATACTGAGAGTAGTCATGGTAATGGGGCTACCCACAGGGCTGGACTACCCACAGTACTGGAACTACCCACAATAGGCACTACTTACAGTACCGTGACTATTCACAGTACTACCCTCTGTACAGGGAATACCCACAATACTGGAACTACCCACAGGCCTGCCCACAGTACTGAAACTACCCATAATAATGGGGCTACCCACACTACTGGGACTACCCACAGTACTGGGAGTACGCACAGTACTAGAACTACCCACACTTCTGCATTACCTGCAGTAATTAGGCTATCCACAATACTGGGAGTACCCACACTACTGAGGTTAGCCACAGTACCGGATCTACCCACAGTACAGGAACTACCCACAGTACTGGAACTACCCATAGCACTGGGACTAACCACACTACTGGGACTACCCACAGTACTGGAACTACCCATAAGACTACCAACAGTACATGAACTACCCACAGTACTGGAACTACCCACAGTATAAGGGCTACCCACAATACTGGGAGTACCCACATGACTGGGAGTACCCACACAACTGGGATTACCCACACGACTACCCCCAGTACTCAGACTACCCACAAAACTGGAATTACCCACAGTACTGGAACTACTCACAGTACTGGAACTACTAACAGTACTGGGACTACACAAGTACTACCCACAGTACTGGGACTACGACAATACTGGAACTACCCACAGGACTACCCACAGTACTGGAACTACCCATAGTACCAGAGTACTGGCACTACCCACAGTACTGAGAATACCGAGAGTACTGGGACTATATACAGTACTGGGACTACCCACAGTACTGTACCTACCCACATCTTTAGGATACTGGGGGCTGCCCACAGTGCAGGGACTAACCACAGTAATGGAACTGCCCACACTACTGGGACTATCATCAGTTCTAGGGCAACCCACAATACTGGGAGTACCCACAGTACTGGGACTACCTACAGGACTACCCACAGTACTGGGACTATCCACAGTACTGGAACTACCCACAGTACTGGGACTGACCTCAGTACTGGCACTACTTACAGAACTGGGAATACTCATAGTACTACTCACTGTACTGGAACTACCCATAATACTGAAACTGCCCACAGGCCTGCTGACAGTACCAGATCTACCCACAGTACCAGGGCAGCCCACAGTACTGGAACTACCTACAGTACTTCCCACTGTACTGGAACTACCTCCACTAATGGGACTACTCATAGTACTGTAACTACTCACAGTACTGGGGCTATTCACAGTACTGGGATTAGTCTAAGTACCAGAACCGTCCACAGTACTGGGATTACTCACAGAACTACCCACAGTACTAGAATTATTCACAGGACTACCGACAGTACTGGAACTACCCACAGCACCAGGACTACCCACATTACTGGAACTACCCACAGGACTACTCACAGTACTGAAACTACCCACAGTACTGGGGCTATTCACAGTACTTGGAGTACCCACTGTACTGGGACTACCCTCAATACTGGGACTATCCACAACACTGGGACTCCCCACAGTACTACACACCGCACTGGAACTATCCATAGTACAGGGACTATCGACAGTACCCACAGGACTACTCACAGTACTGGGACTACCCACAGTACTAGGGCTATTCACAGTATTGGGACTACCCACAATACTGGGACTACCCATAATACTGGGACTACCCACTACTACCCACAGCACTGAGGCTACCCACAGCACAGGGACTAGCCAAAGCAGTGGAACTAATCACAGTACTGGTGCTGCTACCCACAGTACTGATGCTACCCACAGTACTGGGACTACCCAAAATACTGGGACTACCCAAAATACTGAAACTACCCACAATACTGGAACTACCCAAAGTACCAGGACTAACCACAGTACTAGAACTACCCATCGTACTGGGACTACCCACACAACTGGGACTACCCAAAATACTGGGGCTACCCACAGTACTGGTACTACTCACAGTACTACCCACAGTACTGGTACTACCCAAAGTACTAACCACAGTACTGGGACTATCCACAGTACTGGGACTGCTTCCAGTACTGGAACTACCCACAGGACTACCCACAATACTGGAGCTACCCACAGTACTGAGTCTACCTACCGTACTGGGGCTACCCACAGTACTGTTACTACCCACAGCACTGGGAATACCCAAAGTACTGTAACTACTCACAGTGCTGGGACTACTCACAGTACTGGAACTACCCACAGTACTGGGACTACTCACAGTACTGGAACTACCTACAGTACTAGGACTACCCACACTACTGGGTCTACCCATAGTAGTGGAACTACCCACAGTACTACCCACAGTACTGGTACTAACCACAGTACTGTAACTACCGACCGTACTGGAACTACCCACAATACTTGGGCTTCCCACAGTACTGGAACCATCCACAGTACTGGAACTACCCACAGTACTTTGACTGCCCAAAATACTGGGGCTGCCCACAGTCCTGGAAGTACCCACAGTACTGAGTCTACTCACAGTACTGGAACTACCCCACTACTGGAACTACCCACATTACTGGGACAACTCACAGTACTGGAACTACCCACAGTACGGGGACTACTCACAGTACTGGAACTACCCATATTACTGGGACTACTCACAGTACTGGAACTAACTACAATACTAGGACTACCCACACTACTGGGTCTACCCATAGTAGTGAAAATACCCACAGTACTACTCACAGTACTGGAACTACCCACATTACTGGGACTATTCACAGTACTGGAACTAACCACGGTACTGCAATTACCCACAGTACTGGCACTACCCACAGTACTGGGACTACCCACAATACTGGGAGTACTCACAGTACTGGGACTACTCAAGTACTGGAACTGCTCGCAGTACCGGGACTACCCACAGTAACGGAACTGCCCATAGTACTGGGACTACCCACACTACATGGACTAACCACTATACTGGGACTATCCACACTACTGGGACTATCCACACTACAGAGACTACCCACACTCTGGGGCTAACCACAGTACTGGGACTACCTACACTACTGGGACTACTAGAACTATTCACAGTACTAGGATACTGGGGCTACCTGCAGTAGTGGGACTACCCACAGTACCTTAACTACCCACAATACTGAAACTACCCACAGTACCGGAACTATCCATAGTACTGGGACTTCACAAAGTACTGGGTGCACCCACAGTACTGGGGCTACCCATAGGACTGGGACTACCCACATGACTACCCATAATACTGGAACTACCCACAGGACTTTCCACAGTACTGGGACTGCTCACAGTACTGGAACTACCCACAGTACTGGAGCTATCCACACGACTACCCACAGTACTTGAACTGCCCACAGTACTAGGACTTCCCAGAATACATGAATGGCCCACAGTACTGGGACTCCCCATTGTACTGGGACTACCCAGAGTACAGGAACTAGCCAGAGTACTGAGACTACCCACAAAACTACCCATAGCACTGGGACTACCCACAGTACTTGGACTACCCACAGTAGTGGTTCTAGTCACAGTACCGTGACTGCCTTCAGTACTGGCACTACCCATAGTACTGAAACTGCCCACAGTACTGGGACTACCCACAGTACTAGGACTACCCACAGTACTGGGACTACCCACAGTACTGGCACTTCCCACAGTACTGGGACTACCTACAGTACTGGCATTACCCAGAGTACTGGGAGTACCCACAGTACTGGGACTACCCAGGATGCTGCAGTCCATAACTGCGGGGCACTGGCACTCAGTACTAGGATCATAGGTGATGCTGTTGCCCAGTAAGAGGTGCATTAGCAGAGTTGTGTGTGGGGTCCAGCGCTGACACAACAGTAGGGGTTGTACACCCCAACACCCTCTTGGCGACCAACCCCCCTCCAGAGCATCTGAAGGTGTTTGATGGATAATAATATACTTTGGGCCACAGCTGGGGTGATGGGTGTACTGAAGTGTGAGTGAGAGACACTGACATATGCACAACACATGTCAGTGTTTGCAACACGTGACGTCACTGGCAGGCTGGGGGTTCTGGCATGAGGAAGAGCAATTCAAGCCAAGTCTATGAACTCATTTTAAAACCTCACACATGCTCTGCGCGGATCAGTGTCTGTGCCACGTACACTGTCCTTACTCCAACCCGACTGCGAGTGTATGTCACACATGTGCATAATCACACATGTGCACACTAGTGCTGAGCACAGAATGAAAGCTCACTCGCGCACACTGTGTGATACTATCGGACGAATGCAGTAATATCACATACATACTCACTGTCAGTCTGTGAGGAGTACCTGCTGAGTACAGTGTGAGTACTCACTCACATGCACATTACCAGTCTGTGAGCAGTACCTGCTGAGTACAGTGCGAGTACTCTCTCACATACACATTACCAATCTATGTGGAGTACCTGAAGAGTAAGGTGTGAGTACTCTCTTGTGCACATTACCAGTCTTTGTGGAGTACCTGATGAGTACAGTGTTAGTACTCACTCTTATGCAAATTGCCGGTCTGTGAGCAGTACCTGCTGAGTATAGTTGGAGTACCCTTTCACATGCACATTACCAATCTATCTGGAGTACCTGACGAGTACAGTGTGAGTACTCTCTCATGTGCACATTACAGGTCTGTGAGGAATATCTGATGAGTACAGTCTGACTGCTCACTCACATGCACATTACCAGGCTATGAGGGGTATCTGATGTGTATTGTGTGAGTACTATCTCACATGCACATTACCAGTCTGTGAGGAGTATCTTATTAATACAGTGTGAGTACTCTGATATGCACATTACCAGTCTGTGAGGAACATCTGATGTGTACAGTGTGAGTAGTCTCTGATATGCACATTACCAGTCTGTAAGGAGCATCTGATGTGTACAGTGTGAGTACTGTGTCATATGTACATTACCGGTCTGTGAGCATTACCTGCTGAGTACAGTATGAGTACTATCTGACATGCACAAAGCCAGTCTGTGAGGAGTATCTGATGAATACAGTGTGAGTACTCTCTGATATGCACATTACCAGTCTGTGAGGAGTATCTAATGAGTACGGTGTGAGTACTTTCTCATATGGACATTACCAGACTGTGAGAAGTACCTGATGAGTACATTGTGAGTAGTCTCTCACATGCACATTACCAGTCTGTGAGAAGTACCTGATGAGTACAGCGTGTATATCAGTATACACTCACATGCACATTACCAGCCTGTGAAGCGTATCAGATGAGCACAGTGTGAATACTTTCTCATATGCACATTATTAGTCTGTGAGGAATATCTAATGAGTACGGTGTGAGTACTTTCTCATATGGACATTACCAGACTGTGAGAAGTACCTGAAGAGTACAGTGAGTAGTCTCTCACATGCACATTACCACTCTGTGAGAAGTGTGTTAAATGCTAAAATACACTCACATGCACATTACCAGTCTGTGAAGCGTATCAGATGAGCAGTGTGAATACTTTCTCATATGCATATTAGGAGTCTGTGAGGAGTATCTGCTGAGTACAGTGTGAGTACTCACTTACGTGCACACTACCAGTCTTTGTGGAGTACTTGATGAGTACAGTGTGAGTACTCTCTCTTATGCACATTACCAGTCTGTGAGCAATACCTGCTGAATACAGTGTGAGTATTCTTTCACATGCACATTACCAATCTATGTGGAGTACCTGATGAGTACTGTGTAAATACTCTCTCATGTGCACATTACTGGTCTGTGAAGAGTAACTGATGAATACAGTGTGAGTACCCACTCATATTTACATTACCCGTCTGTGTGGAGTACCTGAGATTACAGTGTGAGTACTCTCTCATGTACGTATTACCAGTCTGCAAGCAATATCTGATGAGTACAGTCTGACTGCTCACTCACATGCACATTACCAGTCTGAGAGGAGTATCTGATGTGTATTGTGTGAGTACTATCTCACATTACTAGTCTGTGAGGAGTATCTGATTAATACAATGTGAGTAGTCTCTGATAAGTGCACATTACCAGTCTGTGAGGAGCATCTGATGTGTACAGGTTAGTACTCTCTGATATGCACATTGCCAGTCTGTGAGGAGTACCTAATGAGTACGATGTGAGTACTTTCTCACATGCACATTACCAGTCTGTAAGAAGTATCTGATGAATACAGTGTGAGTACTCTCTGATATGTACATTACCAGCCTGTGAGGAGTATCTAATGAGTACGGTGTGAGTACTTTCTCACATGCACAGTACCAGTCTGTGAGAAGTACCTGATGAATAAAGTGTGTACAATGTCAATATACACTCACATGCCCATTACCAGTCTGTGAAGCGTATCATATGAGTACAGTGTGAATACTTTCACATATGCACATTACCAGTCTGTGTGGAGTATATGATAAGTACAATGTGAGTATTTTCTGCCAGTTTGTTACAGTAGCTCCTCAGGTATGAGTACTCCTTCACACACCCTGTATGAAACAGTGAGAATATCCACTGAGTACACTTTGGGGGTCATTCTGACCCTGGCGGTAAAAACCGCCAGGGTCAACGACCGCGGGAGCACCGCCAACAGGCTGGCGGTGCTCCCATGGGCATTCTGACGTCAGAAACGGAAAACCGGCGGTGTACCGCCGGTTTTCCGCTGCCCTGGGGAATCCTCCATGGCGGCGCAGCTTGCTGCGCCGCCATGGGGATTCCGACCCCCATTACCGCCATCCTGTTCCTGGCGGTCGTGGCCGCCAGGAACAGGATGGCGGTAAGGGGTGTCGTGGGGCCCCTGTGGGCCCCTGCAGTGCCCATGCCAATGGCATGGGCACTGCAGGGGCCCCCGTAACAGGGCCCCACCATGATTTTCAGTGTCTGCCATGCAGACACTGAAAATCGCGACGGGTGCAACTGCACCCGTCGCAACCCTTCCACTCCGCTGGCTCCATTCGGAGCCGGCATCCTCATGGAAGGGTGTTTCCTGCTGGGCTGGCGGGCGGCCTTCTATCGGTCGCCCGCCAGCCCAGCAGGAAACCCAGAATACCTGCAGCGGTCTTTTGACCACGCAGCGGTATTCTGGCGGTCCCAGCCAGGCCGGCGGCTTCCGCCGGCGGCCGGGGTCAGAATGACCCCCTTTGTGTTCACTCTTAAACACACCACTGTTCACTAAGAATATCTCCCATCAACAGTGGGGATACACTGTCACACACATAAAAACATTCTGTGTGAGTGTTTGCAGTTAGAGCACTCATTCACATGTAGTCAGTTCATCTCTGAGGGCATGTGCTGAGTACAATTTGAGTACAAATGAGGTGAGTAACAATAAACATCTTTCTTCGGTGCCTAGGTGCGAACATGTGCTTACCAGATACACGAGTTACCTTATTTGATGTTTGTATTTAGATACACACAATCTATCTCACTCATCAGTCAATGAGTAGACATACACACTACAAATCTTTGACAGTATCTTCTGAGTACAGTATGAGCACTCATTAATATGCACGCAAGACTATCAGCTGAGTACTGTGTGAATACTCAGTTGCATGCACACTATCAGTCTGTTAGTATCTGCTAAGCGAGAACACTCATTTGCATTCACACCATCAGTCTGTTAGTATCAGTTGAGTACAGCGAGAACACTCGCTCACATGCATGCTACCAGTCTATTAATGTCTGCTGAGTATAGCGTGAACACGAGCTTGCATGCATGCTACCAGTCTATTAGTGTCTGCTGAGTATAGCGTGAACACAAGCTTGCATGCACGCTACCAGTCTATTAGTGTCTGCTGAGTATAGCGTGAACACAAGCTTGCATGCACACTACCAGTTTGTTAGTGTCTGCTGAGTATAGCGAGAACACGAACTTGCATGAATGCTACCAGTCTGTTAGTGTCTGCTGAGTAGAGCGAGAACACTCGCTCGCATGCATGCTACCAGTCTGTTAGTGTCTGCTGAGTATAGCGAGAACACAAGCTTGCATGCACGCTACCAGTCTATTAGTGTCTGTTGAGTAGAGCGAGAACACTCGCTTGCATGCACGCTACCAGTCTGTTAGTGTCTGCTGAGTAGAGCGAAAACACTCGCTCGCATGCATGCTACCAGTCGGTTAGTGTCTGCTGAGTAGAGCGAGAACACAAGCTTGCATGCACGTTACCAGTCTGTTAGTGTCTGCTGAGTAGAGCGAAAAAACTCACTCCCATTCAATCTAACACTCTGTTGGTATCTGCTGAGTAGTGCGAGAACACATTGCTTGCACGCACACTACCAGTCTGTTAGTGTCTGCTGAGTAGTCCAAGAACACTCGCTCGCGTGCACGCTACCATCTGTTAGTATCTGAGGAATAGAGTGAGAACACTCACTTGCATATACACTGATATCTGGTATTATCTCATGAGTACAGCGAGAACACTCACCCGCATACATACTAACAGTCTGCTAGTTTCTGCAGAGTACAGTGTAAGCTCTCACTCACATACACACTAACAGTCTATTAATATCTTTTGAGTTCAGTGTGAATACCCACACACCATCGGTCCGTGAATATTTGCTGAGTATGGTGTGAGTGCCTACATACATAAGTATCTGCCGTGCAGTGTGAGTGTTTAATCACACACGTACTGCCAATAAGTACCATAAGAGCACTGACTCACACACTCATGCTTCATGTATCTGTAGGAGGCTGGCCTGGCTTGTAGTGGGTACCAGAGGTACTTACACCTTGTGCCCGGTCCAGTTATCCCTTATTAGTGTAGAAGAGGTGTTTCTAGCAGCTTAGGCTGATAGAAGGTAGCTATGGCAAAGCAGCTTAGGCTGAACTAGGAGACATGTAAAGCTCCTACTATACCACTGGTGTCATATGCACAATATCATAAGAGAACACAATACACAGATATACTAAAAATAAAGGTACTTTATTTTTATGACAATATGCCAAAAGTATCTCAGTGAGTACCCTCGGTATGAGGATAAGTTATATACACAAGATATATGTACACAAACCAAAATTAGGTAAGTAATAGCAAGAAACGTAATGCAAGCAGTGCAGAATTACAGTATATTGCAATAGGAGCACATATGTATAGGGGCAACACAAACCATATACTCCAAAAGTGGAATGCGAACCACAAATGGACCCCAAACCTATGTGAGCTTGTAGAGGGTCGCTGGGGCTGTAAGAAAACAGTGAGGGTTAGAAAAATAGCCCACCCCAAGACCCTGAAAGGTAGGTGTAAAGTGCACCTACTACCCCCAGAGAGCACAAAAGTCGTGATAGGGGGATTCTGCAGGAAGAACAAACACCAGCAATGCAACAACAGTGGATTTCTGGACCTGAGTACCTGTAAGACAAGGGGACCAAGTCCAATAGTTGCGACAGTGTCGAGAGTGGGCAGGAGCCCAGGAAATGACAGCTGAGGGTGCAAGGAAGCTGCCACCTGTTGGAAGAAGCTTGGAGTTCTGCAAGAAAGAAGAGGACTAGGAACTTCTCCTTTGGAGGATGGATGTCGCACCTCGCGATTAAGTTTGCAGAGGTGTTCCCATGCAGAAAGACCGCAAACAAGCCTTGCTAGCTGCAAGGGTTGCAGTAGAGGTTTTTGGGTGCTGCTGTGGCCCAGGAGGGACCAGGATGTCGCCACTTGGAGGAGGATACAGAGGAGGCGCCCAGCAACTCAGAGAGCCCTCACAAAAGCAGGAAGCACCCGTAGAAGTACCTGAACAGGCACTTGGAAGAAAAGTGAACCAGAGTCCACCCGAAGTCACAAACGGGAGTCCCACGACACCGGAGGACAACTCAGAAGGTTGTGCACTGCAGGAAGGAGTGTCTGGGACCCAGGCTTGGTTGTGCACAAAGGAAATCCTGGAAGAATGCACAGGAGCCGGAGCAGCTGCAAATCACATGGTACCCAGCAATGCAGTCTAGCGTGGGGAGGCAAGGACTTACCTCCACCAAACTTGGACTGAAGAGTCACTGGACTGTGGGAGTCACTTGGACAGAGATGCTGAGTTCCAGGGACCACGCTCGTCGTGCTGAGAGGAGACCCAGAGGGCCGGTGATGCAGTCTTTTGGTGCCTGCGGTTGCAGGGGGAAGATTCCGTCGACCCACGGGAGATTTCTTCAGAGCTCCTGGTGCAGAGAGGAGGCAGGCTACCCCCAGAGCATGCACCACCTGGAAACAGTCGAGAAAGCCGGCAGGATGAAGCGATACAAGGTTGCTAGTAGTCGTCTTGCTACTTTGTTGCAGTTTTGCAGGCGTCTTGAGCAGTCAGCGGTCGATCCTTTGGCAGAAGGTGAAGAGGGAGATGCAGAGGAACTCCGGTGAGCTCCTGCATTCGTTATCTGGTGAGATCCTTAAAGCAGAGACCCTAAATAGTTAGAAAAGGAGGTTTGGCTACCTAGGAAGGAGGATTGGCTACCAAGAGAGGTAAGAGCCTATCAGAAGGAGCCTCTGACGTCACCTGCTGGCACTGGCCACTCAGAGCAGTCCAGTGTGCCACAAACACCTCTGTTTCCAAGATGGCAGAGGTCTGGGACACACTGGAGGGGCTCTGGGCACCTCCCCTGGGAGGTGCAGGTCAGGGGAGTGGTCGCTCCCCTTTCCTTTGTCCAGTTTCGCGCCAGAGCAGGGCTGGGTGATCCCTAAACTGGTGTAGACTGGCTTATGCAGAGATGGGCACCATCTGTGCCCATCAAAGCATTTCCAGAGGCTGGGGGAGGCTACTCCTCCCCAGCCGTGACACCTATTTCCAAAGGGAGAGGGTGTTATACCCTCTCTCAGAGGAAATCCTTTGTTCTGCCTTCCTGGGCCAGGGCTGCCTGGACCCCAGGGGGGCAGAAACCTGTCTGAGGGGTTGGCAGCAGCAGCAGCTGCAGTGGAGACCCCGGAAAGGCAGTTTGGCAGTACCCGGGTCTGTGCTAGAGACCCGGGGGATCATGGAATTGTCACCCCCAATGCCAGAATGGGATTTGGGTGACAATTCCATGATCTTAGACATGTTACATGGCCATGTTCAGAGTTACCATTGTGACGCTATACATAGGTAGGGACCTATGTATAGTGCACGTGTGTAATGGTGTCCCCGCACTCACAAAGTCCGGAGAATTTGTCCTGAACGATGTGGGTGCACCTTGGCTAGTGCCAGGGTGCCAACACACTAAGTAACTTTGCACCCAACCTTCACCAGGTGAAGGTTAGACATATAGGTGACTTATAAGTTACTTAAGTGCAGTGGTAAATGGCTGTGAAATAACGTGGACGTTATTTCACTCAGGCTGCACTTGCAGGCCTGTGTAACAATTGCCAGAGCTCTCTATGGCTGGCAAAAGAAATGCTGCAGCACATAGGGATCTCCTGGAACACGCAGTGTGTTGCCATCCTTGGCTGTGTCTCTGTGCGAAGAGAGATACAGAGAGAGGGCCTGGCTTACATGTCCAGGTCTTCAAGTTTCTCCTAAAGCGAATAAGTGCTCTCCCTGAGTGAGGGCAACTTCACAAGCGGGATGCTTGTTACTTCCACCACCCGCCACTCCATTTAGATTCCTCCACTTTGGGGGACTTAAAGAGGAATCTCGATGAGGGTCAGAGGTTGTGCGAAAGTGATAGATACTTCTCGAGCCAAGAAGGAGAGTCCTGGTGGCAAACTTGACCCAAGACACAAGCTGATCCGACAATAATCCTTTTTAGGTCGAGCCTACCAGACAGCGCATCAGGCAGAACAAGGCCTGTTGTCACCTTACCTAGATCTTACAGTGGGCTCACAGCCCACCCATTACTCACCATTGGTTCGCTCTATTGCCACTCACATTTTCTTGCTTCTTATTTGATGGCTTTCCTTGTCCCAGCTTGTCCGCCTTGTGTTCGTCACTACCCTGGAGTAAAGACCTCTTTGCCATCCTCTTGATTGGCGGACTTTGTATCCTTCCAATTTTTACTTTTAGAAAACGATTTTTATCTTTATTTTGGTTAAGCATTCAATGAGAGTGCATGTGTTTTCCAGCTGTCTCCCCATGTAGTGTTTCTCCTTCACCCTTCAGCCTCCTGCGCTTTCCATTTTGCTACCAGTTAATCTTTTTTGTTACTCCACTGGTCCTTTCAGATTATCCTTGCATAGCAGCAGTTTACTCCAGAGTCATTTTCATCCTTTATGGTTGCTTTCTGGCAACTATAGAAAAGCCTTGAGCACTGCTCACGGCGGTGGGGCGAGCCCCTTACGAACCACGAAATGCGTTTTACAGCCGCTCAGCACAAACGTAGCAGGAACAGATTTGCTTCAGTGCTTCTCGCTGATGTCCCACTAAACAAAGCCATATGGTATTCAATGTGCATGAAGAACTCCCTGCCTTTAACTCATTAATTGGCCACATAAACCCTCATAGAAACGAGGACCGCGAAGCAGCAGAGGATGGCAGCCAATCCTGTGTAACCACTGCGCGCACACCTTCAGAATTACCCTTCCAGCGTCGTCTACGGCGCTGCAGGTTTCAATTCACTAAATCGTGATCATTTTCGCCCATTTGACCAGTTTTGCAACATCTGCTAACATTTTCTTTCTTGTATTGGGCTTGAAAAACCCTCTCGCCCAGTTGCAGAGTCGAGAGTTTTTTTTTTTTGCAGCGGGTGCTTGTTTAGGGTTCCTGGTCCTGCATCTTGTGCAAGCCCTCTGAGCTGGGTTCAGGAGTGTGCAGTACTCATCCCAAACCTCATCTACTATGATCTCTCAATTAACACTTTCTAGATTCTTCCCTTCTCTGTCCCTCCATTATTGGATTCAATCCAACTAACAGACTCACATGTCCACCGCTTAGATTAACTCATATTTCCCTATACTAATCCACCACCAATCCTTTGGGTTCCGGAGGAGCGTGCTACTCACCGAAAAAGCACTTCGACACCTCATCAGGGGAAGTAAGCGCTATATAAATACAAATACAGTACATTACCAATGGGTACCCTGTCTTCTTCACTCATATTCAGAAAGCTCTTACTCAGCCTGTTGCCTGGCACCCACCAGTACTGCTGGAGGTCCAAGCTGGACCCTGACGCAGACATTGCCAATTAATGTTAATTGGGCAAAGTTTCTCCACACATCTGTCATGCAGAGGGATAGCTGCCGGGGCAGTCTACAAGGGCTTTTCATGGAGACGAGAAATTCTGTAGCACGGCCCAGATGGCCACCAACAGCAAGTGCAGGACTTTTTTAGGTCGAGCGTACTAGACAGCATGTGCTCTGTGTGTAGCAAGGCATATTGTGGCTTACCAGGTACACAGAAGGGTTTGAAACCCGCCTGTTGCTTACCATTGGTTCGTTTTCCTGTCACTCTCATTTGCCTGCTCCTTATTCGTGTCTCAGCTTGTCAATCTTGTGGTTGTCCCTCCCAAGGAGTATTGCCTCTTTACCGTTGCTTTCTTTAAACTCTGCTTCCACTGCTTGCTTTTCATGCTCTACTTTTTCTGTTAAGTGCTCCATAGGTGTGCATGTGTTTAGAAATGCCTCCTTCGTGTACTTCTGTCCTCTTGCGTAGCTCTATTTTATTCGAGTGCTTCTCGCCGCCCACCTCCCTGTTGTGCCTGCCAGTTTCCTTCTCCCCGTCGGCTCCCATCACCCACCGTGTTGCCTCCCCTACCAGCACGCTCTGTGTTCCTTTCTTGTCCCCGCATGCCACATGTTGCTTCGCCCCCCCACTGCTCCGTTACCACCCCCGTGCTCACTTCCAAAAAATATATATATTGCATTTTTTTTCTTTATACTTACTGATCCACCTCAGATTGGTAAATATAAAATAAAGCACCTACATTATTCTGTAGGCACACACGTGTGGTGCACACACTTGCAAAATGATGAGGCACTTGTGTGAAACCCTTTTTAAAAAAAAAATAACTTTAGCCACACTGCACAGCATCTCATATAAATGTGAAGAGCTGAGAGGGTCTGTCAGCTTGTCCGACCTTTAGGGCTTGCCAGGGTTAGCTACAACCAGCTTACGACCCCAGGATAGTTGCGTGCGACCCCAGGATAGTTGCTTGCGACCCCAGGATGGTTGGTTGCGACCCCAGGATAGTTGCTTGCGACCCCCAGGATGGTTGCTTGCGACCCCAGGATGGTTGCTTGCGACCACTGGATGGTTGCTTGCGACCCCAGGATGGTTGCTTGCGACCCCAGGATGGTTGCTTGCGACACCTAGATGGTTGCTTACGACCTCAGGATGGTTGCTTGCGACCCCAGGATGGTTGCTTGCAACCCCTGGATGGTTGCTTGCGACCCCTGGATAGTTGCTTGCGACCCCAGGGTAGTTGGGTGCGACCCCAGTATGGTTGCTTGCGACCCCTAGATGGTTGCTTACGACCTCAGGAAGATTGCTTGTGACCCCAGGATGGTCGCTTGTGACCCCAGGATAGTTGCTTGCGACCCCAGGATGGTTGCTTGCAACCCCTGGATGGTTGCTTGCGACCTCAGGATAGTTGCTTGCGACCCCAGGATGGTTGCTTGCGACCCCTGGATGGTTGCTTGCGACCCCTGGATAGTTGCTTGCGACCCCAGGATAGTTGTGTGCGACCCCTGGATGGTTGCTTGCGACCCCTGGATGGTTGCTTGCAACCCCAGGATAGTTGCTTGCGACCTCAGGACGGTTGCTTGCGACCCCAGGATGGTTGCTTGAGACCTCAGGACGGTTGCTTGCGACCTCTGGACGATTGCTTGCGACCCCTGGATGGTTGCTTGCAACCCTTGGATGGTTGCTTGCGACCCCTGGATGGTTGCTTGCGACCCCTGGATGGTTGCTTGCGACCTCTGGATGGTGCTTGCTACCCCAGGATAGTTGCTTGCGACCCCTGGATGGTTGCTTGCGACCACTGGATGGTTGCTTGCGACCTCGGGATGGTTGCTTGCGAGCCTGGGATGGTTCCTTGCGACCCCTAAATGGTTGCTTGCGACCTCTGGATGGTTGCTTGCTACCCCAGGATAGTTGATTGCGACCCCTGGATGGTTGCTTGTGACCTCTGGATGGTTGCTTGCGACCTCGGGATGGTTGCTTGTGACCCCTGGATAGTTCCTTGCGACCCTTGGCTTCATCAAGGACGGACTGGGGCTGACTCTCTGCTAAATAAAATGTTGAAAAGGTGCAGCACTGTTGTAAAGGTTCAATGCTTTCCTTCTTTTCATTTCGAGCCAGCTGCCTTCGCAGCACATTCGCAACACTATTGCTGCAGTTTCACAAGTGAGGCGGCTGATTCTAGCGAGGCTGCATTTCTATTAAACACGTGGAGTAAATCGTTATTCAGAAAGGGACTCAAGACCTGGCTCTTTGACTGAGACCCCGAGCAGCCTGGACCCAGCGCCTGGATACCCTCTGGGTGATTAGTGCGCTATACAAATCCGGATGATTGATATCCATTCCTCAATGGTGGGCAGAGAAGAATGTTGGGGGAGGGGTGATGTACCTTGCCATCAATGCACTGTTTGCGTTGTCATCACCTAACCGAAGGTATACACAAGGCGGGATGCGCCTCAGAGAGGAGCTCTAAAGATGTCCCACAATGCACCGGAGTAATTCATCCAGTCCTGCCTTTGTGTTCGCCCAGTGGTACCTGTCGTTCTGCATTTACAATGTGGAAAGTACAGCTGCAAGAACCAGAATGTAAAGAAACTTGATGAAACTCTAGAGCCAAATAAAGTATCTCCCAATAACTAACTTCCACTGCTCCTAGTTTTCTAGGCGCTACATGTGTTCCCATCTCTGTCCTTTCTGCATCTTTCTAATTCTTTTCATGAGATATTGATATACTTACCACTTATTAGGTGCACATTGTCACACTGTGAACTGCCACAGTTCTGTATATTTTCAGTGCTCTTTGCAAGGTAAAACTGAAAAATAATGACGTATTAGAAGAAGTCGGGCACGTGGACCTGGTGTTAGAGCCTGCTGATGTCACAAGTCCCCCTCCCTCCCTTAGCCAAGGGTGGGGAATTGATGGTTATTTGTTGTAAAGCAGTGGTTCCCAACCTTTTGACTTCTGTGGAGCCCTACTTTATCATTACTGGAACCCGGGGACCCCCACTGAATCATTATTGAAATCGGGGGATCTCCCACTGAGTCATTACTAAAAGGTGGGGACCTAATCTCTTAATATTATTGCATTTTCTAAGCAGTAGTGGACCTCCTGAGGACGCTTTGCGGACCCCCCGGGGTCCCCGGATCTCAGGTTGGGAACCATTGCTGTAAAGGACCAGTTTATTTCAATGTTTAAGCTGGGGTGAGAATGGAGATCAGTAGTGCACTGCTGTAGGAGGCTGGACTGGCTTGTAGTGAGTACCAAGGGGTACTTGCACCTTGCACCAGGCCCAGTTATCCCTTATTAGTGTATAGGGTGTCTAGCAGCTTAGGCTGATAGATAATGGTAGCTTAGCAGAGCAGCTTAGGCTGAACTAGGAGACGTGTGAAGCTACTACAGTACCACTTAGTGTCATATGCACAATATCATAAGAAAACACAATACACAGTTATACTAAAAATAAAGGTACTTTATTTTTATGACAATATGCCAAAGTATCTTAGAGTGTACCCTCAGTGAGAGGATAGGAAATATACACAAGATATATATACACAATAGCAAAAATATGCAGTATAGTCTTAGAAAACAGTGCAAACAATGTATAGTTACAATAGGATGCAATGGGGAAACATAGGGATAGGGGCAACACAAACCATATACTCCAAAAGTGGAATGTGAACCACGAATGGACCCCAAACCTATGTGACCTTGTAGAGGGTCGCTGGGACTATTAGAAAATAGTGAGAGTTAGAAAAATAACCCTCCCCAAGACCCTGAAAAGTGAGTGCAAAGTGCACTAAAGTTCCCCTAAGGACAAAATAGTCGTGTTAGAGGGAAAATGCAAGGAAAACACAAATCAGCAATGCAACAACGATGGATTCCTGTCTGAAGGTACCTGTGGAACAAGGGGACCAAGTCCAAAAGTCACAAGCAGCTCGGAGATGGGCAGATGCCCAAGAAATGCCAGCGGTTGGTGCAAAGAAGCTCTTACTAGGCTGAAGAACTGTGAATACTGCAGGAACGACAAGGGCTAGAGACTTCCCCTTTGGAGGATGAATCCCCCACGCCTTGGAGAGTCGTGCAGAAGTGTTTTCCCGCCGGATGGACGCCAACAAGCCTTGCTACACGCAAATCGTGCGTTTGGCGTTTTTGGACGCTGCTGGGGCCCAGGAGGGACCAGAAGGTCGCAAATTGGACCTGCAGAGAGAGGGGACGTCGAGCAAGGCAAAGAGCCCTCACTGAAGCAGGTAGCACCCGGAGAAGTGCCAGAAACAGGCACTACGAGGATGCGTGAAACGGTGCTCGCCGAAGTTGCACAAAGGAGTCCCACGTCGCCGGAGACCAACTTAGAAAGTCGTGCAATGCAGGTTAGAGTGCCGTGGACCCAGGCTTGGCTGTGCACGAAGGATTTCCGCCGGAAGTGCACAGGGGCCGGAGTAGCTTGCAAAGTCGCGGTTCCCAGCAATGCAGCCCAGCGAGGTGAGGCAAGGACTTACCTCCACCAAACTTGGGCTGAAGAGTCACTGGACTGTGGGGGTCACTTGGACGGTGTCGCTGGATTCGAGGGACCTCGCTCGTCGTGCTGAGAGGAGACCCAAGGGACCGGAGATGCAGCTTTTTGGTGCCTGCGGTTGCAGGGGGAAGATTCCGTCGACCCACGGGAGATTTCTTCGGAGCTTCTGGTGCAGAGAGGAGGCAGACTACCCCCACAGCATGCACAAGCAGGAAAACAGTCGAGAAGGCGGCAGGATCAGCGTTACAGAGTTGCAGTAGTCGTCTTTGCTACTATGTTGCAGGTTTGCAGGCTTCCAGCGCGGTCAGCGGTCGATTCCTTATCAGAAGGTGAAGAGGGAGATGCAGAGGAACTCGGCTGAGCTCATGCATTCGTTATCTACAGTTTCCCCAGAGACAGAGACCCTAAATAGCCAGAAAAGAGGGTTTGGCTACCTAGGAGAGAGGAAAGGCTACTAACACCTGAAGGAGCCTATCACAAGGAGTCTCTGACGTCACCTGGTGGCACTGGCCACTCAGAGCAGTCCAGTGTGCCAGCAGCACCTCTGTTTCCAAGATGGCAGAGGTCTGGAGCACACTGGAGGAGCTCTGGACACCTCCCAGGGGAGGTGCAGGTCAGGGGAGTGGTCACTCCCCTTTCCTTTGTCCAGTTTCGCGCCAGAGCAGGGGCTCAGGGGTCCCTGAACCGGTGTAGACTGGCTTATGCAGAATTGGGCACCTCTGTGCCCAACAAAGCATTTCCAGAGGCTGGGGGAGGCTACTCCTCCCCTGCCTTCACACCATTTTCCAAAGGGAGAGGGTGTCACACCCTCTCTCAGAGGAAGTTCTTTGTTCTGCCATCCTGGGCCAGGCCTGGCTGGACCCCAGGAGGGCAGCTGCCTGTCTGAGGGGTTGGCAGCAGCAGCAGCTGCAGAGAAACCCCAGGAAGGGCAGTCTGGCAGTACCAGGGTCTGTGCTACAGACCACTGGGATCATGGAGTTGTCCCAACAATGCCAGGATGGCATAGAGGGGGCAATTCCATGATCATAGACATGTTACATGGCCATATTCGGAGTTACCATGGTGAAGCTACATATAGGTAGTGACCTCTATGTAGTGCACGCGTGTAATGGTGTCCCCGCACTCACAAAGTTCAGTGAATTGGCTCTGAACAATGTGGGGGCACCTTGGCTAGTGCCAGGGTGCCCTCACACTAAGTAACTTTGCACCTAACCTTTACCAGGTAAAGGTTAGACATATAGGTGACTTATAAGTTACTTAAGTGCAGTGTAAAATGGCTGTGAAATAACGTGGACGTTATTTCACTCAGGCTGCAGTGGCAGGCCTGTGTAAGAATTGTCAGAGCTCCCTATGGGTGGCAAAAGAAATGCTGCAGCCCATAGGGATCTCCTGGAACCCCAATACCCTGGGTACCTCAGTACCATATACTAGGGGATTATAAGGGTGTTCCAGTAAGCCAATGTAAATTGGTAAAAATGGTCACTAGCCTGTCAGTGACAATTTGGAAAGAAATGAGAGAGCATAACCACTGAGGTTCTGATTAGCAGAGCCTCAGTGAGACAGTTAGTCACTACACAGGTAACACATACAGGCACACTTATGAGCACTGGGGCCCTGGGTTACCAGGGTCCCAGTGACACATACAACTAAAACAACATATATACAGTGAAAAATGGGGGTAACATGCCAGGTAAGATGGTACTTTCCTACACAACCCCCCCCCAAACGAAGGACAATAAGACTAGCCATTACCTGATGAGTCTTCATTGTCTAAGTGGAAATATCTGGAGAGTCCATCTGCATTGGAGTGGCTACTCCCAGGTCTATGTTCCACTGTATAGTCCATTCCCTGTAGGGATATGGACCACCTCAACAATTTAGGATTTTCACCTTTCATTTGTTTTAGCCAAAGTAGAGGTTTGTGGTCTGTCTGAACAATGAAGTGAGTGCCAAACAGGTATGGCCTCAACTTCTTCAGAGCCCAGACCACAGCAAAGGCCTCCCTCTCAATGGCAGACCAACGCTTTTCTCTAGGGGTCAACCTTCTACTAATAAAAGCAACAGGTTGATCCTGGCCCTCAGAATTAAGTTGTGATAGGACTGCCCCTACTCCTAATTCAGATGCATCAGTTTGGACATAGAATTTTTTAGAGTAACAAGGGCTTTTCAGGACAGGTGCAGAGCACATGGCCTGCTTCAGCTCCTCAAAAGCTTTCTGACAGTTTGCTGTCCATAATACCTTTTTAGGCATTTTCTTGGATGTGAGGTCATTAAGAGGGGCTGCAATGGAGCCATAGTTCTTAATGAACCTCCTGTAATACCCAGTGAGGCCTAGGAAGGCTCTCACCTGAGTCTGAGTGGTAGGGGGAATCCAATCAATAATAGTTTGGATTTTCCCCTGAAGTGGTGCAATCTGTTCCCCACCAACAAGGTGTCCCAGATAAACCACTTTACCCTGCCCTATCTGGCACTTTGAAGCCTTGATAGTGAGGCCTGCCTTTTGCAGGGCCTCCAAAACTTTCCAAAGGTGGACCAGGTGATCATCCCAGCTGGAGCTAAAGACAGCTATATCATCCAAATATGCTGCACTGAAAGCTTCCAGCCCTTGCAGGACTGTGTTCACCAACCTCTGAAAAGTGGCAGGTGCATTTTTCAAACCAAAAGGCATTACAGTAAACTGGTAATGTCCTCCAATGGTAGAAAATGCAGTCTTAGGTTTAGCATCTTCTGACATTTTGATCTGCCAATACCCTGCAGTCAAATCAAAAGTGCTTAGATACTTGGCAGATGCCAGTGTATCTATTAGCTCATCTGCCCTGGGTATAGGGTGAGCATCTGTTTTGGTTACCAAGTTGAGACCTCTATAGTCTACACAAAACCTCATTTCCTTCTTTCCATCTTTAGAATTGGGTTTTGGTACCAGTACCACAGGAGAAGCCCATGGACTGTCAGAGTGCTCAACCACTCCTAGTTCCAACATCTTCTGAACTTCTTGCTTTATGCAGTCCCTGACATGGTCAGGCTGCCTATAGATCTTACTTTTGACAGGTAAACTGTCTCCAGTATCTATAGTGTGCTCACACCAAGAAGTGGTGCCTGGCACAATGGAGAAGAGTTCTGAAAATTGTCCTAGGAGATTTATGCAATTATCTTTCTGCTCAGCAGTAAGACAATCAGCCAAAACTACCCCTTCCACAAGAGCATCTTGTTCTGTGGAAGAGAAGAGATCAGGTAGAGGATCACTGTCTTCTTCCTGTCCCTCATCTGTTGCCATGAGCAGGGTGAGATCAGCCCTGTCATAGTAGGGTTTCAGGCGGTTGACATGGAGCACCCTAAGGGGACTCCTGGCAGTGCCTAAGTCAACCAAGTAGGTGACTTCACCCTTCTTTTCAACAATTGTGTGTGGACCACTCCATTTATCTTGGAGTGCTCTTGGGGCCACAGGCTCCAAGACCCACACTTTCTGCCCTGGTTGGTACTGAACCAAAACAGCCTTCTGATCATGCCATTGCTTCTGGAGCTCTTGGCTGGCCTGAAGGTTTTTACTGGCCTTTTTCATGTACTCAGCCATCCTTGATCTGAGGCCAAGTACATAGTCCACAATATCCTGCTTAGGAGCTTTTAAAGGTTGTTCCCAACCCTCCTTTACAAGTGTGAGTGGACCCCTAACAGGGTGTCCAAAAAGAAGTTCAAAGGGGCTGAAGCCCACTCCTTTCTGGGGTACCTCCCTGTAGGCAAAAAGGAGGCATGGTAGAAGGATATCCCATCTCCTGCGGAGTTTTTCAGGGAGTCCCATAATCATGCCTTTGAGAGTTTTATTAAATCTCTCCACCAGTCCATTTGTTTGTGGATGATAGGGTGTTGTGAACTTGTAAGTTACACCACACTCCTTCCACATGGCCTTTAAGTATGCAGACATGAAATTGCTTCCTCTGTCTGATACTACTTCCTTTGGGAAGCCCACCCTGGAAAATATTCCCAGGAGGGCCTTTGCCACTGCAGGAGCTGTAGTGGTCCTTAAAGGAATAGCTTCAGGATATCTTGTGGCATGGTCCACTACCACCAAGATAAACCTATTGCCTGAAGCAGTAGGAGGGTCAAGGGGGCCAACTATGTCAACCCCTACCCTTTCAAAGGGAACCCCAACCACAGGCAGTGGGATAAGGGGTGCCTTTGGAGTGCCACCTGTCTTGCCACTGGCTTGACAGGTTTCACAGGACTTACAAAAATCTTTTGTGTCCTCAGACATCCTAGGCCAATGAAACAGTGGTACCAATCTGTCCCAAGTTTTCATTTGACCCAGGTGTCCAGCTAAGGGAATGTCATGTGCCAGTGTTAGGAGGAACTTTCTGTACTCCTGAGGAATCACTAATCTCCTGGCAACTCCAGGTTTAGGATCCCTTTGCTCAGTGTACAAGAGGTTGTCCTCCCAGTAAACTCTGTGTGAGTCACTGACATCCCCATTAGCCTGTTTGACAGCTTGCTGTCTGAGACCCTCTAATGTGGGACAGGTTTGCTGTGCCACACTCAGCTCCTCTCTGGCAGGCCCCCCTTCACCCAAAAGCTCAGCAGTGTCTGCTTCCAGCTCCTCTGGTGTAGGTTCTGCACAGGGAGGGAATTCTTCTTCCTCAGAAGTAGAATCCACTGTAGAGGGAGGGATAGTAGGAAGTGGTTTGCTTCTACTAGCCCTAGCTTTAGGGAGCACTTGGTCCATTGTTCCAGGATCCAAGCTTCCCTGTCCTTTTTGCTTTTTGGCCTGAGCCCTTGTCAAAGCAAAAATATGCCCTGGGATGCCCAGCATTGCTGCATGGGCCTCCAACTCCACATCTGACCAAGCTGATGTCTCCAAATCGTTCCCTAATAGACAGTCTACAGGTAAATCTGAAGCTACCACAACTTTCTTTGGACCAGATACCCCCCCCCAGTTGAGATTTACAACAGCCATGGGGTGGCTTTGTGTTATGTTGTGAGCATCGGTTACTTGGTACTGGTGTCCAAGTATGTGTTGTTCAGGGTGCACCAGTTTCTCAATCACCATTGTGACACTGGCACCTGTGTCCCTGTAGGCCTGGACCTCAACACCATTTATTAGGGTTAGTTGCTTGTACTTCTCCAAGTTATGGGGGCAAGCAACCAAAGTGGCTAAGTCAATAGCCCCTTCAGAGACTAAAGTAGCCTCTGTGGTCTCCCTAATCAGACCAACCCCAACTAAATTACCAAAAGTGAGCCCAGCTACTCCCTTGGATTGGCTATTAGTAGGTTTGCTCCCACCACCACTGCTATTAGTAGGGACACTAGGTGTAGCAGTAGGGGTTGTAGTGGTAGGAGCTGTGGTGCCTTTCTTTGGACAACTGGGATCTGTTGTCCAATGGCCTTTTATCTTACATAAATAGCACCATGGTTTCCTTTCCTTGTTCTGATTAGAGGAAGGTTTGGGCCCACCACCCCCACCAGAGTGTTTTTGTGGGCCTGATGAAGACTCATTTTTAGATTTGTCCCCACCCTTGTCAGAAGACTTACCATCCTTCTTTTTGTTGCCATCTTTGTCACCCCCTGTATGAACTTTTCTGTTCACTCTTGTTCTGACCCATTTGTCTGCCTTCTTTCCCAATTCTTGGGGAGAGGTCAGATCAGAGTCCACCAAGTACTGGTGCAACAAATCAGACACACAATTATTAAGAATATGCTCTCTCAGGATTAAGTTATACAGGCTGTCATAATCAGTAACTTTACTGCCATGTAACCACCCCTCCAAGGCCTTCACTGCCTGGTCAATGAAATCAACCCAGTCTTGTGAAGACTCCTTTTTGGTATCTCTGAACTTGATCCTGTACTGTTCAGTGGTTAAGCCATAACCATCCAGGAGTGCATTCTTAAGAACTTGGAAATTGTTAGCATCATTTTCTTTTACAGTAAGGAGCCTATCCCTACCTTTTCCAGTAAATGATAGCCATAGGATAGCAGCCCACTGCCTTTGAGGGACATCCTGTACAGCACAGGCCCTCTCAAGTGCAGCAAACCACTTGTTAATGTCATCCCCCTCCTTGTAAGGGGGAACTATCTTATGCAGATTCCTGGAATCATGCTCTTTTGCAGGATGACTATGGGGAATACTGCTGCTGCCACCATGGGTATCTAAACCCATTTTCTGTCTTTCCCTCTCTATTTCTAAAGACTGTCTATCCAAATCCAGCTGTTGCTTCTTGAGCTTCAGTCTGGTTTGCTCCACTCTCAATCTATTGAGCTCCCTTTCCAACAATCTGTCATCAGGGTGGGTGGGAGGGACATTTCTAGATACAGAGGTATGATGGGAATGAACAGAAGGAGACCTGTCCCTTACAGAGGGCACCCTAACAGCTTGGCTACCAGTATAATGTGAGAGCACATCATCAGTATGATGTGATTCAACCTCTGTACCAACTATGCTAGACTGTCTAGTAATGGGCAGGCTGAGAAGTTTCTTTCCTGAACCTTTTCCTGGGGGAGTCCCTGGATCAGATTGAGAACCATTAGCTACTTTTTCTACAGATTGGGCACTTATGGCCTTATCCTGTACTCTAAGCATATTAATTAACAGTTCTAAGGAAGGATTCTTCCCTACACTCAAACCTCTCTCTATGCAGAGACTCCTTGCTCCTTTCCAGCTAAGGTGATCATATGCAAGTTTGGACAGTTCAACTTTTTGGCCTGTGCCAGACATTTTTTAGAGAGAGTTAAAGTGATAGACAAAGAGAAAAAAGTTTTCAGAACTTTTTGAAAAGACAGAAAAAAACTTTTTAAACTTTTAAGAACTTTTTGAAAGTTTAGAAGTACTTTTCAGCACTTAGAAAAGAGTGAAAAGAGGAAATGCAAAACTTTTTGGCTATGTGTATATACACTGACCTTGTTTTGTATATTTTTCTCTTATGAAAAGTACAATGACAAGAGTGGTAAGTAGTCTCAAAGCACTTATCCCACCACTGCACAACCAATGTAGGAGGCTGGACTGGCTTGTAGTGAGTACCAAGGGGTACTTGCACCTTGCACCAGGCCCAGTTATCCCTTATTAGTGTATAGGGTGTCTAGCAGCTTAGGCTGATAGATAATGGTAGCTTAGCAGAGCAGCTTAGGCTGAACTAGGAGACGTGTGAAGCTACTACAGTACCACTTAGTGTCATATGCACAATATCATAAGAAAACACAATACACAGTTATACTAAAAATAAAGGTACTTTATTTTTATGACAATATGCCAAAGTATCTTAGAGTGTACCCTCAGTGAGAGGATAGGAAATATACACAAGATATATATACACAATAGCAAAAATATGCAGTATAGTCTTAGAAAACAGTGCAAACAATGTATAGTTACAATAGGATGCAATGGGGAAACATAGGGATAGGGGCAACACAAACCATATACTCCAAAAGTGGAATGTGAACCACGAATGGACCCCAAACCTATGTGACCTTGTAGAGGGTCGCTGGGACTATTAGAAAATAGTGAGAGTTAGAAAAATAACCCTCCCCAAGACCCTGAAAAGTGAGTGCAAAGTGCACTAAAGTTCCCCTAAGGACAAAATAGTCGTGTTAGAGGGAAAATGCAAGGAAAACACAAATCAGCAATGCAACAACGATGGATTCCTGTCTGAAGGTACCTGTGGAACAAGGGGACCAAGTCCAAAAGTCACAAGCAGCTCGGAGATGGGCAGATGCCCAAGAAATGCCAGCGGTTGGTGCAAAGAAGCTCTTACTAGGCTGAAGAACTGTGAATACTGCAGGAACGACAAGGGCTAGAGACTTCCCCTTTGGAGGATGAATCCCCCACGCCTTGGAGAGTCGTGCAGAAGTGTTTTCCCGCCGGATGGACGCCAACAAGCCTTGCTACACGCAAATCGTGCGTTTGGCGTTTTTGGACGCTGCTGGGGCCCAGGAGGGACCAGAAGGTCGCAAATTGGACCTGCAGAGAGAGGGGACGTCGAGCAAGGCAAAGAGCCCTCACTGAAGCAGGTAGCACCCGGAGAAGTGCCAGAAACAGGCACTACGAGGATGCGTGAAACGGTGCTCGCCGAAGTTGCACAAAGGAGTCCCACGTCGCCGGAGACCAACTTAGAAAGTCGTGCAATGCAGGTTAGAGTGCCGTGGACCCAGGCTTGGCTGTGCACGAAGGATTTCCGCCGGAAGTGCACAGGGGCCGGAGTAGCTTGCAAAGTCGCGGTTCCCAGCAATGCAGCCCAGCGAGGTGAGGCAAGGACTTACCTCCACCAAACTTGGGCTGAAGAGTCACTGGACTGTGGGGGTCACTTGGACGGTGTCGCTGGATTCGAGGGACCTCGCTCGTCGTGCTGAGAGGAGACCCAAGGGACCGGAGATGCAGCTTTTTGGTGCCTGCGGTTGCAGGGGGAAGATTCCGTCGACCCACGGGAGATTTCTTCGGAGCTTCTGGTGCAGAGAGGAGGCAGACTACCCCCACAGCATGCACAAGCAGGAAAACAGTCGAGAAGGCGGCAGGATCAGCGTTACAGAGTTGCAGTAGTCGTCTTTGCTACTATGTTGCAGGTTTGCAGGCTTCCAGCGCGGTCAGCGGTCGATTCCTTATCAGAAGGTGAAGAGGGAGATGCAGAGGAACTCGGCTGAGCTCATGCATTCGTTATCTACAGTTTCCCCAGAGACAGAGACCCTAAATAGCCAGAAAAGAGGGTTTGGCTACCTAGGAGAGAGGAAAGGCTACTAACACCTGAAGGAGCCTATCACAAGGAGTCTCTGACGTCACCTGGTGGCACTGGCCACTCAGAGCAGTCCAGTGTGCCAGCAGCACCTCTGTTTCCAAGATGGCAGAGGTCTGGAGCACACTGGAGGAGCTCTGGACACCTCCCAGGGGAGGTGCAGGTCAGGGGAGTGGTCACTCCCCTTTCCTTTGTCCAGTTTCGCGCCAGAGCAGGGGCTCAGGGGTCCCTGAACCGGTGTAGACTGGCTTATGCAGAATTGGGCACCTCTGTGCCCAACAAAGCATTTCCAGAGGCTGGGGGAGGCTACTCCTCCCCTGCCTTCACACCATTTTCCAAAGGGAGAGGGTGTCACACCCTCTCTCAGAGGAAGTTCTTTGTTCTGCCATCCTGGGCCAGGCCTGGCTGGACCCCAGGAGGGCAGCTGCCTGTCTGAGGGGTTGGCAGCAGCAGCAGCTGCAGAGAAACCCCAGGAAGGGCAGTCTGGCAGTACCAGGGTCTGTGCTACAGACCACTGGGATCATGGAGTTGTCCCAACAATGCCAGGATGGCATAGAGGGGGCAATTCCATGATCATAGACATGTTACATGGCCATATTCGGAGTTACCATGGTGAAGCTACATATAGGTAGTGACCTCTATGTAGTGCACGCGTGTAATGGTGTCCCCGCACTCACAAAGTTCAGTGAATTGGCTCTGAACAATGTGGGGGCACCTTGGCTAGTGCCAGGGTGCCCTCACACTAAGTAACTTTGCACCTAACCTTTACCAGGTAAAGGTTAGACATATAGGTGACTTATAAGTTACTTAAGTGCAGTGTAAAATGGCTGTGAAATAACGTGGACGTTATTTCACTCAGGCTGCAGTGGCAGGCCTGTGTAAGAATTGTCAGAGCTCCCTATGGGTGGCAAAAGAAATGCTGCAGCCCATAGGGATCTCCTGGAACCCCAATACCCTGGGTACCTCAGTACCATATACTAGGGGATTATAAGGGTGTTCCAGTAAGCCAATGTAAATTGGTAAAAATGGTCACTAGCCTGTCAGTGACAATTTGGAAAGAAATGAGAGAGCATAACCACTGAGGTTCTGATTAGCAGAGCCTCAGTGAGACAGTTAGTCACTACACAGGTAACACATACAGGCACACTTATGAGCACTGGGGCCCTGGGTTACCAGGGTCCCAGTGACACATACAACTAAAACAACATATATACAGTGAAAAATGGGGGTAACATGCCAGGTAAGATGGTACTTTCCTACAACTGCCCCTAGCCACACATAGGCGGCGTAGAGAGCGCCTGCTGTGCAGAAAGGGACATTTCTGTCCAGTGTCTCCTTTGCGTGTTCCCATGCAGCAAACATGTGCTATGCAGGATTGCTGCAGGGGAACTACAGCTGTGCCAGACACACGTCAGTGCATCTCGCAGTGACTCTGCACTGCATGTGCTTCTGCAATGGCCACATCCATGGCACGCCCTATGATTGCAGTTTATCACAGGTGTAAGATTTGTGTGCACACATATTGCGTTTTGCATATGTGTAAATCCCTTTTGTTAATTGACACATGCACAAAAGGAACGCTTTTCTTAATCTATGGTAGCACGGATCAGGTTTGAGGGGCCTAGGTACAAACCGGCCAGGGTCTGGACATATGGGTACGAGAGCAGTCAGTGCACACATGTGATGGAGGGCTCAGTGTAAGAAGGTTAAAGGGATTATGTGCCTGCATATGCAAGGGCACTAGGTGTGCACTGGTCACCAGGGGACTCAGTGCACATAGTTGACATGGAGCTCCCTGCACGTACAAAAGGAGATGCACATAGTTGAGATGGAGCTCCCTGCACATAAAAAAGGAGGTCACATAGAAGAGATGGAACTCCCTGCACATAAAAACAGGAGGTGCACATAGTTGAGATGGAGTTCCCTGCCCATAAAAAGGAGGTCACATAGAAGAGATGGAACTCCCTGCACATAAAAACAGGAGGTGCACATAGTTGAGATGGAGCTCCCTACACGTAAAAAAGGAGGTACACATAGTTGAGGTTTTGCTTCCCACACGTTAAACAGGAGGTGCACATAGTTGAGATGCAGCCCCCGGCACATAAAATAGGAGGTGCACATAGTTGAGATGAAGCTTCCCGCACGTGAAAAAGGAGGTGCACATAGTTGGGATGCCGCCCCCTGCATGTAAAAAAGGAGATGCACATAATTGAGATGTAGCTCCCTGCACGTAACAAAGGAGTTGCACATAGTTGAGATGGAGCTCCCTGCACGTAAAAAAGGAGGTGCACATAGTTGAGATGGAACTGCATACATATAAAAACAGGAGGTGCACATAATTGAGATGGAACTCCATGCACATAAAAACAGGAGGCGCACATAGTTGAGATGGAGATCCTTGCATGTAAAAAAGGAGGTGCACATAGTTGAGATGGAATTGCATGCACATAAAAACAGGAGGTGCACATAGTTGAGATGGAACTCCATGCACATAAAAACAGGAGGTGCACATCGTTGAGATGGAGATCCTTGCACGTAAAAAAAGAGGTACACATAGTTGAGATGGAGCTCCTGGCATGTAAAAAAGGAGGTACACATAGTTGAGATGGTCCTGGCTGCATGTAAAACAAGCATTTACAATGCATCGGGTCTCGCGTTTGCTCATGTTAGAGCTGATCGCGTTGTAAACTCCTAACCCGACTTTTCACCAATCGGCCAAAAGTGCATTTATGTACATAACCCGAAAAAGTGAAATCAAGTATGTAAAGCGCTCGACTTCTGCCAAGCGAGATCGGGCTCGTAAATTAGAGAAAAAAAAGTCCACGAGCCCGATGGAAAACAGCGAGCCTCGCATGTTTTCTGTACTTGGTCGCTGCGCTGGAGGAGGGCTAGCTACCGGAAAAGGCATGACATATGCATGCCTTTGACTAATGAAAGCAAGCAGATTTTATTAGGGAAGCCCACCAACCAATAAAAAACACTGACGTGAAGTTGACAGGGCTCCGAGCCCTTTTCTAAATACAAAAGAGTCTTGTTGCGAAACGCATGCGCGAGCGCATGCAACGCAGGCTCGACCATAAAAGGAGGTGCACATAGTTGAGATGCAGCTCCCTGCATGGAAAAAAGGAGGTCACATAGTTGGGATGTAGCCCCTGCACATGAAAAAGGAGGTGCACATAGTTGAGATGGAGCTCCCTGCGCATAAAAAAGGAGGTGCACAGAGCTGAGATGGAGCTGACTGCCCATAAAAAAAGGAGGTGCATACAGTTGGGATGCAGCTCCCTGCATGTGAAAAAGGAGGTGCCCATAGCTTATGGATGCTACGGGCCACAGTGTCATGGTGCCTACATGTTTAGCAGAAGTTATATGCACACAGGTAAGAAGGGCTAAATGCTGACATATGACGGGAGCTTTGATGTACACAGGTGTGCAGAGGCTAAGTTCACCTAGGTGTGTGTGCTTTAGGTGCACACAGGACAGATGGGTCTACAGGGGGGGCACTAGGAGATCCCAGAAAGGTTAGTATGCCCAATTTAAGTCTGAGTTGGTGGGGGATGGCTGTGTGCACATGGTGAGAAAGGCTAGGTGCACACAGGTGAGAGCAAGCAGGATCACAGGTAAGGGCCAGGCACGTATAGGCACGTATAGGTGAGGGAATTCTATATGCAGACAGGTGAGTAGTATTTCATGGACTCAGGGGCCATGAACAGTTACACACAAGTGAGAGAGAGATAGGCACACACTGGTGAGAGTGTAACCTATGGGCACAAGCATGAGACGGGGCAGTACATGTGCACAGGTGACATGTGGTTAGTGAATGCAGGTGCCAGAGATGGGGTGCATTTAAGTGACAGTATAGTGTGTGTATGTATGTTTGCATGTGTGTGTGTATATATGCATGTGTATGTATGTGTGTTTATGTGTGTGTGTTTGAGTGTGTGTGTTTATTTATATCTGTGTGTGTATGTTTGACTGTGTGTATGTATGTGTATATGTGTGTGTATGTATGTGTATCATGCACATACATACACTGTGTCTGTATTATGTGTGAATGTGTGTGTATGTATGTGTGTGCGTGTATGTTTGCATGTCTGTGTGTATGTGTATATGTGTGTGTGTGCATGTGTGTGTTTATACATATCTGTGTATGTGTGTGTCTGCATGTGGGTATATATGTGTATATGTTTGTGTATGTATGTGTATCATACATTTACGTACACTCTGTATTATGTGTGTATGTATGTATGAGTGAGTTCTCTGCAGTCTCTTCACTTTGAAGAACACGGACACTGTACATGTACAGTAACAGATGACGTGTAATTTTTAAGAGACCGAAGCCCGCGGTGGATAATAAGGGGGACCCCGAGGGGTCCACAGTGGGGAGAAGCACTCACAGGTTCTTACAGACGAGGACTGACTGACGGAGGACTGAGGGCCCCGCGGCTGGCACAGGATCCGGGCCTTCGCTTCCAGGCTGTGGCTGGCACGGCTCCTCCTTGTGCCAGGAGCCACGGGTTGCCCCTTACCACCCTCCCCGGAGCTGGAGACGGGTCAGACCGGGGTTAGCTCCTGGGGGAGATGATGGAGCGAGCAGCTGAGCGCCCTCAGTATAACCCACGCTGGTGTCCGACTGGAGCAGCAACACCTGGTCTCAGCGCGCCATCTAGCGGCCAGAGTTCATGGTGACAGCTTCGGTTCCAAGCGGCTGGGACGCTATAGCAGTCAGAGCATCACACCGGTACTCTGCACCCCACAGGCATCGGTACCCGTAGTGCCAGGAAATACCCAGCGACCACAGGACAACCTCTAAGAAACGGAGGCCCGTATTTACCAAAGAGGTGCATCAGGGCTGATGCGCCCCCTTTTCTGCATCCCCCCGACCAGCCCCTAACGACACCCTGCTTGCGTGCGCTATTAAATAATAATGTATTGTTAATATTCTTTTATTATGTGTTAACGCTATTGTGCTAACAAGCACCATGGTGCGCGCTTATAAAACAGCGCCCCATGGCGGTCGTTAGCACAATAGCGTCACGTGGTGCTTTGCTACACTAGCGTCAAAAATGTTGACGCTAGTGCAGCAAAGTGCAAGGAGGCCCATAGGTTACTATGGGTGCGTCATTTTAATGCCTGCTCTGAGCAGGCGTTAAACAATACGCCAGAAATGGCGCAGTGAAATATGTTAAATTTCACTGCCCCATTTTTGCCGGCCTCCTTGCCTTGGAACGCCCCCTTGCATACATTATGCCTGGCACACGCATAATGTGGCGCAATGGGTTACAGAGTGGCAGAACGCATGCCTTGCACCAGTTTGTAAATATGGCGCAGGGAAACGGCCACCTTAGCACTGCCTTAGCATGAAAAAAGTGACGCTAAGGCGGCACAAGGGGCTCTTAAACATGCGTGGGAGTATAACCTCAGGGATTGGTGTTTACTACAGACTCAAGCACTCCCTGAAGAGGTCGTGCTGTGCACAAGGGCTGGACACACAGGTGCCAGATGCTTGAAGACATGGTGGAGTGCTCGAAGGTCAGGCACAGAGGGCCTAAAAGAAATGATGTGGAAATGCAGGGTTCAGGCGCATGGGCCTCTCACAATCATTGGACATGAAAGCAGCATGTGACAATGCAGGGTTCAGGCGCATGGGCCTCTCACTGTCATTGGGCACGGAAGTAGCATGCAACAATGCAGGTTTCAGGCGCATGGGCCTCTCACTGTCATTGGGCATGGAAACAGCATGTGACAATGCAGGGTTCAGGCGCATGGGCCTCTCACCGTCATTGGGCATGGAAACAGCATGTGACAATGCAGGGTTCAGGCGCATGGGCCTCTCACTGTCATTGGGCAGGGAAGCAGCATGTGACAATGCAGGGTTCAGGCGCATGGGCCTCTCACAGTCATTGGGCACGGAAGCAGCATGCAACAATGCAGGGGTCAGGCGCATGGGCCTCTCACTGTCATTGGGCAGGGAAGCAGCATGCGACAATGCAGGGTTCAGGCGCATGGGCCTCTCACAGTCATTGGGCATGGAAGCAGCATGCGACAATGCAGGGTTCAGGCGCATGGGCCTCTCACAATCATTGGGCACGGAAGCAGCATGCGACAATGCAGGGTTCAGGCACATGGGCCTCTCACAATCATTGGACATGGAAGCAGCATGTGACAATGCACGGTTCAGGCGCATGGGCCCTCTCACCATCATTGGGCACGGAAGCATCATGTGACAATGCAGGGTTCAGGTGCGTGGGCCTCTCACAGTCATTGCGAATGGAAGCAGCATGTGACAATGGAGGGTTCAGGTGCATGGGCCTCTCACAGTCATTGGACATGGAAGCAGCATGTGACAATGGAGGGTTCAGGTGCATGGGCCTCTCACAGTCATTGGACATGGAAGCAGCATGTGACAATGCAGGGTTCAGGCGCATGGGCCTCTCACAATCATTGGACATGGAAGCAGCATGTGACAATGCAGGGTTCAGGCGCATGGGCCTCTCACAATCATTGGGCACGGAAGCAGCATGTGACAATGCAGGGTTCAGGCGCTTGGGCCCTCTCACCATCATTGGGCACAGAAGCAGCATGTGACAATGCAGGGTTCAGGTGCGTGGGCCTCTCACAGTCATTGCGAATGGAAGCAGCATGTGACAATGGAGGGTTCAGGTGCATGGGCCTCTCACAGTCATTGGGACATGGAAGCAGCATGTGACAATGCAGGGTTCAGGCGCATGGGCCTCTCACAATCATTGGACATGGAAGCAGCATGTGACAATGCAGGGTTCAGGCGCATGGGCCTCTCACAATCATTGGGCACGGAAGCAGCATGTGACAATGCAGGGTTCAGGCGCTTGGGCCCTCTCACCATCATTGGGCACAGAAGCAGCATGTGACAATGCAGGGTTCAGGTGCGTGGGCCTCTCACAGTCATTGCGAATGGAAGCAGCATGTGACAATGCAGGGTTCAGGCGCGTGGGCCTCTCACAGTCATTGGGCACGGAAGCAGCATGTGACAATGCAGGGTTCAGGCGCATGGGCCTCTCACAGTCATTGGGCACGGAAGCAGCATGTGACAATGCAGGGTTCAGGCGCATGGACCTCTCACAATGACTGGACATGGAAGCAGGATGCGACATTGCAGGACACACTTTGCTTTTGAATGAATTTCAGTGGGGGGCATCTAAAGAAGTGATGCATGGGGCATAGAGGGAGAAAGAATGCAGCTAACACTGTCCACCCCAAATCCTATGGAGCATGCTGCAACTGTAGGGGCTTCATACATGCAGGGGAGCCACAACATGGGCCCCGTCTCACGTTACTCAAGCACATGCAAGCACACTCTACATTCAGTCAGGGGGATGAGTGGACCCAGTGATATCCTATTCAGAGACTTAACAGTGAGAGTCAGTAGGTGGCCTGGCCAGCTGAGGTTCAGGTCCAAGGCTCTGTACCCCACCTCTTGTAGATGTGTTAGTTCTTAGAGGAGAGCTAAAGCTCTCTCATGCAGCGCTACAATTTATATATAATTAGGGAACGTCGTGAGTGTGAGTTATTCATGACGGAACCCTTTTGGCTCCTGATGGACTCCGTAGAGCTGTGACATAAGTGTTAGAGCGTGGTGCAGTGACTGCTGGTTTGTGAAGTTGAGTTTGCGGTTCCATGCAGACGAATAAAGACGTGTAATGCCTATCCACGTGTGTGACTTAGTCATTGGCGGGTACACAGGCTGGGAAAGACACTACACTGAGTGTATGTGAGATGGGGAACTATAGCGCAGCAGCGTGTGGGCAAATTATAGACCTCTATTGGAAAAGAACACATGTAAAAATTTCAGTGTGAATCTCCAGCGTTAAGCGCAGGAACCTTGAATAAAGGTGCTCTTGGGCCCTGGGGTCCCTGGAGGTCATCACGTGCTCTGAGTCCTACGGGAGTCTGCAGATATACAGACCTTGAATTAGGGAGCGCTATGAAGTTAAGCTGTTTCCCCATATACAGTTTTATGTAGGACCCCCAGTTTTTTTTGGTATTGATTTTTTTAACATTTCCATTTGTATTTAGCCATATTTATTTTTTGGTCATTTTAGTGGTATTTATAAATATTTATTTTGTATTTTGAGAATAAACGGAGTCCTAAAATGGTAATTTTCCACATCTATTTAACTGATAAACATGCGCTCAAACTATGCTGCCTGTCGCATTTTGCCATCCAAATATAGCAAAATACTGTACCCATAGGTAAAATACTGTACCCATACGTAAAATACTGTACCCATAGGTAAAATACTAAACCCATAGGTAAAATACTATACTAATAGGTAAAATACTGTACCCATAGGTAAAATACTGTACCCATAGGTAAAATACTAAACCCATAGGTAAAATACTGTACTAATAGGTAAAATACTGTACCCATAGGTAAAATACTGTACCCATACGTAAAATACTGTACCCATAGGTAAAATACTGTACCCATACGTAAAATACTGTACCCATAGGTAAAATACTAAACCCATAGGTAAAATACTATACTAATAGGTAAAATACTGTACCCATAGGTAAAATACTAAACCCATAGGTAAAATACTATACTAATAGGTAAAATACTGTACCCATAGGTAAAATACTGTACCCATAGGTAAAATACTATACTAATAGGTAAAATACTGTACCCATAGGTAAAATACTGTACCCATAGGTAAAATACTATACTAATAGGTAAAATACTGTACCCATAGGTAAAATACTGTACCCATAGGTAAAATACTATACTAATAGGTAAAATACTGTACCCATAGGTAAAATACTGTACCCATAGGTATAATACTATACCCATAGGTAAAATACTGTACCCATAGGTAAAATACTATACCCATAGGTAAAATACTGTACCCATAGGTAAAATACTGTACCCATAGGTAAAATATTATACCCATAGGTAAAATACTATACTAATAGGTAAAATACTGTACCCATAGGTAAAATACTATACCCATAGGTAAAATAATATACCCATAGGTAAAATACTATACCCATAGGTAAAATACTGTACCCATAGGTAAAATACTATACCCATAGGTAAAATATTGTACCCATAGGTAAAATACTATACCCATAGGTAAAATGCTATACTAATAGGTAAAATACTATACTAATAGGTAAAATACTGTACCCATAGGTAAAATGCTAAACCCATAGGTAAAATACTATACTAATAGGTAAAATACTGTACCCATAGGTAAAATACTGTACCTATAGGTAAAATACTATACTAATAGGTAAAATACTGTACCCATAGGTAAAATACTGTACCCATAGGTAAAATACTATACTAATAGGTAAAATACTGTACCCATAGGTAAAATACTGTACCCATAGGTATAATACTATACCCATAGGTAAAATACTGTACCCATAGGTAAAATACTATACCCATAGGTAAAATACTGTACCCATAGGTAAAATACTATACCCATAGGTAAAATATTATACCCATAGGTAAAATACTGTACCCATAGGTAAAATACTATACTAATAGGTAAAATACTGTACCCATAGGTAAAATACTATACCCATAGGTAAAATATTATACCCATAGGTAAAATACTGTACCCATTGGTAAAATACTATACCCATAGGTAAAATATTATACTCATAGGTAAAATACTATACCCATAGGTAAAATACTATACTAATAGGTAAAATACTGTACCCATAGGTAAAATACTGTACCCATAGGTAAAATACTATACCCATAGGTAAAATATTATACCCATAGGTAAAATACTATACCCATAGGTCAAATACTGTACCCATAGGTAAAATACTGTACCCATAGGTAAAATACTATACTAATAGGTAAAATATTGTACCCATAGGTAAAATACTATACCCATAGGTAAAATACTGTACCCATAGGCATAATCAGCATTATAATGAAATATATGTTATTATATGCCTGTGCTTGGTAATCTCATCCTGTTTTTGACTTCCAGTGCTGACTATCTGCTCAGCTGTTGTCCTGGACATCACGAAAGACAGCATGGAGAGTCTTTCACAAGAATCACAATTTTCCGTATTTTTCAGAACTTAAAAATAAATACAGCCAGGAAACCTATTGTTTTCTGTGTGTATATTTATCTGTAGAAAATCAGTAAAAATTGAAAACTGGGAGCCATAGTTACATGTTATGTTATATGTGACAGCTTTTCTACTCTCTTGTCTCGTTTCAGTGTCATATTGTAGAGTCCTTAAAGGTGGTGATGGCGGAAGTGGACGAACAAGTTGCGCATGTGGAGGAGCTACGCCCGAGCCAGCTGCGGGCTCTGCGACAGGAGACCCAAGGCACGCGGGCGGCATGGACCAAGCTGCAGAAGACAGTCTGCGAGAACAAAGCCAAGCTCGAGAAGGCCTTCAGGCTGCAGGAGTTCTTCAGGAACTACTTGGCGATGATGTAAGTTTCGTCACGGCAGTCAGCGAAGCGCGATGCAACTCTAAAGGCCGATTTATGAAGCCACGCTAGGCCATAATGTGGCTTCATAAATCTTGAGTAACGCAATGCAGCGCAAATCACTGCGTTGCGTTACTCTGCCCTGGGAAGGTATTCCATGAGCTTTGCATGGGTGCTTCCACACACATTCCCAGATTTAGCAGAACTGGTACACCTGGGAAGGTACCAAAATGCTACGCCTTCCAAAAGGAGGCGTAACAACGAGAAATATCTTTAGTTCTCCTGCAGCACACATAGGAAGAAAAATGCCTCAGAGGGTTGTTCTTGTGCAGGAAGGTGCCGCTTCCTGAACAAAGACAATCCCCTGAGGCATTTTCCTCTTTTAATGTGTGCTATCCTCCTTACAATGCAGGCACCATGGTGGCAGGGTGTATATGTTGGCGCTAAGCAGCCAAAGGTTGCCCCAGCGAGGGTAGAAAGACAGCAATGCATTCTGCAGCACACATAGAAAGAAGAAAACACCTCTTGGGATTGTTTTGTGCAGGAAGGTGCCCCTTATTTCACAAAAAACAATCCTGCATGCAACGCTGGCAGCATTGCACTATGGTGAAGGGTGCCTGCGTTGGTGCTAGTCTGGAAAAATGGCACCAGTGCATGGGGAAAGGATAGGATAAATGCAGTGCATTCCTGCCCTTTCACTTTGGCATAGGGCAGCACAGAACGATGATGTGATGCTGTCCCATGCCAAAACCCTGTAACTAAGGACCAGAATTTTTAAATAACGCAGCACAGAAGCGCCCTCCATTGCACCACACTACATTGGCTGACAGTACACCAGAGGATTATTGACAAGGCTATGGTACAGTCTTGTCTTAAGGATTTGGGGAGCCCCAGGAAATTATATATTTTGGGGCCCTTGTAGGGAACAAATTTTGAATGTTATTAACCATTTCCTGCTAACTCAATGCTGCATGATGCCAAACAATACTAAACTATGTTTAACTTACCAAGGTCACAAAAAATAGTTGAAATATATCTTACTCGGGATCCCAAAAATCCTTAAGATGAGACAGGGTAGAGAGACAGACTCAGAGTTAGAGGTAGGTCGAGAGGGGTTTGGATGGAGAAATAGAATAGACAGAGGTGAAAGAGCGACATTTAACTTTCACAGGGTGCTCCTTGGAGGGCCCTGGGCAATTTCCTACTATGCCTTTGCCTTAAAACGCCTCTGCTGTGGTAATTGGCAATTAATCAGTGAGTGAGGGGACAGTCTGTACCAGTAAATTGCGTCTCTATGGGTAAATATCGCCACACCTGATTTCGTAGACAAGGAATGTAACTTTACATGTGCAGAGCTCTGTTTTTTGCCCCTTCCCACATACACACACACACACACACACACACAGCCATCCCTGTTGATCTTATGAACATTTGGAGAACAAAATCAGGTTCACAATTTGTTATTTTTTCCATCAGTGAAATGAGATGTCTGTTTCCTTTGGTGCCTGGATATGAGTAGAGCAAGTCTGGTTGGCTGCAAGGAAGTCAGGCGTCCCGGCACAGGTGGTCACCGCTATTGCAGCTTGAGCGGGGTGTTACCGGAGCAGATTCAATTGTTTTATGAACCATCTTAGGTTTTATCTCAGGCTTTCAGGCCAGTGCAAGTCAGGAGAAACAGTGACAGGGAGAAAGAAAACAATTAAAATGGCAAAGAAAAAGATATAGGCAAATGAAGTGAGACAGCATAAAGTAAAGAAAATAAAATGCAAATAATTAAAGGAAGAAAAAAGAAGCATGAAGGAAAGAGAGTACAAAAGGGTGCGGGAAATAAGGAAAAAGATGTAAAAGAAGAAACAGGAAGGAAAAGGACAGAAAACAAACAATGAAGGGTGTAAAGAAGAAATGGAAGGTAAAAACAAAAAAAATAAAAAATGAAAGGAGAAAAAGAAGGAAAACAGAAAATTGTATTGAAATAAAGAAGACATGTGAGACGAAAGGATGGCCAGCTGAAGAAAAGAAGAGTAAAGAAGAATTCATTAATGGAACTAAGACAAAAAGAACAGATGGGAAGAAGGAGTGAAGGAACAGCATGGGTGTGATTCGAATAAAGTGGAATGAAGAATGAAGGAAAGCTAGAAATAGGTCGGGTGGAATGAGAAAAGAACGACAGAAGGAAAGAGATGGAAAAATAGAACGAAATAGGCATAAAAACAAAGAACAGATGATGGAAAGAAGGAAGTAAGTGGAACAGAAAAGAAAGGTGGACAAATGAATAAGAGACATTCACGGGTACTGGTTAATGTGGAGCACTCGGCCAATTTCCTTTTAAATCTTTTTGTAATATTCATAATTGTGCACCAATTTCTGCAAACTTTCCCCAGGGGTACAATTCTCAAGGCACTTCATAGGAAGCGTTAGGATCACTCACTTTACTTTTATTGCTAAATATGGGTCAAAGTGGGGGGTATTTTATTTTTCTGGCTACTCCCTTGCTTTATGGGTAACACCCGGGAGGCAGTGAGGGTATGTGCATGGGTGGGTCCAACCAGCCAAGCGGGCGTACGTCTATTCTATTCTTTTCAATTCTGTTCTGTTCTATTCTATTCTGTTCTATTCTATTCTATTCTAACCCTTCTAAGGTTGTTTCTATTCTATTCTTTTATAACTCTACTAAGGTTGATTCTGTTCTATTCTATTCTATTCTAACTCTAGTAGGGTTGTTTCTGTTCTATTCTATTCTATTCTATTCTATTGTATCCTATTTTATTCTATTCTATTGTATCCTATCCCTTTCTAGTCTATCATTTTATTTTCTTCTATTCTAACTCTACTATGGTTGTTTCTATTGTATTCTATTCTATGCTATTCTTTTATAACTCTACAAAGGTTGTTTCTATTCTATTCTTACTCTACTAAGGTTGTTTCTCTTCTATTCTTACTCTACTAAGGTTATTTCTATTCTATTCTAACTCTACTAAGGTTGTTTATATTCTATTCTTTGATAACTCTACTAAGGTTTTTTATATTCTATTCTACCTCTACTAAGGTTGTTTCTATTCTATTCTATTCTATTCTATTCTATTCTATTCTATTCTATTCTATTCTATCTCTACTAAGGTTGTTTCTATTCTATTCTATTCTATTCTATTCTATTCTTTTATAACTCTACTAAGGTTGTTTCTATTCTATTCATTCTATTCGAAATCTACTAAGGTTTTTTCTATTCTATTCTATCTCCACTAAGGTCGTTTCTATTCTATTCTATTCTATTCTATTCTATTCTATTCTATTTATTCTATTCGAAATCTACTAAGGTTGTTTCTATCCTATCTCTACTAAGGTGGTATTCTATCCCTACTAAGGTTGTTTCTACTCTATTCTATTCGAAATCTAGTAAGGTTGTTTCTATTCTGTTCTATTCTTGGCATTCCCCACTGTGCCTCCCAGAGCTGATCTGTAGGTGTGTGAATAGACAATAGTCTGCTGGTAGTTTTCACCCATGGAGTGCAAGCGGATTTACACCTTGCATAGGGAGGAGTAAATGTGTTTTCAGGGGAGGAATGGCAGAATAACACACCCACAGTTTATGAGGTAAAGTTCAATGTGAAAAGCACATTTGTTAAATTTACGTTTGCCAGATCGTGCTCCTAGTTACAGTCCTGCATGCACTCGCCCCCTCCGAGCTGAAACTAGTCAGTGGTGGGGGCCTGGGAGGATCCACCCGCTGGAAGAACAGGGCACCCTTTCTTCAGAAAGTTGTGCTTTGCAGCGGGCCTGCTATAGGATCACATTCTCTGGACTCTCCTGCCATCTAGCGACCAGCGTGGAAAAGTGCGGGTTGATTCTCCGCTCCTAAGACGGGCACCCTTTTCTGACGTCAATGATGCGTGCGCTGGCTTCTGTTCACCTAAGACGGGGCGCTCTCTTCTGATGTCAGTGACGCGTGCGCTGGCCTCTGTTCACCTAAGAAGGGGCGCTCTCTTCTGACGGCAGTGACGCGTGCGCTGGCCTCTGTTCACCTAAGACGGGGCGCTCTCTTCTGACGTCAGTGATGCGTACGCTGGCCTCAGTTCACCTAAGACGGAGCGCTCTCTTCTGATGTCAGTGACGCGTGCGCTGGCCTCTGTTCACCTAAGATGGGGCGCTCTCTTCTGACGTCAGTGATGCGTGCGCTGGCCTCTGTTCACCTAAGACGGGGCGCTGTCTTCTGACGTCAATGATTCTTGCGCTGGCCTCTGTTCACCTAAGACGGGGCGCTCTATTCTAACGTCAGTGACGCGTGCGCTGGCCTCTGTTCACCTAAGACGAGGCGCTCTCTTCTGATGTCAATGATGTGCGCGCTGGCTTCTGTTCACCTAAGACGGGGCACTCTCTTCTGACGTCAGTGATGTGCGCGCTGGCTTCTGTTCACCTAAGACGGGGCACTCTCTTCTGACGTCAGTGATGCGTGCGCTGGCTTCTGTTCTCCTAAGACGAGGCACTCTCTTCTGAAGTCAGTGATGCGTGCGCTGGCTTCTGTTCACCTAAGACGGGGCGCTCTCTTCTAACGTCAGTGACGCGTGCGCTGGTCTCTGTTCACCTAAGACGGGCACCCTTTTCTGACGTCAGTGATGCGTGCGCTGGCTTCTGTTCACCTAAGATGGGGTGCTCTCTTCTGATGTCAATGATGCGTGCGCTGGCCTCTGTTCTCCTAAGACGAGGCGCTCTCTTCTGATGTCAATGATGTGCGCGCTGGCTTCTGTTCACCTAAGACGGGGCGCTCTCTTCTGACGTCAGTGATGCGTGCGCTGGCCTCTGTTCACCTAAGACGGGGCACTCTCTTCTGACGTCAGTGATGCGTGCGCTGGCCTCTGTTCACCTAAGACGGGCGCTCTCCTCTGACGTCAATGATGCGTGCACTGGCTTCTGTTCACCTAAGATGGGCTCTCTCTTCTGACGTCAGTGACGCGTGCGCTGGCCTCTGTTCACCTAAGACGGGCGCTCTCTTCTGACATCAGTGATGCGTGCGCTGGCCTCTGTTCACCTAAGACGGGGCGCTGTCTTCTGACGTCAATGATGCGTGCTCTGGCCTCTGTTCACCTAAGACGGGGCGCTCTCTTCTAACGTCAGTGACGCGTGCGCTGGCCTCTGTTCACCTAAGACGAGGCGCTCTCTTCTGATGTCAATGATGTGCGTGCTGGCTTCTGTTCACCTAAGACGGGGCACTCTCTTCTGACGTCAGTGATGTGCGCGCTGGCTTCTGTTCACCTAAGACGGGGCACTCTCTTCTGACGTCAGTGATGCGTGCGCTGGCTTCTGTTCTCCTAAGACGAGGCACTCTCTTCTGAAGTCAGTGATGCGTGCGCTGTCTTCTGTTCACCTAAGACGGGGCACTCTCTTCTAACGTCAGTGACGCGTGCACTGGCCTCTGTTCACCTAAGACGGGCACTCTCTTCTAACGTCAATGATGCGCGTGCTGGCCTCTGTTCACCTAAGACGGGGCGCTCTCTTCTGACGTCAATGATGCGTGCGCTGGCTTCTGTTCACCTAAGACGGAGCGCTCTCTTCTGATGTCAATGATGCGTGCGCTGGCTTCTGTTCACCTAAGACGGGGCGCTCTCTTCTGACGTCAGTGATGCACCGCAGCCTTCTATTCACCTAAAACGGGGTGCTCTCTTCTGATGTCACTGATGCGCATGCAGGCTTCTTTTCAAATAAGACGGGCGCACTCTTCTGACATCAGTGATGTACGCTCTGGCTTCCGTTCACCTAAGACGGGGCGCTCTCTTCTGACATCAATGATGCGCGCACTGGCCTCTGTTCACCTAAGACAGGGCGCTCTCTTCTGATGTCAATGATGCGTGCGCTGGCTTCTGTTCACCTAAGACGGGGCGCTCTCTTCTGACGTCAGTGATGCACGTGCAGGCTTCTATTCACCTAAGACGGGGCGCTCTCTTCTGACGTCACTGATGCACGTGCAGGCTTCTTTTCACTTAAGACAGGGCGCTCTCTTCTGACATCGGTGATGTGCGTGGTGGCCTCTGTTCACCTAAGACAGGGCGCTCTCTTTTGACTTCAGTGATGCTCGCTGGCTTCCTTTCACCTAAGATAGGGCGCTCTCTTCTGACGTCAGTGCTACGCGCGCTGGCCTCTGTTCACCTAATACAGGACTGTTCACCTAAGACGGGGTGCTCTCTTCTGACGTCAGTGCTACGCGCGCTGGCCTCTGTTCACCTAAGACGGGACTGTTCACCTAAGACGGGGTGCTCTCTTCTGACGTCAGTGCTACGCGCGCTGGCCTCTGTTCACCTAAGACGGGACTGTTCACCTAAGACAGGGTGCTCTCTTCTGATGCCAGTGATGCGCGTGCTGGTCTCTGTTCACCTAAGACGGGCGCTCTCTTCTGACATCAATGATGCGCGTGCTGGCCTCTGTTCACCTAAGACGGGGCGCTCTCTTCTGACGTCAGTGATGCGTGCTCTGGCTTCTGTCCACAGTAATGTGACACCTTCTGTCACGATAGTAGAATGTTTGTGTCTGCGAAGGATGCCAGATGATGGACATTGTGCCTGACTGTTCATTATTATTATTATTATTTTTATTGACTGTATCTGTTGTTTTGTTGTTATTACTGTTGTTTTCTCTAATATTTCAGTTTTTTAAAAATATTATTAGTAGTAGCAGTAGTATTATTATAATAATTATCATCGTTATTATCATAAATATTGTAATATTATTAGTGTTGTTATTAGTGTTATTATTAGTACTAGTATTATTATCATTATTATTATCATTATTATTATTATTAGTACTATAATTATCATCATTATTATCATTAATATTGTATTATTTCTGTTATTATTTTTATCGTTGTATTTATTATAATTATTATTAGTGTTGTTTTTATTATTATTTGTCCTTTTGTTGTTATTGTTATTGATATTTTATCCTTGTTTTTATTATTATTGTTGAGTACTTATTTTGTTGTTACTATTGATATCTTCTTTTTCTTCCTCCTCTTCTTCTTCTGTTATTTGCTGTTGTTATTATTGATATTTTAATATTAATATGATTATTATTAGTCTTGTTTTTATTAATTGTTCTTTTGTTGCTATTACTGTTGATATTTTATCATTGTTATTATTATTATCATTATTATGCTATTTGTTGTATTATTATTATAATTATTATTTTATTATTTTTTGTGTTTTTACTGTTGATATTTTATTTTCATTATTGTTATTAGTGGTGTTATCATTATTTGTTCTTCTTTTGTTGTTATTACTGTTAATATTTGATTATGGTCATTATTATTATTAGTGTTGTCATTATTAGTGGTGTTTTTATTATTATTTGTTCTTTTTTGAGTATTACTATTCATATTTTATCATGGTTATTATTATCAATATTTATATTAGTTGTGTTTTTATTATTGGTTGTTCTTTTGTTCTTATTACTGTTGTTTTTTCATTATTGTTATTATTATTATTTATTGTTATTTTGTTGTTACTATTGATGTATTATTATAATTATTATTAATTTATTTGTTGTTGTATTGTTGTTACTAACTAATTTTTGTTATTATTATTAGCATCGGTTATTACATTATTTTCCAGACTCGCTGGTCGTTGTACCTAGCTCCATGATTAGTAACCCTCGTTGGACGGTTTCACTGGGACTTTCTTACGCAGCTCTTGGTCGTGTACCATCTTTGGCAATCCTTGGTACTTCTAAACCCTGTTTTCCCCCTATAATATAATTTCCATATAATATGGCACTTTGATCACAGAAAAAAGCAAGTGGTGGCTACATGAGTGATGTGATAATGTTCCCCAGTCGAGGACTTTTGTACTGTGCCCAATGCCCAGTGCTCTTGTTTTTGTTTCTGCAGCTCTTGGACGGAGGACACCAGGACCCAGGTCTTTTCGGGGGGCGTGGATGCTGATGGCCTTCCCATGAAGGAGAAGGAAGAGCTGGGACGAAAGATTGAAGTGAAGTTTAAGGAGTTTGAGGACTTGGCTGGAGTAGGGTTGAGGCTGATCGCAGAAGACCATTGCTTGACGGAAACGGTAAGAGGGGATGGTGTGTCTACAAGGAATCAATCTTTGCGGAGGAGTCCCTCCTGGCTGGTGGAGAACCTCCTCTACTCCACCGTAGTGTCTGACCTTAGAGGTACCCTCGTGGCTAACCTCCCCACTGTAAGGGCCCCTACCCCTAGTGCTTAATTTGAGCAGGGGGTTTCAGCACTAGCACTTAATTGTGAACACCGGGACTTATGACAGTCTGCTACATGGTGGCTCTGTATATCTAATTTAGAGATGAGGACAGTAGTTTATTCATTCAATATACAGTAAAAATGACTAACACCTGCTGCCCAAGCCATTCTTATAACTTTGGGGGCTAGAATAATCTAAATTGTCAGGTTGTATGAGTGTGATGGTTAGTAGTTATGTTGGGACTCCTATTGGCAGTGCTGGTACCCGCAATAAGTGTTGCGAGCTGCAGTTTGCTCCTGATGAGAGACCTCGCACTTATAATTTTTTTTTTTTTTTTTTTACAAACTAAGAACTGCTCTCCCTCCCAGTTATATGTCCATGAACAAATGTGGTGGCTTATAGGTGGTCATCCATTAATCACCTTGGATTGTCCTTTCTTGTCGCCATGCTTTGCACGAGGCACCGTGTGCTGGAGTAGTGATGGAGCTTTGCGCTGTTGAGCGTTTTGTCTCTTCCTTTAGATAAAAGAGAGGCTCGAGGAGCTGCAGAGCATGCTGGGATGGGTGCTGGTGCGCTGGAGAGCACAGAAGCGACAGCAGGTTCCTGGAAACAAAAAGGACAAAAAGAAGCAGAAAGAGAGTCGGCTGCAAGAGGCCGTAAGCAAGGCCCCTGTTGTGCAGGTGAGTACCGCGGCAGCATCTGAGGCCATCCACGCAGACTCTGGCCAGAACCGAGTGCTGCATGGCTCCTGATCTGCACTAGCCGCACACCACAGGTGTGTCGATGGTGTGCAGACTGTGCGGCTGTGTGTACGTATAAGGACCAGGAATGATACTCATGGTTGGGACTATAAGACCCCCTTGCCCTTCTCAGCAACCCTTCCGCGATGCTGCATGCATTTTGTGCTTTGGCTGCTTTGCCACCATCACTGCAGGATGGAATTGTGTGTTTGTATTCTCAGGGTCAAATCCATCAACTGTGCCATTTGTAAAGCGCAGTGCTATCACCCCTAAAGGTATCTAGGCACCGAGGGTGCCGTGTCTCAGTCTAAAAGCCATGTCTTAAGTCTCCTTCTGACGTCCACCGGGGGGAGCTGTTCGAATGTGGAGGGGCAGGCTGTCCCAGGACTTGGCTGCTGTATAGGATAAGGAGCAGCCTCCACTGCGATGGATGCGGGTGTGTCTGAGGTTTAGTGAGGTGGAGCATAGTTGTCTTGCGGCGACGTAGAAGCTCAGTCGATGGTTAATGTAGGATGGCCCTAGGTTTTGGATTGCAGTGTATGCGATGGTGAGGTTTTGAATTGGCTTCTTTTCTGGACGGGGAGCCAGTGGAGGTTCCTGAGGTGTGGGGTGATGCTTGAGCACTTGGGGAGGTTGAGGATGAGTCTGGCTTCGGTGTTCCCTAGAGTCTGGAGTGTGTTAAGTAGCTGGGAGGGCACTCCGGCGTAGAGTACATAGCCATAGTTGAGGCGGCTGGTCACCAGGGAGTGCATGGATGTCTTTCTGGTATCATAGGGATCCATTTGAAGGTTCAGCGGAGCATACAGAGGATGTAGCAGCAGGAGGAGATCAGTGCCAGCCCCGATCTGCCCCTCAGGGGCAGTTGTTACAGAAGTGGTAAATCGGACTGGTGAGAAAGAAACCAATGCATTACACTAAAAATATCCAATCATAAAGGATAATGCATATGAGCTCACCTGAAATTCTCCCATCCAGCATGAAAATTACATTTCCACACTCTTACATTTTGAGTCTTAACTTCCAAAATTACACAGTGAAGTATTCCCACTTCAGATTCTAAGCTGAAACGCTGGAAGGGTGCCTTTCCGGTACTGAAAGTGAATAGTGCACGCTGAGAGTAGGTTGCGCCTGCCATTGAAAACACAATGAACGCCCCATCAGGACACTAGACTGGGGGGTGTTTTAAGAGCTGCAAACACAGCTTTGTAGTAGTTGATACACACACCTGCCCCTTGTATGGCAAGCACAGAGACACCAAATAAGAAAGGGAGCCTTGGCTCTCCGCAAAGTGTCAAACCTTTAGACTTACCTTGCTTTGGCGTGACTCGAAACACCCTTTGGCAGGGATATAACAGGTTAGTTGCCAACCAGTGGTGCTGGTTAGGTCTTCATTGTTCTTGGCCACTTCTGTCACACTAGTAAGGTCCTCAGCAGGAGTTGTTACTGGAGAGCACACGCTGTCCCTAATATAGACTTCTCTTTAGCAACAGCCTTGGGCAGACTGCGAGTTATCCAGAGGAACAGGGATCAACAAGATGGCAGCCAGTGCCACGGGTTCTCCATCAAGGATCATAGAACATGCCAAAAATATGTTAATGAGGAGGGTGTGTGAAATATTGACTTTGACAGCATGGGCAGGTCTGAGCTTTGCCTTCACAAATATCTGGTGCTTTATTCCAGTTGGTTCATTTAAGCTGAAGAAAGACTACAGCTCCCAGAATACACACATTTGTTAATGAAAGGGCCTCAGTTGGGCACGAGCTGCCCCAGGAACATGAAGCCATCTGGCAACTGGCCATGCTAGTGATGAAGAAGAGAAACAGGGAGCTTTGGCATGTGAGGATGTTTTCCTGTGTGCCTACATTTGCTCTCAGAAATGTGCAAAGCTGTTTTTCTCCCTTGCAGGACTGCCATAATGAGGCAGCAACCAATGAGGCAGTGTCTCTGCCCCACGATGCCTTGGCATGCTCTGTGGACCCGCCCTCCAGTCAGCGGAGAGTACCAGCTAACCAGCCTGGCAGCCGCCTTCCATGGGACGGCCAAGCATGGGAAGACTTAGCCGATGCTCTGGACCAGCCAACGGAGAACAGCCAGGACCCCCCCAGTGCCCCCACCTTCTCAGAGCTGGGGGTGCCACGTTCCACACTGGTTCTGGACCCCTCGGAGACACCTGTGGTGGTAATGCCGCAGCCTGGCACGGGCAGTCTCGGGGGCACGGTCAACCTGATCCTAAGCATCAGCCGGAAGGATGAGAAGAAGTCGCAGGCACAGAAAGTGGAGGGCGTAGAAGACGCGCATGAAGAGGACGGTCTGCACCGGGTAAGCACCATGTTTCTAGTGATGAGTATGGGGATCTGGATGTCTTTAGAACTTGATGAATGAAGCCTACACACGCTTGAATTCCCCACCGTGGCCCAATGACAGCCTTTGGTTTTGACAAAGATGGCGGATAACATGGGGTTAGACATGTTTCTAGTGGTGAGGATGGGGATCTAGGATGTCTTTAGAACTTGATGAATGAAGCCTACACACGCTTGAATTCCCCACCGTGGCACAATGACAGCCTTTGGTTTTGACAGAGATGGCGGATAAAGGGGGTTAGACATGTTTCAAGTGATGAGGATGGGGATCTAGGATGTCTGTAGAACTTGATGAATGAAGCCTACACGTGCTTGAATTCCCCACCGTGGCACAATGACAGCTTTTGGTTTTGACAAAGATGGCGGATAAAGGGGGTTAGACATGTTTCTAGTGATGAGGTTGGAGATCTGGGATGTCTTTAGAACTTGATGAACGAAGCCTACACGTGCTTGAAATCCCAACGGTGGGAGATTGACAGCTTTTGGTTTTGACAAAGATGGCGGATAAAGGGGGTTAGACATGTTTCTAGTGGTGAGGATGGGGATCTAGGATGTCTTTAGAACTTGATGAATGAAGCCTACACGTGCTTGAATTCCCCACCGTGGCACAATCACAGCTTTTGGTTTTGACAAAGATGGCGGATAAAGGGGGTTAGACATGTTTCTAGTGATGAGGTTGGAGATCTGGGATGTCTTTAGAACTTGATGAACGAAGCCTACACGTGCTTGAATTCCCAAGCGTGGGAGAATGACAGCCTTTGGTTTTGACAAAGATGGCGGATAACAGGAAGTTAGCCATGTTTCTAGTGATGAGGTTGGAAATCTGGGATGTGTTTAGAACTTGATGAATGAAGCCTACACACGCTTAAATTTCCCACTGTGGGACAATGACAGCCCTTGTTTTTGACAAAGATGGCGGATAACAGGGGGTTAGCCATGTTTTAAGTGATGAGGATGGGGATCTGGGATGTCTTTAGAACCCTAATGAATGAAGCCTATAAGCGCTTGAATGCCCCACCGTGGGACAATGACAGTCTTTGGTCTTGACAAAGATGGCGGACAACACCTGAGTCTTGAAATCTTGTGCAAGGATGCAGGATGGGAATTGAGCAGACTCCAATGGGCAGGTTCTTTCAGAGATGGAAGTTTATAGCTAGGCTTCATATGAAGTGTCTTGGGCCATTGAGAGGCCATACAAAGCAGGTGCACAGAAAGGGTTCCAAGGTGGGGGTCAAAGGTCAGCACCTAGCCGGTACACTTTTAGGTGGCACTGAGTAGTTTATTTAGGAATATATTAAGTTGCAAGTACAAACTAACACCTGAATTGAAATAACTCTAAAGGTGATATTTTTAACATTAATATGTAAACCCAGTATATTGGCAAGTCCACAATGTGATGTTTTGTGGCCCAATCAAATCGCAATCAATTGGACAGCAGAATTTCTTGTTACAATCACGTTATGTGATGGATGGGTTTCCGGGCACTACATTCACAGGTATCTATGGCCTTGTGGACACACCCTCCACGTGCACAGAGAGGACACACTGAGGTCTACACAATCCCTAGTAACTAGGCAGTGGAGCCATCCCACACCTTTCTATGGACATTTAAAGTGTAGCCCTAACTACAGTTCCACCACAGACATACTCCAGTCACGCTGGACACGAGAGCTACAATACAGCTCCACTGGGGTCACAATGGTACCACACAATAGACACACTCCCTCCTGCCACTCTGCAGCCACACTACAGTCACATTTCATGGAGTACCACTGCCACACTACATCTGCGCTGTAACTCTCTCGATGGACAGCATGCCCCACTCCAGTGGCATCCCACACAGAATGAATGCCACACAGCTTACCACATACCAACAGTTTTGCAATAACTCTGACACCAACCTGCAACCACAATTCAACAACATGTCAGTTGCACAACTCCAACAGTGTAGTGTCACAGCCAAGTAAGGCTACCAGGCTATAGGCAGCTGCAGAAGTAGCTGTTGATTTCTGTCATCTGTCCGCCCCAATCTCTGTCTTTCTGTCTTTCAGCAGTCACTTTTTAATTATCTCCTTCTGTTTTTCTCTATGGACATTTTTATAAATTCTGAGGCTTATTTTGTAGGACAAAAAAAATATTTTTGGTTGTGCATTGTAATTATGGCTGATCCAAATTAGGGCCTGTATGGCATCTTCTCTTCCAAGCAAAGTTTGGTATTTTGTGTTTTTACAATTAGAATTGCCCACTCATCAATGTACTCCAATTTATAAATAATCACAACTCCTCTGGTGTGTGTGCTCGTGGGTACCAAAAAGTTTTGATTTTCATGAATGATTAATTTTACTAGTATTTCGTTTCCTCAGTGCGACAAACTTCTAGGTGTGTAACCACTTCAGTCCTTCAATACACTTCCAAGCTCACCCGAACCCCGATGCATTTCAGACCTGAGGGGCCTTTTGTCAGGGGAAAAGTGCACTAAAATCAGAAAAAAGCAATAACACAATGAAATATCTTGCATTTAGTGCATTACAGCAACAATTTCCAATTGTAGGTTTAGATTAGCACATAACAAATTAAATAATCAAAATCCACGTATTGTATCAAAAGCCTGAGCTTATTTCTTGCAAGTCAGCATTATTTCTAATCATCAATTTAAATCAGTCTGACACAAATCAATGTGTGCTTGAATCAAGTGCTGTCCTACAGCCTAAGGTATGTCGCCTAATAGCCAAACAGCCATTTGCATATAAGCGCATTCTCATAATGGACGCTCCATCGCCACCTGGAACGCCCCACCCATCCACATCAGACAGACCACCTCCCTCCCCAGCCTCACGAAGGAACTGAAGACATGGCTTTTCTAATCCACCTCCGGTACACGCTACACCCCTCCCCCCCAAGCGCCTTGAGACCCTAACGGGTGAGTAGCTGCGCTCTATAATTCTGATTGATTGATTGAATGGTAACTGTGTATTAATCATTAATGAAGCACTCATTAAACATTATGTTAGCACCCCGTTTCGTCCTTCACAAGTAAAAGACTAATTAAGAGATGTAAACCCATACAGAAAAACATAGTTATGTGAGAACAGCGTCTCGACTAATGGCTAGAGCAATATCAACACAGTGATAAATCTGCACGTGCGGGCGGGCGGGTGGTGAATCCTCCCTTTACAGGTACGGTCAAACTAAACACAGTGGTTCCCCTCGTTTCCCTTGCCCCAACAAGTAGGCTTCAAGGTATACCCTCAAACTTCTGCATCCAAATACAAACTCTTGCTAAGAGACTCACTACTTATCGGCTACCTGTTGGGTGATAGGAACAGGACTTGCCTTGTGTGTCTGATGTATCGAAAAGTGTCGGCCATATTGGAATGAAGTGTCTGGCAGATGAATACGTTTCTCAGCTTTAGAGTGTTCTCTATACTTGCTAAGAAATAAGGAAAACAAGCATATGCAATGCAATAGGGTCTCGCGTTTCTCAGAGTTACAGCTATTAGCAGTTGTAAACTCCCAACCGGACTTTTATTGCCACATTAAATGGAAAAAACTGCGCGATCGCACTGCTACAGTTCACTCGTATGGACAGTTGAAGACGGCATGCAGGTAGAAAAAAAAATGCAAAAAAAGAGCGTGATCGCGCTGCTACAGTTCACTCGTAGTGAAACCTATCGGCAAAAGTGCAATTATCTACGTAACCGGCAAAAGTGCAATTAACTATGTAACAGGGTCGATGTCATGCAAAGTGCTGGACTTCTGCCAAGTGAGATCGCGCTGCGAAAAAAAGATAAAAAGTAGTCCACAAACCTGACGAGAAACAGCAAACCTCGCATGTTTTCAGTACTTTGTCGCTGCGCTTGAGGAGAGCTAACCACCGGAAAAGGCATGACGTATGCATGGCGTCCACTAATGAAAGCAAGCAGATTTTGAAAGGCAAGCCCACGAATCAATGAAAGACAATGACGTGACATGGACGGGGCTCCGAGCCCTTTTCTATCTACTAAAGCGTCTCGCAAGCGAAACGCATGCGCAAGCGCATGCGACGCAGGCTCGACCCTAAAAACTACCTGTTGACTGCGGTGATGATAACCTTAGGAAAATGAGTTCAAAACATACTGATATGAATGCGTCTGTTCTAAAAGGGAGTGTGTACCCATAAAACAATTGTGTAGTGCCAAACAGAAAACAAATAATCCCAGAGATGAACATGAGCAAAGAATAACACAAAAAAAGCTATATTCAATGCAGTCAGTTAGACCTTTGGGTATCTCAGTTTGCAATTTCCTGATCCATTTACAGTTCAATTCGTAGCAGTAACTTTCTATTGCCAGTCCCAGATGTCAATGACCAGTGCTTTAAATGGAAAAATAGAAGTGCAGGTACTCTCCATCAGAGTACCTGCTTGTGTCCGAGAAGTGCCGGCACTCTCCATCAGAGTACCTGCTTGTGTCCGAGAAGTGCCGGTACTCTCCATCAGAGTACCTGCTTGTTTCTGAGAAGTGCCGGTACTCTCCAATTAAAAGTATTACGTTTTTCTTGAGATATGCCGGTATTCTCCCTCTCAAAATAAAAAAGTGCCGGTACTCCGTACCGGAGAGTACCGGCCCATTTAAAGCACTGTCAATGACACGACTTCCAGGGCTGTATATTCCAACTGGCTGAGATTGTGTCGTTCCGTATTACAAAGTACCGTTTTTACTGTTTTTCCTACGTAAGCGAGCCCACGTGGGCATTTCAAGAGGTGCACATCCTTCTTGGTATCACAAGTGGCCGAAGTACATAATTAACTTGTTCTTTAAGCACAAAAAGTAGAGGTTCTCATGTTTTTCTTGCTCTCAGATTCTATTTCGGGCAGTTTTTTATTCCACTTTTGCTTCCACATATTAATTAAATCTCCCAGTTAAATCCCATAAAGCTAATTGTTACAACATGTTGTAGCCCCTTTCAGACTCAACAAAATTCCTTGATTCTGTATAAAACACACACAAACGTACTTTGCCTGGAAGAGAAGATGTCCATCTGATCCTAAATTGTATCACCCATAGTTACAAGAAACGACAAAAATATTATTTTGCACCTACAGTATAGGCTTCAGAATTTGGAAAAATGCACATAGAGAAAAACATAGCGAAAGGGAGAACTATCTGAGTTTAGGAAGAAAGTGAAAACATTTATTTTCCGATACATTTTCTGTTCTCCAGAGCCTGGTTGGGATTGTAGCTGAGCGCCGGGACACCTCTTGGAGCGCCTAAGCGCTATAGAAGTGGTTTCTTTTTATCATTATAATTATTTCTTTTTAGGTTGTATGTTGTTGCTGCTGTTGTTTTCACCCCTGTCAGTCCTAAGTTACCTTTAACTTTATTTTATTCTTCAGGGTGTTTCAGCGCAGTTCAATCCCCGCACCTTGTATTTGCGCCATAATGGCCTTCACAGTCGGATCTTCATTAGTAAATGGTGTAATAATGTGCCTGTTGTATGATTCATGTGTGGTGTGTTTCAATATGAATAAGTGACTTAGGGCCTGATTCTAACTTTGGAGGACGGTGTTAAACCGTCCCAAAAGTGGCGGATATACCACCTACCGTATTACGAGTCCATAGGATATAATGGACTCGTAATACGGTAGGTGGTATATCCGCCACTTTTGGGACGGTTTAACACCGTCCTCCAAAGTTAGAATCAGGCCCTTAGTGTTCCAGGAGTTACTAGTCATTGTGCTACTGTGGTGCCCCCATCTCTTGTACTGACACACAATTGAAAAGAACACTGTCTCAGTTTTACTTGGGGAGTGGATATATTTGAACATCCCAGTGTGCGCTGGCAGAGGGTGTTTCCTGGGTGGAGAGAAAATGAAAAATGTAGCAATTGTCAAAAAGGAACAATCCCTCTTTAGAGAAGAACTAAGGGCCTGATTTAGAGTTTGACGGTTGGGGTTCCTCTGTCACAAACATCACAGATATCCCGTCTGCCGTATTACGATCCCATTGTATCCTATGGGAATCACAATACGGCAGGCAGGATATCCACACTGGCGTAACAAAGGCCCCCTTAGCACCTGTAGAGTGGGGGGCTCTGAGCTCCTGGGAGTCCCCTCAGCACAGTACCCTGGCCTGAGAGCTCCTGAATGCGTCCGAAGGGAGGGGCCCTCGATGTATTTTGCAGGGGGGACCCCCTCAAGCTTCATTACGCCACTGGATATCTGTCACATTTGTGATGAAGTAACAAGATCGCTAAACACTAAATCAAGCCGTAATTGTTTTCTTAGAGGGATTTGACTTATTTCCTCAGTCGTCACCTCACTTTTACGTATCTTTCAAATTCCATCTTTCTCTCTTTGTCTCTCACACTCCCTCTTCTCTCTCTGTCTCTTTTTCCCTCGCCCTCTCTCTCGCCTCCCTGCTCCATTTCTCTCTCCCTACCCTATCAGATCTCTGACACTAGATCCGCAGGCCCTAAAACATTTTGGAAACGGTGCCAGGGTCTCATAGGCAACACTTTCGGTAGTTTAAAGCGAAGGAAAAAAACCTCCCGCCTGAGTGTGGAAGAGGTAAAATCCTGTGCAGTGGTGCATGCTGGGAAATTTTGCTGCATGCAGTGGCCTTGGCATGACTGTTTTTTGTATTAAAGGGATACTGGTTTCCTTACCTTTTTCTACACAATATGAGAATTAGCAATAGCTCTCTTGTCACCAAGAGGACTACATTGCTCTTTGCTTATCTGCACAATTGTTCCTAGATGAAGAGTTGCTAAACTTAATCTAAACTTTTTTAGATGGGCTTTTCAAGCAATGTACATGGGGAAACCATAGATGTGTGCACAGTTTGTTTAGCACTGTGCATATTCAATAGAAAGTTTAGCAACTTAATTTTCTTAGTCCTTGGAGATAGTGCACCCTATTGAGCTGGTCAGTGGAAATCTGTAAAACGGTTAAACGTTCATGGAATGTCCCCACCCCACACAGAACTTCCACAGCCTGAGAATCCTACTATGACAGTGGGCCTGATTTAGAACTCGGCAGATGGGTTACTCCGTCACAACGGTGACCGATATCTTGTCCGCCGCAATCGAAATCCCATAGGATAGAATGGGATTTGGATTTCGGCAGGCAGGATATCTAGTCCAGTGTTTCCAACTCAGATGACAACAAAAAATATGGTAATGTAAAAATTACAGGAACCCTTTCACTTTTCAGGTGAAGTCTATTTTGATAAGTAAAAGAGTGCATGATGACTTTTCATCACAAAGGACTCCCTTTCCAATACTTTGTACTCACTTCCTTCTGGTAATCCTTAAAAGAGTGTCTGGCTTCAGCTCAACCAGAACAAATCCTGACCCTAGATCCCACCAACGCGTGACGCATCGCTCTCTGTTCCATTCTCTTCATGACTGTCACATCGTCACATTGACCTATTGCATTTTTCATTTGAAGCTCACCTCTGGAAAAATATTTCTAAAAAGAGTGTCAGATATTGAGTACACTCCAACCTTTCACCCTATCAATCAATCAATCAATCAATCATTTGTTAAGTGCGCCACTCACCCGATAGGGTCTCAAGCCACATCTGTGGGTGAACTCACTGGTCTTTTTTCTTGCATTCGCCCCATGGTCACTCGCTAAGCTGACTGACGTAAGTTGAAATGAGTGTTTTCATCACTTTGACACACTTCACTACTTAGCTAGTGGGACAGTAGCTTTGTCCAATAAATGTAACTCTGAGGTTTCTAGGACTCTTAGGTATCAGATACTAATCACTTGTGTAGAAAAACCATGTCCTGCATTCCCCTTAACCCGCTACTCACTTCCACCATCCTACAGGTTGCAGTGTTTAAGGCTCACGCTTCAAGTGCAATGTGTAACATATAATAGGGAAATGTTTGTCATGAAATGGAAATTGAATGCATGACTGAGTGATGCGGTGTATTAACAGAAATCGAGGGTGGTTGGGCCTGGAGATAAATGCTAACCGCTAGATGCAACTGCGTGAAACTTTGGTCTCATAACATGTTCTTCTTGCTCTCCAGGTCTGTACATACTTGCATGTGAAAGACAGTGAGAAGGAACGGAGTCCCGTCTGCCACAGTTTGACAATGCCACGGACTTCTAAAAAGACTCCGCCCAAAGCGTGCGCATCTCCACTCTCTGGTCCTCATAGTACGACTGGTGTGGCCTTCCATACCTTGCCCAAAATCAGTCCCAACTCGCTTCTCAACAGCCTTAAGAGGAAAGAGAAGGTGAAAGCCGAGGCGCAGCGGCTGACGGTCCAGAAAATTATGGGCGCGCACACTAACGGGGCAAGGTCGCAGCCCGAGGCGAATGATAATGGAATGAAGACCTGGCCACTGAAACGGCACAAGAAAAAATCAAGGGTTCCCAGCCCTGCCATGGAGGGGTTTCTTGACTACATGAAGAACCCCTTGGCAAGAGATATTGATGCTGAGTGTGGTTCAATGAGACCGGCATCTGGTTTCAGAAAACAGGAGATTAGTTGTAGGACGTTGGGTTTTGTTGGTTCAAAGACTAATAGTGTAAGCTACGGCTGCCGGCATCTCTCGTTAGGTTCTGTCCTGAGTCTTGAACTCCCCAAGGACCTAAGTCTATTGGGAAACTCCCAGGATATCCAGGAAAACATCAGAATTCTTCCTGAGGGGTCTGAGAGAAGGAGTGGATCAATGCGCGACTCCGACGTGGGTTCCCATAGGGAAACAAATGATTTGGTGGAGAACGAAGAAAAAGTTTCAGGTCATCCAAGACAGAGCCCTGATTTTGTGCAAGAGATGCCTAAGAAAGTTGTCAAGCATGGAGAAGCTTTCGCAAATGTTCTCACCCATGATAAGATTCAGCAGAACCCAGGTGTCTGTTCGGCTGACGCAGCTCAGGCTCCTGATCCAGACAGGCTGAACAAGCATGTTCACACGGCAAGCGAACAAGACAGATTGATCACCTTGGGGCAGAGAGATTCAACGGAGGACCTACTTGACTTCAGCCTGAAGCGACTGTCCCGTATAAGTGTCCTGCATGAACAGATGGATCATGAGTGGGACCAGATGGCTGCCAGAATGAAGACATCGAGCGGACCCACTGGACTTCGAGCCGAGGCACAGGTGAGCTGTTCTGTGAAACTGAGAGAGATGTTAACAGGCAAAATGAGGGTGAACTCCCCGAATAAGTCTCCATCGAGGGCAGCTCGTGACAAACCACCTGAGTCCGCGGGGGCTGAGAGCCTGATAGTAGGTCCTGTACAGATGGCGACCAGCATCCGTGGTTATAACGACAGACAGATTGACGACTCAACAGGTTCTGCTCCAGTTTCACAGCAGATCCAGGTCGGTGTCAAACCCTCGAGCCAGCTCTCGGTGTTGCAGTATGAAATTTGCCACCAAGACTCTGATTCTTTCAGTCACATCAAACCTTCAACAAGAGTAGACAGGACTCAATCCCCTGCATCAGCAGAGAACCCCATCAGAGTTAACACACAGTCACTTCTGCCAACAAACGTGGTTCACCCAAACCATGAGCTGTTTGAAGAAGATGAGGAGGAGCTGGAGGGGATTTGGAAGAATGTAGAGAGGTACAAGAGCCGGCAAGGCAAAGAGGTTGTACACGCTACGTGGACCAAGGAAGCTGGTGGTGACTCTAAGTCTGGAAAAGGACATACTGATGACTCCAAGGCCAGCAAAGGTGATAATGGACCGCACTCTATAGACATTCCTGGTGGCCAAGTCATCATGACGTCCGAGCCCAACATGCTGGTCGCCCAATTCACGTTGCCCACATTAGCACATACCCATCAGAGACGGGAGCTCAAAGACAATATCAGTGGCAACGGAGGTGTTCCAACCAACATGCATGCGTCATGTACATCCCAGCTCCCCAGAGAAGGGACCAATCAGAAACTTCCTAATGAGACTGTGCCCACTGTGGCCAAGGATCCCTGCAAGAAGATCCAGCTCACAGCTACATACAAATCACAGGAGGCAGAACGTGAGAATGCTGGTGCTTCCAAGGTAAGGCTTTTGTCGCTGATACGAAGAGCGTGGTTGCGGCCAAAGGCTGTTGGGCCGGAGTAGGGTGCATTTTAGGGAACCTTTCAATAGCTGTCAGTTAATGTGACCACTGCAGAGAGGATTGTGACACCGGGATGTTCTTTTCTCTATGCTTTTGATGAAAAATATTTTAATGAGTTAATGTGCCTATCTCAGAGAAATTTTTGCAATCTCTAATTCCTCCTTATTTGACTACAGAGGCAGGTAAGTCCTTGGACGAAGGTGGTTTTGCAGCTGTAGTGTGAAATCTGCATTCTAGGTTTCTTTAGAAAATAGGGTGACATAAGGGATAATGAAATCACATGGCTCAACAGGTGAACAACTTGTTGCAGACACTTTCTCTGGGAAGATGGAACATTAAATTGTTGTTCTGCTGCATGTCCTGAAGTTCATAGATTCACATCCAAGTGGGCTTAACTCAGCCCTTCGTCTGCCCCAGGAGTAAGGATGAGTCTGAGGATCAATCGAATTGATGGCCATCTACACATCTGCCCTTTACTGTGTCCTTGCTTCTTGTGAATCGAGGTCCAGGCAGTGCACTACCACCTTTGCGTGGCTCTGAAGTACCGCTGTGGTGCCTTTTAAACCAGAACATTCCCCTGTCTATTCTGAGAACTTGCCTAGCAGGACTTAGAGGCTCAAAATATGCTTTCCACAGTCATTACAGCAGAATGCACTTAATTAGCATGCAATGTCAGGCAATTGTTGCCACAGTAAAAATATATAATCCACTCATTATCACAATCTGTCCAGTAGTGGTCATTTCAGTCTTCACTGATTTGCTGCCCGAGTTTTATGCACTAGCGGGCGTATTTATGAGCCCCTTGCACGATCGGAGCATCACTTTTTGTGACGCTCCTCGGTGCAGACTACAAATTCATATCTATGACTCCACGCAAAGGCACTTTGCGTGGCGTTGAACAGCCTCATAGATGTGGAGTAAGGCACAGCAGTGCAAATGGCTGCGTTTCCCTACTTCACGATCTGGAGGTGTTCCATGGGTTTTGCGGTGGGTGTTCCCACGAAACTTCAAAGATTTTGATGCTGCCCCAGATTTACCAAAACCACATAAACCTGGGGATGCGCCAAAACCTTGCGCCGCTGAGGTGAGGCGCAATGAGGCAAAATATCTTTATTCTCCTTGTTATTTCCTCTTTCCATGTGAGGAAGATGCCTCTCAGGATTGTTTTTGTGGTGGACGGTGTCCCTCGCAGCATAAAAACTATTCTGCCGACAACGTAGACATCCTTGCTCCATGATGCAAGGGTGCCCGTGTCGGCACTAGGATGCCAGAACGTGCCAACGCTGGAGAAAGAGAGTGGAATGCTCCGTATTGCATTAATACGACGCATTCCCGCCCTTTCAATTTGACGTAAAGGCGGCGCAGCAAGGTGACTTCCTGCGCCGCCGTATGGAAATCCCCGTAAGTGAGGGCCTAAGTCTTTTCTTGATGACTTGCGTAAACATATCATGTTTCTCTAGCTAGTGTTTGTGACAGGTCTCAATGGGTGATACTCAGTTTTCTTCTTCACTGTTACTTAATGATAATTTGCTTTTCCTTGCAGAGTGTGAGTACCTTGGTGTCTTGAATGTGTTAGTACAAGGAGCAGTATAAGAATCTCCTTCCCAGTCACACTGTTGTACAATGTATTTCTCTTTCAGTTTGTGGTTTGATTGTATCTGTGTGGTTCATTCTCTGTTTATAGTCTGTGGTCACTCAGTGATCTGTAACAAACTAGTTGGTTGTGTCACCCAGGTGTGGCTCCCAGTAATTCCTTTGGGTCTGCTCTCAGTCTGTGAGAAGTCCCTCCTCCTGCTGGTGGGCTCCTTTATAATGATGGTGGGAGGGCTTGAAGATATCAGGGACCCCATGTAGACACAGCCTCTCTGTGCACCTGATCCCAGGGGCAGTGACTTGTGCCCTTCTTTACAACATGTGTAATTCAGCCATTATTGGCCCAGTGTTTCTTACGAGCTCTTCCTTCAGGCCAACCTCACTAGCCTTGTAAAGCCTCTGATGCAATCTCTGCTTTGGTGGATGTCCCCTCTGGTCAGCAAGGGAGACCCCCTGACAGCACGGACGCTGGGGTGTACATTACCAGAGACGGTGAATGATCTTGCACAAATGCAGTGCACCCATAAAGAGGATGCAAGGTCTGCCGCAGTGTCCTTAAACCTGCATGGACTGTAAAAGAAGATGGGCAGAAGAGATGTGTATGGATGTACATGAAACATTGGACAGATGTGTAGGGAAAAATAAATACCCAGCAGTATAAATATACTAGAGCAATAAGCCATGATCCAGGTATCTAAACTCCTCTTTGCCTTGCATTACCCTTATGGGTCTGGAGTGAGTAAATCTAAAACTGTCACATGTCAGGTGTGAGTATCTCTTCCAGCCCAGAGGTCTCAGGTTGTCAGGTGTGAGTAGCCTCCTCGGTCCATAAACATGAGGTTAGTTCATGTCAAGTGTGAGTTGCGTCCTCGGTCCATAAACATCAGGCTAGTTCATGTCAGGTGTGAGTAGCGTCCTCGGTCCATAAACATCAGGTTAGTTCATGTCAGGTGTGAGTAGCGTCCTCGGTCCATAAACATCAGGTTAGTTCATGTCAGCTGTGAGTAGCATCCTCGGTCCATAAACATCAGGTTAGTTCATGTCAGGTGTGAGTAGCGTCCTCTGTCTATAAACAGGTTAGTTTCTGTCAGATTTGAGTAGCGTCCTCGGTCCATAAACATCAGGTTAGTTCATGTCAGGTGTGAGTAGCGTCCTCAGTCCATAAACATCTGGTTAGTTCATGTCAGGTGTGAGTAGCGTCCTTGGTCTATAAACATCTGGTTAGTTCATGTCAGGTGTGAGTAGCATCCTCAGTCCATAAACATCAGGTTAGTTCATGTCAGGTGTGAGTAGCATTCTCGGTCCATAAACATCAGATTAATTCATGTCATGTGTGAGTAGTGTCCTCGGTCCATAAACATCAGGTTAGTTCATGTCAGGTGTGAGTAGCGTCCTCGGTCCATAAACATCAGGTTAGTTCATGTCAGGTGTGAGTAGCGTCCTCGGTCCATAAACATCAGGTTAGTTCATGTCAGGTGTGAGTAGCATCCTCGTCCATAAATATCTGGTTAGTTCATGTCAGGTGTGAGTAGCGTCCTCTGTCCATAAACATCAGGTTAGTTCATGTCAAGTGTGAGTAGCGTCCTCGGTCCATAAACATCAGGTTAGTTCATGTCAGGTGTGAGTAGTGTCCTTGGTCCATAAACATCAGGTTAGTTCATGTCAGGTGTGAGTAGCGTCCTCCATCCATAAACATCAGGTTACTTCATGTCAGGTGTGAGTAGCATGCTCAGTCCATAAACATCAGGTTAGTTCATGTCAGGTGTGAGTAGCATCCTTGGTGCATAAACAGGTTAGTTCATGTCAGGTGTGAGTAGTATCCTTGGTCCATAAAAATCTGGTTAGTTCATGTCAGGAGTGAGTAGCATCCACGGTCCATAAACATCTGGTTAGTTCATGTCAGGTGTGAGTAGCGTCCTCGGTCCATAAATATCAGGGTGGTTCATGTCAGGTGTCAGTAGCGTCCTCGGTCCATAAACATCAGGTTAGTTCATGTCAGGTGTGAGTAGCGTCCTCGGTCCATAAACATCAGGTTAGTTCATGTCAGGTGTGAGTAGCATCCTCAGTCCATAAACATCAGGTTGGTTCACATCAGGTGTGAGTAGCATCCTCGGTCCATAAACATCAGGTTGGTTCATGTCAGGTGTGAGTAGCATCCTCTGTCCATAAACATCTGGCAAGTTCATGTCAGGTGTGAGTAGCATCCTCGGTCCATAAACATCAGGTTAGTTCATGTCAGGTGTGAGTAGCGTCCTCGGTCCATAAACATCAGGTTAGTTCATGTCAGGTGTGAGTAGCATCCTCAGTCCATGAACATGAGGTTAGTTCATTTCAGGTGGGAGTAGGGTCCTCGGTCCATACACATCAGGTTAGTTCATGTCAGGTGTGAGTAGCGTCCTTAGTCCATAAACATCAGGTTCGTTTCTGTCAGGTGTGAGTAGCATCCTCGGTCCATAAACATGAGGTTAGTTCATGTTAGGTTTGAGTAGCATCCTTGGTCCATAAACATGAGGTTAGTTCATGTCAGGTGTGAGTAGCATCCTCGGTCCGTAAACATCAGGTTAGTTTATGTCAGGTGTGAGTAGCATCCTCAGTCTACAAACATCTGGTTAGTCATGTCAGGTGTGAGTAGCATCTTCAGTCCATAAAGATTAAGTTAGTTCATGTCAGGTGTGAGTAGCGTCCTTTGTCCATAAACATCAGGTTAGTTCATGTCAGGTGTGAGTAGCATCCTCGGTACATAAACATCAGGTTAGGTCATGTCAGGTGTGAGTAGCATCTTCGGTCCATAAACAGGTTAATTCATGTCAGGTGTGAGAAGCGTCATCTGTCCATAAACATCAGGTTAGTTCATGTCAGTTCTGAATAGCATCCTCGGTCCATAAACATCAGGTTAGTTAATGTAAGGTGTGAGTAGTGTCCTCGGTCCGTAAACATCAGATTAGTTCATATCAGGTGTGAGTAGCGTCCTCGGTCCATGAACATCAGGTTAGTTCATGTCAGGTGTGATTAGCATCCTCGGTCCATGAACATCAGGTTAGTTCATGACAGGTGTGAGTAGCATCCTTGGTCCATAAAAAGGTTAGTTTATGTCAGGTTTGAGTAGCGTCCTCGGTCCATAAACATCAGATTAGTTCATGTCAGGTGTGATTAGCATCCTCGGTCCATAAGCATCAGGTAAGTTCATGTCCGGTGTCAGTAGCGTCCTTGGTCCATAAACATCAGGTTAGTTCATGTCAAGTGTGAGTAGCGCCCTCGGTCCATAAACATCAGGTTAGTTCATGTCAGGTGTGAGTAGCGTCCTCGGTCCATAAACATCAGGTTAGTTCATGTCAGGTGTGAGTAGCATCCTCTGTCCATAAACATCAGGTTAGTGCATGTCAGGTGTGAGTAGCATCCTCGGTCCATAAACATCAGGTTAGTTCATGTCAGGTGTGAGTAGCGTCCTCGGTCCATAGACATCAGGTTAGTTTATGTCAGGTGTGAGTAGCATCCTCAGTTGATAGACAGCAGGTTACTTCACGTCAGGTTTGAGTATCATCCTTGGTCCATAAACATCAGGTTAGTTCATGTCAGGTGTGAGTAGCGTCCTTTGTCCATAAACATCAGGTTAGTTCATGTCAGGTGTGAGTAGCGTACTTGGTCCATAAACATCAGGTTAGTTCATGTCAGGTGTGAGTAGCGTCCTCGGTCCATAAACATCAGGTTAGTTCATGTCAGGTGTGAGTAGCATCCTCTGTCCATAAACATCAGGTTAGTGCATGTCAGGTGTGAGTAGCATCCTCGGTCCATAAACATCAGGTTAGTTCATGTCAGGTGTGAGTAGCGTCCTCGGTCCATAAACATCAGGTTAGTTTATGTCAGGTGTGAGTAGCATCCTCAGTTGATAGACAGCAGGTTACTTCACGTCAGGTTTGAGTATCATCCTTGGTCCATAAACATCAGGTTAGTTCATGTCAGGTGTGAGTAGCGTCCTTGGTCCATAAACATCAGGTTAGTTTATGTCAGGTGTGAGTAGCATCCTCAGTTGATAGACAGCAGGTTACTTCACGTCAGGTTTGAGTATCATCCTTGGTCCATAAACATCAGGTTAGTTCATGTCAGGTGTGAGTAGCGTCCTTGGTCCATAAACATCAGGTTAGTTCATGTCAGGTGTGAGTAGCGTACTTGGTCCATAAACATCAGGTTAGTTTCTGTCAGGCTTGAGTAGCGTCCTTGGTCCATAAACATCAGGTTAGTTCATGTCAGGTGTGAGTAGCGTCCTCTGTCCATAAACATCAGGTTAGTTCATGTCAGGTGTGAGTAGCATCCTCGGTCCATACACATCAGGTTAGTTCATGTCAGGTGTGAGTAGCGTCCTCGGTCCATACACATCAGGTTAGTTCATGTCAGGTGTGAGTAGCGGCCTCGGTCCATAAACTTCAGGTTGGTTCATGTCAGGTGTGAGTAGCGTCCTCGGTCCATAAACATCAGGTTAGTTTCTGTCAGGTTTGAGTAGCGTTCTCGGTGCAAAAACAGGATAGTTTATGTCAGGTGGGAGTAGCATCCTTGGTCCATAAACATCAGGTTAGTTCATGTCAGGTGTGAGTAGCGTCCTTGGTCCATAAACATCAGGTTAGTTCATGTCAGGTGTGAGTAGCGTCCTTGGTCCATAAACATCAGGTTAGTTTCTGTCAGGTTTGAGTAGCGTCCTTGGTCCATAAACATCAGGTTAGTTCATGTCAGGTGTGAGTAGCGTCTTCGGTCCATAAACATCAGGTTAGTTCATGTCAGGTGTGAGTAGCGTCCTCCGTCCATAAACATCAGGTTAGTTCATGTCAGGTGTGAGTAGCGTCCTCGGTCCATACACATCAGGTTAGTTCATGTCAGGTGTGAGTAGTGTCCTCGGTCCATAAACTTCAGGTTGGTTCATGTCAGGTGTGAGTAGCGTCCTCGGTCCATAAACATCAGGTTAGTTTCTGTCAGGTTTGAGTAGCGTTCTCGGTGCATAAACAGGTTAGTTCATGTCAGGTGGGAGTAGCATCCTTGGTCCATAAACATCAGGTTAGTTCATGTCAGGTGTGAGTAGCGTCCTTGGTCCATAAACATCAGGTTAGTTCATGTCAGGTGTGATTAGCGTTCTCAGTCCATAAACATCAGGTTAGTTCATGTTAGGTGTGAGTAGCGTCCTCGGTGCATAAACATCAGGCTAGTTCATGTCAGGTGTGAGTAGCGTCCTTGGTCCATAAACATCAGGTTAGTTCATGTCAGGTGTGATTAGCTTCCTCGGTCCACGACCATCAGGTTAGGTCATGTCAGGTGTGAGTAGCATCCTCGGTCCATAAACATCAGGTTAGTTCATATCAGGTGGGAGTAGCATCCTTGGTCCATAAACATCAGGTTAGTTCATGTCAGGTGTGAGTAGCGTCCTTGGTCCATAAACATCAGGTTAGTTCATGTCAGGTGTGATTAGCGTTCTCAGTGCATAAACATCAGGTTAGTTCATGTTAGGTGTGAGTAGCGTCCTCGGTGCATAAACATCAGGCTAGTTCATGTCAGGTGTGAGTAGCGTCCTTGGTCCATAAACATCAGGTTAGTTCATGTCAGGTGTGATTAGCTTCCTCGGTCCACGACCATCAGGTTAGTTCATGTCAGGTGTGAGTAGCATCCTCGGTCCATAAACATCAGGCTACTTCATGTCAGGTGTGAGTAGCGTCCTTGGTCCATAAACATCAGGTTAGTTCATGTCAGGTATGAGTAGCGTCCTTGGTCCATAAACATCAGGTTAGTTCATGTCAGGTGTGATTAGCGTTCTCAGTCCATAAACATCAGGTTAGTTCATGTTAGGTGTGAGTAGCGTCCTCGGTGCATAAACATCAGGCTAGTTCATGTCAGGTGTGAGTAGCGTCCTTGGTCCATAAACATCAGGTTAGTTCATGTCAGGTGTGATTAGCTTCCTCGGTCCACGACCATCAGGTTAGTTCATGTCAGGTTTGAGTATCATCCTCGGTCCATAAACATCAGGTTAGTTCATGTCAGGTGTGAGTAGCATCCTCGGTCCATAAACATCAGGCTACTTCATGTCAGGTGTGAGTAGCGTCCTTGGTCCATAAACATCAGGTTAGTTCATGTCAGGTGTGAGTAGCATCCTTGGTCCATAAACAGCAGGTTAGTTCATGGCAGGTGTGAGTAGCTATTTAAGAAGGCAGGTTCCTCATGTGAAATGTGTGTAGATCATTCAGTCGAAAGAGATGTAACTCTTCCATATCAGGACTGAGTACCCTCACCCCTCCTATAGTACCCACATTTGAGGTTGTCCCATGCTTCAGTGAGTCACTCTCAGTCCATAAATATCACATTGCCAAAGAAAGGCTGTGTGTCCACATCCCTGTTTTTCACCGTAAAATGTGGTATTTATAGCCCTTCCTTTCCTTTTTGTAAAATCAAAACTATATACACTAGAATGCAAAGTAAAACCCAGGACTGGATTAACTATACATTTTAATATGGGCTTCATTAAAATGAAAAAGAAAACGTTCCTCGTGGACACCCGGGTCATACCCACCCCCCTCTACCCTCCTGGTCACCGTGTTCATATTTGAGAACTAGAACAAAAACCTTGATGGTTTTCAGTTTTCCATGAAAATCCATATCCTTTGATGTGACATATTAAGGAGACTTCACACACTCTGTGGACATGGCTCGTGTGTGCGTGGACCTCCAAAAGACACTTCCAGTTACCATTGACCAGGTCAGATGGATGCTGGAAACTTTCCACTTCTACTGGGAACCATGGATTAATCAGATCCACAGACAGTATTACAGCTGTCTCTACCTGCTGGTTTTAGAATAAGTGCACAGTTATTGATTGATATCATTTATTGAGATCACAAATGCCTGAAGGTGTCTTGACTCTGGTGTCTGTGTGATCAGAAGCAGCAGAAAATTAGTGGGAAAGTGGAAACAGCCAAGATTTAAGTTGCTTTCTGAAACTAGTCATACTCTGCTGATTTTTCAGATGTCCAGGAAGTGCGTTCCAAAGTTTGCAAGTGAGACCTCTTCCAACCAGCAGGTCCTCCATCTAAAAACCTGCATGTGTGAGAGACATTCCTGGAGCAGAAATCACTTCCTCTGGCTTAGAGGTGACTTATTTCCTTCATGATTGCTTCAGACCCCCACTATCATTACAAGCAAAGCCCCCGGGCACAGGACTCCCATCTAATCATTCAGCACACACCATGAAACAGACAGTTCCATTAGCAGCATTTTAAAGAAAATTAGATATCTCCTCCCATAAGGATACTTTCACACTGCTATTCAACCCAAATATTAAACCCCAGTCACCCACAGCACTAGTCATACCACAGTATGCTTCGGACCACCGTAGGTCATGGGATTCACTGCTGGCACAAGACATCTCGACCGCATGAGTCCAGTTCTTCAAGGCCTTCACTGTCTCCTGTAGAAGCCAAGATCACCTCCAAACCTGGCTGCCTTTTCTAGAAAGCTTTACATGTGAACAAACCCTCATGCTTGCCCATCACATGTGACATCCCTGGAAGGTAAATAGGTTTTAAGAAGCAGAACTTTTCTATAGTTAGAAACATGCAAACTCAGTACCAAACAGGCTGTTCTGGCCATGTCCTAACAACTCCCCTTTGCCTGAGTTGTAAAGTCACCCACCTCTACTATTGGACAGCAGTCAGTCATCTTACACAGCTCTCTGGAAGTTGCATCTGGCTGCCATCATCCACAAGGCATGCACCTATTGGTTTCCAGTCTCTTCCATATGCATTTATTTATGGTTTTGTATATCATGAACTAGACCTAGTAGGGTGGCAAATCGCTTTACATAGTAGAACTGGGTACAGCAGTATAAGCCAGAGGGAGACTATCCATGAAAACATAACCTAACAGGAAGCATAAGTGCTTCAGGATCGAGGAGTACATTAGGGAGGCGGGAAGAGAATTAAATTCATGCAACATTAGAGTGGGTTTGCAGAGAGGTGGAATCCGTACACAGCAAAAATGTACTCAGATAAGGGTACAATGAGGAACCAGTTTATTGCAGAAGTATTGTGTGAAGAGTAGCTTCATTACCTCACAGTAGAAGACTTTGTGTAAAGGATCCATTTTGATAGCAGGAGGGAATGAGTGCCATACTCTGGGTGCACACCCTGATAAGTAATGCAAAATTGCATGTTTAGTTTCTACCCCATTCTTACCTTCTGGTTACCATCTCACACCTTCATCTCTCCTATGCAGCTAAGTTCTCTGGCCCCAAAATATAAAAAAATAGAAAATTATTAGATTTCATCAAATGTGTAGTATTAGCTGAAATAAGAGGCAACCAAATCTGTTATGTTCAGCAGACGTTTAAAAGCATGCTTACATCGGACAGGTGGCAAGCTCAAGACTGGGGGAGCTGCTCTACCCTGACAGGCTTGAGATCTTTTGAGAAGCTTCTCACACCTGATATTGAAAGATTGCAATCGCAGCCAGCTTGCACATAAATGTCACCCTTTGCACATTTAACTGGGGCAGAAATCTCCCACACAGATTCTGTCCGGTGCCCATGGTAGGGAGTGGGACTGGGAGACCGGAGAAGGAGAGGTCTGGAATAAGCTCAAAGGCTGAAGCTGGGGTGTGCTAGAAAAGTTTCTTAGGACTGACTCATGTCTTCCAGAGCCCAGCCAGGAAGGACTTCCAGCTGATGGAGGGAACACTGGAGAAGAAGCACGTGTTGCAACCTGGTGGGAGGAAGGTAAGTGCTCTACGTATGACTGGCACTAAGAAGTGCGTTGTAGCCAATGTTTGTGATGCACAAGCGGGATCTGTTTTACAAGTTGACTACGTGACCAGGAATGAAGCATGGATTCCTCAAAGATGGAGGATCTATATCTACACTGACACTGGGGGTTCACATTTAACTGGGTTATTACTGTGGCTGTAGATGCAGTAAAATAACATTCCACACAGAGAACAGGCAAGAGGACCGCTGCCTGCTCAACCTGTAAAGTGACCCTACTGAATGGTCCCCAGGGATCATAAGTTTGAAATCCTCTGATCATATCCAGAAGATCCTCCCTCTTGCATCCTTTGATTTCGTATTGGATGCAATCATCAATATTCATACTAGTTTTGATGAGAGAACACCTATGCAATGCATTCCTGTGCTGATGACTACGCATGTAGTGCCTCGAGGGACTGACACGTCAGTGTTACTGTGCTGATCCAGCGCAAATAGACTTTTAAATCTCTGCGTTGCAAGCTGACTGGTTTCTGTTCTGTGCTAAGCGATGAGTTATGTACCAAATTAACAACGTTTTATTCATGTTCTTTGCTAGAAATAAGGTGTCTTCTATCTCTTCCTATCATGATTGCAAAATATTAATTTTGGCATTTATAAATATTCATATGATTGCAAAACCTATCTCCAAGCTTTACCATTAAACATATATTTTCAAACAATGTTTGATCAATAGAGCAAACTAGATACTAATAAGTAACACAAAATTTGGCAATTTCTCAAATTTCAACAGAGTAATTTAAATTTTGCCCATGCCTAATTGTGAGGGGACAGAATGGGCTGCCGTAACGAGATGCTGAGTTGGAGAAAGGTTTGGCCAGTAAGGTTCTGAAGAAAATATTATTTTCTTGATAAAGTGGGAAATTTTACCAGTGGCAATGCTGTTTGGGGACTTAACATGGAGAGACTGGCAGACCTGCCCCTTGCCTTACCAGCTATTTCTCTGGTACAATTAAGTTAATGTCCTACATGGCCCGGGGCCTCGACTTAGAGGTCTCTTATTCTGCCGCATCGCAGCCAAGAGGCAAGGAAATTATAACTCTCACACGCAGGGTGAAGGCTAACACAGTTAAAATTTTATCTGGGTTGGAACTATCCTCTCCTCTAAGGCACAAATCGACTCTTATTCAGAACCACTATGTAAATATTGTTATACATATAGTATAAACTTTTGTTTATCAGAACATCTCAGAAATGCTGACCGGTGAAACTCACAAATAGACTCATGGTGTGTGACATGGGGTTTCTCCTAAATGCTCTTCTCTGGCCGTGGTGTCATCTTATCCTTTTTTTAATAAAAGATACTCAGAACTAAAAGAAGCAAAGTGCACCTAAACAAATTCTAACTTTAGTGCTCTTTTTCTTTTTGATTGGTAGGCAACATGTCGCACATGGATGAAGTGCCACGCTGTGCTAGTGAGACAAACCCTATGCTTCTACCAGGACCGCAAAGATCCACTTAAGGTAACAGTTGGTGGCTACTAGAATATATCATAAGCTGTAGAAATTATTCACTGCGTTCTACAACATGGCAACTCAATTAATATGGTCAAATGGTTTATATATCTCTGCAGAAATGATGTGAGATATAATTCTAATACAAAACTGATCTAATGGAAGATGTTACCTTGTGGAGATATGGCGTAGTAGAGATATTAGTCTCCTGGAGGTGGGGTTTCGAGTAGAGGTGGTCTGTAGTTGAGTTGGGATTTATTGCAGATGGAGTATAGAATGGATGGACTCTTGTTGAGATGGGCTTTAGAACAAATGCAATCTATAGGAGAAGGAGGCTGGTACAGATGGGTTGATTCAAAGATAGGGTCTAGAAAAGATGGAGTCTAATACAGACAAACCCTTGTAGAGATAGAGTGGAAATCTGCTCTAGCAGAGAATGAGTCTAATAGAGGTAGAGTCTAATAGAGATGAGCCTTTGTAGAGATGGAGTAGAGATCAACTCTAGCACCAAGGAACTCTAGTAGATATGGAGATTAGTAGAGATTAGCCCTTGTTGAAATTGAGTCTATTCAAAATCAACTTTAGTAAAGTTGAGTCGAGGTGACATCTAGTAGAAATGACCCTTGCTGAGATAGAGTCTAGAAGAGATGAGGTCTTCAAAAGATTAAATGCATCAGAAATGGAGTCTAGAAAAGTTAGAGGTCTCGTAGATGTGAGTTCTATTAGAGATGAAGTCTAGAAGAGATGGGGTCTTGTAAATGTGAGTTCTATCAGCGATAGAGTCTAGAAGAGATGCAGGTCTTGTAGGCATGAGTTCTATTAGAGATGGTGTTTAGAAAAGATGGAGGTCTCATAGATGTGAGTTGTATCAGAGATGGAGTCTTGAAGAGATGGAGGTCTCATAGATGTGAGTTCTATCAGAGATGGAGTCTAGAAGAGATGGTGTCTAGTACATGTGAGTTGTATTATAGATGGAGTCTAGCAGAGATCGAGTTTTGTAGATATGAGTTCTATTAGAGATGAGGTTAAGCAGAGATGGTGTCTCTTGTGAGTTCTATTAGAGATGGAGTCTAGCAGAGATTTACCAGATGGTGTCTGAAAGAGTTAGAGTCCAGTAGGCATTGGAGTTTACTAGACAATATCTCTAGTAGAGACGAAGTGTAAACATTATAAAGTCTACTAGATATGAGGTTTAGTAGAGACGACACATACAAGAGATGGAAACTAGCATAGATCAGCAGTTGTAGCAATGGGAGACTAGAAGAGATAGAATTTTTAAGAGATGATCTCCCGTACAGATGGAGTGTAGTTTAAATGAGCCGTAGTATTGGTGGTGTCTATTGGAAATGTGTTCTACGTATGCAGTTGAGGGAAGATAAGCGTCCAGTAGAGATAAGAGTGCGCTTGCAAAATTGGTGTTTTGAGGAGAATGAGTCTCAGTGAATTATCATTGAGGTGAGATAAGGTTCTAGTGAAGATGTAGCCTTGTGAAGGACTACTGGAAGTGGGGACCTTGCGTAAATGTTGCTTAGGTGAGATGGGGTGTAATACAGAAGTGATCTAATGGAGTTTGAATCTGGTGAAGATAGTGTTAAGGGAAGATGCAATCATAGGGCAGTGGGTCATCTTAGACATGCAGTTTTGAAGCAATAGGGTCCATTCGACTTTGGGTCTAGTTGAGATGGGGCCTAATTTAGATGGCTGTCTACTGCAAGATGAAATGGAGTATGGTCCAGAATTCCACAGAGTTACATAAAACACTCCACAAGATTCCACCGAGTTCTTCCCACCCCTAGCTGTTGGCCTTGTCCACTCTAGTTATGCCTTAGTGCAATTAACAGCTCTCAGTCACCTATGCCTAGACCAGACGCATTACAGGGCACATCACACAGCGCAAACGGGAATGACTTTGGAAACTCATTGCATCGACAACAGAATAATAAAGGGCCAAGTGGACCCTGCCATGACAATGCAAACCTATGTATGACCTGTAGGCTATGTGTGCGCAACAGTAGTTAAAGTATGTTGCCTACAGTGTTCCTACTGTTTCTAAGTGCTAGAAATGTTATGTTACTATACCTCCAGGAGGATGTAAGGCTGAGGTAGCCTTGCTAGGATTCAAACTTGTGAACTTCTGACCAATGTTGTTCTCCTGCAGTGAGGGCACTAGTGGTCTGAAGGCAGATGGTTTGTGCAGGTCTGCCGCCTTCCATCATCTCCGGTTGAGTTATCAAAGTATCCCTCCCGTCCTCCTACACTCTGGGGACCATGGGCCTAAAGGACCCACCAATCCACAGGGCAGAAGTTTGGTGCAGGTGTGCCAGGGTCCACCATCGCAGGAAGACAAGGACATGTGCTGCCCATTGCAGTCAGTGAGGGGACCTTGGGCCTAAAGGACCCACCAATCCACAGGGCAGAAGCTTGGTGCAGGTGTGCCAGGGTCCATCATCGCAGAAAGACAAGGACATGCGCGGCCCCTTGCAGTCAGTGTGCAAGAGTTGGGTCTGAGAGAGCGGAAGTGCATGCATAGCCACGCCCCTCCTTTATGAGTGCACCTGTAGCCACGCCCCTCACTCAGGAATGGATCTGCAGCTCTGCCTCTCTTTTAAGAATGCACATGTGAAGGCAGATCTCTACTTTATGGATGAGGCTCTCTAGAAATGCACAGGTATCCACACCTCTCCCTTAGGAGTGCACATGTATCCTCCCCTCTCCCTTAGGAGTGCACATGTATCCTCCCCCTCCCTTAGGAATGCACAGGTATCCACCCCTCTCCCTTAGGAATGCACATATATCCACCCCTCTTCCTTAGTAATGCACGTGTATCCTCCCCTTTCCTTTTGAAATGCATATGTGTACCCATGCCTGATCTTTATTAAAGTACATGTATCCGCCCCTCTCCCTTAGGAGTGCACATGTATCCGCCCCTCTCCCTTAGGAATGCACAAGTGCAGACATGACTCTCTTTCAACAGAGGACAGTCATTGCAGAGATTGCCCCTCAGGCCCCTGGCAATGGTTTAACCCTCTCTTTCCTTCTCCCCCACAGAGCTCCACCGGGGCTGTACCACTGAAGTTGGCGGGGGCACTCTGCTCCCTGGACACAGAGTATACCAAAAGGAGCAACTGCTTCCGGCTACAGTGAGTTATCTTCTTACCTCTCAGGGTGAGGGTGCATGCTGGTGGAGGGGGCACTATTGGAGAAGAATGCAGGCCGTGGTGAGGGAATGCTCCAGGATTATACGGAGGGGTCCAGGCAGGAGCAGGTGAGGGGCCCTGAATTTGTCAGAGGGGTTCATGCAACGCCCTATGCGAGGCCAAGAGTACTGAGCAGGAGGGCAGGGGTGCACGGAACAAAAAGAGGTGCACATATACTGGAGAAGAAGGGGGTCGGTGTGCAGAGATAGATTGTAAAATATTGGATTGTTAGTAGTTGGCGTGGATGACTACCCACCTCAAGGAGTTTTCAACAAGTTTAACCTTTGTCGGGGGAAAACCCTCAAAGTCACTAAATTAACCTGAACTCAACCCCCAGATACTATGGCACAGGGCAGACACTTAACTTAGAGCAGAGTGCAAAGTATTTATGCAGTACCAAAACAGTAATAAAGTCATAATTCAAGACAATAAAAATCCCAAACTGATTTAGAGAAATAGAGTAACATGTAATAAAATGACAACAAAATGAAAAAAAAATCAATAAGGAAAACTGGAGATATGAATTTTTAAAGTTGTAAAGGGAAATAGTGCCAAAAAGCCCAAAGCACTAATAATAGTCAGTGATCACCATACACTGTAACATAGGCACAATTTGAGGCAGACTGCGATGGACGGTGGGTCGGATACACCAGCCAGGTTTGTCCCAGTCAAAGATTTGTCCTTCTGATTTTAGTCCTTTAAGTGATGGATCACGGCCCCTTGTTAACCAATTGGGTAAAAGTTACCAGAGCCAACCCTAACACAGTTTTCCGTAGTTCCTGTTTGTCTGTTTCGGCTTACTGCAAGCATGCGTAAAATGCAATGTATCAGAGCATTTTCAAGATGGTGTAAGTCTGCAGCCACCCTAAACTTGTGCTATGATGGCTGGGGTGTCTATGAGGAGTAATCCTGTTGTAAAGACCACATCTAACAATAAAATACAGTTTAGAACAGGTACCGTACCCACAACAAACCCAGAGACAGATTTCTGGTAGAATGAAAACAGAGCACTTCAGCAACCAGACAGTGGATCCACAGGAATTGTCTTGGTATTCTGTTCTCTCCCCTTTCAGTTGTGCCCAAGAGGTATATGTAAACCATGCAGGCCTGTCAAGCAGGATTTGACAATCAGACAGGGATTTGACACTGCAGTGTTAAAAAGGAGGCCCACAGCTCCTGCCCTACATACTCGGTGCAGGTCAGGGGAGTCATCTGGCGATTCAGGTCAGCCTATTGTTTGTTTCCTAGAAGACATTTCATACCTATTTACTCCTATTCAAGTCTAATTAATGTCTGGGAAAAGTTTGACAGCCAATCCAAATTAGCTTCCAGGAACTTCAGGCAGGGAAAAGATACATTTCCAAAGTTACTTTTACTTAATATTTATTAAAAATCTGATGTCACCATTGAATTTGTTCCCATTCCCAGGATACAGTATTAGGATTTTAATCTGTGCTCGGGTTTCATCCACAGGACAGCCAGACCTGCCACACTCAAAATAGCTTTTGGGTGCTAGTCACTGGAAGGACATAGCAACATTACATTTCTACATTGCTTTTAAATACCTTGTACCCTGTCTAGATGGCTACAAGGCCTACATAGGGGTGACCTATTAATATTTGAAAGTTAGGTTTTTACTTGTCAAAATGGTTTATTTTGACAGGTCAAATGACAGTTTTTATTCTGCTACATTCAGGCTACACTAGTATGCCTGAATCTATGTTTGCACTGACACAACAGGTGTGCAGTCTACTAGTGCAATTTAACTTACAGTCCCTGGGTACATTTTGGACCGTATACCAGGGTTTATAGGAAAGTTAAATGTACCGATTAGGAATATGCCAATTTGACCATGTTTAAAGGGGAGCACAGGCACTTTCCTACGGGTTAGCAGGAGTAAAGTACAGAGTTCAATGCCAGCAGGCATATAGGATACAGTAAAAGATGAAAAATGTAGGGTAAATGCAGAGAAAAGGTGGTTTTCCTACATATATGGTCAAAGATAGGACCCAGAGAGCCCCAGTTTACGGAGTAGTACAGGTTGAAAGTAACAGAGTGGGAGGGTTTCATGCAGTGGCGAGAGGGTGATCAAGGGAGGAGACAGGAAGCGGTGCAATGGAGAGAGAGTGGTTCTTGGAGGAGATGGGAAGAGGTTCAGTGGAAAGATGGTGGTCCATGGAGGAGACAGGAAGAGGTACAGTGGAGAGAGGGTGGTCCATGGAGGAGACAGGAGGAGGTGGTGCAGTGGGCAGAAGGTAGTCCTTGGAGGAGACTGAAAGAGGTGTACTGAAGAGAAGGTGGTCCATGGAGGAGACAGGAAGAGGTGCAGTGGAGAGAGGGTGGTCTGTGTATGAGACATGAAGAGGTGCAGTGGAGAGAAGGTTGTCCTTGGAGGAGCTGGGAAGAGGTGAAGTGGAGAGAGGGTGGTCCTTGGAGGAGCTGGGAAGAGGTGAAGTGGACAGAGGGTGGTCTGTGTAGGAGACATGAAGAGGTGCAGTGAAGAGAGTGTGGTCCATGGAGGAGACGAGAAGTCGTGAGGCGGAGAGAGGGTGTGTAGGAAAGTACCATCTTGCCTGGCATGTTACCCCCATTTTTCACTGTATATATGTTGTTTTAGTTGTATGTGTCACTGGGACCCTGGTAACCCAGGGCCCCAGTGCTCATAAGTGTGCCTGAATGTGTTACCTGTGTAGTGACTAACTGTCTCACTGAAGCTCTGCTAATCAGAACCTCAGTGGTTATGCTCTCTCATTTCTTTCCAAATTGTCACTGACAGGCTAGTGACCATTTTTACCAATTTACATTGGCTTACTGGAACACCCTTATAATTCCCTAGTATATGGTACTGAGGTACCCAGGGTATTGGGGTTCCAGGAGATCCCTATGGGCTGCAGCATTTCTTTTGCCACCCATAGGGAGCTCTGACAATTCTTACACAGGCCTGCCACTGCAGCCTGAGTGAAATAACGTCCACGTTATTTCACAGCCATTTTACACTGCACCTAAGTAACTTATAAGTCACCTATATGTCTAACCTTTACCTGGTAAAGGTTAGGTGCAAAGTTACTTAGTGTGAGGGCACCCTGGCACTAGCCAAGGTGCCCCCACATTGTTCAGAGCCAATTCCCTGAACTTTGTGAGTGCGGGGACACCATTACACGCGTGCACTACATATAGGTCACTACCTATGTGTAGCTTCACCATGGTAACTCCGAATATGGCCATGTAACATGTCTAGGATCATGGAATTGCCCCCTCTATGCCATCCTGGCATTGTTGGTACAATTCCATGATCCCAGTGGTCTGTAGCACAGACCCTGGTACTGCCAAACTGCCCTTCCTGGGGTTTCACTGCAGCTGCTGCTGCTGCCAACCCCTCAGACAGGCATCTGCCCTCCTGGGGTCCAGCCAGGCCTGGCCCAGGATGGCAGAACAAAGAACTTCCTCTGAGAGAGGGTGTGACACCCTCTCCCTTTGGAAAATGGTGTGAAGGCAGGGGAGGAGTAGCCTCCCCCAGCCTCTGGAAATGCTTTCTTGGGCACAGATGTGCCCAATTCTGCATAAGCCAGTCTACACCGGTTCAGGGACCCCTTAGCCCCTGCTCTGGCGCGAAACTGGACAAAGGAAAGGGGAGTGACCACTCCCCTGACCTGCACCTCCCCTGGGAGGTGTCCAGAGCTCCTCCAGTGTGCTCCAGACCTCTGCCATCTTGGAAACAGAGGTGCTGCTGGCACACTGGACTGCTCTGAGTGGCCAGTGCCACCAGGTGACGTCAGAGACTCCTGCTGATAGGCTCCTTCAGGTGTTAGTAGCCTATCCTCTCTCCTAGGTAGCCAAACCCTCTTTTCCGGCTATTTAGGGTCTCTGTCTCTGGGGAAACTTTAGATAACGAATGCATGAGCTCAGCCGAGTTCCTCTGCATCTCTCTCTTCACCTTCTGATAAGGAATCGACCGCTGACCGCGCTGGAAGCCTGCAAACCTGCAACATAGTAGCAAAGACGACTACTGCAACTCTGTAACGCTGATCCTGCCGCCTTCTCGACTGTTTTCCTGCTTGTGCATGCTGTGGGGGTAGCCTGCCTCCTCTCTGCACCAGAAGCTCCGAAGAAATCTCCCGTGGGTCGACGGAATCTTCCCCCTGCAACCGCAGGCACCAAAAAGCTGCATTACCGGTCCCTTGGGTCTCCTCTCAGCACGACGAGCGAGGTCCCTCGAATCCAGCGACTCTGTCCAAGTGACCCCCACAGTCCAGTGACTCTTCAGCCCAAGTTTGGTGGAGGTAAGTCCTTGCCTCACCTCGCTGGGCTGCATTGCTGGGAACCGCGACTTTGCAGCTACTCCGGCCCCTGTGCACTTCCGGTGGAAATCCTTTGTGCACAGCCAAGCCTGGGTCCACGGCACTCTAACCTGCATTGCACGACTTTCTAAGTTGGTCTCCGGCGACGTGGGACTCCTTTGTGCAACTTCGGCGAGCACCGTTTCACGCATCCTCGTAGTGCCTGTTTCTGGCACTTCTCCGGGTGCTACCTGCTTCAGTGAGGGCTCTTTGTCTTGCTCGACGTCACCTCTCTCTTCAGGTCCAATTTGCGACCTCCTGGTCTCTCCTGGGCCCCAGCAGCGTCCAAAAATGCCAAACGCACGATTTGCGTGTAGCAAGGCTTGTTGGCGTCCTTCCGGCGGGAAAACACTTCTGCACGACTCTCCAAGGCGAGAGGGATCCGTCCACCAAAGAGGAAGTCTCTAGCCCTTTTTGTTCCTGCAGAAACCTCAGCTTCTTCTGTCCAGTTGAAGCTTCTTTGCACCCGCAGCTGGCATTTCCTGGGCATCTGCCCATCTCCTACTTGCTTGTGACTTTTGGACTTGGTCCCCTTGTTCCACAGGTACCCTAGATTGGAAATCCACAGTTGTTGCATTGCTGGTTTGTGTCTTTCCTGCATTATTCCTCTAACACGACTATTTTGTCCTTAGGGGAACTTTAGTGCACTTTGCACTCACTTTTCAGGGTCTTGGGGAGGGTTATTTTTCTAACTCTCACTATTTTCTAATAGTCCCAGCGACCCTCTACAAGGTCACATAGGTTTGGAGTCCATTCGTGGTTCGCATTCCACTTTTGGAGTATATGGTTTGTGTTGCCCCTATCCCTATGTTTCCCCATTGCATCCTTTTGTAACTATACATTGTTTGCACTGTTTTCTAAGACTATACTGCATATTTTTGCTATTGTGTATATATATCTTCTGTATATTTCCTATCCTCTCACTGAGGGTACACTCTAAGATACTTTGGCATATTGTCATAAAAATAAAGTACCTTTATTTTTAGTATAACTGTGTACTGTGTTTTCTTATGATATTGTGCATATGACACTAAGTGGTACTGTAGTAGCTTCACACGTCTCCTAGTTCAGCCTAAGCTGCTCTGCTAAGCTACCATTATCTATCAGCCTAAGCTGCTAGACACCCTATACACTAATAAGGGATAACTGGGCCTGGTGCAAGGTGCAAGTACCCCTTGGTGCTCACTACAAGCCAGTCCAGCCTCCTACATTGGTTGTGCAGTGGTGGGATAAGTGCTTGAGACTACTTACCACTCTTGTCATTGTACTTTTCATAAGAGAAAAATATACAAAACAAGGTCAGTGTATATACACATAGCCAAAAAGTTTTGCATTTCCTCTTTTCACTCTTTTCTAAGTGCTGAAAAGTACTTCTAAACTTTCAAAAAGTTCTTAAAAGCTTAAAAAGTTTTTTTCTGTCTTTCCAAAAAGTTCTGAAAACTTTTGTCTCTTTCTCTATCACTTTAACTCTCTCTAAAAAATGTCTGGCACAGGCCAAAGTGTTGATCTGTCCAAACTTGCATATGACAACCTTAGCTGGAAAAGAGCAAGGAGTCTCTGTATAGAGAGAGGTTTGAGTGTAGGGAAGAATCCTGCCTTGGAACTGTTAATTAACATGCTTAGAGAACAGGATAAGGCCATAGGTGCCCCATCTGTTGAAAAAGTACCTAATAGTTCCCAATCAGATTCAGGGACTCCCCCAGGAAAAGATTCAGGAAAGAAACTTCCTAGCCTGCCCATTACTAGACAATCTAGCATAGATGGTAATGATGATGAGCCACACCATAGAAATAGTGTTGTCTCACATCATAGCAAAAGCATTTATTCTCACCATACTGGTAGTAATGTTTCTGTAAACCAAGCTGTTAAGTTGGCTTCTGTAAGGGACAGGTCTCCTTCTGTTCATTCCCATCATAGCTCTGTTTCTAGAAATGTCCCTCCCACCAACCCTGATGACAGAATGTTAGAGAGGGAACTCAATAAGTTGAGGGTGGAACAAACCTTAGAAGCTTAAAAAGCAACAGCTGGATTTGGATAGACAGTCTTTTGAATTAGAGAAGGAAAGACAGAAGTTGGGTTTAGATACCCATGGTGGCAGCAGCAGTATTCCCCATAGTCATCCTGCAAAAGAGCATGATTCCAGGAATCTGCACAAGATAGTTCCCCCTTATAAGGAGGGGGATGACATTAACAAGTGGTTTGCTGCACTTGAGAGGGCCTGTGTTGTACAGGATGTCCCTCAAAGGCAGTGGGCTGCTATCCTATGGCTATCATTTAGTGGAAAAGGTAGGGATAGGCTCCTTACTGTGAAAGAAAATGATGCTAATAATTTCCAAGTTCTTAAGAATGCACTCCTGGATGGTTATGGCTTAACCACTGAACAGTACAGGATAAAGTTCAGAGAGACCAAAAAGGAGTCTTCACAAGACTGGGTTGATTTCATTGACCAGGCAGTGAAGGCCTTGGAGGGGTGGTTACATGGCAGTAAAGTTACTGATTATGACAGCCTGTATAACTTGATCCTGAGAGAGCATATTCTTAATAATTGTGTGTCTGATTTGTTGCACCAGTACTTGGTGGACTCTGATCTGACCTCTCCCCAAGAATTGGGAAAGAAGGCAGACAAATGGGTCAGAACAAGAGTGAACAGAAAAGTTCATACAGGGGGTGACACAGATGGCAACAAAAAGAAGGATGGTAAGTCTTCTGACAAGGGTGGGGACAAATCTAAAAATGAGTCTTCATCAGGCCCACAAAAACACTCTGGTGGGGGTGGTGGGTCCAAATCCTCCTTTAATCAGAACAAGGAAAAGAAACCATGGTGCTATTTATGTATAATAAAAGGCCATTGGACAACAGATCTCAGTTGTCCAAAGAAAGGCACCACAGCTCCTACCACTACAACCCCTACTGCTACACCTAGTGTCCCTACTAATAGCAGTGGTGGTGGGAGCAAACCTACTAATAGCCAATCCAAGGGAGTAGCTGGGCTCACTTTTGGTAATTTAGTTGGGGTTGGTCTGATTAGGGAGACCACAGAGGCTACTTTAGTCTCTGAAGGGGCTATTGATTTAGCCACTTTGGTTGCTTGCCCCCATAACTTGGAGAAGTACAAGCAACTAACCCTAATAAATGGTGTTGAGGTCCAGGCCTACAGGGACACAGGTGCCAGTGTCACAATGGTGATTGAGAAACTGGTGCACCCTGAACAACACATACTTGGACACCAGTACCAAGTAACCGATGCTCACAACATAACACAAAGCCACCCCATGGCTGTTGTAAATCTCAACTGGGGGGGGGTAACTGGTCCAAAGAAAGTTGTGGTAGCTTCAGATTTACCTGTAGACTGTCTATTAGGGAATGATTTGGAGACATCAGCTTGGTCAGATGTGGAGTTGGAGGCCCATGCAGCAATGCTGGGCATCCCAGGGCATATTTTTGCTTTGACAAGGGCTCAGGCCAAAAAGCAAAAAGGACAGGGAAGCTTGGATCCTGGAACAATGGACCAAGTGCTCCCTAAAGCTAGGGCTAGTAGAAGCAAACCACTTCCTACTATCCCTCCCTCTACAGTGGATTCTACTTCTGAGGAAGAAGAATTCCCTCCCTGTGCAGAACCTACACCAGAGGAGCTGGAAGCAGACACTGCTGAACTTTTGGGTGAAGGGGGGCCTGCCAGGGAGGAGCTGAGTGTGGCACAGCAAACCTGTCCCACATTAGAGGGTCTCAGACAGCAAGCTGTCAAACAGGCTAATGGGGATGTCAGTGACTCTCACAGAGTTTACTGGGAGGACAACCTCTTGTACACTGAGCATAGGGATCCTAAACCTGGAGCTGCCAGGAGATTAGTGATTCCTCAGGAGTACAGGAAGTTCCTCCTAACACTGGCACATGACATTCCCTTAGCTGGGCACCTGGGTCAAATGAAAACTTGGGACAGATTGGTACCATTGTTTCATTGGCCTAGGATGTCTGAGGACACAAAGGAATTTTGTAAGTCCTGTGAAACCTGTCAAGCCAGTGGCAAGACAGGTGGCACCCCAAAGGCACCCCTTATCCCACTGCCTGTGGTTGGGGTTCCCTTTGAAAGGGTAGGGGTTGACATAGTTGGCCCCCTTGACCCTCCTACTGCTTCAGGCAATAGGTTTATCTTGGTGGTAGTGGACCATGCCACAAGATATCCTGAAGCTATTCCTTTAAGGACCACTACAGCTCCTGCAGTGGCAAAGGCCCTCCTGGGAATATTTTCCAGGGTGGGCTTCCCAAAGGAAGTAGTATCAGACAGAGGAAGCAATTTCATGTCTGCATACTTAAAGGCCATGTGGAAGGAGTGTGGTGTAACTTACAAGTTCACAACACCCTATCATCCACAAACAAATGGACTGGTGGAGAGATTTAATAAAACTCTCAAAGGCATGATTATGGGTCTCCCTGAAAAACTCCGCAGGAGATGGGATATCCTTCTACCATGCCTCCTTTTTGCCTACAGGGAGGTACCCCAGAAAGGAGTGGGCTTCAGCCCCTTTGAACTTCTTTTTGGACACCCTGTTAGGGGTCCACTCACACTTGTAAAGGAGGGTTTGGAACAACCTTTAAAAGCTCCTAAGCAGGATATTGTGGATTATGTATTTGGCCTCAGATCAAGGATGGCTGAATACATGAAAAAGGCCAGTAAAAACCTTCAGGCCAGCCAAGAGCTCCAGAAGCAATGGCATGACCAGAAGGCTGTTTTGGTTCAGTACCAACCAGGGCAGAAAGTGTGGGTCTTGGAGCCTGTGGCCCCAAGAGCACTCCAAGATAAATGGAGTGGTCCCCACACAATTGTTGAAAAGAAGGGTGAAGTCACCTACTTGGTTGACTTAGGCACTGCCAGGAGTCCCCTTAGGGTGCTCCATGTCAACTGCCTGAAACCCTACTATGACAGGGCTGATCTCACCCTGCTCATGGCAACAGATGAGGGACAGGAAGAAGACAGTGATCCTCTACCTGATCTCTTCTCTTCCACAGATCAAGATGCTCTTGTGGAAGGTGTAGTTTTGGCTGATTGTCTTACTGCTGAGCAGAAAGACAATTGCATAAACCTCCTAGGACAATTTTCAGAACTCTTCTCCACTGTGCCAGGCACCACTTCTTGGTGTGAGCACACTATAGATACTGGAAACAGTTTACCTGTCAAAAGTAAGATCTATAGGCAGCCTGACCATGTCAGGGACTGCATAAAGCAAGAAGTTCAGAAAATGTTGGAACTAGGAGTGGTTGAGCACTCTGACAGTCCATGGGCTTCTCCTGTGGTACTGGTACCAAAACCCAATTCTAAAGATGGAAAGAAGGAAATGCGGTTTTGTGTAGACTATAGAGGTCTCAACTTAGTAACCAAAACTGATGCTCACCCTATACCCAGGGCAGATGAGCTTATAGATACACTGGCATCTGCCAAGTATCTAAGCACTTTTGATTTGACTGCAGGGTATTGGCAGATCAAATTGTCAGAAGATGCTAAACCTAAGACTGCATTTTCTACCATTGGAGGACATTACCAGTTTACTGTAATGCCTTTTGGTTTGAAAAATGCACCTGCCACTTTTCAGAGGTTGGTGAACACAGTCCTGCAAGGGCTGGAAGCTTTCAGTGCAGCATATTTGGATGATATAGCTGTCTTTAGCTCCAGCTGGGATGATCACCTGGTCCACCTATGGAAAGTTTTGGAGGCTCTGCAAAAGGCAGGCCTCACTATCAAGGCTTCAAAGTGCCAGATAGGGCAGGGTAAGGTGGTTTATCTGGGACACCTTGTTGGTGGGGAACAGATTGCACCACTTCAGGGGAAAATCCAAACTATTATTGATTGGGTTCCCCCTACCACTCAGACTCAGGTGAGAGCCTTCCTAGGCCTCACTGGGTATTACAGGAGGTTCATTAAGAACTATGGCTCCATTGCAGCCCCTCTTAATGACCTCACATCCAAGAAAATGCCTAAAAAGGTATTATGGACAGCAAACTGTCAGAAAGCTTTTGAGGAGCTGAAGCAGGCCATGTGCTCTGCACCTGTCCTGAAAAGCCCTTGTTACTCTAAAAAATTCTATGTCCAAACTGATGCATCTGAATTAGGAGTAGGGGCAGTCCTATCACAACTTAATTCTGAGGGCCAGGATCAACCTGTTGCTTTTATTAGTAGGAGGTTGACCCCTAGAGAAAAGCGTTGGTCTGCCATTGAGAGGGAGGCCTTTGCTGTGGTCTGGGCTCTGAAGAAGTTGAGGCCATACCTGTTTGGCACTCACTTCATTGTTCAGACAGACCACAAACCTCTACTTTGGCTAAAACAAATGAAAGGTGAAAATCCTAAATTGTTGAGGTGGTCCATATCCCTACAGGGAATGGACTATACAGTGGAACATAGACCTGGGAGTAGCCACTCCAATGCAGATGGACTCTCCAGATATTTCCACTTAGACAATGAAGACTCATCAGGTCATGGCTAGTCTTATTGTCCTTCGTTTGGGGGGGGGTTGTGTAGGAAAGTACCATCTTGCCTGGCATGTTACCCCCATTTTTCACTGTATATATGTTGTTTTAGTTGTATGTGTCACTGGGACCCTGGTAACCCAGGGCCCCAGTGCTCATAAGTGTGCCTGAATGTGTTACCTGTGTAGTGACTAACTGTCTCACTGAAGCTCTGCTAATCAGAACCTCAGTGGTTATGCTCTCTCATTTCTTTCCAAATTGTCACTGACAGGCTAGTGACCATTTTTACCAATTTACATTGGCTTACTGGAACACCCTTATAATTCCCTAGTATATGGTACTGAGGTACCCAGGGTATTGGGGTTCCAGGAGATCCCTATGGGCTGCAGCATTTCTTTTGCCACCCATAGGGAGCTCTGACAATTCTTACACAGGCCTGCCACTGCAGCCTGAGTGAAATAACGTCCACGTTATTTCACAGCCATTTTACACTGCACTTAAGTAACTTATAAGTCACCTATATGTCTAACCTTTACCTGGTAAAGGTTAGGTGCAAAGTTACTTAGTGTGAGGGCACCCTGGCACTAGCCAAGGTGCCCCCACATTGTTCAGAGCCAATTCCCTGAACTTTGTGAGTGCGGGGACACCATTACACGCGTGCACTACATATAGGTCACTACCTATGTGTAGCTTCACCATGGTAACTCCGAATATGGCCATGTAACATGTCTAGGATCATGGAATTGCCCCCTCTATGCCATCCTGGCATTGTTGGTACAATTCCATGATCCCAGTGGTCTGTAGCACAGACCCTGGTACTGCCAAACTGCCCTTCCTGGGGTTTCACTGCAGCTGCTGCTGCTGCCAACCCCTCAGACAGGCATCTGCCCTCCTGGGGTCCAGCCAGGCCTGGCCCAGGATGGCAGAACAAAGAACTTCCTCTGAGAGAGGGTGTGACACCCTCTCCCTTTGGAAAATGGTGTGAAGGCAGGGGAGGAGTAGCCTCCCCCAGCCTCTGGAAATGCTTTCTTGGGCACAGATGTGCCCAATTCTGCATAAGCCAGTCTACACCGGTTCAGGGACCCCTTAGCCCCTGCTCTGGCGCGAAACTGGACAAAGGAAAGGGGAGTGACCACTCCCCTGACCTGCACCTCCCCTGGGAGGTGTCCAGAGCTCCTCCAGTGTGCTCCAGACCTCTGCCATCTTGGAAACAGAGGTGCTGCTGGCACACTGGACTGCTCTGAGTGGCCAGTGCCACCAGGTGACGTCAGAGACTCCTGCTGATAGGCTCCTTCAGGTGTTAGTAGCCTATCCTCTCTCCTAGGTAGCCAAACCCTCTTTTCTGGCTATTTAGGGTCTCTGTCTCTGGGGAAACTTTAGATAACGAATGCATGAGCTCAGCCGAGTTCCTCTGCATCTCTCTCTTCACCTTCTGATAAGGAATCGACCGCTGACCGCGCTGGAAGCCTGCAAACCTGCAACATAGTAGCAAAGACGACTACTGCAACTCTGTAACGCTGATCCTGCCGCCTTCTCGACTGTTTTCCTGCTTGTGCATGCTGTGGGGGTAGCCTGCCTCCTCTCTGCACCAGAAGCTCCGAAGAAATCTCCCGTGGGTCGACGGAATCTTCCCCCTGCAACCGCAGGCACCAAAAAGCTGCATTACCGGTCCCTTGGGTCTCCTCTCAGCACGACGAGCGAGGTCCCTCGAATCCAGCGACTCTGTCCAAGTGACCCCCACAGTCCAGTGACTCTTCAGCCCAAGTTTGGTGGAGGTAAGTCCTTGCCTCACCTCGCTGGGCTACATTGCTGGGAACCGCGACTTTGCAGCTACTCCGGCCCCTGTGCACTTCCGGCGGAAATCCTTTGTGCACAGCCAAGCCTGGGTCCACGGCACTCTAACCTGCATTGCACGACTTTCTAAGTTGGTCTCCGGCGACGTGGGACTCCTTTGTGCAACTTCGGCGAGCACCGTTTCACGCATCTTCGTTGTGCCTGTATCTGGCACTTCTCCGGGTGCTACCTGCTTCAGTGAGGGCTCTTTGTCTTGCTCGACGTCCCCTCTCTCTTCAGGTCCAATTTGCGACCTCCTGGTCCCTCCTGGGCCCCAGCAGCGTCCAAAAACGCCAAACGCACGATTTGCATGTAGCAAGGCTTGTTGGCGTCCTTCCGGTGGGAAAACACTTCTGCACGACTCTCCAAGGCGAGCGGGATCCGTCCACCAAAGGGGAAGTCTCTAGCCCTTTTCGTTTCTGCAGAAACCTCAGCTTCTTCTGTCCAGTCGAAGCTTCTTTGGACCCGCAGCTGGCATTTCCTGGGCATCTGCCCATCTCCTACTTGCTTGTGACTTTTGGACTTGGTCCCCTTGTTCCACAGGTACCCTAGATTGGAAATCCACAGTTGTTGCATTGCTGGTTTGTGTCTTTCCTGCATTATTCCTCTAACACTACTATTTTGTCCTTAGGGGAACTTTAGTGCACTTTGCACTCACTTTTCAGGGTCTTGGGGAGGGTTATTTTTCTAACTCTCACTATTTTCTAATAGTCCCAGCGACCCTCTACAAGGTCACATAGGTTTGGAGTCCATTCGTGGTTCGCATTCCACTTTTGGAGTATATGGTTTGTGTTGCCCCTATCCCTATGTTTCCCCATTGCATCCTATTGTAACTATACATTGTTTGCACTGTTTTCTAAGACTATACTGCATATTTTTGCTATTGTGTTTATATATCTTGTGTATATTTCCTATCCTCTCACTGAGGGTACACTCTAAGATACTTTGGCATATTGTCATAAAAATAAAGTACCTTTATTTTTAGTATAACTGTGTATTGTGTTTTCTTATGATATTGTGCATATGACACTAAGTGGTACTGTAGTAGCTTCACACGTCTCCTAGTTCAGCCTAAGCTGCTCTGCTAAGCTACCATTATCTATCAGCCTAAGCTGCTAGACACCCTATACACTAATAAGGGATAACTGGGCCTGGTGCAAGGTGCAAGTACCCCTTGGTGCTCACTACAAGCCAGTCCAGCCTCCTACAGGGTGGTCCTTGAAGGATACAGAAAGAGGTACAGTGGAGAGAGGGTGGTCCTTGGAGGAGATAGGAAGAGGTGAATCGGAGAAAGGGTGGTATGTGTAGGAGACATGAAGAGGTGCAGTGAAGAGAGTGTGGCCCATGGAGGAGACAGAGAGAGGTGCAGTGGAGAGAGGGTGGTCCATGGAGGAGACAGGAAGTGGTGCGGTGGAGAGAGGGTGGTCCATGGAGGAGACAGAGAGAGGTGCAGTGGAGAGAGTGTGGTCCATGGAGGAGACAGAGAGAGGTGCGGTGGAGAGAGGGTGGTCCATGGAGGAGACAGAGAGAGGTGCAGTGGAGAGAGTGTGGTCCATGGAGGAGACAGGAAGTGGTGCGGTGGAGAGAGGGTGGTCCATGGAGGAGACAGAGAGAGGTGCGGTGGAGAGAGGGTGGTCCATGGAGGAGACAGAGAGAGGTGCGGTGGAGATAGCGTGGTCCATGGAGGAGACAGAGAGAGGTGCGGTGGAGAGAGGGTGGTCCATGGAGGAGACAGGAAGTGGTGCGGTGGAGAGAGGGTGGTCCATGGAGGAGACAGGAAGTGGTGCAGTGGAGAGAGGGTTGTCCTTGGAGGAGCTGGGAAGAGGTGAAGTGGAGAGAGGGTGGTCCTTGGAGGAGCTGGGAAGAGGTGAAGTGGACAGAGGGTGGTCTGTGTAGGAGACATGAAGAGGTGCAGTGAAGAGAGTGTGGTCCATGGAGGAGACAGGAAGTGGTGCAGTGGAGAGAGGGTGGTCCTTGGAGGAGATAGGAAGAGGTGAATCGGAGAAAGGGTGGTATGTGTAGGAGACATGAAGAGGTGCGGTGGAGAGAGGGTGGTCCATGGAGGAGACAGGAAGTGGTGCAGTGGAGAGAGGGTGGTCCATGGAGGAGACAGAGAGAGGTGCAGTGGAGAGAGGGTGGTCCGTGGAGGAGACAGGAAGTGGTGCGGTGGAGAGAGGGTGGTCCATGGAGGAGACAGGAAGTGGTGCGGTGGAGAGAGGGTGGTATGTGTAGGAGACATGAAGAGGTGCGGTGGAGAGAGGGTGGTCCATGGAGGAGACAGGAAGTGGTGCGGTGGAGAGAAGGTGGTCCTTGGAGGAGCTGGGAAGAGGTGAAGTGGACAGAGGGTGGTCTGTGTAGGAGACATGAAGAGGTGCAGTGGAGAGAGGGTGGTCCATGGAGGAGACAGGAAGTGGTGCGGTGGAGAGAGGGTGGTCCATGGAGAAGACAGGAAGTGGTGCGGTGGAGAGAGGGTGGTCCATGGAGGAGACAGGAAGTGGTGCAGTGGAGAGAGGGTGGTCCTTGGAGGAGATAGGAAGAGGTGAATCGGAGAAAGGGGGGTATGTGTAGGAGACATGAAGAGGTGCGGTGGAGAGAGGGTGGTCTGTGTATGAGACATGAAGAGGTGCAGTGGAGAGAAGGTTGTCCTTGGAGGAGCTGGGAAGAGGTGAAGTGGAGAGAGGGTTGTCCTTGAAGGAGCTGGGAAGAGGTGGAGTGGACAGAGGGTGGTCTGTGTAGGAGACATGAAGAGGTGCAGTGAAGAGAGTGTGGGCCATGGAGGAGACAGGAAGTGGTGCAGTGGAGAGAGGGTGGTCCTTGGAGGAGATAGGAAGAGGTGAATCGGAGAAAGGGTGGTATGTGTAGGAGACATGAAGAGGTGCAGTGGAGAGAGGGTGGTCCATGGAGGAGACAGGAAGTGGTGCGGTGGAGAGAGGGTGGTCCATGGAGGAGACCGGAAGTGGTGCGGTGGAGAGAGGGTGGTCCATGGAGGAGACAGGAAGTGGTGCAGTGGAGAGAGGGTGGTCCTTGGAGGAGATAGGAAGAGGTGAATCGGAGAAAGGGTGGTATGTGTAGGAGACATGAAGAGGTGCGGTGGAGAGAGGGTGGTCCATGGAGGAGACAGGAAGTGGTGCGGTGGAGAGAGGGTGGTCCGTGGAGGAGACAGGAAGTGGTGCGGTGGAGAGAGGGTGGTCCATGGAGGAGACAGAGAGAGGTGCGGTGGAGAGAGGGTGGTTCATGGAGGAGACAGAGAGAGGTGCAGTGGAGAGAGGGTGGTCCGTGGAGGAGACAGGAAGTGGTGCAGTGGAGAGAGGGTGGTCCATGGAGGAGACAGAGAGAGGTGCGGTGGAGAGAGGGTGGTCCATTGAGGAGACAGAGAGAGGTGCAGTGGAGAGAGGGTGGTCCTTGGAGGAGACAGGAAGTGGTGCGGTGGAGAGAGTGTGGTCCATGGAGGAGACAGGAAGTGGTGCGGTGGAGAGAGGGTGGTCCATGGAGGAGACAGAGAGAGGTGCGGTGGAGAGAGGGTGGTCCGTGGAGGAGACAGAGAGAGGTGCGGTGGAGAGAGGGTGGTCCATGGAGGAGACAGGAAGTGGTGCAGTGGAGAGAGGGTGGTCCATGGAAGAGACAGAGAGAGGTGCGGTGGAGAGAGGGTGGTCCGTGGAGGAGACAGGAAGTGGTGCGGTGGAGAGAGGGTGGTCCATGGAGGAGACAGAGAGAGGTGCAGTGGAGAGAGGGTTGTCCATGGAGGAGACAGAGCGAGGTGCGGTGGAGAGAGGGTGGTCCGTGGAGGAGACAGGAAGTGGTGCGGTGGAGAGAGGGTGGTCCATGGAGGATACAGAGAGAGGTGCAGTGGAGAGAGGGTGGTCCGTGGAGGAGACAGGAAGTGGTGCGGTGGAGGGAGGGTGGTCCATGGAGGAGACAGAGAGAGGTGCGGTGGAGAGAGGGTGGTCCGTGGAGGAGACAGAGAGAGGTGCAGTGGAGAGAGGGTGGTCCGTGTAGGAGACAGAGAGAGGTGCAGTGGAGAGAGGGTGGTCCTTGGAGGAGACAGAGAGAGGTGCGGTGGAGAGAGGGTGGTCCATGGAGGAGACAGGAAGTGGTGCGGTGGAGAGAGTGTGGTCCGTGGAGGAGACAGGAAGTGGTGCGGTGGAGAGAGGGTGGTCCGTGGAGGAGACAGAGAGAGGTGCAGTGGAGAGAGGGTGGTCCTTGGAAGTACATGCAGTGGAGGGTGAGGGGTTCCAGCATTAGACAGGGGTCCATTAGGGACATCATGTGCCAGTACACTTTCTATTTTACAAACCAATATCATCTAGAATTTTAGTACATCTGTCTCCAGTGAGGTTTGCAAGAGCTGCAGCCTCTGAAAGTAATTGGTGATTTGCTAAATTCCCAAGAAGAAGAGACAGAGACCTTCGGTTTGCAGGGAAGGGACAGACACACGGATAAGTTGGCAGTGTCGCTGTTACTACTCTTTGGTTTTCATTAAATGCTGAACCAAGCTGATGTGTCCAAATTCTGACTTGTCACCGCCTCTCTCATCCCACCCATTCCTTCCTTTCATCACCTCTTCTTCCTCACTTCCACCACCTTCCTGCTTTATTCTCCTCCTCTTGGCTGTTCTATCTGTTTCTCTCTCCTGCTGTCTCTCTTTTTACTGTTCTCTCTCTGCTTTTCTCTCCCTATCTCTCTTTCTCAATTTCTTTCTTTTTCTCTTTTCTTTCTTCATCTTCTTCTCTCTTTTGTTGTTTTCCTCTCCTCTTTTTCATTTTCTCTTCTCTTTCCCTCAACCTCTTTCTGTTTCTCTATTTTATTCTCTCTCTCATGTTATCTTTATCTTTATCTGTTTCTCATTCTTGTTGTCTTTAACTTCCCCATTTCATCACTTCTCCATCACATCACCTCTTTGGCACTCTCTCCCTCCCTCCTTTTTCTCTGTATCTCCTCCTCTCCTCCCTCTCTTTATTTCACCTCCAATCTCTTTCTTCCTCCCTCACCTTCCTGCGCTGTACCTCCACTCCTTCCCAAATTATCTACTTCTGCTTTCTCTATCCTCATCTCCAACTCTTTTTCACAACCTTGCACCCCCTTGTGATTGCACCCCATATCTCCAGGATGCGAGACGGCTCCGAGGTCCTCTTGAGAGCCCCCACCTGTGCCCTCATGGAGGAGTGGGTCTCAAAGATACAGCTGAATTCAGGTGAGGCCTCCTGTGGGACATGCATGATGGGAGGGTACATGTGTATGTGCTGGAAACAAACCCCTCTGGTGTGCATAGTGTGTAAGAGCTAGTCCCAAACATTTAAGGTAGTACTCCTGTTTTACGTACTCTTACTTACATGTCTATGTTAATTAACTCCAAAACATCTAAAATGGAAATATTCAGGGAATATTCATATACAGTTTGTACAAGTAAAAAGGATTGTTCTATCTTTGTACCTTCACTATTAGGAGGGTGGATGATTGGGGACTAACTCACAAAGGCATGTAAGAGGGTTCAAAAGAGTACTCCTGCAGTATACTTCACATACTTCTGAAATTCTGCGTGCTCTTGTGAATCCGCCCCATTAACCTTCCAGATCCAGGCAGTGATCCCTGCCAGTCCTGGCCCACACCGGCTGAGACCTGTGATCCTGGGCTATCAGACACTGTATGTTATACTGTGTCTCACTGAGTACTGGAATACAGCTTCTAGACGGGAGGAGGTGTTTGACATCCTATAGCAGACAGCACTTGTACTGCTAGGAGCTACAATTAGAGTATTATAATAGCAAGTGTGCCATCGGTTATTAATTTGCCATTTATGATCATTGCATCTTATATTTGAAAACCCTTTTAAGTTGTCTGGTTGTAACTCTAACACCCCAGTGCCTGTGAAGACAAACCTTGTGCCTGTCCTTCTTCCAAAACCATGAACACTGATGATTCTTTAGAAGTATATTTCCACGGTGTGTGGCACTTGCCAGCCATGGGTATGGGAAGAAGTCTTGGGCCATATTTATGAAGTAGATGTGTCGCGTTTGCACCATGCAATAGAGTTTAAAAGAGACGCAGCTGCTAAATGTGATTTATCAAGCCACGCAAGACCACCTTGCGTGGCTCTGAGTGGCTTGATAAACCCAGAGTAATGCATCGCAGCACACATCGCTGCGTTGCGTCACTCTACCCCAGGTAGGCATTCCATGGGTGCTGCATGGGTGTTCCCATGCAACACCCATGGATTTTGAGTCATTGCCAGAAATACCAGAAGTGGTAGACCTGGGAATGCACCAAAGCTGTACGCCTCCCCAGGTGAGACGCAACAAGGAGAAATTCTTTTATTCCTCCTAATTTTTTCCTCTTTCTATGTGTGATGTGTCCTGCACCACATTGCTGCATACTACAGCACATTGTGCACCAGCGCTGGGAAAAGGCAGGAATGCGCCATATTATTTTAAACACAGTACATTCATGCCCTTTGCCTGTCATGCAGCGAGCCAGCAGGGTGACTTGCTGCTCTGCGCGACTTGTTCATAAACGTGTCCTCTTGTCAATGGCCCCTTGCCGCCCTTGTCCATCCACCCTCTGTCAGCACCAGGACTTTAAAAAACTCCCTCACTGGGACTTTTAGTTCACTCCAAATTGCATTTTATTATTAATATTTACATCACCCCATTTAGTTGCAGAACCAGAGTGCACTACTTGTGAGCTTCTGTGTGAACATTTGCACAACAAAGGATTTCTGCTTTTATGATAGTTTTTAAAATACCTCTTACAACAAATATAACCATTTCAATTTTTAGTACTGATAAACACAGTCACACATCACCCTTGCCAGAGATCCACACAAACATACAAAGATACACTGTCAGAGACAACCTATGTTTAAGGGGTCACAACACTCAAATGCATAGATACAAAAGGATGAAATCAGTGATTGAAAGATTGTGTATGTGTGTGAATGGGGGTCTGGGTGCTCGTGTGTGTTTGTGTGTCTCTGCATGCACATGTGCTTGAACATGAGTTTGATTGGAGGGTAGGGATCTGTGCATATCTGTCAGTGCTGTTGGCAAGCATTTTTAGGAATCTGCTTTTGTGTTCTTACATTATGCATGTGTTTGCAGTCTAGACTATTGGCCTGATTTAGATATTGGCGGATGAGTTACTCCGTCACAAGGGTGACAGATATCCCGTCCGCCGAAATCTAAATTCCATAAGAAATAATGGGATTTAGATTTCGGCAGATGAGATATCCGTTATCGTTGTGACAGAGTAACCTGTCCACCATTATCTAAATCAGGCCCTATATGTATGTAAGGGATGTGTGTGTATGTGTGTAGGTGGTGCCACCTAATAATTGATTCAGAAATATTGCCTGATCATAATATTGTGCTCAAAACCTCGTAACCAAAAAAATATCATGGAGCAAACTATCCAAGGTGTACATTTTTTGAAGTGTTTTATTATAATATTGAATTTTAAGTGATACTTTATTTAAATATTGTTTTATTTTAATTGTGTTCTATTGTATTGTATTTTAAATATGTTATCGATACGTTTTAAAGTTTTGTAATTTTTATTGTAATATGTATATTTTTGGGCAGTTGGGTTTTATTTGGGGTTTTGGTGCATAGTGTTTTTTAAATGATATAATAATTATTTTTGATGAATTTCTTATTTGATTTCTTTTTTTTAATTGTTGTTTGTTTGAATGTTTAATTATTTTTTTAATTAAGTATTAAGTTGTAACTTTTTGTTGTTGGGTTTATTGGGGGATTATGTGGGTCGTGTTTTTTAAATTATCTTTTATCTAGTAATTTGTTAATCGTGTAATATAATATATTTTTTACTTTTGTGTTTAATACCTGCTTAAATTATGTATTGACTTTGAATTGTGCCTGTGGGATTTATTTGTGGATTGAGTGAGTAGTGTCTTGTAAAAATATATAAAGGTTACTTGGTTTATGTTTTAATTTTGCAAGATGTTATAATTTATATTTAATAGTTTAAATGTTTTATATTGTTTTAAATTTAGTTTGAACAGTTTTTTGAAGAATTGTGTTTAAAGTCTTTTAAATAAAGTGTTTATAAAATGAGATTACTGAATGCATTAATTATGTATTTTGTTCATTAACTAATTGCTATTTAAAAAAATGTTTTCATTTAAAATACTTATTTATACAACATGCAAAAGCAATTAATTATTTCTTTCAATGGTTGTGCAGGATATTGTAGGTTTGTGTTTCTTTAAATACATTATTTTGTAATATAACTTATGTATATCTGTTCAATGGCATATGTAGCTGTAGATACACATGCTTTGCATAAGTCTGCCATCTAGTGTTGGGCTCGGAGTGTTACAACTTGTTTTTGTTCGAAGACGTTTTTCGAGTCACAAGATTGAGTGACTCCTACTCTCGGTGATAATGCGCATGGGCATTGAGTCCTTTGTTAGATTGTTGTCTTTCCACCGTCGGGTTCGGACGTGTTTCCTCTCACTCTGGTGGATCTCGGTTCGGTATTTCTGACCTTTTTTTCTACCTTTCTATAATATCGTCTGTATTGTTTCAATCACATTTTCCATCTATACTCGATCCGATTTAGACCGTCAGGGTCGAATTCTCACCCTTAAAAGGGCTGATAGAACGAACTCCGTTTCGATTCTGTGCTCTGTGTCACGCTAAATTCCCATACACCGATCAACATTCAGTGTGCAATCTCTGTTTATCTCCAGATCATCGGGAATAAACTTGTGACGTCTGCAGATCATTTAGATCTAAAAAGACTCTCTGGGACCGTAAAGCTCATCATCTCGAAATGTCGTCCAAGTCCACAGGAGACACACTTGATATCTTCGGTGGAAAACACGCAACAGGAAGAAGTTCAAATAGGGACAACATTTTCCATCCAAGACTCCGAATCCGATCAGCACTCGGATGATGATAGCCACTACATACCTGTAGCGCAGTACATGAGTACAGCTGCCTCATCGCACCACACAAAAATCTTTAAAAAGACTCCAGCACTAGTTGTCGGTCCTCCGCTGCCTTCAGGCCATGGCGGGATCCAAAAAGTAAGTCCGGATGACCAACCTTTGGGTTTGGCATCGAGATTAAAGACTAAAGTGCATTCGGCATGGACCAAACAGACTCTGATCAGAAGGGGCATCTTCGGAGCTGAAAAAATCTACACCACTTTCGGAGCCAATGTTTTCGGTTCGAGCAAAGCACTCCACAAATAAACCTTGAGTCAAAAGACACGAATAGCAAACAAACTACGTCTACCCATGAATCCTTGGACATACAACCTATTTTGGAGGTGATGGACACTAAACAGTGAAAAACTGCACATTCAAAAGGACACAGGAAGAATAATTGCATCCCCTCCAATGTCCTTTAAGAGGAAATTGACTTTTAAAGACACCTTAAAGGATGTACCTCCATCAAAAAGGTCTCCAAGGATAAAGAGCAGGAAGAGGCTACACAACGCAAACAGCCTTCACCACCACCTTCTCCTGCTCTTCCTTTCACACCACCACCATCACACACATATTGAGCACCGTTGTCACCACACACACCCTCATTATCACCACCCAGTGATGATTTTAGTGATGGCCAGCAGGACAAAGCTCCATGGGATAGATATGAACCTGATCCCATTCTGGCAAATGATCCATACTTATACCCTGCTAGACCTTCACCACCAGAAGACACTACTGCATACAATCAAGTAGTAGCCAGAGCTGCTGCCTATCATAATGTGCAGACGCATACAGATCATATAGAACAAGATTTCCTTTTCGAGACACTAGCGTCTACACATAAACAATATCAACAGCTTCCAATGCTTCCAGGAATGCTCAGACATGCTTCTGATATTTTCCAGGAACTGGTAAAGGCCAGAATTATCACTCCTAGACTAGATAAAAAATATAAACCTGCATCCTCAGACCCAGTGTTTATAAAAACTCAATTACCACCTGACTCAATTGTAGTTGGTGCAGCAAGAAAAAGGGCCAACAGTCAGTCCACATGAGATGCTCCTCCTCCAGACAGGGAGAGTACGAAAATAGATGCAGCAGGTAACAGAGAAGCTTCACAAGCTGCAAATCATCAGAGGATAGCAACTCGCAGGCTCTTCTGGCTAGGTCTGATAGCGCCCACTGGGATGAGATGGAAGCACTCTTGCAGAACCTCCCTCCAGACCACCACAAGAGGGGACAACAGATAGTAACTGAAGGGCAAGCAATATCTAATAATGCTAGTAGATCCACTATGGGTGCGGCTGATACAGCAGCCAGAGCAATCAGCACCAGCGTGCTTATAGAAGACACGCCTGGTGAAGATGTTCAGGGTTCAAACCTGAAACACAACAGGCTGTGTTAAATATGCCCTTTGACAAACAGCATCATTTTGGCCCAGAGGTTGTCACAACCGTAGACAAACTTAAAAAAGATTCTGAAACAGCCAAAGCAATGGGTGTGTTATATACCACACCCAGTAGAGGTACTTTTCATAGACCACATTTTAGAGGGGATTTCAAACCATCTGCCTCAGAAACATCAACTTCCCAACAAAAGCAATCCTCACAATTCTACACTAAAGGATCGTTTAGAGTCTTCTATAGAGGATCCAACAATAGAGGAAGAGGTAAACCTTCCCCTTCCAGAGGTTCCTCTCAATTAAATAAACAGTGACTTTCTCACTATTCCCACAGAGCACACATCTCCTGTGGGAGGAAGACTGGGAAAGTACTATCCACAATGGCACAACATCACTACAGATCAGTGGGTTCTGTCCATTATCCAACATGGTTACTGTCTAGAACTCATTTCCACTCCACCAAACATTCCTCCTCGTTCCCACAGACTTACTCATGAGCATCTCACTCTATTAAAACAAGAAGTACAATCACTACTACTCAAAGGAGCCAAAGAAACAGTACATATATCCCAACAAGGATCCGAAGTATCTTCGTTATACTTCCTTATACCAAAGAAAGATGGCACTTTCAGGCCAATCTTAGATCTCAGACCCTTAAATGTATACATACTGTCAGAACACTTCCATATGGTCACTCTACAGGACGCCATTGCCCTATTACAAAAACAGAATTACATGATAGCATTAGACCTCAAGGATGCTTATTTTCACTTTCCCATAAATCCACAACATTGAAAGTTTCTAAGATTTGTTGTAGCAGGAGAGCACTACCAGTTCAAAGTGCTACCATTCGGGGTAACAACAGCACTAAGGGTGTTCACCAAATGCTTAGCGGTGGTTGCAGCATTCCTCAGTAGACAACACATACATGTCTTCCCATATCTCGATGACTGGCTTATAAAAGCCAGTACACTTCAAATTTGTCAACAACATACTCAATACACCATAAACATCCTACACACTTTAGGATTCACCATCAATTACCAAAAATCTCACCTGCAGCCATCACAGATACAACCGTATTTAGGAGCAATTCTAAACACTCACTGAGCATTAGCATACCCAAACCCAGTAAGGATTCAAGCATTTCACAATCTCATATCGCAACTACAATACAACCACACTTATACAGTAAAGTTGGTGATGAAACTATTAAGGATGATGTCTTCATGTATAGCAATAGTACCCAATGCCAGACTCCACATGCGACCACTACAGCAATGTCTCTCTCAACAATCGTCTCAGGCACAGGGTCAAATTCAGGATCTAGTGTTGTTGGACCGCCAGACTCAACGCTCTCTGCAATGGTGGAATTACACCAGCCTATCAAAAGGCGGCACTTTCAGGACCCGGTGCCTCAGATCACAATCACAACAGATGCATTACTGATAGGTTGGGGAGCTCATCTCAACAGCCTCACTATGCAGGGGAAACGGGTCTCAATCCAACAAACTTATCACATAAACCACTTGGAATTACTAGCAGTATCCCGGGGATACACAATCAACTGGCAAACCTCTTAAGAAGGACGGAACAACAAACACACGAAAGGGAGATTCACTTACAGGTGATTCAACAATACTTTCAAATGTGGGGAACAGCAGAAATAGACCTTTTCGTCACAAAAGAAAATGCAAAATGCCAAAGCTTTGCATCAAGGTGCCCATGCCCTCAATTCAAAGGCAAGGCGCTATAGACCAATTGGTCAGGAATATTTGCTTAGGCTTTTCCACCTCTCCCACTAATTCCATTTCTCATCAAAATGATTAAACAAACCTCACTCACCATGATACTCATAGATCCCATGTGGGCACGTCCACATTGGTACACAACACTATTGGACCTGTCTGTAGTACCACATTACAAACTACCAAACAGACCAGAACTGTTGACTCAAAGGAGAGGTCAAATCAGACATCCAAATCCCAGCATACTCAACCTGGCGATTTGACTCCTGAAGTCATAGAGCTTGGCTACTTACAACTTCCATCAGAATGTATGGATATTCTAAAGGAAGCACGCAAACATCTAGACAGTGTTATGCGGCTAAAAGGAAGCGTTTTGTCTACTATTGTCAGCCTAAAAAGATTAACCCCACTTAAAGCTTCAGTACAGGATATTGTTTGCTATTTGCTACACCTTGTATATTCCTCTATTAGAATCCATTTAACAGCAATAGCTGCTTACCTCCAAAACAGACAACATACTTCCCAATTTAGGATTCCTGGTATAAAGGCTTTATACAGGGTCTTAAAAGGGTTATTGCACCTAGAGCTCCACCAGCCCCTGTGTGGAATCATAATATTGTACCCACCAAACGTATGGGGCCATCTTTTGACCCCATGCATTCTTGTCCTCCTCAGTTTTTACCATGGAAGGTTCCTTTTTTAGTAGGAATTTGTTCTTTAAGGAGAGTTAGAGAAATTCAAGCATTGCCTTTAGAGGAACCTTTCTTTCAAATTCACAAAAACAAAATAGTTCTTGGGACAAACACAAAATTCCTACCAAAGTTGGTTTCACCTTTTTATATCAATCAGTCAGTGGAATTGCCAGTCTTCTTTCCACAGCCGATTCAGTTGCTAAAAGAGCTCTTCACACCCTTCATGTTAAAAGAGCTCTCCTGTGCTATATAGACAGAACAAAAGATTTCAGAGAATCCATGCAACTCTTTGTGGCATTTCAACAATCTCACAAAGGTAATCCTATCTCAGAAAACGGATTAGCACAATGGATAGTCAAATGTATACCAACCTGCGATCTTAAAGCTAAAAGACAGTTAACAGTAACTCGTAAGGCTCATTCCACTAGGAAAAAAGGGGCTTCAGTTGCATTCTTAGGGAATATACCAATGGCAGACATATGTAAAGTAGCCACATGGTCTACGCCACACACATTTACTAAACATTACTGTGTGGATGTGATATCTCGCCAACAAGCAAATGTTGGACAGGCAATGCTTAGAACAGTATTTCAACTACTCCAACTCCTACAGGCTAGCCACCGCTTATTTTCAGGAAGGGATTGCTTTACAATCAATGAAAAGCATGTGTATCTACAGCTGCACAAGCCATTGAATGAAAAATGTCACTTACCCAGTAGACATTTGTTCTTGGCATGTAGTGCTGTGGATTCACATGTGCCCTCCCTCCTCCCCAGAAGCCTGTGGCCGTTGTACTATTATATATTGTATATGTGATATACATTGCATGAACATCTCATTTCTTTACTATATATGTACATATACAACTTTTACACTCTTTACTTCACCCTCCTGCGGGAAAACAATCTAACAAAGGACTCTATGCCCATGCGCACTATCACCCAGAAGATGAGTCACTTGATCTTGTGACTCAAAAAACTTATTCGAACAAAAACAATGTGTAACACTCCGAGCCCAACACTGGATGGCGGACTTATGCAAAGCATGTGAATCTACAGCACTACATGCCACAAACAGATGTCTATTGGTTAAGGAACATTTTCCATATATATATATATAAACTTATTTATTTTTATATATGTCAATATATGTTTATTTTGAAAAAGGTTCCTTTGAGAATTATTTTTTTAAATATTTTATTTATTACTTAAAAATGTTAGGATCATTCTTATTCTTCTTTCATTTTTATGAGTTATTGCATTATAGTGTAGTTATATTAGCCCTCAAACATATGCACTGCTAACCTAACCCCTGACCCCAATGTATGTGCTTTCCTCAATGTTGTTTGGACTGGAGTTAGAATAGTAAATCTAAACCTCCCCCAAAGTATGCACGTTTTTCCATATTTTCAAGGCTAGAGTTAGAATATTAAATTTTACCACTACCAATGTACGCATTTTGCCTGTTTGTTGGAATGGAGTCAGATTATTGAATTTGACGCTCCCAATATTGACACTTTCCTCAATGTTTGTTACACTGGAGTTAGAACAGTAAATCTGACCAACTTAGATGTGTGTGTTTTCTGCCACTGTTCATTAGACTGGAGTCAGAGTAATACAGTTGACTCTCCCTATGTTTACACTTTCACATGTGTTGATTAGACCGGAGTTATAATATCAAATCTGATTACCCTCAGATATATCCACTTTCTCTAATTCTTGTTGGAGTGGAGTCAGAGTTCGAATAATAAATCTGTCCTCCACTATATGCATTTTCCCAAAAGTTTGTAAGATTTGACTTAGAACAGTAAATCTATAGTTTTCTTAATGTTTGCAGTATTGTAGTTGCAGAAGTGCATTTTAATTGTTTTTTATGTTTTTAGATTGAGTTTATTTACTATTTTTATATCATTTTGAATTTTTTATGAGTTGATGGTATTCAGTTTAAAAGTATACTTTTTTTTAATAAGTATATTTTTTCTACTTTTAAATTGTGTTTTGTTTGTTTAAATTGTTTTAGCATTTTACACATATTAGTTTTAGCAACATATTTTTAACATGTAATTTAATGATGTAATAAATTAATGTTTCTATTTTTATAAATAGTGATAATTATACGTGTTATATTGTTTTTATTATTTAATACAAATAATAATGTATATTTTAAGAATTATAACTATTAGAGTAATACATGTATTTGAATTGATAATTTATACTTAAATAATGTTGTAATATTTGTTAATGAAGTTACATGTATGTGTATGAACTAAATGTTTTAAATATTATTTTATTTATGTTTAAGTTATACATTTTTTTTAATGTAGACCGCTGCTAAAGAAACCACCCATGGCCCTGGGGCTTGCAGAGAGCTACAGGCCAATATCACTACTTCATGGCATTATCAAATTATTGGAGGAATATATTAATAAACATCTCTCTGGCTTTTTGAAAGCCCACAATTTACTGCACCCTTCTCTAACAGTCTTTCAGCCAGCGGTCACATAAGAGTTAAAAATGGTCCTCGCCCAAGGGGGACCAGCTGCGATCATTTTGCTGGACCAGAGGGCAGCGTTTGATATGGTCTCCCATCCAATTCTGATTAAAAGACTGGAAGAAGTGGGGATTGTTGGTCTAGCAGGAAAATGTTTCACCTCCTTCCTAAGAAACAAAAGTTTTCAAGTCAGTGAAGGATATTTTTATTTATTCTCCCTTTACCTAAAATGTTGGGTTCCATAGAGATCTTCACTGAGTCCTACACTTTTTAATCTGTATGTCCGCCCTCTTGCTGACATCATATGGTCTCATGGTTTGTCAATGGTGTATATGCGGACAACACACAGATTTTTGTTTCCCTCTCTACCACTACCGGGGCAGTATTGCACCAATTTAATTCTTGTCTAACTAAATTTGCAGACTGGATGGCAGCCAGTTGCCTAAAACCTAATGGCGACAAGACGGAGGTGCTAATATCTGGTAATAATCTCTCCTTATGGGGCGATCAGTTGGCCCAAATCCGTAGGAGACCTCCCTCCTTCTAATTAGGAAGCAAGTCTGAGTATCATCATTGACAGCAAAGTTACCTTGGAAGCCCAGGCTAGGAACCCTCAGGAAGTTGCTGACGTGGCTGCCACGTCCTGTATGAAGAGAAGGTTGTTCAGGGCTTGGTACTATCACGGCTGGACTGTGGAAGCTCCTTATATTTAGGTTGTCTAAAGCCATGCTTAAGAAATTTCAATTGATCCCAAATGCTACTGCTTGGATTCTTTGGTAACCCACAGCATCAGACAGCTTTGCCTGCGTTAGCCTTGCCACATTGGATGCTGATATGAAAAGGGTTCAGTTCAAAGCTTTGTGCCTGGCCCATCGTGCTGTGTATAGGAAGGGGCCGCAAATTCTACACTATTTGACTCACCTCTACTGTGCCACAAGAGATTTAAGACCCAGAAACCTAAATTTGCCTGGCATCCCAAGCATGAAGAAGGCCAGGAGTGGGGGCGCTCCTCTGCACACTCGATACCCACATTTTGAAATTCCCCTCCTGTAGTGCTCAAGCTCCATGACAATTTTCTGAGTTTCAGGAAACAGCTTTAAACATACTTCTTTGTGTAATCACGATGTCCTCGACGTCTGGAAGACCGTTCACGGCTGGAAAGCCCATCGGGTAGCCATACGCTTAAGAAATGTTTTGAATTCTATTGAATGTATTACTTTTGAAATAAATAAATATATATAGATATATATATATCGCCAGCAGGTAGTTATAGTTCGGACCTAGTTTCCATAGGAAAAGCATTTTTTGTTTTGCTAATACTTTCGGCAGTGTTTGACGAATTTTCACGAAATGTTCAAAACTAGTAGTAGGGATTTTAGACATGACGACAGCCAGAACCGCTGGGCACGATTACACCAAATTTGCCAGAAAGCTAGATCTTGGTTCAGAACGATCTCTTTTTGTAATTTGGTGTAAATCTGTTAAATTATTTTGTAGTTATTAAAGAAAAAAGATTTATGTATATCTAGAGAATCGGATCTACTGTGGATCCGCAGATCCACCTGCCAACAGAAATTGGCTGGGCCCAACCTGACAGGAAAGTTGTGGCCACAATTTTGTCAATCGGGACACGGGTCCCGGCGGGGGTAGGGTAGGGAATAAAAATATAATAGGGTATATCTAAGAGGATATCTAAGAGGATCCTCTATATATAATAGGATATAATAGGTCATGGAGACATGGGACTGATGAAGAGGTCTCTGAGGGAACTCTTGTAGGCAAAAAAATGGGCCAAAACATTTTTTGGGGTGCGCAAGGATCTGTGGATCCTCTGCTGCACTCAGCCCAGCCCCCCCAGCCCAGCAATGGATCTGCTGATCCAGAGTCCAATTAAAACAAAATACATGCACTTACATACCCACTCACATATACACTCATAGACCCATTCACACACTCACACACCTACACGACCACTGACACACCTTGTCACACACCGATACAGCAACTCACACACCCACAGACCCACAAAATTACTCACACACCCACTCTCACATCTGCAAAACCACTACCACACCTAGCCACAGACCCACACAGCCACTCACACAACCACTCACACACCCACTCACAGACCCACACAGCCACTCACACTCACTGAGACACCAACCTAGGGTTGGCTGCATGCGGGGTTGGCTGCGCACAGTGAAAGGTTGTGTACAGAGGTGGATGGATTAACATATGGTAATTAAATATTACTTTATGTGAAAGAAAATCCTAAAAATTCACTGAAAAAAACTAAAGTTACAGGGACGTTATAGTAAGGTTCAGATTTTACACACAAAACCATAGAAATTCAGCAGTTAGAGTTATACTTACCTCAAGAAACTATAGCTTATGTCCTAAGCTAACTATAACTTGCACCCTCGCGTTGCACCACTGATCTATGCATTTGTGTGTGCGTCTTTGTGTTGGTGCTTGTGTGGTCTGCATGCATGTGAGGGAACTGAACACATGAGTGTGTCTGTGTGCATGTGTGGTCTACATGCAAGCAAGGGAACTGTGTATGTAAATGTGTATATCTGTGTGTCTGCGCACGTGAGGGAACTGAACACATGAGTGTGTCTGTGTGCATGTGTGGTCTACATGCAAGCAAGGGCACTGTGTATGTAAATGTGTATATCTGTGTGTCTGCATGTGTACATGTTTGTGTTCTGCACGCAGGGAGGGTTCCACGTATGCGTGTCGGTGCATGTCTGTAACTCTCACACTTCTCCCACATTGTATTACAGGGTTCGATGATGAAGATTTCTTCCAGGCAGCTGGACGTCCACCAGAGGGATCCCCACCTCCCACTGCATGGTAAGGATATGGTCTGTGATGTTCTAATTGTTTCAGCAAGGATAGCCTAGAAAGGGACACTGTGACACTCGTGGGGAGGATGTCTGTAACGCAGGTTCTTTTTGCAATTGTCCCAAGACAGAAACTCACCTCGTTCTTGAGTCAGCATCTTTGAGAGCTGGTGAAGAATTCTGTGAAGCCCCTCTGTTCTGAAGAAGTCATGTCTGTGGCCTGGACTCAGGCAGCGTATGCCTTTGACCCGGAGGGATGCTGTGCTAACCTGCAGTGTACCTATCAGGCCACAGGTGATGGTCTGTGCATCAAGGTGTGCTTTGTGATTGTGTGGGGTTGGCCTCAGGGTGCGCTCACCCTTAGGGCTTGTCCTTCCCCCCTTCACCATCACCCACATACATCAAGCCACTGTGGAGTTCCCTGACTTAGACACAATCATGGACGATTACAAAGAGTGGTCTCAGGGTTGGGGTGCTGAGAATATCCTGGGGGCATGAGGGGTGTTTGTTTTGAGTGTGTATGAATATATGTGTTTGGTATGAATGGGAAAGCGTAGAAGTGAGTGGGTTTGCAGCAATCAAATATTCTGCTTTATCAAGATGAATAAATCATAAATTGTGTGATATAAGGAATTGTGGTAATGATATTTTGTGTATTGTAAATTGTCCAAAAGCTTTAAACTAATTTAAAGAATGAAATAAGTGTATTAATGGTATTGTTGGGTCAGTGATTATATAGGATGCATTCCTAGCAAGAACTATATAGGTTATGTGGGAATGTTTAGAGGAATTGTATGTGTTTCCCCTGCTCCCAAACCTAACATGTAAGTTTGGAGGAGCCCTTGTTGTGATGGCAAATGTGGGTAACTCCTCCAGAAATCTTATGTTGTCTTATGTCAGGTGTGTGTTTCTTGTCTAGTCTGACACCTCAAGGTGTCTCATGTCAGGTGGGACTAATTTCCTCAGCAGCCTAGAGGCCTGAAGTTGTCTTATGCAGATATGTTAAATGGTTCCACCTAAGATGCAGGCAGCTCTACCAGTCAAGAGATCTGACATTGTCTGTGTTAAGTACACACAGCTCGCCCTGCCCAGAGAGTGTTCCTGTGTTGATCCAGAGATCTTGAGTGATCCAGTGGCAGCTCTGAATAGCGCTGTTTAGATTACATCTCGAGTTACTGCTTTCGCGTGTGAGTCGATTGTGTTTTAGAAATAAACTACTCACAGAGGGCAGGACACCCTGAGGCGCGTGTGCGACCAGATGGCTGTAAGTGAACAGAGCCCAATTTGTCAGTCCAAGCCTCTCCTTTAAATTTTGGTATCATGCTGGGAGCTTTAGTGTCGGTTCACTTCAGTTGGAACAATTGGAGTCATTTACTAGAAAACAGCCATTTATCAGAAGAAAGACTGGAAGATTGGCAGTGACTTAGGGTCCTAGAGAAATCCCTAACCCTTGCCCATGTCTGGATGTACAGGAAAGACCCCTTCCACCAGCAGGGACCCCAGAGGAAGCCAACCTTGTCTCTGCAGCACCCCAGCTCTGGGGCTTCAGACCAAGCGGGGGCTGTTTAGTGTTGGGATGAAATAAGGCCACCCTGCCTCTTCACTGATGTAAACACACGCACCTTGTCCGGGGGGGGGGGGGCAGGCGCCCCAGATGTGCTCAGACACGTTTGCCTTTTCCGGATCTGCCCCATCGTCCCGACACTATTCATTAAACTATGTACAAGCCCCAGGTTTGAAGAGAGGGTCGGCTGGGGGTTCACGCTGATTCACCTCTTCTGCACCCACTCTCATCCAATCACACTGTAAGCATGCCACGAGACCTGTGCCCCACCTCATCTCCTTATTCCCTCATGCCAGCAGCACAGGAGGTTCAGGGACGGGTGAACTAGCGTTTATGGGGACCCCTCCTGCAGGCGCCGGCCCGCCAGGCTTCTGCCCCCAATGCTGGGTGTAGGGGGGTAAAGGGGGTATTTGCTGACACGTTGTTTCTTGTTAAAAATGAAGTAACATTCTACAGATCGATAATAAGATGGAAAATGGCCCCTGAGTGTTTTCTTTTCGATTTTATAATTAGGAAGTCCACATGACTCCCATTCCAACCCTCCGCCCTCAGCTGTGCCTCGCAAAGCGCAAAGAAGCCTCTCCAGCCCTGGGTTCAAGCTTCTGTTTCTGACACTTGTCGTTTTGGTTTTAGAGGCACATCTGAAGCACCTCCTGCTACCACTGCTGAGACTCAGCCACACACAGCTCTCCTGAAGCACCCACAGCTCTCCTGGAGCACCCACAGCTCTTCTGAACCACACACAGCCCTTCTGAACCACACACAGCTCTTCTGAACCACACACAGCCCTTCTGAAGCACGCACAGCTCTTCTGAACCACACACAGCTCTTCTGAACCACACACAGCCCTTCTGAAGCACATACAGCTCTTCTGAACCACACACAGCTCTTCTGAACCACACACAGCTCTCCTGAAGCACCCACAGCTCTCCTGGAGCACCCACAGCTCTTCCGAACCACACACAGCCCTTCTGAACCACACACAGCTCTTCTGAACTACACACAGCCCTTCTGAAGCACACACAGCTCTTCTTAAGCACCCACAGTTGTTCTGAACCACACACAGCTCTTCAGAAGTACCCACAGCTCATCTGAAGCACACACAGCTCTTCAAAACCACACACAGCCCTTCTGAAGCACACACAGCTCTCCTGAAGCACCCACAGCTGTTCTGAACCACACACAGCCCTTCTGAAACACCCACAGCTTTTCAGAAGCACCCACAGCTCTTCACACAGCTTTTCTGAAGCACGTACAGCTCTTCACACAGCTCTTCAGAAGTATCCACAGCTCCTCTGAAGCACACACAGCTCTTTTGAAGCACACGGCTTTTCTGAAGCACGCACAGCTCGTCTGAAGCACACACAGCTCTTTTGAAGCACACGCAGCTTTTCTGAAGCACGCACAGCTCTTCTGAAGGACACACGGCTCTTTTGAAGCACACACGGCTTTTCTGAAGCACCCACGGCTCTTCAGACAGCTCTCCTGAAGCACGCACAGCTCTTCTGAAGCACCCATGGCTCTTCACACAGCTCTTCTGAACTACACATAGCCTTTCTGAAACATAGCTCTTCTGAAGCACACACAGCTCTTCTGAAGCACACACAGCTCTTCTGAAGCACACACAGCTCTTCTGAAGCACACACAGATCTTTTGAGCCACCCAGAGATGTTCTGAAGCACCCACAGCTCATCTGAACCACACACAGCTTCTTTTGAATCATGCACGGCTCTTCTGAAGCACACACAGCTCTTTTGAACCAAGCACAGCTCGTCTGAAGCACACACAGCTTCTTTTGAATCATGCACGGCTCTTCTGAAGCACACACAGCTCTTTTGAACCAAGCACAGCTCTTCTGAAGCACACACAGCTCTTTTGAACCAAGCACAGCTCTACCAAAACACCTCAAGCCTTCCCAGCAGCATGACTGAAGGTCTCAAAGTGTAAAAAAAAAAGAAGAAAAAAAGAGTGGAAACAATGAGCAGCTTGGGGAGTGTTTTATTTTTGAGTTAGTCAAAACGTTGTGCAGAGCTTGAAATGGAAACCTCTAATATTGCGTCTCTCTCATATGTGCTCATTATCAAATGACGCATTACCTGGCTCGCCGAGCAAGGAAGGGCCCAGATACAGCGACCAATCCGGACCCCCCTGAGGAACTGCTCACTGACAAAGGCCCTTCTGCAAACTGTGGATGGGCCTCTCTGCCTCCTCGGCCCAGGGAGCCCCTCTCCCCGGTGTTCCTTCGCCCTGTGGCTGCCTTCATGCAGTAAACCACCGCTCTCTGACTCACCCCGGAAGGCCCGGATGGGCACACATGGGAGAGCCCGGAAGTGGTGTGACTTCTGTCTGTCTCTCACAAATAGTCAAAATAGGGAGCTCTGTCGCGAGCAAAACCAGCCTCAGACAAGAAAGGGACCCCCTGCCTAACAGTTTCTAATCTCTATCTTGAATCTCTTGGTGAGATTTTGAGAAAATCTGGAATTCTTTACATTAGGAAGTGGATGATACTCAGATCTACTTTAACTTTGCATCCTCAGGAGACATCTCTCTCCTCTCCTCCACCCTCCTCTAGGTTAATAAATATATGAGAAATCACCACTTACAACTCAATCCAACTAAAACTCAATTTCTACTAATCTCTCAAAAAAATCCAAGTTCTTTATCCCAGAGTGGCTGAAATGTTTCGCTCCCCTAAACTGCAATCTGGCCCTTTTGGAGAACCCCACATCATTAGGCTTTAACTTTGACAGGTACCTAGACTCCAGAGGCAAATCCCAGCTTTGGCCAGAAGCTCAGGCCACCAGATAAGGCCTGCTCTGAGCCTTCATGCAGTTTTTTTCCCTCTGTGGTCCATACACTTGTTCTTTCCAAACTAGATTATGGTATCTCCCTCCTCTCTGGTCTCCCTAAAACGCCTCTAGCGCCTCTAAGAGCAGTCTTCCATCCTTCTGCCCGCTTTGTGACAGGCCACAGGAAATTCCACAAGCACATCTCTCCTGATCTGTGCACCTTGCAGTGGCAGCCCAGTGAGGCAAGAGCCCATCTCAAGACTGCATGCATCACTCCCAGAGTCCTTCACAGCTCCACTCCCTCTTACCTGGGGGCAAAACTAACCATCTCTGGAGCTCTATGAGGATCAAGAAATGCTGAGACCCTCCTGCTCGAACCTCTGACTTTCAGGCAAGAACGCTGCATGAGACAGGCATTCTCTGGTCGCGCACGAGGCTTTGGAAGCATCTCCCACCAGCCCTTCGCACATTCACTTCACTTCAGCTTTATTTCGGCACAAATACCATAAAAGCATGTTGGCAAAGATTCTTTCATTGAAAAAAAACACTTCAAAAATCAGTTTAATTCAGATACATCTTAATAAAACTCAGGTCAAAAAACTCCAAAACTCCAAAAACCATGTGGTACAATTGCGCACGATATCAGTAGCATAAATAGTATAAAAACTACGCAATGCACATCGCCATAAAAATATTAATACATAACTATAAATACAAATCTTTGTGCAGAGAGCAATAACGACCTATCGATTCACACGATGTATAGAGCATCGCACACTCTCCTGTCCACAGTCAGAAGAGAGACATTTTGAAGTAGGGATTGTTGCCTCTCCTTCCAACCCCATGCCTTTGTCACCCACCTCGCCGCGGCACACTCGGGGAACATTAGCTGCAGCCCTCCCATGGTCTAGCTGTGCCTTCCCGGCTGCTTGTCTTCTTGTTACAGAATGTTTGCTCTCTCTGCTCTCTGGGTTACTTGCAGCCCTGCCAAGTTTCCCAGATCGATGTATGATGTGCTGCTCCAGCCCAGGATTTTTCTTTGAATTCTGGTACGTGTAGTCTTGTATATGCTATGATAAAACAGGACTACAAGTCCCAGAATTCAAAGAAGAAAAACCTGGGCTGTAGCAGCACATCACGGACCTGGAAAACTTGGTAACTATGTACTTGTTCTGATTTACTATGATGTTAGCTAACCACGTCTTATCCTGTAACGCCCCTGCTGGTTTGAACTGTTTGTTCCTTATTTTCCTGGTGCTAATAGGTTTGTTTTGTGGTGCTTGTTAACCAGAACTTACTTACTGCTCTCTTGTAATGCGCGCGGACGAAGTCTGCACCATATAAAAATGATAAAAATTAAATAAATAAAGCACCTAGGTAGTCCTTCATTTTTGTCTTATTTTGGTAAATGCTTTCATTATAGTTTTTCTGCGTCCATCGTCTTTGTCAATTTGTGTAGTCCTAATTCCATATCTATGGCCTTCCTCACTCTTTGTTGGTTTTGAAAATCTGGTCACCATGGTGCCAGATGTATTAAGCTTTTTTCTGTGATCAAATGGCCCAATTCGTTGAACAGGGCTATTTGTGCACAGAAAAAAAGCATTTTGGAATGTACACATGCTATTTTGCAATTCAGTAATCTATTACCGAATTGCAAATTAGGTTTGCAAGTCGTTATTAGTTAGGGGCGTGCCAAGGGCGTCCCTTCCTAATAGCGAGTTGCAGTGATATGCATGATTGTTTTTTGACCCTGAATGTCATCACAAAACAATTGGAGTTACCAGCAATTTCAAGTTGGTGGTAACCATTCGTGAATGGGAAGGGGTCTCCAAGGGAACCTTTCCCCTTTGCCAATGGGGATGCAAACATTTTTTAAGAGCAGGCAGTACTCCCACTGACTTTTTGTAATGCATCATTTCATTTAAAAAGCAATCACAGACATGGTGGTCTGTTGACCCTAGCAGGCCACCTTCCCAGTGATGGAAGCCATTCACAGTGGGTCGCAAATTGTGACCAGCCTCCCGAATATTGATGAGGTCGCAATGGGACCCACTGCGAATCGCTAACAGTGTTGGAGAGACTGTTGTACATTTGGTATTGCGACTTGCGCTGTTTGGTCCTTTCTCAAGTTATAAAAGAACAGAAAATGGTTTCCACGGTCTCAACGGTGATTCCTTTTCTCACAGCGCCACCTGGTGTCCATTGTGTAATTGACCCTGCACACTTCATTTGTTTAGCATCGAAACTTCAGTTCTGTGTGTGCTGATTGGTCCGCTCATGTCTCACTGCTGATTTGCAGTGACAAAGACAGTAATACACATGAATGTGTTATTAGTATATGATAAGATACAATATTAATAACAATATATTTACGTAGATATATGATATAATTCTAGCTATCCCTTACGGATTTTCGGGTTGCTGTCGCAATTTTCCACCAAGCCCCAGGCCTCTGGCTCAGCTGTAGTTTGGCATAAAAATAGAAAGCTTGGGCGTGATTTATGAGAATTTTGTGGAGAGTAGTTCAGCAAGTCACCTTGCAGCACTGCCCTGCGTCAACAGGAAAGGGCACGAATGTGCTGTATCTACGCGACATGGCGCATTCCTGTCCTTTCCCCCTGCGCTGGCGCCATTTTGGCTGCCTAGCGCCAACCCAAGCAACCTTGCTCCATGCTGCAAGTGTGTCTGCGTTGTCACCAGGATTGTTTTTGTGCAGGAAGGGGCACCTTCACTATTTTTGTGCAATTCGATTGATAATTAATTTTGTGAATTTTAATGCCTTTGCTCAAAACCAGGGCATCATTTAAAGAAAATTATTTTCTTTCAATTATAAGTTCTTGCATTGTACTTGTTGTTTCATAATGTTGATCTGTTGATGTTTCACCACAACTTATACTAATCAAATAAAGTATCGTGGCCAATGTACTGTTCCCGAATCTGGACTGCGCCTAGTGACCAGCGCCCTCTGTTTCTTTCCGCTTTGTCCAGGGCTGCCGGGATGACCAGCGCTGGCAGGTCCAGTAGTGTCCACCTGTCTGGGTACGTCCGGCCCAGTTCTGCACCGCTGAAGGAGATGTCGTTGGTGACCAGGTCGAGCGCCCGGCTGCAGTGGTCCCCAGGGAGACAGGAGCCCCCAGCCGGGAAATCTTCCTTAAAGAGAGGTGAGCCCCCCAAAGAGAACCTGCTGGGGCTGAAAAGGGGGCAGCAGGACGAGAAGTCAGTTCTGCTCCTGTCAGCTTCCTGTCAGACCCACCTGCCTGTGGCACTCTTGGGGTTCCCAGCCACCCCCCTCCTGCCTCCGTGGTTAATAGGCACACACTGGTCTTTGGGGGACACAAAATACATTCCATCTGGTTCGTGGGAGACACTCAAGGCCTGGCGTGGGTATCGTCATTGTGCTCTCATCCTCTGCTAGGTGGGGACCCCAGCTTATGAGATGCTGGTTGTTGATGGTCTGTAGTACAACCTTTGTTAGCCTGGCTTTGGGCTGGAGGAGACCTTTCCTGTGGGATGACGGGTTAAGATGGATTTCAATGCGGCTCTTGTTACATTATCTTTGGAAAGGAGGGGGACTTTTGTTAATGAAAGACTGGTTTATCAAGGTCTCCAGCGCAACCAGTTAGGTTGGCTCTGGGGAGGAGCGAGACCTTGGCTTGTGGAACTCTGATTTATGAATAGACATTGTACAATTCTTAGGATGGCTTGTGATGGAGGGAGACATTGGTCTGCATTAGTTTCTGCTACAGGTTTTGTAATCTTGGTTTGGAGAGGGATGAGGCTTTTGCTCGTGGGCCCCCATTTTATCTAGATCTCTACTGCACACATTGTTAACCTTACTTGGAAGATTAGTGAGACCTTTGTTTGTAGACTTTGGCTTGTGGTGGAGGGAAGCATTGGTCTGCATTCGTTTCTGCTACAGATATTGTCAGCTTGGTTTGGAGAGGGGTGAGACTTCTGCTTGTGGGCCACTATTTTATCTAGATCTTTAGAGCGCACATTGTTAACCTTACTTGGAAGAAGAGTGAGACCTTCGTTTGTAGAAAACTGATTAATGAGTGTCTTTGGCTTGTGATGGAGGGAGACATTGGTCTGCATTATTTTCTGCTACAGGTGGTGTAAGCTTTGCTTTGGAAAGGGGTGAGCCTTTTGTTTATGGAGAACTGGTTCATGTAGATCTGCTGTACACACATTGGTTCACTTTGAAGAGGGATTAGACCTTAGGTTGTGAAAAACTGGTTTAAACATGTGTTTTGTAAATCATTGTTAGTTTGGCTTTGAAGAAGAGTGAGACCTTTGTTTGTGGGTTGCTGGTTTATGAAGGTTTCCAAAGGTACCAATGTTGGCTCGGCTTTGGGAAAGGGGAGACCTTCGCTTATGGAACATTGGCTTACATTAATGTCCACTAGAACCATTGCGAGCTTGGATTTTTGTAGGAGACGCACCTCAGTATATGCTTTGTTGGTTTATAATGGTCTTCGGTGCAATCATGGTTAGTTCAGGTTTTAGGAGGAGAGAGTGGTTTTTAGGACGTTGGTTAATAAAGGGGTCTGGTACAACCAATATTAGCGTGACTTTGGAGAGGAGTGAGACATTTGTGGAAGGATGGTTTACAAGGGTAGGTAGTACATTAAGCGTTGGTTTGGGTTTTGAAAGCCAATGAACATTAGCCTATAATGGTCTCTGATTCAACCATCGCTGGCTTGGCTTTCAGGAGGCGGGAGACCAGTTTATGATAGGCCAAGTTATGATGGGGTCTGGTAGAGCTATAACTCATTTGGCTGTGGACGCAGACCTCAGCCCATGGGCGCTGGTTCTTGAAGGTCTCTGGTACAACCATTGTTAGATTTATTTTTGGTAGACTGGAGACCTCAGATCATGGGCACTGGTACTTGAAGGTCTCCAGTACAACCATTGTTACTTTACTTTGGTAGGCCGGAGACCTCAGATCATGTGCGCTGGTTCTTCAAGGTCTCTGGTACAACCGTTGTTTACTTTTGGCAGGCCAGAGACCTCCGATGATGGGCACTGATTCTTGAAGAGCTCCAGTACAACCATTGTTGGATTTATTTTTGGTAGGCTGGATACCTGCTCGCTGGTTCTTGAAGGTCTCTGGTACAACCATTGTTAGCTTTACTTTGGTAGGCCAGAGACATCAGATCACATGAGCTGGTTCTTGATGATCTCCAGTACAACCATTGTTAGCTTTACTTATAGTAGGTCGGAGACCTGCTTGCTGGTTCTTGAAGGTCACTGATACAACCATTGTTAACTTTACTTTTGGCAGGCCAGAGACCTCAGATGAAGGGCACTGGTTCTTGAGGGTCTCTGGTACAACCATTGTTAGCTTTGCTGTTGGTAGGCCGGAGACCTCAGATGATGGGCACTGGTTCTTGAGGGTCTCTGGTACAACCATTGTTAGCTTTGCTGTTGGTAGGCCGGAGACCTCAGATGATGGGCACTGGTTCTTGAGGGTCTCTGGTACAACCATTGTTAGCTTTACTTTTGGCAGGCCAGAGACCTCAGATGATGGGCACTGGTTCTTGAAGGTCTCTGGTACAACCATTGTTAGCTTTACTGTTGGTAGGCCGGAGACCTCAGATGATGGGCACTGGTTCTTGAGGGTCTCTGGTACAACCATTGTTAGCTTTACTTTTGGCAGGCCAGAGACCTCAGATGATGGGCACTGGTTCTTGAAGGTCTCTGGTACGACCATTGTTAGCTTTACTTTTGGCAGGCCAGAGACCTCAGATGATGGGCACTGGTTCTTGACGGTCTCTGGTACAACCATTGTTAGCTTTGCTGTTGGTAGGCCAGAGACCCAGTCTTCGGAAGGTGGTTCAGGGCGGTCTCCTGGTGAACTGTTGTTAGCTGGGCAGCGGAGAGGAGGGGGCCAGTGGTATAATGCTGTAATATTAGCGTATGATGGTCACATCTGTGCTGCCTTCAACCAAAAGTTCTTTATTTGATATAAATGCAGATGACTACAGGTCAGTCCAGGATGCTGTGGGGCGCAGACTCTGCCAGTGGGCACCGATGGGGTCTCCGAGGCTGCAGCACAGTGCTTGGCATGAAGACGATGACCCTGCATTGGTCGCGAACCAGAGGCGGTCCCGCTCTTTTACTTCAGGTAGGGAATAACACCTGGCCCTTTGTTACTCCTTCATCATTTAGGGGGTGGGACCTGAGTGGTAACGTCAGCCTGGAAGAGGGGTACATCTCTGGCTCTTGGCACACACAGTTTGGTTAGAGTACCTCCTTTCTACCCCAAACCAAGTAATTCCCCACATTTCTCAACTGCAGCTCCTCCTGCCATATCACTGCTGAGACTCACCCCCACACAGCTCCTCCTAACCCTTCACAGCTCTTCAGAAGCACCCACAGCTCTTCAGGCATCTCTTCTGAAGCATACAAAGCTTTTCTGAAGGACTCACAGCTCTTCTGAAGCACACACAGCTCTTCTGAAGCACACACAGCCCTTCTAAGCACCCACTGCTCTTCTGAACCACACACAGCCCTTCTGAAGCACCCACAGCTCCTGTGAACCACACACAGCCCCTCTAAGCACCCACAGCTCTTCTGAACCACACACAGCTCTTCTGAAGCATCCACGGCTCTTCAGGCATCTCTTCTGAAGCATACAAAGCTTTTCTGAAGGACCCACAGCTCTTCTGAAGGATCCACAGCTCTTCTGAAGGACCCACAGCTCTTCTGAAGCACCCACACACAGCTCTTCTAAGCAACCACAGCTCTTCTGAAACACAATCAACTCTTCTGAAGCACCCACAGCTCTTGTGAACCAAACACAGCTCTTCTAAAGCACCCATACCTCCTCTGAAGCACGCACAGCTCTTCTGAACCACACACAGCTGTTCAGAAGCACACACAGTTCTTGCAAAGCCAAAGCATACACAGCTCTTCTGAAGCACACACAGCTCTTGCAAAGCATACACAGCTCTTGCGAAGCACCCACAGCTCTTCTGAACCACAAACAACTCTTCTGAAACACCCACGGCTGTTCTGAACCACAGACAGCTATTCTGAAGCACCCACAGCTCTTGTGAACCACACACCGCTCTTCTAAAGCACCCATAGCTCCTCTGAAGCACGCACAGCTCTTCTGAACCACACACAGCTCTTCTAAGCCACAAACAGCTCTTCTGAAGCACGCACAGCTCTTCTGAACCACACACCGCTCTTATGAAGCACACACAGCTCTTCTGAAGCACACACAGCTCTTGCAAAGCATACACAGCTCTTGCGAAGCATACACAGCTCTTCTGAACCACATACAGCTCTTCTGAAGTACACACAGCTCTTGCAAAGCTCCTCACCCCTTCCCAGCAGCACTATCTCATCGACTACTAAGATTCACACAGCTTTGCCTGTGAACCCTAATTCTGACCTTCAGCACCTCTTACTATTCCAGTGCCAAGGTCCACCTCACAGGGGTCCCAATGCACCCCGAGTCTGAGAGGCGCCAACGTACACTATCCTGACAGCGAGACCAGGCGCAGCTCTAAGGGAACACCACATTACACACCAGGACCACCTGCACCTTCCACTTCTAGGATCCCCAGTCTCATCTGCTGATGGACCTCAGGCATGAAGGCTGCTCTTCCCAGACGTGAACTCACTCCACACAGACCTGTTCTGAACTAAACACTCAACAGGGGCTTTGTTCAAGCCTCACAACCAAACAGCAAAAAACAACAGGCATAACCCCAGCACCAGCCATCGGTGCAAGCGGATCTGAGCCCAGGAGAGGACATGCTCACTCTCCATGTTTACTCCTCAGCGCCTTGAGACCTTCATGGGTGATTTGCTGCGCTTTATAAATTCTGATTGATTGACTCTGCTAATTAAAAGACAGCAGTGTAGTGCAAACGCATGGTCCGTCATTAAAAGTATGTGTTTCTCTGTTGCAGCCACATACCAGAAGGTGACCCCGGTTTCGTTGCCCGCAGACACCTTTGAGGCTGGCAGCAGCTTTTCTGTCACGTTGTACATTGGGGACCAGTCGTCGCCAGTGCAGAGAGCTCGGCGCCACTCCTTGGCCAGCAAGGACTCGAGTGTTCAGAGGGAGCAGCTGCACCAGCCGGACTGGCCGACTGAAGACCCGGCCGAAAGGACCCTCGGTGCCTTTACGCCTCCAAAGAACAAGTCTGTCTTTAAAAGGTTCTTCAGGAAAAAAGACTAGAGGGCTTTACCTGGAAAATGTCCACTTTTGCACACTCATCACTGTGGACGAGGGAGTAAAATGGCGCCCTTTTCTTACCATTGTGGTCGGTGACCTGTCGGCTGCAAGGTCTGACATTGGTGGTCAGCATTGCTTCCTCTGGAGAAGAGTTGCTCCTTCCATCCAAGAGTCCCAGGTGAGAGGAAGGCGCCTGTGGCTCTGAAGAAGGAGCTGGGATGGTGAATGTGATGATACTGGCTACAGGCTTTTACCAAAGACACCAGGGCACCGGACAATGCTGTGTGCACATGGGAGAGGGCTCTGCATAGAGGCCTTTGGGGAGGCTGAAATGCTTTAAAGTGAAAGGCTCATGCCCTCATGAGAAGAAAATAAATCACTGGGAGTTTAACTTTAGTAAGAACTGGGAGAAAATGGCAGCAAATCTACAGGCAAAAGGGGAGAATTTAAAAAAAATGATTGAAAGCTGCAAATGTCTGAGCAATGCCTCCTAAATATGCTTCTATTCTTCTTGACGGTGGACACATGGTCCCTCAGTAGCTGTGTTTAAATGACTGTATGTTGGGCAGCACCACCGCAGCACGCAGTTGGGGCCTCATTAGTCATTTCACTACAGATGCACAGACATTGAGGGTCACCTCAAAGACCACAAGGCCAGTCAAGTCTGCTCCACAGCCCTTTGTCTCCTGCAGCCTTGTGGACTCTGTACTTGTAAAGTGCTGTGATTGCCCTGAGTCCTGATCTGCCCAGCTGTTTGCATTGCAGCCTCTGAGGGTCCCCACTAAGGGGCATATTTTTGAGCAGGCTCTGCCACGCTTGCATCAGGCACTGTGGTACATGTGTGGCACAAACCGCTAAGTCATCATTTTGAAGCCACGCAAAGCTAGTTTGTGTGGCTTTCAATGGCTTCACAGATATGGAGTAAGGCAATCTAGCACAAATCACTGCATTGTCTCACACTGTGCCAGGGAGGCATTCCATGGGCGTTGCGGAGGGTTTTCCCATGCAGCGCCCATGGATTTTGACGCTGCCCTATGTTACTTAATCACAAACCTGGGCAGTGCCAAAACCTTACGCCTCCAGGGGAGGCGTAAGAAGGAGAAATATTCTGATTTCTCCTTGTTTTTCCTCTTTCTATGTGTGCTGCATTCTGCAGCACACATAGAAAGAGGAAAAAGCCTCTCAGAATTGTTTTTGTGCAGGAAGGTGCCCCTTCCTGCCCAAAAACAACCCTGTGTGCAACGCAGACACCCTTACACCATAGTGCTAGGGTGCCTACATTGGCGCAATACAGCACATTGTGCACCAGCCTTGGGGTAAAGGACGGGAATGCACCATATTGCATAAATATGATGCATTCCTGCCCTTTCACAATGGCACAGGGCGGCACTGCAAGAAGACTTGCGAAGCTGCCCTACGCCAATTGCCCATAAATAAGCCCCCACCTCTACTTGCTCTGCTGACATCCTTCGCTGTGCACCACATCACACCTTTCTTTGAGCTCTAGGTCTCACATGTGGCCATTCACAAGTTGCTAGGAAATATAAAAACAAATTACTTACTTACCTCCAGTGTTTCCAAGATTCTCTATGATTATTACAATAATCTTTCTATGTTATGCAGTATCTGAACCAGCTTCCTCAATTCCCTCAAATCAACCCGCGGCCTTTACTGCCACAACCAGTCCCCTCCAAAGACCACTTATTCGGTTTCCTCTTGCCTAAAAAGCATTTTCCCAACACCTTATGTTTGCCAATCAAATCAGTACCCACGTCGCGCACTGCATCCTTCTTCAGAATAATCTTGGTGATGCCACACCGTCCTCGACTAGGAAGAGAGTCAGAGTCCTTCCTGTGCACTCTCAATGTCCTACACTCATTTTATAGCCTTGTTCCCGCCGTAGCGGGCGGTACTGGACATTAAAGGCCCACTCCACTGTTAAAAGCTTGAGCCGAAGGCGAGGGCCTTTAAGAGGGCGCAGGACTTTAATGCCGGTATAGCCCAGCTCAGAGGACTGTAAGGCTGTTAGAACATCCCGCCCCTAGAGGGAAGAATGTTCTAGTAAATAAAACAAAGGCCACATGGACCCCGAAGCGGTTGAAATCCCCTCGGGCTTCGTGAGGCCTTGGTTCACAGCTTTTGCTGTGAAATACGAACATTGTAATGTTGGAGCTCCGGGCTCTACCGGCCATTAGAAGCCGGAGCTTCTCAATTGTCTCCAATGGAGCGCTCAACATTCAAATGTTCTAATCAACCTTAGAAATCGACTTCATCAGACACTGTTGTCTACTCAACTGCAAGATGCAACTTCAGTAACAGAAATAACATTTGTTTTACATAGGATGGTAGGATGCCAGAATATTGTTAGCAAAAATAACATCTGACAGAAGTGTGTCCTAAATATCCTTTACAAAAATATTGTCCCTTTGGGTGTAGATTTGGAATTATTAACCCCCTCACTATATTTCTACCAGATGATAATTTGTTTACCGTGTTCTGGCACCATACCTATAGTCAGGTCTGGCTTTCAGGGGGTGCAACTGGTGCGGCCACACTAGGCGCTGACCTGGAGGGGGCGCTGACCTAGGGGGTCACTTTGTTTAGCAATAACATACATTTTAAAACCATCTGAAGCAAAGTTCAATGTGCTCCAGCTGTCAGGCAACAATAAAAATGTCAAGGTAACTCTTGTGGTTAATGTTCCTGATAGAGAGAGAGAGCTAGGAGTTTGTGCCAGTGGCAGTTTTGACTCTCCATAAAGTAGCGCAGAGGGTTAATGTGCCTGCTACAAAGAACACATCTGTATTTTATGGTGATAGCTGAGTGGATTAGTAAAGATGGCCTTTACCAGCGCTTTAAAACAAATGAAATGTAAGTGAGAGAGGGGCACTTTTGCCGGATTATAGCATGAGAATTCGAGAAGGAGAGGGGGCGCCAAAAAAGATTGTTGCAGAGGGCGCCACCAGTGCTAAAGCCGGCCCTGTGCTACATACCGCAGTTCTGCCATTTCTAAGCCCTATAAGTAACAGATGTTACTGTTGATTATATGATGGAACACCGAATTAAAAACAACTACTAACCTTAACAACGAGGTCGGAACATCGACCTCGTCCTTACTACTAATGATTTTACCACGAATGCCTTAACAACGATATTTCGTTTTAAAGGCATTCCCGATAAAATCATTAGCAATAGGCACCATTCACCCTACATCCCTCACCCCACCCCCCCAATCCCACCCCAAAACCTAAAACCCCCTGACCCCCCCACCCACTCCCCAAAACCAAAAACGCCCCACCCCCCCACCCTAAAACCTAAAACCCCCTGACCCCCACCCACTCCCCAAAACCAAAAACGCCCCACCCCTGACCCCCCACCCACTCCCCAAAACCAAAAACGCCCCACCCCCAACCCCACCCTAAAACCTAAAACCCCCTGACCCCCCACCCACTCCCCAAAACCAAAAACGCCACCCCCCCCAACCCCACACCAAAACCTAAAACCCCCTGACCCCCCACCCCCTCCCCAAAACCAAAAACGCCCCACCCCCCAACCCCACCCTAAAACCTAAAACCCCCTGACCCCCCCACCCACTCCCCAAAACCAAAAACGCCCCACCCCCCAACCCCACCCCAAAACCTAAAACCCCCTGACCCCCTCCCCAAAACCAAAAACGCCCCACCCCAAAACCTAAAACCCCCCCACCCCCTCCCCAAAACCAAAAACGCCCCACCCCCCCAACCCCACCCCAAAACCTAAACCCACCACTTACCTTCGCCAACTCCCTTCTTTGTACCTTAACCACGCATGTTCGTTGTTCAGAACATACGTAGTTAAGGCACAAAAATACGAAGTCGTGGTTAAAAAAAGCGTCGTTACGCTTTCGTTAACCACGACTTTCGTAATAAAAAAGTCGTAAAAAAGGATGTTTCCCGTTACTGTTACACAATTTAGCGATCTATGGAAAGGTGAATCCTGTAAAATTCCCCAGCATGTCCTCGGCTGCCCTATAGCATAAAACTAACACAAGGCAAGTGTTTGATGGGAATATTTGAGGTGTAAAAACCTCAAACATTTCCATTCTGAAAGGGTAGTTAATTGTTATAAGCACATTAAAAACAAGTCACTGCTTGTACGCAGAAAGGGGTTCCTTAAGAAAGCTTAGCAAATTGGAAACTTAATGCACACATACATAAGGAATATGCTTATTTCTAGAAAGGTACTTAATCACAACTTTAAGACAGCAAATATGTATAAAATAGGGCACCCACTGCAAACCCAACCTTCTGTCTGAATGAAATTCTATAAAGTGAAAGCACCAGTTCTCTCACTTTTATTTCCTGTTTTTTTTAACTTAACTTAAACCAGTGCTGACCAAGCACAGATCATGTTGCTAAGTGAATTGTCCAAGCTCAGTTTACGCCCTTGTTGCCCGATTCACAGAGGTAAACTTAGACCCAAAGTCTAAGTTTGGACCTGAATTCTAAGTTTAGACCTGAAGTTTAACTTTAGACCTGAAGCCTAAAGTTAGACTTCAGATCTGAGTGTACATTTGTAATTTGGGCCCTTGTTGAAGTCAGCCTACAAGGACCAGGCCATATTATGGTGTCTCTGGTCAAAACTGCTATTCCTTCCTGTCTCAGCGCTTGTGGCCAACACTGCCTCACCCAGAACATGCACCTCTATAACCACCAACACTCACGTGAGGCGCCTCTCCTGCTCTCTCCAGGTATCAGCTGTGAGAGTGTCGTCAAAGCTCATCCCACACTACAGGGTCCTTAAGGAGATTATGCCCCCTAGCTGTTGCGGTGGGTAGTGCAGTGTCCACACTAAACAGTCTAGAGGGGGAAGGCAGAGAGGCATTTATTGATGAAAGTTACAGCCGGATTACGATCTTGGCGGACGGGGATACTCCGTCACGAATTACGGCAATCCCGTCGGCGAAACTGAAATTCTATTATATCCTATGGAACTCGTAATACGGCAGACGGAATATCCGTCAGGTTTGTACGGAGTAATCCATCCACCAAGATCCTAATCAGGCCCTCAAACTATTGTTGGAAAATAAAACCAAACAGAATGTGAGGGCATGAAGATAATTCCTTACGACTGAACTAGTCCAGAAGGACCAGTAAACTGCCCCACAGGTGTGGGATCTGCCCTCCGGACTGGATCACATGAGATTCCATGTACCCTTGATAGATCACAGATGACGGACTCTGTGGTTAACCTGTGGCTTCATCTGAAATGAATATCCTCCAATCCACTTGAACAGCATGGCTTACTGATAAGAATATATGATTTTTTGTATATTTAACTACGTTTATAGAATTGTGTTTTTCTAAGTATTTGTGTGGCTAATTTTTTGTATTAAAGAAAAGTATTTTTGCCTTTAATTTGGAGCTTCTGCTTGTTTGTACCTGTGTCCATGTGTATATGTGCAACATCACCTGTGTATTCCTATGCGCATATCACTGAAATATTCCCATCCCTCATAGGGCTTGCACATTACATCAACTCTATGCACCCTTAGGTACGCCCATCGGTGGCCTTTGTTAGTCATCTCAGGACACATACACATATATAGGACACACAAAAAGCAATCTTTTCAATCAGACTGTGAATTAAACATTACCATGGTCTGTGGAAGGGGCAAAGTCTTCAGTGTGTCTGAATCAGTCCTTTTCTCTTCACTCTGCTCTCCTCTGCAGTCTCTTTTTAACATTTACAGTGCTTGTCTCCTCATATTTTTCTGAAACACTCGGGGCATATTTATGACAGGCTTGCGTCGATGTTGCGTTGTTTTAAGTGATGCAATACTGGCGCAAAGCTTTCAACCATATCTATAAGGCCACTTGTCGTGGCTTTTCGCGGCCTCGTAGATAAGGAGTAAGACAAAGCAGTGCAAGTCGCTGCGTTGCCTTACTCTCCACCAGGGGGCGTTCCATGGGCGTTGCGGTGGGTTTTCTCACGCAGCACCTATTGGTTTTGACGCATTCCCAAATTTACAAGTGCCTGTCAACCTGGGGATGCGCAAAAACCCTACGCCTCCCTAAGGGACGCGCACAAACCCTACGCCTCCCCAGGGGACGAGAAACATCTTTATTTTTCACAGTTTTGCACAACAACAATCCTGCCAACAACACAGGCCCCCTTGCTCCATGGCACAAGGGTGCCAACATTGGCGCAAGGCTGCAGAGACGGCTTCCACGAGGGGGAGGCCAGGAAAGCGCCATATGCTTTAGATACAGCTCTCTCCTGCCCCAGCGCAGCAAGGTGACCCCGCACCAACTCCCCATACATGTGGGCCCTAATCTACTGATTCATCTCTTTCCTCTTCAGCCCCCTCTTTTCACTCCCTCCTGCACTTCCTTGCATTTCCTTCACTTCATGACCCCCACACACAACGCACCGACTCCTCTGTGCCCACCGCATTTTCTTTCCTTTCGCTTTGTCTAGGAGCTGACAGCTGTGGACCTCCTTCACACACCCTTGCGTGTAGTCATACTTACCAATAGCACACCGGAGCGTTGCTGTGCGTGTCCTGCTGAGAGGCCAAAGATTGGATGAGCATGCATTCGGCCTGATCTTCACAGCTCTCCTAATAGGTTGCAAAAAAAAACTAAAAGGCACAGAAACACAACGTCCTGGGAAAAACAAATACTCTTAAGGAATGACAGAGGGACACTGCTGTTGCCTGTATGTGTTTGCTGGCTGTGCAGCTGTCACCGGTGGAGGGGCAGGGGGCAGGACTCCTACAGATGGGGCACCGTCCCCCCAGACACCCTGGCCGACGCCACGGGCACAGTCACCCGGGGCCCCTCCGGGAGAGCCTCTAGGGCGCACGCAGACTTCACAGAGCTTACCTACAACTCACTGGTCTTCACCCAGTCACTAGACATTGGACATAAAATATAAGATGTTGTAGAATTTCCATATGAGCTGAATCAGGGACGTTTTGAGGCCTGGGCAAAGTGGGCTCTGGCCCGGGGCCCCAGCCTTTCAGGGGGCCCTATAAAGCCAGCTCGGTTCTGCAAAGTCTCGCCCTCATGCCTCGAATAATTCTTAAACAGATTGTTTTAAACACCGTTTTCCTTTAATGTATTTTAATGTGGGTGATGTGTGAGAGTCTATTACAGACATTTTGCAGAGAAATGTTGTTTATGTTTCATGAAACATCCATAAAAAAGTTTTTTGTAAGAACCAAACAGGAGCTCACATATAAGAAAGGAGCAGTGTTACAGAGATTATTTGCAGTAATGTTAGTGAGCTGTTGCACGTCATTGTCCCTGACTATTAGCTATAAACACATTTGGAGTTTGGACCAGTGTCCTGTGCAGTGTCAGTGACCGGGCCAAAGAGGGCGTGAAAGAGCTGAAACTGTAACATAAATTCAGCACCTGTAGGACACTCTAGAACAGGAGGCATTGATGTCTGACCTGGCTGGTGACGTAAGCAAACTGACCCAAGGAGCAGGTAACAGCTGGGGCACTCTGCCCACACATAGCGCCCACTCCCGGGGGCTGCACGGGGTTGGGGGTCTCAGAGCCCGCTTTGTATTCTGAGGGCTGCAGCGGTCCTCGGAGAGTGGAAATGCCAGGAGGTTCCCATGCCGCCCTCACCCCTTTGTGGCCAAGTCTCAGCTCCCCCCATCAGGGCTCAGGCGATCTGTAAGCAAGGAGCGATCCTGGGCGGATCCATGCAGGCAGCAGGCGAGGGGGGAGGGACCTTACACACATCCATTTGTAACACTCTAGGGGGCATATTTACTAGGAATTAGCCTAGGGCAGCTCTGCAAGCCTTTCTGCTGCAGCCCTACACCAGCGTGGGAGGGCAGAAATGCACCATATTTACAAGAAGCAGCGCATGCCTGTCCTTTCCCCTGCGCTGTCGCACAAATTACTGCAAAGCTGCAACGCAGGCTCCCGTGCACCGTGGTGCAGGGGTGCCTGTTGTCAGCAGGATTGGTTTTGTGCAGGAAGGGGCACCTTCCTGCACAAAAACAATCCAGACAGCAATTTCCCTCTTTCTCTGTGTGCTCCAGAAACGCAGCACACATAGAAAGAAAAAACAATAAGGACAAATAAAAATATTTCTTCTCATTGCGCCTGCCCTGGGGAGGCGTGAGGTTTTAATGCTTTCACAGGTTTACAGAGCCTTGTAAATCTGGGGATGCGTCAAAGCCCATGGATGTTGCGTGGTAAAACCCACTGCAACACCCATGGAAACCTCCCTGACGCAGTTAAGGCAACGCCTTACACCATGTTTATGAGTCAAGGTAAAGCCATGTAAAGTGGCTTTGCATGGCCTTGTTGATATGGGCCTGCACTATGCACCCCGGTGCGTCACAAAAAGTGACGCACCTGCGGCTCATGAGGCTTGTAAATATGCCCCTAGGGGTGTACGAAATGGAGAGCTTATGTTTCCCCTCTCCTGTGCAGAGTTGTACAGAAAACTTTGCAAGATGTGTTGGGGAAGGTTTACTGAGTCCGTAAGTGGGATTTACTAAGCCATGGAAAGCCACTTTGTGTGGCTCTGCGTGGTTTGGTAAATTCAAGGTAAAATAAGGCAGCGCATATTGCTGCCTTGCATAACCTTGCGTCAGGGAGGCGTTCCATGAGTGGAGTATGGGTGTTCTCCATCCAAGATTTTTGACACAATCCCAGATTTACAAAGGTCTGTAAACCTGGGATTGTGTCAAAATGGTTTTGCCCTCGACCTAGGCGTAACAAGGAGAAATAGATTTATTTCCCCTTATTATTTCCTCTTTCCAGGCGTGCTGAATTCTACAGCACATGTAAAAAGAGGAAAATGCCTGTAAGAATTGTTTTTGTGCAGGAAGGTAAAAACACACACAGCACAGCGCACTGCACAACGTTGCATTAGTTTGGTAAACTATCCAGTACAAACGCAGATTTACCACCTTAACACCTACAAAAGTAATGCAAACCCAATGCAAAGAGTTAGTACATCGGGGCCTAAGTGCGGTTGGACAGCTGCAGATCCACTTTTGACAGCTAGATGTCCTCGCGGTGGACACAGATGGAACCAACACTATATTTCTACTTCCTGAAGAAATATGTGGAACACAACAGCCATTTGCCATATTACTGTAAAGCAGGTTGGCGGAGGGCAGGCCTCTGAAGAACCTTTTAGTCTGTAAGAGCTTGACAGCTCCACGGGAGCTGGACAATAAGAGGCCGGGATAGCTGTCAGTCACCACCGTCCGTGTTCACTAGCCACGGGGGAGAGAAGTTTGGGGCGGGAGCATGCTGCCTAGATCCCTCTCCTGGGAGAGAGCTGAGCAAAGAGGGGTTCCGGGCTGCCTCTGGCCAAGACTTGGGAGATGGCCGTGGGTGTAGGGAGGACTCCATGTCTCCCCAGGACTTGGCCATGCTGAAGAGCCATAGCAGACACCACCCTGTTCTTTGCAGACCAGGGATGGGACAGAGGCAATCCATATATTTTTTTAAGCATTTCTAGGGTCACCACTGTGTGACCAGGAAAGAGAAGATGGAAGCTGGGTCTGTGGCCAGGTTAGGTATAATTCTGTGCAGTAGTTTCTCCACACACTTCATAAAAAATTCTGTCCAACTTGATCCCCCTTTAACTTTTTACCCTTTGTCCAATCTGTACGAAAAATTCCAAGATCAATCTTGGGTGCATTTTTTATGGAGAACTTTGTGCAGATTTATATATTGTACCGAAGGTAATAAAAATCAAAAAGTGTTTTTCGAACCTGGCCACAATTTAAATTATGCCGGCTTAAATTGTATAATTTAATGAATTTTACATTAAATTCCCAAAATTAGGCCACGTCACATAATTATGACACCATTTGCAGTAAAAGTTTAGAACACGTGAGGAAATGACGTGCACATCTAGAACTCAAGTATCTGTTGTTCGTGGGAAGTCAGGGGCGTATGTACAAGAAAGTGGGGCATCGGTTTCGGTATGCCCCTGCCCCACCTAACGACACCGCGGTTGCGCCGTATTTACAATAGGGTGCATCATGGTCAGTTGTTAGGACAATAGAGTCAACATTTTTGATGCTATTGTGGCGCTTTGCTGCACTAGCATCAACAATTTTTACGCTTGTGCAGCAAAGCACAGGGAGGTCCATTAATTAAAATGGCTGCATCGTTCTAACACCTGCTCTGAGTAGGCGTTAAAAATGTTGGAAAAAATGGCGCAGTGAAATGTTGTAAATTTCACTGCACCATTTTTTCGGGTCTCCCTGCATCAGAACGCCACAGGTGCATACATTATATCCGGTGCAGACATAGGCCCTCATTCTGACCTTGGCGGTCGGCGGAGAGGCGGCGGTCGGACCGCGAACAGACCGGCGGTCGGAAAAATGGCATTCTGACCGCGGCGGTCACCGCCGCGATCGACCGCCACTTCCCCACTCCGACCGCCACGGCGGTCATGACCGCCGGGCTGGAGTTTGCGCACTCCGGCCCGGCGGTCGTCCCAAGACCGCCAACGGTATCATGACCCTGCCTACCGCCGCGGTTTCTGGCAGTCGGGAACCGCCATGCGAACCATGGCGGTAAGCACTATCGGGGCCAGGGAATTCCTTCCCTGGCACTGATAGGGGTCTCCCCCACCCCCCACTACCCACCCGAGTCCTCCCCCCACACCCTCCACCCCCCTGCCACCCCCCAGAGGTGGTACGAACCCCCTCCCCACCCCCACCCCGACATGCACATACATGCACCCCGACATGCACACACCCCCAACATGCACATATACACACCCCCTACACACACATACACAACGGGGACACATACCTGCACACATACATGCAGACATGCACCTGCCGAACAGCACACATTACCCATAGACACAGCAGCACCCCCCGCCCGCATACACGCACTCACACACCCCCTCTACACACTCACACGCACACCCCCATGCACGCCCACATCACACAACACCCCCCCTCCCCCTCCCCTCACTTACCTTGTGCGTTGGTCCTCCGGGAGGCGACGGGAGCCATGGGGAGGTGACCGCCAACAGAACACCGCCAACAGAAGACCGCCACACAGATATGTGGGTCGTAATTCTGTGGGCGGTGTTCTGCTGGCGTGGCGCTGGAGGTTGACCAGTCTCCACTTTTCCGCCGACCGCCAGTGTGGCTGCTGGCGGTTTCCCGGCGGAACGCTCCCAGCGGCATACCGCCGCGGTCGGCGGTCTTCACCGCGGCGGTAACTCGGCGGTCTCGCGAAAAGACCGCCAAGGTCAGAATGAGGGCCATAGTGTGGTGCAAGGGTTTACAAAGTGGCACACTTTGTAAATACGGCGCAGGAGAAAGGCCTCCTTAACGCCACCTTAGCATTAAAAAAATGACACTAGGGGGGCACAAGTTGGCGCTAGGGGCTTGTAAATATGCCCCTCTGTTTTCACATTTCTTTTAGCATAAAATGCACCCTTATGTTAAAAATTGATGCACATGTGCATTTCACACGAGACTTTAGTGGTAAATAACAGATCTGCATTTTACATATTAACAAATAGTTTTGTGCCATTTTCTCAAAGTTTTGCATAATCACCTGAAAGCAAATTACATGAATTTCACACACCTCTAATGCTTTCCCTGTGGATTAGTGGTTTTGCCCATAACTACAGTGACTGTGAAATAATTTGCCACTATTTTCCATTCCTCGCCACCAAGCCACTCATGGCACATGCGACATGAGTACAATGAATTATATAAAGCGCTTGCCCATGGGTCTCCCAAAGTGCTTGTGCTGCCTGCTCTAGAAAGTGATCAGCAGTAGGGAGGGGTGGTGTCCGTCCGCTGCCGGGTCCAGATATGAATGAATGAATGAATGATGGGATTTATATAGCGCACAGCTACTCCCAGAGTGTCCTGGGGCTTTTAGCATCAGATGGTGAGTGGAGGCGAAAACCTGAGTCAGTGTCCCCACTACACTCACTGCTGAAAAAGTATGTTTTTAATGATTTCTTGAAACAACTTTCTTTTGTCTCTGATATCACAGTAAGTTTGACAAGGACCTGTGTTTGGTGTTTACTTGCCATCTCTTGTCTAATCCATCACATCTTGACACCTCACCCGAACTTATACTGCTCCCTTGCTGTGTGTATCATCCACAACTGTGCAAATAGATCAACACTGCAGCCCTTTGGCTATGTTGGGGATAAGAAATTCCATATGCACATTAGGGGTGGGCGTAACTCCTGTAATTCGGTGTAGCGTAATCATGTAGGATTGCCCGGAAAAATGCAAGAAGAGTAATTCTGCATTTAGCAGTATTTTCTTAGCACAAACATTCCCTCTCATGTCCAGAATGGACGCAAGGATGCATATATCACTGAACGCATCAGAACAAGAATAGTGAGGGCGAGCAGCCTCCTGCGATCGTTAAATCTGCACTTTGGGGAGGATTTTCCTCCAACTTACTCCCGGCATTTAGCACTAGTTGCTTAGCACAAAATGCAAACTCGCATCCAAAATGAACGCAAGGATGCATGTTGCGCTATGAAAATAGTGATAAATGCAACAGAAAATAAACAGCAGTGAAGCTGCCACTCACCAAACGTGCTGTTGCAGTATAATTTTTTTCCCCCAAATTACTACTAATCACGTTATTATTGGTAATTCCATATACAGGAATGCGGAATTACCAAAATTACTTTGATTACTCTGGTGTAATTGAAATTCCACCCAGGCCTAATGCACATCTACATACAGTACAATACGATAAAGTAACTCATCTTCTGGAGCCGAGAGCGGACAGGGAAGTAATCGGAGGTTACCCTGACTTCACAAGCACATCCACCCTAATGGCGGCCAGATGAATGAAATTGTATGTTGGGTCAAAAAAGCTGTAAGGTAGACCTCACTGATACGCGGGCTACTTGTTAAACAAGCATTAGAGAGACAATAATTCTGACACGGATTGCTAGTCTTTTGGCTTTGACAATGCTTGTTTTGTTATGTCATAGTTTTTCCAAAACTTTTTTATTGGGGAAGGTGCAAAGCTCCTGTTAATCTAAAAAAAATTATTGGCTTAAAGCTAAAAATAATTTTTAGTCTCAAAAAGCACAGATTGTTATAGTAGTAGCACTTAAGAGAATTACTTTGTGTGTAGATATGTTCTTGTGAAAAAACAGGATGCTGTCACTCACCGTGAAGTTAGCCAATGGCTGAAGCGGACTGACCCATTGCCCCATTGTAGGACTCTGGCTCTCTATTTAGTGCACTAAAGTGAAGTACACTGTGCAGACAGTCCAGCGGATCCCCAGAGACGTGCAGAGTCAGAAATACTGTAGATGGGTCTAGAGCTCTATTTGTGGTAGTGTGGGTCAGCAGCTAGGCTCATCAAGGAGTTGTGCTAACCATTTGTTGTACTCACAAAGGCAATAAATGAGACACGCACTCAAAGAATAAATCCGAGACCAACTTAGAAAAATAACATTTGCTTTTATATATGCTTTAAACCAAGGAACTTCGTTGTAAGGTAAGCAGTTTTTAAATTAAAAATACTTTGCTGTTTAAAACATTGACTGCGATTTTCAGAGTTCTTCGATGTTGACCTATAGAGGGAAAACAATGATGCAGTTTCAGAGGTATGCACATGACTTACGGTCCCAGTCTTCAGGGCTTTAATTTAGCTCCAGGCAAGGGTCAGGTTGGTACCAAAGATGCACCCACAGCGGCACAGGGGCAGCTGGGTGCAGAGGTTAAAGTTAGAGTCAGTGGCCAATATTAGTCAATGGAGGCTGGGGGGAGTCGACGTGCTGCTCACAGGTAAGTACTGGCTGTGGCATATGTTGATCTCCAGGGGTTGAGGCGAGCATGGGGGGGCACAAGTAAACACCCTCAGCAGCACAGGAGCAGCCAGGTGCGGTGTACCAACACAGCATTGGGCATCCAAAGCTATCCATTGGAGACAGGGGGTATCCACTGCAGCACTGCTCACAGATGAGTAAAGCAGGGTCAGAGGTCAGTCTCCTGAAGCTGAGGTAAGTACAAGGTGAGCCACAAGGCAGCACCAAACTTACACCCTCAGCGGCACAGGGGCGGCCGGGTGCAGAGTGCCAACACAAAGTCGGGCGCCCAATGTATTTCAATGCAGGAGATGGCTTCCAGAAACTGTCTCTGGCCAGGGGGCGGGCAGAGGTCAACCCACAGTTGCCCACGTGAGATTCCAGGGGTTGCAGGGACACTGACGGTTCAGCTCTCCAAGGCCCAGGGGCTCGGGTGCAGGGGTGTCTTTGGACGTTGGAATCAGCTCACCGGGCAGGTTGTGGTCGGGGGGAGCCCTCAGATTTAGGCTGCAGGTGTTGCTGGGGAGTCCAGCAGGGATCACCCCATGGTGGACTTTTGGTTGGAAGCACTAGGGAACCTTCACTGGATGGGTGGGCCATTTGGACTCGGGCCAGGGGCGTTGGGTGCAGTGGTCACTTCTGGTGTTGGGTTTTGTGGTTCCTCAGGCTGGCTTCCTCTTCTTTGACGATGGTTTCTTCAGGACAGGTCTGTTATCTGTCCGTAGGGGATCTTGGTCTTTTTCGAAGGCAGGCAGTCCTCCCAAGACTTCGGAGGTCATTGGGCTGCAGGACGATCGTCTTCTGGTTGCAGGTTTTTTGTTAAGGCTGCAGGCAGGCAGCTAGGGCTGGGGCCGCGTCAGTTGGTGTCTTCAGTCTTCTCTGCTGGTGTTAGGTTGCCGGAATCAGATGCTAGGGTTCAGGGGTGCCTCCAAAATACTGAATTTAAGGGAATTACAGAGAGTGCCAGGTGGCAGCCAGTGGGCTACTCCCCTTTAGGATGATTACACCCTTTGTATGACCAGTTGCTTTGGGAAGTGGCACAGCCCTAACCCTATTGGCCTAATTCCTTCCATGCAAGATGGAGGAATGTAAAAAGTAGTGTCCACTTCAGCTCGTCCAACTTAGGGGTTGGATTGGCATGAAGTGGACACTCTTACTAATTTACCTAATTTTCCCACCAGTCCCGCTGCCACAAGTGGGGTCTGGAACTGGGGGTCAACCTCCTCCACCATTGGAGAGGCGTGGGTCATATTTCAAAGCGCACGGCCTTTGAAGCTCCCTGCTCTGGAATGTCCATTCTGCCTGGGCGAGGAGGTAACACCTCTTCCCAGTCCGGCCTTTGTTCTGCACCCTCGGGAGCACTGGCTCTCATTTCAGGGGTCAGAACTTTGTCTAAGGTGGCTGTACTGGTTTGGACCAGCCAGTGCCCACGCTAGGAGTTGGGAGGTTTTGCAGGGGGCATGAGTGCATGTGTCAATAAATCCATCACTGGATTCAGTGAGGGTTTATTAATACAAGATGTTTGATACCAAACATTGCTATGGTGGGTGAAGCCATCATGTAGATGGGGACTCATAATGACCAGTGTCCAGCCCATGTTATTAACATGGCTGCACTGTTCACTTACTATGTCTGAGAATCGACGAAGACATAGCAGGGGCATATCTGTTCTTGCAGGTCTGCCTTCACATCTAATACAATGCACCCTGCCTCTAGGGCTAGAAGGCTGCCAGAGGGGTGACTTATATTGCAGCATGAGGGACAGGGTGCACAGGCTGTGTGTCATGTCGTGTTTTCATTTTGGGTCTGCACCAAGACACGCAGCCTGCAAAAGCAGCACTGTGTGCACTTAGGTAAGAGGGTCCCTGAGGGTGGCACAATCTGTGCTACAGCCCTCAGGAGCCTTCCTTTAGTACCCCATGCCCTATGTACCAAGAGTACCATTTGCAAGGGACTTACAGTGGCAACTAAAGGTTTGCCAATTGGGAACAATGGCTGTGCAGTTTTGGGGAAAGAGATGTGGCACTGGGGACCTGTTTAGCAGGGACCCAGTGGACTTCCAGTTGAAATTGCACCAGAAACCAGGCTAAAAGTGAGGGGTGACCATGTCAAAAGAGTCACTTTCCTACACGTTCTGGTCACCCTACCTGGCCTTTTATGTTCATGCATCCTGGGTCCAGTGGCAGAAGATAAAATGATGAGCCCCCCTGCAGAATGTGAAGAGAGACCCTTTAGACGCCCACATCTCACAGATATTCATTGGCTTTGGGTGGAATGGGGCCCCTCCAGTGCTTAATTTGTGCTCGTTGTTTCCGGTGCTGAGCACCAACACTTATTTGTGAGGGCCGGGGCTTACTCTTCTGCCTCGGGTAGTTGCTGCGAGCAAAAGACACATATGGGAAAGACGAAGAAGGAAAAACTAAAAAGCGTCATAAAGGGAGAAAGTAAAAAGTTGCAGGATGAGCTGTAGGGGCAGGGGGTGGCCGTAAATGGATTGAAGAGGCCCGAGATGGCTTCAGTATTACGCTGCCTCAGTATTCAGTGCTGGCATATTGAATTACAGCAGCCTCGTGTTTAAGAGAAGGGATTTGAGCACCGGCACCTCTTTATTTACAAATTAAGCACTGGGACCCTCTAAAGGGTTTGAGGGCCCTGGAGGGTTGACAAAGGGGCTGCATAGGCCTGTGTTACACCCCTGCCTGGTAGCAGCTTGGGCGTCTTGGACTTCTCAGTAATTCGACGTCTCGATGACCTCTGAATGAACGGAAGACATCATGATAGTTAGGAATAGTGCCTTGAGTTCATTTGATTGACAGCTGTCAACCCACCGGATCCTGCCACATAAACAGAATCAACCCCCCAAAACCAGTCACTAGTACTCCTTGTATTTCCGGGGGGTAGCGGGTCAGGATCTCGACCCCTCCCACTGTTAATAAAGGGTACCCCAGGTGGTATAATCGGGGTTAGAGGCTTCAAGCTGCCATGTGTTACTATTACCCACCTCTGAAGGATGAGAGGCCAGGTGGGCCCTACGTGTTTTAACCGGGTGACCTTGGGCATAGAGACAGATTTCTCTTCTTTACACAAGATGGTTTATAGTGTATGTATTCACTTATTTCTTGGAAAGCAACCTGGAACCAAGGCAGGGCGTGAGTTGGCAAACAGTACACACTTTAAACAAGCAGACACTTTAACAAACACGTGTCCGGGCAGTGCCGTGCACTGAGCACCCTGCCTCTCAGCGCTGGGCATCTGTAAATTCTTCTACCTGTCACACAGCCAAGTTAGAGTCTGGCTTTTTCTAATCAGCAAAATGAACAGTTATTGAGAGCATCAAACAAGCCCTGCACTGCCATTCTAGGATTAGGGGTGGCATCGAGCAGGCACAGGAACCCCCGGCCAGAGGAGGTCAACCTGCCTGTTCTGCCCCAGGGTGGAGGAGGCTTCCTGCCAACTCTGCCCCAGAGTTGTGAAGAATGTCTGCTCAGCCCTATAGAACTGGGGAGTGCCTGCTGGAGGCTTCCTGCCTGCTGTGCCCTAGAGTGATGGAGGCTGCCTACCTGCCTGCCCAGAGTGGCAGAAGCTTCCTGCCTGCTGTGTCCTGTCTGCCTGTTCTGCTCCAGAGTAGCGGAGGCTTTCTGCCTGGTCTGCCCTAGAGTGGTAGAGGCTGCCTGTCTGCTCTGACTGTAGGAGGCTGCCCTAGTTTGTAGTGGGTACCTGATGGTACTTACACCTTGTGCCAGTTCCAGTTATCCCTTATTAGTAGATTAGTAGTGTTCTAGTAGTTTAGGCTGATAGAGGTAGATGTAACAGAGCAGCTTAGGCTGAACTAGGAGACATGCAAAGCTCCTGCAATACCATTATAGTTACACAGTACTTATACACAAGTAAAGACAATACTCAGTGTTACCAAAAAAAAGGTAGTTTATTTGGGTGACACAAGGCCAAAAATATCTTAGAGGCAATACTCCTTCTGGAGGTAAGTATTATATACAATATATACACTAGAAACCAGAACCAGGTAAGTAAACAGTCATAGAATAGTGCAAACAGTAGAAAATACAATAGATCACAATAGGCCTAGGGGCAACACAAACCATATACTAAGTAAGTGGAATGCGAATCACGAAATCCCCTCTAGGCAAGTATAGTGTGTAGAGGGGCGCTGGGAGTGTAAGAGAACACCAAAGGTAAGTAAATTACCCCACCCCAGAGCCCAGGAAAGTAGGAGTAAAGTACTGCAAGTTTCCTCAGGACACACTACAAGTCGTGATTAGAGTTATTGCAAGAACCAAACAAGACTGCAAGCAACAAAAGGTGGATTCCTGGACCTGAATGCCTGTGAAGAGAGAAGACCAAGTCCAGAAGTCATCGAAGATTCCAGGAAGGACAGGAGCCCCTGCCAACCTAGAAGATGGTGCAAAAGAGGATTCTCTTGCTGGAAGAAGTCTGCAGAAGAGCACCAAAGAAGACGGCTGCAGGTTCCTGCGTTGTGCAGGAGATGTCCCACGTCGAGAAGTTGGATGCAGGCTGTTTGCATCGCTGGATTCATCCAAAAAGCCTTGGTTCAAGCAAGGTTGCGATTTCAGTCAAAATTGCGCTGCCTGGAACTAGGAGGGACCTGGGGGCCTCAACTTGGACTGAGGAAGCAGAGGGGCCTCCCAACACCGGAGAGAGCGGGCAGATGACCAGGCAGCACCCACGGGATTCCCAGAACATGGGGACAAAGAAGATGCAAAATGCGGTTGGTGCAGCACAACAAAAGAAGGTCCCACGCCACCGGAGAACAACTCAGCGAGTTGTGCATCACAGGATGGAGTGCTGGGGACCTGGGCTACACTGTGCATGAAGCATTCTTGGAAGAAAAGCACAGAAGCCCAAGGAGCTAGAGATGATGCAGTGCACAGGGGTGTTGTCGCAAACCGGGAATGTAAGCTCTTACCTCCTCCAGATTTGGACAGCTGGACCTTGGGGCAGTCTGGGTCGGATTGGTCTACTACCTGTGTTCCAGGAAGCACGCTTGTCATCAGGAGAGGAGTCCCAGAGAACCGGTCGTCATCTTGGAAGGTGCCTGCAGGATCAGGGAAGTGACTCCGTTGATTCTTCTGGTGCAGGGTGAACACAGGGAGTCCTCAGAGCGTGTACACCTTGGAACCAGTTGCAAATGCTGGAGTTGCAGGTCACAGCAGTCGTCCTGGATACTTTGCTGCAATTACAGCAGTTCCTGGAGCAGTCCGCTGTTGATCCGACAGTCAGAAGCTGAAGCAGAGGATGCAGAGGATTCCTGGAGGAGTCTTGCAAGCTGAATCTGAAGAGGAAGCCACCGGAGAGACCATAAATAGCCTTAAGAGGGGGATTAGCCACCTACCGAGGTATGCACCTATCAGGAGGGGCCTCTGACGTCACCTGCTGGCACTGGCCACTCAGAGATCCCCAGAGTGTCCCCACACCTTGGAGTCCAAGATGGCTAACGCCAGGGACACACTGGAGGAGCTCTGGGTACCACCCCTGGGGTGGTGATGGACAGGGGAGTGGTCACTCCCCTTTCCTTTGTCCAGTTTCGTGCCAGAGCAGGAACTGGGGGAACCTGAATCAATGTAGACTGGCTTATGCAAGGAGGGCACCATCTGTGCCCTTCAAAGCATTTCCAGAGGCTGGGGGAGGCTACCCCTCCCAAGCCTGTAACACCTATTTCCAAAGGGAGAGGGTGTAACACCCTGCTCTCAGAGGAAATGCTTTATTCTGCCTTCCTGGGACGGGTTGCCCAGACCCCAGGAAGGCTGAACCCTGTCTGTGAGGTGGCAGCAGCTGTAGTTGCAGTGCAAGCCTCAGAGAACTGGTTTGGCAGAACTGGGGGTCCATGGTGGAGCCCCCAGGATGCATGGGATTGGCCCCCCAATACCTGATTTGGAATGGGGGGACGATTCCATGATCTTAGACATCTTTTATGGCCATATTCGGAGTTACCATTGTGAAGCTACATATAGGTATTGACCTATATGTAGTATACGCGTGTAATGGTATCCCCGCACTCACGAATTCCAGGGAATTTGCCCTGGACTGCGTGGGGGCACCTTTGCTAGTGCAAGGGTGCCCTCACACTTAGTAACTTTGCACCTAGCCTTCATTAAATGAAGATTAGACATATAAGTGACTAATAAGTTACTTAAGTGCAGTGAAAATGTCTGTGAAATAATGTGTGCACTATTTCACGCAGGCTGCAGTGGCAGTCTTGTGAAAGGGTTTGTCTGAGCTCCTTATGGGTGGCAAAAGAAATGCTGCAGCCCATATAGATCTCCTGGAACCCCAATGCCCTGGGTACCTAGGTACCATATACTAGGGACTTATAAGGGGGGTCCTCTGTGCCAATTGGAATTGGAATATGAAGTCACTAAACTATAGTGACTAATTTGGAAGCAGAGAGAGCATAAGCACTGAGGTTCTGGCTAGCAGAACTTCTGTGACACAGTTAAGCACTACTGACAACACACATATTAGGCCACAAACTATGAGCACTGGGGTCCTGACCAGCAAGATCCCAGTGAGACAGGCAAAACATACTGCTTGTAGGAAAGTGCCCTCTTTCTTGGCATGGTTACTCCCATTTCCTGCCTGTCGTCAGTGTGTTTAACTGTGTCCACTGGAATCCTGCTAACCAGAACACCAGTGGTTATGCTCTCTCCCGTACATTTTGGTAACTGTACCTTTTTCTTCTCACATTTGGCATACTGGTCCCCCCATGTAAGTCCCTAGTATATGGTACCCAGGTATCCAGGGCATTAGGGTCCCAGGGGATCCCTATAGGCTGCAGCAGTTATTCTGCCACCAATAGGGAGCTCATGGAAAAGGTTCTGCAGGCCTGTCATTGCAGTCTGCGTGAACAGGGTGCATGCACCCGTTTTCACTACAGATCATTACTGCACCAGGTCACTGTAAGTCACCCCTATGGTAGGCCCTCTCAGTCCAGAGGGCAGGGTGCAGGTACCTATGTGTGAAGGCACCCCTGCACTAGCAGAGGTGCCCCCATGAACTCCAGTTCCATTTTCCTGGACTTTGTGATTGCGGGGATGCCATTTTACAAGTGTTCTGGACATAGGTCACTTCCTATGTCTAGCTACATAATGGTAACTCTGAACCTGGGCATGTTTGGTATCAAACATGTTGGAATCATACCCCAGTACTGTTGCAAGTATTGGAAGTATGATTCCATGCACTCTGGGGGCTCCTTAGAGGACCCCCAGCATTGCTACCACCAGCCTTACAGGAGTTTCCAGGCAGCTCAAGCTGCTGCCACCCCTCGGACAGGTTTCTGCCCTCCTGCTGCTTGATCTGATCAAGTTCAAGAAGGCAGAACCCATGGTTTCCTTTGGGAGAGGGAGGTAACACCCTCTCCCCTTAGAGATAGTTGTGACTGGCGTGGGAGGGGTAGCCACCCCAAGCCACTGGTATGCTTTAAAGGGCACTTTTAGGGCACTCCACGCATAAACCAGTCCACACCAGTTCAGGGACCCCCAGTCCCTGCTCTTCATGAAACTGGACAATGGAAAGGGGAGTGACCAGGGGTGGTGCTCAGAGCTCCTCCAGAGGGTCCCTGGGTTCTGCCATCCTGTTTCCAAGGTTGTCAGGGAACTCTGGGAGCATCTGAGTGGCCAGGCAGGTGACATCAGAGCCCCCTCCTGATAGGTGCGTTCCTGGCTAGGTGACCATTCCCTTTCTTAGAGCATTTAGGGTCTCTCTCTTGGGTGGGTCCTCAGATTCGGCTTGCAAGTCTCTAGCAGAACTCCTCTGCAACCTCCACTTCGACTTCTGGCCACTGGAACCGCGACTGGACCCTCCAGGAACCGACAACGCTGCAATCCACGAAGAAGACTCTTCACCAACTTTGTTTCCACGGCTCTTGCCAGCTTTGCAACATTTCCCCAGCTGTGCATCCTCAGAAGAGAGCAACCATTCAGCCTGCACAAGAAGAAGAAGGAATTTCCCTCAGCGTGAAGGAGTCACCCCCCTGCATCCGTAGGCACTTTCTGCAACGATGACTGGCTGCGTGGATCTCCTCGCATTTTGAGCCGCGTGGATCCTGCATCATGGGTGGTGGTCCTTAGTAGTCCTCTCGGTCCTCTGTGCCAGCTGTCCAACTTTAGTGGAGGTAAACCCTTGCATTCCCACGCAGGACAGTACCCCTGTGTATTGCATCTCTTGAGCTGCCAAGGCTTGTTTGCATCTCCTCCAAGGGATCTTCAGGCAATTTGTAGCTCCAGTCCCCAGCACTCCTTTCTTTGACACACAGCCCTCTGCGTCGTTCTCCTGTGGTGCGGGATCCCTTTCCATGGTGCAGCATGGACTCCTTCTGTGACTTCTGTGTCCCCGTCCTGTGGGGCTCCTGTGAGTGCCACCTCTGCTCCTGTGAGCTTTCTCTGTTGCTGAGGGCCCCCTCTGGATACCCCTCCTGGGTTGAATCCTCGTGGGCCTTGCTGGTGCCCGGCAGCACCACTTTTTTTTACTAACCATGAGTTTGCCTTTGCCAAGGCTTGTTGGTGGAATTCCTGCACCGTCACCCATCTGCAATTTTTGACATCTTCTGCATCCCTCAGAAACTATTTTCCGGCCGGTTTTTCATCCCCATTGACCAACTCCTGCAAGTACAGCTGGGTGGGTCGTAGCTCCTACTCCTCCTGGACTCCACTGTGACTCTTGGACTTGGTCCCCTCTCTCCACAGGTGTTCCTCTCCAGGAATCCACCACTGGTTTCTTGCAGTCTTGTCTGGGTGTCTTCTTTTCTTCGTTTTCATTCTTTTGGGTGGTTTGGGGAAAATCCAGTGTTTTATTCCTGCTTTCTTGGTCGCTGGGGGGTACGGTGTTACTTATGTCTGTGGTTTTCTAAACCTCCCAGTTCCCCTCTACACATTCCAGTAACCTAGGTGGGGGTCCTGTGTTAGCATTCCATTTTTTTAGTATATGGTCTGCCCCCCCAGGCTAACTATTGCTTGCTTACATTTGCACTGTTTTCTAACCTTTTAAATGCCTATTACAGTTTTCTAGTGTATATAATTAGTGCGTTACGTACCTCCTATTGGAGGGTTGCCTCTCTAGTAATTTGTGGCATTGTGTTCCAAAAATAAAGTACCTTTATTTTTGTACAACTGAGTGTTTTCTTTCATGTGTGTAAGTGCTGTTTGACTACAGTGGTATTGCATGAGCTTTGCATGTCTCCTAGATAAGCCTTGGCTGCTTATCCGGAGCTACCTCTAGAGCAGTGGTCTCCAAACTTTTTAATGCCATGCCCCCCCCCCAGATGAAAAACAAAAATCATTGGGCCCCCCTTCAGAATTTTTCACAATTATTTTATAAAGAATGGCAATGTTTAAATATGTCTAGACCTATTCAAACATTGCAGTTAAGTACTGTTGCCTTTTTAAAAATGCAATAACATGGTTCTGCTTAAAACAAAGGCCTGTTATCTGCATAATGCTTCTTTTGGCCAGAGTCTGGCGCCCCCCCTGGGATCACTTGAGGCCCCTCTAGGGGGGCCCTCCCCTCAGTTTGAAGACCTCTGCTCTAGAGAGCCTGGCTTCTAGACACTGCCTACACTACACTAAGAGTGGATACCTGGACCTGGTATAAGGTGTAAGTACCTTACGTACCCACCACACACCAGGCCAGCTTCCTACACTGCTCGTTCCCAGAGTGCTGGACGCTGCCTGCCTGCTCTGCCCTGGAGTGCTGGAGGCTGTCTGCCTGCTCTGGCCCAGAGTGATGGAGGCTTCCTGCCTGCCCTTCCCTGGAGTGATGGAGGCTGCCTGCTCCGCCCCAGAGTGGTGGAGGCTGTCTGCCTGCTCCGCCCCAGAGTGATGGAGGCTGTCTGCCTGCTCCGCCCCAGAGTGGTGAAGGCTCTCTGCCTGCTCCGCCCCAGAGTGGTGGAGGCTCTCTGCCTGCTCCGCCCCAGAGCGGTGAAGGCTCTCTGCCTGCTCCGCACCAGAGCAGTGAAGGCTCTCTGCCTGCTCCGCCCCAGAGTGGTGGAGGCTGCCCGCCTGCTCTGCCCCAGCGTGGTGGAGGCTGGCTGTCTGCTCCACCCCAGAGTGGTGGAGACTGGCTGTCTGCTCCCCAGAGTGGTGGAGGCTGGCTTTCTGCTCCACCCCAGAGTGGTGGAGGCTGGCTGTCTGCTCTGCACCAGAGTGGTGCAGTCACCACCACTATTTGACGCCCTTGAATGAACGTTACTTTAGGGCTCTCATGCACATCCTCGCCAGAGTCCAGGCTCTGCCTTTGTCATGTGGATCCCCCAATGCTGCGTTTGTGGCATCCTTGAACGGAGACTCTAATGGTAATCTTCCTGTGTCCACCTCCTACTTTGGGTCTGCTTCAGATGTTCTCTAGCCATACTCGGTTGTTCCTTTTTTGTGCACTTGTTGGGCTCCACGGTAACCTGTGCACCCAGGGCACTGTCTGGCTTCATCAGCAAAAACAGACTCTGGCTTCAGCGCAGCGTGTGGATTGGCTGGGAGCGCCCAGCGAGGGCGCACGCAGGCAGACTGGGAGCCTGTGCAGGCTCTCCGCTGCCTGGCAACTGTGTTGCTGGGCTGGAAAGAGTCAACCGCGCATGTGTGCTTGGTCAGCCCGAGGTGGCCGGCCATACACACATGCACTCTGGCAGCACTCCCCCTCACTGCTCCCCATTCCAGATGCACCGCACCTTTCACAAGGAGGGGATAATAAACACAGTTTATTATCCCCTCGTTGTGAAAGTTTTGCAGCTTCTGCTGCTGGCGGGGATGACGCTCCTCCGCCCTAACGGAGTAGCCACCCCTGAATATTGTGCGTACAGTGACAATTTATGGTGTCATTGTTGAGAAACAAATTGTGTTTATTGATCCCCCCTTTTCATTATTTGTCATTTTGTAGCCCAGGAACTGTGGGTTGTACGAGCAATACCCGTGTATGGTAAACTACACGTGCACAGAAGGCTTGGGCCCCATGCTCTCTGCATAATCCTGGGTGCGGGCACTGACAGAGCCGCGCGCTGGGAGCAGGAACCAACATATGCGGTTCTTAGACTGAGCAGGGCACGCCTCTCCCAGCCCATAATGGGGAGCATGCTGGGCCCCCAGCTCCAAAGGACGCCACCCGCCTAGCTGGCCGTGAAGCAATAAACAGATTCAAAAATATGAATAAAAAGCTACATTAACCCACCCTAGTTGCTGCGACACCAAACAGGGACCAAGCAGGAAGTGCCTGGGGAGGGGAACAGCTTTATGTGTAACCCTTGAAACAAAGAAAAGACTATGAGCCTGATTTAGTGTTTGGCAGAAGAATTACTATTGCGTCAGCAGTATTACAAGTTCCATAGGATATAATGGGATCAGTGGCGTAGCGTGGGGGGTGCAGAGGGGGCTGGCCGCACCGGGCGCAACATCTTGGAAGAGATTAAATCCACGGGTTAGGGGGCGCAAATTACTTGCCTTGCCCCGGGTTAGGGGGCGCAAATTACTTGCCTTCCCCCGGGTGCTGACAACCCACGCTACGCCACTGAATGGGATCGTAATATGGCGGACGGGATATCCGTCACGTTTGTGTGGGAGTAACCCCTCCATCAAAGTCTAAGCCAGGCCCTAAGTTTACTGTGGGGGGAAACAAGGTGGGCAGATGCTGGCAGGGCAGAGCCCCACGGGGAGACTGGGAGGAGGAGATCTTCAGGAACTTGGCAAAAGCACATTTTGGACACCCGTGCACGCCCTCGCCCAGCACACACATGCCCCAGTTTTCCACCTGTCTAAGGTCTCTTAAATCAGCTTTTGAGGCGGACAACTTCCAGGCCTGAGCTCCAAACACTGGCAAGTTTTACAAGGTCTGTCTGCACTTGGCAAAGCCCAGGCGCACTGGAGATAGCCCACGGACGGAGGCCTTCCAGGGCTGTCTCTCCCAGCTGAAGGAAGATTTAAGCGTCCGGGTGGGGAGAGGATTCTTAGAGTTACATAAAGCAAATGGAATGCGTTCTTGGCAGCCCTGCCGGAGATCACACAACGCGTGGAAATCTCGCAGCGCCGTGATTACCTCGTGCTGCGTGACGGGGGCCCGTGCAGGGTGACTCTGGCCATCACTGGTGTTTGTAGGGCCTGTAAGCAGTTCACACTGCTGAGCCGGCCTTAAAACCCTGACATGTCAGTGTGAAGCCAGGAGCCTTTGTTAGCAGCTGGGAGCCTCAACCGGCCTCTGCATGCGAAACATCGACCTCAAGGGGACTCTCGAGATACTGTCGTCATTTCGAAGGGTAAAGTTCATCCTTCCAACCATCCTCATGTAGGTAGTAGATTCTTACATACACGTGGACTCGTGTCCCTCCCCTACAACCAGAAGAGGCCCTCGGCACATTAACCATCAGGGGCTCCCGGTTTTATGGTCTTCATTTTTTTTTAGGGTCGAGCCTGCGTTGCATCGCTCCAGCGAGACGCTTTAGTTACTAAAAAGGGCTCGGAGCCCTGTCCACGTCACGTCATTGGTTCATTGGCTTGCCTGTTAGAATCTGCTTGATTTCATTAGTGGAAGGCATGCACACGTCATGCCTTTTCCGGTGGCTAGCCCTCCTCGAGGGCAGCGACCAAGTACAGAAAACATGCGAGGCTCGCTGTTTTCCGTCCGGCCCGTGGACTTCTTTTCCTCTATTTTCCCTGCGCGATCCCGCTTGGCAGAAGTCGAGCGCTTTACATAATATCGGCCTGTTACACAGTTAATTGCACTTTTCCGGTTAGCACATAATGCACTTTTGCCGATAGGTTTCATTACCAGTGAAAAGTCGGGTTAGGAGTTTACAACGCTGTCAGCTCTAACACGAGCAAACACGAGACCCGTTGCATTGCAAATGCTTGTTAACATTTCCATCTCTATTTATCCATATTTATTTTTTGGCCATCCTATTGGTATTTATTCATGTTTATTTTGCATTTTGAGAATAAATGGAGGCATAAAAGGGTATATTTCCACATTTATTTAACTGTTACACGTATACTCATGCGTGGACGCCTGTAGCGTTTTAGCAAATTAAGCAGCCGCACATAAGAAAACACTGCACCCTCAGGTGCATGTTCGAGTTATACTACAAGTACATGTTAACAGATGCCTGTAGTTAAGGAAGCCTCGTCCTGCGTTTTTGTTGTTGTTTTTTTTAAAGTCCTGCCCAGCTATGGCCTGAAATTAATGAAAGACAGCAATGAGAGTCTCTCACAAAAAGTCAAATTTTCAGTACTTTTCCACTTTTAAAAATAAATACAGACAGAAAACACATTGTTTTCTGCCTGTATTTATCTGTAAAAATCAATAAAAACGGAGAACTCCGAGCCTTCACCATAACAAAGCGGATTCATAAAGCAGCACATGATAGTGCCTCGAAGACATACCACTAGCAGGATGTGCGATTTAGAAAACGCCAGTAAGGGGTCTGTTGGGACAAAAGTGGCCGTGGAGAGCTGTGCTGCCCTGCACATTTTTTCAGGGTAACCCCATTGTATTTTAAAACCTAGGCAATCATGCAAGCCCCCCCCCCCAAGGGCTCTCCTTTTGAATGTTATGACGATTCCAGAGGTGGGCTCTGACGTCAAGAGGGCACCCAACATGGACCCCTTTGTAGAGAGTGGTCCCTGCCCTGGAGCCAGGCTTTGAGAGGCTGACAGCGCAGTCCTGCCAGGTTTCACAGGTCCATGCGTGATGTGCTGCTTCAGTCCACGTTTTTATGGGCGCGTGCAAAGCGCTCCGTCCCATGCTGTGATCTCTCTTTGGGCTTCCAACCACGCCCATGTCACGTCAGTCACTTTCATTGGTACGTGGGCTTGCCTTTTAAAATCCACTTTGTGAAAGGCATGCGTACGTCATGCCTTTTCCGGTGATTAGCCCACCTACACAGCACCGGTAATCTACTAAAAACATACGAGGCTCGATGTTTTCAGCATGATTTCCGGACTACTTTATCTGTTTATTTTCCACGCAACGCGATCGTGCTGCATTTTACATAGCGCAATCACGCTGCGTTTTTTTTCTTTTAATTTGTGTGGCAAGAAAAGTCAGGTTTTCTACAAGGTCATGAAATGCAGGCAAACATGGGTCTGCACTCTGCGCCTCGGGAGCGTCAAAAAATGTGACCCACTGGCGGCCCAAGGGGCTTGTAAATATGCCCCTTAGTTCTGACACCAGGTAGTGATGTAATAGAATTTACGAGCCCCTTATTTTTTTGTTTTATTTCTACCTAGGAAGAGGCTAGTGACTTGAAGCAGGACCAAATTTGAGCCAGTGGTTCCTGTACCTTGGACTGACACTTAATTGTCAACACCGGCAGTAATGACAGTCTGCCACATGGTGGCACTGTTTCTCTAATTTCGAGATGAGCACAACAGTTGTTTATTATTTCAATACACATTAAAATGACTAACACCTGCTGAGCAAGCCACTCATAGCTTTGTGGACCTGGAATACTCCGATTTGTCACATTTGAGGGAGTGCGATGGTTAGTAGTTGTGTTGGTACTGTCATTGGCAGCACTGGCTGGCGAGCTCCGAAGTCACTTGCTATTTTTCACAAATTAAGCACTGACTAAGTAGTTGCCTGTCACCATCGTATGCGCGGTCAGGGACATGGAATGATGCAATGCTGCTGGTGCTGTGGTGTTTTTTGCATATTTATGGATTTATTATATGTGTCAAGTAATCCACCATCTGTTGCACGATTTCCAGATTTCAAAGAAAAACCTCTTTGTAGCTCAAAATGATCAAAAGTTACAAAAAAAGGTGCAACACATGGTGCCTCGCAGCAGCATCCCTTGTGAAAAGGATAACTGATCACATTACAGGCAATGATTGTGTTTTCAGGAATTGTATTGGTATTAACAAGATGAAACCTTTGTCCAGGCAGTATTAATGTGTGCTTTAATGATAAAATAATACTGGCACATAATGTCCTTCGCTTTTTGGCATAATTTGCCTTTTCTTCACACATAATTAAGTTAACCCTGCCGCATAATTCAGTAATTCTTTGCCATATAATTCCAGTGGCCATGTCTACCGCATACGTGTATCTTGAAGTGGTTTTCCTTTGGGTAGAAGAGCTGTTGCCGGACAGTTATGAAGTGCAGCATCTATGTTTAGTGTATTTTCAGAGTCTATCCTCACATCACCTCTTGATGAGTAAGCCTTGGACTGCTCCCCCTCACTCCCTTGAGAGCCACATGTGTTAAGAGGGAACATTTATTCATTCGATATGGAGTCAGCAGTACTGTGGCCCCAGGCTGGTGGTAAGTGATACATTTTCACACATGGGGGCACATTTACAAGGAATTGGCAGCTCCGCAAGCCTCTTTGCTGTCTTGCCCTATGCCAGTTAGAAAGGAGTGCAATGCACTGTACTTACGAGATATGGTGCATTCCTGTCCTTTCAGCCGGCACACAATTTGGTGCCTAGCACTAACGCAGGCATCCTTGCACCATGGTGCAAAGGTGTCTGCGTTGTAGGCAGGATTGTGTTTGTGCAGGAATGGGTACAATCCATGGAGGGTTTTTCCTCTTTCTATGTTTACTGCACATAGGGGAGGCGTATGGTTTTGACGCATTCCCAAGCTTACACGTCCTTGTAAATCTGGGAATGTGTCAAAACCCATGGGTGTTGCATGGGAAAACCCACCGCAATGCTCATGGAATACCTCCCTGTCGCAGTGTAGCAACTTGCGCTGCGTTGCCTTACACCATATCTACAAGGTTATGAAAAGACACACAAAGTGGAGCGTCACAAAAAGTGACGCACCGGTGGCACACAGGACTTGTAAATAACCCCCAGGGTGTCCAGTGAACTCTGGTTGCACTGGGACTTCTCACAATAAAATCCGTACACATCCATTCTAAAGTTTACTTCTGCAGATAAGGAAGCGGGATCCAGTGCAGGCTTTTTTTTATGCAGACCCTGTAAAACGTTTGCATTTGACCAAATGCGTCACACTGTAAATATGTAGCTGCCGCTGCGTAAAACAAAAAGACGCAATGGTGGTGCAAGCTCCTTGTAAATATCCCCCACAATTTGTGTGTCTGGTCAGGCAAAAGATGAGATTTTCCTATCCCTGAACATCTGTCAGAGTCAGAGTGAGTTACTGCACAAGTGACATATGCCGCCTTGTGCTGAGGATAGGAGGCACACAGAGTTACTCGTAAGAGAACTGTACACACAGTAGTGAATCTCTGGACATCAGTAGAAGAAAGGATGCTTAGGGGCATATGTATCAGCCCCTTGCGCTGCCGGAGGGTTACTTTTTGTGATGCAACAGTGGCGCAAACCTTGAAATCATATCTATGAGGTCACGCAAACCCACTCTGCGTGGCTCTGAACGGCCTCATAGATATGCAGTAAGGCGAGGCAGTGCAAATTGCTGCATTGCCTTACTGTGCAAGGGAGGCGTTCCATGGGCACTGTGGTGCGTGTTCCAGGGAACACCCATGGATTTTTACGCATCCCCAGATTTACAAGGACTTGTGAACATCGGAATGCACCTAAGCCTTACGCCTCCCCAGAGGTGGTGCAATGAGGAAAAATATTTTTTTATTTCTCTTAGTTTTTTACTCTTTCTATATGTTACATTTTGCCGCACACATAGAAAGACGAAAAAACTTCCCAGGATTGTTTTCATGCAGGAAGGGGCCGCTGCCTGCTCATTAACAGTCCTGCATGCAACGCAGTCCGTAGTGCGCCAGCGCAGGGGGAAAGAACAGGAATGCGCGATACGTGATATGTTATAGGTATGCCGCATTCCTCATCTTTCCCTTTGACGTAGCACACGGCAGCAAGATGATTCGCTGTGCTGCCCTGCGCCACGCCTTCATGCCCAACTGGGTGAACGCATCACAAAGCACAGAGGTGTCCATGCAGGGCGCGGGTGGACGCATGACCTGACCTGGAAGTGATGGGGTGGGGTGCTTGGGGGGGGGGGGAGAGGGTGCATATGACACCCACGCCACACCTAGATGCCCTTTCACAGGTGCTTCTGTGGGCCTGGTGGAAGCAGACGACAGTAGAGGTAGCAGTCCACCTGCCCCTCCAGAGACCATCAACTGGGGCACACAGCCGAGCTAGCGCCTAGAGAGTGGACTCCAGCCGCACGACATCCCTGCTCCCCCGGTGATAGAGTGCCTGTGTGCCCGATGGCGCTATCCCAGGCTCACGACTAGAGTTGTCAGGTGGTGCCCACCTGCCAGCAAACACCCTGCAGGTATTGATTCTGTGTCACTGTGGGGAGGGATTAACCGAATGAAAACGGTGCAGCCCCTCCAGCGTTCAGTCTACACCCAACATTTCCAGGTATTTCTACTTACTTTTCCGAGAAGTGCCCCGGCTGTGTTTGTAAAGTACCTTCCCAGAACTGGAAGATGCCCCCAAATGCAAGTACCCTGTGTTTAACAAACATATATACATACTACCCAAAGAGGCCAAATGAAGCTAAAACATTTGAGCTCTCAGGTGCACATCTGCACGCCCAGCCTTGTAGTTGCCTCTTGATTCTGGGGCAAACCCTCTTACCCAGGGGGTGCAGGTGGCTGTGGGGAGCGTGATGAATATCCACGTTTATGTCTGAACAGGCCGTTTTGATTTTACTAAACTTGCATCTTTAATATACTTATAGGGACTTTCATTCAGCCCTATTCTTCCACTGATTTGTGTCATTCACTCTTTTTTTCGCCTACTGCAGACTCCCTCACTGGTGTGGAGGAGTGCTCCAAGGCCTTAGCGTGCTTGCACCTTCTAATGCCGATAAAGGTCGATTGTGGGTCATACGCAATGCGAAACGTCAGAACCATGCTGCCCGGAACCCAGGAGTCAGTGAGCCTAGGCCATGACATAGCAGCACCCAGGAATCAGTGAGGCTAGGCCATGACATAGCAGCACCCAGGAATCAGTGAGGTTTGCCTGAGACATAGTGAGCTCCCAGGAATCAGTGAGGCTAGGCCACGACATAGCAGCACCCATGAATCAGTGAGGATAGGCCATGACATAGCAGCACCCAGGAATCAGTGAGGCTAGGCCATGACATAGCAGCACCCAGGAATCAGTGAGGCTAGGCCATGACATAGCAGCACCCAGGAATCAGTGAGGCTAGGCCACGACATAGCAGCACTCAGGAATCAGTGAGGCTAGGCCACGACATAGCAGCACCCAGGAGTCAGTGAGGCTAGGCCATGACATAGCAGCACTCAGGAATCAGTGAGGTTTGCCCAAGACATAGCGAGCTCCCAGGAATCAGTGAGGCTAGGCCACGACATAGCAGCACCCATGAATCAGTGAGGATAGGCTGAGACATAGCAGCACCCATGAATCAGTGAGGCTAGCTGAGACATAGCAGCACCCAGGAATCAGTGAGGCTTACCCCAGACATGGCAGCACCCAGGAATCAGTGAGGCTAGGCCACGACTTAGCAGCACCCAACAATCAGTGAGGCTAGCTGAGACATAGCAGCACACAGGAATCAGTGAGGCTAGCTGAGACATAGCAGCACCCAGGAATCAGTGAGGCTAGGCCATGACATAGCAGCACCCAGGAATCAGTGAGGTTAGGCCATGACATAGCAGCACCCAGGAATCAGTGAGGCTAGGCCATGACATAGCAGCACCCAGGAGTCAGTGAGGCTAGGCCATGACATAGCAGCACTCAGGAATCAGTGAGGTTTGCCCAAGACATAGCGAGCTCCCAGGAATCAGTGAGGCTAGGCCACGACAGAGCAGCACCCATGAATCAGTGAGGATAGGCTGAGACATAGCAGCACCCATGAATCAGTGAGGCTAGCTGAGACATAGCAGCACCCAGGAATCAGTGAGGCTTACCCCAGACATGGAAGCACCCAGGAATCAGTGAGGCTAGGCCACGACTTAGCAGCACCCAACAATCAGTGAGGCTAGCTGAGACATAGCAGCACACAGGAATCAGTGAGGCTAGCTGAGACATAGCAGCACCCAGGAATCAGTGAGGCTAGGCCATGACATAGCAGCACCCAGGAATCAGTGAGGTTTGCCTGAGACATAGTGAGCTCCCAGGAATCAGTGAGGCTAGGCCACAACATAGCAGCACCCAGGAATCAGTGAGGTTTGCCTGAGACATAGCAGCACCCGGGAATCAGTGAGGCTAGCTGAGACGTAGCAGCACCCAGGAATCAGTGAGGCTAGGCTGAGACATAGTGAGCTCCCAGGAATCGGTGAGGCTAGGCCACGACATAGCAGCACCCAGGAATCAGTGAGGATAGGCTGAGACATAGCAGCACCCAGGAATCAGTGAGGCTAGCTGAGACATAGCAGCACCCAGGAATCAGTGAGGCTTACCCCAGACATGGCAGCACTCAGGAATCAGTGAGGCTAGGCCACGACTTAGCAGCACCCAGCAATCAGTGAGGCTAGCTGAGACATAGCAGCCCCCAGGAATCAGTGAGGCTAGCTGAGACATAGCATCACCCAGGAATCAGTGAGGCTAGGCCATGACATAGAAGCGCCCAGGAATCAGTGAGGATAGGTAATGGCATAGCATCACCCAGGAATCAGTGAGGCTAGGCTGAGCCATAGCAGCACCTAGGAATCAGTGAGGCTAGGCCACTACATAGCAGCACCCAGCAATCAGTGAGGCTAGCTGAGACATAGCGGTACCCAGGAATCAGTGACGCTAGGCTGAGACATAGCAGCACCTAGGAGTCAGTGAGGCTTGCCCGAGACATAGCGAGCTCCCATTAATCAGTGAGTCTTGCCCGAGACATGGTGAGCTCCCAGGATTCAGTGAGGCTTGCCCGAGACATATCGAGCTCCCAGGAATCAGTGACGCTTGCCCGAGACATAGTGAGCTCCCAGGAATCAGTGCGGCTTGCCCGACACATAGCGAGCTCCCAGGAATCAGTGAGGCTTGCCCAAGACATAGCAGCACCCAGGAATCAGTGAGGCTAGGCCACGACATAGCAGCACCCAGCAATCAGTGAGGCTAGCTGAGACATAGCAGCACCCAGGAATCAGTGAGGCTAGGCGATGAGATAGAAGCACTCAGGAGTCAGTGAGGCTTGCCCGAAACATAGCGAGCACCTAGGAATAAGTGAGGCTTGCCCGAGACATAGCGAGCTCCCAGGAATCAATGAGGCTTGCCCGAGACGTAGCGAGCTCCCAGGAATCAGTGAGGCTTGCCCAAGACATAGTGAGCTCCCAGGAATCAGTGAATGTAGGAGGCTGGCCTGGCTTGTAGTGGGTACCAGAGGTACTTACACCTTAGGCCAGGTCCAGTCATCCCTTATTAGTGTAGAAGAGGTGTTTCTAGCAGCTTAGACTGATAGAAGGTAGCTATGGCAAAGCAGCTTGGGCTGAACTAGGAGACTTGTAAAGCTCCTACTATAACACTTATATCATATGCCCAATATCATAAGAAAACACAATACACAGAGTTACTAAAAATAAAGGTACTTTATTTTTATGACAATATGCCAAAAGTATCTCAGTGAGTACCCTCAGTAAGAAGGTAATATACATACACAAGTTATATATACACAAACCAAAATTAGGTAAGTAATAGCAAGAAAAGTCATGCAAACAGTGTAGAATCACAATAGGTTGCAATAGGAGAACATAGGTATAGGGACAAAACAAACCATATACTCCAAAAGTGGAATGCGAACCATGAATGGACCCCAAACCTATGTGAGCTTGTAGAGGGTCACTGGGACTGTAAGAAAACAGTGAGGGTTAGAAAAATAGCCCACCCCAAGACCCTGAAAGGTAGGTGTAAAGTGCACCTACTACCCCCAGACAGCACAGAAGTCGTGATAAGGGGATTCTGCAGGAAGAACAAACATCAGCAATGCAACAACAGTGGATTTCCAGACCTGAGTATCTGTAAGACAAGGGGACCAAGTCCAATAGTCGCAACAATGTCGAGAGTGGGCAGGAGCCCAGGAAATGCCAGCTGAAGGTGCAAGGAAGCTGCCACCAGATGGAAGAAGCTTGGAGTTCTGCAAGAAAGAAGAGAGCTAGGAACTTCTCCTTTAGAAGACGGATGCCCCACGTCGCGATGAAGCTTGCAGAGGTGTTCCCACTCAGAAAGACCGCAAACAAGCCTTGCTAGCTGCAAGGGTCGCGGTAGAGGTTTTTGGGTGCTTCTGTATCCCAGGAGTGTAGGAGGCTGGACTGGCTTGTAGTGAGCACCAAGGGGTACTTGCACCTTGCACCAGGCCCAGTTATCCCTTATTAGTGTATAGGGTGTCTAGCAGCTTAGGCTGATAGATAATGGTAGCTTAGCAGAGCAGCTTAGGCTGAACTAGGAGACGTGTGAAGCTACTACAGTACCACAAGTGTCATATGCACAATATCATAAGAAAACACAATACACAGTTATACTAAAAATAAAGGTACTTTATTTTTATGACAATATGCCAAAGTATCTTAGAGTGTACCCTCAGTGAGAGGATAGGAAATATACACAAGATATATATACACAATAGCAAAAATATGCAGTATAGTCTTAGAAAACAGTGCAAACAATGTATAGTTACAATAGGATGCAATGGGGAAACATAGGGATAGGGGCAACACAAACCATATACTCCAAAAGTGGAATGTGAACCACGAATGGACCCCAAACCTATGTGACCTTGTAGAGGGTCGCTGGGACTATAAGAAAATAGTGAGAGTTAGAAAAATAACCCTCCCCAAGACCCTGAAAAGTGAGTGCAAAGTGCACTAAAGTTCCCCTAAGGACAAAGAAGTCGTGTTAGAGGAATAATGCAGGAAAGACACAAACCAACAATGCAACAACTGTGGATTTCCAATCTAGGGTACCTGTGGAACAAGGGGACCAAGTCCAAAAGTCACAAGCAAGTCGGAGATGGGCAGATGCCCAGGAAATGCCAGCTGTGGGTGCAAAGAAGCTTCTACTGGACAGAAGAAGCTGCGGTTTCTGCAGGAACAAAAAGGGCTAGAGACTTCCCCTTTGGTGGACGGATCCCTCTCGCCGTGCAGAGTTGTGCAGAAGTGTTTTCCCGCCGAAAGAACGCCAACAAGCCTTGCTAGCTGCAAATCGTGCAGTTAGCGTTTTTGGACGCTGCTGTGGCCCTGGAGGGACCAGGAGGTCGTAAATTGGACCAGGAGAGAGAGGGGACGTCGAGCAAGACAAGGAGCCCTCTCAGCAGCAGGTAGCACCCTGAGAAGTGCCAGAAACAGGCACTACGAGGATGCGTGAAACAGTGCTCACCCGAAGTCGCACAAAGGAGTCCCACGTCGCCGGAGACCAACTTAGAATGTCGTGCAATGCAGGTTAGAGTGCCGTGGATTCAGGCTTGGCTGTGCACAAAGGATTTCCGCCGGAAGTGCACAGGGGCCGGAGTAGCTGCAAAAGTCGCAGTTCCCAGCAATGCAGCCCAGCGAGGTGAGGCAAGGACTTACCTCCACCAAACTTGGACTGAAGAGTCACTGGACTGTGGGGGTCACTTGGACAGAGTTGCTGGATTCGAGGGACCTCGCTCGTTGTGCTGAGAGGAGACCCAAGGGACCGGTAATGCAGCTTTTTGGTGCCTGCGGTTGCAGGGGGAAGATTCCGTCGACCCACGGGAGATTTCTTCAGAGCTTCTGGTGCAGAGAGGAGGCAGACTACCCCCACAGCATGCACAGACAGGAAAACAGTCGAGAAGGCGGCAGGATCAGCGTTACAGAGTTGCAGTAGTCGTCTTAGCTACTTTGTTGCAGGTTTGCAGGCTTCCAGCGCGGTCAGCAGTCGATTCCTTATCAGAAGGTGAAGAGAGAGATGCAGAGGAACTCGGCTGAGCTCTTGCATTCGTTATCTAAGGATTCCCAAGAGACAGAGACCCTAAATAGCCAGAAAAGAGGGTTTGGCTACTTAGGAGAGAGGATAGGCTAGCAACACCTGAAGGAGCCTATCACAAGGAGTCTCTGACGTCACCTGGTGGCACTGGCCACTCAGAGCAGTCCAGTGTGCCAGCAGCACCTCTGTTTCCAAGATGGCAGAGGTCTGGAGCACACTGGAGGAGCTCTGGACACCTCCCAGGGGAGGTGCAGGTCAGGGGAGTGGTCACTCCCCTTTCCTTTGTCCAGTTTCGCGCCAGAGCGGGGCTAAGGGGTCCCTGAACCGGTGTAGACTGGCTTATGCAGAATTGGGCACATCTGTGCCCAACAAAGCATTTCCAGAGGCTGGGGGAGGCTACTCCTCCCATGCCTTCACACCATTTTCCAAAGGGAGAGGGTGTAACACCCTCTCTCAGAGGAAGTCCTTTGTTCTGCCATCCTGGGCCAGGCCTGGCTGGACCCCAGGAGGGCAGCTGCCTGTCTGAGGGGCTGGCAGCAGCTGCAGTGAAACCCCAGGAAGGGCAGTTTGGCAGTACCAGGGTCTGTGCTACAGACCAGTGGGATCATGGGATTGTGACAACTATGCCAGGATGGTATAGAGGGGGCAATTCCATGATCATAGACATGTTACATGGCCATATTCGGAGTTACCATTGTGAAGCTACATATAGGTAGTGACCTATATGTAGTGTACGCGTGTAATGGTGTCCCCGCACTCACAAAGTTCAGGGAATTGTCTCTGAACAATGTGGGGGCACCTTGGCTAGTGCCAGGGTGCCCTCACACTAAGTAACTTTGCACCTAACCTTTACCAGGTAAAGGTTAGACATATAGGTGACTTATAAGTTACTTAAGTGCAGTGTAAAATGGCTGTGAAATAACGTGGACGTTATTTCACTCAGGCTGCAGTGGCAGGCCTGTGTAAGATTTGTCAGAGCTCCCTATGGGTGGCAAAAGAAATGCTGCAGCCCATAGGGATCTCCTGGAACCCCAATACCCTGGGTACCTCAGTACCATATACTAGGGAATTATAAGGGTGTTCCAGTAAGCCAATGTAAATTGGTAAAATTGGTCACTAGCCTGTCAGTGACAATTTTAAAGAAATGAGAGAGCATAACCACTGAGGTTCTGATTAGCAGAGCCTCAGTGAGACAGTTAGTCACTACACAGGTAACACATTCAGGCACACTTATGAGCACTGGGGCCCTGGTGAACAGGGTCCCAGTGACACATACAACTAAAACAACATATATACAGTGAAAAATGGGGGTAACATGCCAGGCAAGATGGTACTTTCCTACACAACCCCCCCCCCAAACGAAGGACAATAAGACTAGCCATGACCTGATGAGTCTTCATTGTCTAAGTGGAAATATCTGGAGAGTCCATCTGCATTGGAGTGGCTACTCCCAGGTCTATGTTCCACTGTATAGTCCATTCCCTGTAGGGATATGGACCACCTCAACAATTTAGGATTTTCACCTTTCATTTGTTTTAGCCAAAGTAGAGGTTTGTGGTCTGTCTGAACAATGAAGTGAGTGCCAAACAGGTATGGCCTCAACTTCTTCAGAGCCCAGACCACAGCAAAGGCCTCCCTCTCAATGGCAGACCAACGCTTTTCTCTAGGGGTCAACCTCCTACTAATAAAAGCAACAGGTTGATCCTGGCCCTCAGAATTAAGTTGTGATAGGACTGCCCCTACTCCTAATTCAGATGCATCAGTTTGGACATATAATTTTTTAGAGTAACAAGGGCTTTTCAGGACAGGTGCAGAGCACATGGCCTGCTTCAGCTCCTCAAAAGCTTTCTGACAGTTAGCTGTCCACAATACCTTTTTAGGCATCTTTTTGGATGTGAGGTCATTAAGAGGGGCTGCAATGGAGCCATAGTTCTTAATGAACCTCCTGTAATACCCAGTGAGGCCTAGGAAGGCTCTCACCTGAGTCTGAGTGGTAGGGGGAATCCAATCAATAATTGTTTGGATTTTCCCCTGAAGTGGTGCAATCTGTTCCCCACCAACAAGGTGTCCCAGATAAACCACCTTACCCTGCCCTATCTGGCACTTTGAAGCCTTGATAGTGAGGCCTGCCTTTTGCAGGGCCTCCAAAACTTTCCATAGGTGGACCAGGTGATCATCCCAGCTGGAGCTAAAGACAGCTATATCGTCCAAATATGCTGCACTGAAAGCTTCCAGCCCTTGCAGGACTGTGTTCACCAACCTTTGAAAAGTGGCAGGTGCATTTTTCAAACCAAAAGGCATTACAGTAAACTGGTAATGTCCTCCAATGGTTGAAAATGCAGTCTTAGGTTTAGCATCTTCTGACAATTTGATCTGCCAATACCCTGCAGTCAAATCAAAAGTGCTTAGATACTTGGCAGATGCCAGTGTATCTATGAGCTCATCTGCCCTGGGTATAGGGTGAGCATCAGTTTTGGTTACTAAGTTGAGACCTCTATAGTCTACACAAAACCGCATTTCCTTCTTTCCATCTTTGGAATGGGGTTTTGGTACCAGTACCACAGGAGAAGCCCATGGACTGTCAGAGTGCTCAACCACTCCTAGTTCTAACATTTTCTGGACCTCTTGCTTTATGCAGTCCCTGACATGGTCAGGCTGCCTATAGATCTTACTTTTGACAGGCAAGCTGTCTCCAGTATCTATAGTGTGCTCACACCAAGAAGTGGTACCTGGCACAGTAGAGAAGAGTTCAGAGAATTGATCTAGGAGATGTATGCAATTGTCTTTCTGCTCAGCAGTAAGACAATCAGCCAAACCTACACCTTCCACCAGAGCATCTTGTTCTGTGGAAGAGAAGAGATCAGGTAGAGGATCACTGTCTTCTTCCTGTCCCTCATCTGTTGCCATGAGCAGGGTGAGATCAGCCCTGTCATAGTAGGGTTTCAGGCGGTTGACATGGAGCACCCTAAGGGGACTCCTGGCAGTGCCTAAGTCAACTAAATAGGTGACTTCTCCCTTCTTTTCAACAATTGTGTGGGGTCCACTCCATTTATCTTGGAGTGCTCTTGGGGCCACAGGCTCCAAGACCCACACTTTCTGCCCTGGTTGGTACTGAACCAAAACAGCCTTCTGATCATGCCATTGCTTCTGGAGCTCTTGGCTGGCCTGAAGGTTTTTGCTGGCCTTTTTCATGTACTCAGCCATCCTTGATCTGAGGCCAAGTACATAATCCACAATATCCTGCTTAGGAGCTTTTAAAGGTTGTTCCCAAACCTCCTTTACAAGTGTGAGTGGACCCCTAACAGGGTGTCCAAAAAGAAGTTCAAAGGGGCTGAAGCCCACTCCTTTCTGGGGTACCTCCCTGTAGGCAAAAAGGAGGCATGGTAACAGGATATCCCATCTCCTGCGGAGTTTTTCAGGGAGACCCATAATCATGCCTTTGAGAGTTTTATTAAATCTCTCCACCAGTCCATTTGTTTGTGGATGATAGGGTGTTGTGAACTTGTAAGTTACACCACACTCCTTCCACATGGCCTTTAAGTATGCAGACATGAAATTGCTTCCTCTGTCTGATACTACTTCCTTTGGGAAGCCCACCCTAGAAAATATTCCTAGGAGGGCCTTTGCCACTGCAGGTGCTGTAGTGGTCCTTAAAGGAATTGCTTCAGGATATCTTGTGGCATGGTCCACTACCACCAAGATAAACCTATTGCCTGAAGCAGTAGGAGGGTCAAGGGGGCCAACTATGTCAACCCCTACCCTTTCAAAGGGAACCCCAACCACAGGCAGTGGAATAAGGGGTGCCTTTGGACTGCCACCTGTTTTGCCACTGGCTTGACAGGTTTCACAGGACTTACAAAAATCTTTTGTGTCCTCAGACATCCTAGGCCAATGAAACAATGGAACCAGTCTGTCCCAAGTTTTCATTTGACCCAGGTGCCCAGCTAGGGGAATGTCGTGTGCAAGAGTTAGGAGGAACTTTCTGTACTCCTGAGGAATCACTAGTCTCCTGGCAGCTCCAGGTTTAGGATCCCTGTGCTCAGTGTACAAGAGGTTGTCCTCCCAGTAAACTCTGTGAGAGTCACTGACATCCCCATTAGCCTGTTTGACAGCTTGCTGTCTGAGACCCTCTAATGTGGGACAGGTTTGCTGTGCCACACTCAGCTCCTCCCTGGCAGGCCCCCCTTCACCCAAAAGCTCAGCAGTGTCTGCTTCCAGCTCCTCTGGTGTAGGTTCTGCACAGGGAGGGAATTCTTCTTCCTGAGAAGTTGAATCCACTGTAGAGGGAGGGATAGTAGGAAGTGGTTTGCTTCTACTAGCCCTAGCTTTAGGGAGCACTTGGTCCATTGTTCCAGGATCCAAGCTTCCCTGTCCTTTTTGCTTTTTGGCCTGAGCCCTTGTCAAAGCAAAAATATGCCCTGGGATGCCCAGCATTGCTGCATGGGCCTCCAACTCCACATCTGACCAAGCTGATGTCTCCAAATCATTCCCTAATAGACAGTCTACAGGTAAATCTGAAGCTACCACAACTTTCTTTGGACCAGTAACCCCCCCCCCAGTTGAGATTAACAACAGCCATGGGGTGGCTAAGTGTGTTGTTGTGAGCATCGGTTACTTGGTACTGGTGACCAAGTAGGTGTTGTTCAGGGTGGACCAGTTTCTCTATGACCATAGTCACACTGGCTCCAGTGTCCCTGTAGGCCTGAACCTCAACACCATTTATTAGGGGTAGCTGCTTGTACTTATCCATATTAAGGGGACAAGCAGCTAAGGTGGCTAAATCAATAGCCCCCTCAGAGACTAACACAGCCTCTGTGGCCTCCCTAACAAGGCCAACCCCAACTAAGTTACCAATAGTGAGCCCAGCTACTCCCTTGGATTGGCTATTAGTAGGTTTGCTCCCACCACCACTGCTATTAGTAGGGACACTAGGTGTAGCAGTAGGGGTTGTGGTGGTAGGAGGCTTGGTGCCTTTCTTTGGACAACTGGGGTCTGTTGTCCAATGGCCTTTTATTTTACATAAATAGCACCATGGTTTCTTTTCCTTGTTTTGATTAGAAGAGGATTTGGGCTCACCACCCCCACCAGAGTGTTTTTGTGGGCCTGATGAAGACTCATTTTTAGATTTGTCCCCACCCTTGTCTGAAGACTTACCATCCTTCTTCTTGTTGCCATCTTTGTCACCCCCTGTATGAACTTTTCTGTTCACCCTTGTTCTGACCCATTTGTCTGCCTTCTTTCCCAATTCTTGGGGAGAGGTCAGATCAGAGTCCACCAAGTACTGGTGCAACAAATCAGACACACAATTATTAAGAATATGCTCTCTCAGGATCAAGTTATACAGGCTGTCATAATCAGTAACTTTACTGCCATGTAACCACCCCTCCAAGGCCTTCACTGAATGGTCAATGAAATCAACCCAGTCTTGTGAAGACTCCTTTTTGGTCTCTCTGAACTTTATCCTGTATTGTTCAGTGGTTAAGCCATAACCATCCAGGAGTGCATTCTTAAGAACTTTGTAATCATTAGCTTCATTTTCTTTTACAGTAAGGAGCCTATCCCTACCTTTTCCACTAAATGATAGCCATAGGATAGCAGCCCACTGCCTTTGAGGGACATCCTGTACAGCACAGGCCCTCTCAAGTGCAGCAAACCACTTGTTAATGTCATCCCCCTCCTTATAAGGGGGAACTATCTTGTGCAGATTCCTGGAATCATGCTCTTTTGCAGGATGACTATGGGGAATACTGCTGCTGCCACCATGGGTTTCTAAACCCAGTTTCTGTCTCTCCTTCTCTACTTCTAAAGTCTGTCTATCCAAATCCAGCTGTTGCTTCTTGAGCTTCAGTCTGGTTTGTTCCACTCTCAATCTATTGAGCTCCCTTTCTAACAATCTGTCATCAGGGTGGGTGGGAGGGACATGCCTTGAAACAGAAGTATGGTGAGAATGGACAGAAGGAGACCTGTCCCTTAGAGAGGGCACCCTAACAGCTTGGCTAACAGAAACATCAGTACCACTGTGGTGTGAGTAAATGCTTTTGCTATGATGTGAGACAACACTATTTGTATGGTGTGACCCAACATCATTACCAACTATGCTAGACTGTCTAGTAATGGGCAGGCTAGGAAGTTTCTTTCCTGAATCTTTTCCTGGGGGAGTCCCTGGATCAGATTGGGAACCATTAGCTACTTTTTCAACAGATGGGGCACTTCTTGCCTTATCTTGTTCTCTAAGCATGTTAAGTAACAATTCCAAGGAAGGATTCTTCCCTACACTCAAACTTCTCTCTATGCAGAGACTCCTTGCTCCTTTCCAGCTAAGGTGATCATATACAAGTTTGGACAGATCAACATTTTGGCCTGTGCCAGACATTTTTAGAGAGAGTTAAAGTGATAGAAAAAGAGAAAAAGTTTGTCAGAGCTTTTAGAAAGACTGAGAAAAAAAAAACTTTTAAAACTTTTTAGAACTTTTTAGAAAGTTAGAAGTACTTTTCAGCACTTAGAAAAGAGTGAAAAGAGGAAATGCAAAACTTTTTGGCAATGTGTATATACACTGAACTTGTTTTGTATATTTGTCTCTTATGAAAAGTACAATGACAAGAGTGGTAAGTAGTCTCAAAGCACTTATCCCACCGCTGCACAACCAATGTAGGAGGCTGGACTGGCTTGTAGTGAGCACCAAGGGGTACTTGCACCTTGCACCAGGCCCAGTTATCCCTTATTAGTGTATAGGGTGTCTAGCAGCTTAGGCTGATAGATAATGGTAGCTTAGCAGAGCAGCTTAGGCTGAACTAGGAGACGTGTGAAGCTACTACAGTACCACAAGTGTCATATGCACAATATCATAAGAAAACACAATACACAGTTATACTAAAAATAAAGGTACTTTATTTTTATGACAATATGCCAAAGTATCTTAGAGTGTACCCTCAGTGAGAGGATAGGAAATATACACAAGATATATATACACAATAGCAAAAATATGCAGTATAGTCTTAGAAAACAGTGCAAACAATGTATAGTTACAATAGGATGCAATGGGGAAACATAGGGATAGGGGCAACACAAACCATATACTCCAAAAGTGGAATGTGAACCACGAATGGACCCCAAACCTATGTGAACTTGTAGAGGGTCGCTGGGACTATTAGAAAATAGTGAGAGTTAGAAAAATAACCCTCCCCAAGACCCTGAAAAGTGAGTGCAAAGTGCACTAAAGTTCCCCTAAGGACAAAGAAGTCGTGTTAGGGGAATAATGCAGGAAAGACACAAACCAACAATGCAACAACTGTGGATTTCCAATCTAGGGTACCTGTGGAACAAGGGGACCAAGTCCAAAAGTCACAAGCAAGTCGGAGATGGGCAGATGCCCAGGAAATGCCAGCTGCGGGTGCAAAGAAGCTTCTACTGGACAGAAGAAGCTGCGGTTTCTGCAAGAACGAAAAGGGCTAGAGACTTCTCCTTTGGTGGACGGATCCCTCTCGCCGTGGAGAGTTGTGCAGAAGTGTTTTCCCACCGAAAGAACGCCAACAAGCCTTGCTAGCTGCAAATCGTGCGGTTAGCGTTTTTGGACGCTGCTGTGGCCCTGGAGGGACCAGGAGGTCGCAAATTGGACCAGGAGAGAGAGGGGACGTCGAGCAAGACAAGGAGCCTTCTCAGCAGCAGGTACCTCCCATAGAAGTGCCAGAAACAGGCACTACGAGGATGCGTGAAACGGTGCTCACCCGAAGTCGCACAAAGGGGTCCCACGTCGCCGGAGACCAACTTAGAACGTCGTGCAATGCAGGTTAGAGTGCCGTGGACTCAGGCTTGGCTGTGCACAAAGGATTTCCGCCAGAAGTGCACAGGGGCCGGAGTAGCTGCAAAAGTCGCAGTTCCCAACAATGCAGCCCAGCGAGGTGAGGCAAGGACTTACCTCCACCAAACTTGGACTGAAGAGTCACTGGACTGTGGGAGTCACTTTGACAGAGTTGCTGTGTTCCAGGGACCTCGCTCGTCGTGCTGAGAGGGGACCCAGTGGACCAGTGTTGCTTACTTTTTGGTGCCTGCGGTTGCAGGGGGAAGATTCCGTCGACCCACGGGAGATTTCTTCGGAGCTTCTGGTGCAGGGTGAAGGCAGGCTACTCCCAGAGCATGCACCACCGAGAAGGCAGCAGGATCAGCGATACAAGGTTGCAGTAGTCGTCTTTGCTACTTTGTTGCGGTTTTGCAGGCGTCCTGGAGCAGTCAGCGGTCGATCCTTTGGTAGAAGGTGAAGAGGGAGATGCAGAGGAACACTGGTGAGCTCTTGCATTCGTTATCTAAAGAATTCCCCAAAGCAGAGACCCTAAATAGCCAGAAAAGGAGGTTTGGCTACCAAGGAAGGAGGATTAGCTACCAAGAGAGGTAAGAGCCTATCAGAAGGAGCCTCTGACGTCACCTGCTGGCACTGGCCACTCAGAGCAGTCCAGTGTGCCCCCAACACCTCTGTTTCCAAGATGGCAGAGGTCTGGGACACACTGGAGGAGCTCTGGGCACCTCCCCTGGGAGGTACTGGTCAGGGGAGTGGTCACTCCCCTTTCCTTTGTCCAGTTTCGCACCAGAGCAGGGCTGGGGGATCCCTGAACCGGTATAGACTGGCTTATGCAGAGATGGGCACCATCTGTGCCCATCAAAGCATTTCCAGAGGCTGGGGGAGGCTACTCCTCCCCAGCCCTTCACACCTATTTCCAAAGGGAGAGGAAATCCTTTGTTCTGCCTTCCTGGGCCAGGGCTGCCTGGGCCCCAGGAGGGCAGAAACCTGTCTGAGGGGTTGGCAGCAGCTGCAGTGGAGACCCCGGAAAGGCAGTTTGGCAGTACCCGGGTTCTGTGCTAGAGACCCGGGGGATCTTAGAATTGTCCCCCCAATACCAGAATGGTATTGGGGTGACAATTCCATGATCTTAGACAAGTTACATGGCCGTTTTCGGAGTTACCATTGTGACGCTATGCATAGGTAGTGACCTAGGTATAGTGCACGCGTGTAATGGTGTCCTCGCACTCACAAAGTCTGGGGAATTTGCCCTGAACCACACACTAAGTAACTTTGCACCCATCCTTCACCAGGTGAAGGTTAGACATATAGGTGACTTATAAGTTACTTAAGTGCTGTGGTAAATGGCTGTGAAATAACGTGGACGTTATTTCACTCAGGCTGCAGTGGCAGGCCTGTGTAAGGATTGTCAGAGCTCCCTATGGGTGGCAAAAGAAATGCTGCAGCCCATAGGGATCTCCTGGAGCCCCAATGCCCTGGGCACCTCAGTATCATATACAAGGGAATTATATGGGTGTACCAGTATGCCAATGTGAATTGGTAAATTTAGTCACTAGCCTATTACTGACAAATTTGGAAAGCAGAGAGAGCATAACCACTGAGGTCTTGTGTGGTGCCTCAGTGAGACAGTTAGGCATCACACAAGGAACACATACAGGGCACATACTTATGGCAGGGTCGCAGTGACACATAGACTAAAACAACATATATACAGTGAAATATGGGGGTAACATGCCAGGCAAGATGGTGCTTTCCTACAGTGAGGCTTGCCCAAGACATAGCAGCACCCAGGAATCAGTGAGGCTAGGCCATATCAGAGCAGCACCCAGGAATCAGTGAGGCTTACCTGAGACATGGCACCACCCAGGAATCAGTGAGGCCTACCCGAGACATAGCGAGCTCCCTGGAATCAGAGAGGCTTACCCAAGACATGGCAGCACCCAGGAAACAGTGAGGCTTACCCGAGACATAGCGAGCTCCCAGGAATCACTGAGGCTTGCCTGAAACATAGCAGCACCCAGGAATCAGTGAGGCTAGGCCATATCATAGCAGCACCCAGGAATCAGTGAGGCCTACCCGAGACATAGCGAGCTCCCAGGAATCAGTGAGGCTTGCCCGAGACATGGCAACCTTTCCTAAAGTAGTAATTGGAGGTCTACGTTTCCCAGCAGTGTACCTGTATGGGCCAAGACCAACTTCCATGACTGAAGAAGGCAGGCAAAGGCTCTGCTCCTCTAGGTAGGGCTGAATTTGAGCCAGTGGTTTCAGTGCTCAGCAACAGCACTTAATTGTCAGCACTGGCACTTATGACAGTATGCCACATAGGGGGAACTGTGTGTCTAATTTAGAGATGAGCACATTAAGACTTGTTCACTGATTCAATATTAAAATGACTACTACCTGCCACCCCTAGCCATTCTTATAGCTTTGGGAGCTTAGAATAGTCTGAATTGTCACAAGTAGGTAGTGCAAGGTAGAGTGGCCTCCTGAGAAGGACACTGGCACATATTTATTTTACAAATTAAGCACTGCCTCCAAGGCAGGCCAGGGCTGCAGTATCCAGTAGACTCCATCAGTGCACTCTGCTGGTTGGAGCATTCAGGGGGGTTGAATTAGGAGTTGTACAGGACAGGAAATAGCAACCATTGGCTACTATTGTATTAGTTCAAAGGCCTCAGGCTAGAGGTGGGAGCAGAGTTAATGGATTTCAGATAAGGAGTAGAGTGCGGATGGACCACTCCAAGGGGCTTGGAAGGGAGGTTAACGTGTGGGGCCGTCCATAAAAAGTGTTATTTGAAAGGCATGCAGGTCAGAGAAGAACAACACTGAACAAATTGAGAACTACCGAATCAGTGCCATGCTGCTGTCCTAGCTGAAATAATGGATGCAGGGTAATTCGTCTTTCACCTCATTGTCTCTTTTTACCCTGCTAAATCATTCACTACTGTTAATGAAAGTGGACATTGTTCTTGGAAGAAATTCTAGAAGGTCCTTAGGATATCTATTTGACTTAGCCCTCTCTGCAGGGTCACCCCCAAACATTTGCCTTCATCCCTCCTATTTTCAGAACCCGTTTTGTTGGCTTTTAGGACTCTGTGAACTTTACCACTGCTACCCAGTTCTGAAGTGCTTGTGATACAATTGGCTTACACCTGATTGGTACATTTATTTAACTTGCAAGTCCCTTATATCTGATACCAGGGGTACCCAGGGCCTGTAAATTAAATGCCACTAGTGGGCAGCAGCACTTAGTGTGACACCCACTAAACGAAGGCTTGTAAAACATCTCTCAAGCATGCCTTTGCAGGCTGTGTGCAGTTTTAAACTGACAATTTACCCTGGCAAAATAGACCTTTTGCCAGGCCTAAACCTCCCGTTTTAGGGTCAAGTGCAAAGTGCTCTGTCCCTGGTGTGATCTACATAAGGGTTTGTAACCACGCCCACGTAACTCCCATCAGTTTGGTTGGTTCGTGGGCTTGCCTATTAAAATTTGCTTGATTTCATTAGTAAAAGGCATGCATACGTCATGCCTTTTCCGGTGTTTAGCCCTCCTTGAGCGCACTGACAAACTACTGAAAACTACAAGGCTCCATGTTTTTGGTATGGTTTCTGGACTACTTTTGCTCTTTATTTCGCAGCGCGATCTTGCTGGGCAGTAGTTGAGCGCTTTGCATGACATCGACCCTGTTACATGGATATTTGTACTTTTGCCGGTTGCATGGATAATTGCACTTTTGCTGATACGTTTCACTGCGAGCGAACTTCTGTTTTCTTTTGTGTGTCTGCTTTGCGCTGATGGTGCCCGCCTGCTCGTTTATGTGAAACTGTTACTTTTCAGTTTGTGTGGCAAGAAAAGTCTGGTTAGTTATGTGAAACTGTTTTACTTTTCATTTTCAATTTATGTGGCAAGAAAAGTCCGGTTAGGACTTTACAATGTTAATAGCTCTAACTCAAGCAAGCACGAGACCCATTACATTGCAAATGCTTGTTAATACATGTAAGTCACCCATAGGGTAGGTCCAAACAGCCCACAGGACAGAGCACATTGCATTTAAAAATTAGGACATGTACTTTTAAGGTTTAGATGTCCTTTTTTTTATTTTTTATAATTTTTATTTTTTTCCCCAGAGAGAAATAAACAAATACAATATATAATTAGACCTTCTTCTTCAATTGGACAGAAAATGTTCCCCCGTTTATCACCCAAAGAGGAAGCATTGACTTAATACATCAGTCATTAGCCATAAGCCAGTTCCGAAATTGTCCCCAGATAACATTCCCTTTCCTCCTAGCCAATCTCCCCTTCTGTTCATACAGGGAAATCTCCAGATGATACACCGATATTAACCTGCCCAACCACTGCTGCCATGATGGTGGTTGCATACTCAGCCATACGGAGGAGACACATAATCGATATACCGCCATGGCAAGGAAAATAAACGCCCTCTGTCGTCCCCTTGTTTGTTCAGCAACCCCCAGAACCATGATTTCTGGGGTAAGGACCACATCATACCCCAAAATGTCTTTTATCACAAGTTGCATACCATCTCTCAATGTCGTTAATTCTCTGCACGTAGCAAACATATGGATTACATCTGTTCCATGGTCCCCCCATCTTGGACAATTAATTCCACGTGACCCCCCCCCCACTTGGCAAGGTGGGCCGGTGTATAATACAAGTCAAACACAGTTTTATAATGTTGTGCCTGTAAAGACGAAGAGAGTAACATAGTATGACCTAACTCGAGTGGCTTAAGAAAATTAACACTTCCATCCACCAGTTTACCGCTCCACCGTTCACTATGCTTCCCCAAGTCATCGAGCTGCTCTGCCATTAATAAGGAGTAGATTACTTTGATAGTCATGTTAGATTCTCCCAGAATATTTTTTAGCAATTGGTTGCTTTTATACCCGTGTGGCCCACACGTTTTCTTGCTCAAAAAGTCTTGTACCTGTAGAAATTTAAATAAATCCCTTTGTTCTAAGCCATACCGTTCTTGAAGACTCGTAAATGTCTTTATTCCAGCGTCATCAAAAAAGTCTCCTAGCCTCGCTATAGGTTTGGAGGTCCATTTTACCATATAGTTATCCTTAAAAATGTCCGGGAGCGACAGATTATTCTTAATTAGGGTATAGTAGTTGAATCTTCCAAGCCCATTCTTTGTACGCCACGGCCGCCAACATTTATAGGCCGCCTCTAATACCTTGTACCAGGTTTTCTTATAATAACCTGGTTCGTGGAAAGTTAACAAGCACCCCTTTGAGGCAGAACCCACAAGCAGTTCATAGATATTAGGGTTATTGGGGATACTTTCCACCCTGTTCTCCCCTGGTCTTTCCCCCCATCATGGGCGCATATATTGGAATGCAGCCACCAATTGATATAACTTCAAATTAGGCAAGGCCCGCCCCCCCTTTACGCGAGGTAGAGACATAAGCTTGGCCGATCTTCTGCACTTGCCATACGCCCAAATAAATCTCATAATTATCCGTTCCATATCTTCAAACCGAGATTTTGTAAAGTTCAAGGGTATGGTCCGGAATAGATACAATAATTTGGGGAGAAGAATCATTTTGACCATATTACCCCTCCCTATTATAGTCATATGCAAATTATTCCATCTATACATATCATTTTTAGGCTTTGCCAATATTGGATCTAAGTTCAGATTTCTCCTACTCTTGGTGAGATACTGATGCCCAGGTATACTGCATGCTCCACCCTCCGATTGTCCTGTGAGTTCGTATATTGATTAACCACTAGCTGAGTTTTAGATCTATTTAACAAATACCCAGAAAATGTCCCGAACTTGGTTGTGACCTTTTCGATTTCTTTCAGTGCTACATCCGGGTTGGAGGTTATAATGGCAATTTCATCCGCATAAGCCAGGACTTTTGTATCCCAACCATATCTTCGTACCGGGATAATCTGCTTGTTCCCTTCAAGCTGTCTGAGAAGAGGATCTATGTATAAGGCGAACAATAGCGGAGAGCAAGGGCATCCCTGCCTAGTACCTGGCCCCAATTGAATGCATCCAGACTGCCCTCCCATTAATTGAATTCTTACTCCCGGGGACTTATACATGGCTTTTATTGCCACGATAAACTTTTCTCGAAAGCCATATTTCTCCATAACCTTCCAGAGATATTTCCAGCTAACTCGATCAAATGCTTTCTCAGTGTCTAACAGGGCCACAGCCATGGGCTCCTCTGCCACTTCTGTTGCATCAAACAGCGTGATAGCTCTTTGAATATGTTCTGCCGTATCTCTACCGGGGACAAATCCGTGTTGTCGGGGTATTACCAACTTCCTGATTACTACGGATAATCGGACAGCAAATATTTTAGAATAAACTTTAGCATCGCTATTGATTAATGTTATCGGCCGATATGAGGCCGGAGTCTGCGGGGCCTTCCCTTTCTTTAGAAAAACTACTATATTAGCCATTCCCCATGAAGGCGGGATCTTTCCACCATTCTGTACCTGGATAAACAGCTCAAGCATCAGTGGACGTAACTCTATTTTAAAGGTTTTGTAGAACTCTAACGGAATGGCATCAGGGCCAGAAGCTTTGCCAGTGGCCAGTTCATTTAATGCTTTGTCTATTTCTAAACTACCAATCTGACCCTCCAGTTGCGGGTATTCCTATTCTGAGACTGTATTAAACCTGATGGGGCTAAGAAATTCCTTCATCTCTATTAATGAGAATCCAGCTGTATCGATATAGAGGTCAGTGTAAAACCCCTGGAACACCTTCCTAATACCATCAGCATCTATCACTATTTGTCCCTGTTGGTCTTGAATCTCTCTAATGACCCCCGCTGCAGCTTTATGGCTTGCCCTTACCACCAACAGGTGACCAGTTCTTTCACCAAACTCATACCTTTCAGAGCGTTACGCAAGGTATTTTCCAGCTACTCTTTCTGCATTAACCTCATTTATTGCTGCCCTTGCTATAACAATCCGCTCCTGGATGTTCTTCGTATCTTCCCCCCTCTCTATGGCTGTGATCAGCTGTATTTCTAAATCTCTGAGCTTCACATGCGAGTCTCTTATTTTCCTTTGGGCCTTTTTTTTTTACTCAGGCTAAAGCTTAGAGTTGCTCCCCGTACCTCTGCCTTCAGAGTATCCCAGACTACCTCTATAGGAGCAGAACCTAAGAATTAATCTCTAAGAATTAATCTCTAAGAATTCCACTATCCAATTCCTCATATAATCTATGTATTCAAAGTCACTGAGAAGCCCCCTTTCGAAAGTCCATCTCCTGGCCTTATGTTCTAGACCATCTAATTCCAAGTCCAATACCAGTGGATTATGATCAGACATGATCCGTGGGTATAATTCCATGCTGGCCTGTGATAACAGTTCAGGAGATGTCAAAAAGAAATCAGTCGGGCCAGTTTCACATGAGGGGCAGAGAAATACGTGTACCCAGGATCTGAATCGCACAACTTGACCCAAGCATCCACCAAACCTAACTCTTTCTGCAGACCTACCAATGCCTTGAATACTCAAGACTTCCGCCCCTGATATTTTTTCACTACGGGCGCTAAGAGATCCTGCAAGCCATCCCAGGAGCCGTTAAAATTAAAGTCCCCGCATAAAATATACGGGGCCGGTCAGCCAGTTAATTCTACAGCCATAGTATCCATTACAATTGGATCATCCGATACTGCCCCATATACAGAGCACAGAGTAAAGCTACCTTCCCCATATAAGCCTTCTACAATTACCCATCTCTCATTCCTATCCACCTTCTGCCTGGCAAATTTCACTTTGTTGCTCCGATCCAATATCACCACCCCTTTAGTTTTCACCTCTTGTTTTGAGCATACTATCACTCTCATGCCAAGCGACCCTAAGATCCCCTGGTTCCCATATTCCACATGAGTTTCTTGCAAGCAATAAATATCTGCCCTGAGGGTTTTTAGATCTTCCATAACTTTCCTTCTTTTTCGGGTGTCATTTAGGCCACAGATGTTAATAGAAGCTATTCGGAGTCTGGTCATTTTTATCTCTTTTACCCCTCCCCCCTCCTTCTCCGCCTTCCAATCTTTTTGTTTGGCTTTTCATCCCGGCTATATGCAATCTTACATAGACTTCGCTTCCTCTCTCCTTCTCTGGTCCTTATGTTCTGTTCCATTCCCTTTGTCCCTTCGTTGCACTTTCCCCCCGCTTCCCCCCTCTTTCCCCCTCCCGACCCACCCCCTCCCCACAGCACACCCATCCACCCCCCTCCCTCCCCAAAAGGGCTGGTTGGGGGTCCCTACTCCCAGCCAGCCCCCCCCCTTCTTGTAGAGCAATCGAGCCCCCTTTGGCCCGAGTGTTAGCGTAACGTAGATACAGGGTGCCCGCCCACCACCGAAATCCTTGATATCTAAAAATGCGTCATTATTTCAACCCCATCAAATATTCTTTTGCTTGAATCTCTGACATAAGCCATCTCACTTTCCCATTCACAACCGTTTTTAGACGAGCAGGGGAAATCAAATAAGCTTCTCCTCCCTTATCGAAAAATGGTTTGATCAGGTGTCGGAGCTGCCCTCTGCGCTCCACAGTTGTATGACAGAAGTCTGGTTGCGTAAAAAAGGTTACCCCTTCCATACGCCGCGGGGCATTAGGGCGTGATTTATCAAAAATAGTCTGGCGCAGCAAATAATTCCCAAAAAACACCAAAATAGCTCTAAGGTATTTCAAAGCAGCTGAATGCACCCCCCTCCCTCCTGGTCGGGGGAAATCTATGAACACGCTGAATCTCGTTATTCCAATCCCAATGGTGCAGTTCGGGAAATGCCCCCTGCAATAACTTAATCATGTAACTCTGGATGTCGTTCCCTTCCAGCCCTTCCTCTATACCCAAAAAGCGTAGATTGTTCCTTCTCTGCCGGTTCTCAAAGTCTTCCAATTTCCACATTATGTCAGTCATTTGGCTCTCCTGAGTGGCACTCTGTTGCTTCAGCGTGTCGACATCCTCTTCGACTGCTACTATCCTCTCGTCCATTGTGCACAACTTAGCTTCTATCTCGGTACATGATTTTGCAACCTTGCAGCCGTTTTGTAGCAACTCTGGCTTGACGACTTTCAATCCGGGTTTCCGTTTGGAATTCTTTAATTGAGTTAAATATTGTTTGTAGTATCCCAGAGTCAGTACTTGCTACGCATATATTGCTCTTCGCGCCCCCATTGTTTTCTCCCCTTTCGTTATTCACCAACTGCTGACCACCCATTGTTGACATGTCTGTTGTGCGAGTTACATCTGTTAAATTAATGCTGGAGTAATCCCATTTCAAAGTCTTACTCCCGCTAGATGCGGAAAATTCGGTGCCCTCCTGTGATCCAGACCTTGTTTTAGTGCCCTTGCGCTGGCGCCGCCTCTGCCGTACTGTGGGTTCGTTATTTGATGAAGCATTCCCCCACCCCCAAGGATATGCTGCTACCAGAGTCACTAGGGCTGTGCTCATCAGCACTACTGAAGTCTGATTCCTCTGTCAATGAGTAGAATTTGTCCCCAGTGTCTTTCGCCCAGTTCAAGATTTTCATCTCTTTTTCATTACTCTTATCACCTCCTCCTAGGCTCTGCGAAATGCTTTGCTCCTCTGCGCTGCCCCGTGTATGTTTTATGCCACTTAAGTCTCCTCCTTGTATTGCGGTCGCATATTGCTGTGCCGGGGGACACTCCTGACTAATAGCAGGATCCTTTTCCTTCCTTCTTTCCGTCCTGCAGCTGTCTGACCCTACTGACCCAGGTTGGGGTGCTGTTTCCTTACAAGTCTTTTCACTGGAGGCCCCCCCCCACGTGAGCTTTCTGTGGCAGTCTGATCACCTACCGAAGTGGGAGTTAAAAGTATAGTTCCACTTTCTTGTGTCCCTCCTGCAAGGAAAGAGGTGATAGTAGCCTGGGTTTTGCTTTTCCCCCTATTTTCCGGAAGGGGGATTATGTTATCATCCGATTTTAAGTCTTTGCCTTGGCCGGTTATGTTTCTCCCAGGTTGCCTACCCACTGTTGAAGCGGGCCGTCTGTTTGCCCCGATCAAGTCCGCCTCAGATCGCGGCATACCTCCAGGTTTCATGGAGGGGAGAGCTTCCGCGTCTGCGTTCTCTGCGGTTCTCCGGTGCCGGCTGGCGTCCAAGATCGGGATGGGCGTGGCCGCAAGGCTGCGCCCTCTCTACGTGTCCGCCATCTTGCCTCTTAAGGTTTATATGTCCTGATGACGAAAAAATCCTAAATTCATTTTTCACTACTGTAAGTCCTACCTCCCCCATAGGATAACATTGGGTTACCTTATTACATTTAATAAATGCTATCTTTAGATTGAGAACAGGTAGAAATGACCTGTTTGGAATCAAAGGAATTGTAAATTGTAATTTAAAAGTCTCTTTAATGGTAAAGTTGCATTTTAGATTGCAATTTTGAAAATGCCACTTTTAGAAAGTTGGCTTTTTCCTGTCCTAAAATTTCAGAGGCCTTTTAGGAGTTTCCAGCTGCCTGGGGCTGTGAATTGCTCCACCAATAGGAATGCATATTGAGCCCAGAGAGTGAACAATAGTGTAGCATCCTCCACAGCCTGGGTACCCACCAATGACTATGCCACACAGGGAGATGAATATTACATGTCTTTATTCATCTGCGTGTAACTGCAAACTCAGCATTCTAAAACAAGCTTTCATTGCATTCAGCTCCAACAGCTATGTCACACTTCTATGGAGTCCATTCGGAGCCAAAAGGGTTCTGTCATACAATTTGCAAGACACTACAAATAGGACTTAGGATTAGCTGGGAGAGGGCCATCCTGCCAGGATGGGAAGAGTCGAGCTGTGTCCTGCCCCACTTACATTTCAAAGGAGCTGCCTCAGCACACTCACAAGACCCTGACACCAGGCTTTCACCCCTCCATCCCCCAGACATCTTGAGACCTGGACAGCAGGGAAATATATACCAGAACCATCTGTGGGCAGAAAACTCCAATGTTTCTTCCACTTCAAAGCTGGCACCATGGATAAATAGTGGACCTCAGACCCACTCTTTAGTCCTAGACCTGCCAAAGACTACAGAAGGACTGCCCCATAATCCAGAGGGCTGCCCTGCTGCTTGCATCCTGCCTTGTTTCTCACAGGATGTCCCTGCTGCTACCAGCGGACTGCCCTGATACATGAGGACTGCCTTGTTCTTCCGAGAAATTCCCTGCCCCTTGAGGCTTGCCTTGCTGTTTGAAATAGATAGGACCATGTCATTGAACATAGGACTGTCAGAGAGATTCAAAGAGTTGGTTGGCTAATCTCCTGGTCTCAGCTACAGGGACACAGCAAGCTCCAAAGGCCTCTCTGAACTGCCCAGCTGACCTGCTGCAACTGGACCTGCCTTGACCTGCAACTGGACCTGCCTAAGCCCTGCTGAGTGCTGCTGGAGTGAGTTCCTGATCCTCAAGAAGTGCCTCGCCAGGTCCTTGACCTGTGAAATCATAAAGTTTTGAATTCTGTGCGCCAAACTTTGAGAAGGTAACTTTTTCAACAAGACAGACCTGTTCCCTGTATCAGGCCTGGAATCCATCGCAGTCAACCTGAACTTGCGACTTTGTCCTGGCCTACCACTGCCAAATACCCACATTTATCACTTTCAGCTCCTTGGCACTATGTACCTTCAATCCTTAAAACTGCATACCTCTGGTTCTACTGATTGGATTTTTCTGTTTTTCATCTCATTTTATTGTTCAAATATTACTCTCTTTTTCTAAATGTGGGATTTTCCCTTGTGTTGTGTTTTCACTTTATTACTGTTTGAGTGCGGCATAAATACTTAACACAATGCCTCTCAGTTAAGCTTGACTGCTTTTATGCCGAGGTGCGAGAGGGTTAAGCACAGGTTAATTGTGTGTCAAACATTTTACAAAGCATTGGGGCCAAAAAAAGGGTCAGCACCTCAAACTCCATCCCTAAATTCATGTAGGTGCGAGCCTGAACAGTATGTACTACTAATGATATTACTGCTAAAACAGAAGCACAGACCAAGAAAAATAAACCAAGGAGCTCTTAGAGACATCTAATCTTTTAGTCCAATGTGTTAGAGTTGAAACGTCTTTGTGGTGTAGATCAATCCTTTTTATTTCTGTTCCGAAAAAAGCCCATGCAGCCACAGCTCCTCATTCAGGTGACGCTGTTCAGGGCTGAAGATAATAACCAAAGCACAGGAATCTGCACACGTAGTTTCACTGTGCACAAAAATAAATAAAAACAAATCACAATTCATCAAGTCACAAGCAACCCCCTTAAAAGACTGCAGAAGTAGTCAATTCAATTGAATCCCAACTTCTAAACCCAAAATTGATAAGATTGTACGTAGTCGATACTGACTTTTGTAAGCAGCCTTGAGTTATAAGATAGAGAGTTGTGTCAGCGTAATAAGAGGGTGTGCACTGGATACTAACCCACCTACGCACACTTGTTGTATCCCACGAGATGGTCTGACTGTAAAGTTCTCACTACAGTATGAAGGGTGCAGGTCGTATGATCTTGAGAACCTTCAGATCTTGGTTATTTTTAGCAAACTAGTGTTTTTTTGACATCCCATGCCTATAGTGTACACTGTTCTTAGGAGGTTCCTCTGGATACTCTGTTTTTCATGAGAGTTTCACTATTCGCAAGCAGTGTGGTATAGAATGAACTTTTTCACAGAGTAAACACTGTTTACAGTACTCCGTTCTCTATTGATAAATTAATTTCCTAACGTAGGTTGGGTGTGCGTCAGGGGTTTGATACAGATAAAAGCTGTCAGTAGTATGGCATTTGTTTTGGAATTGGCATTCACTACTTTGGCTTTCTCTGAACAGCCGGATACAGATTGAACACCATGTTCAATGATGGTTTGCCATATACCTATCGTTGATTGTTAATATGTACAATGCAACGTGTAAAGCCACAGCACTTTATACAGCAAAATGCAGGAAAACGAAGGATGGATGAGGTCATCAGTGATGTCATCGATAATGTTATTTGAGATGTCATCAGTGATGTCATAAATAATGTCAAAGAGCATGTCATGAGTAATGTATTTTATGAGGTCATAAGCAGTGCATGAACTCCGTTCGTACGTTATAACACAGAAAACTCCAATCCGAATCTGACTAGTGCAGACGGTTATTTAAATCAATAATCAGAGATAAAAGACGCACTCGCAACACGGCGTCTCTTCACTTTGCATGCCGGTTTGAATATCGTTTCTCAGATTCGCTTTGGGTATTCTCTGCACAGCGCACTGTGCGTACTCATTACATGGCGTCTTTTATCTCTGATTATTGATTTAAATAACCGTCCGCACTAGTCAGATTCGGATTGGAGTTTTCTGTGTTATAACGTACGAACGGAGTTCTTGGTCATCTCATCTTTAATAATACTATTGGAGGATATAATCGAGAGACGGATAACTAGAGTCAAGTGCCCTGAAGAAGTCGTTTGGGATGGGAGAAAACAATGTCCCGTGACGAAACACGTGTTGGTTTGAATTGTAAAATCATGGAGGCTTGAATTGTAAATCTATGGACGGGCTACATGCTTTAATTATAATGGAAGGGCTTCAATGAATGTTTGAATCAATTGTCACAAATTGAAATTATATCAAAAATTGTTTTGAATCAGAATACTACCAATGAATGATAATAAATGTTTGGATTTGATTGGATAAACTGAAAATATATTCAAAATTGATTTTTCTGTTGGAATTTTACTTATCAATATTGGATTCTAACACTATTTGGGAGGTACCGCACATTGTTGTGATTAGGTTTGAGGTTCTATTGAACCTTTTGGAGGGTTGGGTGAGTACCCTCGTGCAGGCATCCTCTTTTCTTGAGATCTTCAGCCTATTTGAATCCTGAGCGCCTTGTGAACCCTAGCATTTCCCCCCATTAGTAAGTTCATAAGCAGTGCATGGCTGGGGCGGACGATATAGTTAGTGCTGCTAACGGCAATGGCTGAATTTCTGTGTTTTTTTAGTTCAAAACATTAATGTTGTCACTAAGAAATTCACCTGATTATAATGTTCCTTTAACCTGTGTTTTTTTCCAGGAAATTTCTAAGGTTTTTTTTATAGACAAAAACAGATATTTTTATTACACTTAACTATAATGTTACTTTAACCTTTGTTTTTTTCTGTAGATAAATATATTTTACCTACTGGGGCCGCCAGTGTATTATTTATATATATATATATATATATATATATGTATTTATAGATACACACACAGATATTGATATATATTTATTTCACTGAAAAAGCAAAGGTTAAAGTAAGGTTTTAGTTAGGTGACATTTTCAGTTTTAAACTCTGGTATTAACCAGTTAGAAGCAGCTCAAGTAACTATAACTTGTGCCCTGAGGTAACTATAACTGGTGCTGAGCGTTGTTTTTATCTGCAGAAGGACCACATATCGTCACCGCCTGATGCATCAATGCAATGCCATCCAGGGGGGGGGTTACATTTCTTTCCATCCTCAAGCTCTTGGTGCCTCCGTGGAGAGATGCATCACCCGACTCTCTGACCTGGTGGCCACAGGTTCCAGTCCTGCTCGGACCGCTCAGCCTTTCATCCTGCCGAGGTCCATCAAATGATTACAACTGAGTAACAACAAACATAGGTTGTTCAGCTCCAAGGGGCGAACGTGAGCTTTACGAGGAAGGGACATCTTAGACTCTGGTACACACAGTGCTCAAGCAGGATGGCTCAGGGAGTTGAATGTTTGCTGAGTGGCAGGTCACAGTTCAGACCCTGGCGAGGTATCTCGGCCTTTCATCCTTCCGAAGAAGGGTCAGAAGAGCAGCCGTATGGATAGGAGTGAAGGCTTCCACTCGGTGGATCGCACTCCTTGTTTTTCACTGTGCCTCGGTGTACGGTAATCGGTGATTAATATTCTGAGACGAGTGAACAAACCCTTACACACGTTAAGCCGCACACATCGGGGTACATACACGCGCTCGTGCACACGCGGCTCGTGCAAAGCATCAGGAATAAACCAGAGGCAAGACCAATGTGCACTCAGGCACCCAGATCCCGCGAGACCCCGGTGCTCAGAAGGCCATGGACACTATCTGCCCTGCTTACAGCCCCCGCGGGTCTAGATCACCCCAGATGTGGCGCATCCGGTCTGTGCTGGGTGTGGGTGACGTTGAGACGCTGGTGGCTCCTGCAGGGTTTGTCTGTGATCCTCTGCACTGGGTGTGATAGAGTGGTCCGTAGTAATAATTTATCTATTTTTGGACGCTCTTTGGGCCGATGAATCTTTTGACTAAGTGGGACTCTCCGTACTCTTAATCAATCAATTTCATTAAAATCAATAATCAATATCGAACATAAGCAATACCTTGATCAACATAACACTTAACAATTAATCCAGAATACATTTCGGCGAACCCTGACCTTTCAGTCAGGAATAACCACACCAGTTTATTCAAAGTTAGTGAATTTATTTCCCTATATTAACAAAGCTAGCACGATATAGATGTGTCTCAACACCAAATGATAAACGTAAATGAACATTAATAGCTGTCCATAGCGGCGAAACAGGTGCAATCTATGTAGCATTTGAATCACAAGACATTCGATAATAGCAATGCAAATCACTAATACGATAATCTGTAACGAACTAATTGCATACATTTAGTCAGCATAACAAGGTCTCAAATTGCATCGTGCGACATAAGGAATCCTCGTCTAACCTCAAATTAGCATCGGCATGTGGGACTTCATGCGAAAACAATTTAGCAACATAAATTTGGTAAAACTCCTAACTAGGGATCTTATCAAAATCAGCAGTTGGTTACCTAAAAGAAACACAATGCAATTGTACAATTTCCTTTCATATTTACCAATTACGATCAGCATACAAGGAAGTCTTCGTCTCACAGGTACCGTTTCTCGATCAGCATGGGTACCGTTTCGATCGGCATGGGACGGGGCAAAGGGGCAAGGTGGACGGGGCAATTGCCTCACGGCGGCAAGGTAAAACTACTACTTCATGCAAAGGGACAAATGAAAGTTAAAGTCTCTAGGGCAAGAATCATTAAAGTCTCTTTCTCTCGATTAGAGAAAGCATCAAAGTCTCTTTCAAAATGGCGTCGCAGCAAAGTGGGCCATAATAGCTACGAAGTCTGCAAAATGGCGGGTATCGAGCTGGTAATGGCTGCAATGGCTACTTTCTTCTCGTGCACCTGGTTTTTATAGACAACAGTTCAAATCCAGTAGGGTCTTCCATTGGAGGGTTCATAGGTTAGCTTCAAATTGTCCAATCAAAAACGACAGTTCTCAAGCTTTTACTTAAGCATACATTATCCTTGGAGATGGGTACGCAAGTTGCAACATTTTATACCAATTAGCTCACTTTCAGAGCCTCCATTGTCCGCACCTGCAGATCGACCTTGGAGTAAAGAGAAAATATGCCAGGCTGGCACGAAACCTTAAGATAAGCATGTGAACGATCTCAGTGGAAAAGTACAGCTTCAAGCAAAAATACACGTTTAATAGCACATTGGAAAAATACGAGCATCTAAACCGTGAGACCAGGCAACTAGGCCAAAGCCTCCGCTAAAGTTATGCTAAGCTAAAACATTTCAAACAAGCAAATCGTAGCACACGTTTATGATCATGTCGGATTAGTGCAATTCTAATACATCACGTTATATAAAGCACGCTCATAAATGTTGGCAAACTACTCTAAGGGCACATTTTGTCCCCGTACAATCTTTATTAGTTCGGTTAAAGTCACACATGATTATTGCAGCACTATGTTTAAGCGTAAATAAATCAAAACCTTCATTTTCTGCTTCATCAATCCCTCCTCTGATGACTACTTGTCATCACACAAACTATTCCCACAAATTTTATTCCATTAAAATTCTGTCAGTTCTCTTTTCCTTTTTATTCCCCTAGTTTTCTCTTTGTATTCTTCTGCCATTCTTTTCATTATTTTCTCCTCCTTCCTTCTTTTAATTCTTTCCATAATCATTATTATTCCCCTTTTTATTCCCCAAATTCCAAATACACAAATTATATCTATCATAATTCCCTCTATTATTTTTAGCAGTATCCCATTCCAAATTCCACCAATCCAATTTCCCACTGAAGCAAGTCCTTTTCCAACCTTCTCCCACACTCCTGGTTCTTTCAATTCCTTCAAGTCCGCACTCTATTTTGTTAGATTAGCAAGCATTGTTTTAATCTTCACACTATTGTCGGGAATATACGTACAACAGTGTCGTGCACCAAGCATTTTGCAAACGCCACCATCCTTTGCTAAAAGAATGTCTAAAGCAAGCCTATTTTGAAGAGTCATAGCTCTTTCCGCTGCAAGTTCAGCATCTATCAGGATTATAGCACCTGAAAACTTTGTCAACATGTTATCCACTATAGTAGACAACTTTCTTATTTTGATAGAATTCAACACAACTCCCAATGAAGGAATCATGGCTCCAAATATATCTCCTACCACAGCAGCTGCGGTCTCTCTTTTCTGGATACGATGGGATCCAGATGTCTTTTGAATCATCGATAGGTCATCCAGTTGATAAACTTTTGGGAACACTATACCCAAATAACATCTCCCCCACCATCCTTTCGGAAGACGATAATAGGCATTATACCCACAAATGTAATATACACCTGGAATGACAGGGTCAAGTCCGTTCATCATGAATGTCCATTTGGCCTTAAAGATAAACGTATGTTTACACTCACTCGCTCCTACAAAAATGTTATCATAATAAGATTCACCTCGATATATACAAAATTTCCCTACATGCCAAGCATCTAAAGCTATTCTCCCTTGCGTCTTTATTGCGGCAAAATCATAATTATCTACTGAAGTTCTCTTATGTAGCTCTTTTTCTAATTTCGCATTCATTTGTGCCCTTCTATCATCTGTGCGATCTAAAAAGCTTATTTCTACTGCAGAGAGCGAGCAGGTAAGGTTTTCCCTATGAGCGTGAGCCGTTTCAAAAGGTTGCATTGGCTCGAAAAATTCCCTCATTATTTTAGCATCCCAATCTTTAGCAATCTGGCTTAGCTGCGCTATTATAGGAACATATGCAAAGGTAACATCATAATTTGAGTAAAAATACTGTATGTTAGTTTGACCATAAAATCTAGACATTACTACACTACATGTAATCCCGTATGTAAGAGGCATGTGGTGATAAGTCACCCCTTCCTTTACTGATGTCGGTATCTGTGTACACACATAACAATCTTTCGCATCCATTGTCTCAACATATTCTGTTAGCAAGCGATAGAAAACATTATACGAAAGCTCTTTCTTATCATGCAAGTGTCTCTCATCTAATTCTAGTCTTTTCAATGCGGTTAGTTCAGTGACAGTAACAGGAGCAAAAGTAGAAGCATCAATTTTCTCATTCTCACCCTTCCCATGCATTGCAAGCACTATTGCCATTATTATTAGTACACATGCAATTATCAAGCCTATACACGCATATTTACAATATTTCTTTCTACTGTTTTGCGTCATGATCTGTATAGAATCAGAGAGCTAGAAGCACCTATAAAGAAACTATTTAGCAATTCAGTTACAAAGCTGAACGAGCGCAATGTTCACACCGTCTTCTTCAGGAGGCCAAGTCACTTATCAGTTAGCAGCATTTGTCTCAATTCGGCAATAACTCAGTCTTTTATCAGTTCAGCAAAAGTCTTATCCGGTTTAGCAATATCTCAGCTGGTTTTATCACTTTAGATTGTAGCAGGCAATGTCATTTATCACCCTTTCAATCAACACTGTCCATAAAACGTTTATTTTCTATTGGTATCTCTTCTTCTTCGTTCTCGATGCTTAGAGATACAAACTCGTCAGTCCAAAAGCATTGACTACATATGCCCATTCAGAACCGGAATATCTTCTGTTCGGTATCCTTTTCCTTTTCAATTTTGCTTCTCTTTTCGATTCTGCTTCGCTGGTACTTTCCTCTTTTGTCAAGTCCTTTTCTTCACTCGGGGGTGGTACCGCGACAGTTACTTCTTTTCTTTTCTCTTTCACTTTTGGCCTTTCTCCGTCGTTCAAACTTTCTTCAGTCCTTTGTTTTATTGGTGATATGCTTAGTCTCCTCTTTGCACCATGTCCATTTGATGGACCTGCGATCTTTTCTGTGGAAGCTTGAACCCTTTCGTTCTGTTCTGCCTTGTCCCCTCCTTCTGGGGAATCAATCACGTTCTCCTTTTCTTTTTCTGTATCGTCTGCTTCTGGGAAAGCCTTCCTCTTATCAGGCTCTCCTGCCTTTTCACCTTTTTCGAGCCCTTCGTCACCGTTACTTTCGTCAGGCTCTGTATCACTTTCAGCTGCTTCAGGTTCTTTGCCACCTTCAGCTGCTTCAGGCTCTTTGTTACCCTGAGCTGCTTCAGGCTCTTTGTCACCTTCAGCTGCTTCGTCGCTGTCTGAACTTTCTCCTTGGTCTTCCCCAAGTGAGTTGGTCTCTTCGTCCTCAGAGAATATCTCTCTCTCTTCCGTTCCTGCCTGTTCGCTTTCAGTTCGGTTTTGCTCTGTCTCGGCACTCAGCACTGTTTTATCAGGCACTGGCAGTTTCAGCGCTTCAACTTCCTAATCTGTGGGACACAACACTTTCTTTGTGTGACTGGCATGAATCCAGTTGGGAACCCCCGCACACTTCACAGCGGTAGTCGTCGTCAGGATCACTTGGAAAGGGCCTTTCCAACGGGGTTCCAGACACGACTTCCTCACGTGCTTCTTTACCACGACCCAGTCACCTGCTTTCAGTGCGTGTGCTGGACCTTGGATCGGTGGCAAGGTGGTCGCTTCCACCTGGTGAGAGAAAGAGCGAACCACGTCAGCCAGACCCTTGCAGTAGTCTAACACCATATCATCTGTAATATTCAAAAGCGCGTTTGCGGGAACTGCAGGAAGCCTCATAGCCCTGCCCATGAGAATTTCGTGCGGAGACAATCCAGTCTTTCTATCAGGGGTGTTTCTCATTGACATTAGCACCAAGGGCAATGCGTCAGGCCATTTCAGATTTGTCGATGCACATATTTTCGCCATTCTTGATTTCAGTGTACCATTCATCTGCTCCACCAGTCCTGATGCTTCAGGGCGATAGCTACAATGCAACTTTTGCTCAATGTTCAGCGCTTCGCAGAGTAACTTTATCACCTCGTTATTGAAGTGACTTCCCCTATCTGATTCTAAAGAGATCGGGAATCCGAAACGTGGTATTAACTCCCTCAACAATAGCTTTGCAACTGTAAGGCTGTCATTTCTACGTGTGGGGTAGGCCTCAATCCAGTGACTAAAAATGCACACAATCACCAACACATACTTCAAACCTCCATGCACAGGCATCTCAATGAAGTCCATTTGCATTCGACTAAATGGGCCACTGGCCCTGCCAATGTGGCTGGCGTTCACAACTGTTCCCTTTCCTGGGTTCATCTGCTGGCAAGTGACACATCGATGGCAAACTGCTTCTGCAGCTTGACGAAATCTGGGGTTAAACCAATCAGTTTTGAACAATCTTGTCATGGCATCTCTCCCTAGGTGAGCCTGCCCATGATAGAACCGCGCAAGCTGTGATAAAAGACTATTTGGCAAAACAAATTTCCCCTCATATGAAACCCATAACTCGTCTGGTCTCTTTATACATTGTGATTTAATCCAGGAGTCTTTTTCATCCTCTCTGACGTTATTCTGTAATGCTTTTAATTCATCTATTGTATCTACGACCTTCAAGGCAAATGCTTCAGCTGGTTCGAGTTCTGGTTCACTTATCGAATTCCATTCATCCCTGAGTAATATACAGTTCAAGGCACAAAATCTTGCAACTTGATCCGCATATGCATTTCCCAGAGAAACATAGTCCTGTCCTTTTGTATGAGCACTGCACTTTACCACTGCAACTTCGGCTGGCATTTGAATGGCGTGTAACAATTCCCTTATTCTCTCCCCGTTTTTCACTGGGGATCCTGAAGAAGTCAGGAAACCTCTCTGTGACCATAGTTGTCCAAAATCATGCACAATCCCAAACCCGTACTGACTATCAGTGTAAATGGTGACTTTCATCAATGCAGACAGTTGACATGCTCTTGTAAGGGCTACAAGTTCTGCTACTTGTGCAGAATAGACTCCTTGAAGCCACCCCGCTTCCAAGACACCTGTTACAGTACATACAGCATATCCTGCTTTCAAAATTCCCATTCCATCTCTTAGACATGAACCATCAACAAAAACAATCTGGTCATTTTCATCAAGCTTAGTATCCTTAATGTCAGGTCGAGGTTTTGTGCAAAATTCAGTTACCTGAAGGCAGTCATGCTCGACGTCTTCAGCGTTCTCAATTTCAGCATTTTCTCCAGGAAGCAAGGTTGCTGGATTCAACGTAGTGCACCTTTTCAGCTGCACATTCGGTGAGCCCAGAATTATCGTTTCATACCTTGTGAGTCTGGCTCCAGTCATGTGTTGCGTTCGGGAGCGGGTCAAAAGTATCTCAACTGAGTGAGGGACCATGACTGTTACTGGGTGTCCCATCACTATTCCTTCACTCTGAGTGAGGCTGATACCAACTGCTGCTACGGCGCGCAAACACCCTGGGAGTGCTGCTGCGACCGGATCCAAAGTAGCTGAAAAATACGCTACTGGTCTGTTTACGCCACCATGGGCTTGAGTCAAGACAGACAAAGAACATGCATCACGCTCATGACAAAACAATGTGAAAGGCTTTGTGTAGTCAGGCATACCTAAAGCTGGAGCCCTACACATGCATTCTTTCAATTCAACAAAAGCATCCATCTCATCTCCTTTCAGCTCAATTTGATCCAAGGCATCCTTCTGGGTCAGCTTCAGTAAAGGCTTTGCTAGAGTCGAGAAGTTGGGAATCCACTGGCGACAGTAGCCCACCATTCCCAAAAACTTCCTCACCTCCCTCCTTGTCTTTGGTGGACTCATTTGAAGTACACTTGTTATTCTTTCCTTCATTATTTTCCTTGACCCTTTCTCTATCTGGTGACCCAAGTATTTCACTTTCTTCTGACAGAACTGCAATTTGGAAGGAGACACCTTATGTCCATTCCTTCCCAAATGGTTCAACAGATCAATGGTATCGGCTGTGCAGCCACTTTCTGTCTTTGATGCAACCAGTAAGTCATCAATGTACTGTACTAGGGTTGACTCGAATGGCAATTCTAATGCTTCCAAATCTTTCTTTAGAATCTGATTGAAGATTGACGGTGACTCAGAAAACCCTTGAGGAATTCGACACCAACTGTACACTCTGTCTAAGAATTTGAAACAAAAGAGGAATTGGCTGTCCTCATGAAGAGGCACAGAAAAGAATGCTTGTGACAAGTCGATGACTGAGAACCATTCGGCATCGCAAGGGACTTGAAACATTATCACAGCTGGATTTGGTACGACAGGGCAACACTTGACTATGATGTCATTTATTTTCCTCAAGTCCTGCACAAGTCGGACCTTTCCACTTGGCTTTATTAGTCCCATTATTGGTGAATTACATGGACTGCTCAACACTTCTTTCAGTACTCCCTGCTTTACAAATTCGTCAATAAGTTGAGCAACTTTCATGAGGGTGTCTTGTGCCATGTGGTATTGTGGGGTCTGGGGAAAGATTGCATTGGGCTTTACAGTCACTTTCACTGGTTCCACTCCTTTCATCAATCCCACCTCTTTCCCTGTCATGTCCCACACTTCCTTTCCGACTGTTTCCCGTAATTCGGCTGGAATATCTTCTTCAGTTATCATTGGGAAAAGGCAAATCAGAGGATACTCTTCATCGACAGTTTCCATCTCATCCCCCTCTACACTGTCCTCTTCTTCCCCATCACTGCTCGTCTGAATTTTTATTCCTTCGTTCGAACACATGATCGAACAACCCAATTTGCACAATAGGTCTCTCCCTAACAGTGCTATCGGGCTTGAGTCACATACCACAAACTGATGCACCCCTTGATAGTTACCGATGCTGACTGGTACCGGATCTGTTATTGGGTTCGTCAGGTGCCTGTTTGCTACTCCCACCACTTGAACTGTCCTCCCTGAGAGTGGCAAATTTGGTACTTCACTGCTCTTAACAGTCGAACGTGTGGCTCCTGTGTCAACCAAGAATGAAACACGATGACCCATTACTCTTCCCTCTACGTACGGACCCTTTTGATCAACTTCCAAGGATGCTGCAAGCACACAATCTCCTTCTTCTTCTGAGCTTTCACTCTCCCATACATTGTTTATTCCACTCTCACTGTGTAATGGGAACTGTTGTACGGTGCCATTTGTACTCATTACCTGACCCGAGACCTGTGGAGGAACCATCACTTGCTGCTGACTCATTGGTGCCAAAGGTATTTGCATTTGCTGATTAGGTACCATGGGTAACTGCTGTTGCATTGGCTGCATTTGCGTCATCTGCATACGAGGCATCTGCATCTGCTGCGGCTGCATGGGCTGTAACCCCTGCAGCTGATTTATGGTCTGAAAATTTGGGTTTGGACCTCTCATTTTCGGTCCCCTCATTGTCTGAAATGCATTGACATCATTGTTTTGCTGACCAACACCTGCACCTGCACCTGCACCTTCCTGCACCACCATCGGGCACTCGCGTTTCCAATGACCGACAATTCCGCCCACGTGACATGGCATCACCTTCTTCATTGCCTGCACACCATTCACAACAGTGTTCAAATCCGGACCATTATTCGCAAAACCTCCTCTGCCTCTGCCTCTGGCCTGTGGCTGAAACGCCATGTTTCCCTGCAACTGCGGCTGCGGTTGCGGTACCTGCTGTTGGAACCCTTGCATCCCTTGCAAACCTTGCAGACCTGTCTGAGCTGCTTTAAGCTGCATCATCATCACCTTCTCTTTCAACCTTTTCTGTTTCACTTCAATTTCGTCGCTACAGTATTTCGCATAATTCAACACCTCATCAATCGGTTTCGACTGCCAGCAAATCAAATGCGACTTTATCATCTGACTTATCTCTGGTCTCAACCCTTCCACAAATCTAAACACAAAATGAAGCATGTCCTTCGCCTCTATTGTTTCCGTGCCGCTGTAGTTCTTGAACGCCTTCAACAACCTCTCATAGTAACTATGAATCGACTCTTTAGCCTCTTGGGCAGTTCGATCAATCTTCTGCCAATCCACATTTTTCGCGGCCACTTTCGTCTTCAAATGCTCAATCACCTTATAGTACAGGCTCATCACCATAGGCGATGGTGCACCCGTCTCCCTGTCTCTCTCTGGTTCACTCGTCGGCCAACCTACAGCTCTTTTGCAATCCTCCCACAAATCTGCCGGAACCACAATCTCAAAGAGAGTGTTCAGATCTTCCCAGAGACATTTTGCAAGCTTTACAAACCTATCAGTCTGTTGATACCATTCAATCGGTTTCTCTCTCAGTTTGGGAAAATCATCCGTAAAAGACTGAATGTCACTTCTGTGCCATGGTACATGTATTAATTTTCCCCCTGCTGTCTCCCTCATTGGTAACATTGTTACTGCCTCGCTACTCTGTGGTCTTTTCGCATTGTGCTCTGTAGCACTGTCCCTCCTCTTTTCCTTTCTCTTTACCCACCTGCTTTCCCACTTGTCTAAACACCTCCACACTTGTGCACTCTGCAACAATTCTCTAAGGTGCGCCTTCATGCCTGCTGACCTCATGTGTTCAAAATCTGTGGTCCCAAAATCCAATCTATAGCTCCTGCTCAAGTGTTTTGTCTTGTCTATGTCAACCCCGTTTTTGTCAGCTATTTCTTGCAAGCTTTTATGTACCTTGTTCACTTCTTTCGTAATCCTGGGACATAGATACCTCAGCTCTTCTTCCGAGTAGGACTCTAACCTATTCACACCCATAGTCCCTTCCACCAATTCTTGTGCTTCCATGTTCAACCTCATCCTATTCATATAATCTTCTCCCTTCCCACTGTCTGAGCTTTGTGTGGAATTCAAGCTGTTGAACCACTGTGTCAGCTGTTGCGCGTTCAACCCCATCAGTGTAGCATTCACATCGACTGCCATTGATGGTTGCGGCAACTTTTCAGTGTTCGATGACAGAGGTATTATCAGTGGGGGACTCGACCTCACCAGTGTCGACTGAGCACATACGTGACTAAACTCCATCAAGGATCCGGGTCCATTTGGCTGAGCCGCTATAGGGGTTATCCCTGGAGTGTTTTCTATGCACCTCCTTTCGGTCCCGTTCTGCAGCATTGATCCCTGACAGCTCATACCTAAGTTAGGCTGACTGTACAGAGGTACCGGCGGACCTACAGTAATGGGTAGCGATATCGCATCTGGGTTCTGTCCATTTCCCACGTTCTGAGGCACGTTCATTCCCACACTATGGGTCATCATTGCCGGCATGCCCATCTGACTCCCCGTCATCTGAGCATGTGCTGTTCCCCCCTGCATCTGCTTTTGAGGCATCAAAAACTGGGTTGATTCAGCTTGTGCCAATGTCTGGTTGTGACCATTCTGTACTCCCCTTACGGTTGGATCTATAATCATTCCTGCACTGTTGTCACTGCTGTAGTACCCTGGCATCTGCGGCTGATAATTTTCTGCTGGTTTCAACATGGGCACATCTGGATATATTCTCCTAACCTGCGGTATCTGCGGGGTGAACAGTAAACTCGGGTCCTTAGACCCCGATGATGCTCCTGAACTCTGAGTTTCACTGTTCTGTACCGGTGCTGGTGGGGCAGAACTGGTACTTGAACCTTGTCCACTCTCTGCATAAGGTGGTGGACGGTCGTTCAGTAATTGCATTATTAGCTCCTCATCCTCCAACTCCTCTTCTCTTCTCAATTTTTCCTCGTCCTCTCTATCCTTGGAACACCTCCTGTTGGTCTTACAGGTAGCTTTCTTACCTGTCTCCTCTTCTTCCTTAGTAATTGCGGGAAACAATTTTATCCCCTGCAATATATCTGACCTCCACACCTTCTGTGCATTATCCCACCTAGCGTCCGCTAGTGTCTTTTCTACCTTCCTTATCCTTGTTTCAAACTTATTTTTCTGTTGCTGTCTGGCCATTAATTCCCAAATCGCTAGAGCCTCAAACTGGGCTGGCCTTGGAGGCACCTTCATGTCGTACATCGTGAACCTCAAATTCTCCAGAATCCTTATATTGAATGTCCCGTGGATCGGGAATGCTACGCTCCCATGTTTCTCTGTCAACTTGTGCCATTGCTTTAGCCAAAGGCACGGAGCTACCCCCTTTTCCTCCATTACAATGTAAGCCGGTGTGCCTTCGGGCGGCGTCTCCTCTCCTACACTCGCTTTAATGTAAGATTCCCCCTTCATCGCACTCCTGAATGCTTTAAAGAATTTCATTTTCTCGTCTTTTATTTCACAAAGTTTGTAATCAATAGGTGACTTTTATTCCCGGAATACTCTTCGCTTGCCTTTCCCCTTCCAATCGAGCCCCACGGACTGCGTCCAATCCGTGCGCGACCCTTGCCTGCAACCAACCTATCCCAGCGCGGCTCCTAGTGACGTCACACTCACACACTCTGCGGCTGACAAAGCCTCGCGGCTAGTCCTCCTTCACTCAGCTCCTTTCGTAACAACTTATTGCATGTATCGCGAGCTACAAAAACTAAAACAGATCTGTCGGTTTACTACAGGAAGGGTAACACAGTCGCTTCAGGACCTTAGGGACTTTTCACTAGCCTCGGCAGTTATTCCGTCTTTCTCGGTCCCCACGTTCGCAAGCAAATCTGACCCGCAGACCTACTCTCAACTTGTCAATGATCTATTCTAGTGCACTTAGAATATTGTCAAAGCCTGAAGTCGAAGTTTCTTTCACTCCCTTACACACGTACCGACTCGTTGACCACGCCCGATCAACCTACTAAACCGCCCAGACCACAACATAAATCAACATACTCCGGAGTCTCTTGACCTCGCAGGGCCCGTCTCAACAACAACAACCACGTGGACCTTTTTATGCACAAAGCGCCACACGCACATGAAGTTCGACGACTTCCCTACTCTCACACTCGGAGCCGCACCTCCACTATTTCTATGAAGTTCGACGACTTCTCTACTTCTACACTCGGAGTCGCACCTCCGCTATCCTCTAAGAAGAAAAATCCTCGCAACCTTTTCACACACCCTGCGGCAATAAGCTGTGCAAGCGCAAAACCCTAACTTCACTCATACCATCACTAGTACCGCCAACGCTGATCTCACACCTCCGTTCTCTCCATTCGCAAGCTCCGAGATCCCGGGAAAGTCGCGGTGGACCTAGCCCATCATCATTCTGTCAATCAGTTTTATCCAAGAAAAATCTAATTCAACTTCTCGAGTGTGGTCTCAAAAATCGAAACCGTTAATTCAACACCATGTACTTTAAGAGTACAGGGTCCCAAAAGACGAAACCCTCCTCTGCTACCATCTACTGATAGAGCGGTCCGTAGTAATAATTTATCTATTTTTGGACGCTCTTTGGGCCGATGAATCTTTTGACTAAGTGGGACTCTCCGTACTCTTAATCAATCAATTTCATTAAAATCAATAATCAATATCGAACATAAGCAATACCTTGATCAACATAACACTTAACAATTAATCCAGAATACATTTCGGCGAACCCTGACCTTTCAGTCAGGAATAACCACACCAGTTTATTCAAAGTTAGTGAATTTATTTCCCTATATTAACAAAGCTAGCACGATATAGATGTGTCTCAACACCAAATGATAAACATAAATGAACATTAATAGCTGTCCATAACGGCGAAACAGGTGCAATCTATGTAGCATTTGAATAACAAGGCACTCGATAATAGCAATGCAAATCACTAATACGATAATCTGTAATGAACTAATTGCATACATTTAGTCAGCATAACAAGGTCTCAAATTGCATCGTGCAACAAAAGAATCCTCATCTAACCTCAAATTAGCATCGGCATGTGGGGCTTCATGCGAAAACAATTTAGCAACATAAATTTGGTAAAACTCCTAACTAGGGATCTTATCAAAATCAGCAGTTGGTTACCTGAAAGAAACACAATGCAATTGTACAATTTCCTTTCATATTTACCAATTACGATCAGCATATAAGGAAGTCTTCGTCTCACAGGTACCGTTTCTCGATCAGCATGGGTACCGTTTCGATCGGCATGGGACGGGGCAAAGGGGCAAGGTGGACGGGGCAATTGCCTCACGGCGGCAAGGTAAAACTACTACTTCATGCAAAGGGACAAATGAAAGTTAAAGTCTCTAGGGCAAGAATCATTAAAGTCTCTTTCTCTCGATTAGAGAAAGCATCAAAGTCTCTTTCAAAATGGCGTCGCAGCGAAGTGGGCCATAATAGCTACGAAGTCTGCAAAATGGCGGGTATCGAGCTGGTAATGGCTGCAATGGCTACTTTCTTCTCGTGCACCTGGTTTTTATAGACAACAGTTCAAATCCAGTAGGGTCTTCCATTGGAGGGTTCATAGGTTAGCTTCAAATTGTCCAATCAAAAACGACAGTTCTCAAGCTTTTACTTAAGCATACATTATCCTTGGAGATGGGTACGCAAGTTGCAACATTTTATACCAATTAGCTCACTTTCAGAGCCTCCATTGTCCGCACCTGCAGATCGACCTTGGAGTAAAGAGAAAATATGCCAGGCTGGCACGAAACCTTAAGATAAGCATGTGAACGATCTCAGTGGAAAAGTACAGCTTCAAGCAAAAATACACGTTTAATAGCACATTGGAAAAATACGAGCATCTAAACCATGAGACCAGGCAACTAGGCCAAAGCCTCCGCTAAAGTTATGCTAAGCTAAAACATTTCAAACAAGCAAATCGTAGCACACGTTTATGATCATGTCCGATTAGTGCAATTCTAATACATCACGTTATATAAAGCACGCTCATAAATGTTGTCAAACTACTCTAAGGGCACATTTTGTCCCCGTACAATCTTTATTAGTTCGGTTAAAGTCACACATGATTATTGCAGCACTATGTTTAAGCGTAAATAAATCAAAACCTTCATTTTCTGCTTCATCAGGTGTGAAGGCCACGTGTTGTGGTACCCCAGCATCTGAATAGTGCAGTTCAGGATTAGTGGGGGCACTTGAGGTTGAGGGGTGGTGGGTGCTTTATTGGGGTGTGCTGTTTGACAGCATGGATTCTCCATCACCGCTCTGAGGTGCATCAGCAGAACTGCTCACAGGGGGAGTGTTTTAGGGCCCGATGTACATAGGAAGTCGCAAACCTCCCTATTCACAGAACCGGGCCGTTTGCAACAAGAAAACCTTTTTGAATGTACAAAACACTATATGGCGATTTGGTAACCTATTACGAAGGGGCGTGTTAAGGGCGTCTCTTCCTAATAGCGACTCGCAGTGCTTTGTGTGAATGTTTTGCGACAGAAATCAATCAATCACGTAATTTATAAAGCGCGCTGCTCACCAGTCAGGGTCTCAAGGCGCTGGAAGGGGGTGGGTGCTATTGGTTGAATAGCCATGTCTTGAGGCGTTTCCTGAAGTCCAGGAGGTCTTGGGTCTGGCGTAGTTGGAGCGGTGGGGAGTTCCAGGTCTTGGCGGCGAGGTAAGAGAACGATCTTCCTCCTGTGGTGATGCGGTGAATGCGGGGGACGGAGGCGAGGGCGAGGCTGGCGGAGCGGAGCTGGCGTGCGGTGTGTGGAAGGTGAGTCTGTCATTGAGGTAGGCCGGACCTGTGTTGTGGAGAGCTTTGTGTGAGTGGGTGAGTAGTTTGAAGGTAATCCTCTTGATACAGGTAGCCAGTGTAGCTCTCTGAGGTGGGCAGAGTTGTGGTTGCGGCATGGGACGTCAAGGATGAGTCGGGCGGAGGCGTTTTGGATACGTTGCATTTTCTTTTGTAGTTTGGCAGTTGTTCCTGCATAGAGCGCATTGCCGAAGTCCAGTCGGCTGCTAAATAGGGCGTGGGTGACTGTTTTTCTGGTTTTGACGGGAATCCACTTGAAGATCTTGGGGAGAGTGTTGTAGCAGGAAGAGGAGACTGCGTTGACCTGCTGAGTCATGCTGAGTGCTGAGTCAAGGATGATGCCCAGGTTCCGTACTTGGGTGGTGGGGATGGGGGCAGCTCCGAGGGAGGTAGGCCACCAGGAGTCGTTCCAGGCGGAGAGGTTGCTGCCGAGGATGAGGAGCTCTGTTTTGTCTGTGTTTAGCTTGAGGCGGCTTGAATCCATCCACTCGGCGATAGCGTGAAGTCCCTTGTGGAGGTTGTTTCTTGCTGTTGTGGGGTCTTTCGTGAGGGAGATGATCAGCTGGGTGTCGTCTGCGTAGGATACAATGTTGATGTGGTGGGATCGTGCGATGTTGGCGAGGGGAGCCTTGTAAACGTTGAAAAGTGTTGGGCAGAGGGAGGATCCTTGAGGGACGCCACAGACGGTTTTGGAGGATTCGGACAGGTAGGGCGGAAGGCAGACTCTCTGGGTTCTGTGAAGAGGAAAGAGGAGATCCAGTCGAGGGCCTTGCTGTGGATTCCGGTGTTGTGGAGGAGTGTTCGAGGGGTGTGGTGACAGATTGTGTCGAAAGCTGCGGAAAGGTCCAAGAGGATGAGCGCTGCGGTTTCACCTTTGTCGAGCATGGTCCTGATGTCATCTGTGGCAGCAATGAGTGCGGTCTCTGTGCTGTGGTTCTTGTGAAATCCTGATTGGGAGGTATCAAGCGCCTCCGCTGTCTTCCAGGTAGCGGGAAAGTTGTCTGTTCACAATTTTTTCAATAACCTTCACTGGGAAGGGGAGGAGGGAGATAGGTCGGTAGTTAATGGGGTTGTCTGGATCTGCGTTGATGTCGGCATGTTTCCATCTCTCCGGGAAGGTGGCTGTCTCGAAGGAGCTGTTGATGATTGCGCAGAGGTGGGGTGCGATGATGTTGCTGGCTTTGTTGAAAATCTGGTGCGGGCAGGAGTCCGAGGGGGAGCCAGAGTGGATGGAGGCCATGGTGTTGATGGTATCTTCATTGTTTACGTGGGTCTAGGAGCATAGAGGGTTGGTGTTGTTTGATGCGTTGGGCTCATGGTTGTCTGTGGTTGGCTGATGGGTCTGGGGTTCGAAGCTGTTGTGGATGTATTCGATCTTTCGACGGAAGTGAGTGGCGAGGGAGTTGCAGAGTTCCTGTGATGGCAAGGGTTCGTGGGTGCAGGTCCTGGGGTTGGAGAGTTCTTTGATGATGCCGAAGAGCTCTTTGTTGTTGTGGGCGTTGGTGTCTATTCAGCTTTTGTAGTTGGTTCTTTTGGTGGTGCGGATCAGCTGGTGATGTTTGCGGATGGCAGTCTTGAGGGCGATGTGGTTGGATTCGGTGGGTGCAAGGCGCCAGGACTTCTCCATTTTTCGACATTCCCGTTTGGAGGCCTGCAGGTCGGGGGTGAACCAGCTGCCCTTGGGTCTGTGGTGGGAGTCTGAGGGTTGTTTGAGTGGTGTGAGGGTGTTGGCACAGTCTTCTACCCATTTGTGCAGGTAGGTGGCGGCTGTGCTGGGGTCCCGGGTCGTGGGAGGGGGTGCCTGGATGAGGGTGGAGATCAGCTGTTCTGTAGAAATTCTGTTCCAGTAGCGGCGGGGGGTTTGGTGATGAGGTGGTGAGTGACCGGCTTCTGAAAGGAGAAATGGATGCAGCGATGGTCGGTCCATAGGAGTTCGGTGGCGTGGCTGAAGGAGACGTGGTTGCTTGCTGAGAAGATGGGGTCGAGTGTGTGTCCTGCGGTGTGGGTGGGTGACGTGACGAGTTGCTTGAGGCCGTTGTTGGCGAGGTTGTCGATTAGGTTGGTGGTGTTGATATCGTTGATGTTTTCTAGGTGGAAGTTCAGGTCGCCAAGGAGGATGTAGTCCGTTGAGGCGAGGGCTTTGGAGCTGATGGCGATGTAGTCCGTTGAGGCGAGGGTTTGGGAGCTGATGGCCTCGGCGATGTCGTCACAGAACTGCGGTCTAGGGCCTGGGGGTCTATAGACCAGTGTTCCTCTGAGGGTGGTGTTGATATGGATTTTGAAATAGAGGTGCTCAGCGGATTTGATGGTGTCGTGGGAGTTGGTGGAGACTCTTATGGTGTTTTTGTGGACTAAGGCGATTCGTACTCCTGGTTTGTTGCTGCGGTCTCTCCTGGTGATCTTGTAGTTTTCTTGTATGGCTATGGCTATGTCTGATTCCGAGGCCGAATTCATCCAGGTTTCGGTGAGGAATGCGACGTTGGGCGAGGATGTGGTCAGTAGGTCCCAGAGTTCGATTACATGCTTGTGGACGGAGCGGGTGTTGAGCAGGATGCATCTTAGGTGGTTGTCTGAGGCTTCGAGTTGGAGCTTGGAGGTTAGGTTGCAGGTGAAATAGCCGGCTTTGCAGGAGAAGGGTCCTTTGGTGCGCGTCGGGGTGGACTGGAGGCAGTTGGAGGAGCGTCCTGGATTGAGGGTGTGGAGGTCGTCGGCAGTGTAGTGGTGATTGGTGGTACGGGGGGCGTGTTGGCCAGAGGGTCTGGCGCTGGCCACTGACGGGCACAGACAGGCTTGCCTTTGGTGCGCCAGCAGCGCATCCGCGCTGCGGCCGGCATAAGAGGGGAGGTGGGAGGGAGTGGCAGCTGGGAGGAGGGAGGGATCGTCCAATGGGAGAGCCGGGGGGGCGGGGCAGCAAGGCTCTGAGGCGGGAAAAGGGAACGGAGAATCGAGGTGGAGGGAGGGGGCGGGCCGTGAAGACCATAAAACATTAACATTTTGCCGACTCCTTGAGAGAGGTGGTAAGCCATTGGGAAGAGGTCCCCAAGGCACCCATTTCCCTTTGTGAATGTGGGTGAAAACATTTATTAAGAGCAGGCAGTTGTCTCACGGACCACTGCCTACTACCAAAGAATGAAAACAAAAAATTCAGTTTTCTTGTTTAAATACATCCTGCATTAAAAAAAAAAAAATGTTTATTTAAAAAAATAATTGCAAACATGATGGTCTGCTGACCCCTGCAGGCCACCACCCCTGTGATGTTTGCCCATTCCGAATGAGTCATACCTACCTCATGAATATTAATGAGGTTGGTCTATTTGTGACCCACTGGGAATTGCTAACTGTGTTTAAGACACATTTATACATAGCTGTTTGCGATTTCCTAATTGCGAATCGCAAAAATTCACAATTAGGGAATCACAAACATTTTTTCGTACATCTGGCCCCTAGTGAGCTATGTCATGGGATAATGTTCAGACATATGTTTCCAATCCGTCCTCACAAATGTCTTTCACATCTTACAAAAAAAAGAATACACATAGGCAGTTGTTTCCAAGAAATCTCACAGCACATGCTTCTCCCACCCCCACACATCAGATTTGTGGTGTGTTTCCCGGAAACATCTCTGTGACAGCCAAGTGATTCCTCTTGTGCTCTGGACCGAATGGTGAGTTTGTATGATAGAACCATTTTTGATCCTGAAAGACTCCGTAAAGTGATGACTTAAGTCTTAGAACATAGTGAAGTGAATGCAGGTTTAGAATGTTGAGTTTGCAGTTACCTGCTGAAGAATAAAATGTGAAATACACAGCTCCGTGTGTGGCGTTTGCGGGTACCCCGGCTGGGGAGGATGCTACATGTGTCACAGGGGCACGGGGGCTTTTCTGACTGACTGATTTTCCTTCTAACTGATCAAGAGGCAATTCATACATCTGTGGTGTTGGGGACTGTTCCCATCACGCACTTCCATTATTTTCACAATTGCCGCCCTCATGCAAACAGGGACCCATTCCCATCTATTTGTTTTTGTTTTTTTAATAATGCTGTATTGAAGTAAATAAATAACATACGTTAGTACAGATATGAAATACGTGGGTATGGCATTACAAATTTCTGGACACCGGGAATGTTACATTTGAACTAGAGATATGTATTAATATAAATGCATTCTAAAACCCTTTATCTAATAAACAATACTGGAATATTGTACTGTATAAGTATTAGCATTTTTAATAAGTTCAACGGAGGAAGAAAAGGAGAAGAGAAGAAATATACATTATACAATGCAAGTCTGAAAATCGCAAATTTGTACTATAGCATCCATATGTTCTGTAAGGAAAATAAGGAGGTTCGAAAAATGTATCAGTAGTTGAGTGAAAGATCTTTTGTTTCGACAGTACAGAGGTGAGAGGCAGCCTTGACTTATCTCTTTTAATCATCAGGTGAGTAGTGTTGCATTCGCACAATCCATTCTCTGATTATAGAAAATGAAGGCCCAGATTTATGCTAAAGTGGCGCAGTGCTGTGCCAACAATAGCAGCGCTGCGCATGTTAGAAACGCAGGAGTGCGTTGTATTTAGAGGAATACGGCGCACCCCTGCTTTCCCCCCTGCGCTGGCGCTGAGTTAGGCTGCCTAGCGCCAATGTAGGCATCCTTGCACCATAGTGCAAGGATGTCTGCATTGAGGGGATAGATTTTTATGTGCATGAAGGTGTCCCTTCATGCACATAAACAATCTATAATTTAGATTTGGCACTTCTATGTGTGCTGCAAAATGCAGCACACATAGGAGTACCAAAGCGTCATTTTGAATGATTGTTTTTGTGCAGGAAGGTGTCCCTTCCTGCAAGTAAACAATCGGCCATGACATTTTGCTTAGTCTATGGGCAGCACATATAGAAAAAGCAAACGAGGAGAAATAAAAGCATTCAACCTTGTTTTGCCATGTTAACGCCACCCCAGGGGTGGCGTTAGTTTTTGGCGCTGCCTCAGGTTTACGACAACTTGCAAATCTGGGGCAGCATCAAAAGCAATGGGTGTTGAGGTGGAACGCCCACAGCAACACCCATTGCACGCCCCTCTGATGCAGAATACTGCGTCGCAGGGGCCCATATTTACAAGCAGGTGTAACGCCACAAAAAGTGGCGTTACACATCCTTGTAAATATGGAGCAGTGCTTAGCGCCACCAGAGCTCTTAAATATGCCCCTGAGTTCCACCAACTAACCACTGAAACGTCTGTGGTATATTTCCAATTTGATGTTATAATTTGCAGTGAACTAACAATAACAACGTCAATGAATTTGCCAATCATAATTTGTGGCTGCCATGAACAATATGAACTACCCAAGAAAGTATGTAGGTTATTAAAAGGGTTGTTGATAGACAAAATCTTCTTAATTTTTTACCAGACTTGTAACCAAAATGTTTTAATTAAAGGACAATCAAAAAACATGTGCACATTCCCATTGTCTCGACTGGCTTTGGGAAAAATTGTTCTTTTCAGCTTGAAGTCATTTGGGAACTTTCTTGCATACCCCTGTGACGTCATCACGTACACGCTCATAGAGTTCACTTCTGTTGCATCAATCGAAACACGCGCTTAGCCGATCCCGTGCCCCGGGAACAGTCTTGATGACACCAGTGCGAGAAGATTAACCAAAGGTGCAAATAAGTCTTAGCTTCGGAAGGGCTTACCACTTCTTCAATCTACAGTGTCTAAAGCAAGATACTAAAGGGAATCCTGCAACACGCATCTAATTAGCAAAGCCTAGAACCTCTAAAGGCATTTAAGAAGGTAACCTCAAACCCGGTCTCAGGTCACAGTCCGGTGACAACTGTGCTGGACATGGGCACATCCCAGCTAGTCAGGCTCCTATAACCAAGCAGCTATGTGCCAGAAATGACCCACCGTGGCCTCACACTCAAGAAAACATGTCTATCCTATAACCACACACTATGATCAACACACACAATGTCCACAATGGCCACCACTGCTCCAGTACATCAATGTCCCCAGAACATGCCAAAAGCGTGCCAAAGGCAAGTCCATCTGTGCTTGTCCATGCTCGTACCAGGTCTAGCGCCTGAGCCCCTGGTCCTGGAAACCATGGATAGCGCTGAGGGCAGTTTACACCAGAAAGGAGCGCCTCTCCATAAAAGGTGCAGGCGTGTCGTCTTCTCTCTGCCTCCCACCGGACATTACTTCCCTTATGGTCACTTCCTGCAAGATGTGTGCCTTTCACTGTAAGCACTCACCATTAATTAGGATAGTCAAGCAATGACTTCAACCCCCTTGAAAAACCACTGAGCACTTCAGGTTCTAATTCTATCTAAGCAAAACAGGAGAGGTAGGGAACCCTGGGAAGTTCCCAAGTTTAGGCAAAGAGCAGCTCCTTTATATGGAGCTCTCTCCAATACCACCAAAGCTTGAAATCTGCTCGGATCAAATGTCTGTTTTTCTAGCAGAGATTTTAGGCATAGAATTAGCGCATTGCCATCCACACCGAGCTAGAAAGGGACAAAGCTTTTTGCCATTTTTACAGCAAAGTCTTTAAGCTTAGGATAAGTGAGTACCATCCATGCTGACAAATGACAGAAACCTTTTACCACTCCAGGGACAGCATTACAGCTTTGGATTGATATAATACCATCCAAGCGAACCTGGAATAAATAAAAGCAACCTCTGACACATGTTTCACTCTTCTTAGAGCTCCTCAGAAAGGCCTAGCTTTGCCCAGATCAAAGGGAGAACCCAGTATACGTCCAAACAATGCCCTTCTAGGCTCAGGGGTTCCATTTCAGGTTTTCTAATTAATGCCAGATCAATATATGAAACGGAGATTGAACTACTTAGATTTGAACTGCATGGGGGCTTTTCTGACTGATTTTTCCTCCTAACTAACTTTAGCTCGAGTGTGCTGTTCATTATGGAAATCTGGCTGCAAGACCCATATGGACCTGATGTTACTGATATTACGCCTCTCAATTACTCCAGACTTTATCAGGTCAGAGTAAACTAATTAGGAGACTTTCCATTATTTACCCTTCTGCATTAAATATTTTATCTCTAACCTTGATTCTTGATCCTTACTGTTCTAAGGGCCTTTTTTCCAGGAATTTACTTTCACATAATTATGCAAAATTACGTCAAAATTATCCAAAATTCCCTGTGATTTCTGTCAAATGCAAATCTGTAATTTTGCCCTATGTTTTACCTGGAAATGCATCCTTGAGTCAATTTAAGATGCATTTAAGATGCGTTTAAACTAAAGCAGCGAGGACAACAGCCAATCACATTTGTTGTTCCCATGCGCTCGCAGTTAATTTGCCCTGCAGTTTACATCATGCGGGATAAATCCTGCAAAGTGCCAATAGTGGGAATGATGAGGATTTTGCCTAACAAGCAAAAAATTTAATTTCTGACATTATGCAAATTATGCCGGGATAATTTAAATGGTGCCCAGACCTATTTTTTTCACTTCCTATTAAAGCCTTTACTCTGTTTAGTTGAGCCCTTGTGTGCTGCCACCTCTGATCCCCCAGGTCCAGAACTAACTTCATAAAATGTTTACTGCTTCTTCTGGAACTCTTCATGCTTAGATTATCCAGTTTTATGGTCTGAGGAGACCTGGATTGCCACTTGGACAATATGGCAGCTCCGATACGATGTCGTTGGTCGACTCTTTGAGTGCCATGGGCTTCGGCCAGCTTGATGCCTTTCCTACACCCACTCCAGTCCATACTCGTTCCCAGAGTTTTGTGAACCCTAGGGCCAGATTTACAAGACCCTAGAGCCTCCTGCGCCACATTAGCGTCATTTTTGTTTACGCTAGTGTGGCTCAACGAGGCAAAAATCGCCGTACCATATTTACAAAGTGGCGCAATGGATGCATTGCGTCACTTTGCGACCCCTTGTGCCACATTATGCCTGCACCAGGCATAATGTATGCAAGGGGGGGGCGTTCCAGTGTTAGGAGGCTCGCAAAAATGGCGCAATGAAATCTGCAAAATTTAATTGCGCCAATTTTGGTGTAATTTTTAATGCCTGCTCAAAGCAGGTGTTGAAATCAATCGATCAATCATAATACTTGTAAAGCGCAACAAGTCACCCGCTAGGATCTCAAGGTGCTGGGGGGGCAGTAAGTGAGAGGTCGTCGAAGAACAGAGGGGATCAGGTGAAGAGCCAAGTTTTGAGGTCCTTTCTGATTCAAAATAGAGTGGGAGATCTTCTGAGGTGGATGGGAAGGGAGTTCCAGGTCCTGGTGGCGTGGTGAGAAATCTGGCGCAGCAGTACTGATGCACTAGATTCTTGTAAATCTGGTCCCTAGTCTTCTGGAGGGAGGTGTCATATCAAGGGGCAGAATAACGAAAAACTATTGACTGGTAAGTAAGTCTAGATTTGCTACAGCTAACTCCACATATATGAACCTACGTGGTACATATATCTTCAAGGTACGCAGAGGTGGAGTTAGGAATATTAAATCTATACTTCGCTAAATGCACTGACCTTTCAAATGTTGTCCCTCGATAATCTTATAAGTTGATATTCTGGGGGTCGATATTAAGTAGAACAACCCAGGAGGTAAACTGAAACCACAACCTCTAACTTGGTCTTGTGATGCAGCAGTTCCTTTTGACCCCCGCCCCTCGCACGTGACACAGTGGTCTACAGAGCCCCCCGTCACTCTCAGAGCTCGCTCCTGATGTAAGATACCGCACACTAATCTTAACAAAGCTCTTCAAGATAGTTCTTGGTGCCTCATGAAAACATTGACACCTCCACGCTTAATTTCAATATGTGGATTATATTTGCCCCCTGATTCTATCGCCCATCTGTGTTCTACTGAGCAAAAAAAGATTGACCCCCCCCCCACCGCGCCTTGCTTCTGCTGAGAACTTAGAGCTGCTAAGCAACGGTCTAGATCAGTGGCCTTCAAGCTTTTTAATGCTGCGCACCCCCGGTGGAAAAAAAATCATTGGGGCCCCTCTCCAAATTTCTTACAATTATTCTATTAAATTGGCAATGTTTAAACATGTCGAGACTTATTTAAATATTGCAGTTAGGTTATGTTACTTTTTAAAAAATGCAATCAAATACATGATGCCAAACACTATTCTGGTCAGGCAGGCTTACTAAGGTGTAAAAGTATCCGCAGTGTGATTATTAGAAGTGGGGCGGGGGTTTTGAAGAGTATTTGATTCCCCCCCTTTTGACACTAATGATAAAACCTGTTAGTAATGGCCTGTTACAGAGCGGTTCACTACAGCTCTTTTTTTTTAGCTTCAAACAAAGCCCTGTTATCAGCATAAAGCTTCTTCTTTTGGCCAGAGCCTGGCACCCCCCCCCGAGATCACTTGAGACCCCTAAGGGTTGTCCGCCCCCCAGTTTGAAGACCATTGGTCTAGACCGATAGGATAAAATGGAGAACATCATGTGATAATGAAACAAAAAGAGGTACGAATCTGCTACTAGGAACCAAAGTTGTTACCTCATTCTGCAAAAGTGACCATTACACTGCCAGAGCTGAAAATTTGACAAATTTAACTAAAGATCTTTTAACTATTATACAAATTCTTTTACCCCTCCTTGCAGAAATACTATTTCCCCTTCACAGTCACCCTGTGATAATCTAGCCACTTTTTTCCAAAGAGAAAATTGGGGAGATTTATTTGGAGTTTCCTCTGCCTGCTGCCAGACTCCTCACCTCTTCTTCACTGTCTCCTCCATCTCTCTAGGGACCTGCTCTCGTGGGCTCTCACCTCTTCTTCACTGTCTCCTCCATCTCTCCAGGGACCTGCTCTCGTGAGCTCTCATCTCTTCTTCACTGTCTCCTCCATCTCTCCAGGGACCTGCTCTCGTGAGCTCTGACCTCTTTTTCACTGTCTCCCCCATCTCTCCAGGGACCTCCTCCCTTGAGCTCTCACCTCTTCCTCACTGTCTCCCCCATCTCTCCAGGGACCTACTCTTGTGAGCTCTCACCTCTTCTTCACTGTCTCCCCCATCTCTCCAGGGACCTCCTCCCGTGAGCTCTCACCTCTTCTTCACTGTCTCCCCATCTCTCCAGGGACCTGCTCTCGTGAGCTCTCACCTCCTTTAGAACACAAGGTCATGATCTTCTTTTGGCAGCTAAACCTGGCTCTTCCACTGACCGAAGGCCTCCCGATAGTTTGCAGGCGTCGGCTGAACAAGTGCTCCCCCAGCTCAATCAATAGAGCTAGGCCCAGATTTAAGAAAAATGACGCACAACTGCACTAGCACAGCTGTGCGTCAAACATTTTAATGCTGGCTAATGACATTTCTTTGCGCCATCCGTGTGTCGTATTCAGAAAACGGCGCATCGTGGCGCAAAGGAAAGGTTAGCATAAAAAAACAATGCTAAACTTTGCGACACGCCATAAGGAAGGATGACGCTAATGCTGCAAAAGTGGCGTTAGCATGATTAGCGGCATGTTTTTTACGCTAAACATGTTAGCGCCATATTTGCCGCATTATCGTTCAAAAAAAGCAGCGAGCAAGAAAAAAAAATTAAGGGAGCCAAGATGGAGAATACAGGGCAGGAGAGACCCCTGAGAGATCCCAATCAGCCCAGTTCAAGCCAGGATGGAGCAGGAAAATCCCAGGAGCAGGAGGAAAGGAAGTGGAAGTGTGGCTTTAGTGAGGAGGAGAATTACATCCTGGTCAGGGAGGTGACGGCGCACCACACCCGCTCTTCGTCACCTAGAATTGCCAATAGGTACGAAGGAGGCCCTATGGCAGGCAATTGTAGATAAGGTCGACAGCGTGGCAGGGGTGAGGAGGACTGTCACTTATTGTAAGAAGCGCTGGCATGATTGCAAGTGCAGAACTAAAGAGAAACTGGCCAGGAAACGGAAGGCAGCACTGCAGACAGGAGGTGGAAGTCCCGCACCCCTGGAGGACCTGGATGAACTGGAGGAGATAGTGGCAGCCATCATTCCCAGAGGGGCTGGTCACCAGAATCCCAGGACAGGCCAGCACAGACTTCCAAGACCTACCACAAATGCATGGTAAGTTGCAGTGGGGGACATTTCCAAACCTAAAAAATGCCAGAGGTGGGATGCACATAGGACACAATAAATGCATCCTGAATTGTTGCATGGGGGCACATAATGGCCAAACACTTCAAATGCACCCACACCTTCCCCTCATATGCACTGACCATTTCCCAACCCCTACAGCAATCCCTACACTGTTGCTACTGATCCACCTGCTCATGTGTAACACTCAGTGGGCGACATGTACTATTGCAGAGGGTGGACCAACAACAACTGCCACACACCTCCATGCACTATTAGGGCTGGGCACGAAAGTAAACATATACAACATTTGGGACATGTCTGTAATCATCATCTGTGCTACTGTGCAACTAGCTTCCATGTCACCATGTAGCAAGGTTGCCTGTACAGTGGGAGTGGTTGGTGTTGTGCACAAAGGGACAACTTCATTCATAACATCAGATACAAGTGGTCTCACTGTCTCACTAGGGGCCCAAGGTTTATAACCCCGTAATGCAACATTAGCATCATAACAATTGATGCCAATGTGGAGTCAAGCTGCCCATTTCCCTTGTGCTGCATTCACAAAGTCACACAATGCATGCTTAGATCCACTTTTTACATCCTTCCATCATCACATGCCTGTGCCAGATATGATGCATGCATGAAAAATCCCTCATGCAGGGAGGGAAGAACTAATGGAGCTGACAATCCATTAAGGTTGCACTGTGCAAAATGACAACCCCATGTGTGAGGCCCACCAAAGGCATATGTCAACGTGACGTAAGCATTTTAAGCAATGGACGTCCATGTGCTTTGCTGTGCTAGTGCCAACATTTATGGTGACAATGCAGTAAAGCACCACCATAGTGCCAATACTCATTTGACTAGTGTGGGAATGTTAACCATGGTGACCAGGGATGTAAATAACGTGGCGCCATGGTGGCGATGGCTGGGGCAACGGGGATGCAAGGAAAATGGCGGTTTGGGATAAGTGCACCACATACATAGAAAGTTTGCCCTATGTGTCATGCATAATGCAACACAAATAATCTAAGAACAATCTGTAGAACTGTAAACTTGTCACACACCCAGTTGCAACTCCCACACCACCCTGAGTTCTTGGACTACACTTAACCAAATCCAGATGTGGAGATCTTTTCTAAGGCAACAGAAGCTGAGTGGGTCATACATGTGTAGCATGGATAGATCACAAATATACACATGGAATGCCTACCACATGCAGTGTCAGGTAGGAGAGGGGCACATGTTACATACGCCTTGAAAAGCTATGCAAGGTGCCTCACCTTGTCATGTTAAGTATGACCTATCACTATTCACCACTCGAGTAGAAGTAAATAAAAGCACTATGCTTGGGTAGAGCACCATGATGTCTGTGTCTGGATATACTGCCACATATTCACCCCTTTATGTACAAACATGCAGTGCAACGGCTCAGTTTGCTCTGCTGTGCAGCATCAATTCAAATGTGCAGGGATGTGTGTTTGTCACAGATAGTCAATACATGCTTCTGCGTAACTTGGTAATGCCAAAAGATATGACGGACAACACCAACTTTGCCACACAATCTGCATGGTGTAGGTGTGTCCCTCTTGTTGGTACTAATGCACATCTGCAGGAAGGAGCACAGTCTGATAAATCCTCTGACAGGAATGCTGTCTGCCACATGCAAAGTGTGAGTATGAATGCAACACTCAATGAAAGTAGTCCACAATAGGATTACAACAAGGTCAGTCCTCAGTACCACAACTACAATGCCACCCCTGATGAGCTGTACCAACATGATGCATCAACACATCAGCTTGTCTCACAACATACAGGGTCCGCATCCCACCCCACATTTATTGTCAGAGTGATGGAAGTGGGTAGACTTCACACATGCATCCCCCTAGCCAGACTGAGTCATGTGTTCATCGTCCAGCAGCACACAATGCAACTATGAACCACCTCATATGTATGTGTGCGAACAGGAAGGGCCAGCTCCATGCAAAACAACACTCGCGACAAGGAAACCTGTGATGCACGGATGAGTGTTGCCCTGCTGGAGGTGAGAAAATCATGTAAGCACACATACACACGAGGTGGTTGATTCTCGCAATGGGTGGTGCAGGATGCTGGACACATGACTCAAAGTGGCTAGGACGATGCATGTGGACAGCACACACCCTTCCGTTGCTCCAAAAACACACGTAAGGTGGCAGAGGAGTCAGTTACTCACTCAAACATCTGTACAACCTAATGCCAAGTTTGTCTGTACATCTTCACTTGTCGTGTGAGCACAAATCCCAAACAACGCCCATGGTACACATATGTAACACAGTCAAGTCAATGTGAGGGGCACTTATGGAGAATAGCATGCTGAAACAGTCAAGGTGGGCGTAACATACTGGGAACCTGGGCCTGGCAGATTGTGCCAATGGTGACTTCATAGAAATGATGTTCAGGTGTCACTGTGTGCCATTAGGGATCCATAAATGTATGTCATGATGTAGGGATCAGTACCATGTCACTGACCCACCAGTACCAAATAAATAATGACACATGTCTACAGCCACAATATTTAAAAACTGACCTTTCACTATCGCATTGCAGAGGGTGATGGCCTACATCCTGAGGACCTGCCTGTCCTAGATTTCACAGATGATCTGGATGACCAGCTGACAGCTATCAATGATGACTCTCTCCAGGATGTCCTGGGTACCTTCCAGGCACCATCTCCGGCAGAGGAAGGACACACAGTGTTGCGTGGTCTCCACATAAACCACCCAGCAACCAACGCGCACCACCGACCAGTACAGCTAAAGCCCTGGACTCTGAGGACCCAGACATTACCTTTCAGAGGACAGCGGTAGTAGTCCAGTGGGAGCTGGCACAGAGGGTGGAGATGGAGACCATGGCGGGCATCCTAGAGGGAGTGCAGAGGTGCCTCAGTCTGAATAAGGACAACGCTGCTGTCATCAGAAGCACCCACTCCCCGCTACTTGGACTCCAGCACTCCCTGGCTGGTATAGCTGCTGTCCTGAGGCAGAGGCTGGAACAATTGCCCTCCCAAAGTGCCAGCAGCATGATTGATAACAGGCAGGGGCAATGCAACATGTCCTCAAGTCCATGCACCTGAATCTGACCTCCCTCAGTGACAACATGGCTGCCTACCGCCGTGATGGGCTGCTGTGTTGCGAAACCAGCAGCTCCTCCTTGCTGCAGTGATGCCTTTTGCATTCCCAAAAATGGCAGCTGCCGGGACATTTAATTACACATCTCTATCCCCTGATGTGTGTGTGCCCCCCCTCAATTTAATCAACAGCACCTCCCAAGGCACAGGAGGAACACACACATCAGAGGATGAAGATGTGGAAGGAACAATATTCACTAGAAGAAAGTCCGGGTAGCTACAGTCTGTGGCACATGGACAGTATCTCCTTAGTTCTGTGCTCAAGATCATGCCAGTGTTGTGAGAGCTGGCAACGTGCCTTCTTCACTCTGCCACCGTCGACTTATCATGCATGCACTGTCATAGTCTGAATTCCTACCTGTCAATTTAGACATGTCCTCACTGATGCACACCTCTCCTACACATGTCTCATGACATGTCCCTCACCCTTAGACTCTGACTGGACAATGGCTTGGGATCTCTCGTGGGGTCAGTGAACTGGACATTGCACATAATTGGAAACAATACAAGCGCATATAAATAAACCACCCTGATCACATGTGTTGTGCTATTTATTCAGTGATCCATCCACTGATACAAATGTATGCATTGTGTAAAGCTATGACAATGAGTACAGAACGAAAGGACACGTGTGGCTTTCTGTCAGACACAAAGGCACACACTAGGACCCAAACATGATTAAGGTGACTGACAGCATTGTGGACTACAACCAACTTTCTGAGTGTTCATAAGGTTGCAAGGGGTAGGGACCTCCTGGAGCACAGCAGGTTTGAAGAAAGCAGGGGCCAGGGAGGCCGGGTGCAGTGCAGATAGGTCATCTAAGGGTTGTGAGTCTTAGGGTCCTTGGAGCCAGGAGGGGTCACTTGGAGGGTAGTTTGCAGGTCAGCAGGGCCACTCTGAGGGTAGTTCTATGGTGTCTGGAAGTCCCTTGACTGGAGCTTGCTTCTGGTCTTTTTGGAGTCCAGAGTGGACTTTACTTCTGGGTGTCCAATGTTGGGGGTCCAGTCAATCACTCAATCAATCAATGCTTATAAAGCGCTGCTACTCACCCGTGAGGGTCTCATGGCGCTGGGGGGGGGGACCTCAATCAAAGCCATCATGGGTACTTGCGCTGAGCGCGGACCAGGCTCGGACTGGCGCAGACAGGCTTGCCTTTGGTGTGCCAGCCATTAAAAAGGGGAGAGGGGTTAGGTTTTGCAGGGGGAACCTCTAAGGTTATAATAAATCCAACACTGGCATTAGCTTGGGTTTATTATCCTGAGTTGTTTGATACCAAACAACCCAGGGTTCAGAGAAGCTGGGGAACTCGTAATGACCAGTGTCCAGCACATGCATTTGCCATGGCTTCCCTGTATGCTTACTGTAGGAGGCTGGCCTGGCTTATAGTGGGTACCAAGGGTACTTACACTCTGTGCCAGGTCCAGTTATCCCTTATTAGTGTAGAAGAGGTGTTTCTAGCAGCTTAGACTGATAGAAGGTAGCTATGGCAAAGCAGCTTAGGCTGAACTAGGAGACATGTAAAGCTCCTACTATACCACTGGTGTCATATGCACAATATCATAAGAAAACACAATACACAGATATACTAAAAATAAAGGTACTTTATTTTTATGACAATATGCCAAAAGTATCTCAGTGAGTACCCTCAGTATGAGGATAAGTTATATACACAAGATATATGTACACAAACTAAAATTATGCAGGTAATAGCAAGAAATGTAATGCAAGCAGTGTAAAATTACAGTAGATTGCAATATGAGCACATAGGTATAGGGGCAACACAAACCATATACTCCAAAAGTGGAATGCGAACCACAAATGGACCCCAAACCTATGTGAGCTTGTAAAGGGTCGCTGGGACTGTAAGAAAACAGTGAGGGTTAGAAAAATAGCCCACCCCAAGACCCTGAAATGTAGGTGTAAAGTGCACCTACTACCCCCAGAGATCACAGAAGTAGTGATAGGGGGATTCTGCAGGAAGAACAAACACCAGCAATGCAACAACAGTGGATTTCCAGACCTGAGTACCTGTAAGACAAGGGGACCAAGTCCAATAGTCATGACAGTGTCGAGAGTGGGCAGGAGCCCAGGAAATGCCAGCTGAGGGTGCAAGGAAGCTGCCACCGGATGGAAGAAGCTTTGAGTTCTGCAAGGAAGAAGAGATCTAGGGACTTCTCCTTTGGAAGACGGATGTTCCACATCGCGATGAAGGTTACAGAGGTATTCCCACGCAGAAAGACCGCAAACAAGCCTTGCTAGCTGCAAGGGTCACAGTAGAGGTTTTTGGGTGCTGCTGTGGCCCAGGAGGGACCAGGATGTCACCACTTGGAGGAGGAGACAGAGGGGGCGCCCAGCAACTCAGGGAGCCCTCACAGAAGCAGGCACCACCCACAGAGGTACCTGAACAGGCACTTGGAAGAAGAGTGAACCAGAGTCCACCCAAAGTCACAAAAGGGAGTCCCACGACGCCGGAGGATAACTCAGAAGGTTGTGCACTGCAGGTTAGAGTGTCGGGGACCCAGGCTTAGCTGTGCATGAAGGAAATCCTGGAAGAGTGCACAGGAGCCAGAGCAGCTGCAAATCACGCGGTACCCAGCAATGCAGTCTAGCGTGGGGAGGCAAGGACTTACCCCCACCAAACTTGGACTGAAGAGTCACTGGACTGTGGGAGTCACTTGGACAGAGTTGCTGAATTCCAGGGACCACACTCGTCGTGCTGAGAGGGGACCCAGAGGACCAGTGATGCAGTCTTTTGGTGCCTGCAGTTGCAAGGGGAAGATTCCGTCGACCCACAGGAGATTTCTTCAGAGCTCCTGGCGCAGAGAGGAGGCAGGCTACCCCCAGAGCATGCACCACCTGGAAACAGTCGAGAAAGCTGGCAGGATGAAGCGATACAAGGTTGCTAGTAGTCGTCTTGCTACTTTGTTGCGGTTTTGCAGGCGTCCTGAGAAGTCAGCGGTCAATCCTTTGGCAGAAGGTGAAGAGGGAGATGCAGAGGAACTCTGATGAGCTCTTGGATTCGGTATCTGAAGAATTCCCCAAAGCAGAGACCCTAAATAGCCAGAAAAGGAGGTTTGGCTACCAAGTTAGGAGGATTGGCTACCAAGAGAGGTAAGAGCCTATCAGAAGGAGTCTCTGACGTCACCTGCTGTCACTGGCCACTCAGAACAGTTCAGTGTGCCAGCAACACCTCTGAATCCAAGATGGCAGAGATCTGAGGCACACTGGAGGAGCTCTGGGCAACTCCCCTGGGAGGTGCAGGTCAGGGGAGTGGTCACTCCCCTTTCCTTTGTCCAGTTTCACGCCAGAGCAGGGCTGGGGGATCCCTGAACTGGTGTAGACTGGCTTATGCAGAGATGGGCAGCATCTGTGCCCATCAAAGCATTTCCAGAGGCTGGGGGAGGCTACTCCTCCCCAGCCCTTCTCACCTTTTCCAAAGGGAGAGGGTGTAACACCCTCTCTCTGAGGAAGTCCTTTGTTCTGCCTTCCTGGGCCAGGGCTGCCTGGACCCCAGGGGGGCAGAAACCTGTCTGAGGGGTTGGCAGCAGCAGCATCTGCAGTGAAACCCCGGAAAGGCAGTTTGGCACTACCCGGGTTCTGTGCTAGATTCCGGGGGATCATGGAATTGTCTTGACCTAGCGTCACAATGGTAACACCGAACATGGCCATATAACAATTCCATGATCTTAGACATATTATATGGCCATGTTCGGAGTTACCATTGTGACGCTACACATAGGTAGTGCCCTATGTGTAGGGCACGCGTGTAATTGTGTCCCCGCACTCACCTTGGCTAGTGCCAGGGTGCCCACACACTAAGTAACTTTGCACCTAACCTTCACCAGGTGAAGGTTAGACATATAGGTGACTTATAAGTTACTTAAGTGCAGTGGTAAATGGCTGTGAAATAACATGGACGTTATTTCACGCAGGCTGCAGTGGCAGGCCTGTGCAAGAATTGCCTGAACTCCCTGTAGGTGGCAGAAGAAATGCTGCAGCCCATAGGGATCTCCTGGAACCCCAATACCCTGGGTACCTCAGTACCATATACAAGGGAATTATATGGGTGTACCAGTATGCCAATGTGAATTGGTAAATTTAGTCACTAGCCTGTTAGTGACAACTTTGGAAAGCAGAGAGAGCATAACCACTGAGGTTCTGGTTAGCAGAGCCTCAGTGAGACAGTTAGGCATCACACAGGGAACACATACAGGGCACATACTTATGAGCACTGGGGCCCTGCCTGGCAGGGTCCCAGTGACACATAGACTAAAACAACATATAAACAGTGAAATATGGGGGTAACATGCCAGGCAAGATGGTACTTCCCTTCACCTTGTCATGCACTTGCAATGGCAGTCTGCACGAGGCTGGTGTGGAGCTTCTCAGAGTGACACAATTGGTGCTGGAGCTCTGGGGGCCCTCTTCAGTACCCATGCCCTAGGTACCAGGGGTACCATTTACTAGGGACTTAGAAAGGTGGCTGAAGTTCCAAACATAGTACCGTTTTGGGGAAAGAGATCTGGCCCTGGAGACCTGTTTAGCAGGGACCCAGGGTACTTATAGTTCAAAACCACATAATTTTCCAAGCAAAGAGTGAAAGGCTACTAGGTCAAAAGAGGCCCTTTCTCACATGGCTAAAACCAGCAAAAACCAACAATACCTCCAAACAGATGGTACACTCCTGAGCTCAGAAACAGCAAATGCAACTGCCACTAGCTCGAATAGTACTGGCGCATGCCCAGGGACCCCACCTACAGAGACGCTCACAAGGCAGCCCTCAGCAACTACCACCACCACATCAAGGCAGCCAAAAGAGCAGAAATCACCACCCACATCGACACTGCAGCCAACCATACGAAAGAACTCTTCAAAATCATCAGGGAATTCTCCAACCCGACAGCCATAATGACCACCCTACTCCCGTCCCAGGAACTCTGCGACACCCTCTCGGATTACTTCCACAGCAAGATGAGCACCATCTACAACTTTGACCCCCAACCCACCACTTTCAGCCTAGACAACCGCTTTCAACCAGTGAACACCAGCCGCATGATAACCACCTGGTCCAAGATCACCACGCAGACCGCCTCAGCCATCATGTTACCCATCTACTCCGGGGCACTCACCGACCTCGGAACCAAGCTTATCAACACAGAACTAACCAGCATTCTCAACATCTCGATCTCCAAGGCAACCTTCCCGGACAGATGGAAGCACACAGAGGTCAGACCCCCAACTAAAGAAACTCTCTGCCAACCCCAGCTCAAAAACTATAGACGATCCCCCTGCTCCCCTACCCAGCCAAAGTACTCAAGAAAGCCATCACCCAATAGCTCACTGAATACCTGAAACAAAACCATCTTCTCGACATCTCTTAATCGATATTTTGGGGCAACCACAGCTCTGAGACCACACTGATCGCTGCCACTGATGACATCAGGACCCTCCTCAACTGAGAAGAGTTGGCAGCTTCGATCCTTCTGGACCTCTGTTGTATTCAGCAAAACACCCTCAAGTGGATCACCTCTTTTCTCTCAGGCCACACTCAGACCATCCGCCTTCCTCCCTTCACCTCTGCACCCAAGAACATCACATGCGGCATACCCCAAGGATCTTTCCTCAGCCCTACCCTGTTTAACATCTACATGACCCCTCTTGCAGACATCGTCAGATCCCACAGACTCAACATAATATCCTATGCTGATGGCACCCAACTGATAATCTCGCTCACTGAGGACCCCACAACACTAAAACTAACTTCTGCAATGCCAGGACTAGTGTAATACGGAAAACAGCTGCCTCAAACTAAACTCTGACAAAACTGAAGTCCTAATCTTCAGGAAGAACACCTCCGCATGGGACCATAGATGCTGGACAGCAGAGCTCGGACCAACTCCGGCGACATCAGACCACGCATGCAACCTCAGCATCATCCTTGATAACCAACTGTCCATGAATTGACAAGTAAACTTAGTCACCTCCTCATTCTTCTACATCCTCTGCATGCTCAGTCGAACCTTCAGATGGATCCCAACCAACACTAGAAAGACTGGCATGCACGCTCTTTTCACCAGCCACCTTGACTATGGCAACGCTCTCTATGCCAGAGTTTACACCCAGCTCTGCAAAAGACTCCAGACCATAAAGAACACTGAAGCCAGACTCATCCTAAACTTCCCCAAGTGCTCAAGCATGAGCTCTCAACTCAGAAACCTCCACTGGCTCCTGATCCAGAAGAGGTGTCAGGTCAAGATCCTCACTCTTGTGTACAAAGCTTTACACAACCAAGGGCCACCCTACATCAACCATCGACTAAGCTTCCACTTCCCCACAAGACACCCGCGCTCTGCTTCACTCACCCCCTGCATCCGACACAGCTGCAATGGAGGCCACTCCTTGTCCTACACAGCAGCCAAGTCCCGGAACAACTCGCCCTTCCACCTCCAAACAGCTCCCGCCCTGGCACCCTCAGTGTCCAGAAACCCTTGGGGTGACAGTGCTGCGCTTTCCAAATGCCGATTGTAGGAAAGTACCATCTTGCCTGGCATGTTACCCCCATATTTCACTGTATATATGTTGTTTTAGTCTATGTGTCACTGGGACCCTGCCAGGCAGGGCCCCAGTACTCATAGGTATGTGCCCTGTATGTGTTCCCTGTGTGATGACTAACTGTCTCACTGATGCTCTGCTAACCAGAACCTCAGTGGCTATGCTCTCTCTGCTTTCTAAATTGTCACTAACAGGCTAGAGACCAATTTCACCAATTCACATTGGCATACTGGAACACCCTTATAATTCCCTAGTATATGGTACTGAGGTACCCAGAGTATTGGGGTTCCAGGAGATCCCTATGGGCTGCAGCATTTCTTTTGCCACCCATAGGGAGTTCTGACAATTCTTACACAGGCCTGCCACTGCAGCCTGAGTGAAATAACGTCCACGTTATTTCACAGCCATTTTACACTGCACTTAAGTAACTTATAAGTCACCTATATGTCTAACCTTCACCTGGTGAAGGTTGGGTGCAAAGTTACTTAGTGTGTGGGCACCCGGGCACTAGCCAAGGTGCCCCCACATCATTCAGGGCAAAGTCCCCGGACTTTATGAGTGCGGGGACACCATTACACTTGTGCACTATACATAGGTCACTACCTATGTATAGCGTCACAATGGTAACTCCGAAAATGGCCATGTAACATGTCTAAGATCATGGAATTGTCACCCCAATACCATTCTGGTATTGGGGGGACAATTCCATGATCCCCCGGGTCTCTAGCACAGAACCCGGGTACTGCCAAACTGCCTTTCCGGGGTTTCCACTGCAGCTGCTGCCAACCCCTCAGACAGGATTCTGCTCTCCTGGGGACTGGGCAGCCCCGGCCCAGGAAGCCAGAACAAAGGATTTCCTCTGAGAGAGGGTGTTAAACCCTCTCCCTTTGGAAATAGGTGTGAAGGGCTGGGGAGGAGTAGCCTCCCCCAGCCTCTGGAAATGCTTTGATGGGCCCATCTCTGCATAAGCCAGTCTACACCGGTTCAGGGATCCCCCAGCCCTGCTCTGGCGCGAAACTGGACAAAGGAAAGGGGAGTGACCACTCCCCTGACCAGTACCTCCCAGGGGAGGTGCCCAGAGCTCCTCCAGTGTGTCTCAGACCTCTGCCATCTTGGAAACAGAGGTGCTGCTGGCACACTGGACTGCTCTGAGTGGCCAGTACCAGCAGGTGACATCAGAGACCCCCTCTGATAGGCTCTTAACTCTCTTGGTAGCCAACCCTCCTTCCTTGGTAGCCAATCCTCCTTCCTTGGTAGCCAAACCTCCTTTTCTGGCTATTTAGGGTCTCTCCTCTGGGGTATTCTTCAGATAATGAATGTAAGAGCTCACCAGGGTTCCTCTCCACTTCCCTCTTTGACTTCAGCCAAGGATCGACCGCTGACTGCTCCAGGATGCCTGCAAAACTGCAACAAAGTAGCAAGATGACTACCAGCAACATTGTAGCACCTAATCCTGCCGGCTTTCTCGACTGCTTCCTGGTGGTGCATGCTCTGAGGGCTGTTTGCCTTCACCCTGCACTGGAAATCCCGAAGAAATCTCCTGTGGGTTAACGGAGTCTTCCACCTGCTAACGCAGGCACCAAACTTCTGCATCACTGGTCCTCTGGGTCCCCTCTCATCTCGACGAGCATGGTCCATGGAACACAGGAGCTATATCCAAGTGACCCCCACAGTCCAGTGATCCTTCAGTCCAAGTTTGGTGGAGGTAAGTCCTTGCCTCCCCACGCTAGAGTGCAAACCTGTGTACTGTGTGATTTGCAGCTGCTCCGGCTTCTGTGCACTTCTCCATGGATTCCTTTGTACACAGCCTAGCCTGGGTCCCCAGCACTCCGCCATGCAGTGCTCAAGCCTCTGAGTTGGACTCCGACGTCGTGGGGCCCTCCTTTGTGACTCTGAGTGGACTCTGGTTTACAAATCTTTTAAGTGCCTGCTCCAGGAATTCGGTGGGTGCTGTCTGCTTCTGTGAGGGCTCTCTGAGTTGCTGAGTGCCCCCCCCGTCTCCTCCTCCAAGGGGCGACATCCTGGTCCTTCCTGGTTTCCAGCAGCACCCAAAAATCTCTACTGCAACCCTTGCAGCTAGCAAGGCTTGTTTGTGGTATTTCTGTGTGTAAACACTTCTGCAACCTCAAGCACGCCGTGGGACATCTTCCGTCCAAAGGAGAAGTTCCTGTCCCTTTCTGTTGTTACAGAATCCTTGGCTTCTTCTACCCAGAGGCAGCCTTCTTGCAACTTTATCTGGGGTTTCCTGGGCTCCTGCCCCCCCTGGACACTATCGCGACTCTTGGACTTGGTCCCCTTGCCTTTCAGGTCGTCAGGTCCATGAATCCGTCTTTAGTGCTTTGCTGGTGTTTGTGGTTCTTGCAGAATCCCCCTATCACGACTATTGTGTCCTATTGGGGTAGTAGGTGTACTTTACTCCTACTTTTCAGGGTCTTGGGGTGGGGTATCTTGGACACCCTGACTGTTTTCTTACAGTCCCAGCGACCCTCTACAAGCTCCCATAGGTCTGGGGTCCATTCGTGATTCGCATTCCACTTTTGGAGTATATGGTTTGTGTTGCCCCTAGACCTATGTTCACCTATTACATCCTATTATAATTCTACACTGTTTGCATTACTTTTCTTACTATTACTTACCTGTTTTGGGTTTGTGTACATATGACTTGTGTATATTACTTACCTTCTAACTGAGGGTACTCACTGAGATACTTGTGGCATATTGTCATAAAAATAAAGTACGTTTATTTTTGGTAACTCTGAGTATTGTGTTTTCTTATGATATTGTGCATATGACACCAGTGGTATAGTAGGAGCTTTGCATGTCTTCTAGTTCAGCCTAAGCTGCTCTGCTATAGCTACCTTCTATCAGCCTAAGCTGCTAGAAACACCTCTTCTCTACTAATAAGGGATAACTGGACCTGGGACAGAGTGTAAGTACCCCTTGGTACCCACTACAAGCCAGGCCAGCCTCCTACACCGATTGATTGATTGATCCATTCCTATCGGAGCCCACCTCCACTTCATGTGGAGTCCACATTGCTTTTCTCCGAGTCCCACTTTCTTTGATGTATACAAATCACCTTTGGATGCAGCAGTAACATCTTCTGACTGTAGCTGAAAGAGGATGATACCCAGTTAATGGTCACCGTCACTGATACCATCACATTGAATTTTAGACATTTTATGTGTCTAGACAAACACCAGTTGTCTTAAACTAATGGTGACAAAACAGAGATGTCTCTATGTGGTAAGCAGGTATCTGTCTGGTCAGCATCTGGTCAGCATCCTGGTGGTGTGAGGAGCTGACCGACCCCCACTTTCCTTTCCAGTCAGCACCTCAAGAAATCTGGGAGTCATTTTTGTGTGCTCTAAAAAGCTATTGAAGCAACAAAAAGCAAAATGTTTGATTTGTTCAGCATTCCGTCCATCATCTGTTCTTTTTGCATTTGTTGCCCTAAGTGGGAAGGGTATGCCCAGACATGGGTCATGTGCTCACTGTGCCACTGGACTCAAGCTAGCCTGGCTGATGAGGGGTGATATCCTGAAACCTGTCCCAGGATGCATCTTTCCAGTCCAAGGAGGACCTGGCCTGGCAGTTCGGGCTGGACTGTACCCAGGGGGAGCAGGGTCAAGATTGCTTTGCATATGGCTGGGTCCAAACTGGGGTGGTGTGGTGGGCGCAAATAAACTATGGATTAAACCCCGAACTGTGACTTGGGTGAATGTTTGATTTGTTCAGCGTTCCGTCCATCATCTGTTCTTTTTGCATTTGTTGCCCTAAGTGGGAAGGGTATGCCCAGACATGGGTCATGTGCTCACTGTGCCACTGGACTCAAGCTAGCCTGGCTGATGAGGGGTGATATCCTGAAACCGGTCCCAGGGTGCATCTTTCCAGTCCAAGGAGGACCTGGCCTGGCAGTTCGGGCTGGACTGTACCCAGGGGGAGCAGGGTCAAGATTGCTTTGCATATGGCTGGGTCCAAACTGGGGTGGTGTGGTGGGCACAAATAAACTATGGATTAAACCCCGAACTGTGACTTGGGTGAATGTTTGATTTGTTTAGTGTTCCGTCCATCAGGTGTTCTTTTTGCCAACAACCTATTGAGGCGTCATCTGGTGCCTTCCAGAGAGGTATGAAGGCCTCATCCGTATCCCAGTTCTGGCAGTCTCATCTGGAGTGCTGATGACAATGGCAGAGGTCTGCTAGGAGGCAGAGACTTCCTGCAGGCATCACTAGCCCCCCATATCCGCAGCTCTCTGGGTCTACCTTGGGAATATCCAGCTACCTCATAAGAATCTGTGCTGGTGGTTGTCATAAGCCGAGTACCATATGGTAGTGTTCCTAGTGTCACACAGTGTGCAAGTAGGTGACCTGGGACCCAATTCCAGCATCTAAGCTACTGCAAAGAGTTTCCATGCACATCCTCACTGGTACACAGCGACCGCCATTGGTAACCCTCAGGCCAGCCGGACGAGGTTATTAGTCCCTGGGCCCCGAGCTTTTTGGGGCCTTCAACCTGTGCAAGATTATTTATAATTTTTAAAGCAAGTCTGCCCTATTTATTATTGATAAGGCATCCGACAAGGCCAATGCCTTAAATGGAGCCATATGGAGGGTCTGACCTGTTTTCTGTTCCCCTACAGTACATTTTGTGAACTTTAAAACAGGTCCTCGCACTGTGGGGCTCCGGCTTTGGCCTGTTGGCCCCGGGCCCCGCAGGAAGGTCCGAGATGCCTGGTGACCCGACATCCTCCAGGCCTCACCCTGAAAATTTGATGGGTTCCTTGAGGCAAACACGAAGGCTAGGGCGGGATGGGGGGTCGCTGAGCAGGTATAAAAGTTATGTAACTGTACTAATGATTGTAACAGAATCTACTGAAAGGATGAAGGGGGCAGAGACAGAAACGGAGAGAGGTCTAATCTCTGACTGAGGATTCTCCTTGTGATAAAACATTTACTGCAGAATGCTAGCATCCCACCCACCCCAGAATAAACACATCTCTTTAAAGAGGCTCACAGAGGGAGCTGCTTTGGGGTAGCGATTCAAACTTCGATCAGGAATATAACATAGTTAACTCACTATCAAGTCAGTCGTTTTACTTGAAAAAGAGAAAGTATTTTAATTATGACCCACAGCTAAGTAGTATAAATGGAATGCAGAGTGGAAAAAGAAGGGGGCGGGAGTTAATGAATCCCTTCTGTGGGGTCCCCCAGGTTCTTCCAAGTGGTTGACAACATCAGTTTGTAACACACTTAGCTGCCCCCAGGCAGAAAAGTACCTTCAGACTCCCAAGGCTGTGGACATCACAGTGCTAAGACTGATGTACTGATGTGGTATAGTCGTTGCTAGGATACTTGTGTAACTGCCCCGGTGTGTGTTATATGAAAGTAATACTGGTCCCAGCATCCTTGGTGGTGCACTGTACCTTTAAGTGATGAAACGCAGGGTCCCCCCACTGAACGTCACCGGCTGCGGTATAGCCACCGCCCCGCTAGAGTGCGCGCTCGCTCACAGGCGCTAAGCAGCGGCAGCGTTGGCCTGTGCTCACATCTACAGATCTAAAGGGGAGGGTCGGAACTAGGCACGCGCGAAATTTTAATTATGCCAGAGTAATCAGAGTAATTTAAGCAATTACACATTACTGATGCGAAATTTCCAAAAATACACAATTACGCCAGCTTGAGTAATTAAGAGTAATTTGGGGTAAAAATACTCCCGCAGGAGCAGAGAAACAACAAACTATGAGGGAGAGAGTGACTGGCTACTGCTGTTAGCGTCCTGCAGAATCTAATGCTATTTTCTTAGCAAACAATGCATCCTCTCGCCCATGTTGGATGCGGGGGCATTTTGCACTAAGAAAATGGCACTAAATGCTAGATTACGCTTCTCACATAATTATGTATGATTACGAGTAATTTTGCAGTAATTATGAATATTGATGCTAGAGTGAGTTACTCCAGTTATGTAGATTGAAGTGAAGAACCCTGGATAACTAATGGATCTGCCCATTGACCCTTCTACAGCTTGGGATGCTTGGGGGGGCTTTGCTTATTAATGGAATATTTGTGGGTTCACTAAGAGTGTTTGGTGGCCTCCTTTTCTCCTTCTGAGCACCATTTGTGAGTCTATACTTTGTATACACTTGGGCCACTTAGAGGAGCGTGTCTTCTGTGCCTGGCCACCTGTGGATTGTCATATGGGACCCCTCTGAATGGGGCCTGCATGGGCCCTGCTGATGAGCTGTGTGTCAGTGTTTGCATCAGTGTGCGTCCCTGCACTTCTGTCTGGGTGTCTACAAGCCTGTCTGTGCAGCAGTCTCTCTGTCTGCTGTTAGGTTTGCTAGTGTGTGAATGTGTGTGAAAACTATACATTGTCCTGGAAAGTGGGCAAACGTGCATTAGTGAAGCAGTGTGAAGTCAAATGTGCATTGCTGACAAATGTGTGCATTATAGCTCCATTGTGGGGCCTCAGCCAGTGGCGGCCGGCAGCTTTAGGAGGAAGGGGGGTGGGCGGGGCACACACACACTCATTGTTTCACACACAGACATGCACGCACGCGCGCACGCACATCCATTAACAACACTCATACCATTCAAACATGCACGCATGCACCAAACATTAATTTTAAAACCGCACACACTCATTCTTTCACACACGCACACACATCCATTAACAACACTCATACCATTCAAACATGCACGCACGCACCAAACATTCATTTTAAAACCGCACACACTCATTCTTTCACACACAGACATGCACGCACGCGCGCATGCACATCCATTAACAACACTCATACCATTCAAACATGCACGCACGCACCAAACATTCAATTGGAAACATCACACACACGCACTCATTCTTTCACACACAGAAACGCACGCGCGCACGCACATCCATTAACAACACTCATACCATTCAAACATGCACGCATGCACCAAACATTCATTTTAAAACCGCACACACTCATTCTTTCACACACGCACGCACATCCATTAACAACACTCATACCATTCAAACATGCACGCACGCACCAAACATTCATTTTAAAACCGCACACACTCATTCTTTCACACACACACGCACGCACATCCATTAACAACACTCATACCATTCAAACATGCACGCACGCACCAAACATTCAATTTGAAACATCACACACATACACACACACACACACTTACCTTCGGCCTCCAGGGCCCAGGAGGGTTGGGACTGCTGCCTTCCCTCATTGGGTGACCTTAGATCAGCCAATGAGAGAAGGCAGCAGTGACAGCCTCGTCACAGAGTGGGATGGGGTCAGTGAGACTGCTGACCCCACCCCACTCTGTGACGAAGTGTCACTGACTGACACTCACCCTGGGCACTTCAGGGCTTAAACTGAAGCGCCCAGGGAGAGTGACAATTGGTGACGCTTTCCTCGTCACCTAGGGGAGGGCCTCGAGGCACCTTTGCTGGGCTGAGGAGGTCACGCCCATAGGAGCTGTGACCTCTTCAGCCCAGCAAAGTTCAGCTCAGGCAGCCAGGAGTCTGCACAAATCGTGCATGTCTGCTCCTGGCTGCCTGACCTGACCATGAAGAGTGTCTGTCAGGCTGACCTTTGTTCAGCCTGACAGACACTCTTCATGGGGGTCAAAAGGTGGGGGGCATGGCCCCTCCGCCCTAAAGGACAGGCCGCCACTGGCCTCAGCTAACAACTACATTGTGTAGCAGCACGGAAGCCTTGGGGTGCGATGTGTGTGGTCTACACAACGTGCTTAGCTTTTGAGCCTACTCACAAAAGGGCTGTTGAGGCCAAATGTACCTTGTTGAGGGTGCCAAAATACCCTCAGCTGAAACCTTGAAATGGTTTTTAGATCACGCCTAAGACAGCACGTGTTTTTGCTTGTGAGACATTGTTTTCTATGAGTGGGCTTAGAGGCTTTGCTTACTACTGGTTGGCTAACATAGGCTTCCCTCCTCTTCCTGTGATCTTCCCTCCCCTGCAGCATGGAAGCATTGCCTGTGTCCTTCCACTTTTATTTTTTTTAGGCTGCCCTTTTTAGGGTCGAGCCTGCTTCGCATGCGCTCGCGCATGCGTATAGCAGGGAGACTCTTTAGTATTTAGAAAAGGGCTCGGAGCCCTGTCAACTTCACGTCAGTGTTTTTTATTGGTTCGTGGGCTTCCCTAATTAAATCTGCTTGCTTTCATTAGTCGAAGGCATGCATAGGTCATGCCTTTTCCGGTGGCAAGCCCTCCTCGAGCGCAGCGACCAAGTACAGAAAACATGCGAGGCTCGCTGTTTTCCATCCGGCTGGTGGACTTTTTTTTAAAATAATTTACGAGCCCGATCTCGCTTGGCAGAAGTCGAGCGCTTTACCTACTTGATTTCACTTTTTCGGGTTACGTGCATAAATGCACTTTTGCCCGATAGGTGAAAAGTCGGGTTAGGAGTTTACAACGCGATCGGCTCTAACACGAGCAAACGCGAGACCCGATGCATTGTAAATGCTTGTTTCTTTGTGTTCCGCACTCTACAGTAGTGCGTCTTTTTCAGTTGACGCCCTCGTGTACTTCTCCCCTGTTCGTGTTTTTCCCACCTGCCCTTCTACTCTTCCGTTCCTCCCTTGTCTGTGGCAGGGTCAGACTGAGACCGGAATAACAGTGGCCCTCATCACCGAATCAAATACCTCTAACAGTGGTTCCCATCTGCAAATTGGGGCAGTTTTGAGCTTGTAAAGACTCGCTGTAGAGGTGTTTTGCAAGGCAGCAGAGACTGCATGCATTTATGGTTGCTGGTGACAGTGTTTGTGGTAATATCCGAGAACTCAACAGTAAAAACAGACCCACCAGACATAAAACAGGCCCACAAACAGCCAGAAAACGGGCCCACGCATTGACCTGTCAAACCAGCCCATAGGGCAGTACCTGATTGCCCTAAGGGCCACTCTGGCCACTGACTGCAACTTCCACCGACCGTCCTTTTCTTCTGCTCCCTGTGGTGCTGCCCCCTCCCACTCACACCCCCTCATCCCCTTACCCTCCGCCGCACTGCTGTACAACATGGCTAAAACACTGACAAAGCCAATACCTCCTGCACGCTGCACTTATTGGTTTTACCAATACTTGTTGGAGATGAGGGGGAAGGGGCCTGGCCGCTGTGTACTTTTATTGCACCCCTGATTTATAGGCCTCCCAGTCCCCATCAGGGCATCCTGTAAGCAGACATCAAAGCGCCCAGTGCAGACCTTTTATGTGCAGGTGGCGGCCCCCTGTCCTCAGGGTGGTCTGCACAGTGCCAGCCTGGCACCTCTGTTGATGCTGCTGCCAGCCTGTGTTCCATCACAGCAGGGTGAGGCGCGCTGCCCCTGGCCTGTGTTCCATCAGAGCAGGGCGAGGCACGCTGCCAGCCTGCGGTCCATCACACCAGGGTCGGGATGCTTCATGCACCCGGGGGCCCTGTCTCTCATGGCGCAGAGCAGCTCCCGGGTAATCCCTCTTGCTACAAATTGGCTTTCACTCGTGTTTATGAGGCCTCACAAGTGCTGTGCTCTCACCAAGGCCTCTAAACCAGCAGGGCTTCCTGGGCACAGAGGCAGCGGGCCTGGTGCACCCCACAAGGCTGAATTCTCCTCACCTCCTGTACGTTCCCTCCCTGAATCTGGGGGCAGGCGGTCTGAGATGCTCAAACCTTTATGGGCGCACCACTCTCTTCTTGCACGTTGATTCTAGAGAGCGCCAACCAAGCCGCGGAGGGAGTCGGGGCGCTGTGCAGCACTCGAATAATTGACAAAGCAGTGCATACATCAGCAGTCACATCCTGCCAGACGAGTGAGCCCAGAAACAAAGGGGTTCACTGCCTGGGCAAAATGTCATGTTGCCGTTTTAGAGCTCCATTAGCTCAGCAAGAGGGCCCTATCCGAGGCCTATAGGTACAGTCCGACAGCCCCTTGAGGCGCCCCTCTATGGACGTTTACTTCTATTACCATGAAGCTGCCCCGGCCCTGGCAGTGCCATGAGTTGACGGGAGGGTACTCGTCGGTTAAGGATGGTGTAACACAATATCAGGGCAGGGTGGGGGCTTGTCAGGTAGGATCAGGGGGCACCGCAACAGCAGCACTGCCTGGTGGGAGATGTATTTGAGGGGGGGGCTCAAAATAAGGAACGGACTCTTGGTGCCAGTCTCAGGCGGCGCATGTGGTGCTCAGCAGAGATCATGGCTGAGGAAACTAGCCTTCCACAAACATTGTAAGGTACTCTAATTGAATTTATGTAGCGCCTTTTACCCCTGATGTATAGAAGCGCTTTATGTTAGGCAGCTCTGGAAACCCAAGGTTGATGGTTAATGCAGTGGTTATTGGTTATTGGCATTAGTCGTGTAAAAGGGGTCAGGTGTGCTCTTTCGCGGGGGAGGGGCATGTGAGCGGGCGCAGGAGATTGGTGGGGGTAACGGGCTGCAGGAGATGACGTGTTGTTCGTGGCCCTGGTTCCGACGGGGAGGTTGTGATCTTTGAAATGAGTTCTGGACATTTTTGAGAAATACAATGCTAGAGGTTCAGGGTCTGACTTAGAACTCAGAGGAGGGGTTACTGCATCACAAGCACAGATACCGCGTCCCAGAGGATATGAAAGGGGATGTACATCACCGGGGACGAGTAACTCATCCGCCAAGACCTACATCGAACCTTAAGGGTGTAGTGCATGTGACTTGGAGTAGGAGGTGCTCGGAGAGAGGAAACATGCAGCGTGTGGAGGCAAGAAGGGGGGATCTCGAACGAAAAAAAGGAGAGGCGACCATGGGACGCCTTAGGTTAAGGTCAATTTTCATGCAGGGTTCTTAGGAATGTACAGGAGGCCTTTTGAGAAAGCATGTAATCCGAGAACCGTAGAAATAAACATTATTTGCTTGAGACGTGTTATATCGGGTAGTGAACGGTCTGTCCGCTGCGCGGCTACCTCGACACCACTGACATTAAAATAGGAGAATAGCAGGTTAGCCAGAGAGCAGCCGTGTAAGGGCCTACAGCCCCCCCAGGCACGGACCTCGCGTGTGCATGTGGTGTGTGTGGTCAGCATGTGGTGCTAGGACTCCGTGCGCGTGTAAATCTGGGGACTGAAAACAGCGGGGGCCACTAGGATGCCCCTGGATGAGCAGGGCGGCACAAGATGAAGGATGAGGACAGACTCCCCAGACAGTGGAAGTTCAGTGTCTGCGGTTGAAGGATGGAGGGACCAGACACCGAAGTGACGAAGATGAAGTCTGACCTACATTTAGAATTCCTCGAAGACTGAGGGCCTGGTTTTGAACTTGGCGGACGTGTTACTCCGTCACACCAGTGACAGATATCCTGTCCACCAAAACCTAAATTCCATTATATTCTATGGGATTTATACTTCGGTGGACGGATACCCGTCAACACTGTGATGGAGTAACCCATCCGCTGAGTTCTAAATCAGGCCCTTTGTCAGCAAGGGCCGCTAATTCAGTGGCAAAACAAAGGCCCCCGCAGTGTCAGGGGGCCTCCTCAGCACAGCACCTGGCAGGGTTGAGTCCACAGAGGAGCCCCGTCCATGTTCTTTGCAGGGGGGCCACTCCAGGTTCGTTACGCCACTGCCCTACTTAGTTCTTCCTGAGCACTGACAGTCAGTGGATAGTTGGGGTGAAAGGCGGGGCCTTAGTTCCTACCCTTCTGTCTGTCCTCGATTCTTGCTTAAGGAACGCTGAGGACAACCAGGTGCTGAGATCACACACTTCAATGTGCCGCTGCTGTGAGGATGCCCCAGGACTATCTGCTGTGACAATCATCACTTTACACAAAGTCTGGCTTGGAGAGCTGCCTGGGAAGGATACTTGAAAGAGACCAACCCACAGTAACTGAGCAAAGCGTTAACCAAGTATAATGCACTTCAAACCCCTGAAGTTAGGTCTGCTGCTACAATGCTGCAAGGGAAACATGCCTGAGTGACATCAATTATTACATCATAGCAGGACAGAGTAACCTTCGGGAGTTGCTGCCCTCGGGTATTAAACATAATGCCCCATAACACAGTAAAAAGGATAGTGAGCAGTGCTTAATTTGAGCCAGTGGTTTCTGGTGCTCAGCAGTGACACGTAATTGTCAACTCCGGCACTTGGACAAACAGCGCCACCATGTGGCAGACTGCCTTAATTTTGAAATCAGCAGAACAACATTTGTTTATTAATTCAATATATATTTAAAAAGACTAATAGCTGTGGCCTACAGTAATCTGAATTGTCGTAGCCGTGTTGGTCCTGGTGGGATCCATGGGTGATGCCATGCGTTGCAGTGCCCTCCTGGCGAGGGCCGGGCAGTCACTGCTTGAACAGCCGGTGAAGGATGCACCGAGAAGCCGGGCTTATCCTGGTGATGTGTGCCCGTCTATTGAGAGACACTGGTGTGGTCTGGAGCGAGTTGGCACCATCTGTGGATGGTTCAGTAACTGGGCATGTAAGCAGGCTGTGCCAGGTTGGCAGTCAGCTGCGCAAGCGCTCGCTGGCAGGTGGCACCAGTCAGACTGCACAGCGCTGGCTGTGGGCCTTAGAGCATCTCAGTGACGTGCTGCTTGAGGAGAAGGGTGGCAGCTTCTTTCAGGGTGAAGGGGGCTCCTGGGCGAGGCATCCTGACACTAGTATGGAATACCAGTAGACACCACCCTCACCCCCACCCGGTCACCACCAACCAGTAGGGCAGCAGGACAGTGAGTGGTGCCAGGGACGGTGCAGACTTTAAGGTTGCAACCAGGCTGGGGGCACACTGCAGGAGGGTGGGTGCACTGGGTGGTCAGGTTGGGTGCACTGGGTGTGGGTGCACTGGGTGTGGGTGCACTGGGTGTGGGTGCACTGGGTGTGAGTGCACTGGGTGTGGGTGCACTGGGTGTGGGTGCACTGGGTGTGGGTGCACTGGGTGGGTGCACTGGGTGTGGGTGCACTGGGTGTGGGTGCACTGGGTGTGGGTGCACTGGGTGTGAGTGCACTGGGTGTGGGTGCACTGGGTGTGGGTGCACTGGGTGTGAGTGCACTGGGTGTGGGTGCACTGGGTGTGGGTGCACTGGGTGTGGGTGCACTGGGTGTGGGTGCACTGGGTGTGAGTGCACTGGGTGTGGGTGCACTGGGTGTGGGTGCACTGGGTGTGGGTGCACTGGGTGTGGGTGCACTGGGTGTGGGTGCACTGGGTGGGTGCACTGGGTGTGGGTGCACTGGGTGGGTGCACTGGGTGTGGGCGCACTGGGTGTGAGTGCACTGGGTGTGAGTGCACTGGGTGTGAGTGCACTGGGTGTGGGTGCACTGGGTGTGAGCGCACTGGGTGTGGGCGCACTGGGTGTGGGCGCACTGGGTGTGGGCGCACTGGGTGTGGGTGCACTGAGTGTGGGTGCACTGGGTGTGAGCGCACTGGGTGTGGGTGCACTGGGTGTGGGTGCACTGGGTGTGGGCGCACTGGGTGTGAGCGCACTGGGTGTGGGTGCACTGGGTGTGGGTGCACTGGGTGTGGGTGCACTGGGTGTGAGCGCACTGGGTGTGGGCGCACTGGGTGTGGGTGCACTGGGTGTGAGTGCACTGGGTGTGGGTGCACTGGGTGTGGGTGCACTGGGTGTGGGTGCACTGGGTGTGAGTGCACTGGGTGTGAGTGCACTGGGTGTGGGTGCACTGGGTGTGAGTGCACTGGGTGTGGGTGCACTGGGTGTGGGTGCACTGGGTGTGGGTGCACTGGGTGGGTGCACTGGGTGTGGGTGCACTGGGTGTGGGTGCACTGGGTGTGGGTGCACTGGGTGGGTGCACTGGGTGTGGGTGCACTGGGTGTGGGTGCACTGGGTGTGGGTGCACTGGGTGTGGGTGCACTGGGTGTGAGTGCACTGGGTGTGGGTGCACTGGGTGTGGGTGCACTGGGTGTGGGTGCACTGGGTGGGTGCACTGGGTGTGGGTGCACTGGGTGGGTGCACTGGGTGTGGGCGCACTGGGTGTGAGTGCACTGGGTGTGAGTGCACTGGGTGTGAGTGCACTGGGTGTGAGTGCACTGGGTGTGGGTGCACTGGGTGTGAGTGCACTGGGTGTGAGCGCACTGGGTGTGGGCGCACTGGGTGTGGGCGCACTGGGTGTGGGCGCACTGGGTGTGGGTGCACTGAGTGTGGGTGCACTGGGTGTGAGCGCACTGGGTGTGGGCGCACTGGGTGTGGGTGCACTGGGTGTGGGCGCACTGGGTGTGAGCGCACTGGGTGTGGGTGCACTGGGTGTGGGTGCACTGGGTGTGGGTGCACTGGGTGTGAGCGCACTGGGTGTGGGCGCACTGGGTGTGGGTGCACTGGGTGTGGGTGCACTGGGTGTGAGCGCACTGGGTGTGGGTGCACTGGGTGTGGGTGCACTGGGTGTGAGTGCACTGGGTGTGGGTGCACTGGGTGTGAGTGCACTGGGTGTGAGTGCACTGGGTGTGGGTGCACTGGGTGTGGGTGCACTGGGTGTGGGTGCACTGGGTGTGGGTGCACTGGGTGGGTGCACTGGGTGTGGGTGCACTGGGTGTGGGTGCACTGGGTGTGGGTGCACTGGGTGTGAGTGCACTGGGTGGGTGCACTGGGTGTGGGTGCACTGGGTGTGGGTGCACTGGGTGTGGGTGCACTGGGTGTGAGTGCACTGGGTGTGGGTGCACTGGGTGTGAGTGCACTGGGTGTGGGTGCACTGGGTGTGGGTGCACTGGGTGTGGGTGCACTGGGTGTGGGTGCACTGGGTGGGTGCACTGGGTGTGGGTGCACTGGGTGTGAGTGCACTGGGTGTGAGTGCACTGGGTGTGGGTGCACTGGGTGTGAGTGCACTGGGTGTGGGTGCACTGGGTGTGGGTGCACTGGGTGGGTGCACTGGGTGTGGGTGCACTGGGTGTGGGTGCACTGGATGGGTGCACTGGGGGTGGGTGCACTGGGTGTGGGTGCACTGGGTGTGGGTGCACTGGGTGTGGGTGCACTGGGTGGGTGCACTGGGTGTGGGTGCACTGGGTGTGGGTGCACTGGGTGTGGGTGCACTGGGTGGTCAGGTTGGGTGCACTGGGTGTGGGTGCACTGGGTGTGGGTGCACTGGGTGTGGGTGCACTGGGTGTGGGTGCACTGGGTGTGAGTGCACTGGGTGTGGGTGCACTGGGTGGTCAGGTTGGGTGCACTGGGTGTGGGTGCACTGGGTGTGGGTGCACTGGGTGTGGGTGCACTGGGTGGGTGCACTGGGTGTGGGTGCACTGGGTGTGGGTGCACTGGGTGGGTGCACTGGGTGGTCAGGTTGGGTGCACAGCGACAAAGTGCGGACGGGTGGGTCTCGCTGCAGGGGGGTGGAGTGGAAACGAAAGCAACCCTGCATCAATGTTCAAATCAGCCCAATCCCTCCCTCTCTCGCTCTGTCTCTTTCTCCATTCCCTCTCTCCTTTTCTCTTTCTCTGTTTTCCCTCACTCTCTCTTCTCTCTCTCTCTTTCTCCATTCCCTCTCTTTTATGTCTCTCTCTTCTCTTCTCTCTCTTTCTCCAGTCCATCTCTCCTTTTCTCCCTATTCTCTCTCCCCTCTCTCTCTTCCCTCTGTCTCTCTCCTTTTCTCTCACTTTCGTTCTCTTTTCTCTTTCTCGCATGCTCACTCTTTTTCTCTCTTGCTCCATTCCGTCTCGCACTCTCTCTCTCTCCATTCCCTCTCTCCTTTTCTTGCTCGCTCTGATCTCTCCCCCTCTCTGTTCTCACGCTCTCTCGGTCTCTCTGTCCTCTCTTTCTCCAGTCAATCACTTCTTTTCTCTCCTTTCTTTTTTCTCTCACTCTCTCTTGCTCCATTACCTCTCTCCCTTTCTCTCTCTCTCGCTCTCTTTTTTCTCTTTCTCTCTCTTTCGGTCTCTCTCTCTCCTTTTCTCTCTCTCTTGCTCTCTCTTCTGTCTCCTCTCACTCTTTCCTCTGTCTCCTTTTCTCTCTCTCATCTCTCTTGCTCTGATCACTGTCTCGCTCTTCTCTTTCTCTTTCTCCATTCCTTCTCTCCATCTCTCTCCCTCTCTCCTTCTCTCTCTCTCTCTGTTTTCTCTCTCTCTCTCAGACGGTGACAAGAAGCCTGCCCTGGGTTAGACCTCAGGACCTGGCCCCCATGGCTCTAGCGACCAGATGTAAGAAACAGTTTGCACGTCGCAAACAGCAAATTTCGCTGTTTGCAACGTGCAAACTGCACTTTGCAATGCACAAAACCCGCTTTACGAGTCGCAATTAGGAAGGGGTGTCCCCTTCCTAATTGCAAGTCGCAGTGCAATGCCAGATTGCTTTGTGACCGCGAACGCAGTCGCAAACCAATCACAGTTTGCACCCATTTGAAATGGGTGGTAACCCATTCGCAAAAGGGAAGGCATCCCCATGGGACCCCTTCCTCATTGTGAATGGCCCTGAAGTCCTCTGGACCACTGCCTGCTCTGAAAAAATGAGACGAAAATGTTTCATTTTTTATTTTTTTAATGCATCTCGATTTCTTTAAAGAAAAACGTGCTGCATTACAACAAAAAAACCTGCTTTATCAAAAAGCAGTAACAGACATGGTGGTCTGCTGTCCACAGCAGGACACCATCCCTGTGAATGCCGCCACTCGCAAGGGGGTTGCGAATTGCGACCCACCTCATTAATATTAATGAGGTGGGCCTTTGCAACCCCCCTTGCGAGTTGCAGATGGTGTCAGGAACACCATCCTACATTCCAATTTGTGACTCGCAAAATTGCGAGTTGCTCTGACTCACAATTTGCAAGTCACAAATTGGAATATACCAACATCTGGCTCCCGGCCACAGGGGCCATTTGTGCACCGGGCAGTTCCCCTATGGGTTTGGGAAGCCCAGGGCTGCCCTGTCGCTCCCCCAGCTCCTGGAGGTTACATTCAGCAGGCAGGGGGAAGCTATAAGAGAGAGGGGGAAGGGGAATTCAGAGAGAAAGTGATCAGAGAGGGAGAAGAGAGAGAGAGAAGGAGCGAGAAAGGATGGATGGCAAGGGAGAGATTGCACGAGGAGAAGGAGGGTGCGAGCCTAGTTTGAGCATCTGTGCCAGGGCCGTGTTAGTTCCGGTCCAGCTCTGTCAAACTCCCCATCTCCGAACTTTTACAGCCCCTAATGTGTAGATTGTTCTCAGTTCCCAGCACTTTCCCAGAAGAGTATTACACCGTGTTCCCTGAGTACCTGGTAGCTCCCACATTTTTCCTGGAAACGGTGAATGTGTTACTTTTATGAGTGGATCTGGAGTCCATTCCTCTCCTTGCTGGAAGCTGGTCAGGTGTCTGTAGAAATCCGTCAATCAATCAATGGATTTGTAGAGCGCTTCTTGTCACCTGAGGGTATCCAGGCACTGAGAATTACAAAGCATTGCTGTAAGACATAAAGGGCAGTTAACACTTTCCTTCTCAGTCCAGCAGCATCTTCTCTGTACCCCTCCCCTTTCACACCACAGTTTCTAAGTACCCCCTGTCCCTCCAGCCCCCCACTTGGCTGTAAGACAGAAAGAAGAGTTCCACACTTTTCTTGCAGCCTATCTTGTCTCCTCTGGATGTCAGATTCCTTCTGACACAGGTGTCGTTTGGATTTCAAGGCTGTAGCCTCATTACTCAATAAACATTTCGGATTTTAAAGTCACCATTCTGTTTCCTTACTGATCAGTGACTCTTTGTCACAGGTGGAGTTGGTTCACACGATCAGCGCTGAGATGGGACAGCATCAAAGGGGTTTGCAGAAATATCAGCAAGTTTCTTGATCAGTGGGTTTTCCTTGTGATCTAGTCCAGTGGTTCCCAACCTTCTGAGTTCTATGGACTCCCATTTTATCATTACTGGAATCCTGGGACCCCCACTGAATCATTATTGGAATACAGGGACCCCAATGAGTCATTACTGAAAGCTGGGGACCTAATCTGTTAATATTATTTAATTTTCTAAGCAGTCGCGGACCCCCTGAGGAGGCTTCGCGGACCCCCAGGGGTCCCAGGACCACAGGTTGGGAACCACTGATCTAGTCCTTTGAAGAAGTCTTGTTGAGTTTTCAGAGATGGTCGTCCAATATCTCAATGCCTGGATCTCTGTGGAGGTCCGCCGTTCTTGTGAAGGAAGGAGCCCCTGCTGCTATCCGTAAGGCCTTGTTCTGTAGCGTCTGCAGAGGCTTACGATCCGCTGGCTGGCAACCGCTCCACACAAGTGAAGCACATGTCATTGTTGGTGGAATTATTGCGTTGATTGCACGCACCTTGCTATGCACAGGCATGGACCTAGACCTCAGAAGCAGGTACTAAGCAGCCAGTTTGTTTGATACTTTCTGACAAGTCTTCTCAATGTGGTTTCTCCATCTGAGCTTGAAGTCAAGTGTCACCCCTAGGTAGGAGCTGCTGTTTTCCCACTTTATCTCCTGTTTTATTGGGCAGAGTGTGGCTTAACCCCTCCCCATGTCCCTCCCTAGAATTTTGATTGGTTGAGAAACAATCAGGGGCCTGCCCATCCCTTTGTAAACCTCCCATCGCTTCTCCCACGAAGGGCGTATTTCTGACATGGTGGCCACAGGCAGCAGTGAACCGGCGGGAGCAGGTCGTCAGGCCAGAGGGGACCAAAGTGCTCCAGAAGGTGCACCATCGTCAGCCACAGCTTTTGAAATTTCAAAATGGGTTTGAAAATAATGATAGCGGTGAACAGTGGAGAAAAGTTGGGCAGTGGTGTGGCATAAAGAGTGAGTACGAATTTCACACGGCGAGTTAATCGAGCAAACCATAACCACTCATCCAGCGTTTTTACTCACCCAGGTTTTTAGGCTTATCCCCTGCCAGAAAACTTTGGGAAACTATGCAACATCTGTGCACATTTCAGACCAGTCTCACTATTGGCTAAAAAACCATGAGCACTAAAGGTAGTTCAGAAATTTGTCTGCGCAATGTTGCGCGGCCCACTGGTTTGTGGCTGCGTGGAGCATCTCCTTTCACTTCTACATTCTGTTTCCTTCTGCTTCTCCTTCCTGTGCCTTCTCGGCCGTGCGTGGTGACGTCAGTGCACTTGGATGGGCAGTGGGCAGCAGTATTAGTTACACAGGACTCACAGTATCATAGAGCAGGCAGAAGATGTGGATAGACCTTCAAGAGTCCCACAGCAGAGCTACCACTAACATGGCAAAGCCAATAGGACTGACCTACGCAAGAGCTATCGGCTCGGCCAATGTGTTTTAGCCATGTTGTTCACCAGCGTGCCTGCTGTTCAGCATGGATAAACGCTAGTGGCGTAGAGGAGCGTGGCATGGAGTGTCATGGAGTGGAATGGCGAAGAGTGGAGTACAGTGTTATCGAATGGAGTGGCAGAGAGTGTGGTGTATTGGAGTGGCATAGTGTGGAGTCGCATACAGTGGCATACACTGGAGTGGCATACAGTAGGGTGGCAGGGATGAGTGGTAGGAACTTCGAGTCTGAAAGACAGGTAGAGTGGCAGGTACTGGTAGCGTTTAAGACAGGGAGAGTGGCAGATACTGGGGGTGTGAGAGACAGGGAGAATGGCAGGTATTGGGAGTGTGACAAGCAGATTGAGTGGCAGGTATTGGGAGTGTGAAAGACAGATAGAGCGGCAGGTACTTGGGAGAGAGGAAGATATTGGGAGTGTGACAGAAAGGGAGAGTGGCAGGTTTTGGGAGTCTGAAAGACAGCTAGAGTATCACGTACTGGTAGTGTGAAAGACAGGGAGAGTGGCAGGTACTAGGAGTGTGACAGACAAGGAGAGTAGCAGTAGTGTGACAGACAGGGAGAGTGGCGGGTATGGCAGACATGGAGAGTGACAGGTATTGGGGGTGTGACAGACAGGAAGAGTGGCAGGTACTGGGAGAGTGACAGACAGGGAGAGTGGCAGGTATTGGGAGAGTGACAGACAGGGAGAGTGGCAAGTACTGGGAGAGTGACAGACATGGAGAGTGGCAGGTATTGGGAGCGTGACAGACAGGAAGAGTGACAGGTATTGGGAGTGCGACAGACAGGGAGAGTGGCGGGTATGGCAGACAGGGAGAGTGGCAGGTATTGGGAGTGTGACAGACAGGGAGAGTGGCAGGAGTGTGACAGGCAGGGAGAGTGGTGGGTATGGCAGACATGGAGATTGACAGGTATTGGGCGTGTGACAGACAGGGAGAGTGGCAGGAGTGTGACAGGCAGGGAGAGTGGCGGGTATGGCAGACATGGAGAGTGACAGGTATTGGGCGTGTGACAGACAGGGAGAGTGGCAGGAGTGTGACAGGCAGGGAGAGTGGCGGGTATGGCAGACATGTAGAGTGACAGGCATTGTGCTTGTGACAGACAGGGAGAGTGGCGGGTATTGGGCTTGTGACAGGCAGGGAGAGTGGCAGGTATGGCAGACATGGAGAGTGACAGGTATTGGGCGTGTGACAGACAGGGAGAGTGGCGGGTATTGGGCGTGTGACAGGCAGGGAGAGTGGCAGGTATGGCAGACATGGAGAGTGACAGGTATTGGGCGTGTGACAGACAGGGAGAGTGGCGGGTATTGAGAGTGTGACAGACAGGGAGAGTGGCAGGTACTGGGAGAGTGACAGACAGGGAGAGTGGCAGGTACTGGGAGAGGGAAAGACAAGGAGAGTGGCAGGTATTGGGAGAGTGCCAGACAGGGAGAGTCGCAGGTACTGGGAGAGTGACAGACAGGGAGAGAGGGAGGTATTGGGAGTGTGACAGACAGGGAGAGTGGTGGGTATTGGGCGTGTGACAGACACGGAGAGTGGCAGGTATTGGGCGTGTGACAGACAGGGAGAGTGGCAGGTATTGGGAGTGGGGCAGACAGGGAGAGTGGCAGGTATTGGGAGTGGGGCAGACAGGGAGAATGGCGGGTATGGCAGATATGGAGAGTGACAGGTATTCGGTGTGTGACAGACAGGGAGAGTGACGGGTATTGAGAGCGTGACAGACAGTGAGGGTGGCAGGTACTGGGAGAGTGACAGACAGGGAAAGTGGCAGATATTGGGAGAGTGACGGACAGGGAGAGTGGCAGGTACTGTGCGAGTGACAGACAGGGAGAGTGGTAGGTACTGGGAGAGTGACAGACAGGTAGAGTGGCAGGTATTGGGAGTGTCACAGACAGGGAGAGTGGCAGTTACTGGGAGAGTGACAGACAGGGAGAGTGGCAGGTACTGGGAGAGTGACAGACATGGAGAGTGGCAGGTATTGTGAGCGTGACAGACAGGGAGAGTGACAGGTATTGGGAGTGCGACAGACAGGGAGAGTGGCGAGTATGGCAGACAGGGAGAGTGGCAGGTATTGGGAGTGTGACAGACAGGGAGAGTGGCAGGAGTGTGACAGGCAGGGAGAGTGGCGGGTATGGCAGACATGGAGAGGGACAGGTATTGGGCCTGTGACAGACAGGGAGAGTGGCAGGAGTGTGACAGGCAGGGAGAGTGGCGGGTATGGCAGACATGGAGAGTGACAGGTATTGGGCGTGTGACAGACAGGGAGAGTTGCAGGTATGGCAGACATGGAGAGTGACAGGTATTGGGCATGTGACAGACAGGGAGAGTGGAGGGCATTGGGCGTGTGACAGGCAGGGAGAGTGGCAGGTAAGGCAGACATGGAGAGTGACAGGTATTGGGCGTGTGACAGACAGGGAGAGTGGCGGGTATTGGGAGTGTGACAGACAGGGAGAGTGGCAGGTACTGGGAGAGTGACAGACAGGGAGAGTGGCAGGTACTGGGAGAGTGACAGACAGGGAGGGTGGCAGGTACTGGGAGAGTGACAGACAGGGAGAGTGGCAGATATTGGGAGGGTGACAGACAGGGAGAGTGGCAGGTACTGTGAGAGTGACAGACAGGGAGAGTGGCAGGTATTGGGAGTGGGGCAGACAGGGAGAGTGGCAGGTATTGGGAGTGGGGCAGACAGGGAGAATGGCAGGTATGGCAGATATGGAGAGTGACAGGTATTGGGTGTGTGACAGACAGGGAGAGCGGCGGGTATTGGGAGCGTGACAGACTGGGAGGGTGGCAGGTACTGGGAGAGTGACAGACAGGGAGAGTGGCAGATATTGGGAGGGTGACAGACAGGGAGAGTGGCAGGTACTGTGAGAGTGACAGACAGGGAGGGTGGCAGGTACTGGGAGAGTGACAGACAGGTAGAGTGGCAGGTATTGGGAGTGTGACAGACAGGTAGAGTGGCAGGTATTGGGAGTGTGACAGACAGGGAGAGTAGCAGCTATTGGGAGTGGAACAGACAGGGAGAGTGGTGGGTATGGCAGACAGGGAGAGTGGCAGATATTGGGAGTGTGACAGACAGGGAGAGTGGCACATATGGCAGACAGGGAGAGTAACAGGTATTGGGCGTGTGACAGACAGGGAGAGTGGCAGCTATTGGGAGTGGGACAGGCAGGGAAAGTGGCAGGTATTGGGAGTGTGACAGACAAGAATGGTGTCAGGTATTGGGAGTGTGACAGACAGGGAGAGTGGCAGATATTGGGAGTGGAACAGACAGGGAGAGTGGCGAGTATGGCAGACAGGGAGAGTTGCAGATATTGGGCATGTGACAGGCAGGGAGAGTGGCAGGTACTGGGAGAGTGACAGACAGGGAAAGTGGCAGGTATTGGGAGTGTCACAGACAGGGAGAGTGGCAGTTACTGGGAGAGTGACAGGGAGAGTGGCAGGTACTGGGAGAGTGACAGATATGGAGAGTGGCAGGTATTGTGAGCGTGACAGACAGGGAGAGTGACAGGTATTGGGAGTGCGACAGACAGGGAGAGTGGCGAGTATGGCAGACAGGGAGAGTGGCAGGTATTGGGAGTGTGACAGACAGGGAGAGTGGCAGGAGTGTGACAGGCAGGGAGAGTGGTGGGTATGGCAGACATGGAGAGTGACAGGTATTGGGCGTGTGACAGACAGGGAGAGTGGCAGGAGTGTGACAGGCAGGGAGAGTGGCGGGTATGGCAGACATGGAGAGTGACAGGTATTGGGCCTGTGACAGACAGGGAGAGTGGCAGGAGTGTGACAGGCAGGGAGAGTGGCGGGTATGGCAGACATGGAGAGTGACAGGTATTGGGCGTGTGACAGACAGGGAGAGTTGCAGGTATGGCAGACATGGAGAGTGACAGGTATTGGGCATGTGACAGACAGGGAGAGTGGAGGGCATTGGGCGTGTGACAGGCAGGGAGAGTGGCAGGTAAGTCAGACATGGAGAGTGACAGGTATTGGGCGTGTGACAGACAGGGAGAGTGGCGGGTATTGGGAGTGTGACAGACAGGGAGAGTGGCAGGTACTGGGAGAGTGACAGACAGGGAGAGTGGCAGGTACTGGGAGAGTGACAGACAGGGAGAGTGGCAGGTATTGGGAGCGTGCCAGACAGGGAGAGTGGCAGGTACTGGGAGAGTGACAGACAGGGAGAGTGGGAGGTATTGGGAGTGTGACAGACAGGGAGAGTGGCGGGTATTGGGCATGTGACAGACAGGGAGAGTGGCAGGTATTGGGAGTGGGGCAGACTGGGAGAGTGGCAGGTATTGGGAGTGGGGCAGACAGGGAGAATGGCGGGTATGGCAGATATGGAGAGTGACAGGTATTGGGTGTGTGACAGACAGGGAGAGCGGCGGGTATTGGGAGCGTGACAGACTGGGAGGGTGGCAGGTACTGGGAGAGTGACAGACAGGAGAGTGGCAGATATTGGGAGAGTGACAGACAGGGAGAGTGGCAGGTACTGTGAGAGTGACAGACAGGGAGGGTGGCAGGTACTGGGAGAGTGACAGACAGGTAGAGTGGCAGGTATTGGGAGTGTGACAGACAGGTAGAGTGGCAGGTATTGGGAGTGTGACAGACAGGGAGAGTAGCAGCTATTGGGAGTGGAACAGACAGGGAGAGTGGTGGGTATGGCAGACAGGGAGAGTGGCAGATATTGGGAGTGTGACAGACAGGGAGAGTGGCACATATGGCAGACAGGGAGAGTAACAGGTATTGGGCGTGTGACAGACAGGGAGAGTGGCAGCTATTGGGAGTGGGACAGGCAGGAAGAGTGGCGAGTATGGCAGACAGGGAGAGTTGCAGATATTGGGCATGTGACAGGCAGGGAGAGTGGCAGGTACTGGGAGAGTGACAGACAGGGAACGTGGCAGGTATTGGGAGTGGGACAGACATGGAGAGTGGTGGGTATGACAGACGGGGAGAGTGGCAGGTATTGGGACTGTGACAGACAAGGATGGTGTCAGGTATTGGGAGTGTGACAGACATGGAGAGTGGCAGATGTAGGGAATGAAACAGGGAGATTGGCAGGTATTGGGAGTGGGGCAGACTGGGAGAGTGGCAGGTATTGGGAGTGGGGCAGACAGGGAAAGCGGCGGGTATTGGGAGCGTGACAGACTGGGAGGGTGGCAGGTACTGGGAGAGTGACAGACAGGGAGAGTGGCAGATATTGGGAGAGTGACAGACAGGGAGAGTGGCAGGTATTGGGAGTGGGGCAGACTGGGAGAGTGGCAGGTATTGGGAGTGGGGCAGACAGGGAGAATGGCGGGTATGGCAGATATGGAGAGTGACAGGTATTGGGTGTGTGACAGACAGGGAAAGCGGCGGGTATTGGGAGCGTGACAGACTGGGAGGGTGGCAGGTACTGGGAGAGTGACAGACAGGGAGAGTGGCAGATATTGGGAGAGTGACAGACAGGGAGAGTGGCAGGTAATGTGAGAGTGACAGACAGGGAGGGTGGCAGGTACTGGGAGAGTGACAGACAGGTAGAGTGGCAGGTATTGGGAGTGTGACAGACAGGTAGAGTGGCAGGTATTGGGAGTGTGACAGACAGGGAGAGTAGCAGCTATTGGGAGTGGAACAGACAGGGAGAGTGGTGGGTATGGCAGACAGGGAGAGTGGCAGATATTGGGAGTGTGACAGACAGGGAGAGTGGCACATATGGCAGACAGGGAGAGTAACAGGTATTGGGCGTGTGACAGACAGGGAGAGTGGCAGCTATTGGGAGTGGGACAGGCAGGGAAAGTGGCAGGTATTGGGAGTGGGACAGACAAGAATGGTGTCAGGTATTGGGAATGTGACAGACAGGGAGAGTGGCAGATATTGGGAGTGGAACAGACAGGGAGAGTGGCGAGTATGGCAGACAGGGAGAGTTGCAGATATTGGGCATGTGACAGGTAGGGAGAGTGGCAGGTACTGGGAGAGTGACAGACAGGGAAAGTGGCAGGTATTGGGAGTGGGACAGACATGGAGAGTGGTGGGTATGACAGACGGGGAGAGTGGCAGGTATTGGGACTGTGACAGACAAGGATGGTGTCAGGTATTGGGAGTGTGACAGACATGGAGAGTGGCAGATGTAGGGAATGAAACAGGGAGATTGGCAGGTATTGGGAGTGGGACAGACAGGGAGAGTGGCGGGTATGGCAGTCAGGGAGAGTATTGGGTGTATTGGGTGTGTGACAGACAGGGAGAGTGGCAGCTATTGGGACTGGGGCAGACAGGGAGACTGGCGGGTATTGGGAGTGTGACAGACAGGGAGAGTGGCAGGTATTGGGCGTGTGACAGACAGGGAGAGTGGCGGGTATTGGGCGTGTGACGGACAGGGAGAGTGGCAGATATAGGGAATGAAACAGGGAGGCTGACAAGTGTGACAGGGGCAGGAGACTGTGATTGTGGCATGAAGTTGAAGCCTGACAGAGACAGACAGACGTGCAGGCATTGGGAATGTGACATGGACTACAGACGAGAGTGTTGCAAGGATAGGGAAGGTCAAAAAGAGGGAGCGTCATTAGGACTGTGACAGAGATGGAGAGAGAGGGGGAGGCACTGGGATTGTGAGAGGATTCAGGAGTGTGAGAGGATTCAGGAGTGTGACAGGATTCAGGAGTGTGACAGGATTCATGAGTGTGAGAGGTTTCAGGACTGTGGGGAAGGGGAGGGATGGGACTCTGGGGTAAGGTGGGAGAAAGATAGAGATGGGGAGTGAGGCAGGGGTCATGAGGATGTCTGGAGATGTACTAGTGACAGGATTTTGGAAGTGACAGCATTTGTGGTGGTCCTAGGGACTGGAAACCTCTAGTTTGGACCCTTTTGAACTACCTGACACCTGTCATAGAGGGGCATAGATTGGAGCGGCATAGCGTTTCATAGAAAGAAGTGCTGTGGAGTGTTTTAGAGTGGCACCGATTGTCAAAGAGTGGCGTAAAGTGGCGTAGAGTGTAGTAGATTGGAGTGGTATAGTGTGTAGTAGAGTGGAGTGGTATAGAATGTAGTAGAGTGGCATAGAATGTCGTGGAGTGGCGTAGAGTGTCGTAGATTGGAGTGTCGAACAGTGGAGTGGTGTAGAGTAATTGTCGGTAGAGTGTTGTAGAGGACATAGAATGGCATAGAATGTCAGAGTGGAGTGTCGTAGAGTGGAGCAAAGTGGAATAGAGTGTAGAAGTGGAGTGGCATAGAGTGTTGTCGAGTGACAAGGTGTCATAGAGTGGCATGGAGTGGCGTAGAGAAAAGTGGCCTAGACTAAAGTGGCATTGAGTGTCGTAGATTACAGTGACCTAGAGTGGAGTGGCATAGAGTGTTGTAGAGTACAGTGACCTAGAGTGCAGTGGCATAGAGTGTTGCAGAGTAGAGTTGCAGTGGAGTCTTGTAGAGTGGCGTGGAGGTGAGTGGCATAGAGTGTTGTAGAGTGACATGTAAGAGTGAATTAAAGTGGTACGAAGTGTAGCAGAGTGGAGTGGCATAGAGTATTGTAGAGAGACACAGAGAAGAGTGGCATAGTGTAGGAGGCTGGCCTGGCTTGTAGTGGGTACCAGGGGTACTTACACCTTGTGGCAGGTCCAGTTATCCCTTATTAGTGTAGAAGAGGTGTTTCTAGCAGCTTAGGCTGATAGAAGGTAGCTATGGCAAAGCAGCTTAGCCTGAACTAGGAGACATGTAAAGCTCCTACTATACCACTGGTGTCATATGCACAATATCATAAGAAAACACAATACACAGAAGTACTAAAAATAAAGGTACTTTATTTTTATGACAATATGCCAAAAGTATCTCAGTGAGTACCCTCAGTATGAGGATAAGTTATATACACAAGATATATATACACGAACCAAAATTTGGTAAGTAGTAGCAAGAAAAGTAATGCAAGCAGTGTAAAGTTACAGTAGATTGCAATAGGAGCACATAGGTATAGGGGCAACACAAACCATATACTCCAAAAGTGGAATGCGAACCACGAATGGACCCCAAACCTATGTGAGCTTGTAGAGGGTCGCTGGGACTGTAAGAAAACAGTGAGGGTTAGAAAAATAGCCCACCCCAAGACCCTGAAAGGTAGGTGTAAAGTGAACCTACAACCCCCAGAGAGAACAGAAGTCGTGATAGGGGGATTCTGCAGGAAGAACAAACACCAGCAATGCAACAACAGTGGATTTCCGGACCTGAGTACCTGTAAGACAAGGGGACCAAGTCCACTAGTCGCAACAGTGTCGAGAGTGGGCAGGAGCCCAGGAAATGCCAGCTGAGGGTGCAAGGAAGCTGTCACCTGATGGAAGAAGCTTGGAGTTCTGCAAGAAAGAAGAGAGCTGGGAACTTCTCCTTTGGAGGATGGATGTCCCACGTCGTGATAAAGCTTGCAGAGGTGTTCCCACGCAGAAAGACTGCAAACAAGCCTTGCTAGTTGCAAGGGTTGCGGTAGAGGTTTTTGGGTGCTGCTGTGGCCCAAGAGGGACCAGGATATCGCCACTTGGAGGAGGAGACAGAGGGGGTGTCCAGCAACTCAGGGAGCCCTCACAAAAGCAGGCAGCACCCGCAGAAGTACCTGAACAGGCACTTAGAAGAAAAGTGAACCGGAGTCCACCCAAAGTCACAAAAGGGAGTCCCACGACGCCGGAGGACAACTCAGAAGGTTGTGTACTGTAGGAAGGAGTGTCGGGGACCCAGGCTTGGCTGTGCACAAAGGAAATCCTGGAAGAGTGCACAGGAGCCAGAGCAGCTACAATTCAGGCGGTTCCCAGCAATGCAGTCGAGCGCGGGGAGGTAAGGACTTACCTCCACCAAACTTGGACTGAAGAGTCACTGGACTGTGGGAGTCACTTGGACAGAGTTGCTGAGTTCCAGGGACCACGCTCGTCGTGCTAAGAGGGGACCCAGAGGACCAGTGATGCAGTCTTTTGGTGCCTGCCATTGCAGGGGGAAGATTCTGTCGACCCACTGGAGATTTCTTCAGAGCTACTGGTGAAGGGAGGAGGCAGGCTACCCCCAGAGCACGCACCACCTGGAAACAGTCGAGAAAGCCGGCAGGATGAGGCGATTCAAGGTTGCTAGTAGTCGTCTTGCTACTTTGTTGCGGTTTTGCAGGCGTCCTGAGCAGTCAGCGGTCGATCCTTTGGCAGAAGGTGAAGAGGGAGATACAGATGAACTCTGATGAGCTCTTGCATTCGTTATCTGGTGAGATCCCCAAATCAGAGACCCTAAATAGCCAGAAAAGGAGTTTTGGCTACCAAGAGAGGTAAGAGCCTATCAGAAGGAGCCTCTGACGTCACCTGCTGGCACTGGCCACTCAGAGCAGTCCAGTGTGCCACAGACACCTCTGTTTCCAAGATGGCAGAGGTCTGGGACACACTGGAGGAGCTCTGGGCACCTCCCGTGGGAGGTGCAGGTCAGGGGAGTGGTCACTCCCCTTTCCTTTGTCCAGTTTCGCACCAGAGCAGGGCTGGGGGATCCCTGAACCGGTGTAGACTGGCTTATGCAGAGATGGGCACCATCTGTGCCCATCAAAGCATTTCCAGAGGCTGGGGGATGCTACTCCTCCCCAGCCCTGACACCTTTTTCCAAAGGGAGAGGGTGTAACACCCTCTCTCTGAGGAAATCCTTTGTTCTGCCTTCCTGGGCCAGGGCTGCCTGGACCCCAGGAGGGCAGCAACCTGTCTGAGGGGTTGGCAGCAGCAGCAGCTGCAGTGCAAACCCCGGGAAAGGTAGTTTGGCAGTACCCGGGTTCTGTGCTAGAGACCCGGGGGATCATGGAATTGTCACCCCAATGCCAGAATGGCATTAGGGTGACAATTCCATGATCTTAGACATGTTACATGGCCATGTTCGGAGTTACCATTGTGACGCTATACATAGGTAGTGACCTAGGTATAGTGCACGCATGTAATGGTGTCCCCGCACTCACAAAGTCCGGGGAATTTGCCCTGAACAATGTGGGGGCACCTTGGCTAGTGCCAGGGTGCCCACACACTAAGTAGCATTGCACCCAACCTTCACCAGGTGAAGGTTGGACATATAGGTGATTTATAAGTTACTTAAGTGCAGTGGTAAATGGCTGTGAAATAACGTGTGCATTATTTCACTCAGGCTGCACTGGCAGGCCTGTGTAAGAATTGTCAGAGCTCCCTATGGGTGGCAAAAGAAATGCTGCAGCCCATAGGGATCTCCTGGAACCCCAATACCCTGGGTACCTCAGTACCATATACTAGGGAATTATATGGGTGTTCCTGTCTGCCAATGTGAATTGGTAAATTTAGTCACTAGCCTGTTAGTGACAAATTTGGAGAGCAGAGAGAGCCTAACCACTGAGGTTCTGGTTCGCAGAGCCTCAGTGAGACAGTTGGGCATCACACAGAGAACACATATAGGCCACAAACTTATGAGCACCGGGGTCCTGGCTAGCAGGGTCCCAGTGACACATAACAAACATACTGACAACATAGGGTTTTCACTATGAGCACTGGGTCCTGGCTAGCAGGATCCCAGTGAGACAGTGAAAACACCCTGACATATACTCACAAACAGGCCAAAAGTGGGGGTAACAAGGCTAGAAAGAGGCTACTTTCTCACACATAGAGTATCAGAGTGGAGGGCAGTGTGGTGTTGCAGAATGGAGGGGAGTGGCATAGGGTGTTATAGAGTGGAGTGTCAGAGTGTATTAAAGTGGTGGGGAGTGTAGCAGAGTGGAGTGTCATAGAGTGGAGGGGCGTAGAGAAGAGTAGATTAGCCTAAAGCAAAGTGGCATAGAGTGTCATAGAGTACAGTGAGATAGAGTGGAGTGGCATAGAGTGTTGCAGAGTAGAGTTGCAGTGGAATGTTGCAGAGTGGCGTGTAGGGGAGTGACATAGAGTGTTGTAGAGTGGCATGTCAGAGTGAATTAAAGTAGTGCGGAGTGTAGCAGAGTGGAGTGGCATAGAGTGTCATAGAGAGGCATTGAGTGGCATAGAGTAGCAGAGTGGAGTGGCATATAGTGGAGTGGCATAGACTATTGTAGAGTGGCATAGAGAGGAGTGGCATAGAGTATCAGAGTGGAGGGCAGTGGAGTGTCGCAGAATGGAGGGGAGTGGCATGGAGTGTTATAGAGTCGAGTGTCAGAGTGTATTGAAGTGGTGCGGAGTGTAGCTGAGTGGAGTGCCATAGAGTGTCGTAGATAGGCATAGAGTGTCATAGAGAGGAGTGGGATAGAGTATCAGAGTGGAGTGTCATAGAGTGGAGTGGCGTAGAGAACAGTAGAGTAGCCTAAAGTAAAGTGGCATAGAGTGTCATAGAGTAAAGTGACCTAGAGTGGAGTGGCATAGAGTGTCGTAGAGAGGCATGAAGTGGCATAGAGTGGAGTGGCATAGAGTGTTGCAGATTAGAGTTGCAGTGGAGTGTTGCAGAGTGGCGTGGAGGGGAGTGGCATAGAGTGTTGTAGAGTGGCATGTCAGAGTGAATTAAAGTGGGGCAGAGTGTGGCAGACTGGAGTGGCATAGAGTATCAAAGTGGAGGGCTGTGGAGTGTCGAAGAATGGAGGGGAGTGCATAGAGTGTTATAGAGTGGAGTGTCAGAGTGAATTAAAGTGGTGCGGAGTGTGGCAGAGTGGAGTGGCATAGAGTATTGTAGAGAGACATAGAGAGGAGTGGCATAGAGTATCAGAGTGGAGGGCAGTAGAGTGTTGCAGAATGGAGGGGAGTGGAATGGAGTGTTATAGAGTGGAGTGTCAGAGTGTATTAAAGTGGTGTGGAGGGTAGCAGAGTGGAGTGGCATAGAGTGTCATAGAGAGGCATGAAGTGGCATAGAGGGGAGTGGCATAGAGTGTCATAGAGAGGCATGAAGTGGCATAGAGGGGAGTGGCATAGAGGCCCTCATTCTGACCCTGGCGGTCTTTGACCGCCAGGGCGGAGGACCGCGGGAGCACCGCCGACAAGCCGGCGGTGCTTCAATGGGGATTCCGACCGCGGCGGTAAAGCCGCGGTCGGACCGGCACCACTGGCGGGGTCCCGCCAGTGTACCGCGGCCCCATTGAATCCTCCGCGGCGGCGCAGCTTGCTGCACCGCCGCGGGGATTCTGACCCCCCCTACCGCCATCCAGATCCCGGCGGTCGGACCGCCGAGATCCGGATGGCGGTAGGGGGGGTCGCGGGGCCCCTGGGGGCCCCTGCAGTGCCCATGCCACTGGCATGGGCATTGCAGGGGCCCCCGTAAGAGGGCCCCTAAATGTATTTCACTGTCTGCTGCGCAGACAGTGAAATACGCGACGGGTGCAACTGCACCCGTCGCACAGCTTCCACTCCGCCGGCTCGATTCCGAGCCGGCTTCATCGTGGAAGCCTCTTTCCCGCTGGGCTGGCTGGCGGTCTGAAGGAGACCGCCCGCCAGCCCAGCGGGAAAGTCAGAATTACCGCCGCGGTCTTTCGACCGCGGAACGGTAACCTGACGGCGGGACTTTGGCGGGCGGCCTCCGCCGCCCGCCAAGGTCAGAATGAGGGCCAGAGTGTCATAGAGTACAGCGAGCTAGGGTGGAGTGGCATAGAGTGTTGCAGAGTATAGTTGCAGTGGAGTGTTGCAGAGTGGCATGGAGGGGGGTTGCATAGAGTGTTGTAGAGTGGCATGTCAGAGTGAATTAAAGTGGTTTGGAGTGTAGCAGAGTGTAGTGGCATAGAGTGTCATAGAGAGGCATAGAGTGGCATAGAATATCAGAGTGGAGTGGCATATAGTGGAGTGGCATAGACTATTGTAGAGTGGCATAGAGAGGAGTGGCATAGAGTATCAGAGTGGAGGGCAGTGGAGTGTCGCAGAATGGAGGGGAGTGGCATAGAGTGTTATAGAGTGGAGTGTCAGAGAGTATTAAAGTGGTGCGGAGTGTAGCAGAGTGGAGTGGCATAGAGTGTCATAGAGAGGCATGAAGTGGCATAGAGGGGAGTGGCATAGAGTGTCATAGAGAGGCATGAAGTGGAATAGAGGGGAGTGGCATAGAGTGTCATAGAGTACAGTGACCTAGAATGGAGTGGCATAGAGTGTCATAGAGTACAGTGAGATAGAGTGGAGTGGCATAGAGTGTTGTAGAGTAGAGGTGCAGTGGAGTGTTGCAGAGTGGCATGGAGGGGAGTGGCATAGAGTGTTATAGAGTGGAGTGTCAGAGTATATTGAAGTGGTGCGGAGTGTAGTAGAGCGGAGTGGCATAGAGTGTAGTAGAGAGGCATAGAGTGTCATAGAGAGGAGTGGCATAGAGTATCAGAGTGGAGGGCAGTGGGGTGTCGCAGAATGGAGGGGAGTGGCATAGGGTGTTATAGAGTGGAGTGTCAGAGTGCATTGAAATGGTGCGGAGTGTAGCACAGTGGAGATGCATAGAGTGTCATAGAGAGGAGTGGCATAGAGTATCAGAGTGGAGTGGCATAGAGTGGAGGGGCGTACAGAAGAGTAGATTAGCCTAAAGCAAAGCGGCATAGAGTGTTGTAGAGTACAGCGACCTAGAGTAGAGTGGCATAGAGTGTTGTAGAGTACAGTGGCATAGAGTGGAGTGGCATAGAGTGTTGTAGAGTACAGTGGCATAGAGTGAGTGGCATAGAGTGTTGTAGAGTAGAGTGGCATGGAGTGGAGCGACATAGATTGTCGCACAGTTGAGTGGCACAGAGTGGAGTGGCTTAGAGTGCCCTAGAGTGTCGTAAAGTGGAGTTAATTAAACTCCTCCCCACCCTCCCTAGTTTGGAAGAGGCACAAGGCTACACCACAGAACCTGTCTGCACAGATCCTTCTCTTGAGCCAGCATTGAACTCCTCATGCCTGCTCCTCAAAGCCCGCCTCTTCTGGGCTGCCTTTCATTTGAGCAAGATGCCTTCAATGCCCCTTTCCAACAACCAATGTGCACCTCCCTTCAAGGTGGTTGCAAAGAAGCTCTTTCTGGTAGAACCTAGAACGCCCCGGTTCCTCTTCCCGTTTCCTGTCCCCAAACTAGTCAAGGGAAGTCGTCAGTCAGCAATCCTAACACTGAGGCTCGAAGGTCTCACCGGTGGGAAGCCCTCGGTTCACTTTGGTGAGAAATCCTGGCACAGACATGGTTGTTTCTGCCTCAGATTTTTACCAGGTTTGCAGACAACGTTCATGTATTCCACGGTCTGGCTCTGGGACCGGTTTCAGGGAGTTTCTAACTTTTGCTCCAATCTGTCCATTAGTCTTCAGTGAGATCCTATTGTCTCCGAACTGGTAAAATGTTTCCTGTGTATGTCGGTTTGAATACAGGATTTTGAATGCGCTAACTTTTCTTTTTCCTGCAAATGGAAACATCCGGTAAACATATGGAGACCTATCACAGTTCGACAAACATTTATATCAAGAGCTGAAACTATTTTCCCAATGTCAAGGACTCACATGCGTATTTTAGTACCACATTTCAGAAACAATTTAGCCATGATTCTGTCATGGAATCCCAAACATATCATAAACACATCAGCGCCATCTGAGTTTATCATTACTGCCTCATAACCCTCATTAGCAGCGTGTACCAACGAACGACCTTCTGCTTCTTTGTGTATGGTTCTTCGTGTGCACTGTTGCGATCAGCACTTCGTGGCTCCCTTCAGATGTGATTTTGTACCATTTACCTTCACAGTTTTTGAACAGTGTTTTATTCTCAAGTTTCACAAAATACTCTAATTTCCTCCATTTGTTAACCAGAAATACGCCAAGAGTTGTTTTATTCCTCGTGTGGCTTAGGAATTTCCTCCAGTGCCTAACAATCTGTGAAGGTGAGATGCTCTGTAACTGGTGCCCGAGTCCTTCCCCTCTGATTGTCCTTTCACTGTTCTTCACAGACGTCTCATTATATCTCTCAAACACAACATCGATTCTTTGACTCCTATTTCCTTCCCGCAAACCATGGACAAGACAGACATAGCGCCCTCACTAAAGTTTGATTCCTCTCCTTTTACTCTCTGAACAAGACCTATACCATCAATCAGCATGGCTGAATTTCCAGGTATTTCCTCCGCAGGTGTAACGTTTTTCTGCAGGCATGTTGCTAAACCAGCTTTGTTTGTCTTTTGCAACAGACCTCCTAGAGTTGCTAAAGCCCGTGGTAAAGGTCCTGATGGATGAGAGAGTACACCCGCCATTTGAAGGTTCCACTTCTGCGCTGTCACAATGATTCAACCAAATGCTCCTCCTACCTCACATACAATGATCATCACTGAGCCATCCGTGGCCCACATTGGTGGACCAGGGAACCCAGCTGCAGGTGACTGACAACAGTGGAGGGGTCAGTGGACAGCTCCCCCTGGCAGGCCTGTCCCTCCAGCGCTGTCAGTCCTTCACAGCCGTGCGAGCTGGCCGTACTTCTGCTCAGTAAAGCAGGGTGCACATGGTGTGCGCCCTCGGTCAAATAACACAGGGCTCATCCCGCCTCACAGTGGACCCTCATCATACACGTATGACCGCTGTGTGTTCAAAAAAGCCAAACCTCAAAAATCACCAGAAACTCACTAGAGCAAACTCAGGGCCGGGAGCCTGAAGTTAACCCCGGAGAGGACGTTATCCAGGCCAAGAAGTGCATGATTTATTAACTAATAACAGAGAGCCTTCCCAGCTGAAATGTTTATTTCATTATAGTCTTACCTTAAACAGCCCTGACAAGTTTCCTAGATCCATGCGTGATGTGCTGCTCCACTCCCGGTCTTTTCTTTGAATTCTGGGACTTGTAGTCTTGATTCTTCCATTATAAAACAGGACTAAAAGTCCCAGAATTCAAAGTAAAATCTCTGGACAGAAGCAGATCATCACCCATGGACCTGGGAAACTTGTCAGCTGTGCCTTAACTGGTAATAAAGTGATTATAACCTCCACTGTCTTCATGCCTTTGTGTGACGTGGAAGGTCCATGAATTTAACTCTATATCTGAGGGAGAGTCAAGGGTGCCCTCAGTGAGTGAGAGTCAAGGGTGCCCCTCAGTGAGTGAGAGTCAAGGGTGCCCTCAGTGAGTGAGAGTCAAGGGTGCCCCTCAGTGAGTGAGAGTCAAGGGTGCCCCTCGGTGAGTGAGAGTCTAGGGTGCCCCTTGGTGAGTGAGAGTCAAGGGTGCCCCTCGGTGAGTGAGAGTCAAGGGTGCCCCTCGGTGAGTGAGAGTCTAGGGTGCCCCTCGGTGAGTGAGAGTCAAGGGTGCCCCTCGGTGAGTGAGAGTCTAGGGTGCCCCTCAGTGAGTGAGAGTCTAGGGTGCCCCTCAGTGAGTGAGAGTCAAGGGTGCCCTCGGTGAGTGAGAGTCAAGGGTGCCCCTCGGTGAGTGAGTCTCGGGTGCCCCTCAGTGAGTGAGAGTCAAGGGTGCCCCTCGGTGAGTGAGTCAAGGGTGCCCTCAGTGAGTAAGAGTCAAGGGTGCCCCTCAGTGAGTGAGAGTCAAGGGTGCACCTCGGTGAGTGAGATTCTAGGGTGCCCATCAGTGAGTGAGAGTCAAGGGTGCCCCTCGGTGAGTGAGTCTAGGGTGCCCCTCGGTGAGTGAGAGTCTAGGGTGCCCCTCGGTGAGTGAGAGTCTAGGGTGCCCCTCGGTGAGTGAGAGTCAAGGGTGCCCCTCGGTGAGTGAGAGTCTAGGGGGCCCCTCGGTGAGTGAGAGTCTAGGGTGCCCCTCGGTGAGTGAGAGTCAAGGGTGCCCCTCAGTGAGTGAGAGTCAAGGGTGCCCCTCGGTGAGTGAGAGTCTAGGGTGCCCCTCGGTGAGTGAGAGTCTAGGGTGCCCCTCAGTGAGTGAGAGTCAAGGGTGCCCCTCGGTGAGTGAGAGTCAAGGGTGCCCCTCGGTGAGTGAGTCTAGGGTGCCCCTCAGTGAGTGAGAGTCTAGGGTGCCCCTCGGTGAGTGAGAGTCTAGGGTGCCCCTCGGTGAGTGAGAGTCAAGGGTGCCCCTCGGTGAGTGAGAGTCTAGGGTGCCCCTCGGTGAGTGAGAGTCAAGGGTGCCCCTCGGTGAGTGAGTCTAGGGTGCCCCTCGGTGAGTGAGAGTCAAGGGTGCCCCTCGGTGAGTGAGAGTCTAGGGTGCCCCTCGGTGAGTGAGTCTAGGGTGCCCCTCAGTGAGTGAGAGTCAAGGGTGCCCCTCGGTGAGTGAGAGTCTAGGGTGCCCCTCGGTGAGTGAGAGTCAAGGGTGCCCCTCGGTGAGTGAGAGTCTAGGTTGCCCTTCAGTGAGTTAGTCTAGGGTGCCCTCAGTGAGTGAGAGTCAAGGGTGCCCCTCAGTGAGTGAGAGTCAAGGGTGCCCCTCAGTGAGTGAGAGTCAAGGGTGCCCCTCAGTGAGTGAGAGTCAAGGGTGCCCTCGGTGAGTGAGAGTCAAGGGTGCCCCTCGGTGAGTGAGTCTCGGGTGCCCCTCAGTGAGTGAGAGTCAAGGGTGCCCCTCGGTGAGTGAGTCAAGGGTGCCCTCAGTGAGTAAGAGTCAAGGGTGCCCCTCAGTGAGTGAGAGTCAAGGGTGCACCTCGGTGAGTGAGATTCTAGGGTGCCCATCAGTGAGTGAGAGTCAAGGGTGCCCCTCGGTGAGTGAGTCTAGGGTGCCCCTCGGTGAGTGAGAGTCTAGGGTGCCCCTCGGTGAGTGAGAGTCTAGGGTGCCCCTCGGTGAGTGAGAGTCAAGGGTGCCCCTCGGTGAGTGAGCGTCTAGGGGGCCCCTCGGTGAGTGAGAGTCTAGGGTGCCCCTCGGTGAGTGAGAGTCAAGGGTGCCCCTCGGTGAGTGAGAGTCAAGGGTGCCCCTCGGTGAGTGAGAGTCTAGGGTGCCCCTCGGTGAGTGAGAGTCTAGGGTGCCCCTCAGTGAGTGAGAGTCAAGGGTGCCCCTCGGTGAGTGAGAGTCAAGGGTGCCCCTCGGTGAGTGAGTCTAGGGTGCCCCTCGGTGAGTGAGAGTCTAGGGTGCCCCTCGGTGAGTGAGAGTCTAGGGTGCCCCTCGGTGAGTGAGAGTCAAGGGTGCCCCTCGGTGAGTGAGAGTCTAGGGTGCCCCTCGGTGAGTGAGAGTCAAGGGTGCCCCTCGGTGAGTGAGTCTAGGGTGCCCCTCGGTGAGTGAGAGTCAAGGGTGCCCCTCGGTGAGTGAGAGTCTAGGGTGCCCCTCGGTGAGTGAGTCTAGGGTGCCCCTCAGTGAGTGAGAGTCAAGGGTGCCCCTTGGTGAGTGAGAGTCTAGGTTGCCCTTCAGTGAGTTAGTCTAGGGTGCCCTCAGTGAGTGAGAGTCAAGGGTGCCCCTCGGTGAGTGAGAGTCTAGGGTGCCCCTTGGTGAGTGAGAGTCAAGGGTGCCCCTCGGTGAGTGAGAGTCAAGGGTGCCCCTCGGTGAGTGAGAGTCAAGGGTGCCCCTCGGTGAGTGAGGGTCAAGGGTGCCCCTCGGTGAGTGAGAGTCTAGGGTGCCCCTCGGTGAGTGAGTCTAGGGTGCCCCTCGGTGAGTGAGAGTCAAGGGTGCCCCTCGGTGAGTGAGAGTCTAGGTTGCCCTTCAGTGAGTTAGTCTAGGGTGCCCTCAGTGAGTGAGAGTCAAGGGTGCCCCTCGGTGAGTGAGAGTCTAGGGTGCCCCTCGGTGAGTGAGAGTCTAGGTTGCCCTTCAGTGAGTTAGTCTAGGGTGCCCTCAGTGAGTGAGAGTCAAGGGTGCCCCTCGGTGAGTGAGAGTCTAGGGTGCCCCTCGGTGAGTGAGAGTCAAGGGTGCCCCTCGGTGAGTGAGAGTCAAGGGTGCCCCTCAGTGAGTGAGAGTCAAGGGTGCCCCTCAGTGAGTGAGGGTCTAGGGTGCCCCTCGGTGAGTGAGAGTCTAGGGTGCCCCTCGGTGAGTCTGTGGGTTGGCAGCGCACCCCCCTGCCCCTGGAGAGTGAACCACAAGGCCGACGTTTGAGGCATTGAAGCAGAGGAGGCCACCCCAGCTCTTTAACCCCAGCCATTGCACTGTGGGCCCGTCAGCCGGACCACGGCGGTGCCTGGGTCCGATGAAAGCGCTGAGACGTCCTGCGCCTTGAGCCACCCCCAGCCGTCCGCTCGTGACCCGAACCACGAGTTTCACCCACGGTTCCCTTTTCTGCAGCAGTGATTTTTGTTTCCTGCGTCAGCCAGGCGTGGCCGGTGCCCTGCTCTGTTGCTGCTGGTGTCGATGCCCTCGGGGTGGCAGGGCCTCGGGGCTGAAGCTGGTGGGGCTGGAGGGGGTCAGGCATCCTCTGAGCCTGGCCCGAAGGCGGTGGTCAGACAGAGAGGCCCATCTGCACAGGTCTCTGCTCCAGCCACGTGGGCACAAGGTACACATTCTCCTCTCCGGCTTGACAGCTCTGACCTTATGTTATCAACAGAAAAAGATCTCTAAATGGAGACAGGGACCTTTGCTCCGCCTACACGTTGTATACCTTGAGTTCAGTATTTGATTGGACAGAGGTTGTAAGCTTCCCCCGAAAAAGAGTGCTCCTATTGCACTATTTGCCTTTCGAGAAGTGTATGTAATATACAGCAGGACTGAGTTGTTTACGATCCAGGATACAGGGCCAATCTGTTTAATATGAAAACTTATGATAAAGGCAGTAGGCCTGACTTATTTATTGTGAAATTCGTATGGTACAGCCAATAGGTGTGCAAGGGTGCGTCGTTATTGCACTGGGTTAAAGCTTGAAGGCAGGTATTTTGCATCACACGTTACCACAGTAGGAAAGGGTTTAAGCCTCTGAAAATCCCTGAGTAGAAGATCTGCACTGTAATAAGCCTTCATGAGGGGGAGGGGGGCTCTATATTGTTTTGTCAATTGTACCTTTGGAGATCTTTGCAGTTTTATGGCTGTATGTCTGATGGTTGCCTCTTGGGAACTTGTAGGCTTAACACAGTAGCCCTGAGCTGCCGATGGTAACAAGTCAATGACAAAGGCTACGGGCTGGATTGGTTCTTTGTGAAATCGTATGTGAGATGTCATAGGTCTGATCTGTTTATTATGAAAACTAAGGACAAAGGCAGTAGCCTGATGTATTTGTTGTGAAAAGCATTTGTCAGGGCCACTAGGCGTCTCAGAGATCAGCCTGCTTGGCGAGGGTTTCCATGTCGGTTACCCCCTCTAACAAACCCTGGGGATCCGCCCAGCGAGAACTCTTGTTAGGCCATCTTGGTTGGAGCTGTACATTCTCCTGCCAATGTACTTTTGCACACATATGTAATGTTATTACTGTATATATGATGATTGCCTTGTGGGAAAGCCCGGGCTCGACATTAAATAGAGATTGTTATTACACTGTGCTAAAGCCTGTAGGCGAGTACTGTGTTACATGAGATCTCAGCCATTACTGGAGTAGGCGAAAGCATCCTGATGCCCACCCCGTCTCAACGCGTCTCCCACACCCTGAGGGTAGAATACTTACCATAGGTCTCATCTGGTTAATCTAAAAGGTTACGACAAAGGCAGTGGGCCTGACTTATTCAATGTGAAAAGCCTGTGTTAAAACCAATAAGCATTTAAATGTGAATTGTTATCACACTGTCTCACAGCCTGTAGACACCAATGTTATGACATGGATTATCATAGATTAGCAGTGTAGGCGAGGGACTGGGGATGGTTATCCTCCGACAAACCCCGGGGTGAAGGATTTTCAATATAACAATCCTTCATAGGGACTTTTTGCAGCCATGGGATATTGTTTCACCAACTGTAGTTGCACATATTTGTAATTTTAATACGGCATACTTTTGTGAAAGCGTTCAATGCAGTAGTCCTGAGCTGATCATTGTGGTGAGGCCTGGGAGAAATGTCTGTTACGCTTCCATAATCTCATGTAATTTTGGTAATTATGCATTTTGTTGTAACAGGATATTCCAGAAATTACTCTATTACACCGCGTCACGTATTTCTACGCCATTAGCAGGAAAAATTTAGCAAAAGCGCACAGAAACAAAATGAATAACCAGAAAGCGAGCAGCTGCTGTTTTTAGTGCTTGTGTAATTTGTTCTATAGTTTTTCAGCACCAAATGAAATGCCAGTTTTGCATTTTGGGTAATTGCACATCATTTTGCATATTTTTCTGAAGTTTTGCATAATTGTGCAAAAGCGATTTATGCTAATTTGACACACCCCTAATTAAGACCAATACTGACTGGCAGAGGCCTCGTTGGGGGATTTTGAAAGGTTTTATCAGATGCCATTGGGCTGATCTGTTTATTATTAAATATTATGACAAAGACAGTAGGCTTGACTTAGTGTAAAAACCATATGGTAAAATCAGTAGGTTTCTAAGGGAGTACCGTAAATGCACTGTGTTAACGCCTGTGTTTAGGTATTTTGTTACATGCATTCGCCCCACTCATCATAGGACACAAGGGTTTTGGTGTTCATGACCCACTCTGACAAACTCCGCAGGCAGGCGATTTGCCAGTTGAGCCTCATAAGAAGGGTTTTATTTTACCAGCTGTAATTTTGTGTATATTTATAGTTTAATGACTGATGACTTGTGGGAGAGCTTGTGCTAAATAGTTAGGTCTGAGTTAGTTGCAGGACAAGTAATTGATAACCCCTGCAGGCCTGATTGTTCCATTCAGAAAAGTTATGTCAGCTGTCATAGGTCTGAGCTGCTTATAATGAAACGTTACAACAAAGGCTGTAGGCTTACTTATCATTAAAAGCATTTGTTACAGCCAAAAGACCTTTAAAGGTGGATTGTTTTTAAAACTTGCTAAAGCCTGTAGTCAGGTATTTTGTTACATGAAATCTCACACATTATGTTAGTAGTCAAGGGTTTTGAGGTGGGTTACCCTCTTTGACAATCCCTGGGTGTAGACATTTGCACTGTGGTAATCCTTGCTAGACCTTCTTTCAGACGCACTGGCATCTTTAGTTATCGGCCAGGCTCTTAAAAAACAAAAATACATACATACATACTTGTACATACATGTAGGGCCCTTAGATCAGCCCTATTGTGCCATTGGTCGTTTAGGGTGCCATTCACAGTCTGCCGCAGTCTGCCTATGACAGCAAACAGCAAGGGGCTATGGGTCAGCCCACTTCAGACACTGGCTTCATTGTCCTGTGAGTGACAGAATTTTGTGTGATTACATGTGCACATCCACCTGAAAATAAGTGTGCTCCTGTTCCAGGGTTGGTAGGCCAGCCATTTAGTTTTTAATTTTAACATTTTAAAGGTCCCCATTCATTTAATTCTCTTTCCTGTTTCATTTGTTTATAGTTTCCTACAACTACCTGGGCAGTCCTTCATGGCTGCTCATTTCATCTGCAGTGTGCCCAGCCAACTTGAAATGGATTGCAATATATGAAAACATGAAGCTGCCTGAATGTGACGGGTATCTGCTAATAATAAAAAATAAAATTGTTTATAACAGCTGACGGCCACCTTGCAATTTTAGTCTATAGTGAATTATTGTTTTACCATTCCAAGATGTTCGTTACATTTAGAACAATATTGTTGGCTATCTTGGATTGGTGCAACAATAATACACTCTCCACAATACCATTCCAAGATGGCTGCCTAATGTGATGTTTGTTGAGTGTCCATCATGGAGGTATTGTGCATAATGTATAATTGTCTTACTGATCCAGGATGACTAACACCTTGCTTCTAAATATGCCTGCCATATTGGGAGTTGAAATCTAGGAAATTCTATTTGCAATACCATTGCAAGAAGGCCATTTGCTGCTATGTATAATTTTATTTTTTATATACGAGCATATACCTGCAACACTTAGACAACTCATGTTTTCTTTTGTCTACTCTTACAAGTAAGAGTATGGGGTGATACCTACATTGCATAAGCTAGTTGAGTTGTGTGTGTGTTGAATTGTGGATGGTAAAGTTGATGAATGCAAATTGGGCCAGTGGGTAAATGAATGGATGCATTAGTGCAAGGATGAGTGACAGACTGCACTTATGATGACTTGTATAGTGCCTAATGTCACCAGTGACTTTCATTTATGAGCCAGGCTTATTACCATTTCCAGTGCTTGTTACTAGAAGACAGCTGAAGTGTTCTTATACTCACAAAGATCTCATGGCTACGCCAGGTATCTTCCAGCTCCTAGAAAACCCATGACAGATTGGGCAAATGTAACTGTACTCACTAGAGTAACCATCTTGCCCTGAAACCCAACACTATTGAATGAATGAATGAATGAATGAAATACACGTATAAAGCGGAAAACAGCTGCTCCAAAAAGGAGTGTTCTGGGCTAGGTGGAAAAGTAAGACACGGAGGAAGAAATCACACACACACAAAATGGGACAAGGAGGAAATGGCTGATGCTCACAGACCACATCAGAGCTCCACCTTGGTGGGAAACAACACTGGGTTCTTTAAAAATGCCCTCACCCACTCATTGTGGCATTCTTCATCATCGGGCTTTGCTTCAACATCCTCGTGAAAGCCAACATCAGGGATGGAGCAATAAGGGGAGGGAAGGGGTTATAGACAATACAAAATGTACACCTTGGGATCTACTCTGCAGAACACATACACCAGTTCAAACTACCTCACAGGTATCTAAAACAACATTTATTCATGGATCCTCCGGATAGGATTAAAAACGTATGTCACAGTGGTGATACTGGGAAATTATTGCCCATTCACTCCTTGTTATCTGCTATTGTGTCGACATGTTTCGGCCATTCAACATTGCCCTATGGAGACATTCGGCACTTGTGTAACTGCTGCATTGTGGACTTGTTGAAGTCTTTTAAGCAATACTTGAGGAGAACCCAGAAGCAATACATTGACACAATCAAGTCTTGAGGTTATTAAAGCATGAACAATGATCTTTCTAGTGTTCTCCGGCAGGAATTTGAGCGCTTTCCTTAAGGTTTTCACGAGGATAAAACAAACTCCTGTGGTGGCATTGACAAAAGGCCTGAAAGTAAGGGCATTGGTCAAGCTTGACCCCCATGTTGTTTGCAGTGGTAGATGTGGTCAGGGGGTGTCCCATCGCGGATGGCCCCAGGTGGGTCAGGTCTTGTAAAGAGAGGCAGAGTCAGCTTTCACGCATCCATCTGGCTACTGCTGATAGACAGCCTTGAAAGTTGGCTGAGACCGAGGCATCGAGATGTTTAAAGGCGAACATTAATTGAGTATCATTCGAGAACAATATCAAATTAATCTCCCACTACAGTATTTTTGTTAAAATGTACAAAGGGATGTGTGAGGCTGCGAATGGTTATGAAAACTACACTGAGTTGTTGCCTAGCAAGCACTGCCTTTTAGGAAGACTGCACAGCACAAATGAGAGAGCTGTATCACAGCCTTGTGTGAGGGCGTTCATACACTCTTGTGAGAGAGCACACCTTTGGCAAAGAGCAGTCAGAATTCCTAGTGACGGCAGTTACATTGCCTTCCGGAAGAGCAGTCACACACCCTAATGAGAGGGCAGTCTTATTCCCTTGTGACATAGGAAGCCCACACAATCTTGTAAAAGAGCAGCCACACACTCTTGTAATAGCAGTTACACACCATCAGAAGTCAAACCCATGTCGAGAACACTGAACACCCTTCTATGAATGCAGTCACTGACCACTGTGAGAGGGCAATGACATCCCTGTAGAGAGTAGTCACACAGTCTTGTTGGGGTAGTCACACAACCTTGTGAGTAGGTACACACCCTGGTGGTAGTGAAGTTGTACACCTTTGTGAGAGAGCAGTCACACACCCTTATGAGCAGACAGTCACATAACCTCATGAGACAGCAACCATACACTCTTTCAGCATTCTGAGAGAGCAGTCACTTACTGTTGTGATAGGGAAATTGCTTACTGTTGTGAGAGAGCAGCCCACAAAATCTTGTGAGCAGGCAGTCACTCACCATTCTGAGAGAGCAGTCACTCGCCCCTGTGAGAGGGCAATCACACACCTTTGTGACAGGGCACTCACGCACCCTTGTGTTAGAGCAGTCAAACACCTTTGTGAGAGGACAATCACAAACTCCTGTGAGAGAGCAGTCACACCCTAATCAGAGAGGAGCTATGCTGTCACACTTTTGTGACAGTAATAACATGTCATTGAGAGAGTGTTGCATTCTTTAGGGGACACCACCCTCACACCCTTAGAGTTGCAAGGGCCAGGTTTCTAACCCCCTGACTTAGATCCTGATTTAGATGTTGGCGGTAACGGTCTCGCCATTGGTTTTCCGACTGAAAACCCTCCCGCCACTTTGGCAGTCCACCTGCTGTATTTAGATGTCAGTCCCATAGACTTTAATCCGCACAGGTCCCGCTGTCTCCGCTAAGGAATCTATTCCGCTGCCACGGTGCCATAGGAAAGAGTGGCTGACGGCAGGACATGAGCCACACCTACCATTGAGCATATTTGGATGTGCCATACCGCCAAGCAAAACGTGGCAGTCCGACCTCCACGTCTGATTTAGCGGATTGGGGACACAGGATGAAAACTCACCTTCTCTCCCAATTCTCCTTCTGTTTCCGGCTGGAAATGACTGGACAGGATCCTCCATCGCTGCTGCCATGGATCCCCAGAGAAAACACGACCCCCTTCTCTAGACACAAATGTAGGCAACCCTCATTGGTTGTTTACGGGTTGGGGATCACTGCACATGGGCACGGGACCACTGATGACAAATACATGTTACAGTACATTTTTTTGTTTAGTGTGGCATGCATAAGTCGGAGACACAGGTAGGCCAGACACAGGTGGGGGCACACTGGTCCACAACACATATTGAACACATACACAAATGTCATTATGGCTTCTGTATTCATTGCCAGATGAATTACTGGGACCACAATGATGGTACATACACACTTGTCAACTGTGCCGATGTGTGCACATTGCAAGCGGACCTGTACATGTTATGTTGTGTTTGAGTTGTGTGCGTGAGTCAGAACCTATATGTGTGTGTGATGTGAGTGGCTGGGTGAGGTGGTGGGAGCCATAGTGGGGAAGCGTGTGTAGTGATGTGTGAGTGTGTTTGTGTAGATGAGTGTGTAGTTGTGTCGTGTGTGGGTGCAGTGTCACTGGTGTGTGTGTATGTTGTGTCATGGATGTATGTGTTTGTGTGTTTGAGATATGTAGGTGTTGTGTTAGAATGCCAATGGTTAATGGTGTGTATGTGGTGTGTCATGTGTAATGCAGGGAAACGCATATGTGAAGGGTAGAGTGTGTGTGACTTACCTCTATTCCATGGCGACTGCCTTTGTCTGATGTCCATTGGGTCCATCGATGTCCTTCTTTCTTCAGCAAACCGCCGGCAGTACACCACCAGCAGGGCTGTAACATCTCAATATGGGCGGCGGGAAGCCGTCAGCCTGACGGCTAGGTAAAGCACTTAAATGTGGCAATGAGTGTCTCAGCTGCAATACATCTGAATACGGCACTCGGAAGACCGTTGCCATGGTGGTCTTCTCTGGAGCGCCACCGTAGCGGGTTGGCAGAAAGACCGCCAACATCTAAATCAGGCCCCTAGTCAATGCACCAATGCAAATTAGAAATCCATTTGGCTGTGACCCTTTTACAAACCACTGATTGATACTGTGTAAGAAGAGTTTACTGGTAACAACCAGTCCCACAAGGTGAATTTATGAACAACACATTCAAAATAGCAGTAACAAACAGGACATTTATTTTAAAATGTATATTTTAAATTCCTAACATGGTTCATAAAATAGGAATGGTAACCATAAATCATATAAAAAGCAATGCACTGAAGCATGTCGTGGTCAGCAAAAACAGCAACAAAAAATAATCACATTGCTATTTAGTGGTTATTGCCCTAACACCCTCAGGCTATGTCTAGGCACTATGCTAGCTTTAGCTAAAGCATAAATAACAAGCCTGTTCTTGAGTTTCTAAGATGGTTTGCACAAGGTATCTTTGTTTTCGTATAGAATACCAAGTCGGCTATCTCCTACTGTAGCTTGTGTGAGGCTGGTCATGAACAGTGACAGACTGAAGACCACTACTTCCCGCTGTCGCCTCCGACTGAGGCCTGTACTGCAAACCGTTGTGATCTCTGCCTCAATAACCCGGGCGCAAAGTACGTCTCTGACCTACAGTCTGATACCTGCGTCTTGTAGTACCTGATTGCTGATTTTAACTTATTGAATTTTTTATTTTCAAAAAAATAATAGGACTTACAGATGCTAAAGCAACAATAGGGTAAACCAATCATGGCGACCTATTTACCAGCTCGATTATAATATTGCTCGTATATATTTAGAACTATAAACAATGGATGGATAAAAACATCTCTGCACATGTCTAAAATCTTGCACTTAAGCTGAATGAAATAGAACAGTCTGAAAAAGGCAGAGAATAGAAATAGTAGAGTTTGATAAAAACAAATGATGGAGATAGAAACAGGAATTGTCACAGTATTTACCACAAGAGAGCAGCCACACGCTCTTGCGAGAGGGCAGTCACTCACCATCCTGAGAGAGCAGCCACACGCTCTTGCGAGAGGGCAGTCACTTACCATCCTGAGAGGCAGCCACACGCTCTTGCGAGAGGGCAGTCGCTCACCATACTGAGAGAGCAGCCACACGCTCTTGCGAGAAGGCGGTCACTCACCATCCTGAGAGATCAGTCACACATCCCTGTGAGAGAGCAGTCACTCACCATCCTGAGAGAGCAGCCACACATCCTTGTGAGAGGGCAGTCACTCACCATCCTGAGAGGCAGCCACACGCTCTTGCGAGAGGGCAGTCACTCACCATCCTGAGAGAGCAGCCACACGCTCTTGCGAGAGGGCGGTCACTCACCATCCTGAGAGATCATTCACACATCCCTGTGAGAGAGCAGTCACTCACCATCCTGAGAGAGCAGCCACACATCCTTGTGAGAGGGCAGTCACTCACCATCCTGAGAGAGCAGGCACACATCCTTGTGAGAACCGTCACTCACCATCCTGAGAGAGCAGACACACACTCTTGTGAGAGGGCAGTCACTCACCGTCCTGAGAGAGCAGGCACACATCCTTGTGAGAGAGCAGTCACTCACCATCCTGAGATAACAGGCACACACTCTTGTGGGGAGGTCGGTCACTCAATATCCTGAAAGATCAGCCACACACTCTTGTGAGAGAGTAGTCACACATCATCCTGAGAGAGCAGCCACACATCCTTGTGAGAGGGCAGTTACCATCATGAGAGAGCAGCCACACATCCTTGTGAGAGAGCAGTCACTCAAAATCCTGAGAGAGCAGCCACACATCCTTGTGAGAGGGCAGTCACTCACCATCCTGAGAGAGCAGGCACACACTCTTGTGAGAGGGCGGTCACTCAACATCCTGAAAGATCAGCCACACACTCTTGTGAGAGGGCAGTCACTCACCATCCTGAGAGAGCAGGCACACACTCTTGTTATACGGCAGTCACTCACCATCCTGAGAGAGCAGGCACACACTTGTTAGAGGGCAGTCACTCACCATCCTGAGAGAGCAGGCACACAGTCTCGTGAGAGGGCAGTCACTCACCATCCTGAGAGAGCAGGCACACACTCTTGTGAGAGGGCAGTCACTCACCATCCTGAGAGAGCAGGCACACACTCTTGTTAGAGGGCAGTCACTCACCATCCTGAGAGAGCAGGCACACACTCTTGTTATACGGCAGTCACTCACCATCCTGAGAGAGCAGGCACACACTTGTTAGAGGGCAGTCACTCACCATCCTGAGAGAGCAGGCACACAGTCTCGTGAGAGGGCAGTCACTCACCATCTTGAGAGAGCAGGCACACACTCTTGTGAGAGGGCAGTCACTCACCATCCTGAGAGAGCAGGCACACACTCTTGTTAGAGGGCAGTCACTCACCATCCTGAGAGAGCAGGCACACACTCTTGTTATACGGCAGTCACTCACCATCCTGAGAGAGCAGGCACACACTTGTTAGAGGGCAGTCACTCACCATCCTGAGAGAGCAGGCACACAGTCTCGTGAGAGGGCAGTCACTCACCATCCTGAGAGAGCAGGCACACACTCTTGTGAGAGGGCAGTCACTCACCATCCTGAGAGAGCAGGCACACACTCTTGTTAGAGGGCAGTCACTCACCATCCTGAGAGAGCAGGCACACACTTGTTAGAGGGCAGTCACTCACCATCCTGAGAGAGCAGGCACACACTTGTTAGAGGGCAGTCACTCACCATCCTGAGAGAGCAGGCACACAGTCTCGTGAGAGGGCAGTCACTCACCATCCTGAGAGAGCAGGCACACAGTCTCGTGAGAGGGCGGTCACTCACCATCCTGAGAGCAGGCACACACACCCTTTTGAGACGTACTTAGGTCTGTGATATAAAACACACACTTCGGTAAGCCCACAATTCTAACGCACAAATAGCCAATATGTAAGCACAATCGTGTACAGCGCTGAATATAAGGTTTCTGGGCCTCGGGGATGCGGGAAGCTTCGCGGACATGTTAAGATTAATGAGTGCTTCGGCTAATACGAAAATGACAATGAAACCCGGTCATGTAACATATCAGTGCATGTTGAGGCACCGATATGTAATAAAGCATTCACAATAATGCACTGGTATTAAGGCACGGAGTATATGATTCTGGTTTCCTAACGACCCCCCCTCACCCTTTTTTGCTCCAGTTGGCAAAACTCATCACAAGAATTCAATTTCGTATAAATGAATATCTCCAGCTTTCACAGCTTCATCATTAATATCTTCTTAATCCTGGAGAGCAGGGGGCGGAAGGTTGTGGGCAGGGCCTTTATTTGTGCAGGTGCTGGGATGATGTACATCGTTACCGTGATTAATACGTATAAAGTAACCATCATCAAACTGATAGCAATGAATATTTCAAATATTTTCCTTCCCCAGTTCCCAGAGAACCCTCCCAGCCCAGATCAGATGCCGCTTAGGTAGAGATTTGATCCATTCTGAGGCTCGTGCAACCCCCCAATGCTGAGCTCTCTGTGATGTCTCTGGCCCTGCCTGCTGAGCGAGGCATCATATATGTGTAGAACTAGAAACAGTCCTGGGCAGCAGGTGCTTGGGATGCAAACATGTCCATGCATGACTACAACGTCACACCTGTTATCGAAGAAATGGAAGAGTCTGAAAAGAGGAAGTATAGACATAGAAGAGTCTGCAGAACAAATGACGAAAGCAGAAAACTCGGGGCTGGAACTGTCACAGTATTCAGGACAAGGGAGCAGCACACAGTATTGAGAGAGGGCAGTCACTCGCCATTGTGAGAGGGCGGCCACACCCCTGCAGAGAGGAGTCACTCACCCTTTTTGGGGTAGTCACGCAACCTTGTGAGAGGGTCACACACCCTTGTGAGAGGCTCGTGTCATTGAGGGAGAGTAAGTACACACCCTTGTGAGAGGCTCGTGTCATTGAGGGAGAGTAAGCACACACCTGTGGGAGTGCAGTATACTCCCCGTTAGAGGACAGTCACACACCCTTGTGAGAGGCTAGTGTCATTGTGAGAGAGTAAGTACACACCCTTGTGAGAGTGCGGTTCTACACCTTGTGAGAGAGAAGTCCCACACGCTTGTGAGAGAGCAGTCCCACACACTTGTGAGAGAGCAGTCACACACACTTGTGAGAGAGCAGTCCCACACACTTGTGAGAGAGCAGTCACACACACTTGTGAGAGAGCAGTCCCACACACTTGTGAGAGAGCAGTCCCACACACTTGTGAGAGAGCAGTCACACACACTTGTGAGAGAGCAGTCCCACACACTTGTGAGAGAGCAGTCCCACACACTTGTGAGAGAGCAGTCACACACACTTGTGAGAGAGCAGTCCCACACACTTTTGAGAGAGCAGTCACACACACTTGTGAGAGAGCAGTCCCACACACTTGTGAGAGAGCAGTCCCACACACTTGTGAGAGAGCAGTCACACACACTTGTGAGAGAGCAGTCCCACACACTTTTGAGAGAGCAGTCACACACACTTGTGAGAGAGGAGTCACACACACTTGTGAGAGAGCAGTCCCACACACTTGTGAGAGAGCAGTCCCACACACTTGTGAGAGAGGAGTCCCACACACTTGTGAGAGAGCAGTCACACACACTTGTGAGAGAGCAGTCCCACACACTTTTGAGAGAGCAGTCACACACACTTGTGAGAGAGGAGTCACACACACTTGTGAGAGAGCAGTCACACACACTTGTGAGAGAGCAGTCCCACACACTTGTGAGAGAGCAGTCCCACACACTTGTGAGAGAGCAGTCACACACACTTGTGAGAGAGGAGTCACACACACTTGTGAGAGAGCAGTCACACACACTTGTGAGAGAGCAGTCCCACACACTTGTGAGAGAGCAGTCCCACACACTTGTGAGAGAGCAGTCACACACACTTGTGAGAGAGCAGTCCCACACACTTTTGAGAGAGCAGTCACACACACTTGTGAGAGAGGAGTCACACACACTTGTGAGAGAGGAGTCGCACACACACTTGTGGGATGACAGTCGCATATCCTTGTGCGACATTAGCCACACACTCTTGAGACAGCAGCTATGGAGGGGCAGGCTAGGGAGTTGGTCATGGATGGCTTGGCCTGCTGATGTGAGGGAAAGGGACAACTGGATTTTTTTTGGCAGGAGGCCCCGGCCTGAGGCTAGATGCAGGTCCGGAACCTGAGGAAGGTGTGTGGTTGCCTCTAGGCGCTGCAGCGTGGGATGAGTAGATCCATCTGACGGCAGTGTTGGTGATGAGCCACGCCCAGTAGGGTCTATGCTGGTAAGACTGCTGAGTGGGCTCCTTGTGGTACACTCAGATACACACCCAGTGCCCAGGCTGGTGGAAGGGGTGGGCCTTGGTGGGACACTCAGGGGTGGCAGTCTGGATCTGAAAGTAGATACAACAGAACACATATAAGCCTTCTGCAACTCTGCAAAACGTCATCATCGTTCAGTCTAAACTGCACCGAGACTGGGGGATGTCAAGGCAGTCCCCCCATAACATCTGCTTAGGGACTCCGTTTAATTTATCTGGGTGAGCGCCGCTCTAAGGGACCATAGCACTGAGGGCAGGGCTTCAGGCTGCTTCAATTGTGCCCCCAAACATATCTTTGCACCCTTACTCTTTAAGGTGCCTTCAGATGACTGAGGCAGAAGAATAAGCCCCGGCCCTCAAAAATAAGTGCCGTTGCTCAGCACCGGAAACAACAAGCACAAATTAAGCACTGGTGTACCTCGAGAACTTGAAATTCGGATCAGTATTTGAAACTGACGGATGAAATCTCTAAGTTAGCACTTTGCTACTGGAATGCAACCTGCTGTGATGGTGGATAAGCGTCCACCCAAACAAAGACACACAGGCAGTCAATCACCAAGACATAGGAATAAGTAGCACATGTCAGCATCTGGATAAAATCCATCTGGAGGTTCTTGAAGGTGGTCCCAGGGGGTGGGCGAGCAGCGGGTGGTCTCAGTTGCCTTTCTGGCATTAGGGAACTGATGGGTGGCCAGGAGTGGCAATGATTGTGTGTTGTAGAATATAAGAAGGGGCTACCAATGAGTTGCTTCCGCGTGGATGATGCCCCCCCCCCCCCCACTCCACGTGGGCTGCTCCACGTTTCCACCAGGCAAAGGTGGGGGGGAGAAGTTCTGATGTGACCCCCCGCCGGCACTGTCTCTCCCCCCCTTCAGAGTATCCTTCACATTTCAGTTTGCTCAACACTTCCTCGCCTTCAGACGGATGATCCTGCAAGCGAGACACACCTTGCAGACACAGCACAGGGAACAAGCCGGTTCTTACAACCTGCATGCCAGCACCAGCCTTGTCGGACACAGCAGCATTTGTGGGGGGCTCTTGGTGGCTGAATCAGCCAGGGCATTCCCCAGGAACCTGGTCATGTGGGTGCACCACACACTTAACTGCTGCCACCTTTTTTTGTAATTTCAGTGCATTGAGAACATTTTGAATACACTGACCATTCTTAATGGGGGGCTCCAGCAGATGTTAAGAGTCCCCTTTCCATCCAAAAGAGCCCAAAGTTGTGTGTCACTCCAAATGCATACTTTTCAGCCTGTGTGCACAGTCACTCCAAGTGCATACCTTGAGCCTGTGTACACAGCCACTCCAAATCCATACTTTGAGCCTGTGTACACATCCACTCCAAATGCATACTTTGAGCCTGTGTACATAACCACAATCTTTTCTTTGGCTGAAATGCAAGATCTGATAGAAGTGCCAAGCTCATTTGGCCAGTTCTCATGTTTGGCAAAAGGCAACTCTATGCAGTGGGCACAGCGTACCCTGCAGTCAGAACGCCATTGTTATTCCAAGGTCCATCGACAAAATACATGAACTCGTGGTTGGGAGTGGGCATGGGAGTGGGCATTCCAGCCAAGTCGGTCCAGGTCTTTGTACCATGGGCAATGAAACCAAACAGTCACGAGGCTCTCCAGTATCAAGGAGGCAGGAATCAGAGAGGGACAGGAGGCAAAGGTGATGTGTCTCGGCCCTGGTATACTTATGTGAGAACAGATTGGTACCTGGCGCCCCACATCCCTTGGTGCGGTAGCCAAGGATGAACCTGAAGGCCACCCCTGCAAGATAAAGGAAGAAGGGTTATGAAGGGGACTTGGGAACTGAACTTGCAATTCTTGGAGAAAGATTGGACCTTGATGCTTAAGGTTGCATTCAGAACACACTTTCTAATAAGGTAAGTAAACTCTCTTACCTCGGATGGCTGAGGTCCTGAGCCTGCCAGATGTGAGGGGAAGTTGAGCTGAGCCCTCCAGTGGTGATGCTGAGATGAGGATAGGTGAGTTGTTTGGCTCGGAGCTGAGACCCTGTAAATCAACAACAAAGTTAATACATACCCTTTTCATAACACATGCACTCTTCATATGTGTTACTTTATGCAGTGACATCAGTGTTCGCCTGTGACCTCTTTTAAACGACTTCCAAAAAAGTTCAGGGCATTAAGTCTATAATCATTAAAAGTTTCTTTCTTTGTTTCAAGGAACTGTCCCCAAAATGTAGAACCTTGTGTGTAGCCAAAGTTTTCCTGGTTGACGGTGTGGTGGATTTGCGAAAACGTAAGCGTATGCCACCAAACAAAGTCTATGAAAATCCATTCACCACTCTTCCTGAGCATTTTTCCTTGTAAATAAAGTTTCTGGTCTCCTGTCTTACCGGTCGTCTGAAGAAATGCAGGACCAGGTTCAGGTGAGCATGAAAAAGTCCTACCTCTGGCTCGGATTCTTAATAACTGGCAACTTCCAGCAGCCTGCTTTCATCGTCGAGCCACGCCTGGCCACATGGGATACGGGAACAGAAATATGGTCAGGGACTCAGTGGTTAGACATACCGAAGGCGTCTATGGACGTGCCAGGCACAGGTGATGAGGGAAGTGTTTAAAGCAGAACAGTTAGCACCAGTGTCAACAAGGCAAGTGGTATGTTTACCATTAATAAGGCAACCTACACAAGGACCCTTCTGGTCTACGGGGATTAAGGTTTTCCTGGCCGTCTGAACTGCCAGGGAGGAGATGGAGCAGTCAGAGCACAAGCCCTAATTCTGTCTCTAAGGTGATTCGTTTGATGCTACAGTGTTGGAAATGGCCGCTTCTGCAGGGTCATCCCCAGACTTTTTGCCTTTTCCCTCTGCTTTTTGCTGAATTAGTTTTTGCTGGCTCTAGGACTCTGGGCTCTTTACCACTGCTAACCAGTGCTAACGTGCATGTGCTCTCTGCTTAAAACAGGGTAACATTGGCTTATCCACTATTAGCATATTTAATATACATGGAAGTCCCTAAGTGCACTATATATGCCCAGGGCCTGCAAATTAAATGCTACCAGTGGGTCTGCAGCACTGATTGTGCACCCCCTACAGTAGCCTTTCAAACATGTCTCAGGCCTGCCCCTACAGGTCCTATGTGTGCAGTTTAAAACCGCCATTTCGACCTGGCAAGTGCACCTACTTGCCAGGCCCAAGCCTTCCTATTTATTACAAGTACATCACCCCTAAAGTAGGTCCTAGTTAGTCCCAAGGGCAGGCTGCAGTGTATTTAAAAAGTTGGACATGTACTTTACTTTAACATGGCCAGGTAGTGAAAAACTGCTAAATTCGTATTTCAGGATTGCAGGGCCTATCCCTCCCATTGGACAACATAGGGATTACCTTAAAACATATTTTAAGTGTAACTTCCAAATGGTAAAAGATAGAAATATGGAGTTTGGTGTCCTTGGACTCACAATTTAAAATCACATTTTATGGTGAAATCAGATTTTAAATTGTAAGTCATAAAATGCCACTTTTAGAAAGTTAATATTTTCTTACTTTAACCATTCTGTGCCTCTGCCTATCTCCGAATACACATCTGGGGTGGATGGCATCTGGGCTTTGTGCATTCCCTCTAGACATTCGTGCAATGGGAGCGTAGGTGTGACTTAATGGGCCTTAATGGTGCATTAGCTGGCTTGATGGGGTGGCACAGCTTAGCATTGCCTCTCGCACACCTGAATAGGGCTGTGCCTCTTCCCACATAAAGGGCTGCATAACCCCCTGTAGAGTGTCTGGAGCAAGGGAGGGCAGGACAGGGACCTTGTGGACTTCAAAGGAAGGCCAGAAAGTTTCTCCCACCTTCCAGAACCAGGGCACCAACGTATAAATACTGGACCCCAAACCCTACCAAATCAGATCTCTACTGGAACCAAGGCACTGCCAGGAAGAAGGTCTGCTGTGCTGCCAGGAGGGACTGCCACTCTGCGACTGCATTGCAGTGTTGGCCTACTGCTGCTGTTGCAGGAGGGACTGCCACTTTGCTGTTTGCTCTGCTGTGTTGGCCTGCTGCCTGCTGTTTCTGTCCTGCAGTGTAAAGGATTAGACATGCACTCTACATGCTTGAACCCAAGAATCTCCAAGGGCTTGTTGGCTTTGCCCCCGTTCTTTTGCAGTCTCAGGGATATGAAAGACTGCTTCCAACTCACTTGCTACAACACCTGGACTCTACCATATGTGACTCTACCCTGCTAAGTAGTGCCATCTCAGTCCTGGACCCTTGGAAGTGGGCCTAAGGTGCTCTGCCGTCTGTGGTTTTCATCGGAACCACTGCAAAGCAACACAAAGCCTTGTAAAGCAACACCACACAGACCTCTCACCAGGATTTAAGGTGCTGTGTTCAGAGGGCCTAAGTGAGTCCCGTGTTCCATCGTGGTCGGCCAGAACTTGTGGCTTTGTCCCAGTCCAGTGCGACCGGGTAACTACCATTGGCGCTGTGTACTTCTATGCGCTATTTTCACCTAAATATTTAAAACTGCATATCTCAGGATCTATTTATTGGATTGGAGTGTGTCTTCTTTTAATCAGATAAATATTCTCAGTTTTTCTAACCTGGTGTTGAGTCCTTTTTGTGGTCTCTTTCACTGTGTTACCGTAAATAAGTGTTGCACAAATACTTTACAAATTGCCTTTTACGTTACACCTGCTTGCTCTGTGCCAAGCTACCAGAGGCTGAGCTCAGGTTAATTTAGAGAGTGTAACTGACTTACCCTGACTAGGACTGTGGTCCCTACTTGGACAGGTTGCACACCTCTGCCAACTAGAGATCCAGCTTCTTCTGGGTATTTTCCACACCACAGGTTTGGGATTTGTGTATACTACTAAGTGCTTCTTCTTGTTATTACAAGAAAAGAGGCCACTGTTTATCTTGTTGTTAGTGTCCTTTAGTTTCTTTTGTAAATTCCTCAGACTTTCTATATCACTGGCACTATGCCCAGGAAAGGACTTCTTGCCACCCCCCTTAGTGAGCCCACCCACTCTTTAAAGTACTTGCACATGCCTTTCAGTAGGGGGTGCACCCATCACTGTTTTCTATCATTCATACACACACGGGTAGCAAGAAAAAATGGGTCTGATAGCCTTGTGCCCTGGAAGGAGGCTGGAAAGGAAATGGAGAGCAGGGTAGGGGGTGCCCACAGTTACTTCTTTAACTGATCTCGTGGGGGAAGGAGGTGTTGGATACTCACACCTGAAGACTCCCCCTGCCTTTGGCTTTTTCTTCGGTCGGATGCTCAGAAGGGCTTATGAAGGTTCAAGGGCAGCTGGATCAGAGGCTTCTGTTTCTGTGACATTCATCCTTCAAGGGTCTGTGCGTCGGGACTTGGCCCTCCTGCCTATCTTCTCTGGCTCCACACCACTTTTAGAGCCCGCCTGCTCTAAACCATGGATTCACACACACATTTTCTTTCCTCTGCACTCCTTATATTCCTATCTACACAACAAGTCTATTATCCTGTTGTCTCTTACATAGACAACACAAAACAATATGGGGCCATGCAAGCGGAATACAGTACGTGCAGGTAGGCTTTACCTAAAGGTAGTTCATCATACTTACAATGTTAGGCCAGTTCTACCTTAGACCCCTGGAGTAATCTCTCCTTTACCTCTAGCGCCTGGAGGCCGGTCCGGCACTCTACAGTTCCTCTAACATTAAGTTTCCCACATACAATGCACCATCTGTAAAACAAAACACAATATTTTGGGAAGCCCACAATCATTTAATTCATAAATATTGACTATGCAAGCAAACTAACAAGTGAGAATTGTCATTTCAATGGCGCAGAGCATCTGCTGGAAATCCAACTAGAGCATAAACACTAAAATCTATATATGTCTGCACAGTTTTATACATGTTCTATCAATACAAGCCAATGGAAATGTGAACATGTGATCGAAAGTTGTTACTTCAACCAAACTCGCTAAGGACCAGGAGGCGGCCTCTTCTGACAAGAAGAGTCAGAGGTCCTTGGGAGGTAGCCAGAGATGCTAAACTTTGCACCGTGCTCACTACTTAAAAAAAACGGTAAACTTCGCACTTGTATAGCGCACTACTCACCCGTTAGGGTCTCAAGGTGCTGTACGCATACTGCTGTGGAACCCCTCCTGGCTTTTCCCTGTGAGGCACCCACTCCAGGACAGCCACAGGGTGAAGCCAGGCATCCAAGCGCTGTTGTGGAGATTAAGCAAATAATTGCTCAGAGTGGGACCCATTAATTAGATTAGGCACCGAGGTGAGAATTATCTGGTCCAAGGGAATTGAGCCCAAGACCTGCCGAGGGGGGAATTTAACCCTGGTCCCAGGGCAGATCTCTGAATCAGGGTCTGCCGCTCCAACTATTGTGCCACACTTCCTGAAATCCACACTTTATACTGCAAACCTCAAAGTGAGGGCACTCCTTCTACACGATGGAAGGACATGTGTAGTAGCAGAAATCTTAAAAGAATGTCTTCTAGGACCTAGAGAGGCTTTTAGCATCGCAGACAGGTTAAGGTGACCAAGTGTGTCAGATTCATTTTAATGTCACATTGATATTTGGTCATGCAACATAGGGCATGTTAAGGTACACACGTGGGATGCATTATTCAGAAATGGAATATATGATTCTACTTTCTCAAAGCCCACGCCACATCCAAGCCAACTCCCCTCCGATTTATCCCTTACACTTCTTACACCTCTTTCCCCTCATGTACCTTTTGTTCCCTCCTCTTCTGACTATCAAAACCCGTGTCCCCAAGAGAGTTGCACCCTTTGGGCCCGATTTACAAGATAAACTTAGACCTGAAGTCTACGTTTACACCTAAAGTCTATCTTCAGACCTGAAATCTAAAGGTCCGATTCACAAAGATAAACTTACACCAAAAGTCTAAATTTAGACCAAAAGGCTAAGTTTGGACCTAAAGCTTAGACTTAGAGTTTTAGACCAAACTTAGGTTTTTGATCTAAGTTTACCTTTGTGAATCGGGCCCTAAGTTTAGACCTAAAGTCTAAGTTTAGATCTGAATTCTAACTTCAGACCTGAAGTCTAACTTTAAACCTATACTTAGACTTCAGGTCTAAAGTTAGACTTTAAATATAAACTTAGACTTCAGGTCTAAACTTAGTCTTCAATTGTAAACTTAGAGTTCAGGTCTAAACTTAGACTTCAGGTCTAAGTTTACCTTTCTGAATCAATCTATCAATATTTATAAAGCGCGGCTACTCACCGTGAGGGTCTCAAGGCACTGGGGGGGAGGGGAGAGGCCTCATCTGAAGACCACATCTTGAGATTCTTCCTGCAGATGGTGAGCGATGGGCTTTGTCCGAGGTGCAGGTGCAGTTGAAAGATCGTCCTCCGGCGGTGGTTTTGTGGATGTGAGGGACAGTCGTCAGGGCCATCTGGGCGGAGCGAAGGGATCTGGTGGGTTTGTGGAAGGAGACGCGGTGGATCACGTAGGCTGGTCCTGTGTTGCATATGACCTTGTACGTGTGGGTGAGAAGCTCGAAGGTGATTTGCTTCTCAAGTGGTAGCCAGTGGAGGGTCCTCAGGTGTTGGGAGATGTGTTCTTGACGAGGGAGATCCAGAATGTGTCTGGCGCTGGCGTTCTGGATGAGTTTAAGTCTTTTGATGTTCCTAGTTGAGTTGAGTTGAGGTGCCGGTGTAGAGGGCATTGCCGTAGTCAAGCTTGCTCGTGACTAAGACGTGGGCAACTATCCTGCGACAGTCTGCTGGGATCCATTTGAAGATCTTCCGAAGTTTGCGGAGTGTGTGCCAGCAGGAGATGACAGAGTTTACCTGGCGGGTCATGGATAGGGAGGAGTCGAGGATGATTCCTAAGTTGCAGGCGTTCTCAGTTGGTGCAGGGGGGGTGCTGAGGGATGTGGGCTATCAGGAGTCGTCAAAAGCTGAGGTGACGTTTCCGAAGATGATGAGCTCAGTCTTGTCCGAGTTGAGCTTGAGGCAGCTTTCTCTCATCCAGGTGGCAATGGCTTCCACCCCTGAGTGGAAGTTCCTTTTTTCCCGTGTCCGGGTCTTCGGTGAGGAAAATTATGAGTTGTGTGTCATCGGCATATGACACGATGTTCATACTGTGGCTTCTGACGATGGCAGCAAGAGAGGCCATGTACACGTTGAACAGTGTGGGGCTCAGAGAGGATCCGTGGGGGACTCCGCAGTTGACTCCTGTGGGTCTGGAGGTGCAGGGTGGGAGTCTGACCCTCTGCGTCCTCCCCGAGAGGAAGGAGTGGATCCATTCCAGGGCTCTTCCGCTGATTCCTATGCCATGGAGTCTGGTGTGCAGAGTGCTGTGGGTGACGGTGTCGAAAGCTGCTGAGAGGTCGAGGAGTATGAGTGCTGCGGTGTGGCCGCGGTCTAGGAGTAATCGGATGTCGTCGGTGGCTGCCAGGACCCATAGTGTACATCTCATGTTTTGTATCTAGTTATGCGCTAGGTAAATCATATATATTGAAACACACCTAAGAGATGTACCTGCTTGTACGCACGTGAACCTCCTAAGTGTGCCTAACAAAAGTTGCACATAAGTTGCAGAGATGTAACTTCTTATAGTGGGGTATTTCATTTTTCATTTTGCTTTCTAACAAAATGATTTGTTTTCTCCTAGTACATTTTTTTATGTCAAGAATACTTGTCTGAAAACATCTTCTAATTGTGTATATGTCTGAAGGCTGCCATTTCATGTGTGTAAAAGGTATTTTATAATTATTATATTTCTCAGTATTCACTGTAGTGTTCAGCTAGCAGTCATCTTTAGGGGCGATGGCTGTCTGAATACAGCCTTTAATGAAAGGCTGATCCTACCACTTTGGGCCTCATTACAAGTTACCCATTACTTGGCAGAGAGGTACTGGGGATCAAACCTGTATCCCTGCGCCAGATAATGGGTCTTTAAAGTTATTCCACACTGACTGGGGAATGAATGATGGGTGCACCGAGAAATGCCTAGTACAGAAACACCAGACCGCACAGAACCTCTAAGAGTGATCTTCCCCCCTCACCCCTCCCCCTAAACAATGAAATCGCTCAGGACACCTCAGGCCCGTTCCTTCTAATAGGCCATGGATAGATTTTAGCTGCACAGACATAACCTGTCCTGCAGGCGGCATTCACACGGATTTATAAAACTGAATTTCAAGGAGTGAGTTATCCTGGTGGGCAGAGGTTCTGTGGCACATCAGCTCTGATGGGTCATGGAGACGTTAGACTGGAAGCGGTCTGTACATGCTGGTACACGTCACTGCACCGACCCCATATAGAAAAGTGAGTGACACGTCACTGAAAGGCCCTTATACACAAGGACGCTGAATACAAATTGCAGGGGCCATTTAGAGACAACCCCAGTGAAGTCCAGTCTGCGCCCTTGAATGAAGTATGTAGCGCCTGGTACTCCAGACTGAGAGTGCTACGTATGGCACAGGGCATAGGTGTACTCCTGAACGGCCAGAGCTGAGGCGGGCACAGCTCTGTGTGTAACTCATGTAGCACACCTGCCTGAGTGTGAAGCCCACATGCCGGGGGGGGGCGGGTGGTATTTATGCATCTGTTTTCTTGTGTGCTGGGGTGTGTGTGAATTGTGTATATGTGGCGGAATGTGATCCCATACGTGTGCACTCACGTGTACATGTGTGTTTAGGGATTATCTGTGCACATCTGTGTATTAATGCTGCTTGTGTGCATCTTTGTGTTTCTGTGATTGATCCCATTTGGGGGGAGGGCAGGCAGGGGCAACAGACCACAGCTTTGGGGGCTGCGATCGTTTGCTCCTACTGCCCAGGGTCCATCCTACTAGGCCTCTGCAAACTGGGCCAAGCACGTCACACTCAGTGGTAGTGATGGCGAGCAGTCACAGGCTTCTCAGGAAGGTTAAAGTGGGGGTACTTTTTTTTTTGCAGTTTTATATAGCGCAAAATCGACCTGAAGGTATTGAAGCACTTTATACGAGCACCAGTTACATTCCACAAGGACACATTCATTTTGGCAGCCATCGGTAGATTCAGTAATTTGACTGGAATCCCAGGATGTTGAGCTGAAGCCGAGACTCAAACGTGGGTCCCCAGCTCCAAAGTCGGCATGTCTGCCCTTTGTGCAACAACCTACTTACCCTCAACGAACACACAGCTCACGCTTTCTTAGCACACAGTCACTCCTTGTGGCCAGATAGCCCCTGCAGCCTCTGCCAGGTGCCACCTCTGGTGGCATTGAGCCACAATGGGCCTCCCACATTTCAGTGGTGGCATGGAGAGCCAAGAGAATGGCTCACGAAGGCCCCAAGCACGTGGGTAGCTGCAGGCGGTGGAATGAGCGCACAGGCAGGGCAGGAGCTGCCGTCTCTAACAGAGGACCTCTTCCAGGCTCCAGCAGTCTGACAGCACAGACCAGCTCAGCGCCTTGAGACCCTCATGGGTGATTTGCTGCACTTTATAAATCCTGACTGATTGATTGATTGATAAACGAGCTTCACAGGCTGTGCAAGCTGCAAACCTCAGATGAATATGTTATTCATGCTGGATGCTGGGACCTCCCTGGATGGAGTCAGTTCAAAAGTCCTCTTTTCCAACCATGGAGCTTCAGCAATAACAGAGTTCTTCTAGGCACTGTTTGGCGCATGATGACAGCAGTCTGATTTGACGCTGGGACCTTTAGTTGGCAGATGTTAGTTCAACACAGTGGGGCATATTTATGAGCCCACTGCACTGCCGTTGCGTAACTTTTTGTGATGCAGCAGCGCAAACCTCTCAACCATATCTATGAGGACACGTAAAGCTGCTTTGCGTGGCTTTGAATGGCTTCATAGATATGGAGTAAAGCAAGGCAGTGCAAGTCACTGTGTTACCTCACTATGCGCCAGGAAGGAGTTTCACGGAGGTTCTGGTGGGTGTTTCCACGCAACACCCATAGATTTTGATGCACCCCCAGATTTACAAGAGTTTACAAACCTGGGGATGAGCCAAAACCTTACGCCTCCTCGGGGGAGGTGCAGCGAGGCGAAAGAGCCCTCATACCCTAACATCACACATACCTGTAACCTAGAACTGCTCACATAGACATGAGCACACCCCACTCTCACTCACGTACTCACCTAGCATGGGGTGAACCTTACAAGAGCAATGTTTTCATCAAATACAACACCTACAGGAAGTGAACTGTTGCTTCCCCACACGCAACACAAAACTCTGCACGCAACAGGTTTTCACTATTAAAAGACTGATCTATTGGCTTTGTCAGTGATTTTTTACATCTGGTAACAGTTACCGAGCAGTTGATTTGTATGATCTGATTGTGGCAGCAGGTCCAGAAATGATGGAGGTTTTCTGTGGGAAAGCACCCCTTGTTGTGTAAGCTGACGAAGGCTCGTGCACCCACCCACACCCAGGAGAATGTGGCTCTCCCTAGAGAGGGTAAGGCCTGGCTTTGTGTCCACTGGCCAAGATAATGAGAACCTGATGCTGGAACCAATCCCCTTCCAGTCGACCGAGCTTGTGGCCTTGATTTGAATGTCAGGGTTGGAGTTGTAAATGTCACCCCCTTCCCTCAGCCCCCCCTCTGTCCATTGGGGGTCACAACCTGCCAGGAGTGGGGTCCAGGTTCCCAAAGAAACAAAAAAAGGGGTGTAACTGATAGAATTAATCTGAAACAGGAATAGATGCTGGGCTGCATTCTACTGGTTTTCCACACTTTGTGATGGTGCAGAAATAAATTACATGAAAAAGAGTATTGTCTGCACCCCAATAGGGGACCCAGCTCCTGCTCTACTGCGTCACAGCTCTTATAAGTGGAAATGCACGCACCCCCAAATATCTCTGCTTCTTGGCACCTCCTCAGTAGGTTGTCGGCCTGGACAGGAATTCAGTCACTCCAGACTAATCCGGGTAATTTTGCATTACTCTTTGATTCAGAATTAGCAATAATGACGTGATTACGCTAGCTTGTGTAATTAAAAGTAACTTGGGTAAAATTACTTCTAGCGCGAGAGCACATTTAGAGTGCGTGAGCTTGTTCTGTTGCATTTAGTGCTATTTCTTAACGCGAAAGTCATTCTTGTGCCCATTTTTGACGCAAGAGGGCATTTTTGCACTAAGAAATATCGCTAAATGCAGAATTTCTTTTCTCACAGTTATGCAACATCTTATGGAATTCTTAGGCAATTCAGTGTGATTACGCTAACTGAATTGTACAAGTTAAGTTGATGGATGCATGGAAAGGGTGGGTACATAGATGACTCAGAGGATGGATGGATGGATGGGTGGATGGATGGATTGATGGATGGGTGGATTAATGGATGGGTGGACGGATGGACGGATGGATGGACGGATAGATGGATGGATGGATGGATGGATGGGTGGATGGGTGGATGGATGGATGGATGGATGGATGGGTGGATGGATGGATGGGTGGATGGATGAATGGATGGATGGATGGATGGGTGGATGGATGGATGGATTTATGGATGGACAGACGGACAGACATATGCGCACCAGCCACACCCCTCGATCCAAAGAGGAACCATTTTTCTAACACCCCTTAAAGTTGCCACAAAGTCCGAGCTGTTCAGCATCTTTGAAGTCCTCCCGGGCCCGGAGAGGGAGCTGCCCGGAGCGGGGCGGTGGAAGAGGAGTGATTGTGAGGCGTCGGAGGATAGAAATGTCTTTTAAAATAAGATTTCTACATATCTGGCATATCAGGAGAGCCTGAGAGTAAGCGCTGTCAGTCGTTAGGAGGGTTCCTGGCTGGGCATCGAAGCGCCTTCCCTGATTAATTGAAGAGTTTGATGGCAGGAGCCCCCGCCCCGGCGCCTGAGGATGTTTTGGCGGGAACCGCTCGATTATTTAACATTAATCCTCATTATATGTTTCTTGCTGTCAGTCGTTAGGGCCGCGAGCCTCTCCGGAGCATCTAGGCGCTATAGATATGATTGATGGGTTGATTGAACCTATCCACGCTCCCTTGGCTCCACCCCAAGAGAATTAACAGCCGTCAGCTCTTAGGTTCACCTGCACCCGAGAGGCCGGAGATAGTAAGTACCGGGGGGGGGGGGGGGGGGGGTATCAGGAGGTGGTGCCCCCCCTCACAGTCCTTCCAAAGCCAAACATACTGTGTAGGATGAGGACGAGGAAACAACAAAACGGCGAATTTACCCTATAAGTGAACACAGAATTCACTGAACCACTGCCTGACCCCTCTGATCCCAACCAGAGGGCTCTAAGGCGCTACGCGCGGCCTGCCTAGGGCGCCCCTTGAATATTATCCCCAGGAGCTGGATTTGTACATCTGGCACGAGCCTGGCGGGGCTGGGACCCGACCAGTCCCATGAAAGGAGTCCTAATGTGTCAGCTGAACTTCACAGAAGAAGCCTTGGAACTGACCTGAGGGTCAAAGGTAACACACAGACCGGTCTGATACAGACCTGAAGGTCAAAGGTAACTCACAGACCATCTGTTTTATGACACAGACCTGAAGGCCAAAAGCAACACATACACGGTCTGTGGTATAATACAGACATGGAGGTCAAGACGGCCTGCGGCGTGATGCAGACCTGAAGGCCAAAGGTAACAAACAGACCCTCTGTGGTCTCATACAAACTTGAAGGTTACACACAAACTATCTGTGATATGAAACTGGGCGATGGAGCGTACAGAACCCAAGCTGTCAGGGTCAAAGGGACCTCCAGCCGCTAGTAAGGAATTTATTTTATCGGAAATAAAACAATTTACATTACAAAAAAACATCAATTGTGTAAGTCAAAAAAGTGCACAGTTTAGAGAAAGGAATATTCAATAAAATGTTGTCGTCCGTTAAAGTTACTTTCCAATTGTCCTAAAAGTATATAGGGACTGATGTATCTGATGGAGACTATAGGCACCTGGTCTCAGAAACTGTCCTGATTTCAGTGGTAATGGAGAGGGGTCAAAGCACTTTTTTTCGTAAAGGTAGTCACTCTGGACGTTTACAAATTAGATGTTGAATTGATTCTACATGTGATTTATAAAGCAGCTCTCCCCTGGATCTTGGCCATGATCCCTCCCAGGAACATTCCGATTGATAACTATAAAATATTCTGCAGCTTAAATGTTCATTTTTCATCTTGGAAGATTAGCTGGAATCAGGACACAGCTGCTGCGTTCTCATGGGGGAGTCTCAAACCTACCAGGAGAATTTATATTGCATCGAGCTCTCCAGGGCGCTTTAATTAGACTGTTTTTTAAAGGTTGTCAGATTGGAGATGGCGTGTACTGTGCTCTGACTATCAAGTCATTTGAAATTCTTCTAATGCCAAAAGCTTTTCCCTCCTTCTGTGTTTAAGAATGGCCAAATAAAGGCCCAGAGATGTGCTGTTGTAAATGGTCGAACACAGGTAACTAGTAACAAGTTCTAAGATTATAGCATCAATTTTCCAGGTAAACCAATTTTTTTTTACTTCTGAAACAGATGGCCTAAGTTTTGCTTCATTCATTAATAAATCATTTACTTTGTTATATAGTTCTAGTCTGCACAGTTGCTGTGGAAGCCCAGTCTGTGGCAACGATAAATCTTCAAGGTGAACTCAATTGTTGAGGCTTTTGACTCCCAGGTTCGCAGCTTTGCCCCTCCTGCAGGTCCAGGAGGTCTGGTAACTCAGATGTGTAAACTGAAAATAGAAGGGGAGCAAAAATACAGCTGTTCTTATCTCAAGAGAGAGACCTTTAGAGGCTGAGAGCTGTGTTTGCATCAAAGTGCTTGTAAGACATCCTATCAGTAGAGTAGTATGTGCTGTCAGGCCCCAAGGCTGCTGTTTAAGCCATAAACTATTTCTGCCTACTTTGTCAAAAGCTGAGGTTTAGTTGACAAACCAGGTAAACGTTTGCTCCTTCCTACGTCAGTGCGGTGATTAACCCGATGTTTAATGCCCTGATGTTATTGATGGTGAATTGCAATCTGGGTGGGCTTCAGCAGACCCCTCTCATATACCCAGATAGTTTTTCCACTAAGAATGAGCAAGCAGACCACCACTGACACTGAGTAATGCAATAAGTCATATTATGGGTCTGAGCACTCGCCCTTCTGGCTTTCCGGGAATCGTGGATAAGCCAGATGGTATGTTTTAGTGACAAAGACACGTCGGATGCCGCTCCATGATGCAGGTTGTCCTTGGGTACAACGAACGGGATGCCGTTTGGAGGGGAGCCCTTGCGAGGCGACTGAGTTTAGTAACGGCAATGCATCATTTTTGGTTATCAATGCTCAGTTGTCGAGCCATGTACTACCCAAACTGTATTGTCCTTCTAGAAAACCTCAGAAACCTTGGCCTTACCCAACACGTTACTGAACCCACACACACCGCCAAACACCTGTCGGACCTGATTTTCTCTTCAATCAGCAACATTACAGTTGACAAGCCAGCAGCTAGGACCTGGACAGACCAAACCCTCGTCAGTTTCAGCATACCCATCCCACATCACCACAGACCTACCACCCCCGGAACCGCCCACCGCAATTCGAAAAGCATCTCAGAAGAGGAGTGGGCTTCCATCCTCTCCGTGCACCAGCCTGAGCACACCAGCAACTTGCCAAAAACCATCAAGCATCTCAACAGCTGGATCATCACATGTGCAAACACCATGGCTCCTCTCAAGCACAACCCAACGGCAAGAACCTGACCACTGGGCAGCTGGGACACAGAGGAACTCAGGCTAATGAAAAATCACTGCAAACAACCAGACACCACGGATAAAGAAATCTTCAAATCAGCCTTAAGATGCTACCAGCAGCAGATACAGAACACCAAGTGCACAGCTCCTCTAGACCACATTGACAGCAGCACTCCCATCAGCACTAACAGCAGCAAGGAAATCAGCAGCAAGGAAATCAGCACCATCATCAAAGATTTCACCACACCTCCTGTCGCCTCCAGCAACATCATCCCTCGCAAGACCTTTGCAACAAGCTCTCGAAATTCCATAAAAAAATAATCTCCATGTACAGCAACTTCGACCTTCAACTGGAACCCACCACTTTCGCAATTTAACTTCCCATCATGGCTGATAAATGAATCCTGACCTTGTGACCTGCCATCATCACCTTCAAAATTGCTGCTGCTATGAAGACCATCCATTCGGGGGTCCATCTGACCCTTGCTCCCACCACACCTTTGCCAAAGAGCTCCTATTAATCAGCAGAGCGCCAACACCCATCCTCAACGCCTCCACCGAGTCCGCCACTTTCCTGGACACCTGGAAACATGCCACTGTTATGCTCCTTAAAGAAACTAATCAACTGATGCCTCACTGACCCCTTCAAAAATCACAAGCTCCTTGACATCATGTATTCCTAATTCAGGTCCAACCACAGTACAGAAACAGCACTCATCGCCGCCACAGATGGCATCTGCATAATCCTTGATGAAGGTGACATGGCAGCCCTCATCCTCCTGGACCCATCTACAGGATTTGACATGGCCTCACACCCTATCCTCATCAGGCGCATCCACAAGATTGGCATCCAAGGACCCGCTCTCCACTGGATCCACTCCTCCTTAACAGATAAATCACAAGCTGTCAGCCTGGCATTGAAAGCCTGCAAACTCATCTGCAGGGTACCTCAAAGAGCATCCCTCAGCCCCACCTTCTCCAATGCATACATGATCCCTCTGGCCAACATCACACATGACATGAACATCCTTTTCTATGCTGATGACATGCAACTCATACTCTCCCTCTTGGACAGGGACCCCAACACAAGAAAGAAGATCACCACGTTCATGACTGAAGTGGCTAATTGTCTGAAGCTCTACAGTGATAAGACAGAAGTAGTGATCTTTGGCAAGTCCACCTCACCATGGGACTCCAACTGGTGGCCGACCTAACTCAGACCCACACCCAGAAACCTCAGAGTAATAATCCTCAACAGCAAACTGGAGATGATCACACAAGTCAGCACCCTCACTGCATCCTGCGTCCACACCCTGAGGATGCAGAGGAAGATCTTCAAATGACTCCCAAGCAACACTAGGAAAACTGGCGCTCACGCCCTAATCACCAGCAAGTTGGAGTACAGGAACACCCCCTGTGCCAGGATCACCCAACAACTCACTAGAAGACTACAAACCACCCAGAACTAGCCAGCCAGACTCATCCTCAACCTCCCTCGCAAAACTCACATCACACCGCACCTCTGGGAACTCCACGGGCTCCGATTACACAAACACACTCAATTCAAACTCCCCACACACATTCAAGGTACTACACAACTCAGGCCCACCTACCCAAACAGTCCCATCTCCTTCCAACAACCACCCAGAAACCTCCAGTCAGCAGGGCTCCTACAGGCCACAAGGGACCTTTCTACGGAATGTAGGGCATGGGGAACCTCTCTCCTGAGTGCAGGGTTCAGGGGACCTCTCTCCTGAGTGCAGGGCACCTGGGGCCTCTCTCCTGAATGCTGGGCACAGGGGACCTCTCTCCTGCGTGCAGGGCAGCAGGGCACCTAGGACCTCTGTCCTGAGTGCAGGGCACCTGGGACCTCTCTCCTGAGTGCAGGACATCAGGGACCTCTCTCCTGACTGCAGGTCACCTGGGGCCTCTCCTCCAAGAGCAGGGCACCGTGGACCTCTCTCTTGAGTGCAGGGTTCAGGGGACCTCTAACCTGAGTGCAGGGCACCTGGGGCCTCTCCTCTGAGTGCAGGGCACCTGGGACCTCATTCCTGAGTGCAGGGTTCAGGGGACCTCTCTCCTGAGTGCAGGGCACCTGGGACCTCTCTCCTGAGTGCACGGCACAGGGGACCTCTATCCTAGTGCAGGGCACGAGACATATCTCTCCTGGTGCAGGGCACGGGGCATCTCTCTCCTGAGTGCAGGGCACGAGGCATCTCTCTCCTGAGTGCAGGGCACGAGGCATCTCTCTCCTGGTGCAGGGCACGAGGCACCTCTCTCCTGAGTGCAGAACACGTTTGACCTCTCCTCTCATGTCACGTCACAGGAGTCCTCTCAGGGTTCTCAGGTAGTTACATGTCAGGCATGAATAGTTGAATTAGTGGTTAACGACTAGAACAGTGGTTCCAGACCAGTGTTCCGGGGACCCTGGAAGGTCCGTGAAGCCCCCAGGGCTCCGCCACTGTTTAGAAAATTCAATAATGTTAACAGATTCGTAAAATGTATATAAATAAAGTGGCTAAATGTACAATTGAACATTTTAAAACGTACTGTAAATGTCAATGAACATGAAATTGGAGGCTAAAAATTAAATTAGTCTCCTCTGATTGATTTGTGGGAGCAGTGCAGATGTATCACACCCACTATACTATGGACCATTTGTGTCCTAAATTAGATTTAGAAAAGCTCAAACCTTCCTATTAAAATTACAATTTGTATTTTTTTCATTTGTATTTATTTTCAAATTAAATAAAATGTGCAATCATTAGTGTACATGTTTGACGTATGCTTGGTTCTGTGTTTTTTGTGCATTGTTTTGCGGTTCAAATCATCAACAAAGTATAGGACAGTGGCCTCGGCTTCCAGTTGTGACTCAGTGGGGTTCCTAGGGGTCCAGTAATAATTCAGCGGGGGTCCCCTGGTTCCAGTAAAGATAAAGTGGGGGTCCACAGAAGTGAAAAGGTTAAGAAGCACTGTTCCCAAGTGAAGTGTGAGAAGCTGATCCAGTCCAGGGATGTGAAGTTGTGTGGTGCCAGGTATGTCCAACCCTTCCAGGGGTCTCAGGCAGTCCTGTCAGGGGTGAGTGGCTCACCCAGTCTGGGAAGCTCAGTTTTTCCCGTGTGTATGGGCAGCTCACTCTGTCCAGAGAGCCGGCGCTGTCTCGTCTCAGGTGTGACTCCTTAGGGCCACCTGAAGAGCCTGAGAGCTCTCGCGCTCACAACCCAGAGCACTCAAGCTATCTCGCGCCCCCAGCTCTCAAGAGCTCCAGGTGTACACGTCCTGCGTGAGTATTTGTCTGTATTTGTATTTAGATGTATAAAGCGCATTATGCCAAAGGCGTCCAAGCGCTAGCACCGATAAAGAACTGCCGAAAAGACTAGATTGTGGACGCGAGAAGAGCCATGTTTTTAGTTGCTTGCGAAGCGCTACATAAGAATTCAAACTCGCAATAAGGGTGGGCGACGTGTACCCCAGTTCGGCAGAAGCCACAGAAAAAGTGACCACCTCATCTGACCTTTCGAAAACTGGGAATGTTCACCGCCCTCGGAGATGATGATCTGAGCTGTCTCCTTGGAGTGCTCCATTGAAATGCAGTTCTCAGGGGCATTGGTCCCTGGTGATTGAGAGCCATATAAACCACACAAAGCGCTTTGAAACTCAAGCGCTTCCTGCCAGGTAGCCAGTGAAGGAAGTGCAAGCCCCCCGTAACTGAAAGATGTTTAGACACATCCATTACCAACCGGGCTGCCGCATTTTCGGTATTTGGGCATTTTGAGTAGCTCGTCGAGTGCAGATCCCTATGCCCTGCTTTGCATGCTGGTACTTGTAGTCTTAGAGTTACAATAAGACAAGGAAAGCTACAAATCCCAGAATACTGATAGAAAACTAGACCCGCTGACTTGCTTGTGTCTGATATGGGACAGCTTGAGATCTTTGGGACAGTCCCAGGACACACATTTCAAGCCAGTGGTGCTTCGAGGAAGGATGTGTCACATGCCTAAAACATCCCGATCCTCGCTGCCCCCATGTGACTCAGCTTCGTTCCACACTGGCAGCCCCCGAGCCTGCACATGCCGGCCACAACTGGTCCACTCATTATAAACACAAGGATCTAATTTCTCTGTAATTCGTCCCATCCGTTCCTCTCTCCATCAGCTGTTCCCCCAATCACCCCTGATGGCAGGCTGCGTGCTTCCTGTGTGTGCCTGAAGGAGACTGGAAAAAACTTTTGACATTAGCATGAAAAATGTGACTTTTGTATTTTAAATGCTGAGAAAATTGTCCTGCTTAGGAAAACAGATGTCTTCAGGATCAAACGCTTCATACAACAACTTCAGAAGAGGCGGACTTGCGGAGACTTTTTCCGCAAACATTTGACAGTTCGCAGAAATGCTGCGCAAAAGAGAAACTTCCAGAAGCAAAATCTGTTTATATTCTATAGCTTGGCTACTTTGAAAATACTTAAAAATGCCTTCAGATGAGGAGAAATCTTGACATGGGTGAAAGTTGGCAAATAAAATGCAAAATGTAGTGAAGTTTCTGAAGATAACACATCGCAGACTTTGTAAAACCTTTGTTAGTGGAACAAAATCTCAAACACCCCTACAGGAGCAGACAGGTGTTGAGCTTCAGAGATCACCTCAGTTTCCTGGAGTGAAGTGCCTCCCAAGTGATGAAACCATGGCTTCTGGAGGGGGTACCTGCTGTGAGCGTGTTGGGAACACTTCAAGATGTGCTGGGCCTTCCCTGGCAGACGATGGCGTCGCTAGTGGTTGCATTCTGGGATCCTGACCATATTTCTATTGGCCACTGGGCCCTAGGGGCCGGTTCTGTGTGTGTCGCTGTGCTCTTTTCCCAGAATGCCCTATGGGTCAGGCAGCCAGTTCTAGATCTAGCATGTTGTTCAACGAGAAGCCAGTTTAAGGGTCGCTTTCCTTTACTTGGTAGAAGCTGCAATGTGTTGATCCATGAGAAGTGAGATTGGTACACCCACCATTATGGCCTCTTCCCAGTCGCGAAGAAGCCTTCCGTACTGGTACAGCTAGCATCATTTTCTCCCATTGGTCCCCTGGGTGGCAGTATTGACACACTTAGTATCACTTTCGCCCATTGGTCCCCTAGGTGGCAGTATTGACACACTTAGTATAATTTTCTCCCATTGGTCCCCTAGGTGGCAGTGTTGGCACAGCTAGTATCAGTGTGTCTTATTTATCCCAGTAGGTGGCGGTGTTGGCACAGCTGGTATCAGTGTGTCTTATTTATCCCAGTAGGTGGCGCAGTTGGCACAGCTGGTATCAGTATGTCTTATTTATCCCGGTAGGTGGCAGTGTTGGCACAGCTGGTATCAGTGTGTCTTATTTATCCCAGTAGGTGGCGCTGTTGGCACAGCTAGTATCCGCATGTCTTATTTATCCCAGTAGGTGGCGCTATTGATACAGCTAGTATCCGCATGTCATATTTATCCCAGTAGGTGGCGCTATTGATACAGCTAGTATCCGCATGTCATATTTATCCCAGTAGGTGGCGCTATTGATACAGCTAGTATCCGCATGTCTTATTTATCCCAGTAGGTGGCGGTGTTGGCACAGCTGGTATCAGTATGTCTTATTTATCCCAGTAGGTGGTGCTGTTGGCACAGCTGCTATCAGTGTGTCTTATTTATCCCAGTAGGTGGCAGTGTTGGCACAGCTGGTATCAGTATGTCTTATTTATCCCGGTAGGTGGCAGTGTTGGCACAGCTGGTATCAGTATGTCTTATTTATCCCAGTAGGTGGCGCAGTTGGCACGGCTGGTATCAGTATGTCTTATTTATCCCAGTAGGTGGCGCTGTTGGCACAGCTGGTATCAGTGTGTTATTTATCCCAGTAGGTGGCGCTATTGATACAGCTAGTATCCGCATGTCTTATTTATCCCAGTAGGTGGCGGTGTTGGCACAGCTGGTATCAGTATGTCTTATTTATCCCAGTAGGTGGTGCTGTTGGCACAGCTGGTATCAGTGTGTCTTATTTATCCCAGTAGGTGGCAGTGTTGGCACAGCTGGTATCAGTATGTCTTATTTATCACGGTAGGTGGCAGTGTTGGCACAGCTGGTATCAGTATGTCTTATTTATCCCAGTAGGTGGCGCAGTTGGCACAGCTGGTATCAGTGTGTCTTATTTATCCCAGTAGGTGGCGCTGTTGGCACAGCTGGTATCAGTGTGTCTTATTTATCCCAGTAGGTGGCGGTGTTGGCACAGTTAGTATCAGTGTGTCTTATTTATCCCAGTAGATGACAGTGTTGGCACAGCTGGTATCATTGTGTCTTATTTATCCCAGTAGGTGGCAGTGTTGGCACAGCTGGTATCAGTGTGTCTTATTTATCCCAGTAGGTGGCAGTGTTGGCACAGCTGGTATCATTGTGTCTTATTTATCCCAGTAGGTGGCAGTGTTGGCACCGCTGGTATCCGTGTGTCCTATTTATCCCAGTAGGTGGCAGTGTTGGCACAGCTGGTATCAGTGTGTCTTATTTATCCCAGTAGGTGGCAGTGTTGGCACAGCTGGTATCATTGTGTCTTATTTATCCCAGTAGGTGGCAGTGTTGGCACCGCTGGTATCCGTGTGTCTTATTTATCCCAGTAGGTGGCGCAGTTGGCACAGCTGGTATCAGTATGTCTTATTTATCCCGGTAGGTGGCAGTGTTGGCACAGCTGGTATCAGTATGTCTTATTTATCCCAGTAGGTGGCGCAGTTGGCACAGCTGGTATCAGTATGTCTTATTTTTCCCAGTAGGTGGCGCTGTTGGCACAGCTGGTATCAGTGTGTCTTATTTATCCCAGTAGGTGGCAGTGTTGGTACAGCTGGTATCAGTGTGTCTTATTTATCCCAGTAGGTGGCAGTGTTGGCACAGCTGGTATCATTGTGTCTTATTTATCCCAGTAGGTGGTGGTGTTGGCACAGTTAGTATCAGTGTGTCTTATTTATCCCAGTAGATGACAGTGTTGGCACAGCTGGTATCAGTGTGTCTTATTTATCCCAGTAGGTGGCAGTGTTGGCACAGCTGGTATCAGTGTGTCTTATTTATCCCAGTAGGTGGCAGTGTTGGCACAGCTGGTATCATTGTGTCTTATTTATCCCAGTAGGTGGCAGTGTTGGCACCGCTGGTATCCGTGTGTCTTATTTATCCCAGTAGGTGGCAGTGTTGGCACAGCTGGTATCAGTGTGTCTTATTTATCCCAGTAGGTGGCGCTGTTGGCACAGCTGGTATCTGTGTGTCTTATTTATCCCAGTAGGTGGCAGTGTTGGCACAGCTGGTATCAGTGTGTCTTATTTATCCCAGTAGGTGGCAGTGTTGGCACAGCTGGTATCAGTGTGTCTTATTTATCCCAGTAGGTGGCGCTGTTGGCACAGCTAGTATCCGCATGTCTTATTTATCTCAGTAGGTGGCGCTGTTGCCACAGCTGGTATCAGTGTGTCTTATTTATCCCAGTAGGTGGCGCTGTTGCCACAGCTAGTATCCGCATGTCTTATTTATCCCAGTAGGTGGCAGTGTTGGCACAGCTGGTATCAGTGTGTCTTATTTATCCCAGTAGGTGGCAGTGTTGGCACAGCTAGTATCAGTATGTCTTATTTATCCCAGTAGGTGGCAGTGTTGGCACAGCTGGTATCAGTATGTCTTATTTATCCCAGTAGGTGGCAGTGTTGGCACAGCTGGTATCAGTGTGTCTTATTTATTTATCCCAGTAGGTGACAGTGTTGGCACAGCTAGTATCAGTATGTCTTATTTATCCCAGTAGGTGGCAGTGTTGGCACAGCTGGTATCAGTATGTCTTATTTATCCCAGTAGGTGGCAGTGTTGGCACAGCTGGTATCAGTGTGTCTTATTTATTTATCCCAGTAGGTGGCGGTGTTGACACAGTAAGTATCCGTGTGTCTTATTTATCCCAGTAGGTGGCGATGTTGGCACATTTGGTATCAGTGTGTCTTATTTATCCCAGTAGGTGGCAGTGTTGGCACAGCTGGTATCAGTGCGTCTTATTTATCCCAGTAGGTGGCAGTGTTGGCACAGCTGGTATCAGTGCGTCTTATTTATCCCGGTAGGTGGCAGTGTTGGCACAGCTGGTATCAGTGTGTCTTATTTATCCCGATAGGTGGCAGTGTTGGCACAGCTGGTATCAGTGTGTCTTATTTATCCCAGTAGGTGGCGGTGTTGGCACAGCTGGTATCAGTGTATCTTATTTATCCCAGTAGGTGGCAGTGTTGACACAGCTGGTATCCCCATGTCTTATTTATCCCAGTAGGTGGCGCTGTTGGCACAGCTGGTATTAGTATGTCTTATTTATCCCAGTAGGTGGCAGTGTTGGCACAGCTGGTATCAGTGTGTCTTATTTATCCCGGTAGTTGGCGGTGTTGGCACAGCTGGTATCAGTGTGTCTTATTTATCCCAGTAGGTGGCGGTGTTGGCACAGCTGGTATCAGTATGTCTTATTTATCCCAGTAGGTGGCGGTGTTGACACAGCTGGTATCAGTGTGTCTTATTTATCCCAGTAGCTGGCAGTTTTGGCACAGCTGGTATCCGTGTGTCTTATTTATCCCAGTAGGTGGCAGTGTTGGCACAGCTGGTATCAGTGTGTCTTATTTATCCCAGTAGGTGGCAGTGTTGGCACAGCTGGTATCATTGTGTCTTATTTATCCAAGTAGGTGGCAGTGTTGACACAGCTAGTATCAGTGTGTCTTATTTATCCCAGTAGGTGGCACTGCTGACACAGCTAGTATCAGTACATCCTGTTTATCCCAGTAGGTGGCGCTGTTGACACAGCTGGTATCAGTGTGTCTTATTTATCCCAGTAGGTGGCAGTGTTGGCTCAGCTGGTATCAGTGTGCTTATTTATTTATCCCAGTAGGTGGCAGTGTTGACACAGTAAGTATCCGTGTGTCTTATTTATCCCAGTAGATGACAGTGTTGGCACAGCTGGTATCAGTGTGTCTTATTTATCCCAGTAGGTGGCGCTGTTGACACAGCTGGTATCAGTGTGTCTTATTTATCCCAGTAGGTGGCAGTGTTGGCACTGCTAGTATCAGTGTGTCTTATTTATCCCAGTAGGTGGCGGTGTTGGCACAGCTGGTATCAGTGTGTCTTATTTATCCCAGTAGGTGGCGCAGTTGGCACAGCTGGTATCAGTATGTCTTATTTTTCCCAGTAGGTGGCGCTGTTGGCACAGCTGGTATCAGTGTGTCTTATTTATCCCAGTAGGTGGCAGTGTTGGTACAGCTGGTATCAGTGTGTCTTATTTATCCCAGTAGGTGGCAGTGTTGGCACAGCTGGTATCATTGTGTCTTATTTATCCCAGTAGGTGGTGGTGTTGGCACAGTTAGTATCAGTGTGTCTTATTTATCCCAGTAGATGACAGTGTTGGCACAGCTGGTATCAGTGTGTCTTATTTATCCCAGTAGGTGGCAGTGTTGGCACAGCTGGTATCAGTGTGTCTTATTTATCCCAGTAGGTGGCAGTGTTGGCACAGCTGGTATCATTGTGTCTTATTTATCCCAGTAGGTGGCAGTGTTGGCACCGCTGGTATCCGTGTGTCTTATTTATCCCAGTAGGTGGCAGTGTTGGCACAGCTGGTATCAGTGTGTCTTATTTATCCCAGTAGGTGGCGCTGTTGGCACAGCTGGTATCTGTGTGTCTTATTTATCCCAGTAGGTGGCAGTGTTGGCACAGCTGGTATCAGTGTGTCTTATTTATCCCAGTAGGTGGCAGTGTTGGCACAGCTGGTATCAGTGTGTCTTATTTATCCCAGTAGGTGGCGCTGTTGGCACAGCTAGTATCCGCATGTCTTATTTATCTCAGTAGGTGGCGCTGTTGCCACAGCTGGTATCAGTGTGTCTTATTTATCCCAGTAGGTGGCGCTGTTGCCACAGCTAGTATCCGCATGTCTTATTTATCCCAGTAGGTGGCAGTGTTGGCACAGCTGGTATCAGTGTGTCTTATTTATCCCAGTAGGTGGCAGTGTTGGCACAGCTAGTATCAGTATGTCTTATTTATCCCAGTAGGTGGCAGTGTTGGCACAGCTGGTATCAGTATGTCTTATTTATCCCAGTAGGTGGCAGTGTTGGCACAGCTGGTATCAGTGTGTCTTATTTATTTATCCCAGTAGGTGACAGTGTTGGCACAGCTAGTATCAGTATGTCTTATTTATCCCAGTAGGTGGCAGTGTTGGCACAGCTGGTATCAGTATGTCTTATTTATCCCAGTAGGTGGCAGTGTTGGCACAGCTGGTATCAGTGTGTCTTATTTATTTATCCCAGTAGGTGGCGGTGTTGACACAGTAAGTATCAGTGTGTCTTATTTATCCCAGTAGGTGGCGATGTTGGCACATTTGGTATCAGTGTGTCTTATTTATCCCAGTAGGTGGCAGTGTTGGCACAGCTGGTATCAGTGCGTCTTATTTATCCCAGTAGGTGGCAGTGTTGGCACAGCTGGTATCAGTGCGTCTTATTTATCCCGGTAGGTGGCAGTGTTGGCACAGCTGGTATCAGTGTGTCTTATTTATCCCGATAGGTGGCGGTGTTGGCAGAGCTGGTATCAGTGTGTCTTATTTATCCCAGTAGGTGGCGGTGTTGGCACAGCTGGTATCAGTGTGTCTTATTTATCCCAGTAGGTGGCAGTGTTGACACAGCTGGTATCCCCATGTCTTATTTATCCCAGTAGGTGGCGCTGTTGGCACAGCTGGTATCAGTATGTCTTATTTATCCCAGTAGGTGGCAGTGTTGGCACAGCTGGTATCAGTGTGTCTTATTTATCCCGGTAGGTGGCGGTGTTGGCACAGCTGGTATCAGTGTGTCTTATTTATCCCAGTAGGTGGCGGTGTTGGCACAGCTGGTATCAGTATGTCTTATTTATCCCAGTAGGTGGCGGTGTTGACACAGCTGGTATCAGTGTGTCTTATTTATCCCAGTAGCTGGCAGTTTTGGCACAGCTGGTATCCGTGTGTCTTATTTATCCCAGTAGGTGGCAGTGTTGGCACAGCTGGTATCAGTGTGTCTTATTTATCCCAGTAGGTGGCAGTGTTGGCACAGCTGGTATCATTGTGTCTTATTTATCCAAGTAGGTGGCAGTGTTGACACAGCTAGTATCAGTGTGTCTTATTTATCCCAGTAGGTGGCACTGCTGACACAGCTAGTATCAGTACATCCAGTTTATCCCAGTAGGTGGCGCTGTTGACACAGCTGGTATCAGTGTGTCTTATTTATCCCAGTAGGTGGCAGTGTTGGCACAGCTGGTATCAGTGTGCTTATTTATTTATCCCAGTAGGTGGCAGTGTTGACACAGTAAGTATCTGTGTGTCTTATTTATCCCAGTAGATGACAGTCTTGGCACAGCTGGTATCAGTGTGTCTTATTTATCCCAGTAGGTGGCGCTGTTGACACAGCTGGTATCAGTGTGTCTTATTTATCCCAGTAGGTGGCAGTGTTGGCACTGCTAGTATCAGTGTGTCTTATTTATCCCAGTAGGTGGCGGTGTTGGCACAGCTATTATCAGTGTGTCTTATTTATCCCAGTAGGTGGCATTGTTGGCACAGCTGGTATCAGTGTGTCTTATTTTTCCCAGTAGGTGGCAGTGTTGGCACAGCTGGTATCATTGTGTCTTATTTATCCCAGTAGGTGGCGCTGTTGGCACGGCTGGTATCAGTGTGTCTTATTTATCCCAGTAGGTGGCGCTGCTGACACAGCTAGTATCAGTACATCCTATTTATCCCAGTAGGTGGCAGTTTTGACAAAGCTGGTATCATGCTCCCCAGTTTCTTCCCGCAGACAGAATAACTACAGTTCTCCTCCAGCCTCGAGGGGGCTGATTTTGCTGGGCTCTGTGGACAGTCTGCCCTGAGCTCTGCTTGGATCTGAGTGTTTTGTAAGGGTGAGAGTTAGTCTGGTGAGGTGGATGGTGTGAAGAACATGAGAGGGGTAAATCCTTGAAGGAGGAAGGTGCCACCAGCCTCCAGCGGTGCTCCCCTTGTTAAGGCCTCATCCAGGAGGATCCCTCAAGGATTTGGACAGGGCTATTGAACAGTCTGAGGGTAGGACAGGAGGACATTAGCTCTCCCTTTGGCTGGGCCACCAGATCTGATTCTACTGGTCTGTAGTTTCTTCAAGAGAAAGAACAGCCCTGGGCATGAAGTGTATTAAATAGTGATGGGTGGAATGCTCAATTTAATCTCAGCCACTGGTAATCGAGGCACAACTCGAGGCACATCCCAGTCTATTGTTTTTTTGCACACCATGCCAGTTTAGGTTGGACTTAGCTATATGCAAATCAGTCTTGACCCTGCTCCAATTGGAACAGTATCTGACAGTCTCAAGTTTTCCAGTGCGTGGGAAGCTCACTCTCTCAGAGATCCCTCGCTGCCTCGTCTCAGGTGTGTCTCCTTAAGTCCACCTGAAGATTTTGAGAGTTGTCACATCGGTGTGTCACACCCACAATTCAGAGACCTCAAGCTGTCTTGGCAGTCCTAGCATCCACATTCTCAAGAGCTCCGGTTGTCCATGTCCTGTATGAGTAGCTCATCAAGTGCCCATCCCTGCTTTGCATTGTAGTCTTACATTTATAAGAAAATAAGAAAAAAAACTACAAGTCCCAGAATGCTAACAGAAAACTGGACTGATGAGTTGCTTTTGTCTGACAATGGATTCAGGCCCAGATCTGTGACTGGGGGTGAATGTTTGACATTGCTCAGCATTCCATCCATCATATGTTCTTTATGTTTTTGTCACCCTAAGTGGGAAGGGTGTGCCCAGATGTGGGTCCTGCACTCCTAAGCCGCAGCACTCAAGCTACCCTGGCTGATTAGAGGTGATACCCCGAAACCAGTCCTAGGATGCTTTTTTTGTGTCCAGGGAGGAGGACCTGGTCTGGCGGTTCATACTGAACTGGTCCCAAGGGGAGCAGGGTCCAGATTGATTTGCATATGGCTGAGTCCAACCTGAAATGGCATGGCAAGCAAATAAAATGATGCATAAACCCAGATCGGTGACTAGGGTTTAATGTTTGGTGTTGTTCAGCATTCCATCCCTCATCTGCTCTTTTTGCATATGTCTGACATGGGGACGGCTTCAGACTTCTGGGACTGTCCCAGGACACATGTTTCAGGTCAATAGTGCTTCGAGGAAGGATGTGTCACATGCCTAAAATATCCTGAACCTCGCTGCCCCCATGTGACTCAGCTTCGTTATACACTGGCAGCCCCCGAGCCTGAACATGCTGGCCACAACTGGTCCACTCATTTTAAAAATAAGGACCTAATTTCTGTGTAACTCATCACATCTGAGCCTCCCTCTGTCAGCTGTTCCTCCAGGCAGCTCCAAGTTCCCACCACCCCTGGGGCAGGCTGCCTTCTTCCTGTGTGTGTCCGTGCAATGGGTGAGCAGAGATCTGTTCTTTGCATCTATCCAAGGTCTGCGGAAACCTTCGCACATCTGCACGAAAACTGGGACTTTTGTAGTATCGGACTTCCTTTAAATGGAAGCAAATTGTTTTGCATAAGATGTGTTTCAAGCAGACCTGCTGTGTTGATCTCCCATGCAGTGTGAATGCCCTCAGAAAGACTCTGGAATTGATTGACTTGCAGAGAAATAATCTGGAAACATTTGTCATCGTTCACAGAAATGATCCTCAAAATGTAAACTTAAAAAAAAAAAATCTGCATATAATTTCCGTTTTTTTTTAGTCTAATTAGAGTTAAAATTATATTCACATGGGTGAAGTCTCACGAGCAGAGTTAGTGACGTTTCTACAGGGCATAAATCACAGACTTTGTAAAAACGTTGCTAGCGGAAAAAAATCTTCAGACACCCCTGAAGTGCATAGAGGGAACCACGAATGCTGCAACCACGCAAGCCTAAACAACGTAGGTGGAACAACGACTGCGTTGTTACCACGAATGCCTGTACCACGAATGCCTTAACAACGATTTTTCGTTGTAAAATCATTCCTGGTAAAGGCATGCGTGGAACTGCATACATGGTTTCAGCATGCGACTCCCCCCACCCGGACCCACCACCCCTAAAACAATTGTACCCCAACCCCGAAAAACAATTCTACCACTACCCGACCCCACCCCTAAAACTTAAACTACCACGTCCCTAAAACTACTGCGACCCTCCACCCCCTAAAAATTAAAAAATACCCCCACCCCTAAAACTACTGCGACCCCCCCACCCCCTAAAACCTAAACTACCGACCCCCCACCCCGCCACTAAAAACACCCCAACCTCCCCACCCCCCACCCGCCCCTAAAACTACAGTGGCCCCCACCCCCTAAAACCTAAACTACCCCCACCCCGCCCCTAAAAACAAAAAATACCCCAACCCCCACCCCACTCCTAAAACTACCGTGACCCCCCACCCCCAAAACCTAAACTACTCCGACCCCCCACCACGCCCCTAAAAACACCCCAACCCCCAACCCGCTCCTAAAACTACAGGAACCCTCCCCACCCCCCTAAAACCTAAACTACCCCCCAACCCTGCCCCTAAAAATGAAAAATACCCGACCCCCCACTCCCGCCCCTAAAACTACCGTGACCCCGCCGCTCACCCCCCTAAAACCTAAACTACCCGACCCCCCACACTGCCTCTAAAAACTAAAAATACCCTGCCCCCCAAAAACCTAAACTACTCGACCCCCGAACCCCACCCCTAAAAACTACAAATACCCGCACCCCCAGCCACGCCCTGAAAAATACCATGCCCCTACAACTACAGCGACCCCCCCACCCCGCCCCTAAAATGGCCCCAGCCCCACTAACCTGATCACGTCCTCTGACGAAGCCGATTCACTTCTTCTGTGCCTTAACCACGCATGTGCGTTGTTCAGCACATGCGTGGTTAAGGTGCAGAACAACAAAATCGTGGTTAAGGAAAGCGTTGTTCCACTTTCGTTGTTCACAACTTCATTGTTCCGGAGTCGTGGTTGGAGATGTTTCCCGCATAGAGGTGATTCTATTACCTGCTGACATACAGTGATCATTAACGATGCCCATCTTTCTCGCCACTGTCATTACTATATGAGCCATAGCTCCTATGGATAGAACCTTTCAAGCAAAAAAGTTAGCGCTCCATTTCTTCTCATCACCCCAATATGGCTGAATTCCACTACCTTTCAAGCCAAAAAGTTAGCGCTCTAGTTCTTCCCATCCCTCCCAATATGGCCGACTTCCACACCCTTTCAAGCCAAAAAGTTAGTGCTCCATTTCTTCCCATCACTCCCAATATGGCTGACTTCCAGTACCCATCAATCAGCATAAAATGGAAGTTCAACCCTTTCCCTACCTTCTATTTTTAAGTTTTTGTGCCGGCGACCTTCAAGCAGGTTTAAGGTAAATGTATTTATATTTGGGTGAGGTCTGGCTCTAGCCGACTTGCATACTATAGTAGATGGATAACTCTTATTTCAGCTCTTAAAGGTGGTAATTGCTCAGGTATGATGGGGGGGGTCCCTTCTTCCGAAAAGTCCTGGTTCCAGCACTCTGGGTCTCAGTTATCCACAAAATCCTGACTATCTAAGGAGGGTGAGGTCGGATTTCACATTTTGCTGGACCAATGGGTCTTGAAGGTAATGGTTGAGGGATATCAGATTGTCCTCGACTCCCCTCTGCAAGAGTGTTTATACCCTACTCCACAGCTCGCAAGTCCGATAAAACGACAGGCACCATTGGAAGGCATTCAGAGGCTGCTTTTTAAAAATGCAGTACTCCAACCTCCTTCCCCAACAAAGTGGAAAAGGTGTCTACTCCAGACTTTTTTGGTCAAAAAGGACTCAGAGGAATTCAGTCTTCAACTCTCACACTCCCTATATAAATTCAAGATGGTTGCACTTCAAGAGTTTCTACCTTTCCTGAACCACAGGGATGTTCTTTCATTCCTGGAATTATTGGATGTATCCCTACATGTTTCTGTACATCCTTATCAGTGGCGTAGCGTGGGTTGTCAGCACCCGGGGCAAGGCAAGTAATTTGTGCCCCCTAACCCGGGGCAAGGCAAGTAATTTGCGCCCCCTAACCCAGGGCAAGGCAAGTAATTTGCGCCCCCTAACCCGTGGATTTAGTCTCTTCCAAGATGTTGCGCCCGGTGCGGCCGGCCCCCCATGCACCCCCCACGCTACGCCACTGATCCTTATACGAGTGTTTCAGGTTCAGATGCAGTGGCAGACTTCTAGAACTGTGTGTGGACACTGCTAAATGGATTGGCCTCAATTCCCTTAAGCTCAATGGGGATAAAACTGAATGTTTGTGCGGCTCAGAAAGGAGAATCCCCATGACACGTCCCCCCAATTTTTGGCCCCGCTCCACTGATGAGGAGATACAGTGGTCAGAATGTCCGATATCTTAGGGTCCTATTTGATAATACGTTTTCTCTGGAAAAACATGTCTTGGAAGTTTCAGGCACCTGTTTTGCACCTCTTTGGGGCCTTAGGAAGCTGCTACCACTACTGCCTACCCAAGCTACGTCTCTTGGGGTGCGTAGTGTTATACCCAGTAGGATGGACTACTGCAACGCTACCTTGCTCAGAGCTCCTGATTATCTGGTGAATCGATTACTCAGAGTCCAGGTGATCTTCAGCGTCTAAGGCTTTGAAGGATCTGCACCGGCTTTCGATGAAGCAGAGGATCCTTTTTAAAGGCATGTGTATTGTGTTCAAGGCTTTACAAGGCAAGGGTCCAGTGACTCTACAACAAAGGTTGAGAAGCTGTACACCTGGAAAAACCCTTTGCTCGAGCTCTGCACACCTAGTCTATATAAATGATAAATACGTTTTGGAAGATGAGGTGTCCGGGTATTTACAATTAAGTTGATCCAGATGTGGAATAAACTTCTACTGACTCTCAGAACATCTTTGAATCTCTCACAGTTCAGGAAAGCCTTGAAGACTTGGCCCTCACAGATGTCCTTACCTTTCCACAGAGTGGTATACAACATTAGCCCTGAGTGCCAGGATACCAATTTGGTGGCATTTGCACTTTACACATGTTATAAATAAAAAAAGAACTATAAAACACTCAGTATTACCTGTTCCAGGTACTCCCACTTGGTCTTCTTTCTTCTCCAAGGTATTTACAAAGGTGTTAGCACCATCGGTGGGAGCGGTCCATAGGATGGGAATTCAAGTGTTTCCTTATCTGGATGACTGGCTCATTTCTACTTCCTGTTTTCTAAGGCAAAATCCTCCAAGTCCAAAAAGTGAGGAAGATTCTGCAAGATCATGGGCTTCTCTTAAGCCATAAGAAGACTTGTCTGTTACTGACAGAAGACCTGCAGATCACTGGAGTCATTTCAAGAAGGATATGGGGCGGGTTTTTTACTTGTGGAGAGAAGGGAAGAGCTGAGGACAGAGATCTCAGACTTCCACAAGCAAGAATCCCCACCTGCAAGACAGTGGAACTGGGAATGCAAGGGATGGTGGCTTTTCGATCAGTGTTCTTCCCTCCCTAGGCTTGTCTCCATATGGACCATTAGTCAAACATCTGCTGGCCCACTGGGCACCATCCTTTCCGGAGTATGCTCAAGGCGTACCAATCTCCAGGGTTAGTGGAGCATGCTGAACAAGAAATGGCTGTAGTGTCCCTGGACACAGAAAAAGTATTTGATAATGTGGCATGGCATTACTTTTGTTGTGGTTTGATATGAAGCACACTTGACCCGAAGGTATTGGGACTTTTTACATGAGCACCGGTTACATTACACAAGGACACATTCATTTTTGGTAGGTACGGGGAGGATAAGCGATTTGCCCAGAATCACAAGATGTTGAGCCAACGCCGAAACTCCAACCTGGTTCCCAGCTGGCACCTCTGGCCATTACACCACATCCTCTTCTTTCATTACTTATTTGCGACCCTTAGGGACTTGAACTTCGGGCGCAGTTCAGCCAAACTGTATAGTTGCTCTGATCCTAACCCCTGGCCAGACTTCAACGAGCAGCATGATGTTGGAAGAGTGGGAACTAGAGAGGGGGGTTGTGCCACTGTCACCCGTGTTGTCTGTGCTTGCAACAGAAGCCCTGGCATGCATGCTGCGAGGAGCACTGGGTGCCCGGGTGATGCCAACCTGGGACACCGGACATGTGGTGTCATTATATGCTGACGACCTAACATCCCCAGCGTCCTGCTCGTGAGCTGGAAACACGTTTCAAAGATGCCCACGGGGCGGACATACTTCCTGTCGACCTACCCTGACTATGGTCACTCAAATGAGATGGAGAGATTTGGGCAGCAGTTGGGCTTAAAAGTCACTGAGCAAAAATGGGTGATTTATCCAGAAGGCACACTGAGCTGTGCGCCCAGAGAACGTCTCCCATAAATGGACTTTTCATGGGAGAAGAATTCCTTCCGCTATTTGGGGACCCAAGTGGCCAAGGACCAGGATAGCCGGGTCACATCAAACCCAGGTAAGCTCTTAGCAGATATACTAAGCAAGATAGGATGTTGGGGTTCGCTCCCCCTGTCCGTGGCGGGTAGAATAGACAATGAGAGTAAGCTGGAGCCATCGAGGGGAGCAATGACTCACTGACACGAACCAATAATAGCGGAAGGGCCCCCCAGGACCCCAAACACAGGATATTAGCATTATCAGAGTGTGCCTGGGGCCGCAGACTGCCTGCGCCCAGACATTACCACTGTGGGCCCCCCTGAACTTCGGGGTGCAGATGGAGAGCTCGGTACGAGGCAAGGGGAGGAGGGGGGCTGCCCGAAGCGGAGACCTGTATGAGAGTGGACAGATGATTGCATGAGAGTGGGTGAAAAAGTATTTTGAGCTAGGAGAGGCAGAGATGCCCAAAGCTCTCCTCTTCGACACGCGGCTGCTGCAATTAAATGTGCGAGCGCGGAATACTGATGCAGAGTAACCCTGAAGCCATCTCGGGCCTCTGTAATCCATTTACAGCCACTCCCTGCTCCTTAAGCACCGGAAACCACCGGCTGAAATTAAGCACTGACGCGAAGGGCAGCACTTGCATTACCGGGCGATTTGCCAGGTGGCATGACAAATATGGGGGACACATGGGACTGAACCAGGTGTGCGATGTGACCCCTCATGTGTGGGGGCCTGGCCCCGGGAAAATGAATAGACGCGGACACCTTAATTAGTTGCCCTATTCCTAAGTGGCCTCGAGTGACCGAGTGACCACCTAACATTTATTTATCCCCGATGCACACTGCACTGATCTGGGAACTTAGCTGTAATGAGCTTTTCTGAGACACACACTGGCAGGGAGGGCTCAATCTTACTGACATCACAACTAGCAGGCAGCAGAGTCCATATCATACACTTCATAGATCACACCTATATCACAGCGGCTATGCTTCATAGAATGGATGCCGCGAGGTCACCGCGGTCCTCTAAGTATGGACAGGACGAAGCCAGGCAGCACCCCCTCACATGGAGGTGTACTGACGTGCAGGGTTACTGGGCGCAGGTGGTGTACGTATACAAAGGCGGCTACTAACAGACCCAGAGTGACCCCCAGTCTTCCTGCTGGGCACGGGAGCATGGCACGCGAAACATCCCAAGAGGACATGCATGGATTTCACTTTGCTATTGGTAGAGGTAGACTGGCATCCACGGCTGAGCGCCAGGCCCCGCTGGTGGAGGGTGGGTGCTTGAGAGATGTTGTTGAATGGTGCGCTGAAGAAGCTAGAGTGGAACTGGTGTGACCTGACCCCATGCTTAGGGGTGATTTAGAATCATAACTTGAGGTAACCAGGGCTTTAAGGTGCCCACTGGATGAGTGCCCACCGTGAAGGGGGCATCGACTAACCGCATGAGACATCATTGATATTCCCTAGTCTTCACTTCCAACTAAGGTGTAGTTACAGGGGTAACTGTCTAGACTGTGATGTTGGGATCCCCAGATGCGGTGGAGGTGTGTGAACCACCTCAGACCTCAAGGAGAGATCTGTACAATGCAAGGAATGTTTTCCTGCTCATATTTCTTGCAAGAGTTTATTGTTCACTTTTTTCTTACAGGTCTTACAGAAATGCATGCAATAGTTGACATCTGAGCATTGCAGATCTGTGAAAAACATAATTAAAATGTAATACAAATATTGAAAAAAGGAGTACTACTCTCAGGGTAGGTCCAGTGGCCTTTGGACTGGTGGTTGAGGAGGACACCCTTGCAAAAGACTTTCCTTTCATGTAGTGCCTTCAAGAGTTCTGACTATGGGTGCGGCAGACTGCGGTGGGGTGCCACTTCAGGCTCCGGGGAGATTCTGGGGAGTGGATAACACTTCAGGCCTCCTGTTAACTGAACTTCACAGTGCTCAAGGCAGTCCATCTAGCTTGGAAGGAGTTTGCCACCCGGTTGCCACGCCAGCATGTCCTCAGAAGGATGAACAACAGAGTTGTGATGGGAAACATAAGCCATCTAGGAGGTTTAATAGTTCAGTCTCTCTGGCAATTGACACAGGAGAATTTTACATGAGCCCAACTACATGACAATTTTCTGAAGACAGCGATATTCTTGGGTGGAGAAACTGGGCAGCCGTCCACCTCAGCCAAGTGCGTCCTCCAATGAGTGCATTATCTTTCACGAGGAATTTGTTCCACCAATTGCCCAATTGCGGTAGTGTTTTGGGTGTCCGACAACGGACCCTTTTGCCACCAAAGAGAATGCTCTTCTATGCTTCTGCATAATTATTCACTGTGCGGAAGTGGGTCTCCAAGTCGTTCACGCGGTCGCCGGATCTGCTATAGGCATTCCCTTCTATCCCTATGATTCCCGGCACACTTCAAAAGATCAAGGAAGATAGAGCCATAGTTCTTCCTATAGTCCCAGGGTGGGAGAGATGCCCTTGGTGGTCCATGTTGTTGGAGACGGCAGCTCAGCCTCATTGGTGATCCCTCTTCAACTGTACCCTCTAGCAGGGACTCCCTGCGGAAGTTAGGGCTTAGGACTTGGCTCTTGAGAGTTTAAATCTCTTAGCTAAAGGATGCTCTTCTGAGGTGGTAGAGTAAATTTAGAACTGCAGACACACATCCGTGAAATGGTGCACGGAGGAGGGATATGACCTGATGTCTGCAGAGCCTGTCAAGGTCTTGGATTTTTTAATAGATGGTTTCTTTTTTGGGCTTGCTGCTTCTACTCCTTGGGCCCAGTGGCAGCGATAAAGGCTTTCACATGTCCTCAATTAGATAATCTTGAACCACTTGTGTCTAGACGAAGATGTTTTTTTTTTTGTTTTAAAAGAACAAGGGTGTTGTGTCCTTTTCCGTCATGGGATCTGCTTTTAGTGCTAAGGGCTCCCCAAATCCCACCCTTTTCGCATTTAAAGATGGTGGGTATTAGTTTTTTGACTCTTAAGGTTGTATTTGTGGTGGACATTTCCTCTGCCAGGAGAAAAGGGGAATTAGGGACATTTTTGAGATAAGAAATAACCTTTCCTAGGGTGTTTCCAGACAGAGTGGTGTTAAAGCTGAACCTGAAGTTTATGCCTGAAGTCCCTTCTGTTTTCCATGGATCTACAGAGCTTGTGCTAATAATCTTCTTCCCTAACCCTCAATCAGAGGAGGATCCTCTAATCCCCTAATCCTCAGTCATCTGTTGGATGTAAAGAGGGGTGTTTTGGCCTATCTAGGGGGAACTGAGTCTTTCTGGAAGGTGGATAGCCTATTTTTGACTTTTGACCTCGTAGTTAGTGGTTTGAAACCATCTATGTCTAGTTCAGGTGGCTCAGGCAGACAATTGTCCTAGCTTATGAAGTCCCTGATGAATGATTGAGTGATCAGGGTAGGTCAATAGGAAGTATTTGCACCTGGTAATCAACTTTCAAGGGAGTTTTAAGGGTGTTTTGATAGAAGAACTATGTACTGCAGCTATGTGGTCATCTCCACACACATTCATGGACCACTATAGACTTGACTCAGGGGCGACACTTCAAAGAATTTTGCCTCTGCTGTTGTGAAACTATGTGTTGACACATAACGTGTGAATGTAACAAATGAAATGTCTAAGTGACACTGTTTATTAGTGATTGAAAGCTTTATTTCTTTTGGCATTGCCATCTTGAGGTGTTTATGTGAAATATTTTGGATGTCACAAAGCTGATTTATGGTTTGTTCTCAGCTCATGTAGTTATGGACGAGGCGGTAATGCCCCTGTTAGTTACAGGGTGTCTTCATTATTCCAAGTTCAAGTCTTTCTCACTACGGTCTAGGTTCCCCATCCCTTCCCGGAGGCTTGTTGAAATAACAGGGGGATTAAAGGGTTGGACTTCATTTGTATGTTGATGGGAAGAGGAAGTCGGCCATATTGGAAGGGATGGTGTAGGAAGCTGACTCTCTATATGGTGCACTAAAATGAAGTACACCGTGCAGATTCCAGTAGATAGGACTAACACTCTATTTTGTGGTAGTGTGGGTGAAAAGTTAGGCTTATCAGAGGGTAGTGCTAAGCATTTGTTGTACTCGCAGAGGCAATAGATGAGACACACACTTAGCGAATAAATCTGAGACCAATTGAGAAAAATAACACTTCTTTTTATATATATGCTTTAAACCCAAGAACTTCGTTATAAGGTAAGCACGTTTTTAAACATGGATTCTTTTCAGTTGCCAAAATCGACACGGTGCAATTTCAGAGTTCTTCAATGTTAACCTATGGGAGGTAAACACAGTCAGCAAACAAGCACTTATTGATGATTCACAGGACCAGTCTTGTACACTTAGGGTAAGTATTGGGCAAGGGTCAGAACCACATCAACAGGTCACTCCGGGCAGCTCTGGGGCGGCTGAGTACAGAAGCGCGGAACGCGTCAGGTGCCCAATGTATTTCAATGGGGATTGGTCTCCGTGGATTTAGGCTGAAGGCTCTGGCTGGGGGGCCAGTAGGGGACAACCAACAGGTAAGTTGCAAATGTGGGGTGCTCGGGGGACATAGGTGCACCTTTGGTCCTCTTCTCCAAGGTACAGGGGCAATGGATCAAGTCGGGTTTCCTTGTCCCTGAGCACTCGCAGTTGTGGGGTCCTGTAGTCTGAGGCTGCAGGCGTAGTCAGGGAGTCCAGGAGGGGTGAAACCACAGTGGACACAAGCTCATGAGGGCTAGGGGACATTGTTGACACCAAGGGTCCACTTCAACTCGGGCCAGCAGCGACGGGTGCAGTGGTTGCTTTAGATGTCAGGTTTCTCTCACCACAGAGGCTGCAGGAGAGGTGGCAAGTGGCAGTGTTGACACAGCTGGTATCAGTTTTTTTTTATTTATCCCAGTAGGTGGCAGTGTTGACACAGCTGGTATCATTATGTCTTATTTATCCCAGTAGGTGGCAGTGTTGGCACAGCTGGTATCAGTATGTCTCATTTATCCCAGTAGGTGGCGCTGTTGACACAACTAGTATCAGAATGTCCTATTTATCCCAGTAGGTGGCAGTGTTGACACAGCTGGTATCAGTAAGTCCTATTTATCCCAGTAGGTGGCGGTGTTGGCACAGCTGGTATCAGTGTGTCTTATTTATCCCAGTAGATGGCAGTGTTGGCACAGCTGGTATCAGTGTGTCTTATTTATCCCAGTAGGTGGCAGTGTTGGCACAGCTGGTATCAGTATGTCTTATTTATCCCAGTAGGTGGCAGTGTTGGCACAGCTGGTATGAGTGTGTCTTATTTATCCCAGTAGGTGGCAGTGTTGGCACTGGCGGTATCATTGTGTCTTATTTATCCCAGTAGGTGGCAGTGTTGGCACAGCTGGTATCAGGGTGTCTTATTTATCCCAGTAGGTGGCAGTGTTGGCACAGCTAGTATCATTGTGTCTTATTTATTCCAGTAGGTGGCAGTGCTGGCACAGCTGGTATCAGTGTGTCTTATTTATCCCAGTAGGTGGCGCAGTTGGCACAGCTGGTATCAGTGTTTCTTATTTATCCCAGTAGGTGGCAGTGTTGGCACAGCTGGTATCAGTATGTCTTATTTATCCCAGTAGGTGGCAGTGTTGGCACAGCTGGTATCAGTGTGTCTTATTTATCCCAGTAGGTGGCGCTGTTGGCACAGCTGGTATCAGTATGTCTTATTTATCCCAGTAGGTGGCAGTTTTGGCACAGCTGGTATCAGTGTGTCTTATTTATCCCAGTAGGTGGCAGTGTTGGCACAGCTAGTATCAGTGTGTCTTATTTATCCCAGTAGGTGGCAGTGTTGGCACAGCTGGTATCAGTGTGTTATTTATCCCAGTAGGTGGCAGTGTTGGCACAGCTGGTATCAGTGTGTCTTATTTATCCCAGTAGGTGGCAGTGTTAACACCGCTAGTATCAGTGTGTCTTATTTATCCCAGTAGGTGGCGGTGTTGACACAGCTGGTATCAGTGTGTCTTATTTATCCCAGTAGGTGGCAGTGTTGGCACAGCTAGTATCAGTGTGTCTTATTTATCCCAGTAGGTGGCAGTGTTGGCACAGCTGGTTTCAGTGTGTCTTATTTATCCCAGTAGGTGGCGATGTTGGCACAGCTGGTATCAGTGTGTCTTATTTATCCCAGTAGGTGGCAGTGTTGGCACAGCTGGTATCAGTGTGTCTTATTTATCCCAGTAGGTGGCAGTGTTGGCACAGCTGGTATCAGTGTGTCTTATTTATCCCGGTAGGTGGCAGTGTTGACACAGCTGGTATCAGTGTGTCTTATTTATCCCAGTAGATGGCAGTGTTGGCACAGCTGGTATCAGTGAGTCTTATTTATCCCAGTAGGTGGCGCTGTTGACACCGCTAGTATCAGTGTGTCTTATTTATCCTAGTAGATGACAGTGTTGACACAGCTGGTATCAGTGTGTCTTATTTATCCCAGTAGGTGGCAGTGTTGGCACAGCTAGTATCAGTGTGTCTTATTTATCCCAGTAGGTGGCAGTGTTGGCACAGCTGGTATCAGTGTGTCTTATTTATCCCAGTAGGTGGCGCTGTTGGCACAGCTGGTATCAGTGTGTCTTATTTATCCCAGTAGATGGCAGTGTTGGCACAGCTGGTATCAGTGAGTCTTATTTATCCCAGTAGGTGGCGCTGTTGACACCGCTAGTATCAGTGTGTCTTATTTATCCTAGTAGATGACAGTGTTGACACAGCTGGTATCAGTGTGTCTTATTTATCCCAGTAGGTGGCAGTGTTGGCACAGCTAGTATCAGTGTGTCTTATTTATCCCAGTAGGTGGCAGTGTTGGCACAGCTGGTATCAGTGTGTTATTTATCCCAGTAGGTGGCACTGTTGGCACATCTGGTATCAGTGTGTCTTATTTATCCCAGTAGGTGGCGCTGTTGGCACAGCTGGTATCAGTGTGTCTTATTTATCCCAGTAGGTGGCAATGTTGACACAGTAAGTATCCGTGTGTCTTATTTATCCCAGTAGGTGGCGCTGTTGGCACAGCTGGTATCATTATGTCTTATTTATCCCAGTAGGTGGCAGTGTTGGCACAGCTGGTATCAGTATGTCTTATTTATCCCAGTAGGTGGCGGTGTTGGCACAGCTGGTATCAGTATGTCTTATTTATCCCAGTAGGTGGCAGTGTTGACACAGCTGGTATCAGTGAGTCTTATTTATCCCAGTAGGTGGGAGTGTTGGCACAGCTGGTATCCGTGTGTCTTATTTATCCCAGTAGGTGGCGCTGTTGACACAACTGGTATCAGTGTAGTAGGTGGCAGTGTTGGCACAGCTGGTATAAGTGTGTCTTATTTATCCCAGTAGGTGGCAGTGTTGACACAGCTGGTATCAGTGTGTCTTATTTATCCCAGTAGGTGGCGCTGTTGGCACAGCTGGTATCAGTGTGTCTTATTTATCCCAGTAGGTGGCGCTGTTGGCACAGCTGGTATCAGTGTGTCTTATTTATCCCAGTAGGTGGCAGTGTTGGCACAGCTGGTATCAGTGTGTCTTATTTATCCCAGTAGGTGGCAGTGTTGGCACAGCTGGTATCAGTGTGTCTTATTTATCCCAGTAGGTGGCAGTGTTGGCACAGCTGGTATCAGTGTGTCTCATTTATCCCAGTAGGTGGCGCTGTTGGCACAGCTGGTATCAGTGTGTCTTATTTATCCCAGTAAGTGGCAGTGTTGGCACAGCTGGTATCAGTGTGTCTCATTTATCCCAGAAGGTGGCGCTGTTGGCACGGCTGGTATCAGTGTGTCTTATTTATCCCAGTAAGTGGCAGTGTTGGCACGGCTGGTATCCGTGTGTCTTATTTATCCCAGTAAGTGGCAGTGTTGGCACAGCTGGTATCAGTGTGTCTTATTTATCCCAGTAGATGGCGCTGTTGGCACAGCTGGTATCAGTATGTCTTATTTATCCCAGTAGGTGGCAGTGTTGGCACAGCTGGTATCAGTATGTCTTAGTTATCCCAGTAGGTGGCAGTGTTGACACAGCTGGTATCAGTGTGTCTTATTTATCCCAGTAGGTGGCAGTGTTGGCACAGCTGGTATCAGTGTGTCTTATTTATCCCAGTAGATGGCAGTGTTGGCACAACTGGTATCAGTATGTCTTATTTATCCCAGTAGGTGGCGCTGTTGGCACAGCTGGTATCAGTTTGTCCTATTTATCCCAGTAGGTGGCGCTGTTGGCACAGCTGGTATCAGTGTGTCTTATTTATCCCAGTAGGTGGCAGTGTTGGCACAGCTGGTATCAGTGTGTCTTATTTATCCCAGTAGGTGGCAGTGTTGACACAGCTGGTATCAGTGTGTCTTATTTATCCCAGTAGGTGGCAGTGTTGGCACAGCTGGTATCAGTGTGTCTTATTTATCCCAGTAGGTGGCAGTGTTGACACAGCTGGTATCAGTGTGTCCTATTTATCCCAGTAGGTGGCAGTGTTGACACAACTGGTATCAGTATGTCTTATTTATCCCAGTAGGTGGCAGTGTTGGCACAGCTGGTATCAGTGTGTTATTTATCCCAGTAGGTGGCAGTGTTGGCACAGCTGGTATCAGTGTGTCTTATTTATCCTAGTAGGTGGCGCTGTTGACACACCTGGTATCAGTGTGTCTTATTTAACCCAGTAGGTGGCGGTGTTGGCACAGCTGGTATCAGTGTGTCTTATTTATCCCAGTAGGTGGCGGTGTTGGCACAGCTGGTATCAGTGTGTCTTATTAATCCCAGTAGGTGGCGGTGTTGGCACAGCTGGTATCAGTGTGTCTTATTTATCCCAGTAGGTGGCGGTGTTGGCACAGCTGGTATCAGTGTGTCTTACTTATCCCAGTAGGTGGCGGTGTTGGCAAAGCTGGTATCAGTGTGTCTTAGTTATCCCAGTAGATGGCGGTGTTGGCACAGCTGGTATCAGTGTGTCTTATTTTTCCCAGTAGGTGGCGGTGTTGGCACAGGTAGTATCAGTGAGTTTCATTTATCCCAGTAGGTGGCAGTGTTGGCACAGCTGGTATCAGTGTGTCTTATTTATCCCAGTAGATGGCAGTGTTGGCACAGCTGGTATCAGTGTGTCTTATTTATCCCAGTAGGTGGTAGTGTTGGCACAGCTGGTATCAGTGTGTCTTATTTATCCCAGTAGGTGGCGCTGTTGGGACAGCTGGTATCAGTGTGTCTTATTTATCCCAGTAGGTGGCAGTGTTGGCACTGCTGGTATCAGTGTGTCTTATTTATCCCAGTAGGTGGCAGTGTTGACACAGCTGGTATCAGTGTGTCTTATTTATCCCAGTAGGTGGCAGTGTTGCACAGCTGGTATCAGTGTGTCTTATTTATCCCAGTAGGTGGCAGTGTTGGCACAGCTGGTATCATTATGTCTTATTTATCCCAGTAGGTGGCGCTGTTGGCACTGCTGGTATCAGTAAGTCTTATTTATCCCAGTAGGTGGCAGTGTTGGCACAGCTGGTATCAGTGTCTTATTTATCCCAGTAGGTGGCAGTGTTGGCACAGCTGGTATCAGTGTGTCTTATTTATCCCAGTAGGTGGCAGTGTTGGCACAGCTGGTATCAGTGTGTTATTTATCCTAGTAGATGGCAGTATTGGCACAGCTGGTATCAGTGTGTCTTATTTATCCCAGTAGGTGGCAGTGTTGGCACAGCTGCTATCAGTGTGTCTTATTTATCCCAGTAGATGGCAGTGTTGGCACAGCTGGTATCAGTGTGTCTTATTTATCCCAGTAGATGGCAGTGTTGGCACAGCTGGTATCAGTGTGTTATTTATCCCAGTAGGTGGCAGTGTTGGCACAGCTGGTATCAGTGTGTCTTATTTATCCTAGTAGGTGGCGCTGTTGACACACCTGGTATCAGTGTGTCTTATTTAACCCAGTAGGTGGCGATGTTGGCACAGCTGGTATCAGTGTGTCTTATTTATCCCAGTAGGTGGCAGTGTTGGCACAGCTGGTATCAGTGTGTCTTATTTATCCCGGTAGGTGGCAGTGTTGGCACAGCTGGTATCAGTGTGTCTTATTTATCCCGGTAGGTGGCAGTGTTGACACAGCTGGTATCAGTGTGTCTTATTTATCCCAGTAGATGGCAGTGTTGGCACAGCTGGTATCAGTGAGTCTTATTTATCCCAGTAGGTGGCGCTGTTGACACCGCTAGTATCAGTGTGTCTTATTTATCCTAGTAGATGGCAGTGTTGACACAGCTGGTATCAGTGTGTCTTATTTATCCCAGTAGGTGGCAGTGTTGGCACAGCTAGTATCAGTGTGTCTTATTTATCCCAGTAGGTGGCAGTGTTGGCACAGCTGGTATCAGTGTGTTATTTATCCCAGTAGGTGGCACTGTTGGCACATCTGGTATCAGTGTGTCTTATTTATCCCAGTAGGTGGCGCTGTTGGCACAGCTGGTATCAGTGTGTCTTATTTATCCCAGTAGGTGGCAATGTTGACACAGTAAGTATCCGTGTGTCTTATTTATCCCAGTAGGTGGCGCTGTTGGCACAGCTGGTATCATTATGTCTTATTTATCCCAGTAGGTGGCAGTGTTGGCACAGCTGGTATCAGTATGTCTTATTTATCCCAGTAGGTGGCGCTGTTGGCACAACTGGTATCAGTGTGTCTTATTTTTCCCAGTAGGTGGCAGTTTTGGCACAGCTGGTATCAGTGTGTCTTATTTATCCCAGTAGGTGGCAGTGTTGGCACAGCTGGTATAAGTGTGTCTTATTTATCCCAGTAGGTGGCAGTGTTGACACAGCTGGTATCAGTGTGTCTTATTTATCCCAGTAGGTGGCGCTGTTGGCACAGCTGGTATCAGTGTGTCTTACTTATCCCAGTAGGTGGCGCTGTTGGCACAGCTGGTATCAGTGTGTCTTATTTATCCCAGTAGGTGGCAGTGTTGGCACAGCTGGTATCAGTGTGTCTTATTTATCCCAGTAGGTGGCAGTGTTGGCACAGCTGGTATCAGTGTGTCTCATTTATCCCAGTAGGTGGCGCTGTTGGCACAGCTGGTATCAGTGTGTCTTATTTATCCCAGTAAGTGGCAGTGTTGGCACAGCTGGTATCAGTGTGTCTCATTTATCCCAGTAGGTGGCGCTGTTGGCACGGCTGGTATCAGTGTGTCTTATTTATCCCAGTAAGTGGCAGTGTTGGCACAGCTGGTATCCGTGTGTCTTATTTATCCCAGTAAGTGGCAGTGTTGGCACAGCTGGTATCAGTGTGTCTTATTTATCCCAGTAGATGGCGCTGTTGGCACAGCTGGTATCAGTATGTCTTATTTATCCCAGTAGGTGGCAGTGTTGGCACAGCTGGTATCAGTGTGTCTTAGTTATCCCAGTAGGTGGCAGTGTTGACACAGCTGGTATCAGTGTGTCTTATTTATCCCTGTAGGTGGCAGTGTTGGCACAGCTGGTATCAGTGTGTCTTATTTATCCCAGTAGATGGCAGTGTTGACACAACTGGTATCAGTATGTCTTATTTATCCCAGTAGGTGGCGCTGTTGGCACAGCTGGTATCAGTTTGTCCTATTTATCCCAGTAGGTGGCGCTGTTGGCACAGCTGGTATCAGTGTGTCTTATTTATCCCAGTAGGTGGCAGTGTTGGCACAGCTGGTATCAGTGTGTCTTATTTATCCCAGTAGGTGGCAGTGTTGACACAGCTGGTATCAGTGTGTCTTATTTATCCCAGTAGGTGGCAGTGTTGGCACAGCTGGTATCAGTGTGTCTTATTTATCCCAGTAGGTGGCAGTGTTGACACAGCTGGTATCAGTGTGTCCTATTTATCCCAGTAGGTGGCAGTGTTGGCACAGCTGGTATCAGTATGCCTTATTTATCCCAGTAGGTGGCAGTGTTGACACAACTGGTATCAGTATGTCTTATTTATCCCAGTAGGTGGCAGTGTTGGCACAGCTGGTATCAGTGTGTTATTTATCCCAGTAGGTGGCAGTGTTGGCACAGCTGGTATCAGTGTGTCTTATTTATCCTAGTAGGTGGCGCTGTTGACACACCTGGTATCAGTGTGTCTTATTTAACCCAGTAGGTGGCGGTGTTGGCACAGCTGGTATCAGTGTGTCTTATTTATCCCAGTAGGTGGCGGTGTTGGCACAGCTGGTATCAGTGTGTCTTATTTATCCCAGTAGGTGGCAGTGTTGGCACAGCTGGTATCAGTGTGTTATTTATCCTAGTAGATGGCAGTATTGGCACAGCTGGTATCAGTGTGTCTTATTTATCCCAGTAGGTGGCAGTGTTGGCACAGCTGCTATCAGTGTGTCTTATTTATCCCAGTAGATGGCAGTGTTGGCACAGCTGGTATCAGTGTGTCTTATTTATCCCAGTAGATGGCAGTGTTGGCACAGCTGGTATCAGTGTGTTATTTATCCCAGTAGATGGCAGTGCGTGACGTCAGTTGGCATCATGGGCACAGTGCCGACAAGGGATGCTGGCGACCAGAGTGGGCCACTACGCTTGGGTGACACTCTACAACCGTCTACCGGTCCCTTAGACAGATTCTGGTCCATGTTCTGGGGGCCTGCTCGATGACATCCACTCATTGGATTATAGACTGCTATTTCTTAGGGAACTACACCTCCCAGAATGCATTTGATGTTGGCTTAAAACCCCCGGGCCAAGTGAAAGTGACGCTCGGGACATGGGGGTCGTGGCAGCTGCGCTGATGGAGGCTGCTGTCTCTATGGTGGCTCGGTGGATCAGTGTGCTAAAGGCTCCACTGGGTCGTGCACTTTGTTCTCTAAAGCCCTGCAGGGCTGACTCGGTCCTCCATCCTTCACGGCCGATAAACTCTGCACATGAAGTTGGGTGACACTAATACTCGTTTACAATGTCAGCAAGTCAGCCACATGAAACGCACCATGGAAAACAAGATACAATTATATACATTAAATCCCAGGAGGCCGGCGCTCAGCAGCGCAGGAGGTGGATGGCTACACGAGGTCACGCTCCCTGCTGACATCTGCTGTGAGCCCAGGCCGTCGGCTGTAATGCAAGGCGTGTTCCTGCGCTTCCAAAGTAGGGCTAAGACCTTTCCCGGAGCCAAGAGCAGCCACATGTGCGTGGCTGGGGGTCGGGACAGGCCAAGGGCGGCCCTCTGTGCTCTTTTCAAGCACAGCGGTGGCCCCCGCCTGCTGTAACAATCACCCAGGAAGAGCCTGGGCGTCCTTACATTTCCAATGACCGCTTTAATGCTGCATTTCTTTTTTAAAATGTGCATTTACAACAAGAGAAATCCTTTGTTTTGAACGGTGTTCCTGGTCTTTGCTATAAAGTGCAATTGAAGGTATACCTGCCTGCTTCATCCCCAGACCTCTTCCTCATCACAAGCCCTGAGCCCCCCTCGCCAGCCTGACCCTGGGGGCCTCCTCCTGCTGCTGGGAGGGGGTGCTTCTGCTGGTCCCCGGGTCACCAGGTCCATGCCACCCCCCCCCCCCCCCCCCCAAGCTTTGGTGTGACACACCTCACTACATACATGTATGGACCCCTGTCCGGGTGGGGTGCAGGCCACAGCTCTGGCCGGGGGGGGGGGGGGGTCGGGGGGCAGGGTCCCCCGTGTGCCAGAGGGTGGGCTGTGACGCACGAGCCCGGCCCCTGCAGCTGGCACCTCATGGGTATGCAGATCACTGCTGCATGACGCACGGCTTCTGGGCGCTGGACTCCTCGACAGATGTGCTTGTGAATAAAGCAGGAGCTGGGCCCGTGGACACCTGCGTCAGAAGCAGCCCTCCCAGCACCCATTCTAAGCCTGGTCCCCATAGTGACGCCGCTGAACTACGCAGTTCTGCAGCCACAGCGTTTCCGCATAATTATGGATTTAGCCGATTTGCTGCATAATCCATCATCTTCAGCAAAATGTACAGATTATGACCAGTTGAACCGGATCAAACGTTACTAAAGTGCTTCCAGGTGTGCTGCTGGGGAGTGCAGGCCGTTTGCAAAGGTTGGCTGATCACCTCCCAGTCGCAGCTTATGTGTTAAACTGGCACTAATGAATGACTAAATGCACACACTTCAAAAACAAGTTATACTGTCACACAACACACACCTCTTTGAGCAAAAGAATTTGCTATTCATTGCCGCATAATTAAGTCACCGCTGCCGCATACTTTGGCGCTCCCCTACCGAACAAATCCAGCGTCCCTGCTTGTAACTTAGGACTCACTCAGGCGCAGCTCTACCCTACCCCTAGGTACCGGAGTTCTATCACACAGCCGAGGCCTCATTCAGAAACCGCCCGGGCCTCAGGCAGACTGGGCCTCACTCACTGACAGTGCAGTAGGCCCTACTCACAGCAGGCCATAGTCAGCTGTGGCATCAGACACTGAGAACCACAAGTCTGGCTGAGGAACTGGCCACATGTCACTCAGAGACAACACAGACTTCACCCCCAGACCATCATTCACTCTAAGAGTACACCGGTCTCGGTCACTGACAGCCTGTACCATAGTGGTCATCCACAGACCACCTGTCACTGTGAGAGTATTCTCAGTCACTGACAGCCCGCACCTCAGTGGTCATCCACAGGCCAGCCGTCGCTCTGAGGTTACCGCGGTCTCAGTCACTGACAGCCTGCACCCCAGTGGTCATCCACAGACCAGCCTTCGCTCCGATGTTACCGCGGTCTCAGTCACTGGCAGCCTGTACCACAGTGGTCATCCACAGACCACCTGTCACTCTGAGAGTATTCTCAGTCGCTGACAGCCTGCATCTCAATGGTCACCCACAGACCACCTGTCACTCTGAGAGTACTCTCAGTCACTGACAGCCTGTACCTCACTGGTCACCCACAGAGCACGTGGCACTCCGGGGTTACCTCGGTCTTACTCACTGGCAGCTTGCGCTACAGTGGTCATCTACAGACCACCTGTCACTCTGAGGTTACCGGGATCTCAGTCACTGACAGTCTGCGCCTTAGTGGTCATCTACAGACCACCTATCACTCTGAGGTTAACGGGGTCTCAGTCACTGACAGCCTGCGCCTCAATGGCCATCCACAGACCACCTATCACTCTCAGGTTATCCCAGTCTCAGTCACTGACAGCCTGCACCTAAGTGGCCTTTCATACACCACCTGTCACTCCACGGTTACCCCGGCCTCCGTCACTGATGGTCTGTACCTCAATGATCATCCACACACCAGCCATCACTCTGAGGCTGCTCCTAGCTCAGTCACTGACAGCCTGTACGAAGAGTACTCTCAGTCACTGACAGCCTGCACCTCAGCTGCCATCCACAGACCAGCCGTCACTGTAAGGTGACCCCAGTCTCAGTCACTGACAGCCTCTGCCTCATAGATCACCCACAGACCAGCTGTCTCTCTGAGGTTACCCTGGTCTCAGTCACTGACAAACCTGTACCTCAGAGGTCATCCACACACCAACCTGCGCCTCATGGCCATCCACAGACCCCATGTCACTCTGAGGTTACGCTGCTCTCAGTCACTGACACTCTGTACCTCCCTGGCCATCCACAGACCACCCATCACTTCGAGATTACCCTGCTCTCAGTCACTGACTGCCTGCGCCTCAGTGCCCCCCACAAACCCCTGTCACTCTGAGGTTACCCTGCTCTCAGTCACTGACACCCTGTGCCTCAGTGGCCCCCCACAGACCCCCTGTCACTCTGAAGTTACCCAGCTCTCAGTCACTGACTGCCTGCGCCTCAGTGCCCCCCACAGACCCCCTGTCACTCTGAGGATACCCTGCTCTCAGTCACTGACACCCTGTGCTACCCTGGTCTGTCACTGACAGGCTTCACGTGTTTGGGATGAGGGTCTCTCATCTGGAGTCTCAAACCTTCTGCGGGGGCGCTCAGTGGTTTATCCTTCTAGGATGCCACCTGAAGGAGAGCGGCTGGAAGCGGGGCTGGTGATTAGTCCTGGATGATAAACTCTGCTCTGAGGAGTTGGCTGAGTTTTATCTACTCAGATGGAGATCCCCCAAATTCCTTCGAACACAGCGAGTGTGACCGAGAATTGGCATCTCCCAGCCTGATTTTCGGATGCTAAGAGCGCACCAGGCGCGATTTTTCCAGCATGGGCATTTACCAGCGTTTGCAACCATTGGTGTTGGGAATTCTCCTGCTGGAATAGAACATTGAGATTTGCCTAGCCTTGGTGTCAGAAAGACTAGATTGTATTAAAGACACGGAGGTGAGTATTATGCCTTAACTTTTCTTACTTCATTAAATAGCAGCCAAGAACTACAAATCCCAGAAACCCTGGGTGAAAAACTACAAAATTACACCACAATGGGGCTGACCAATCCCACGTCGAGCCCCCACATAACAATCTTGACTGAGAGCATCAAGCCCTCTTCTCTTGCAATAGTTAGTCCAAAGTAGAATCCGAGAGGAACCACAGAACAATGTATAAACTCATAATAGTGGAGAAGAAATCTTTGCAGAGATCCATGAGGAACTGAGAGGAACCAACTGGAGAATAAGAACTTCTGCACGAAGCTTCCAGATCAACCGGAGGTGGCGGAGTTGGTTGAAGACGTGGCCACTGCAGAAAAGAACATGGAGGGTTAAAGAAATGTGGTGGGATAATACTCACCTGCTTCCGTGTCTTTAATAAAATCTAGCCTTTCTGACAACAAGGCTAGGAAAAGCTCAATTTTATTACAAGACCGGAGGCTCATATTATGCTTGTTTAAAGCAATGAAATAACAGTGTCCAGTGGGTGATCAACAGGTTTACAATAAAAGGTTCTAAACGTACTGACGTTGGACCAATCCGCAGGTCTGAGGATATCCTGTAAACTAGCCCCGCCCATAAAGCTCGAGAAGCCGTAGCTCCTCCCACCGAGTGAGCGCCATAAGAGAGGGTAGGAACACCAGCCAAGGACATGAGCCACCTCACCCAACGAGCCAAGGTGGGAGCTGAGACAGGTGTGTGAGGCTTCTGAAAGGAAATAAGCAATTGAGACGAGGAAGGAAAAAAGGGATAAAGGACAGAAGACAAATTAGTCTTGGTACGTCTAAACACTTAGAAATAAACACCTAAAGCAGAAAAATGAAAGGAGGAAACATCCAGAGCTTTAACATCTGAAACACGTTTGATGAAGGCTAAACGCAGGAGCGTAGTAAATTTTGCAGACAAATGTTTCACCGATAAATCAGCATTTAATCGAAGAACCAAATCAACATCCCACATCACATTGTATTTTGGAACCGGAGGTTTAGCAAAACGTACTCCCTTTAAAAGTCGGCAAACCAATGGGTGTTCCCCACCCGGTCTTCCGTCCACCCTGAAATGTTCTGAAGAGATTGCAGATCTGTAAGTATTCACCGTATGGCATGTTTTACCTTGTGAAGCTAAGGAAGCCAAAACATTTACCACTAAGGTGACATCTGCTGAAAAGGGATCTGAATCCCTGTCCACACACCAGCTACACCGAACCGACCAAGTGGAGCGCTAGACTCTTGAACTACCCGGAGCCCAGGATTGCTGAATGAACTGGACAGCCTCCTCCGAAATTCCTGGGGTTCTCCAGGAAGCCCCAAAATTCTCCACGCTATGAGATGAAGGAGCCCTCTAGGATTAGATTGTAGGGAAGATCCTGAGGGTTCAAGAGAAGATCGGGAAAAGGAGGTCTCAATACTGGAAGGTCTGACGAAAGTTCCAAGAGGGTTGGGTACCAAGGCTGAGACTGCCAGAATGGAGTGATAAGAACCAGGGAGGAATGTTGTCTGCGGGCCTGCGCTAGCACCAGGGCAATAAACAGGAAGGGAGGAAAGGCGTACAGAAGAGAGGGAGGCCATACTTGTAGGAAAGCGTCCATGGCCAATGCTAACGGATCCGGCCTCCAACTGAAGAAGGCAGGAAGTTGAGAGTTGATCCTTGAAGCAAAGAGGTCTATTGACATTGCTCCGAAGAGTGAAGAAAGATATTTGAATGTGGAAGGGTGAAGATGCCAATCGTTTGAATTGTACGTATGCCTGCAAAACCAATCTGCCTCTACGTTCAGCGTAACTGGAAAGTATTCTGCCTTGACCGAGATATTTCTTGGGAGACAAAACTCCTACAAACTCTTGGCCAAGAGGGCCAAAGGTTTGGATCTCATTCTGCCTAACCGGTTTATATACCTGACTGCAGACAGGTTGTCCATTCTCAGAAGAATTGAACACTCTACCCTGTCTTTTGTAAAGGACTGGATGGCAAAGGAACCTGAAAGCATCTCTAAACAGTTGAAGTGCAGTGAGGACTCCTGAACGGACCATGGACCCCCAGTCGAGAGTAGACCACATCTTGCGCCCCAACCTATCAGACTTGCATCTGACTCTAAGACAAGATCTGGGGTGGCAGAGAAAATTGTTCTCCCGTTCCAGGTGTCTAAGTGACTCATCCACCATGAAAGCTGTTCCCTGGACTCGGGATCTAGAACAACCGGATCTGAGTAGGCCATACCTTTGCAAAGATGACAGATTTCTAACCTCTGAAGAGCCCTGTAATGAGAGGGACCTTGAAAGATGGCCTGAATAGAGGAAGAAAGAAGGCCTACCAGACGTGCTAGGGATTTGAGGGAACAGCAAGGGAGAGATAACGTGTGACAAATCTCTTTCTTTATCAGAGACACCTTGTGTGGAGGAAGTTGAAGCACCGACTCCACTGTGTTGACTATGAAACTGAGGAATTCGAGATGTTGGGAAGGAATTAGAACAGACTTTTGAAGATTCATGAGAAACCCCAGTCATGACAAGAGATCCAGATAAAGGTTTAAATGATCTATGAGGGAACACTTGTCCTGTGCCATGATAAGGAAATCGTCGAGATAGACGATAAGTCTTATCCCTTGACCTCTGAGGAAGGCTACCACTGTTTTGAGGATCTTGGTGAAACACTAAGGGCCCGATGAAAGGCCAAAAGGAAGAGTTTTGAACTGAAAGAAAGAGGTCCCCCACTGGAACTGAAGAAACTTCCTGAAGGAGGGATGAACGGGCACCGAAAGATAGGCGTCTTGAAGGTCCAGACAGAGCAACCAATTGTTGTGAAGAAGGAGATCCCTGAGATGGAGAATAGTCTCCATCTTGAAATGATGGTATACTACGAAATTGTTGAAATCTTTCAGATTTATAACCGGACGATGTTTTTTGTTCTTCTTCTGAACTAGAAAAATGGTACTGAGAAACCCGGAAGGGTCGTAAACGACTTCTTCTATGGACTGCTTTGTTAGTAAGGATTGTACTTCGCCGTGAACCAGACGGAATTGGTCTCTGCAAAAAAGGAGAGGACGAGGAAGATGAGTCTGCCAAGGCACCTGACACAACTCTATGCAATAACCTTGAACGGTCTGGATAACCCAAGGATCTGAGGTTATAGATAGCCAAGCATTTAAACACAAGCCCAGCCTGCCTCTTACAGGAGGAAGGCCAGAACTGGAAATCCTTACCTGCAAGTTGGTCTCCTTTGGATCTGTATCCCCTGTTACGTCCTCCACGGAAATGACGGGGATAGAATTGGGGTTTGTACCCCAGATAGAAGTCCTGTTGGTTGCCTTGAGTGAAGGAGCCTCTGCCGAGGGATTGCCTTCTTGAAGAGTAACAGCCGGCAAATCGACCCCTTCCTTTGCCGGCCCTTCCAAAAACACGTTGGGAAAAAGTGATTTTCATTGAAGAATGTGCCTTGTCCAAAGAAGTAAATGCAGAGACATATCTGCTCATTTCCTTTATAAAGGAATCACCAAAGAAAAAGCCATCCGCATTGAGACCTTCATCTTTGGAAGCCAAGGAACTGAGTTTGGGATCAATCCTGAGCAGAAGGCTTTTGCGCCGCTCCTGAGAAATGTAGGCGTTGGCTTTGCCTAACATGCATATTGCTCTCTCAGCCCAATTTGAGAGTACCTCAGGATCCACTTGATTGCCCTCCATCTTTGCCTCTTCGGCCACAAAATTAAAAAATTCTAGCCAGAGGCCCAACTAGGTCCAAATGTCTGTCCTGACAATTTGACCAGGCTCGATCAACCCCTTTCTTGGGATTCTTTCCAAATTTAGTGAAAAATAATAAGATATTGGGGTCAATAGAGGGGGTATCGGCTACCTTAAAAGGAAGGGAAGGTCTAGGGCATTCAGACTTTAACTTGTTTCTAGACGCTTTATCAAGCGCATGCCTCAAATAAAAGGAGACATAGGCCCTCATTCTGACCTTGGCGGGCGGCGGAGGCCGCCCGCCAAAGTCCCGCCGTCAGATTACCGTTCCGCGGTCGAAAGACCGCGGCGGTAATTCTGACTTTCCCGCTGGGCTGGCGGGCGGTCGCCTTCAGACCGCCCGCCAGCCCAGCGGGAAAGAGGCTTCCACGATGAAGCCGGCTCGGAATCGAGCCGGCGGAGTGGAAGCTGTGCGACGGGTGCAGTTGCACCCGTCGCGTATTTCACTGTCTGCGCAGCAGATAGTGAAATACATGTAGGGGCCCTCTTACGGGGGCCCCTGCAATGCCCATGCCAGTGGCATGGGCACTGCAGGGGCCCCCAGGGGCCCCGCTACCCCCCCCTACCGCCATCCGGATCCCGGCGGTCCGACCGCCGGGATCTGGATGGCGGTAGGGGGGGTCGGAATCCCCGCGGCGGTGCAGCAAGCTGCGCCGCCGCGGAGGATTCAATGGGGCGGCGGTACACTGGCGGGACCCCGCCAGTGGTGCCGGTCCGACCGCGGCTTTACCGCCGCGGTCGGAATCCCCATTGGAGCACCGCCGGCCTGTCGGCGGTGCTCCCGCGGTCCTCCGCCCTGGCGGTCAAAGACCGCCAGGGTCAGAATGACCACCATAGTCCGAAACATGATCAGATGGAAACCATTCCGAAGAATTTGGGTGGTGAATCGACGTAGGGTCGAACATGGGTTCACCATCATTATCAACCAGGTCATCAGACACTAAATGAGGGGAACTCACAGAAGGAGAAGCTTTACACCTTTTCTACAAAGGCCCATTATCATAAAGATCATCTATGGTGTTTTGTAAGACATCATCCCCATCACTGTCCGTGTCTCTAAGGTTTAAGATATTAAGGGGGGAGGAAGGGAGCCCCGAAGAATTCGCCTCTCGTGAGGGAGGCCCAAACTTAACAGAAACGCCTTTGGTAGGCATATATGGTGTTGCCGCACATTTCGATCCTCTTTTAGGAGTATTGTCTTTGGGGTTCTGTAACATTCTAGATATGGAGGCTTCCACATTTTTGGAAATATCCAGCATAGAAACGGAAACTGCATGCTGGACCGAGTCTTTAATGAAGGATTTTAAATTGTCCTCCATAGACTGGGTCTGTTCATCACCAGACATATTTTCAAAACTAAAATTGGTAAAAAAGTGACAAGAGGAGGTTAAAATAAAAATAAGCAGTGAGAAACCTGCCAAACTGGAAAAAAAACGACGTAAAGGGTTAAGGGAAAAATGAAGGAGTGAAAGGGAGGGTCTAAATTGGAGGGAGGCTGGCTAGGGGCGTGTTATGGGCAGAACCCAGACAAAACGAAGGACAAATAGGCAAGCCCTCACCGAGCGTAGAATCCGGACGACTGGAGTCATCAGAGAATAAGAGGGCAGCAAGGTGACACCGATCCGTGACGCGCCAGAACTAACACAGAGGAGCGGCGTCAATACGAGGTAAGAATACCTCATGAAATACTAAACGAACGTTAAAGAATGTTCTGATAAGGCCACACGCGCACGTATGCAAGTGCGCGTTATAAAAAGGAAACGCGCAAGGCAGCACGTTGAAAACCTGACTGCATGAGCGTGAAATACATAGCACAATACACTGAGTAAATAAGTACATATGAAAATAACACCATAACAGTAAATAACCATTAAATAAATATTAGCTAAAGATAACAGCGAGCAGAGTACTTATCTTGACTGCGAACAGCAAGAAAAGAGGGCTTGTTGCTCTCAGTCAAGATTGTTATGTGGGGCTCGACGTGGGATTGGTCAGCCCCATTGTGATGTTGTTTTGTAGTTTTTCTCCCAAGGTTTCTGGGATTTGTAGTTCTTGGCTGCTATTTAATAAAGTAAGAAAAGTTAAGGCATAATATAAGCCTCTGTGGTGCCCGCGCACTGATTTCTCAGAGCATAACAAGCTCCCTGCCCTGAAAATCAGCGCAACCTGCTGATTTCTGCTCATTCGCGGAACTCACAGAAACATGTGGAGTTTTTATGTAACTCACTGGAATTCCACAGAGTAAAACTATGATAGTGCCACCCAGGCCTTTAATCAAGGCCAGGACACCCTTCAGACCTAAGTCTAAGTATGCAGCACAGGGGGAACCTCTGAGCCCACAGATGAGCAGCTTTCCCCCACCTCACGCCTCCACCTTCATTCCCAGGAACATGGTACAAACCTCTCTCTCTTCGAGACCTCTAAATCTTCCACTGCCCATTGGCACTTCCAGGCCTGACAGCCAGTGCCCTGGGAGGGTGGGCTTCCTTGTCCACTGAGGTAGACACCCAGCTCCCTGGTGGGCAGCTCATAAATGGTCTGGTGATGACAGGGTCCATCTGATGTCGGGAGCCAGCTGGGGTCAAGGGTCCTGCCCCCCTCGTCTCCCCTTGAGCCCTCTGTAGTGAGGCCTTTCCAGTTTGTAGGCCTCACCCACATCAAGGTCTGGGCAGTTCTCTAACCTGGGTGGGCGACTGGATTCCATCCTCCGGGGCTCAATCAATCAATCAATCAATCAGGATTTAAAAGCGCAGCAAATCACCTGTGAGGGTCTCAAGGCGTGAGAGGGCAAGGGGTGAGGATGAAAGCTGCACTGAAGCACAGGCTGTCCTTCCACAGGTACATGGGGGGCGCTCTGGGGGGCTTCCTAGCCTTGCCTGTGCTGTGAGGAGATTGTAGGTGGCCTCACTCTTAGTCCCCTTGACCTTGGCATTCCCAGGTCACAAAGCGCTGGTTTCTGGAGTACAAGAGCTGTGGGGGGGAGTGCAGACAGATAGAGCCATCGAGGGGGCAAAGGTTTACCCTCAACATGGCAGCCTCCCATGATGTGATGACATCACATTAGCGTAACGACTGTTAGTAGCAAGTGCCAATGTGTGTGCAAACAAGCCTGGTGAAACACACGCCAAAAAGATGATTCACAACAGCAAACGAACTACTCTAACTTTGTGTATTACTGGAAAATAGGAGAAAACAAAACAAGCATTGGCAAAGCCAACAGGTATTGTCTTTGCGAAATCTACTAGCTTTGCCAATATGTCTTAGCCATGCTGTACATCAGCGTGGCCGCTGTTCAGCATGGCTATAAGCTAGCGGGGGAAAGGAGAGTGGAGTGTCATGAAGTGGAGTAGAGTGGAGTGTTATGGAGTGGTGTATAGAGTCATTGAGTGGCGTAGAGTGGTGTGGAGTGGTGTAGAGTGGTGTAGAGAGGTTTGGAGTGTCATAGAGGGAGTAGAGTGTATACGAGTGGAAGGGTGTAGAGTGGAGTAGAGTTGAGTTGAGTGGCATAGAGTGGTATGGAGTGGTTTAGAGTGGTGTAGATTAGAGTGGAGTGGATGTTCTTGCAATGGCATAGAGTGGAGTGGTGTAGAGTGTTTTGGAGTGCCATGGAGGGAGTAGAGTGTCAGAGTGGAGTGTTGTGGAGTGGCATAGAGTGTCGTGGAGTGGCATACAGAGTGTTGCATAGAGTGGAGTGCTGTAGAGAGTTTTGGAGTGTCATGGAGGGAGTAGAGTGTATAAGAGTGGAAGGGTGTAGAGTGGAATAGAGTTGAGTGGTGTAGAGTGGAGAAGAGTGTCAGAGTGGAGTGGAGTGTTGTGGAGTGGCATAGAGTGTCGTGGAGTGGCATAGAGAGTGTTGCACAGAGTGGAGAGCTGTAGAGAGTTTTGGAGTGTCATTGAAGGAGTAGGGTGTATAAGAGTGGAAGGGTGTAGAGTGGAGTAGAGTTGAGTGAAGTGGAGTAGAGTGTCAGAGTGGAGTGGAGTGTTGTGGAGTGGCAGAGAGTGTCGTGGAGTGGCATACAGAGTGTTGCATAGAGTGAAGTGCTGTAGAGAGTAATGGAGTGTCATGGAGGGAGTAGAGTGTATAAGACTGGAAGGGTGTAGAGTGGAGTAGAGTGTCAGACTGGAGTGGAGTGTTGTGGAGTGGCATACAGAGTATTACATAGAGTGGAGTGCTGTAGAGAGGTTTGGAGTGTCATGGAGGGAGTAGAGTGTAAAAGAGTGGAAGGGTGTAGAGTGGAGTAGAGTGTCAGAGTGGAGTGGATTTTTGTGGAGTGGCATTGAGTGTTGTGAAGTGCAATACAGAGTGTTGCATAGAGTGGAGTGCTGTAGAGAGGTTTGGAGTGTCATGGAGGGAGTAGAGTGTATAAGAGTGTAAGGGAGTAGAGTGGAATACAGTTGAGGGGAGTGGAGTAGGTTTGAGTGGAGTGGAGTAGAGTGCCAGAGTGGAGTGGAGTGTTGTGGGGTGGCATAGAGAGTGTTGCAGAGAGTGGAGTAGAGTGTTGTAGAATAGAGTGATGTAGATCAGAGTAGATTGCTGCAGAGTAGAGTGGCACAGAGTGGAGTTGGGTAGGAGAGTACAATGGCATAAAGTGGATTGGAGTATTGTAGAGTCAAGTGGAGTAGAGTGAAGTGGCATAGAGTGGCATGGTGTAGAGTGGAACAGTGGAGTGGATGATACTTGATTAGTATGTAGTAGAAGAGAGTGTAGTATATTGGCATGGAGTGGTGTAGAGGGAGTTGAGTAGAGTGTTGTGGAGTAGAGTAGTGTTTTAGGGTGTTATAGAGTGGAGTGTCATGGAGTGATGTGTCATAGAGGAGAGTGTTGTAGAGTGGACTAGCAGTAGATTGGCTTAGAGGGCATTGGCTTTGAGTAAAGTGGTGTAGAGTCCATTGGCCGGTAGTGTAGAGTGCAGCAGCACAGAGTAGAGTTGTTTAGAGTAGATTGTAGTGGCGTAGACTGCAATGGCGTAGAGTGGAGTCTTGCAGAATGGAGTAGAGTGGTGAAGAGTACAGTGGCGTAGGGAGTAGTGACATTGAGTAGATTGTTTCAGAGTAGAGTGAAGTGGTGCAGGGTAGAGTGCAGTGACGTAGAGTAGAGTGGTACAGAGTGCAGTGCCATAGAGTGGTTAGAATCCAGTGGTGTGGAGTGCAGTGGTGCAGAATAGATTAGAGTGGTGTAGAGTGGAGTGATGAACAGTGTACTGGCATACAGTGCACTGATGTAGAGTACAGTAGAGTTGAGTGGTGCAGAGTCGAGTAGAGTGTCATAGAATGCACTGGGATAGAGTGGAGTGGTATAGAATGCATTGGCAGTGAGTGCAAGAGTGGTGTTGAGTACCGTGGTGCAGCAGCCAAGAGTCTGGTGGTGCATGGTAGAGTGAAGTAGAGTGTACTGACATAGAGTAAGGTAGTGCAGAGCAGAGTACAGAGGCGTAGAGTGGAGTGGCATAGAGTGCAGTGGTGTACAGTAGATCAGAGTGGCATAGAGTGGATTGGCATAGGTTGTAGTGGCTTAGAGTACAGTAGAGTGACGAGGAGTTGAGTGCAGTAGCGCAGAGTACAGTGGCAGAGAGGGGAGTGTTGTACAGTAGAGTGTTATAGAGTCCACTGGCATAGAGTGGAATGTAGTGCATTGGTGTAGAGTAGAGTGTCATAGAGTGCAGTGGCATAGATTAGAATGTTGCAGAGTAGAGTATAATGGCAAACACTGCAGTGGTGCAGAGTAGATTGGCATAGAGTGTATTGGTTTTGAGTGAAGTGGTGTAGACTGCATTGGCTTAGAGCTCATTGGTGTGGAAGGAAGTGGTGTAGATTGCAGCTGTGTAAAATGGAGTGGCACAGAGTAGATTACAGTGGCATAGAGTGGAATAGAGTGTCTTAAAGTGGATTGTTTCAGAGTACAGTGAAGTCATGTAGAGTGCAGTGGCATAGAGTAGAGTGGTGTAGAGTGCAGTGTCGTAGAGTGCAGTGGCTCAGAGTAGATTAGAGTGGCTTAGAGTGGACTGTCTAGAATACAGTGGCGAAGAGTACAGTGGTGCATAGTAGAGTAGAGTGGGGTAGAGTGCACTGGCAATTTACATTTTGTTTTGGGCTAGAAAAAAACATAATATTGTACAGCCTTCTTCCACCCGTGGTAGCCAGCATGATTGTCACATAAACCCTTTGACATTTGACCGCTATCTTTGAATGCACAACAAATGTGACAAGATAAGAACAAGATATGAAGACCTGTTTACAGAAGTTCAGTACTGTTGGAAAAATACAGTGAACAGAGTTTTGGCAAGGGAAGGGACAGATGGGCAGCTTAAACAAGTAAAGCCAGCAAATAGAAAGCAGGAAAATGTGAGTTACAAACCAAAAAGTGAGTGGTAAGCAATGGGCAGAATACATTCCCAGGGAAGCTTTACGAACATCCCCCAGATGTCGTTAGCAGACCAGACAGCTGTGCTGTCTGGTAGGCTTCTCCCTAAAAAAGAAAAAAAAAGAAGAAAAAAAAACTTTGTAAATAATAACAGTGTGCTAGCTAAGTCATAGTTGGCTTTCCCAAGGTTCCATAAATACCTCCACCACTTAAACAATACGAAACTCTCTTTAGTGACTGCAGCATATTCAAGGATCATACCATATTAGAGAAGTGACAGTCAGCATCACTATACTGTGGAGGTGTCTCAACCCAACCTGTATTTTTACATTCATCTGGCCAACCAAATGTAGAGTGGAAGGAATGGAAGGAGGGATTTAAAGCTTATGTTGAAGCCGTAGAAGGTGACATCTTCATACCTGGACAAAACGCACCTTACTAAAAGATTGCTTAGGTGCTGAGCAAGAAAAATCTTGAAGTACCTCCCACCCCACTTGATGACAAGGATGAGGGGGACGATTTGTATGAGAATGAGACTGCCATAACGAAACTGAATGCAAAATAAAACAAAAAAGAAAAACAAGGTTGTGGAAAGACAACTGTTTTTTGGGCTGGCAGATGCCTGGTGAATTGGTGGATGACTATGTCACTGGACGAAGGTTTTTTTGCAGCAAAAAATATCTATAGATCATTCCACGATTAAATGTTGCAGAAAAAGCTAATGCAGAAAATAGCCAGTAAAAAGATACAGTAAAAAATATTAGCCAAGAGCCACACATTAAATAGAGCAATTCAACTAGCCAAAAGATATGAGTATGTTTCAAGACATGAAACAGGTTGAAATTTGTGGACAAGATCCAAGTAATGTACAAATAGTGAAGTTTTAGAAAGATAAGGAATTGAGTAGCGGCTCACAAATTGAGATTAGGAGGAGACCAGTCGCGGCTGGTGAGTCGTTAAAGTCGCGGGGCGGGGCGTGGGGACAAAACAAAAATAATATAAGAATGTACATTAAAAAAAATAAACTTACCTTAAAGTTGCCACCACAGCGCCGCCACCGCTCTCCAGGCACAGGCTCCCAGCCTGCCCTGCGACAATCATGACGCTGCTCAAAGCAGCATTTTGATTGGCTGGAGTGCCCTGGCTGTGCGCTCCAACACAGACTGGGAGCTTGGGCTGGCTCTCTCCAACTCGGCAACACAGTGCCAGGTTGGAAAGAGCCCTTGTGCGCATGTGTGTTTGGCCAGCCCGAGACAGCCGGCCAAACATACACACGCACTGAGGGGAGTGCTCTGTGTACTCCCCTCACTGCTCGTCCCCGCATAGCCCCACCCCTTTAGAAATAAAACGATAATAAACAGTGTTTGTTATCATTTTATTTCTAAAGGTTTGCAGCCCCTGCTGCTGCTGACAGGGGGGCATTCTTCTCCACCCTAATGGAGGAGCCATCCCTGGAGTAGATGTTATAAAAGCAAAGAAGTGGCAGAGGACCGCATATGCTTCAGTTGCGCTTGTAAGGGTCACACTGTTGCAGATGGGTCTTGTCCGGTTATACACCAAATATGTAGAAGCTGTAAGCTCTAATATATAAGAGTGGCGGCACATGGGATTATGCTGTCAGTAGGTGCATATATTTGGTTGACTATTGAGAGGGATGGTAGAAAAAAGTAATGGCAGAGGGAAGGGGTTTATTCTACATATATGTGGGGTAGAGTAGGCTCATGATGCCGCTAAGATAAATGATAAAGTCATGAATGTGATGGCTGATTCAGGAGCACAATACACTCTAACTGAGGAGGACAGGGCATATGTGTACCGGGAAAGAGAAATTGTGCCATCTGACATCAGATTGATGGCATACAGAGGAAAAGAATAAAAGAGGTGGGATGTTATGACTCCACAATTGAACCCAAAGGGTAGAGTGCTCACTCCAAAGTTTATGGAGCCAAAGAAGGGTGTGTGTGCTAGGATGGCCCCTACAGAGATAGTTGAGAATAACTTTGACCCCAACCATCTTGATCAGGTGCTGCATGCGAGAGGGAACAGGAAGTGGAACATTCTAGTTATGAAAAGGAAAGTGCCCAAAAGTACTCATTGGCCAACTTAGTTTGCAGAAGAGTTTAAACACAAGAGCATATTGTGCCAATGGCTGTTACACAGGCACACAGAGTAAGACCAGTACTCTTGAATATGAGTTCAGAGTTGAACGAGGAGCTAGATAAACCGGATAGGCTGGAAGGGATCATAGAGCAGGTCAAAGCATCTGAAGCATTGACTCCTGTTGTTCTGGCAAGCAAGGCAGGTTGCATATTGAGAATGTGTGTTGACCTCAGAGATTTCAACCACAATATCTGGGTAGAGCAACACCCAGTACCCCAATATGAGCAATATGTTGAAAAGACTCATGGGGGAATGTTATTGATTGTGTACCCTGGACCTCTCCTCGGCGTATCACCAGATTGCATAGGAGGAGAGTTTCAGACAGTAGACCTCATTTTTCACTCCAGATGGGGCATATACATTTTGTTGTATACCCTTTGGACCTGCCTGTGCATCAGCAGTGTTCCAAACTGCAATGCAGAAACTGTTGAGAAAGATAAGTAACATTTTTAGGGTGATGTCCTGGTGTATAACAAAAGCTGGGAGGTGTATGATTTCAGGGTAAAAGATGTGTATCAATCAATCAGGATTTAAAAAGCGCAGCCAATCACCTGATATGGTATCCATGTGCCTGCAGGTCTGGAAGGCTTATTCAAACAGCCAGGTCTTGAGGGCCATTCAGAATTCCAGAAATGAGGTGATGGCCCGGGGGTGTGTGGGGAATTTGTTCCAGGTTTTTGCTGCAATGTTAGAGAAGGTATGACCCCCTGAGAGAGGGAGTGTCCTGACAATAAAAGATGACAAATGCAAAGTAGGCACTGATGAGGTGGTCCCCATTGGCCACCATACTGGCTGCAAAGAAATCAAACTGAAAGAAAGATTGGCTAAGGTAATAGCACAAAAGCATGATCCAGTCAATAAGAAACAACATTGCATGCTTTTGGGGATTGTAAACTATGCCATGTTCATTGCGAACTTTGCTGAAAAGACAAACTGAAGAAATCGCCAATAAAAGTTGCTATGTACATTTGGAACCAGAATTGTAAGGATGATTTACAGACATTCAAAGCTAAGCTGTAGAGTGCTCCTTGTCTCAAACTCTTTGACACCAGGCTTCCAACATCTATAATAACTGAGGTGAACAACTACAGACTTGGAGCTATGCCTATACAAATAAAGGACGAAAGGGACGATGTTGTGGCTTATGTGTCAAGTGCATTGACACAAGCTGAGCACAGTTCTTTGGTGGTAGAATTAAATGTGGCCTGCTATCGAGGGGATGATATACAACATATTTGGAGCCAGTGAATTAACTGTCCGCATTGAACATGAGCCACTGGTGAATTTCATTCCTACGAAGCAGCCAGCAAAGCAACATCTAACAAAACAAAATGGCTTTTCAGATTGCAGGAATTTGTATTTTGTGTTGAGTCTGTGCATAGGATAAGAAATGTAATGGCTGATCCCCTTTCACGCTTACCCCGATAGAATGAAAGGTAAAATAATGTGGATGAGAAATGTGTGGCGATGGCCAAGGGTGTGTCTCAAATGGAATGGACGATGGACGTGCAAAGTGACAAAGTGTTGAGTGAGGTCAGCGATTACATCAGGTCAGGGTACCCCAAGAAAAGCAGCCTGAAAGAGGTGAAGAGTTCTTGTGAAAACATAAAGGAGGAATTGTACTGTCAAGTCAACATTGTGAGGAGAATGGCTTCATGGTAGTTCTGCTCAGAATTAGATAAAAAGTGATGGAGGAGGCCCATGGGGGTCATGAAGGTCATCGGCGATGAAGGTGATGAGGTGGGGGGCAGACTATTGGTGGACAGGAATAGGTAGAGATGCAAAGGCTATGGGTATTACTGGCATTGAAAAAAGTCCACTCTGGTAACTCATTAGCTAGGGTTTAAGGTGAGGTAGAGGAAAGGGGTGGATTCACGAGAGGCAGAGACTGAAAACCAGAGTCTGACAGCCAATATATACATTTTTTTTTTTTTTAAACATGGTCAAAGTAATTGGCAACAAGGACAAATGTGACAGTAAATCTGTTCTAGTTTACTTAATTGGTCACAAAGAGGCTGAATTGTAAACGATCATTCAGGGTTCAGACACCTGCTGCAGAGATCTGTGCGTGCCCAGCAATTTTGATGGGATTATGATGTACAAGTATGGATGATCGGTGATTCTTACACGTTATAACCCTGATTTTGTTATGTAACATTTCTTGTAAATTTATTCTCACCCATGTGTGATTTATTGTGTCTCTATGTGTGACGTAAAGCGTTCTGACACCCTACACTGGGATGAGTACTGCTATAAAAGACTAAAATTAGTAGGAGCCATTCAAATCCTTAATTGTGTAATTACTCCTACACACAGAAATCCTTCATTCTTACAGTTCATGCACATTTTTTACATTGGGTGTTAACTATAGTCACAAATCTGCCTCCATGTGATAGTTTCTGTTAAACACTTGTAAAGTGATAAGCTGTGCCTCTGTTTCTTTCCATTGTGTTGGCATCTAGGTATTAGGCTGTGTACAGCTCCTGCCCGATGATAAACATAAGAAAGGCTGATGACCCTTTAATTCAGGCCTTTGTTTTGAGCCTCCCTGCACAGAGCAGTTTTAAAGTCTGGGCAAAGTGGGCTGTGGCCCAGGGCCCCAGGTTTTCAGGGGCCCCCTTATAGGGTCAGCTATGTTCTGCAGAATCGTGCCCTTGAGTAATTCTTAGAAAGATTGTTTTAAATACCATTTTCCTTTCATCTATTTTAATATGGTGGTAGCTGAGAGTCTATTACAGACCTTTTTCAGAGAAATGTTGTGTTAATGTTTCATGCAACATCCATAAAAAAGTTTTTTTTATGTCAAAACATGACTTTGCATTTTAGAAATGAGACGGTGACACAGAGATTATTTGCAGTAATGTTAGTGAGCTGCCGCTGTGTTACAATACTGAAAACAGACACCACTATCCCTGAATATTAAATGTAAACACATTTAGAATTTGGGCTAGAGTGTCTGTGCAGTGTCAGTGACCTGGCAAAAGAGGGTCTGAAAGAGATGAATCTGGATCATGAACTCAAACCTGTTCCCAACAGGGGCCCCCAAAATACCTTTGGCCCAAGGCCCCCCACATCCTTAGGATATCTCTGCTGCTGGGAATGAACAAAGTGCCCTCATTGCCTGCTGGTGGTTGCTCTGAAAGGAGTTCAGACATGGTGCAGGAGCTGCTGAATTCTATGTCAGGACCGGAGGCTCCGATTATGCTTCTCAATTCTTTACTATTCAAAACAGCAGTCAATGAAAAAACAATAAACATTAAAGAGGCTTTGAACCCCACCTCCCAAAACCACCAATAGCAGACCAACATAGTCTATAAATAGGGGAGGCACCAACTGACCTCCTCTTTCTTTGCTGCTCCGCAGTCAGATAAGTGCCTTCCCATTTGTGCCTAATTTGATCATGGTTATTTGAATAGTGATTTTATTGTTGTATTGTTCTTGCGCTTTGCTACTCTAAGCACGCTAGGGTGTGTTTTGCACCCGTAATTCATTTCTGTTTCTGCTGCCTCGCACGCCTTGTACGCGCGATTCAGTTTTTCCCTGTCGGCGGCTTTATTTGCTTCTTTGCTGTATTCCCCGACGAGCCTCGCACGCGCGCTGCAGATTCTATTGAAGCGGCCCCTGGGGCTTTATTTACTTATTTCTCTCCTTAGCCGCATCGCGGTGGTTACTTCGGTGTCCCCGCATCGCGGCTCTTTCTTTCTTTGCACCAGGGCGTATCAGTAGGCTGGTAGCGACCGGAAGATCAGGCAAAGCTTGCCTGACTTCCGGGTCGCAAGGTTGTTGCTCGCAACGAGACCCCAATTGGGCTATTCACGCATGCATACATCCCACGAGGGAGGATAATGACGTGTGTCAACTTCCCTCTCTCGTCGGACCACGGACGCCGGCCCCGGGCTGATTCAACAGGGGCAGTGATTTATATGATCTTAATACTGCTGTGCCTCGTTTTTTCTACAATAGCGGCTGCTGTTGATTTTCTGTGCAGGCACTCGTGTCCTGGTGTACCACATCTAGCAGTTTAGTTAGTTTCATTTATTTATTTTTATTCTTGGATTTTCTGACGCCCCTGACCTGTGCTGGCTGGGGTTGGAACAATTTAAAAACTTGTTTTTTCAGCAATTGTGAGCACTTCAAAAAACACTGAAGTTTTGACAAGTGGCAATACCATGTCTGATGAAGAGTATTATGGTCAGGGCCTAAAGATGTATGGCCCTTATGCAGATGTAGATTACTATTTTGACCCCTGTTTTGAACAGGTTATTGACTCTTCCATACAGAAGTCTTTGGATAAAGCACTTTCATCAGCCCTTGTACCCTTATCCAAAAAGATTGATGACCTGGCTGGCCCTTCTCCTTCTCTTCCTTCTGGGGATGCTTCATCTCCGTCTGTCCCTTCTACTGAGAAAATGTGGCCTCACAAGAGCAAATTGGCCAATATCCCTTTTCCTTCTACCTCTGAACACACTTATGCTTCTGATCCTTCCACGCCTATTACTTTTCCTACAACTGTCTCTGATTCTGATTCTGTTTCCTCTCCAGATTCCTCTCCACCTAAGAAACGCACGAAAAAGCATAAACTTTCCTCTTCTTTCTCCCTTCTCCTTTTTCTTTCAAAACATCTGATATCGTCAGACTGGGCCCCTGCCCCTGCCCCTGCTGTAGCGGATTATATGCATCTGCATATTCGAAAAGGATTTGAGAAAGAGGTCAGATCCAGATTGAGATCGGAGTATCCACAACCAGATTTACCTCATAAAACTGCTCTCACTCCTGACATTGACTACACAATGGTGACATTCCTTAAAAAATATAACAAGGACCCAAAGAAAGGAATAGACAGGGCCCTCAAGGCTTGTCAAGATAAATTGCTAGATGTGTCTGGTCCTCTCGCAAAAATCCTCGAATTGGCTCTTCAGGCTCAGGAAACCGGAGCAGCCATCCATCCGGAGGTGCTGGCTGGGTGGACGCAACGTGCAATATGTTTCCTTGGCAATGCGAATTGCGCATCAGCATCAGAACGTAGAAAGTCTGTCAGATTTGGCTTTGGCTGAAGCAGCTCTTCGAGCCGAGGGACAACTTTTTGGGGACAAGTTTGTGAAAGACGTTGCAAAGTTCGCTAACACTTTCACCTCTCTGGATAAATCACAATCTTCCCTTAAAAGAATGTTTAATCCACTTTTTGGACGGGCTGGTCGATTTCGAGGACGCTCGACCTGCCGGGGCTTTCAACAAGGTCCTGCCAGAGGTACTTATCCAAGACGCAGGGGTTACGCTCAGGATCCTTCCCAAGCAGGTTTCTGCCCCTCCAGATAAAGAGGAGCATGCAACCGCAACAATCGAGGCGCACATAGAGGTTACAGAGCCATCGATAACACCCCAACAGGTAATAAAACTCCCTCTTCCTTGTATCCCCCTAGGAGGCAGACTAAAATTTTTCATTCAAAAATGGGCTTCCATTTCCTCAGACGCATGGGTTCTAGATACTGTTCAGGGGTATTCCATAGAGCTGGTATCAGTCCCTCAACAACACAACTTACCTCATCCTGTCTTTTTTTCCCAACTGGACAAATTCTTTATTGATGGCAAAATTCAGGAATTGTTAACAAAGAAGGCCATTTCTATAGCTTCCTGTCACCCAAGGGGTTTCTGCAGCAATGTTTTCTTGGTGCAAAAGAAGGGAGGTGGTCATAGACTAGTACTCAATTTAAGACATTTCATCCCCTTTGTGGTACACCTTCACTTCAAGATGGAGGGCATCCATCAGTTGAGAGATCTTCTTCAAAAGAGAGGTTGGATGGTTCTTCTAGATCTGAAGGACGCTTACTTATCAGTCCCCATAGCGCCTTCCCATCGACGATATCTCCAATTTCAGTGGAGAGACAGTTTGTACGAATACCTGACACTCCCTTTCGGGCTGTCTTCAGCTCCGTGGGTGTTCACCAAACTCTTGAAACCAGTAGTGGAAAATCTTTGCGAGAGAGGCATAATCTATCTAGACGACATGATTATCTTGGCTCAAGATCAATCTCTATTGTTGACCCATCTGCTATGGGTGGGTTCTCTTTTTCAGGATCTGGGGTTTGTGATCAATCACAAGAAATCCTGCATGATTCCATCCCAACGCTTGGAGTTCCTGGGATTCCAGGTAGATTCTGTACAAGCCCAGGTGCTTCTTCCTCCTCAGAAAATGAAATCGATCAAGAGAGAGTTGAGGCTGGCGTTATTGAAACAGATGGTTTCTTTGAGGTCCCTGTAGGAGGCTGGCCTGGCTTATAGTGGGTACCAGAGGTACTTACACCTTGTGCCAGGTCCAGTTATGCCTTATTAGTGTAGAAGAGGTGTTTCTAGCAGCTTAGGCTTATAGAAGGTAGCTATGGCAAAGCAGCTTAGGCTGAACTAGGAGACATGTAAAGCTCCTACTATACCACTGGTGTCATATGCACAATATCATAAGAAAACACAATACACAGAAGTACTAAGAATAAAGGTACTTTATTTTTATGACAATATGCCAAAAGTATCTCAGTGAGTACCCTCAGTATGAGGATAAGTTATATACACAAGATATATGTACACAAACCAAAATTAGGTAAGTAATAGCAGGAAAAGTAATACAAGCAGTGTAAAATTACAGTAGATTGCAATAGGAGCACATAGGTATAGGGGCCACACAAACCATATACTCCAAAAGTGGAATGCGAACCACGTTTGAATCCCAAACCTATGTGAGCTTGTAGAGGGTCGCTGGGACTGTAAGAAAACAGTGAGGGTTAGAAAAATAGCCCACCCCAAGACCCTGAAAGGTAGGTGTAAAGTGCACCTACTACCCCCAGAGAGCACAGAGGTCGTGATAGGGGGTTTCTGCAGGAAGAACAAACACCAGCAATGCAACAACAGTGGATTTCCGGACCTGAGTACCTGTAAGACAAGGGGGCCAAGTCCAATAGTCGCGACAGTGTCGAGAGTGGGCAGGAGCCCAGGAAATGCCAGCTGAGGGTGCAAGGAAGCTGCCACTGGTTGGAAGAAGCTTGGAGTTCTGCAAGAAAGAAGAGAGCTAGGGACTTCTCCTTTGGAAGATGGATGTCCCACGTCGCGATGAAGCTTGCAAAGGTGTTCCCACGCAGAAAGACCGCAAACAAGCCTTGCTAGCTGCAAGGATCACGTTAGAGGTTTTTGGATGCTGCTGTGGCCCAGGAGGGACCAGGATATTGCCACTTGGAGGAGGAGACAGAGGGGGCACCCAGCAACTCAGGGAGCCCTCACAGAAGCAGGCAGCACCTGCAGAAGTACCTAAACAGGCACTTAGAAGAAAAGTGAACCGGAGTCCACCCGAAGTCACAAAAGGGAGTCCCACAACGCCGGAGGACAACTCAGAAGGTTGTGCACTGCAGGAAGGAGAGTCGGAGACCCAGGCTTGGCTGTGCACGAAGGAAATCCTGCAAGAGGCACAGGAGCCGGAGCAGCTGCAAATCACGCGTTACCCAGCAATGCAGTCTAGCGTGGGGAGGCAAGGACTTACTTCCACCAAACTTGGACTGAAGAGTCACTGGACTGTGGGAGTCACTTGGACAGAGTTGCTGAGTTCCAGGGACCACGCTCGTTGTGCTGAGAGGGGACCCAGAGGACCAGTGATGCAGTCTTTTGGTGCCTGCAGTTGCAGGGGGAAGATTCCGTCGACCCACAGGAGATTTCTTTAGAGCTCCTGGTGCAGGGAGGAGGCAGGCTACCCCCAGAGCATGCACCACCTGGAAACAGTCGAGAAAGCCGTCAGGATGAAGCGATACAAGGTTGCTAGTAGTCGTCTTGCTACTTTGTTGCAGTTTTGCAGGCGTCCTGAGCAGTCAGCGGTCGATCCTTTGGCAGAAGGTGAAAAGGGAGATGCAGAGGAACTCTGATGAGCTCTTCCATTCGTTATCTGAAGAATTCCCCAAAGCAGAGACCCTAATAGCCAGAAAAGGAGGTTTGGCTACCAAGTTAGGAGCATTGGCTACCAAGAGAGGTAAGAGCCTATCAGAAGGAGCCTCTGACGTCACCTGCTGGCACTGGCCACTCAGAGTAGTTCAGTGTGCCAGCAACACCTCTGAATCCAAGATGGCAGAGGTCTGGGGCACACTGGAGGAGCTCTGGCACCTCCCCTGGGAGGTGCAGGTCAGGGGAGTGGTCACTCCCCTTTCCTTTGTCCAGTTTCATGCCAGAGCAGGGCTGGGTGATCCCTGAACCGGTGTAGACTGGCTTATGCAGAGATGGGCAGCATCTGTGCCCATCAAAGCATTTCCAGAGGCTGGGGGAGGCTACTCCTCCCCAGCCTTTCTCACCTTTTCCAAAGGGAGAGGGTGGAACACCCTCTCTCTGAGGAAGTCCTTTGTTCTGCCTTCCTGGGCCAGGGCTGCCTGGGCCCCAGGGGGGCAGAAACCTGTCTGAGGGGTTGGCTGCAGCAGCAGCTGCAGTGAAACCCCGGAAAGGCAGTTTGGCACTACCCGGGTTCTGTGCTAGAGACTCGGGGGATCATGGAATTGTCTCCCCAACACCAGAATGGTATTGGGGTGACAATTCCATGATCTTAGACATGTTACATGGCCATGTTCGTTGTTACCATTGTGACGCTACACATAGGTGGTGCCCTATGTGTAGGGCACGCGTGTAATGGTGTCCCTGCACTCACAAAGTCCGGGTAAATTGCCCTGAACAATGTAGGGGCACCTTGGCTAGTGCCAGGGTGCCCACACACTAAGTAACTTGGCACCCAACCTTCACCAGGTGAAGGCTAGACATATAGGTGACTTATAAGTTACTTATGTGCAGTGAAAAATGGCTGTGAAATAATGTGGGCATTATTTCACTCAGGCTGCAGTGGCAGGCCTGAGTAAGAATTGTCAGAGCTCCCTATGGGTGGCGAAAGAAATGCTGCAGCCCATAGGGATCTCCTGGAACCCCAATACCCTGGGTACCTCAGTACCATATACTAGGGAATTATATGGGTGTACCAGTATGCCAATGTGAATTGGTAAATTTAGTTACTAGCCTGTTAGTGACAAATTTGGAAGTAAAGAGAGAGCATAACCACTGAGGTTCTGGTTAGCAGAGCCTCAGTGAGACAGTTAGGCATCACACAGGGAACACATACAGGGCACATACTTATGAGCACTGGGGCCCTGCCTGGCAGGGTCCCAGTGACACATGGACTAAAACAACATACATACAGTGAAATATGGGGGTAACATGCCAGGCAAGATGGTACTTTCCTACAGTCCCTAGCACGGATTGTAGGCCTTTTGGCCTCTTCGATTCAGGCAGTTTTTCCGGGTCCTCTCCATTACAGAGACTTACAGATGTTGAAGATCCTTTTCCTTCAGCAGGGTTTCTCATACGAACACCTGGTTCCACTCTCTCTAGAAGCCCAGGAAGAGCTTCAGTGGTGGCTCTCTCACATGGAGGCATGCAACGGCAGAGCCATTTTTAGGGACATCCCTGAGGTGGTGATAGAATCGGATGCCAGTCGCTGGGGCTGGGGAGCGAGATGAGGTCCTTTTTCGACAGGGGGGAGGTGGTCCTCAGAGGAATTGCATCTCCCCATCAATTTCTGGAACTCTTAGCGGGTTTTTTTGCCATCAGATCTCTGTCTCCCCTCGGGAGCAATTGTTGTATTTTTCTGAAAATGGACAATCTGTCCGCAGTCTGGTATATCAACCGTCTGGGGGGAATGAGGTCTCGCCTCCTGGCGAATATTGCCAGGGAGTTCTGGCATCTTTGTCTAGATCAGAAGATCATGGTGATAGCGGAATTCCTTCTAGGCAAAGACAACTTAGTGGCAAATTCGAACTCTCGATTTCTGAAGGATTCAAGCAACTGGAAACTTCTACCTTCTATTTTATTGGGACCTTGTCAAGTGGATCTGTTTGCGTCTCGCCTCAATTTCCAGATCCCAAAATGTTTCAGTTGGAGGCCAGATCCTCTGGCCATGGCGACAGGTGCGTTTCTGCAGGATTGGTCATCTCAGATGAATTATGCGTTTCCTCCGTTTGCCGTGATTCCTTGAGTCGCAACGTGCTTTTGACGGCAAGCAGCGTCTGTAGTTCTCATAGCCCCTTTTTGGAAGAGTCAACCCTGGTTTCCATCCCTTCTGGAACTCCCAATTGCCCTTCCTCTTCAGCTCCTGGTGTTTCTGCAGCTCCTTCTGGATCCGGTGGGTTCCCCGCATTTTCTTCTTCTATCAGGACAGCTGCGTCTCATGGCCTGGAAGATATCGGGAGACATTCACAAGTGCAGGGCCTTTCAGCTTCAGCTTCCTCGTTTATATGACAAGCTTGGGCTCCTTCCACCCACAAACGATATTTTCTGGCATGGAAGAAGTGGGTGGGTTGGTGCATTCGAGGAGATGTGGATCCCGTGGGATCCGAAGTCAAGGACATTATAAATTTCCTGTCTGAGTGTGCAGACTCTGGTCTATGTTACAGGTCAGTAAATAATTTTAGATCGGCTATTTCAGCTGGACATTCTTGGATTAATAATAAACCGGCTGGGCAACACCCTTTGGTTTGTAAATTGCTGAAAGGTATCAGAGTGGCCAATCCACCTAGACCACGCTATTGTCAACTTTGGGATGTGAATGTTGTTTTATCCTTTTTGTCTAATTGGCTGTAGAATCATTTGTTATCTATGAAACAATTGTCCGCAAAGTTAACGGTTACTCTGTTTAATTTCTTGTCGCATTGTATCAGATGTGAAAGTCCTTGATTTAGGAGGGAGGTTATTTTCTCCGTCTGGGGTTTCCTTTCTCATGTCTAGGCGTAAATGTATGTCTGCATCTGTGGATGACCCAGCATTTCCACATAATGCTAATTTGTGTGTAGTCAAATGTTTAAAGGTTTATGAAGAACGCACTGCAAGTTACAGAGTGGTGTGTTCGTTGGGTGAGGTCAGAGGCAGGTATTAATATGTCTTTATATGGGGCACATTCTACCAGGCGGGCCCTGGCATCAAAAGCTTTTCTTGTGGGTCCAGATTGGAGGATGTTCTTAGAGCAGCCGATTGGTCTAGAGATTCTGTGTTTAAAATGTTTTATAATAAACCAATAGTGCATGTGTCTAATTTGGTGGTGGATCAGCTTTGAACCAGCGTAATCGGAGCCTCCGGTCCTGACATAGAATACAACATTTTCTAGTGTAGCGTTAAGAATTTTAGATTCTATTAAGGACACGGAGGCGAGGATTATCTCACCCAGTATATAAGTTGAATTGAATGATATTATTCAATGATTTGTATTATAGTCTTTTGTTTCCCACCCTGGAAATTTTTTATCATATTACTCTCAAGTCTTATAATGGATTTTTCTTTCAGACACGGATACCAAACAAGGATGAACTTTCAACCAGCCGGCGTTCGGTTGTTCTTGGCAAACTGGATATTTGGTGGATGGTTCTTCCTCCCAGAGACTTTTGTTGGACTTGCTCACTGTATGGTTCTTCTGATTTTTTCAAAGAAAGAGGACGTCAGTTGGTGCCTCCCCCGTTTATAGACTTTGTTGGTCTGCTATTGGTGGTTATGGGAGGCGGGGTTCAAAGCCTCTTTAATGTTTATTGTTTTTTCATTGGCTGCTGTTTTGAGTAGTAAAGAATTGAGAAGCATAATCCTCGCCTCCGCCTCCTTGTCCTTAATAGAATCTAAAATTCCTAACGCTACACTAGAACATTTTGTATTGTCTCCTGATGTCGGGAAATGACACCAGGACAGATTGAGCTGCTGTCCCTGAAGGTGACACCTGGCTGTAGGTGGTGATAGTCGGTGTGAGTTCATGTACCAGTATAACTCAGCCAAGGGTCCTACACCATACAAGCTGACGCAAGGCAGAGGTGTTTGTGCTGCGCTCAGAGTTGGACATGTTTTAAAGGGGGATGTGATGGTAACAGAACTCCACTCAAGAGCTTTGGCTTTAAGGCTGGTGACTGTCGCAGTGGAGCCCGGTTATAGTGCCTGGAAAGCACTCTCCTTTCTTCCAAAGCTTCTAGAAGTGCTGACAGTGTAGGGATGTGTTAGTGAACTTTCGATGGGACAGGTCAAGTGTGAAGACGGTAGTGAACGATGCTGAGTGTGTGGTGGGGGTTACCGGACTCTGGTGGTTTGTGGTTGCAAGGTCAGGTGAATGATTCTGTGGCTGAGGGGTTACACCGCGTCATAATTGTGGCGTGTGGATAAATTACATGCACATTCCGATCTCAGTGTGCATCTTATCTCAGGTATATTCCGATCTCAGTCTGCGTCTTATCTCAGGTATAGTCCGATCTCAGTCTGCGTCTTATCTCAGGTATAGTCCGATCTCAGTCTGCGTCTTATCTCAGGTACATTCTAATCTCAGTCTGCATCTTATCTCAGGTATATTCTCATCTCAGTCTGCATCTTATCTCAGGTATATTCTCATCTTAGTCTGCATCATATCACAGGTACATTGTGATCTAAATCTGCATCTTATTTCAGGCACATTCCGATCTCAGTCTGCATCTTATCTCAGGTATATTCCGATCTCGGTCTGCATCTTATCTCAGGTACAGTCTGATCTCAGTCTGCATCTTATCTCAGGTATATTCTGATCTCAGTCTGCATCTTATCTCAGATACATTCCGATCTCAGTCTGCATCTTATCTCAGGTATATTCCGATCTCAGTCTGCATCTTATCTCAGGTATATTCCGATCTCAGTCTGCATCTTAATTTAGATATATTCCGATCTCAGTCTGCATCTTATCTCAGGCACATTCCGATCTCAGTCTACATCTTATCTCAGGTACAGTCTGATCTCAGTCTGCATCTTATCTCAGGTACATTCTGATCTCAGTCTGCATTTTATCTCAGATACATTCTTATCTTCTTAAGTCGCTCTACGTCTTATCTCAGATATTTTCTTACCTCAGGCACGTGCTTCTGTCCCTCTGCTTCTCATCTTAGATAATGTCCTTGTTTCATCCTTTATCTCATATGAATCATTGTTATTTCAACTTGTATCTTATCTGTGATCAAATCTTATCTCCCCTTGTACATACAGTGTCTCGGTATCCTATCTCAGGTAAGTTCTTATCTCATATTGTATCTCGCCTAAAACGTATTTGTGTATTTCCCTGTATATAATGTGCGTGCTTTTCGCCATTCAACTTACCTAGAATACGTTCTCATTACAACATGTATTTAATCTCAACTGCATGCCTAGCTCGTTCTGTCTTTAAATCACATATTTCCTTACCTGGAGTTGTGTCTTATAGAAGTGCATTAATCCTGTCAGGTGTGTAATTATCTCCTCCCTTGCCTGACCTCAGGTGTCACTTGGTGTCCCTCCCTGTGGAGTGGGTGGTCAGTCTCAATGCACTGTCCAGAGGCGGGTTTCATTGCGAGGGGAGGGGATTTCCTGTGCACCTTCTCCTGGTGATTACAGGTTTCAGTGCTGCACACAGACTAATGGGGGGCAGTGGGTGGGGTAACTGAGTGTCTCCTATGGGTAGGAAGGGGGCGTGACGGAGCTCGCTGCCAGTGTAGGCCGTGACTGAAGTCTGACTGAGGCACATGTTCTGTGAGGATGACTGAATCTGTACTGAGGTGTGTACACAGAAGTAATCCTCCATTGAAGGTGATGCACATCACCTCCAAGGGTGCTCCCTTACCTGGAAGGGGTTCTCTAAGTCTTGGACGAGCAGTTGCCTCACCCGGTGATGCTGGCATGATTCCTGGCGTGGTGCCCTCTCCCATCCACCACGTGGAATGGCCTGAACCTGTTGGATTACACAGCATTTAGGACTCCAGAGGTAGACCAATGAGTGAGTAAGCATGTAACCTCACCACTTGAGGGGCAGCCTGGGCCCTTGGCTGTTCCCTACCAGGTCCTGGGTGGTTGCCGGATGCCCGTGCTGGTGGCATGCCATGGGTAGGACTAGCCAGGAATAGGAGCCTTGGAAGCCTTGTTTTAAGCTCTCTCCTTGTGGAGGGAGGGAGAGGGTCCCGTCGGGGGGAGAGGGACAGAATCTGCCCTGATCTCCACCTGGGGTGATAGGAACACTACAGTGGGCGCTGCTACACCTGCCAGTCAAACTAAAAGAAACTGGAATAAAGGGAAGGAGCCATGCCTGGCCCTCCTCCAGCGTCACTGGCAGACAAGGCGCCGCCCTGCTGGCTCCGCTCAGGTCCTCACCAAGGCAGGGCTACCCCCAGGATCGCTCATCTCTGCACCCACATCCATCTCCTCTCAGGTCTGGACTACCACCAGACCAGCAGATCTGAACTAACCTTCACCGGCCAGTCCACAGCTAGACACAGAGGTCAGTCTGAAACTGGAGAACCTGGGAGAGCTCCCCACTGAAGACTCCCTCTGAGCTCTCCACTGATGGGGGCCAAGTGACCACCTTCAACTCGCCTCATCTGGGCAAACAGCACCAAAGCCACAGAAAGGTGTTCAAGGTAGCCTGAGTGACTCTGTTTCTCAAACCGCACCACTGAGAAAGTTTGTCATTAACTCACAACTCCTAGGAGTATGTCTACTCGGCTAAGACCCACTGGAACTGAAATGCGAATAAACTGCTGCGTGAAACGCCTCTCAGGACTTTGTGTAATCCCGTACTACCAGTACTGGGTGTAATCTGCTAATCCCATAGAAACAACGTAAACTGCCCATGTCCTGTCTGTAGGAAAGTACCATCTTGCCTGGCATGTTACCCCCATTTTTCACTGTATATATGTTGTTTTAGTTGTATGTGTCACTGGGACCCTGGTAACCCAGGGCCCCAGTGCTCATAAGTGTGCCTGAATGTGTTACCTGTGTAGTGACTAACTGTCTCACTGAGGCTCTGCTATCCAGAACCTCAGTGGTTATGCTCCCTCATTTCTTTCAAATTGTCACTAACAGGCTAGTGACCAATTTTACCAATTTACATTGGTTTACTTGAACACCCTTATAATTCCCTAGTATATGGTACTAAGGTACCCAGGGTATTGGGGTTCCAGGAGATCCCTATGGGCTGCAGCATTTCTTTTGCCACCCATAGGGAGCTCTGACAATTCTTACACAGGCCTGCCACTGCAGCCTGAGTGAAATAACGTCCATGTTATTTCACAGCCATTTACCACTGCACTTAAGTAACTTATAAGTCACCTATATGTCTAACCTTTACCTGGTAAAGGTTAGGTGCAAAGTTACTTAGTGTGTGGGCACCCTGGCACTAGCCAAGGTGCCCCCACATTGTTCAGGGCAAATTCCCCGGACTTTGTGAGTGCGGGGACACCATTACACGCGTGCACTACACATAGGTCACTACCTATGTGTAGCTTCACAATGGTAACTCCGAATATGGCCATGTAACATGTCTATGATCATGGAATTGCCCCCTCTATGCCATCCTGGCATAGTTGGCACAATCCCATGATCCCAGTGGTCTGTAGCACAGACCCTGCTACTGCCAAACTGCCTTTTCAGGGGTTTCACTGCAGCTGCTGCTGCTGCCAACCCCTCAGACAGGTTTCTGCCCTCCTGGGGTCCAGCCAGGCCTGGCCCAGGATGGCAGAACAAAGGACTTCCTCTGAGAGAGGGTGTTACACCCTCTCCCTTTGGAAAATGGTGTGAAGGCAGGGGAGGAGTAGCCTCCCCCAGCCTCTGGAAATGCTTTTATGGGCACAGATGGTGCCCATTTCTGCATAAGCCAGTCTACACCGGTTCAGGGACCCCTTAGCCCTGCTCTGGCGCGAAACTGGACAAAGGAAAGGGGAGTGACCACTCCCCTGACCTGCACCTCCCCTGGGAGGTGTCCAGAGCTCCTCCAGTGTGCTCCAGACCTCTGCCATCTTGGAAACAGAGGTGCTGCTGGCACACTGGACTGCTCTGAGTGGCCAGTGCCACCAGGTGACGTCAGAGACTCCTGATAGGCTCCTTCAGGTGTTGCTAGCCTATCCTCTCTCCTAAGTAGCCAAACCCTCTTTTCTGGCTATTTAGGGTCTCTGTCTCTGGGGATTCATTAGATAACGAATGCAAGAGCTCATCAGAGTTCCTCTGCATCTCTCTCTTCACCTTCTGCCAAGGAATCGACTGCTGACCGTGCTGGAAGCCTGCAAAACTGCAACAAAGTAGCTAAGACGACTACTGCAACTCTGTAACGCTGATCCTGCCGCCTTCTCGACTGTTTTCCTGGTGGTGCATGCTGTGGGGGTAGTCTGCCTCCTCTCTGCACTAGAAGCTCCGAAGAAATCTCCCGTGGGTCGACGGAATCTTCCCCCTGCAACCGCAGGCACCAAAGAACTGCATTACCGGTAATCTGGGTCTCCTCTCAGCACAACGAGCGAGGTCCCTTGATTCCAGCAACTCTGTCCAAGTGACTCCCACAGTCCAGTGACTCTTCAGTCCAAGTTTGGTGGAGGTAAGTCCTTGCCTCCCCACGCCAGACTGCATTGCTGGGAACCGCGTCTTTTGCAGCTACTCCGGCTCCTGTGCACTTCCGTCGGAAATCCTTTGTGTACAGCCAAGCCTGGGTCCACGGCACTCTAACCTGCATTGCACGACTTTCTAAGTTGGTCTCCGGCGACGTGGGACTCCTTTGTGCAACTTTGGGTGAGCACAGTTTCACTCTTCTTTGTAGTGCCTGTTCCGGCACTTCTGCGGGTGCTGCCTGCTTCTGAGAGGGCTCCTTGTCTTGCTCGATGCCCCCTCTGTCCCCAGACGCAATTGGCGATATCCTGGTCCCTCCTGGGCCACAGCAGCATCCAAAAACCCTCACCGCACGATTTGCAGCTAGTAAGGCTTGTTGGCGGTCTTATGGCGGGAAAACACTTCTGCACGACTCTCCACGGTGTGGGGGATCCATCCTCTAAAGGGGAAGTCTCTAGCCCTTGTCGTTCTTGCAGAATCCTCAGCTTCTACCGTCCAGTAGCAGCTTCTTTGCACCCACAGCTGGCATTTCCTGGGCATCTGCCCATCTCCGACTTGCTTGTGACTTTTGGACTTGGTCCCCTTGTTCCACAGGTACCCTCGACTGGAAATCCATTGTTGTTGCATTGCTGGTTTGTGTCTTTCCTGCAGAATTCCCCTATCACGACTTCTATGTCCTTTGGGGAACTTTAGTGCACTTTGCACTCACTTTTCAGGGTCTTGGGGTGGGCTATTTTTCTAACCCTTACTATTTTCTAATAGTCCTAGCGACCCTCTACAAGGTCACATAGGTTTGGGGTCCATTCGTGGTTCGCATTCCACTTTTGGAGTATATGGTTTGTGTTGCCCCTATCCCTATGTGTCCCCATTGCATCCTATTGTAACTATACCTTGTTTGCACTGTTTTCTAAGACTATACTGGATATTTTTGGTATTGTGTACATACATCTTGTGTATATTTGCTATCCTCATACTGAGGGTACACTCTGAGATACTTTGGCATATTGTCATAAAAATAAAGTACCTTTATTTTTAGTATATCTGTGTATTGTGTTTTCTTATGATATTGTGCAATTGACACTAGTGGTACTGTAGGAGCTTCACTCGTCTCCTAGTTCAGCCTAAGCTGCTCTGCTAAGCTACCATTATCTATCAGCCTATGCTGCTAGACACCCTATACACTAATAAGGGATAACTGGGCCTGGTGCAAGGTGCAAGTACCCCTTGGTACTCACTACAAGCCATTCCAGCCTCCTACATTGGAAGCAGCGACGGGATAAGTGCTTTGAGACTACTTACCACACTTGTCATTGTACTTTTCATAAGAGAAACATATACAAAACAAGTTCAGTGTGTGTACACATAACTAAAAAGTTTTGCATTTCCTCTTGTCACTCTTTTCTAAGTGCTGAAAAGTACTTCTAAACTTGCTAAAAAGTTCTAAAAAGTATGTGTCCCCATTGCATCCTATTGTAACTATACCTTGTTTGCACTGTTTTCTAAGACTATACTGCATATTTTTGGTATTGTGTACATATATCTTGTGTATATTTGCTATCCTCATACTGAGGGTACACTCTGAGATACTTTGGCATATTGTCATAAAAATAAAGTACCTTTATTTTTAGTATATCTGTGTATTGTGTTTTCTTATGATATTGTGCAAGTGACACTAGTGGTACTGTAGGAGCTTCACTCGTCTCCTAGTTCAGCCTAAGCTGCTCTGCTAAGCTACCATCATCTATCAGCCTATGCTGCTAGACACCCTATACACTAATAAGGGATAACTGGGCCTGGTGCAAGGTGCAAGTACCCCTTGGTACTCACTACAAGCCAGTCCAGCTGCGCCCATGCAGGGGCGTGGCTTGGTCGGCGTGACTGGAGGTGGGGATAGCTTTAGGTTTCCTGACAATCTCGCTGGCACATAATGTTAAAAAACATACATTATGCGAGAGCAGGGCGCAGGAGAGGGGCTTAGGCGACAGGAGAAAGAGAGAAATGTGGATTGGTGGGGGCACTGAGTGAAAGAAACATTATTTTGTGAAATAACCAACATTTTCTAAATGTTTCCAAACAGAGGGAGAGAGTGTGCGTTTTATTTCTGTGCTTGTAATCATTCCTGGTGACATCCGAGGCACGCCTCCCCATACCCGACTGAAAGCAGCTGCACCAACTATTCATCACAAGATACATTTATTAGGGGGTGTAACACCCCCTCCCAAGCTAGCCCTGCACACAGCCTCTTCCGGAGAGTGCTGTACAACTGTTCCCAGACTGCAGGATTTTGATGCCATGACCGGTCCCTTGATCATGTGCATGTCTCCCTGCATGACTGCCTGCATAGCTCTCTGCATGACTGCCTGCATAGCTCTCTGCATGGCTGCCTGAATGTCTCCCTGCATGACTGCTTCCATACCCCCCTGCATGACTGCCTGCGTACCTCACTGCATGACTGCCTGCATAGCTCTCGACACGATTGCCTGCATAGCTCTCTGCATGGCTGCCTGCATACCTCTCTTCATCACTGTCTCCATACCTCCCTGCATTACTGCCTCCATACCTCCCTGCATTACTGCCTCCATAGCTCTCTGCATGACTGCCTGCATGCCTCTCTTCATCACTGCCTCCATACCTCCCTGCATTACTGCCTCCATACCTCCCTGCATGACTGCTTGCATACCTCTCTTCATCACTGCCTCCATACCTCCCTGCATGACTGCCTGCATACCTCTCTTCATCACTGCCTCCATACCTCCCTGCATTACTGTTTGATTGACATCTTGCACGATACCCTGCATGGCAGCCTGCTAGACGGCTTACATGTCCACTTCAAATTCAATAAGGTGCACTGTTTCCCAAGGAAGGAAACAGGTCAGGAAGCCACTCCAAAGAGTAGAAGGCAGAGCCCACACGCCCAACGGGTGTCATGCGTCATCACAGGGTCTGCTCCTCGGGCAGAGCCCACACACCCAGCGGGTGTCATGCGTCATCACAGGGTCTGCTCCTCGGGCAGAGCCCACACACCCAGCGGGTGTCATGCGTCATCACAGGGTCTGCTCCTCGGGCAGAGCCCACACACCCAGCGGGTGTCATGCGTCATCACAAGGTCTGCTCCTCGGGCAGAGCCCACACACCCAGCGGGTGTCATGCGTCATCACAGGGTCTGCTCCTCGGGCAGAGCCCACACACCCAGCGGGTGTCATGCGTCATCACAGGGTCTGCTCCTCGGGCAGAGCCCACACACCCAGCGGGTGTCATGCGTCATCACAGGGTCTGCTCCTCGGGCAGAGCCCACACACCCAGCGGGTGTCATGCGTCATCACAAGGTTTGCTCCTTATGGGTCAGCTGGCCTTTCTTCAAAGCCAGATAACTTCTAAGCGTCTCCAAAGAACTGCAAGGTGTGAGCTACGTGAAAAAATGTGTAATTTACATAAAGAGCTATGAAAAATAAAACCCGCTAGGTGTGGACCTACAAAGCCAAAACAGGAAAGAAAATGATACGGTTACTTATGTCATAACCTAAACATCTAAATAGTGCAAAGACACTCTGTGAATACATGCAAGCATGCTGAGTCAAGAAGTCGGCCTGACTCACTGTGAACCCTCCACTCCAATATGTAAGAACCATAAAGGGCAGAACTTAATGAACTACATGTCTTACCCCCCTAGATTAGTGAAGGGGCCATTGGGAGAACGCAAGCCAAAGAACTAGTGTGAGCCTTCATGTGTAAAAGCTCACACTTGAAGAAAAGGTAAGTTATGTGAAAAATTGCTTTCAAAGACAATACATATGAGGGCTATGTAGTCATCTCCCTATATATAAGGGAAATGGAGCACAGGCCGCTGTAGGACAGGGGTCTACGTGAGATATAATCCCATTCCCGTATATGTGGGAAGTAAGGCACAGGCCGCTGTATGACAGGGGTCTATGCGAGATACAATCCCATTCCCGTATATGCGGGAAGTAAGGCACAGGCCGCTGTAGGACAGGGGTCTACGCGAGATACAATCCCATTCCCGGATATGCGGGAAGTAAGACACAGGCCGCTGTATGACAGGGGTCTACGCGAGATACAATCCCATTCCCGTATATGCGGGAAGTAAGGCACAGACCGCTGTATGACAGGGGTCTACTCGAGATACAATCCCATTCCCGGATATGCGGGAAGTAAGGCACAGGCCGCTGTATGACAGGGATCTATGCGGGATATAATTCCATCCCTGTATATGCGGGAAGTAAGGCACAGGCCGCTGTATGACAGGGGTCTGGGCGAGATATAATCCCATTCCCGTATATGCGGGAAGTATGGCACAGGCCTTTGTATGACAGGGGTCTATGCGAGATACAATCCCATTCCCGTATATGTGGGAAATAAGGCACAGGCCTCTGTATGACAGGGGTCTACGCGAGATATAGTCCCATTCCCGGATATGCGGGAAGTAAGGCACAGACCGCTGTAGGACAGGGGTCTGGGCGAGATACAATCCCATTACTGTATATGCGGGAAGTAAGGCACAGGCCGCTTTATGACAGGGGTCTATGCGAGATACAATCCCGTATATGCAGGAAGTAAGGCACAGGCCGCTGTATGACAGGGGTCTATGCGAGATATAATCCCATTCCCGGATATGCGGGAAGTAAGGCACAGGCCGCTGTAGGACAGGGGTCAATGCGAGATACAATCCCATTCCCGGATATGTGGGAAGTAAGGCAAAGGCCGCTGTATGACAGGGGTCTGGGCGAGATACAATCCCATTCCCGTATATGCGGGAAGTAAGGCACAGGCCGCTGTAGGACAGGGGTCTATGCGAGATACAATCCCATTCCCGGATATGCGGGAAGTAAGGCACAGGCCGCTGTATGACAGGGGTCTATGCGAGATACAATCCCATTGCTGTATATGGGGGAAGTAAGGCACAGGCCGCTGTATGACAGGGGTCTATGCGAGATACAATCCCATTCCCGGATATGTGGGAAGTAAGGCACAGGCCGCTGTATGACAGGGGTCTATGCGAGATACAATCCCATTCCTGTATATGGGGGAAGTAAGGCACAGGCCGCTGTATGACAGGGGTCTATGCGAGATACAATCCCATTCCTGTATATGGGGGAAGTAAGGCACAGGCCGCTGTATGACAGGGGTGTGGGCGAGATTCAATCCCATTCCCGGATATGCGGGAAGTAAGGCACAGGCCGCTGTATGACAGGGGTCTATGCTATGCGAGATATAATCCCATTCCCGGATATGCAGGAAGTAAGGCACAGGCCGCTGTAGGACAGGGGTCTACGCGAGATACAATCCCATTCCCGTATATGCGGGAAGTAAGGCACAGGCCGCTGTATGAGAGGGGTCTATGCTATGCGAGATATAATCCCATTCCCGGATATGTGGGAAGTAAGGCACAGGCCGCTGTATGACAGGGGTCTACGCGAGATACAATCCCATTCCCGTATATGCGGGAAGTAAGGCACAGGCCGCTGTATGAGAGGGATCTATGCGAGATATAATCCCATTCCCGGATATGTGGGAAGTAAGGCACAGGCCGCTGTAGGACAGGGGTCTATGCGAGATATAATCCCATTCCCGGATATGCGGGAAGTAAGGCACAGGCCGCTGTATGACAGGGGTCTATGCTATGCGAGATATAATCCCATTCCCGTATATGCGGGAAGTAAGGCACAGGCCGCTGTGTGACAGGGGTCTATGCTATGCGAGATATAATCCCATTCCCGGATATGCGGGAAGTAAGGCACAGGCCGCTGTAGGACAGGGGTCTGGGCGAGATACAATCCCATTACTGTATATGCGGGAAGTAAGGCACAGGCCGCTTTATGACAGGGGTCTATGCGAGATACAATCCCGTATATGCAGGAAGTAAGGCACAGGCCGCTGTATGACAGGGGTCTATGCGAGATATAATCCCATTCCCGGATATGCGGGAAGTAAGGCACAGGCCTCTGTATGACAGGGGTCTACTCGAGATACAATCCCATTCCCGTATATGCGGGAAGTAAGGCACAGGCCGCTGTAGGACAGGGGTCTATGCGAGATATAATCCCATTCCCGGATATGCGGGAAGTAAGGCACAGGCCGCTGTATGACAGGGGTCTATGCGAGATACAATCCCATTCCCGGATATGCGGGAAGTAAGGCACAGGCCGCTGTATGACAGGGGTCTATGCGAGATACAATCCCATTCCCGGATATGTGGGAAGTAAGGCACAGGCCGCTGTAGGACAGGGGTCTATGCGAGATATAATCCCATTCCCGGATATGTGGGAAGTAAGGCACAGGCCGCTGTATGACAGGGGTCTATGCTATGCGAGATATAATCCCATTCCCGTATATGTGGGAAGTAAGGCACAGGCCGCTGTGTGACAGGGGAAACCACATTGGATACCTGGGCGGGATGAATAATTTGTTGTGTCAACATACGGTGTATGACAAAAAACAGTCGCTACTCGAAAGCCACTGGTTAGGCTGGCATCAGGATGCTTGGCATGCATTTATAGCCATCAAGCAAGCAGGCGCGGTATGGTGGACAGGTGGGCGGTGGGTGTGACGCGCCGTGTGGAGGGAGGCGGTATATACGCCTGCAGAGTCACGTAGGCTGCTATCCACCATACTGGTGGAGGAGAGTGTGCTGGGAGGGCCACGCCGTGCGGAGGAGGAGGGAGCGAAACGGAGGCACTCTGGCCTAAAGGAGCTACTTGCACACCACAAGGAAGCCAGTGAGGGACAAAAGATGGACCACCATGAGTGTGTAACAAAAATGCATCAATAGAGGGAACTCACAAGTCAGGGAGTTCCCTCCCATACGTCATGGAAAGGTACAGAGGGGGTGACAAGCGAGGGATAATTTAACCCACACACCAAAGTGCGCCTGGCGGATCACACCCTCAATGGGCATAATGTGGGAACATGATGTGGGAAAACCTTATAATCAGGCTGAGAATGAGCATCATTTTTCATCATTGTTTTTGTAGTCCTGTTGTTTTGTTTGTCCTTTTAGTTGTCTTTGTTTTGTTCTGTCTTTTTACTCGTTCATTTTGATGTATTCTCACAGATGGTTTTGGTGCTCAACAGACGCATAAATATAATTTATTAACTTGAATAAGTACTGTGAATGATGCCCTCGTTGGCCATTTATTTCAGCTGATTCTGCTATCCAAGTTCACAAGGGGTACAGGGTTGCTCGGTCTTTGTGGTACTGATATTAAAACAAGCATTGGCAGCAGCAAGCTCAAATCCACGCAGCCTTCAGTACCTTGCAAATCACTTATACATCGTGTCTTTACAAGTTCCTAAAAAACGTAAAAAATGTTATTAGCAAAGTTTATTAAAACCATCGCTATACAAACGTACATACTATATAAATACTCAAACATACTCTCTGTTTAAGAATAAAAAGCACATAAAAAGTTTTTTAGCTTATTCTGATCCTGTCACATCGTGTCTTCACAAGTTCAAAACTGCCTCAATTCGCAAACATTGGGCACTTATTTTAAAAATCTAATTGACTAACAAGGGGTACTTGTATTTAGTTCTCCAGACCTACTTCCTGGCCCAGTCTGACCCCGGATCGGAGGGACGGGATGAACCCTAGCCTTGGCGTCACTTCCTCGACACATATCGGGATTAGCGTTTTCCTGACTCAGCGTCACACTCCATCCACTCAAGGCCTACTGCCCACATCCAGCTCACATGACCAGCCCTCATGGGGTCCGCTGCACATGCCTGCACTCACGGTCCCCATCAGTGCAGCCATGCAGAACACTTCATTAGCAGGTCACATGCTCCAGGCCTAGCAATGCAGGACCTCACCCTGGTGAGCACCCTGCCTCCTCCGCCATCTTCAGCGGTGACGCCCTGTCACGTGTCACATGCTCCAGGCCTAGCAATGCAGGACCTCGCCCTGGTGAGCACTCTGCCTCCTCCGCCATCTTCAGCAGTGACGCCACCGTCACGTGTCACATGCTCCAGGCCTAGCAATGCAGGACCTCACCCGGCCTCCTCCGCCATCAGTGCTGACGCCACCGTCACGTGTCACATGCTCCAGGCCTAGCAATGCAGGACCTCGCCCTGGTGAGCACCCTGCCTCCTCCGCCATCTTCAGCGGTGACGCCACCATCACGTGTCACATGCTCCAGGCCTAGCAATGCAGGACCTCGCCCTGGTGAGCACCCTGCCTCCTCCGCCATCTTCAGCAGTGACGCCACCGTCACGTGTCACATGCTCCAGGCCTAGCAATGCAGGACCTCACCCTAGGTGAGACCCCTGCCTCTCCCGTCATCTTCAGCGGTGACGCCGTCATGTGTCACCTGCTCCGATCCCTTGCCAGGGCCTTACCCTGGATGAGCACACTCCGGTCCCTTGCCAGGGTCTCACCCTGTGTGAGCACCCTGTCTCTTCCACCCTCTTCAGAGGTGACGCCCCCATCACATGTCACAGGCTCCGGCCCCTTGCCAGGGTCTCACCCTGGGTGAGCGCACTCCGGTCCCTTGCCAGGGTCTCACCCTGGGTGAGCGGACTGCCTCTTCCACCATCTACAGTGGTGATGCCTCAGTAACGTGTCACATGCTCCGGTGCCTTGCCAGGGTCTCACCCTGGGTGAGCGCACTGCCTCGTCCACCATCCCCCCTCCAGAGCCCATGTCACATGCATTACATGAGTCAGTCCCTCACATTGCAGGGTCTGGAGTGAGCACACTACCTTTCCCGCCATCTGCACCACTGACGTCACAGTCACGTGCATCACATGTGGCGGGAAGGGCAGCCCCGCCCTCCTGGCACGTGCTGAAAGGGGCTTGCCACATTCAGTCACGATCTCGGTGGGTCTCAGAGCTTTTCCGTCGCTCCCCCTGCAGCCCCTTGAGTAACACATTCATCCTGGAGCCGAGCAGCCGCACTATGTCTCCTGAAGAAGGGTTCCTGCACCTGCAGCACCAAAGCAATGCAGCTCTCTGATTGGTTGGGGCGTGATTACTTCAAATATTTGACAGCACACAGGTTTTTACTGAAAGAGTTTCTTTTTTACTCCAAGTTTATTAAATTCAAGGCCACCCATGGACAGAGCTGCATTCTTTGAAGCTGGGGAGCCAGGTTCGAGTCTCGGAGTCGGCTCAACATTATGTGATTCTGGGCAAATCACTTAGGCCCTCATTCCAACCCTGCGGTCTCTGACCGCCAGGGCGGAGGGCAGCGGAAGCACCGCCAACAGGCTGGTGGTGCTTCCAGGGCTATTCTGACCGCGGCGGTAAAGCCGCGGTCAGAAAAGGGGAACCAGCGGTTTCCCGCCGGTTTTCCCCTGGCCCAGGGAATCCTCCATGGCGGCGCTGCAAGCAGCGCCGCCATGGGGATTCCGACCCCTTCCCGCCAGCCTGTTTCTGGCGTTTTTCACCGCCAGAACCAGGATGGCGGGAACGGGTGTCGTGGGGCCCCTGGGGGCCCCTGCACTGCCCATGCCACTGGCATGGGCAGTGCAGGGGCCCCCTAACAGGGCCCCATACAGATTTTCACTGTCTGCTTTGCAGACAGTGAAAATCGCAACGGGTGCCACTGCACCCGTCGCACCCCTGCAACTCCGCCGGCTCCATTCGGAGCTGGCTTCCTCGTTGCAGGGGCTTTCCCGCTGGGCCGGCGGGCGATCTTCTGGCGATCGCCCGCCGGCCCAGTGGGAAAGTCAAAATGACCCCCGCGGTCTTATGACCGCGGTGCGGTCTTTAGGCGGTTTCCGACCGGCGGGCGGCGCCCACCGCCCGCCGAAGTCGGAATGAGGGCCTTAATCTCCCTGCGCCTACCAAAAATGAATGTGTCCTTGTGTAATGTAACCGGTGCTCATGTAAAGCGCTCCGATACCTTCAGGTGGACTTCACGCTTTATAAAAACTGCCACCAATAATAGTCTATGCACGAAATGACGTTGCTGGGGGTAAGGTAGTCCAGCAGTGTCTAAGCCCCTCCTCCTGAACCCCAAGCTGAGGATGACTGCTCCAGTCAAGGAGGAGGTGGGCTCCCTGCTGTGACTTGGGACGCAGCACTGATGACCCTCCAATGTCGCCCTGTGCAGTAGCGTAGCAGGGACGCCATGGTCCCTGGTGCAAGCAAGGAAAATGGCCCCTTTGATTTCCATTCCGGTATCAGGGTTCAATGGGGCCGTCAGAGCTCTGGGCCCTGGTGCTGCTGCACCTGCTGCACCAATGGAAGCTATGACCATGACCCATTGCATGACACAGCCAGCTTCGTTTATTTTTTCCAAGTCATCTCTTCAAGGTGGTGACACAGATTTCCAAATGCAGTGACATTTTAAAAATCAGATACGTTTGAATATGGACTGGGGAGTGAGGGAGGTTAACCCACCCCGCTTTTTGCAGGTTGGGCCACCATTTGTGTGGTGCACAGACCTGCTAACTTGCACACAAAATCGGCTGTGTGAGGAGGGGGCGTGGCCTTGGAGGGGTGGGGCTTTAGGGCCAAGAGTGTCCCAAGAGGCCCTTCTGCCCTCGTCCCCACCCCCATCGACCTCCTCCTTCCACCCAAAAAAAACATAACCAAGGTTTTTGAGGCTGCTAGTGATGTACTGGGGTGTTTTGTCACCCGTTAATGGACATCGCCTGATTGCAGCCTCACAGACGAGCTGGAAATCCATTCTCTGCAGTGGTTCCTAGCTCACCTTGCCTGCCACCGTGTGATTTCGGCTCCTCACCGGCTGACCATGTGAAGGTCGCCGAAATCGTGTGGCACACTGTGGGACTGTGTGAGTCGGCAGGTCTGGGTGTGTTAGTTTTCCCCACTAAGTTGGCGTGGAGGGATGAGCTGCAGCACAGAAGGGATCCTGCCCCGGGCATCTTCAGGGACAGGTCTGGGGCTAATAGAATATGAGGAGGTCCGCAGCTGAACACAGTAAGGGCCATATGTACGAACACTTTTCTCATAGACACAGAATGGGTAAAAACCTTTGCTACATCTGGCCCTAAGTGTCAGAATAAAAACTATACCGGGTCATGTGGTGTGACTACGCACATGGTGTTTATTTCTTTCACTAAGCCTCCATCAAGGTGCACATATATTGTCAGGCCAGGGGACAGAGACCCAGTGTCAAACCATCTGCTGCAGTTAGAGACCTGAGATTATGATGCCTGAAGCACTGCTTATTCCAAAGGCTACTCATTTACCACCACATTGTATTTTGGTGAGTGGCTCATGAGAGCGGCCACTGTCTGCCCACCCTCTGCCCAGGGGATATCCAGTCCATATTTTTTATTTTTTTACTTTACTACAATCTTACTAACAGCTTTTAGATAGAATCTAAATATTTCCAACCTTGGACAAAAATGGGGACAAGAATAAATTAAAAAGGTTATTGCCCAAGAGCCAACAACCAAGCCAGATTGGGAGGCCACGATAAAAAAAAAAAATTAAGTCTCTGGATTCTAGTTTGCAACTAGCCAACTAGACCAGTGGTTCCCAACCTTTTGACTTCTGTGGACCCAAACTTTATCATTACTGGAACCAAGGGACCCGCACTGAATCATAATTGGAATCCGGGGACCCCCCTACTAAGCCATTACTGAAAGTTGGGGACCTAATCTGTTAATATTATTTCATGTTTAAGCAGACGCAGACCCCCTCAGGGGTCCCTGGACAACAGCTTGGGAACTACTGGACTAGACCACAACTCATGTTGCAGTGATTCTATTGGATAGACCTTGGGACTACCTGCCTAAGGAAACGTTACTGTATAATTTCCCCTGCCCATATTTTTTAATTTATTGCATATTAGGCAAAGCAGTAAAGCTAGGATTTTATATCTACTGATGGTGTCTGCCAGCCCCATTGAATTGCCCACTTTGCTAGGGGTCCTCTCATAGTATTTTTTATAGACCTCATTACCTGTACTGTGTGCACCTGCAAAACGCTCACCCCTCATATTTTCATTTAATGGGGAAAACGCATAACTAAATTGTGAGGCTTGTTCTTTAGGTTCTAGGGCTGAACAGGAGCGAAAAGCAAGTCCCTGAAGCCCCTGAGGTGCAAGGGGGACCCACAAGCCTTTAGGGGCCCCCACCCCTTCATGGGGGCTCCATTCAACCCAAGGACAATTAATCTCTGTGAGATATGGGAGATTCAGGGGCCTCTCTTCACGTGTTCAAGGGGGCTCCATCATTTTATGTTACACCACTGGGGCAAAAGATGGTTACTGAACAGCATCCATAGAAGATACTATGGGCCAGATGTATAAAAAAACCCTTTTGCGATTCGGTAATAGCGATTTTTAAGAAATCGCTATTTCTGAGTCGTAAAATGGTATGTATCATATTTGCGATTCGGTAATAGCAATTTCTTAAAAATCGCAAATGCTATTACCGAACCGCAAATTGCGATACCGGCCCCATTCGCACCTATGGGCTTGTAGGCCCATTTTTGCGAATCTTTTGCATTTCCAAAATTGCGAATTCCTAACTGGAATTTGCAATTTTGGAAATGCAAAACCCCAGGGTGCTGGGGACCTAAGGCCCCCTCTGCTGCACCCCCAAAAAGTTGTTTTGGACATGTAAGGCGCACACATGCCAAAGGGGCATGTGTGCGTTACATGTCAATTTTAAAAATGCATTTTTAATGCATTTTTAAATTTTGCACATGGTTACCACCAAGTTTTACTTGGTGGTAATTGCGATTCCTTAATGCCCAATTCGCATTAAGGAAAAGCTTGATACATGTGCTTAAGAAATCGCAATTAAGGATTCCTTATTTGCGATTTCTTATTTAGAGAGTCACAATTTGCGACTCTCTAAACAGGGTCGCAATTTTAAGCAATCGCTATTTTAGCGATTCCTCAAAATTGCATTCAGAATGCCTTTGATACATTCTGAAATGGCTTTTTGCATTTGCATTTGCAAACGGGCATTCGCACCGTTTGCGAATGCAAAAAGCTTTGATACATCTGGCCCTATGGGTTTTAAGATTATTTACTTCTATTTGGATGATTGAGTTTTTCCTTTTGTAAACTTGTCTCAAGTGCCACCAGTCAGTCCCTACTCTAGGAGGTGGTAAAGGTTTAGAACTCAAATTCACTATGACTGCAGTCAGACTTGATAAGCTCAATATCCCACCAAGTGGTATCTTTTAATTGGACCTGATTTAGAGGAGAGGGCTATGGAATTAAATCCCCAAATTGGGCTCAGTGCCTCATAACCCCCTTACTCTCCTATAAATATTTTATTATGTGTCCTTGTGCACAAAGTATCTCCAGACAAGCAAACTGTCTTCCAGTGTGCAAAGTGTCCTGCAAAGTGATAATGAAAAGTTGGACACCCTACCATGGAACTCTGTGGCTTACTGGTGAGCCCATGAAAAAGTTAGATTATTTGCAATCGGCTCCTGTGGGATAAACAGAGTAAAGAGTTGGGGGGGATATCAGGATGGATGCTGTGCATGTCTTACAGTAAAAGGTTACCCATTGAGACGCCATAATTTACAGTATGCCATCTTGTGCTCTCGGAAAGTGCTCGAGCCGCATAGAGATGATCACTTCCGTTGCGACGTCAAATGGACGACTGTTTACAAGATGGTCAAGCGGATGGTGCTGGTGGGTGCCAGGTGAGAAGCCAACTTGTGCACTGTGCCCCAGCTCCTGTTCCAAATACCTAGTGCATGGTGCAGGTAGGGTGGACGTGGGTACTCTGTGGTCACAGGTTTAGAGCTCTGTATGTGAAGGGGTTGTGTGGTTTGGAAGGACTGTATCCTGCCTGAGAACTCTTTTGGAAGACTCCTGTAGATCCCACGGGGATCCTGTAACTGCACAAGCACTACAGTGATGGTTGTTGTTGCTACAAGTGTTTGTGCCATGAGTCGTGAACTCAGGGATACAAAGATCGCACTGCGGATGGGTGTAACTGGCACACTTTTCTTTTGAGTAATTACTCGTAATCACAGCAACATTTTCGTAATTATGAATAATTACATGAGAAGCATAATCCAGCCTTTATCAGAGTTTTCCTAGTGCAAAATACACCCTTGCATCCAAAATGGGCCAGAGGATGCATGTTGAGCTAAAATAAAATAGCACTAAGTACTACAGGACACGAACAGCAAAAGCCGGCAGCCGCTGATGGACAATATGACGGCAGTGTGATGCCCGGTGATCGATAATGCAACGGTAATGTGATGCCCGGTGATCGATAATGCAACGGTAATGTGATGCCAGGTGATGGATACAACAGTAGTGTGATGCCCAGTGACGGATACATTGGTAATGTGATGCCTGGTGATGGATAAAACAACGGTAGTGTGATGCCCGGTGATGGATATGACAGTAGAGTGATGCCCAGTGATGGATACGTTGGTAATGTGATGCCCAGTGATGGATACGTTGGTAATGTGATGCCCAGTGATGGATACGTTGGTAATGTGATGCCCGGTGATGGATAAAACAACGGTAGTGTGATGCCCGGTGATGGATAATACGACGGTATTGTGATGTCGGTAATGGGTACGATGGTAATGTGATGCCCGGTGATGGATATGACAGTAGTGTGATGCCCAGTGAAGGATACATTGGTAATGTGATGCCTGGTGATGGATAAAACAACGGTAGTGTGATGCCAGGTGATGGATAATACGATGGCATTGTGATGTCGGTAACGAGTACGGTGGTAATGTGATCCCTGTTGATGGGTACAATGGCAGTGTGATGCCTGGTGATGGATACAATGGCAGTGTGATGCCTGGTGATGGATATGATGGTAATGTGATGCCTGGTGATGGATAATACGACGGTATTGTGATGTCGGTAATGGGTACGATGGTAATGTGATGCCCGGTGATGGGTACGATGGCAGTGTGATGCCTGGTGATGGATACGATGGTAGTGTGATGCCTGGTGATGGATAATACGACGGTATTGTGATGTCGGTGATGGGTACAATGGTAATGTGATGCCCGGTGATGGGTACAATGGCAGTGTGATGCTCGGTGATAGATAATACGACGGCAGTGTGATGCCTGGTGATGGACACGATTGTAATGTGATGCCCGGTGATGGATACAATGGTTGTGTGATGCCTGGTGATGGATATGATGGTAATGTGATGCCCGGTGATGGATACAATGGTAATGTAATGCCCGGTGATGGATCATACGATGGCAGTGTGATGCCAGTGATGGATACAATGGTAATGTGATGCCCAGTGATGGATAATACAACTGCAGTGTGATGCCCGGTGATGGACATGATGTTAATGTGATGCCCAGTGATGGATAATACGATGGCAGTGTGATGCCCGGTGATGGATAATACGAAGGCAGTGTGATGCCCAGTGATGGATACGTTTGTAATGTGATGCCCGGTGATGGATTCGATGGCTGTGTGATGCCTGGTGATGGATAATATGACATTAGTGTGATGCCCGGTGATGGGTACAATGGTAATGTGATGCCCGGTTATGGGTACGATGGTAATGTGATGCCCGGTTATGGGTACGATGGTAATGTAATGCCCGGTGATGGATAAAACGATGGCAGTGTGATACCAGTGATGGATACAATGGTAATGTGATGCCCGGTTGTAGGAAACTACCATCTTGCCTGGCATGTTACCCCCATATTTCACTGTATATATGTTGTTTTAGTCTATGTGTCACTGGGACCCTTCCAGGCAGGGCCCCAGTGCTCATAAGTATGTGCCCTGTATGTGTTCCCTGTGTGATGCCTAACTGTCTCACTGAGGCTCTGCTAACCATAACCTCAGTGGTTATGCTCTCTCTGCTTTCCAAATTTGGCACTAACAGGCTAGTGACTACATTTACCAATTCACATTGTCATACTGGTACACCCATATAATTCCCTAGTATATGGTACTGAGGTACCCAGGATATTGGGGTTCCAGGAGATCCCTATGGGCTGCAGCATTTCTTTTGCCACCCATAGGGAGCTCTGACAATTCTTACACAGGCCTGCAGTGCAGCCTGAGTGAAATAACGTCCACGTTATTTCACAGCCATTTACCACTGCACTTAAGTAATTTATAAGTCACCTATATGTCTAACCTTCACCTGGTGAAGGTTGGGTGCAAAGTCACTTAGTGTGTGGGCACCCTGGCACTAGCCAAGGTGCCCCCACATCATTCAGGGCAAATTCCCCGGACTTTGTGAGTGCGGGGACACCATTACACGCGTGCACTACACATAGGTCACTACCTATGTGTAGCGTCACAATGGTAACTCCGAACATGGCCATGTAACATGTCTAAGATCATGGAATTGTCACCACTATACCATTCTGGGATTGGGGGGACAATTCCATGATCCCCCGGGTCTCTAGCACAGTACCCAGGTACTGCCAAGTTGCCTTTCTCCACTGCAGCTGCTGCTGCTGCCAACCCCTTAGACAGGTTTCTGCCCTCCTGGGGTCCAGGCAGCCCTGGCCCAGGAAGGCAGAACAAAGGATTTCCTATGAGAGAGAGTGTTACACCCTCTCCCTTTGGAAATAGGTGTGAAGGCTGGGGAGGAGTAGCCTCCCCCAGCCTCTGGAAATGCTTTGATGGGCACAGATGGTGCCCATCTCTGCATAAGCCAGTCTACACCGGTTCAGGGATCCCCCAGTGGGGGTGGTGGGTCCAAATCCTCTTCCAATAATCAACCTAAAAAGCCTTGGTGTTATTTGTGTAAAGTCAAAGGCCATTGGACAACTGATGCCAGTTGTCCAAAGAAAAACACCAAACCTCCCACTACCACGACTCCTACTGCAAATTCTAGTGCCCCTAGTAATAGCAGTGGTGGTGGGAGCAAACCTACTAATAGCCAATCCAAGGGAGTAGCTGGGCTCACTTTTGGCAATTTAGTTGGGGTTGGTCTTGTTAGGGAGACCACAGAGGCTGTTAGTCTCTGAAGGTGCCATTGATTTGGCCATCTTGATTGCTTGTCCCCTTAATATGGATAAGTACAAGCAACTTCCCCTAATAAATGGTGTTGAGGTTCAGGCCTACAGGGACACAGTGGCCAGTGTTACCATGGTGATAGAGAAACTGGTGCACCCTGAACAACACCTACTTGGTCGGCTGTACCAAGTGACAGACGCTCATAACAACACTCTTAGCCACCCCATGGCTCTAGTGAATCTCAACTGGGGTGGGGGGTTACTGGTCCAAAGAAAGTTGTGGTTGCCTCAGATTTAACTGTAGACTGTCTACTAGGAAATGGTTTAGAGACATCAGCTTGGGCAGAAGTGGAGTTGGAGGCTCATGCAGCAATGCTGGGCATTCCTGAGCATATTTTTGCTTTGACAAGGGCTCAGGCCAAAAAGCAAAAAGGACAGGGTAACTTGGATCCTGGAACAATGGACCACGTGCTCCCTAAAGCTAGGGGTAGCAAGGGTAAATCCCTACCCACTATCCCTCCCTCTACAGATGATTCTCCTTCTGAGGAAGAAGAATTTCCTCCCTGTGCAGAACCTTCACCAGATGAGCTGGCAGCAGACACTGCTGAGCTTTTGGGTGGAGGGGGGCCTGCCAGGGAAGAGCTGAGTGTGGCACAACAAACCTGTCCCACATTAGAGGGTCTCAGACAGCAAGCTGTCAAGCAGCAAAACGGGGATGTCAGTGACTCACATAGAGTTTACTGGGAGGACAACCTCTTGTACACTGAGGCAAGGGAACCAAAACCTGGAGCAGCCAGGAGATTGGTCATTCCCCTGCAGTACAGAGAGTTCCTCCTAACTCTGGCACATGACATTCCTTTGGCTGGGCATTTGGGCCAGATCAAAACATGGGAAAGGCTTGTCCCCCTGTTTCACTGGCCTAGGATGTCAGAGGACACTAAAGATTTTTGCAAGCCTTGTGTGACCTGCCAAGCCAGTGGCAAGACTGGTGGCACACCAAAGGCTCCCCTTATTCCACTACCTATGGTTGGGGTCCCATTTGAAAGGGTAAGGGTTGACATAGTTGGCCCCCTTGACCCTCCTACTGCTTCAGGCAATAGGTTTATCTTGGTGGTTGTGAACCATGCCACAAGATATTCTGAAGCAATTCCTCTAAGAACCACTACAGCTCCTGCAGTGGCAAAGACCCTCCTGGGAATCTTTTCCAGGGTGGGTTTCCCAAAAGAGGTTGTATCAGACGGGTAGCAACTTCATGTCTGCATACTTGAAAGCAATGTGGAAGGAATGTGGTGTAAACTACAAATTCACCACTCCTTATCATCCACAGACTAATGGACTGGTAGAGAGGTTTAATAAAACTCTCAAAGGTATGATAGTGGGACTCCTTGAAAAACTCAAGAGGAGATGGGATGTCCTGTTACCTTGCCTCCTTTTTGCTTACAGGGAGGTAGCCCAGAAAGGAGTGGGCTTCAGCCCCTTTGAACTCCTCTTTGGACACCCTGTAAGAGGTCCACTAACACTTGTGAAGGAGGGTTGGGAACAACCTTTAAAAGCTCCCAAACAGGACATAGTGGACTATGTACTTGGCCTAAGATCCAGAATGGCTGAGTACATGAAAAAGGCCAGTAAAAACCTTCAGGCCAGCCAGGAGCTCCAGAAGCAATGGCATGACCAGAAGGCTGTTCTGATTCAGTACCAACCAGGACAGAAGGTGTGGGTATTGGAGCCTGTGGCCCCAAGAGCACTCCAGGACAAATGGAGTGGACCCCATCTAATTGTTGAAAAGAAGGGTGAGGTTACCTATCTGGTAGACCTGGGCACTGCCAGGAGTCTCCTTAGGGTGATTCATGTCAACCGCCTGCAACCCTACTATGGCAGGGCTGATTTCACCCTGCTCATGGCAACAGATGAGGGACAGGAAGAAGAGAGTGCCCCTCTCCCTGATCTCTTTTCCACCACTGAATCTGATGCTTTACTGGAGGGAGTAGTTTTGGCAGATTGTCTGACTGCAGAACAGAAAGACAACTGCATAAATCTCCTTGGACAGTTTTCTGACCTCTTTTCAATTGTGCCAGGAACAACTTCCTGGTGTGAACACACAATTGATACTGGAGAAAGCTTGCCTGTCAAAAGTAAAATCTATAGGCAGCCTGACCATGTCAGGGACTGCATAAAACAAGAGGTGCAGAAAATGCTTGATCTACGAGTGGTTGAACCTTCTGAAAGCCCATGGGCGAGTCCTGTGGTGCTTGTACCAAAGCCTCACTCAAAAGATGGAAAAAGGGAGGTGAGGTTTTGTGTAGACTACAGAGGTCTCAATCAGGTAACAAAAACTGATGCTCACCCTATACCCAGGGCAGATGAGCTCATTGATACACTGGCATCTGTCAAGTATCTTAGCACCTTTGATTTGACTGCAGGGTATTGGCAGATCAAATTGCCTGAGGATGCTAAACCAAAAACTGCATTTTCAACTATAGGAGGGCACTACCAATTTACAGTGATGCCCTTTGGTTTGAAGAATGCACCTGCCACTTTTCAGAGGTTGGTGAACACAGTCCTGCAAGGGTTGGAGGCTTTTAGTGCAGCATATCTAGATGATATTGCTGTCTTTAGCTCCACCTGGGAGGAGCACCTGGTCCACCTTTGGAAATTTTTGGAGGCCCTGCAAAAGGCAGGCCTCACTATCAAGGCCTCAAGGGCAGGGAAAGGTGGTTTATCTGGGACACCTGGTAGGTGGAGAACAGATTGCACCACTTCAGGGGAAAATCCAGACAATCATGGATTGGGTTCCCCCTACAACACAGACCCAGGTGAGAGCCTTATTAGGCCTCACTGGGTATTACAAGAGATTCATTAAAAACTATGGCTCCATAGCAGCCCCTCTTAATGATCTCACAAGTAAGAAGATGCCTAAAAAGGTATTATGGACAGCGAGCTGTCAGAAAGCTTTTGAGGAGCTCAAACAGGCCATGTGCCTTGCACCTGTCCTAAAAAGCCCATGTTACTCCAAGAAATTCATTGTTCAAACTGATGCATCTGAATTAGGGGTAGGGGCAGTTTTATCACAACTGAATTCTGAGGGCCAGGATCAACCAGTTGCTTTTACCAGCAGAAGGTTGACCCCTAGAGAAAAGCGTTGGTCTGCCATTGAGAGGGAGGCCTTTGCTGTGGTCTGGGCACTTAAAAGTTGAGGCCGTACCTGTCTGGCACACACTTTATTGTTCAGACAGACCACAAACCTCTACTTTGGCCAAAACAAATGAAAGGTGAAAATCCTAAATTGTTTGGGTGGTCCATATCTCTACAGGGAATGGACTATACAGTGGAACATAGACCTGGGAGTACCCACTCCAATGCAGATGGACTCTCCAGATATTTCCACTTAGACAATGAAGACTCATCAGGTCATGGCTAGTCTTATTGTCCTTCGTTTGGGGGGGGTTGTGTAGGAAAGTACCATCTTGCCTGGCATGTTACCCCCATATTTCACTGTATATATGTTGTTTTAGTCTATGTGGCACTGGGACCCTGCCAGGCAGGGCCCCAGTGCTCATAAGTATGTGCCCTGTATGTGTTCCCTGTGTGATGCCTAACTGTCTCACTAAAATGTCTCACTGAGGCTCTGCTAACCAGAACCTCAGTGGTTATGCTCTCTCTGCTTTCCAAATTTGTCACTAACAGGCTAGTGACTAAATTTACCAATTCACATTGGCATACTGGTACACCCCTATTGTAGGAGGCTGGACTGGCTTGTAGTGAGCACCAAGGGGTACTTACACCTTGCACCAGGCCCAGGTATCCCTTATTAGTGTATAGGGTGTCTAGCAGCTTAGGCTGATAGATAATGGTAGCTTAGCAGAGCAGCTTAGGCTGAACTAGGAGACGAGTGAAGCTCCTACAGTACCACTAGTGTCATATGCACAATATCATAAGAAAACACAATACACAGATATACTAAAAATAAAGGTACTTTATTTTTATGACAATATGCCAAAGTATCTCAGTGAGTACCCTCAGTATGAGGATAGCAAATATACACAAGATATATGTACACAATACCAAAAATATGCAGTATAGTATTAGAAAACAGTGCAAACAATGTATAGTTACAATAGGATGCAATGGGGACACATAGGGATAGGGGCAACACAAACCATATACTCCAAAAGTGGAATGCGAACCACAAATGGACCCCAAACCTATGTGACCTTGTAGAGGGTCGCTGGGACTGTAAGAAAACAGTGAGGGTTAGAAAATTAGCCCACCCCAAGACCCTGAAAAGTGAGTGCAAAGTGCACTAAAGTTCCCCAAAGAGCACAGAAGTCGTGATAGGGGAATTCTGCAGGAAAGACACAAGTCAGCAATGCAACAACAATGGATTTCCAAACGAGGGTACCTGTGGAACAAGGGGACCAAGTCCAAAAGTCACAAGCAAGTCGGAGATGGGCAGATGCCCAGGAAATGCCAGCTGTGGGTCCAAAGAAGCTGCTACTGGACAGTAGAAGCTGAAGATTCTACAGGAACGACAAGGGTTAGAGACTTCCCCTTTGGAGGATGAATGCCCCACGCCGTGGAGAGTCGTGCAGAAGTCTTTCCTGAAGAAAGACCACAAACAAGCCTTGCTAGCTGCAAGTCGTGTGGTTAGGGTTTTTGATGCAGCTGTGGCCCAGGAGGGACCAGGATGTCGCCAATTGCGCCAGGGGACAGAGGGGGCGCCCAGCAGGACGAGGAGCCCTCTCAGAAGCAAGCAGCATCCGCAGAAGTGCCAGAACAGGCACTACAAAGAGGAGTGAAATGGTGCTCACCCAAAGTTACACAAAGGAGTCCCACGTCGCCGGAGGACAACTCAGGAGGTCGTGCAATGCAGGTTAGAGTGCCGTGGACCCAGGCTTGGCTGTGCACAAAGGATTTCCGCCGGAAGTGCACAGAGGCCGGAGTAGCTGCAAAAGTCGCGGTTCCCAGCAATGCAGTCTGGCGTGGGAAGGCAAGGACTTACCTCCACCAAACTTGGACTGAAGAGTCACTGGACTGTGGGAGTCACTTGGACAGAGTTGCTGGATTCAAGGGACCTGGCTCGTCGTGCTGAGAGGAGACCCAGGGTACCGGTGATGCAGTTCTTTGGTGCCTGCGGTTGCAGGGGGACGATTCCGTCGACCCGCGGGAGATTTCTTCTGAGCTTCTAGTGCAGAGAGGAGGCAAACTACCCCCACAGCATGCACCACCAGGAAAGCAGTCGAGAAGGCGGCAGGATCAGCGTTACAGAGTTGCAGTAGTCGTCTTCGCTACTTTGTTGCAGTTTTGCAGGCTTCCAGCGTGGTCAGCAGTCGATTCCTTGGCAGAAGGTGAAGAGAGAGATGCAGAGGAACTCTGATGAGCTCTTGCATTAGTTATCTAAGGAAATCCCCAAAGCAGAGACCCTAAATAGCCAGAAAAGAGGGTTTGGCTACTTAGGAGAGAAGATAGGCTAGCAACACCTGAAGGAGCCTATCAGAAGGAGTCTCTGACGTCACCTGCTGGCCTTGGCCACTCAGAGCAGTCCAGTGTGCCAGCAGCACCTCTGTTTCCAAGATGGCAGAGGTCTGGAGCACACTGGAGGAGCTCTGGGCACCTCCCAGGGGAGGTGCAGGTCAGGGGAGTGGTCCCTCCCCTTTCCTTTGTCCAGTTTCGTGCCAGAGCTGGGCTGAGGGGTCCCTGAACCGGTGTAGACTGGCTTAGGCAGAAATGGGCACCATGTGTGCCCATGAAAGCCTTTCCAGAGGCTGGGGGAGGCTACTCCTCCCCTGCCTTAACACCATTTTCCAAAGGGAGAGGGTGTAACACCCTCTCTCTGAGGAAGTCCTTTGTTCTGCCTTCCTGGGCCAAGCCTGGCTGGACCTGAGGAGGGCAGAAACCTGTCTGAGGGGTTGGCAGCAGCAGCAGCTGCAGTGAAACCCCTGAAAAGGCAGTTTGGCAGTACCCGGGTCTGTGCTAGAGACCCGTGGGATCATGGGATTGTGCCAACAATGCCAGGATGGCATAAAGGGGGCAATTCCATGATCTTAGACATGTTACATGGCCATATTCGGAGTTACCATTGTGAAGCTACACATAGGTAGTGACCTATATGTAGTGCACGCGTGTAATGGTGTCCCCGCACTCACAAAGTCCGGGGAATTGGCCCTGAACAATGTGGGGGCACCTTGGCTAGTGCCAGGGTGCCCACACACTAAGTAACTTAGCACCCAACCTTTACCAGGTAAAGGTTAGACATATAGGTGACTTATAAGTTACTTAAGTGCAGTGTAAAATGGCTGTGAAATAAGGTGGACGTTATTTCACTCAGGCTGCAGTGGCAGGCCTGTGTAAGAATTGTCAGAGCTCCCTATGGGTGGCAAAAGAAATGCTGCAGCCCATAGGGATCTCCTGGAACCCCAATACCCTGGGTACCTCAGTACCATATACTAGAGAATTATAAGGGTGTTCCAGTATGCCAATGTAAATTGGTAAAATTGGTCACTAGCCTGTTAGTGACAATTTGTAAAGGGAGAGCATAACCACTGAGGTTCTGGTTAGCAGAGCCTCAGTGAGACAGTTAGGCATCACACAGGGAACACATACCTATAGGTCACAAACTTATGAGCACTGGGGTCCTGACTAGCAGGGTCCCAGTGACACATAACAAACATACTGAAAACATAGGGTTTTCACTATGAGCACTGGGCCCTGGCTAGCAGGATCCCAGTGAGACAGTGAAAACACCCTGACATACACTCACAAACAGGCCAAAAGTGGGGGTAACAAGGCTAGAAAGAGGCTACTTTCTCACACAATCCCCCCCCAAACGAAGGACAATAAGGCTAACCTTGGCCAGTTGAGACTTTATTGTCTAAGTGGTGATAAGTAGAGAGTAGCTCTGCAATAGACTGGTTACTCCCTTTATCATCCACTATATGGTTACTTCCCTGTGGGGATGTAAACCACCCTGTTTGAAGTTTTTTAGCTAAGCAACAATGTGAAGATGTATTTTCAGAGTGTCTATCAGTAAGTTTTAGTTTAGAGCAGTGGGAATTGTCCACTGAACCTATTTGTAGTGATGAAAATGCCAGACAGGGATGCTGTCTCAGTAAAGCCATAGCTGGGCAAAAACTTTGTCCATATGGCTGGAAGAGAGAACAGGGATGCTGTATCTCTTGAGTTGGAGCAGGGCAGGGATGCTGTCCTATGAGCTCCACACTAGGGCAGGGATGCTGTCCTAAGTGTTGTGAGGCAGTGCAGAGTTTCTGCACTAAAGTTTCTCTGGGAGGGTTGGAGGGATGCTCCATGTTAACTGAAATGGTGCTCTTTTTCTCACCAATGTTAGTTATCCCACAGAGAGGTACTTCTACCTCAGGGAGTACAGCTTTGCCAGCTGATGCTTCCCTTGGAACAGGTGCCATCCCAGGAGAGGTTTCTCCCACCACAGGAATGGTATCCTGAATGGCAGGGTGGTTAGGGGATACTGTGATACCCTTTTTACCTGTTGATGGAGAGGGATCCTGGGTTTTCAGGCCTTCTCTCCTTTGCTTTTTCATTTCAGTAGAAATGAGAGGGAACAATTGTGAGAAGGTAGCCTCTTTCTAGCCTTGTTACCCCCACTTTTGGCCTGTTTGTGAGTGTATGTCAGGGTGTTTGTCACTGTTTTCACTGTCTCACTGGGATCCTGATAGCCAGGCCTCAGTGCTCATAGTGAAAACACTATGTTTTCAGTATAGTTGTTATGTGTCACTGGGATCCTGCTGGTCAGGACCCCAGTGCTCATAGGTTTGTGGCCTATATGTATGTGTCACTGGGACCCTGTCACACAGGGCCCCAGTGCTCATAGGTGTGCATGTATATGTTCCCTGTGTGGTGCCTAACTGTCTCACTGAGGCTCTGCTAACCAGAACCTCAGTGGTTATGCTCTCTCATTACTTTCAAATTGTCACTAACAGGCTAGTGACCAATTTTACCAATTTACATTGGCTTACTGGAACACCCTTATAATTCCCTAGTATATGGTACTGAGGTACCCAGGGTATTGGGGTTCCAGGAGATCCCTATGGGCTGCAGCATTTCTTTTGCCACCCATAGGGAGCTCTGACAATTCTTACACAGGCCTGCCACTGCAGCCTGAGTGAAATAACGTCCACGTTATTTCACAGCCATTTTTACACTGCACTTAAGTAACTTATAAGTCACCTATATGTCTAACCTTTACCTGGTAAAGGTTAGGTGCAAAGTTACTTAGTGTGAGGGCACCCTGGCACTAGCCAAGGTGCCCCCACATTGTTCAGAGCCAATTCCCTGAACTTTGTGAGTGCGGGGACACCATTACACGCGTGCACTACATATAGGTCACTACCTATATGTAGCTTCACAATGGTAACTCCGAATATGGCCATGTAACATGTCTATGATCATGGAATTGCCCCCTCTATGCCAACCTGGCATAGTTGGCACAATCCCATGATCCCAGTGGTCTGTAGCACAGACCCTGGTACTGCCAAACTGCCCTTCCTGGGGTTTCACTGCAGCTGCTGCTGCTGCCAACCCCTCAGACAGGCATCTGCCCTCCTGGGGTCCAGCCAGGCCTGGCCCAGGATGGCAGAACAAAGAACTTCCTCTGAGAGAGGGTGTGACACCCTCTCCCTTTGGAAAATGGTGTGAAGGCAGGGGAGGAGTAGCCTCCCCCAGCCTCTGGAAATGCTTTCTTGGGCACAGATGTGCCCAATTCTGCATAAGCCAGTCTACACCGGTTCAGGGACCCCTTAGCCCCTGCTCTGGCGCAAAACTGGACAAAGGAAAGGGGAGTGACCACTCCCCTGACCTGCACCTCCCCTGGGAGGTGTCCAGAGCTCCTCCAGTGTGCTCCAGACCTCTGCCATCTTGGAAACAGAGGTGCTGCTGGCACACTGGACTGCTCTGAGTGGCCAGTGCCACCAGGTGACGTCAGAGACTCCTGCTGATAGGCTCCTTCAGGTGTTAGTAGCCTATCCTCTCTCCTAGGTAGCCAAACCCTCTTTTCTGGCTATTTAGGGTCTCTGTCTCTGGGGAAACTTTAGATAACGAATGCAAGAGCTCATCCGAGTTCCTCTGCATCTCTCTCTTCACCTTCTGCCAAGGAATCGACTGCTGACCGCGCTGGAAGCCTGCAAACCTGCAACATAGTAGCAAAGACGACTACTGCAACTCTGTAACGCTGAGCCAGCCGCCTTCTCGACTGTTTTCCTGCTTGTGCATGCTGTGGGGGTAGTCTGCCTCCTCTCTGCACCAGAAGCTCCGAAGAAATCTCCCGTGGGTCGACGGAATCTTCCCCCTGCAACCGCAGGCACCAAAGAGCTGCATTACCGGTCCCTTGGGTCTCCTCTCAGCACGACGAGCGAGGTCCCTCGAATCCAGCGACTCTGTCCAAGTGACCCCCACAGTCCAGTGACTCTTCAGTCCAAGTTGGGTGGAGGTAAGTCCTTGCCTCACCTCGCTGGGCTGCATTGCTGGGAACCGCGACTTTGCAGCTACTCCGGCCCCTGTGCACTTCCGGCGGAAATCCTTTGTGCACAGCCAAGCCTGGGTCCACGGCACTCTAACCTGCATTGCACGACTTTCCAAGTTGGTCTCCGGCGACGTGGGACTCCTTTGTGCAACTTCGGCGAGCACCGTTTCACGCATCCTCGTAGTGCCTGTTTCTGGCACTTCTCCGGGTGCTACCTGCTTCAGTGAGGGCTCTTTTTCTTGCTCGATGTCCTCTCTCTCTTCAGGTCCAATTTGCGACCTCCTGGTCCCTCCTGGGCTCCAGCAGCTTCCAAAAACGCCAAACGCACAATTTGCAACTAGCAAGGCTTGTTGGCGTCCATTCGGCGGGAAAACACTTTTGCACGACTCTCCAAGGCGAGAGGGATCCGTCCACCAAAGGGGAAGTCTCTAGCCCTTTTTGTTCCTGCAGAAACCTCAGCTTCTTCTGTCCAGTTGAAGCTTCTTTGCACCCACAGCTGGCATTTCCTGGGCATCTGCCCATCTCCGACTTGCTTGTGACTTTTGGACTTGGTCCCCTTGTTCCACAGGTACCCTAGATTGGAAATCCACAGTTGTTGCATTGCTGGTTTGTGTCTTTCCTGCATTATTCCTCTAACACGACTTCTTTGTCCTTAGGGGAACTTTAATGCACTTTGCACTCACTTTTCAGGGTCTTGGGGAGGGTTATTTTTCTAACTCTCACTATTTTCTAATAGTCCCAGCGACCCTCTACAGGGTCACATAGGTTTGGGGTCCATTCGTGGTTCGCATTCCACTTTTGGAGTATATGGTTTGTGTTGCCCCTATCCCTATGTTTCCCCATTGCATCCTATTGTAACTATACATTGTTTGCACTGTTTTCTAAGACTATACTGCATATTTTAGCTATTGTGTATATTTCCTATCCTCTCACTGAGGGTACACTCTAAGATACTTTGGCATATTGTCATAAAAATAAAGTACCTTTATTTTTAGTATAACTGTGTATTGTGTTTTCTTATGATATTGTGCATATGACACTAAGTGGTACTGTAGTAGCTTCACACGTCTCCTAGTTCAGCCTAAGCTGCTCTGCTAAGCTACCATTATCTATCAGCCTAAGCTGCTAGACACCCTATACACTAATAAGGGATAACTGGCCTGGTGCAAGGTGCAAGTACCCCTTGGTACTCACTACAAGCCAGTCCAGCCTCCTACATTGGTTGTGCAGTGGTGGGATAAGTGCTTGAGACTACTTACCACTCTTGTCATTGTACTTTTCATAAGAGAAAAATATACAAAACAAGGTCAGTGTATATACACATAGCCAAAAAGTTTTGCATTTCCTCTTTTCACTCTTTTCTAAGTGCTGAAAAGTACCTCTAAACTTTCAAAAAGTTCTTAAAAGTTTAAAAAGTTTTTTTCTGTCTTTCCAAAAAAGTTCTGAAAACTTTTTTCTCTTTTTCTATCACTTTTAACTCTCTCTAAAAAATGTCTGGCACAGGCCAAAGTGTTGATCTGTCCAAACTTGCATATGACAACCTTAGCTGGAAAAGAGCAAGGAGTCTCTGTATAGAGAGAGGTTTGAGTGTAGGGAAGAATCCTTCCTTGGAACTGTTACTTAACATGCTTAGAGAACAGGATAAGGCCATAGGTGCCCCATCTGTTGAAAAAGTACCTAATAGTTCTCAATCTGATTCAGGGACTCCCCCAGGAAAAGATTCAGGAAAGAAACTTCCTAGCCTGCCCATTACTAGACAGTCTAGCATAGATGGTAATGATGATGAGCCACACCATATAAATAGTGTTGTCTCATCATAGCAAAAGCATTTATTCTCACCATACTGGTAGTAATGTTTCTGTTAACCAAGCTGTTAGGGTGGCTTCTGTAAGGGACAGGTCTCCTTCTGTTCATTCCCATCATAGCTCTGTTTCTAGGAATGTCCCTCCCACCAACCCTGATGACAGAATGTTAGAGAGGGAACTCAATAAGTTGAGGGTGGAACAAACCAGACTGAAGCTTAAAAAGCAACAGCTGGATTTGGATAGACAGTCTTTTGAATTAGAGAAGGAAAGACAGAAGTTGGGTTTAGATACCCATGGTGGCAGCAGCAGTATTCCCCATAGTCATCCTGCAAAAGAGCATGATTCCAGGAATCTGCACAAGATAGTTCCCCCTTATAAGGAGGGGGATGACATTAACAAGTGGTTTGCTGCACTTGAGAGGGCATGTGTTGTACAGGATGTCCCTCAAAGGCAGTGGGCTGCTATCCTATGGCTATCATTTAGTGGAAAAGGTAGGGATAGGCTCCTTACTGTGAAAGAAAGTGATGCCAATAATTTTACAGTTCTTAAGAATGCACTCCTGGATGGTTATGGCTTAACCACTGAACAGTACAGGATAAAGTTCAGAGAGACCAAAAAGGAGTCTTCACAAGACTGGGTTGATTTCATTGACCATTCAGTGAAGGCCTTGGAGGGGTGGTTACATGGCAGTAAAGTTACTGATTATGAAAGCCTGTATAACACAATCCTGAGAGAGCATATACTTAATAATTGTGTGTCTGATTTGTTGCACCAGTACCTGGTAGACTCTGATCTGACCTCTCCCCAAGAATTGGGAAAGAAGGCAGACAAATGGGTCAGAACAAGGGTGAACAGAAAAGTTCATACAGGGGGTGACAAAGATGGCAATAAGAAGAAAAATGGTGAAAAATCTCAAGATAAGCATGGGGATAAGGGTAAAACCAAAGATCCCACTTCAAATCTTAAACACTCTTCAGAGGGTGGGGATAAAACAAATTCTTCCTCTTCTTCCCAACCTGCACACATTAAAAAGCCTTGGTGCTATGTGTGTAAAAACAGAGGCCATAGGCCAGGGGATAAGTCCTGTCCAGGTAAACCCCCTGAGCCTACCACCACTAATACATCAAGCTCTAGTGCCCCTAGCAGTAGTGGTACTAGTGGTGGGACTGCTGGCAACAGTCAAGCAAAGGGTGTAGTTGGGTTCACTTATGGGTCCATCATAGAAACTGGGGTAGTCAGTCCCAAGACAGTTTCTGTCACACCTAGTGGCACTGGCCTTGCCACACTGGCTGCTTGTCCCCTTACAATGGATAAGTACAGGCAGACAGTTTCAATAAATGGTGTTGAGGCCTTGGCCTACAGGGACACAGGTGCCAGTTTCACTTTGGTGACTGAAAACCTAGTGCCTCCTGAACAACACATCATTGGACAACAGTATAAGATTATTGATGTCCATAACTCCACTAAGTTTCTTCCCTTAGCTATAATTCAGTTTAGTTGGGGTGGAGTTACTGGCCCTAAGCAGGTGGTGGTATCACCTAGCTTACCTGTAGACTGTCTCTTAGGTAATGACCTAGAGGCCTCAGGTTGGGCTGATGTAGAGTTTTATGCCCATGCAGCCATGCTGGGCATCCCTGAGGAATTGTTCCCTCTCATTTCAAGTGAAATGAAAAAGCAAAGGAGAGAAGGCCTGAAAACTCAGGATCCCTCTCCATCAACAGGTAAAAAGGGTATCACAGTATCCCCTAACCACCCTACCATTCAGGATACTATTCCTGTGGTGGGAGAAACCTCTCCTGGGGTGGCACCTGTTCCAAGGGAATCATCAGCTGGCAAAGCTGGACTCCCTGAGGTGGAAGTACCTCTCTGTGGGATAACTAACATTGGTGAGAAAAACAGCACCATTTTAGTTAACATGGAGCATCCCTCCAACCCTCCCAGAGAAACTTTAGTGCAGAAACCCTGCACTACCTCACAACACTTAGGACAGCATCCCTGCCCTAGTGTGGAGCTCATAGGACAGCATCCCTGCCCTGCTCCAACTCAAGAGAAACAGCATCCCTGTTCTCTCTTCCAGCCAGATGGACAAAGTTTTTGCCCAGCTATGGCTTTTCTGAGACAGCATCCCTGTCTGGCATTTCCATCACTACAAATAGGTTCAGTGGACAATTCCCACTGCTCTAAACTAAAACTTACTGATAGAAACTCTGAAAATACATCTTCACATTGTTGCTTAGCTAAAATACTTCAAACAGGGTGGTTTACATCCCCACAGGGAAGTAACCATATAGTGGATGATAAAGGGAGTAACCAGTCTATTGCAGAGCTACTCTCTACTTATCACCACTTAGACAATAAAGTCTCAACTGGCCAAGGTTAGCCTTATTGTCCTTCGTTTGGGGGGGGGGGTTGTGTGAGAAGGTAGCCTCTTTCTAGCCTTGTTACCCCCACTTTTGGCCTGTTTGTGAGTGTATATCAGGGTGTTTGTCACTGTTTTCACTGTCTCACTGGGATCCTGATAGCCAGGCCTCAGTGCTCATAGTGAAAACACTATGTTTTCAGTATGGTTGTTATGTGTCACTGGGATCCTGCTGGTCAGGACCCCAGTGCTCATAGGTTTGTGGCCTATATGTATGTGTCACTGGGACCCTGTCACACAGGGCCCCAGTGCTCATAGGTGTGCATGTATATGTTCCCTGTGTGGTGCCTAACTGTCTCACTGAGGCTCTGCTAAACAGAACCTCAGTGGTTATGCTCTCTCATTACTTTCAAATTGTCACTAACAGGCTAGTGACCAATTTTACCAATTTACATTGGCTTACTGGAACACCCTTATAATTCCCTAGTATATGGTACTGAGGTACCCAGGGTATTGGGGTTCCAGGAGATCCCTATGGGCTGCAGCATTTCTTTTGCCACCCATAGGGAGCTCTGACAATTCTTACACAGGCCTGCCACTGCAGCCTGAGTGAAATAACGTCCACGTTATTTCACAGCCATTTTACACTGCACTTAAGTAACTTATAAGTCACCTATATGTCTAACCTTTACCTGGTAAAGGTTAGGTGCAAAGTTACTTAGTGTGAGGGCACCCTGGCACTAGCCAAGGTGCCCCCACATTGTTCAGAGCCAATTCCCTGAACTTTGTGAGTGCGGGGACACCATTACACGCGTGCACTACATATAGGTCACTACCTATATGTAGCTTCACAATGGTAACTCCGAATATGGCCATGTAACATGTCTATGATCATGGAATTGCCCCCTCTATGCCATCCTGGCATAGTTGGCACAATCCCATGATCCCAGTGGTCTGTAGCACAGACCCTGGTACTGCCAAACTGCCCTTCCTGGGGTTTCACTGCAGCTGCTGCTGCTGCCAACCCCTCAGACAGGCATCTGCCCTCCTGGGGTCCAGCCAGGCCTGGCCCAGGATGGCAGAACAAAGAACTTCCTCTGAGAGAGGGTGTGACACCCTCTCCCTTTGGAAAATGGTGTGAAGGCAGGGGAGGAGTAGCCTCCCCCAGCCTCTGGAAATGCTTTCTTGGGCACAGATGTGCCCAATTCTGCATAAGCCAGTCTACACCGGTTCAGGGACCCCTTAGCCCCTGCTCTGGCGCAAAACTGGACAAAGGAAAGGGGAGTGACCACTCCCCTGACCTGCACCTCCCCTGGGAGGTGTCCAGAGCTCCTCCAGTGTGCTCCAGACCTCTGCCATCTTGGAAACAGAGGTGCTGCTGGCACACTGGACTGCTCTGAGTGGCCAGTGCCACCAGGTGACGTCAGAGACTCCTGCTGATAGGCTCCTTCAGGTGTTAGTAGCCTATCCTCTCTACTAGGTAGCCAAACCCTCTTTTCTGGCTATTTAGGGTCTCTGTCTCTGGGGAAACTTTAGATAACGAATGCAAGAGCTCATCCGAGTTCCTCTGCATCTCTCTCTTCACCTTCTGCCAAGGAATCGACTGCTGACCGCGCTGGAAGCCTGCAAACCTGCAACATAGTAGCAAAGACGACTACTGCAACTCTGTAACGCTGAGCCAGCCGCCTTCTCAACTGTTTTCCTGCTTGTGCATGCTGTGGGGGTAGTCTGCCTCCTCTCTGCACCAGAAGCTCCGAAGAAATCTCCCGTGGGTCGACGGAATCTTCCCCCTGCAACCGCAGGCACCAAAGAGCTGCATTACCGGTCCCTTGGGTCTCCTCTCAGCACGACGAGCGAGGTCCCTCGAATCCAGCGACTCTGTCCAAGTGACCCCCACAGTCCAGTGACTCTTCAGTCCAAGTTGGGTGGAGGTAAGTCCTTGCCTCACCTCGCTGGGCTGCATTGCTGGGAACCGCGACTTTGCAGCTACTCCGGCCCCTGTGCACTTCCGGCGGAAATCCTTTGTGCACAGCCAAGCCTGCGTCCACGGCACTCTAACCTGCATTGCACGACTTTCTAAGTTGGTCTCCGGCGACGTGGGACTCCTTTGTGCAACTTCGGCGAGCACCGTTTCACGCATCCTCGTAGTGCCTGTTTCTGGCACTTCTCCGGGTGCTACCTGCTTCAGTGAGGGCTCTTTGTCTTGCTCGACGTCTCCTCTCTCTTCAGGTCCAATTTGCGACCTTCTGGTCCCTCCTGGGCTCCAGCAGCGTCCAAAAACGCCAAACGCACAATTTGCAACTAGCAAGGCTTGTTGGCGTCCATTCGGCGGGAAAACACTTTTGCACGACTCTACAAGGCGAGAGGGATCCGTCCACCAAAGGGGAAGTCTCTAGCCCTTTTTGTTCCTGCAGAAACCTCAGCTTCTTCTGTCCAGTTGAAGCTTCTTTGCACCCACAGCTGGCATTTCCTGGGCATCTGCCCATCTCCGACTTGCTTGTGACTTTTGGACTTGGTCCCCTTGTTCCACAGGTACCCTAGATTGGAAATCCACAGTTGTTGCATTGCTGGTTTGTGTCTTTCCTGCATTATTCCTCTAACACGACTTCTTTGTCCTTAGGGGAACTTTAATGCACTTTGCACTCACTTTTCAGGGTCTTGGGGAGGGTTATTTTTCTAACTCTCACTATTTTCTAATAGTCCCAGCGACCCTCTACAGGGTCACATAGGTTTGGGGTCCATTCGTGGTTCGCATTCCACTTTTGGAGTATATGGTTTGTGTTGCCCCTATCCTATGTTTCCCCATTGCATCCTATTGTAACTATACATTGTTTGCACTGTTTTCTAAGACTATACTGCATATTTTAGCTATTGTGTATATTTCCTATCCTCTCACTGAGGGTACACTCTAAGATACTTTGGCATATTGTCATAAAAATAAAGTACCTTTATTTTTAGTATAACTGTGTATTGTGTTTTTCTTATGATATTGTGCATATGACACTAAGTGGTACTGTAGTAGCTTCACACGTCTCCTAGTTCAGCCTAAGCTGCTCTGCTAAGCTACCATTATCTATCAGCCTAAGCTGCTAGACACCCTATACACTAATAAGGGATAACTGGGCCTGGTGCAAGGTGCAAGTACCCCTTGGTACTCACTACAAGCCAGTCCAGCCTCCTACATTGGTTGTGCAGTGGTGGGATAAGTGCTTGAGACTACTTACCACTCTTGTCATTGTACTTTTCATAAGAGAAAAATATACAAAACAAGGTCAGTGTATATACACATAGCCAAAAAGTTTTGCATTTCCTCTTTTCACTCTTTTCTAAGTGCTGAAAAGTACCTCTAAACTTTCAAAAAGTTCTTAAAAGTTTAAAAAGTTTTTTTCTGTCTTTCCAAAAAAGTTCTGAAAACTTTTTTCTCTTTTTCTATCACTTTTAACTCTCTCTAAAAAATGTCTGGCACAGGCCAAAGTGTTGATCTGTCCAAACTTGCATATGACAACCTTAGCTGGAAAAGAGCAAGGAGTCTCTGTATAGAGAGAGGTTTGAGTGTAGGGAAGAATCCTTCCTTGGAACTGTTACTTAACATGCTTAGAGAACAGGATAAGGCCATAGGTGCCCCATCTGTTGAAAAAGTACCTAATAGTTCTCAATCTGATTCAGGGACTCCCCCAGGAAAAGATTCAGGAAAGAAACTTCCTAGCCTGCCCATTACTAGACAGTCTAGCATAGATGGTAATGATGATGAGCCACACCATATAAATAGTGTTGTCTCACATCATAGCAAAAGCATTTATTCTCACCATACTGGTAGTAATGTTTCTGTTAACCAAGCTGTTAGGGTGGCTTCTGTAAGGGACAGGTCTCCTTCTGTTCATTCCCATCATAGCTCTGTTTCTAGGAATGTCCCTCCCACCAACCCTGATGACAGAATGTTAGAGAGGGAACTCAATAAGTTGAGGGTGGAACAAACCAGACTGAAGCTTAAAAAGCAACAGCTGGATTTGGATAGACAGTCTTTTGAATTAGAGAAGGAAAGACAGAAGTTGGGTTTAGATACCCATGGTGGCAGCAGCAGTATTCCCCATAGTCATCCTGCAAAAGAGCATGATTCCAGGAATCTGCACAAGATAGTTCCCCCTTATAAGGAGGGGGATGACATTAACAAGTGGTTTGCTGCACTTGAGAGGGCATGTGTTGTACAGGATGTCCCTCAAAGGCAGTGGGCTGCTATCCTATGGCTATCATTTAGTGGAAAAGGTAGGGATAGGCTCCTTACTGTGAAAGAAAGTGATGCCAATAATTTTACAGTTCTTAAGAATGCACTCCTGGATGGTTATGGCTTAACCACTGAACAGTACAGGATAAAGTTCAGAGAGACCAAAAAGGAGTCTTCACAAGACTGGGTTGATTTCATTGACCATTCAGTGAAGGCCTTGGAGGGGTGGTTACATGGCAGTAAAGTTACTGATTATGAAAGCCTGTATAACACAATCCTGAGAGAGCATATACTTAATAATTGTGTGTCTGATTTGTTGCACCAGTACCTGGTAGACTCTGATCTGACCTCTCCCCAAGAATTGGGAAAGAAGGCAGACAAATGGGTCAGAACAAGGGTGAACAGAAAAGTTCATACAGGGGGTGACAAAGATGGCAATAAGAAGAAAAATGGTGAAAAATCTCAAGATAAGCATGGGGATAAGGGTAAAACCAAAGATCCCACTTCAAATCTTAAACACTCTTCAGAGGGTGGGGATAAAACAAATTCTTCCTCTTCTTCCCAACCTGCACACATTAAAAAGCCTTGGTGCTATGTGTGTAAAAACAGAGGCCATAGGCCAGGGGATAAGTCCTGTCCAGGTAAACCCCCTGAGCCTACCACCACTAATACATCAAGCTCTAGTGCCCCTAGCAGTAGTGGTACTAGTGGTGGGACTGCTGGCAACAGTCAAGCAAAGGGTGTAGTTGGGTTCACTTATGGGTCCATCATAGAAACTGGGGTAGTCAGTCCCAAGACAGTTTCTGTCACACCTAGTGGCACTGGCCTTGCCACACTGGCTGCTTGTCCCCTTACAATGGATAAGTACAGGCAGACAGTTTCAATAAATGGTGTTGAGGCCTTGGCCTACAGGGACACAGGTGCCAGTTTCACTTTGGTGACTGAAAACCTAGTGCCTCCTGAACAACACATCATTGGACAACAGTATAAGATTATTGATGTCCATAACTCCACTAAGTTTCTTCCCTTAGCTATAATTCAGTTTAGTTGGGGTGGAGTTACTGGCCCTAAGCAGGTGGTGGTATCACCTAGCTTACCTGTAGACTGTCTCTTAGGTAATGACCTAGAGGCCTCAGGTTGGGCTGATGTAGAGTTTTATGCCCATGCAGCCATGCTGGGCATCCCTGAGGAATTGTTCCCTCTCATTTCAAGTGAAATGAAAAAGCAAAGGAGAGAAGGCCTGAAAACTCAGGATCCCTCTCCATCAACAGGTAAAAAGGGTATCACAGTATCCCCTAACCACCCTACCATTCAGGATACTATTCCTGTGGTGGGAGAAACCTCTCCTGGGGTGGCACCTGTTCCAAGGGAATCATCAGCTGGCAAAGCTGGACTCCCTGAGGTGGAAGTACCTCTCTGTGGGATAACTAACATTGGTGAGAAAAACAGCACCATTTTAGTTAACATGGAGCATCCCTCCAACCCTCCCAGAGAAACTTTAGTGCAGAAACCCTGCACTACCTCACAACACTTAGGACAGCATCCCTGCCCTAGTGTGGAGCTCATAGGACAGCATCCCTGCCCTGCTCCAACTCAAGAGAAACAGCATCCCTGTTCTCTCTTCCAGCCAGATGGACAAAGTTTTTGCCCAGCTATGGCTTTTCTGAGACAGCATCCCTGTCTGGCATTTCCATCACTACAAATAGGTTCAGTGGACAATTCCCACTGCTCTAAACTAAAACTTACTGATAGAAACTCTGAAAATACATCTTCACATTGTTGCTTAGCTAAAATACTTCAAACAGGGTGGTTTACATCCCCACAGGGAAGTAACCATATAGTGGATGATAAAGGGAGTAACCAGTCTATTGCAGAGCTACTCTCTACTTATCACCACTTAGACAATAAAGTCTCAACTGGCCAAGGTTAGCCTTATTGTCCTTCGTTTGGGGGGGGGGGTTGTGTGAGAAGGTAGCCTCTTTCTAGCCTTGTTACCCCCACTTTTGGCCTGTTTGTGAGTGTATATCAGGGTGTTTGTCACTGTTTTCACTGTCTCACTGGGATCCTGATAGCCAGGCCTCAGTGCTCATAGTGAAAACACTATGTTTTCAGTATGGTTGTTATGTGTCACTGGGATCCTGCTGGTCAGGACCCCAGTGCTCATAGGTTTGTGGCCTATATGTATGTGTCACTGGGACCCTGTCACACAGGGCCCCAGTGCTCATAGGTGTGCATGTATATGTTCCCTGTGTGGTGCCTAACTGTCTCACTGAGGCTCTGCTAAACAGAACCTCAGTGGTTATGCTCTCTCATTACTTTCAAATTGTCACTAACAGGCTAGTGACCAATTTTACCAATTTACATTGGCTTACTGGAACACCCTTATAATTCCCTAGTATATGGTACTGAGGTACCCAGGGTATTGGGGTTCCAGGAGATCCCTATGGGCTGCAGCATTTCTTTTGCCACCCATAGGGAGCTCTGACAATTCTTACACAGGCCTGCCACTGCAGCCTGAGTGAAATAACGTCCACGTTATTTCACAGCCATTTTACACTGCACTTAAGTAACTTATAAGTCACCTATATGTCTAACCTTTACCTGGTAAAGGTTAGGTGCAAAGTTACTTAGTGTGAGGGCACCCTGGCACTAGCCAAGGTGCCCCCACATTGTTCAGAGCCAATTCCCTGAACTTTGTGAGTGCGGGGACACCATTACACGCGTGCACTACATATAGGTCACTACCTATATGTAGCTTCACAATGGTAACTCCGAATATGGCCATGTAACATGTCTATGATCATGGAATTGCCCCCTCTATGCCATCCTGGCATAGTTGGCACAATCCCATGATCCCAGTGGTCTGTAGCACAGACCCTGGTACTGCCAAACTGCCCTTCCTGGGGTTTCACTGCAGCTGCTGCTGCTGCCAACCCCTCAGACAGGCATCTGCCCTCCTGGGGTCCAGCCAGGCCTGGTCCAGGATGGCAGAACAAAGAACTTCCTCTGAGAGAGGGTGTGACACCCTCTCCCTTTGGAAAATGGTGTGAAGGCAGGGGAGGAATAGCCTCCCCCAGCCTCTGGAAATGCTTTCTTGGGCACAGATGTGCCCAATTCTGCATAAGCCAGTCTACACCGGTTCAGGGACCCCTTAGCCCCTGCTCTGGCGCAAAACTGGACAAAGGAAAGGGGAGTGACCACTCCCCTGACCTGCACCTCCCCTGGGAGGTGTCCAGAGCTCCTCCAGTGTGCTCCAGACCTCTGCCATCTTGGAAACAGAGGTGCTGCTGGCACACTGGACTGCTCTGAGTGGCCAGTGCCACCAGGTGACGTCAGAGACTCCTGCTGATAGGCTCCTTCAGGTGTTAGTAGCCTATCCTCTCTACTAGGTAGCCAAACCCTCTTTTCTGGCTATTTAGGGTCTCTGTCTCTGGGGAAACTTTAGATAACGAATGCAAGAGCTCATCCGAGTTCCTCTGCATCTCTCTCTTCACCTTCTGCCAAGGAATCGACTGCTGACCGCGCTGGAAGCCTGCAAACCTGCAACATAGTAGCAAAGACGACTACTGCAACTCTGTAACGCTGAGCCAGCCGCCTTCTCGACTGTTTTCCTGCTTGTGCATGCTGTGGGGGTAGTCTGCCTCCTCTCTGCACCAGAAGCTCCGAAGAAATCTCCCGTGGGTCGACGGAATCTTCCCCCTGCAACCGCAGGCACCAAAGAGCTGCATTACCGGTCCCTTGGGTCTCCTCTCAGCACGACGAGCGAGGTCCCTCGAATCCAGCGACTCTGTCCAAGTGACCCCCACAGTCCAGTGACTCTTCAGTCCAAGTTGGGTGGAGGTAAGTCCTTGCCTCACCTCGCTGGGCTGCATTGCTGGGAACCGCGACTTTGCAGCTACTCCGGCCCCTGTGCACTTCCGGCAGAAATCCTTTGTGCACAGCCAAGCCTGCGTCCACGGCACTCTAACCTGCATTGCACGACTTTCTAAGTTGGTCTCCGGCGACGTGGGACTCCTTTGTGCAACTTCGGCAAGCACCGTTTCACGCATCCTCGTAGTGCCTGTTTCTGGCACTTCTCTGGGTGCTACCTGCTTCAGTGAGGGCTCTTTGTCTTGCTCGACGTCTCCTCTCTCTTCAGGTCCAATTTGCGACCTTCTGGTCCCTCCTGGGCTCCAGCAGCGTCCAAAAACGCTAAACGCACAATTTGCAACTAGCAAGGCTTGTTGGCGTCCATTCGGCGGGAAAACACTTCTGCACGACTCTACAAGGCGAGAGGGATCCGTCCACCAAAGGGGAAGTCTCTAGCCCTTTTTGTTCCTGCAGAAACCTCAGCTTCTTCTGTCCAGTTGAAGCTTCTTTGCACCCACAGCTGGCATTTCCTGGGCATCTGCCCATCTCCGACTTGCTTGTGACTTTTGGACTTGGTCCCCTTGTTCCACAGGTACCCTAGATTGGAAATCCACAGTTGTTGCATTGCTGGTTTGTGTCTTTCCTGCATTATTCCTCTAACACGACTTCTTTGTCCTTAGGGGAACTTTAATGCACTTTGCACTCACTTTTCAGGGTCTTGGGGAGGGTTATTTTTCTAACTCTCACTATTTTCTAATAGTCCCAGCGACCCTCTACAGGGTCACATAGGTTTGGGGTCCATTCGTGGTTCGCATTCCACTTTTGGAGTATATGGTTTGTGTTGCCCCTATCCCTATGTTTCCCCATTGCATCCTATTGTAACTATACATTGTTTGCACTGTTTTCTAAGACTATACTGCATATTTTAGCTATTGTGTATATTTCCTATCCTCTCACTGAGGGTACACTCTAAGATACTTTGGCATATTGTCATAAAAATAAAGTACCTTTATTTTTAGTATAACTGTGTATTGTGTTTTTCTTATGATATTGTGCATATGACACTAAGTGGTACTGTAGTAGCTTCACACGTCTCCTAGTTCAGCCTAAGCTGCTCTGCTAAGCTACCATTATCTATCAGCCTAAGCTGCTAGACACCCTATACACTAATAAGGGATAACTGGGCCTGGTGCAAGGTGCAAGTACCCCTTGGTACTCACTACAAGCCAGTCCAGCCTCCTACATTGGTTGTGCAGTGGTGGGATAAGTGCTTGAGACTACTTACCACTCTTGTCATTGTACTTTTCATAAGAGAAAAATATACAAAACAAGGTCAGTGTATATACACATAGCCAAAAAGTTTTGCATTTCCTCTTTTCACTCTTTTCTAAGTGCTGAAAAGTACCTCTAAACTTTCAAAAAGTTCTTAAAAGTTTAAAAAGTTTTTTTCTGTCTTTCCAAAAAAGTTCTGAAAACTTTTTTCTCTTTTTCTATCACTTTTAACTCTCTCTAAAAAATGTCTGGCACAGGCCAAAGTGTTGATCTGTCCAAACTTGCATATGACAACCTTAGCTGGAAAAGAGCAAGGAGTCTCTGTATAGAGAGAGGTTTGAGTGTAGGGAAGAATCCTTCCTTGGAACTGTTACTTAACATGCTTAGAGAACAGGATAAGGCCATAGGTGCCCCATCTGTTGAAAAAGTACCTAATAGTTCTCAATCTGATTCAGGGACTCCCCCAGGAAAAGATTCAGGAAAGAAACTTCCTAGCCTGCCCATTACTAGACAGTCTAGCATAGATGGTAATGATGATGAGCCACACCATATAAATAGTGTTGTCTCACATCATAGCAAAAGCATTTATTCTCACCATACTGGTAGTAATGTTTCTGTTAACCAAGCTGTTAGGGTGGCTTCTGTAAGGGACAGGTCTCCTTCTGTTCATTCCCATCATAGCTCTGTTTCTAGGAATGTCCCTCCCACCAACCCTGATGACAGAATGTTAGAGAGGGAACTCAATAAGTTGAGGGTGGAACAAACCAGACTGAAGCTTAAAAAGCAACAGCTGGATTTGGATAGACAGTCTTTTGAATTAGAGAAGGAAAGACAGAAGTTGGGTTTAGATACCCATGGTGGCAGCAGCAGTATTCCCCATAGTCATCCTGCAAAAGAGCATGATTCCAGGAATCTGCACAAGATAGTTCCCCCTTATAAGGAGGGGGATGACATTAACAAGTGGTTTGCTGCACTTGAGAGGGCATGTGTTGTACAGGATGTCCCTCAAAGGCAGTGGGCTGCTATCCTATGGCTATCATTTAGTGGAAAAGGTAGGGATAGGCTCCTTACTGTGAAAGAAAGTGATGCCAATAATTTTACAGTTCTTAAGAATGCACTCCTGGATGGTTATGGCTTAACCACTGAACAGTACAGGATAAAGTTCAGAGAGACCAAAAAGGAGTCTTCACAAGACTGGGTTGATTTCATTGACCATTCAGTGAAGGCCTTGGAGGGGTGGTTACATGGCAGTAAAGTTACTGATTATGAAAGCCTGTATAACACAATCCTGAGAGAGCATATACTTAATAATTGTGTGTCTGATTTGTTGCACCAGTACCTGGTAGACTCTGATCTGACCTCTCCCCAAGAATTGGGAAAGAAGGCAGACAAATGGGTCAGAACAAGGGTGAACAGAAAAGTTCATACAGGGGGTGACAAAGATGGCAATAAGAAGAAAGATGGTGAAAAATCTCAAGATAAGCATGGGGATAAGGGTAAAACCAAAGATCCCACTTCAAATCTTAAACACTCTTCAGAGGGTGGGGATAAAACAAATTCTTCCTCTTCTTCCCAACCTGCACACATTAAAAAGCCTTGGTGCTTTGTGTGTAAAAACAGAGGCCATAGGCCAGGGGATAAGTCCTGTCCAGGTAAACCCCCTGAGCCTACCACCACTAATACATCAAGCTCTAGTGCCCCTAGCAGTAGTGGTACTAGTGGTGGGACTGCTGGCAACAGTCAAGCAAAGGGTGTAGTTGGGTTCACTTATGGGTCCATAGTAGAAACTGGGGTAGTCAGTCCCAAGACAGTTTCTGTCACACCTAGTGGCACTGGCCTTTCCACACTGGCTGCTTGTCCCCTTACAATGGATAAGTACAGGCAGACAGTTTCAATAAATGGTGTTGAGGCCTTGGCCTACAGGGACACAGGTGCCAGTTTCACTTTGGTGACTGAAAACCTAGTGCCTCCTGAACAACACATCATTGGACAACAGTATAAGATTATTGATGTCCATAACTCCACTAAGTTTCTTCCCTTAGCTATAATTCAGTTTAGTTGGGGTGGAGTTACTGGCCCTAAGCAGGTGGTGGTATCACCTAGCTTACCTGTAGACTGTCTCTTAGGTAATGACCTAGAGGCCTCAGGTTGGGCTGATGTAGAGTTTTATGCCCATGCAGCCATGCTGGGCATCCCTGAGGAATTGTTCCCTCTCATTTCAAGTGAAATGAAAAAGCAAAGGAGAGAAGGCCTGAAAACTCAGGATCCCTCTCCATCAACAGGTAAAAAGGGTATCACAGTATCCCCTAACCACCCTACCATTCAGGATACTATTCCTGTGGTGGGAGAAACCTCTCCTGGGGTGGCACCTGTTCCAAGGGAATCATCAGCTGGCAAAGCTGGACTCCCTGAGGTGGAAGTACCTCTCTGTGGGATAACTAACATTGGTGAGAAAAACAGCACCATTTTAGTTAACATGGAGCATCCCTCCAACCCTCCCAGAGAAACTTTAGTGCAGAAACCCTGCACTACCTCACAACACTTAGGACAGCATCCCTGCCCTAGTGTGGAGCTCATAGGACAGCATCCCTGCCCTGCTCCAACTCAAGAGAAACAGCATCCCTGTTCTCTCTTCCAGCCAGATGGACAAAGTTTTTGCCCAGCTATGGCTTTTCTGAGACAGCATCCCTGTCTGGCATTTCCATCACTACAAATAGGTTCAGTGGACAATTCCCACTGCTCTAAACTAAAACTTACTGATAGAAACTCTGAAAATACATCTTCACATTGTTGCTTAGCTAAAATACTTCAAACAGGGTGGTTTACATCCCCACAGGGAAGTAACCATATAGTGGATGATAAAGGGAGTAACCAGTCTATTGCAGAGCTACTCTCTACTTATCACCACTTAGACAATAAAGTCTCAACTGGCCAAGGTTAGCCTTATTGTCCTTCGTTTGGGGGGGGGGGTTGTGTGAGAAGGTAGCCTCTTTCTAGCCTTGTTACCCCCACTTTTGGCCTGTTTGTGAGTGTATGTCAGGGTGTTTGTCACTGTTTTCACTGTCTCACTGGGATCCTGATAGCCAGGCCTCAGTGCTCATAGTGAAAACACTATGTTTTCAGTATGGTTGTTATGTGTCACTGGGATCCTGCTGGTCAGGACCCCAGTGCTCATAGGTTTGTGGCCTATATGTATGTGTCACTGGGACCCTGTCACACAGGGCCCCAGTGCTCATAGGTGTGCATGTATATGTTCCCTGTGTGGTGCCTAACTGTCTCACTGAGGCTCTGCTAAACAGAACCTCAGTGGTTATGCTCTCTCATTACTTTCAAATTGTCACTAACAGGCTAGTGACCAATTTTACCAATTTACATTGGCTTACTGGAACACCCTTATAATTCCCTAGTATATGGTACTGAGGTACCCAGGGTATTGGGGTTCCAGGAGATCCCTATGGGCTGCAGCATTTCTTTTGCCACCCATAGGGAGCTCTGACAATTCTTACACAGGCCTGCCACTGCAGCCTGAGTGAAATAACGTCCACGTTATTTCACAGCCATTTTACACTGCACTTAAGTAACTTATAAGTCACCTATATGTCTAACCTTTACCTGGTAAAGGTTAGGTGCAAAGTTACTTAGTGTGAGGGCACCCTGGCACTAGCCAAGGTGCCCCCACATTGTTCAGAGCCAATTCCCTGAACTTTGTGAGTGCGGGGACACCATTACACGCGTGCACTACATATAGGTCACTACCTATATGTAGCTTCACAATGGTAACTCCGAATATGGCCATGTAACATGTCTATGATCATGGAATTGCCCCCTCTATGCCATCCTGGCATAGTTGGCACAATCCCATGATCCCAGTGGTCTGTAGCACAGACCCTGGTACTGCCAAACTGCCCTTCCTGGGGTTTCACTGCAGCTGCTGCTGCTGCCAACCCCTCAGACAGGCATCTGCCCTCCTGGGGTCCAGCCAGGCCTGGCCCAGGATGGCAGAACAAAGAACTTCCTCTGAGAGAGGGTGTGACACCCTCTCCCTTTGGAAAATGGTGTGAAGGCAGGGGAGGAGTAGCCTCCCCCAGCCTCTGGAAATGCTTTCTTGGGCACAGATGTGCCCAATTCTGCATAAGCCAGTCTACACCGGTTCAGGGACCCCTTAGCCCCTGCTCTGGCGCGAAACTGGACAAAGGAAAGGGGAGTGACCACTCCCCTGACCTGCACCTCCCCTGGGAGGTGTCCAGAGCTCCTCCAGTGTGCTCCAGACCTCTGCCATCTTGGAAACAGAGGTGCTGCTGGCACACTGGACTGCTCTGAGTGGCCAGTGCCACCAGGTGACGTCAGAGACGTCCTTCAGGTGTTAGGCTCCTTCAGGTGTTAGTAGCCTATCTCCTGCTGATAGGCTCCTTCAGGTGTTAGTAGCCTATCCTCTCTCCTAGGTAGCCAAACCCTCTTTTCTGGCTATTTAGGGTCTCTGTCTCTGGGGAAACTTTAGATAACGAATGCAAGAGCTCATCCGAGTTCCTCTGCATCTCTCTCTTCACCTTCTGACAAGGAATCGACTGCTGACCGCGCTGGAAGCCTGCAAACCTGCAACATAGTAGCAAAGACGACTACTGCAACTCTGTAACGCTGAGCCAGCCGCCTTCTCGACTGTTTTCCTGCTTGTGCATGCTGTGGGGGTAGTCTGCCTCCTCTCTGCACCAGAAGCTCCGAAGAAATCTCCCGTGGGTCGACGGAATCTTCCCCCTGCAACCGCAGGCACCAAAAAGCTGCATTACCGGTCCCTTGGGTCTCCTCTCAGCACGACGAGCGAGGTCCCTCGAATCCAGCGACTCTGTCCAAGTGACCCCCACAGTCCAGTGACTCTTCAGTCCAAGTTGGGTGGAGGTAAGTCCTTGCCTCACCTCGCTGGGCTGCATTGCTGGGAACCGCGACTTTGCAGCTACTCCGGCCCCTGTGCACTTCCGGCGGAAATCCTTTGTGCACAGCCAAGCCTGGGTCCACGGCACTCTAACCTGCATTGCACGACTTTCTAAGTTGGTCTCCGGCGACGTGGGACTCCTTTGTGCAACTTCGGCGAGCACCGTTTCACACATCCTGGTAGTGCCTGTTTCTGGCACTTCTCCGGGTGCTACCTGCTTAAGTGAGGGCTCTTTGTCTTGCTCGACATCCCCTCTCTCTTCTGGTCCAATTTGCGACCTCCTGGTCCCTCCTGGGCCCCAGCAGCGTCCAAAAACGCCAAACATACGATTTGCAACTAGCAAGGCTTGTTGGCGTCCTTTCGGCGGGAAAACACTTCTGCACGACTCTCCAAGGCGAGAGGGATCCGTCCACCAAAGGGGAAGTCTCTAGCCCTTTTCGTTCCTGCAGAAACCTCAGCTTCTTCTGTCCAGTTGAAGCTTCTTTGCACCCACAGCTGGCATTTCCTGGGCATCTGCCCATCTCCGACTTGCTTGTGACTTTTGGACTTGGTCCCCTTGTTCCACAGGTACCCTAGATTGGAAATCCACAGTTGTTGCATTGCTGGTTTGTGTCTTTCCTGCATTATTCCTCTAACACGACTTCTTTGTCCTTAGGGGAACTTTAGTGCACTTTGCACTCACTTTTCAGGGTCTTGGGGAGGGTTATTTTTCTAACTCTCACTATTTTCTAATAGTCCCAGCGACCCTCTACAGGGTCACATAGGTTTGGGGTCCATTCGTGGTTCGCATTCCACTTTTGGAGTATATGGTTTGTGTTGCCCCTATCCCTATGTTTCCCGATTGCATCCTATTGTAACTATACATTGTTTGCACTGTTTTCTAAGACTATACTGCATATTTTTGCTATTGTGTATATATATCTTGTGTATATTTCCTATCCTCTCACTGAGGGTACACTCTAAGATACTTTGGCATATTGTCATAAAAATAAAGTACCTTTATTTTTTGTATAACTGTGTATTGTGTTTTTCTTATGATATTGTGCATATGACACTAAGTGGTACTGTAGTAGCTTCACACGTCTCCTAGTTCAGCCTAAGCTGCTCTGCTAAGCTACCATTATCTATCAGCCTAAGCTGCTAGACACCCTATACACTAATAAGGGATAACTGGGCCTGGTGCAAGGTGCAAGTACCCCTTGGTACTCACTACAAGCCAGTCCAGCCTCCTACAACAATTCCTCTGGGATGCCCAGCATGGCTGGATGGGCATACAACTCTACATCAGCCCACCCTGAGGCCTCTAGGTCATTACCTAAGAGACAGTCTACAGGTAAGCTAGGTGATACCACCACCTGCTTAGGGCCAGTAACTCCACCCCAACTAAACTGAATTATAGCTAAGGGAAGAAACTTAGTGGAGTTATGGACATCAATAATTTTATACTGTTGTCCAATGATGTGTTGTTCAGGAGCCACTAGGTTTTCAGTCACCAAAGTGATACTGGCACCTGTGTCCCTGTAGGCCAAGGCCTCAACACCATTTATTGAAATTGTCTGCCTGTACTTATCCATTGTAAGGGGACAAGCAGCCAGTGTGACAAGGCCAATGCCACTAGGTGTGACAGAAACTGTCTTGGGACTGACTACCCCAGTTTCTATTATGGACCCATAAGTGAACCCAACTACACCCTTAACTTGACTGTTGCCAGCAGTCCCACCACTAGTACCACTACTGCTAGGGGCACTAGAGCTTGATGTATTAGTGGTGGTAGGCTCAGGGTGTTTACCTGGACAGGACTTATCCCCCGTCCTATGGCCTCTGTTTTTACACACAAAGCACCAAGGCTTTTTAATGCGTGCAGGTTGAGAAGAAGAGGAAGAATTTGTTTTATCCCCACCCTCTGAAGAGTGTTTAAGATTTGAAGTGGGATCTTTGGTTTTACCCTTATCCCCATGCTTATCTTGAGATTTTTCACCATCTTTCTTCTTGCCATCCTTGTCACCACCTGTATGAACTTTTCTGTTCACTCTTGTTCTGACCCATTTGTCTGCCTTCTTTCCCAATTCTTGGGGAGAGGTCAGATCTGAGTCCACTAGATACTGGTGCAACAAATCAGACACACAATTATTAAGTATATGCTCTCTCAGGATTATGTTATATAGGCTTTCATAGTCAGTCACTTTACTGCCATGTAACCACCCCTCCAAGGCCTTCACTGAAGGGTCAACAAAGTCTACCCAGTCTTGTGAAGACTCCTTTTTGGTTTATCTGAACTTCATCCTGTACTGTTCAGTGGTTAAGCCATAACCATCTAGGAGTGCATTCTTAAGAACTGCAAAATTATTGGCATCACTTTCTTTCACAGTAAGGAGCCTATCCCTACCCTTTCCACTAAATGATAGCCATAGGATAGCAGCCCACTGCCTTTGAGGGACCTCCTGTACAACACAGGCCCTCTCAAGTGCAGCAAACCACTTGTTAATGTAATCCCCCTCCTTATAAGGGGGAACTATCTTGTGCAGATTCCTAGAATCATGCTCTTTTGCAGGATGACTATGGGGAATACTGCTGCTGCCACCATGGGTTTCTAAACCCAATTTCTGTCTTTCTCTTTCCACCTCTAAGGACTGCCTATCTAAATCCAGCTGTTGCTTCTTGAGCTTCAGTCTGGTTTGTTCCACTCTCAATCTATTGAGCTCCTTTTCTAACACTCTGTCATCAGGGTGGGTGGGTGAGGCATGTCTAGAGACAGAAGTATGCTGAGATAGAAAAGAAGGAGACCTGGCCCTAACAGAAGGCACCCTAATAGCTTGACTAACAGAAACAGAACTTCTACTATGATGAGAAGGGATACTCTTACTGTGATGTGAGACAACACTATCAGTATGGTGTGACTCTACATCAGTTCCAACTATGCTAGGTTGTCTGCTAGGGGGCAGGCTTGGAAGTTTCCCTCCCACATCTTTTGCTAGGGGTGCCCCAGAATCAGAGTGGGAACCATCAGCTAACTTTTCCACAGGAGTGCCAGCTCTGGCCTTATCCTGTTCAACAAGCATATTTACCAACAGTTCTCTAGAGGGATTCTTCTTTACACTTAAACCTCTTTCTATGCAGAGACTCCTTGCATCTTTCCAGCTAAGGTTATCATAAGCAAGTTTTGGCCAGATCAACAGTTTGGCCTGTGCCAGACATTTTAGAAAGTGTTTAAGTGATAGAAAAAGGAAGAAAAGGTTTTTCAGAACTTTTAGAAAGACAGAAAAAAAACTTTTAAAAATTTAAAGAACTTTTTAGAAAGTTAGAGGTACTTTTCAGCACTTTAGAAAAGAAGTGAGAAAAGAAATGCAAAACTTTTTGGTTATGTGTACATACACTGAACTTGTTTTGTATATTTTTCTCTTATGAAAATTACAATGACAAGAGTGGTAAGTAGTCTCAAAGCACTTATCCCACCGCTGCCACCAAAGTAGGAGGCTGGACTGGCTTGTAGTGAGTACCTAGGGGTACTTGCACCTTGCACCAGGCCCAAGTATCCCTTATTAGTTTATAGGGTGTCTAGCAGCTTAGGCTGATAGATAATGGTAGCTTAGCAGAGCAGCTTAGGCTGAACTAGGAGACGAGTGAAGCTCCTACAGTACCACTAGTGTCATATGCACAATATCATAAGAAAACACAATACACAGATATACTAAAAATAAAGGTACTTTATTTTTATGACAATATGCCAAAGTATCTCAGTGAGTACCCTCAGTATGAGGATAGCAAATATACACAAGATATATGTACACAATACCAAAAATATGCAGTATAGTATTAGAAAACAGTGCAAACAATGTATAGTTACAATAGGATGCAATGGGGACACATAGGGATAGGGGCAACACAAACCATATACTCCAAAAGTGGAATGCGAACCACAAATGGACCCCAAACCTATGTGACCTTGTAGAGGGTCACTGGGACTGTAAGAAAACAGTGAGGGTTAGAAAATTAGCCCACCCCAAGACCCTGAAAAGTGAGTGCAAAGTGCACTAAAGTTCCCCAAAGAGCACAGAAGTCATGATAGGGGAATTCTGCAGGAAAGACACAAATCAGCAATGCAACAACGATGGATTTCCAAACAAGGGTACCTGTGGAACAAGGGGACCAAGTCCAAAAGTCACAAGCAAGTCGGAGATGGGCAGATGCCCAGGAAATGCCAGCTGTGGATGCAAAGAACCTGCTACTGGACAGTAGAAGCTGAAGATTCTGCAGGAACGACAAGGGCTAGAGACTTCCCCTTTAGAGGATGGATGCCCCACGCTATGGAGAGTCGTGCAGAAGTGTTTTCCTGAAGAAAGACCGCAAACAAGCCTTGCTAGCTGCAAGTCGTGCGGTTAGGGTTTTTGGATGCTGCTGTGGCCCAGGAGGGACCAGGATGTCGCCAATTGCGCCAGGTGACAGAGGAGGCGCCCAGCAGGACGAGGAGCCCTCTCAGAAGCAGGCAGCACCCGCAGAAGTGCCAGAACAGGCACTACAAAGAGGAGTGAAATGGTGCTCACCCGAAGTTACACAAATGAGTCCCACGTCGCCGGAGGACAACTCAGGAGGTCGTGCAATGCAGGTTAGAGTGCCGTGGACCCAGGCTTGGCTGTGCACAAAGGATTTCTGCCGGAAGTGCACAGAGGCCGGAGTAGCTGCAAAAGTCGTGGTTCCCAGCAATGCAGTCTGGCGTGGGGAGGCAAGGACTTACCTCCACCAAACTTGGACTGAAGAGTCACTGGACTGTGGGAGTCACTTGGACAGAGTTACTGGATTCAAGGGACCTCGCTCGTCGTGCTGAGAGGAGATCCAGGGTACCGGTGATACAGTTCTTTGGTGCCTGCGGTTGCAGGGGGACGATTCCGTCGACCCACGGGAGATTTCTTCAGAGCTTCTAGTGCAGAGAGGAGGCAGACTACCCCCACAGCATGCACCACCAGGAAAGCAGTCGAGAAGGCGGCAGGATCAGCGTTACAGAGTTGAGGTAGTCGTCTTCGCTACTTTGTTGCAGTTTTGCAGGCTTCCAGAGCGGTCAGCAGTCGATTCCTTGGCAGAAGATGAAGAGAGAGATGCAGAGGAACTCTGATGAGCTCTTGCATTCGTTATCTAAGGAAGTCCCCAAAGCAGAGACCCTAAATAGCCAGAAAAGAGGGTTTGGCTACTTAGGAGAGAAGATAGGCTAGCAACACCTGAAGGAGCCTATCAGAAGGAGTCTCTGACATCACCTGCTGGCCCTGGCCACTCAGAGCAGTCCAGTGTGCCAGCAGCACCTCTGTTTCCAAGATGGCAGAGGTCTGGAGCACACTGGAGGAGCTCTGGGCACCTCCCAGGGGAGTTGCAGGTCAGGGGAGTGGTCACTCCCCTTTCCTTTGTCCAGTTTCACGCCAGAGCAGGGCTGAGGGGTCCCTGAACCGGTGTAGACTGGCTTATGCAGAAATGGGCACCATGTGTGCCCATGAAAGCATTTCCAGAGGCTGGGGGAGGCTACTCCTCCCCTGCCTTAACACCATTTTCCAAAGGGAGAGGGTGTAACACCCTCTCTCTGAGGAAGTCCTTTGTTCTGCCTTCCTGGGCCAAGCCTGGCTGGACCCCAGGGGGGCAGAAACCTGTCTGAGGGGTTGGCAGCAGCAGCAGCTGCAGTGAAACCCCTGAAAAGGCAATTTGGCAGTACCCAGGTCTGTGCTAGAGACCCGTGGGATCATTGGATTGTGCCAACAATGCCAGGATGGCATAGAGGGGGCAATTCCATGATCTTAGACATCTTACATGGCCATATTCGGAGTTACCATTGTGAAGCTACACATAGGTAGTGACCTATATGTAGTGCACGCGTGTAATGGTGTCCCCGCACTCACAAAGTCCGGGGAATTGGCCCTGACAATGTGGGGGCACCTTGGCTAGTGCCAGGGTGCCCACACACTAAGTAACTTAGCACCCAACCTTTACCAGGTAAAGGTTAGACATATAGGTGACTTATAAGTTACTTAAGTGCAGTGTAAAATGGCTGTGAAATAACGTGGACGTTATTTCACTCAGGCTGCAGTGGGGCAGGCCTGTGTAAGAATTGTCAGAGCTCCCTATGGGTGGAAAAAGAAATGCTGCAGCCCATAGGGATCTCCTGGAACCCCAATACCCTGGGTACCTCAGTACCATATACTAGGGAATTATAAGGGTGTTCCAGTATGCCAATGTAAATTGGTAAAATTGGTCACTAGCCTGTTAGTGACAATTTGTAAAGAGAGAGCATAACCACTGAGGTTCTGGTTAGCAGAGCCTCAGTGAGACAGTTAGGCATCACACAGGGAACACATACCTATAGGTCACAAACGTATGAGCACTGGGGTCCTGACTAGCAGGGTCCCAGTGACACATAACAAACATACTGAAAACATAGGGTTTTCACTATGAGCACTGGGCCCTGGCTAGCAGGATCCCAGTGAGACAGTGAAAACACCTGACATACACTCACAAACAGGCCAAAAGTGGGGGTAACAAGGCTAGAAAGAGGCTACTTTCTCACACCTATAATTCCCTAGTATATGGTACTGAGGTACCCAGGGTATTGGGATTCCAGGAGATCCCTATGGGCTGCAACATTTCTTTTGCCACCCATAGGGAGCTCTGACAATTCTTACACAGGCCTGCCAGTGCAGCCTGAGTGAAATAACGTCCACGTTATTTCACAGCCATTTACCACTGCACTTAAGTAACTTATAAGTAACCTATATGTCTAACCTTCACCTGGTGAAGGTTGGGTGCAAAGTTACTTAGTGTGTGGGCACCCTGGCACTAGCCAAGGTGCCCCCACATCGTTCAGGGCAAATTCCCCGGACTTTGTGAGTGCGGGGACACCATTACATGCGTGCACTGTACATAGGTCACTACCTATGTATAGCGTCACAATGGTAACTCCAAACATGGCCATGTAACATGTCTAAGATCATGGAATTGTCACCCCAAAACCATTCTGGTATTGAGGGGACAATTCCATGATCCCCCGGGTCTCTAGCACAGTACCCTGGTACTGCCAAACTGCCTTTCCGGGGTCTCCACTGCTGCTGCTGCCAACCCCTCAGACAGGTTTCTGCCCTCCTGGGGTCCAGGCAGCCCTGGCCCAGGAAGGCTGAACAAAGGATTTCCTCTGAGAGAGGGTGTTACACCCTCTCCCTTTGGAAATAGGTGTGAAGGCCAGGGAGGAGTAGCCTCCCCCAGCCTCTGGAAATGCTTTGATGGGCACAGATGGTGCCCATCTCTGCATAAGCCAGTCTACACCGGTTCAGGGGTCCCCCAGCCCTGCTCTGGCGCGAATCTGGACAAAGGAAATGGGAGTGACCACTCCCCTGACCTGCACCTCCCAGGGGAGGTGCCCAGAGCTCCTTCAGTGTGTCCCAGACCTCTGCCATCTTGGAAACAGAGGTGTTGGGGGCACACTGGACTGCTCTAAGTGGCCAGTGCCAGCAGGTGACGTCAGAGGCTCCTTCTGATAGGCTCTTACCTCTCTTGGTAGCCAATCCTCCTGCCTAGGTAGCCAAACCTCCTTTTCTGGGTATTTAGGGTCTCTGCTTTGGGGAATTCTTTAGATAACGAATGCAAGAGCTCATCAGAGTTCCTCTGCATCTCCCTCTTCACCTTCTACCAAAGGATCAACCGCTGACTGCTCAGGACGCCTGCAAAACCACAACAAAGTAGCAAGACGACTACTAGCAACATTGTAGCGCCTCATCCTGCCGGCTTTCTCGACTGTTTCCAGGTGGTGCATGCTCTGGGGGTAGCCTGCCTTTACCCTGCACCAGAGGCTCCGAAGAAATCTCCTGTGGGTCGACGGAATCTTCCCCCTGCTAACGCAGGCACCAAAAGACTGCATCACTGGTCCTCTGGGCCCCCTCTCATCCTGATGAGCGTGGTCCCTGGAACTCAGCAACTCTGTCCAACTGACTCCCACTGTCCAGTGACTCTTCAGTCCAAGTTTGGTGGAGGTAAGTCCTTGCCTCCCCATGCTAGACTGTATTGCTGGTTACCCTTGCAGCTAGCAAGGCTTATTTTCGGTCTTTCTGCGTGGGAAACACCTCTGCAAGCTTCATCGCAACTTGTGACATCCATCCTCCAAAGGTGAAGTTCCTAGTCCTCTTCTTTCTTGCAGAACTCTAAGCTTCTTCTAACAGGTGGCAGCTTCCTTGCACCCTCAGCTGGCTTTTCCTGGGTTCCTGCCCACTCTCGACACTGTCGCGACTATTGGACTTGGTCCCCTTGTCTTACAGGTACTCAGGTCCGGAAATCCACTATTGTTGCATTGCTAGTGTTTGTTCTTCCTGCAGAATCCCCCTATAACGACTTCTGTGTTCTCTGGGGGTAGTAGGTGCACTTTACACCTACCTTTTAGGGTCTTGGATGGGCTATTTTTCTAACCCTCACTGTTTTCTTACAGTCCCAGCGACCCTCTACAAGCTCACATATGTTTGGGGTCCATTTGTGGTTCGCATTCCACTTTTGGAGTATATGGTTTGTGTTGCCCCTATACCTATGTGCTCCTATTGCAATCTATTGTAATTCTACACTGTTTGCATTACCTTTCTTGCTACTACTTACCTAATCTTGGTTTGTGTACAAATATCTTGTGTATATAACTTATCCTCATACTGAGGGTACTCACTGAGATACTTTTGGCATATTGTCATAAAAATAAAGTACCTTTATTTTTAGTACTTCTGTGTATTGTGTTTTCTTATGATATTGTGCATATGACACCAGTGATATAGTAGGAGCTTTACATGTCTCCTAGTTCAGCCTAAGCTGCTTTGCCATAGGTACCTTCTATCAGCCTAAGCTGCTAGAAACACCTCTTCTACACTAATAAGGGATACCTGGCACAAGGTGTAAGTACCACTGGTACCCACTACAAGCCAGGCCAGCCTCCTACACCGGTGATGGATAATACAATGGTAATATGATGCCCGGTGATGGATACGATTGTAATGTTATGCCCAATGATGGATAATACAACAGTAATGTGATGCCCGGTGATGGATACAATGGTAATGTGATGCCCAGTGATGGATAATACGATGGTAATGTGATGCCTGGTGATGGATACAATGGTAATGTGATGCCTGGTGATGGATAATACAACAGTAATTTGATGCCCGGTGATGGATAAGATGACGGTAATGTGAAGCCCAGTGATGGATAATGCGACGGTAATGTGATGGTTGGCGATGGATACAATGGTAATGTGATGCCCGATAATACGATGGTAATGTGATGCCCAGTGATGGATAATATGATGGCAGTGTGATGCCAGTGATGGATACGATGGTAATGTGATGCCCGGTGATGGATACGATGGTAGTGTGATGCCCGGTGATGAATAATACGATGACAGTGTGATGCCCGGTGATGGATACAATGAGAATGAGATGCCCGATGATGGGTAATATGATAGTAATGTGATGCCCGGTGATAGATATGATGGTATTGCGATGCCCGGTGATGGATAATATGCCAGTAATGTGATGCCCGGTGATGGAAACGATGGTAATGTGATGCCCGGTGATGGATAATACAACGGTAATGTGATGCAGGGTGATGGATACAATGGTAATTTGATGCCCGGTGATGGATAATGCGACGGTAATGTAATGCCCAGTGATAGATACAATGGTAATGTAATGCCCAGTGATGGATACAACGGTAATGTGATGCCCGTTGATGGATAATACGATAGCAGTGTGATGCCTGGTGATGGATAATACAAAGGTGATGTGATGTCGGTGATCCATAATACAATGGCAGTGTGATGCCCTGTGATGGATACTATGGTAATGTAATGCCCGGTGATGGATACAATGGTAATGTGATGCCTGGTGATGGATAATAGAAGGGTAATGTGATGCCCATTGATGGATAATACGACGGTAATGTGATGCCTGGTGATGGATACAATGGTAATGTGATGCCCGCTGATGGATAATACAATGGTAATGTGATGCAAGGTGATGGATACAATGGTAATGTGATGCCCGTTGATGGATAATACGATAGCAGTGTGATGCCTGGTGATGGATAATACAATGGTGATGTGATGTCGGTGATGCATAATACAATGGCAGTGTGAAGCCCGGTGATGGATACAATGGTAATGTAATGCCCGGTGATGGATACAATGGTAATGTGATGCCTGGTGATGGATAATACAAGGGTAATGTGATGCCCATTGATGGATAATACGACGGTAATGTGATGCCCGGTGATGGATACGATGGTAATGTGATGCCCGGTGATGGATAATACAATGGTAATGTGATGCAAGGTGATGGATACGATGGTAATGTGATGCCCGGTAATGGATTATGCAACGATAATGTGATGCCCGATGATGGATAATATGACGGTAATGTGAAGCCCGGTGATGGAAAATACAACGGTAATGTGATGCCCGATGATTGCTACAATGGTAATGTGATGCCCGGTGACGGACAATACAACGGTAATGTGATGCAGGGTGATGGATACGATGGTAATGTGATGCCCGGAGATGGATAATGCGATGGTAATGTGATGCCCGGTGATGGACACAATGGTAATGTGATGCCCGGTGATGAATAATACAATGGCAGTGTGATGCCCGGTGATGGATACAATGATAATGAGATGCCCGATGATGGGTAATATGATAGTAATGTGATGCCTGGTGATAGATATGATGGTATTGCGATGCCCGGTGATGGATAATATGCCAGTAATGTGATGCCCGGTGATGGATACGATGGTAATGTGATGCCCGGTGATGGATAATACAACGGTAATGTGATGCAGGGTGATGGATACAATGGTAATTTGATGCCCGGTGATGGATAATGCGACGGTAATGTAATGCCCAGTGATGGATACAATGGTAATGTAATGCCCAGTGATGGATGCAACGGTAATGTGATGCCCGTTGATGGATAATACGATAGCAGTGTGATGCCTAGTGATGGATAATACAATGGTGATGTGATGTCAGTGATCCATAATACAATGGCAGTGTGATGCCCTGTGATGGATACAATGGTAATGTAATGCCCGGTGATGGATACAATGGTAATGTGATGCCTGGTGATGGATAATACAAGGGTAATGTGATGCCCATTGATGGATAATACGACGGTAATGTGATGCCTGGTGATGGATACGATGGTAATGTGATGCCCGGTGATGGATAATACAATGGTAATGTGATGCAAGGTGATGGATACAATGGTAATGTGATGCCCGTTGATGGATAATACGATAGCAGTGTGATGCCTGGTGATGGATAATACAATGGTGATGTGATGTCGGTGATGCATAATACAATGGCAGTGTGAAGCCCGGTGATGGATACAATGGTAATGTAATGCCCGGTGATGGATACAATGGTAATGTGATGCCTGGTGATGGATAATACAAGGGTAATGTGATGCCCATTGATGGATAATACGACGGTAATGTGATGCCCGGTGATGGATACGATGGTAATGTGATGCCCGGTGATGGATAATACAATGGTAATGTGATGCAAGGTGATGGATACGATGGTAATGTGATGCCCGGTAATGGATTATGCAACGATAATGTGATGCCCGATGATGGATAATATGACGGTAATGTGAAGCCCGGTGATGGAAAATACAACGGTAATGTGATGCCCGATGATTGCTACAATGGTAATGTGATGCCCGGTGATAGATAATACAATGGTAATGTGATGCAAGGTGATGGATACGATGGTAATGTGATGCCCGGTAATGGATTATGCGACGATAATGTGATGCCCGGTGATGGTTACAATGGTAATGTGATGCCCGATGATGGATAATACGACGGTAATGTGAAGCCCGGTGATGGAAAATACAATGCTAATGTGATGCCCGATGATTGCTACAATGGTAATGTGATGCCCGGTGATGGACAATACAACGGTAATGTGATGCAGGGTGATGGATACGATGGTAATGTGATGCCCGGAGATGGATAATGCGCCGGTAATGTGATGCCCGGTGATGGACACAATGGTAATGTGATGCCCGGTGATGAATAATACAATGGCAGTGTGATGCCTGGTGATGGATAATACAATGGCAGTGTGATGCCCGGTGATGGATACAGTGGTAATGTGATGCCCGGTGATGGATACAATGGTAATGTGATTCCCAGTGATGGATAATACAATGGTAATGTGATGCCCGTTGACGGATAATATGACGGTAATGTGATGCCCGGTGATGGATACAATGGTAATTTGATACCCGGTGATGGATAATACAATGGTAATGTGATGCAGGGTGATGGATACGATGGTAATGTGATGCCCGGTGATGGATAAAGCAACGATAATGTGATGCCCGGTGATAGTTACAATGGTAATGTGATGCCCGGTGATGGATAATACGACGGTAATGTGAAGCCCAGTGATGGATAATACGACGGTAATGTGATGCCCGTTGATGGATAATACAATGGCAGTGTGATGCCCAGTGATGGATACGATGGTAATGTGATGCTCGGTGATTGATACAATGATAATGTGATGCCCGGTGATGGATAATACAACGGTAATGTGATGCACGTTGATGGATAATACGATGGCAGTGTGATGCCCGGTGATTAATAATACAATGGCATTGTGATGCCCGGTGATGGATACTATAGTAATGTGATGCCCGATAATATGATGGTAATGTGATGCCGAGGGATGAATAATCCGATGGCAGTGTGATGGCCTGTGATGGATATGATGGTAATGTGATGCCCAGTGATTGATAATATGACGGTAATGTGATGTCTGGTGATGGTTACAATGGTAATGTGATGCCCGGTGATGGATAATAAAACGATAATGTGAAGCCCAGTGAGGGATAATACGACGGTAATGTGATGCTCAGTGATAGATACAATGGTAATGTGATGCCCGGTGATGGATAATACGAGGGCAGTGTGATGCCAGTGATGGATACGATGGTAATGTGATGCCCGGTGATGGATATGATGGTATTGTGATGCCCGGTGATGAATAATACGACGACAGTGTGATGCCCGGTGATGGATACGATGATAATGTGATGCCCGATGATGGATATGATGGTAATGTGATGCCCAGTTATGGATAATACGATGGCAGTGTGATGCCAGTGATAGATACAATGGTAATGTGATGCCCGGTGACGGATACGATGGTAGTGTGATGCCCAGTGATGGATAATATGATGACAGTGTGATGCCCCGTGATGGATACGATGATAATTTGATGCCCGATGATGGATATGAGGGTAATGTAATGCCCGGTGATGGATACAATGGTAATGTGATGCCCGGTGATGGATAATACAACGGTAATGTGATGCCCATTGATGGATAATACTACGGTAATGTGATGCCCAGTGATGGATACGATGGTAATGTGATACCCGGTGATGGATAATACAACGGTAATGTGATTCAGGGTGATGGATACAATGGTAATGTGATGCCCGGTGATGCATAGTACGATGGTAATGTGATGCCCAGTGATGTATACAATGGTAATGTGATGCCCGGTAATAGATAATACAACGGTAATGTGATGCAGGGTGATGGATACGATGGTAATGTGATGCCTGGTGATGGACAATGCGAAGGTAATGTGATGCCCGGTGATGGATACAATGGTAATGTGATGCCGGGTGATGGATAACACAACGGTAATGTGAAGCCCGGTGATGGATAATACAACGGTAATGTGATGCCGGAGATGGATACAATGGTAATGTGATGCCTGGTGATGGATAATACAACTGTAATGTGATGCCCGTTGATGGATAATATGATGGCAGTGTGATGCCCAGTGATGGATAATATTACGGTGATGTGATGCCCGGTGATGGATACAATGGTAATGTGATGCCTGATGATGGATACAATGGTAATGTGATGCCCGGTGATGGATAATACAACAGTAATGTGATGCCCGTTGATGGAAAATATGATGGCAGTGTGATGCCCGGTGATGGATACGATGGTAATGTGATGCCCGGTGATGGATACGATGGCAGTGCGAGGCCCGGTGATGGATATGATGGTAATGTGATGCCCGTTGATTGGTAATAGAATGGCATTGTGATGCCCTGTGATGGATACAATGGTAATGTGTTGCCCGGTGATGGATACAATGGCAGTGTGATGCCCGGTGATGGATATGGTTGTAATGTGATTCCCGGTGATGGACACTACAACGGTAACATGATGCCCGGTGATTGAAAATATGATGGCAGTGTGATGCCCGGTGATGGATACGATGGTAATGTGAGGCCCGGTGATGGATATGATGGTAATGTGATGCCCGTTGATGGATTATAGAATGGCAGTGTGATGGGCTGTGATGGATACGATGGTAATGTGATGCCCGGTGATGGATACAATGGCAGTGTGATGCCCGGTGATGGATATGATTGTAATGTGATTCCCGGTGATGGATAATACGATGGTAATTTGAAGGGCGGTGATGGATAATACGACGGTAATGTGATGCCCAGTGATGGATACAATGGTACTGTGATGCCCGGTGATGAATAATACAATGGCATTGTGATGCCCGGTGATTGATACAATGGTAAGGTGATACCCGATAATACGATGGTAATGCGATGCCCAGTGATGGATAATATGATGGCAGTATGATGCCAGTGATGGATACAATGGTAATGTGTTGCCCGGTGATGGATACGATGGTAATGTGATGCTCGGTGATGGATAATATGATGGCAGTGTGATGCCCGGTGATGCCCGGTAATGGATACGATGGTAATGTGATGCCCGCTGATGGAGACGATGATAATGTGATGCCCAGTGATGGATAATACGATGGTGATGTGATGCGTAGTGATGGATACGATGGTATTGTGATGCTCGGTGATGGATAATACGATGGCAATGAGATGCCCGGTGATGCCCGGTGATAGAGACACTGGTAATGTGATGCCCAGTGATGGATAATACGATGGTGATGTGATGCCTGGTGATGGATACGATGGTAATGTGATGCCCGGGGATGGATAATACGATGGTAATGTGATGTCTGGTGATGGATACAATGGTAATGTGATGCCTGGTGATGGATAATACGATGGCAATGAGATGCCCGGTGATGGAGACAATGGTGATGTGATGCCCAGTGATGGATAATACGATGGTGATGTGATGCCTGGTGATGGATACGATGGTAATGTGATGCTCGGTGATGGATAATACGATGGCAATGAGATGCCCGGTGATGGAGACAATGGTGATGTGATGCCCAGTGATGGATAATACGATGGTGATGTGATGCCCGGTAATGGATACGATGGTAATGTGATGCCCGCTGATGGAGACGATGATAATGTGATGCCCAGTGATGGATAATACGATGGTAATGTGATGCAGGGTGATGGATACGATGGTAATGTGATGCTCGGTGATGGATAATACGATGGCAATGAGATGCCCGGTGATGGATACAATGGTAATGTGATGCCCGGTGATGGAGACGATGATAATGTGATGCCCGGGGATGGATAATACGATGGTGATGTGATGTCTGGTGATGGATACAATGGTAATGAGATGCCCGGTGATGGATAATACGATGGTGATGTGATGCAAGGTGATGGAGACAATGGTAATGTGATGCCCAGTGATGGATAATACGATGGTGATGTGATGCCCAGTGATGGATAATACGATGGTGATGTGATGCCCGGTGATGGATACAATGGTAATGTGATGCTCGGTGATGGATAATACGATGGCAATGAGATGCCCGGTGATAGAGACAATGGTAATGTGATGCCCAGTGATGGATAATACGATGGTGATGTGATGCCCGGTGATGGATACAATGGTAATGTGATGCCCGGTGATGGAGACAATGGTGATGTGATGCCCAGTGATGGATAATACGATGGTGATGTGATGCCTGGTGATGGATACAATGGTAATGTGATGCTCGGTGATGGATAATACGATGGCAATGAGATGCCCGGTGATAGAGACAATGGTAATGTGATGCCCAGTGATGTATAATACGATGGTGATGTGATGCCTGGTGATGGAAACGATGGTAATGTGATGCCCGGTGATGGAGACGATGATAATGTGATGCCCGGGGATGGATAATACGATGGTGATGTGATGCCTGGTGATGGATACAATGGTAATGAGATGCCCGGTGATGGATACAATGGTAATGAGATGCCCGGTGATGCCAGGTGATGCCCGGTGATGGAGACGATGATAATGTGATGCCCGGGGATGGATAATACGATGGTGATGTGATGTCTGGTGATGGATACGATGGTAATGTGATGCCCGGTGATGGAGACGATGATAATGTGATGCCCGGGGATGGATAATACGATGGCAATGAGATGCCCGGTGATGGATACGATGGTAATGTGATGCCCAGTGATGGATAATACGATGGTGATGTGATGCCTGGTGATGGATACGATGGTGATGTGATGTCTGGTGATGGATACGATGGTAATGAGATGCCCGGTGATGGATACAATGGTAATGAGATGCCCGGTGATGGATAAGACGACGGCAGTTTGGTGCCCGGTGATGCCCGGGGATGGATAATACGATGGCAATGAGATGCCCGGTGATGGATAAGACGATGGCAGTTTGGTGCCCGGTGATGGCCGGTGATGGATAATACCACGGTAATGTCATGCCGGTGGTTGGAGATTGTTTCAGGGTGGGTGTCAGCGGTTAGTCCCAAAGGACGCTCACTCGTATGATCCCCTGTAAGTTAACCCTACCCGTACACTGCACAGCAGAGTATGAATAAACCTGCCACCGTGTTTTCCCACAAACAGCGCGTGGCCAGTTTTGTGTTGGTGATGCAAGTGTGTTTGCTGGCAGAGGGATGTGTGTAGAGATGTCAGATGACAGGAGGGCTGGGGCGGGAATGGACCACGTCCTGCCTGGCACCACTCACAGCCTGTGTGCTCCAGCCCTACATCTAGCAGGCACACATCAGGCAATGTCAGGCAGTAGCACTACAGAGATGCGTGACCTCCGACCTCTGCCCGTGCCAGGGCGCAGTGCGAGAACAGGGGTTCTTTCTTCGGTCTTGCTAGAGACAGCTTCAGCTGCCGCCGCAGAGAGCATTGTTACCATGGCCGACTGTCCATCTCATTCCCTAATTCACTCCTAGATTACGGAGTCGAAGGAGGAGCGAGGATTGAGGGTGGGGGGTTGATAGTAAGCGCACATTTGTACCCCCAAAAGTGAATGTCTGGACACATACACACAAGCCTCAGTGTCCAGCGGCGCTCAGAAGCAGGCAGAGGGGCGAGACGGAGCGGAGGGCGGTGCAGGAGTAAGGCACGTGCAGGAGTAAGGCAGATGCTCGAGAAAGACAGGTGCAGGTGTAAAGCAGGTGCAGAAGTAAGACAGGTGCAGTTGTATGAGATGTGTAGGGGTAAGGCTGCTGCAGGAGTAAGACAGGTGCAGGAGTAAGGCAGGGCAGGTGTAAGGCAGGTGCAGTGTAAGGCAGGTGCACTTGTATGAGAGGTGCAGGGGTAAGACAGCTGCAGGAGTAAGACCGATGCATGAGTAAGTCAGTGCAGTTGTAAGGCAGGTGCAGGAGTAAGGCAGGTGTAGTTGTATGAGAGGAGCAGGGGTAAGGCAGGTGTAGTTGTATGAGAGGAGAAGGGGTTAGGCAGGTGTAGTTGTATGAGAGGAGCAGGGGTAAGGCAGGTGCAGGAGTAAGACTGCTGCAGGAGTAAGACAGTGCAGTTGTAAGGCAGGTGCAGGAGTAAGGCAGGTGCTGGTGTAAGGCAGTGCAGGAGTAAGGCAGGTGCAGGTGTAAGGCAGGTGCAGGAGTAAGGCTGCTGCAGGAGTAAGGCAGTTCAGTTGTAAGGCAGTGCAGCTGCGCCTGCGCAGTGTGGTCAGGCTGTGGCCAGGCTGCTGCCTGCTGTAATGAGACATTAGTGCTCGCAGGGGGCAGGGATCACGTGTAAACCGTATGCAAATGGTTTCTTGATGAGATGCTAATGAGCTGTGAGCTTGTTCTTGGCAGTGTTGTCGCCTGTCTGTCAATGTTTTGTTCTGTGAACTCCTAGTTGTGTTAATGTGTCACAAGCCTCTGCCGAGTTTTAATTACACGATTGGTCAATGGAGCTGTGTCCGGACCCCCCTCGACTCTGCGCTGCTCCAGACGCCCTCATTAACCCTGCGCTGCTCCAGACCCCCCGGACTCTGCGCTGCTCCAGACCCCCATGGACCCTAAACTGCTCCAGACCCCATGTACCCTGTGCTGCTACAGACCTCCTTGACCCTGGGCTGCATCCTCCCCTGCGCCCTGCACTGCTGCAGACCCCCATGGACGGTGCACTGCTCCAGACCCCATGGACGGTGCACTGCTCCAGACCCCATGGACCGTGCGCTGCTCCTGACTCTCCATAGACCCTGCGCTGCTCCAGACCCCCATGGGCCCTAAACTGCTCCAGACCCCATGGACGGTGCACTGCTCCAGACCCCATGGACCATGCGCTGCTCCAGACTCTCCATAGACCCTGTGCTGCTCTAGATCCCATGGACCCTGCGCTGCTCCAGACCCCCATGGACCCTAAACTGCTCCAGACCCCATGGACGGTGTACTGCTCCAGACCCCATGGACTGTGAACTGCTCCAGACTCTCCATAGACCCTGCGCTGCTCTAGACCCCATGGACCCTGCGCTGCTCCAGACCCCCATGGACCCTAAACTGCTCCAGACCCCATGGACGGTGCACTGCTCCAGACCCCCATGGACTCAGCACTGCTCCATACCAGCATGTTTTATATAAATATTTTCGGAACAAGTTGCTGAATTATTATGCAACAAGCTTAATTTCACTATTCTGGGTGAGTTCAATATGCATGCAGAAAATCAGGATAAGTCCGCAGTCCAATATTTTATATCTGATATGAGAGCATTAGACCTCATACAACTAATCACGGGCCCCACGCATATCAAAGGCCATACTATTGACTTGGCTTTTAGCAACATAGTTAATTTAACAGCTCTACGACCTACCCCTTTAGCTTGGTCAGACCATTTTTAAATTTCTCTTAGTTTACCGACCATGCAATCAGGTAAGTCTTCTGTGATTACACCCCAATTACAGAGACGCTGGCATGCACTAAAGGTCACCGAATGGACGAACATATTGGCGAGGTCCAAACCGACCCTCAACGGGAATACGGTCAGCTCTCTAGAATCACTGAATAAATGGATCATCAATAGCTTAGATATTCTGCTCCCTTATACCTTAAGACGGGGTGGCCCCCGCAAAAAGAAAAGGGCACCCTGGTTGTCCACTCAGTTGTAACTATTAACAAGCATTTGCAATGCAACGGGTCTCGCGTTTGCTCATGTTAGAGCTGATCGCGTTGTAAACTCCTAACCCGACTTTTCACCTATCAGCAAAAGTGCATTTATGTACGTAACCCGAAAAAGTGCAAGTAATTGTGTAAAGCGCTCGACTTCTGCCAAGCGAGATCGCGCTCGTAAATTAGAGAAAAAGTAGTCCCCGATCCGACAGAAAACAGCGAGCCTCGCATGTTTTCAGTACTTGGTCGATGCGCTCGAGGAGGGCTAGCCACCGGAAAAGGCATGACGTATGCGTGCCTTCCACTAATGAAAGCAAGCAGATTTTACTAGGCAAGCCCACGAACCAATGAAAAACACTGACGTGACGTCGACAGGGCTCCAAGCCCTTTTATAATAACTAAAGCGTCTCGCTGGAGCGCATGCAACGCAGGCTCGACCCTAAAAAGGGACTGCAGACGACTGTAAAGGAAATGGAGAAAATCCTACAGTACTCCCGCAAAAGATTATAGGAAGGCTATCAGACAGTTTCATATAGAAATCAAAGCTGCACAAAGAACCTATTACAATATCAAAACAGAACAGGGTGCCAACACCCTCAAAGAAACCTTTCAGCTGCTAAGAGAGACTGCCTTCCCTCATCCACAAAGTGAAGACGTAGAAGCCTCCTATAAACATAGTAATGCTGTAGGCTCCTTTTTCAGACAAAAATCGCTGACATCTATTCAGCATTTCCGACGGACCCTAATAGTCCCCCAAACATGGAGGGACAATGTTTTAAAGGCTCAGCAGCGCTATCACGAATTCTGCCTCTATCCTCTGGAAAAAGTCTCAACAGCCATGAGTACCCTTAAATCAGGATCTCCTCTCGATCCGGCACCTCCATCAATCTTAGCACAAGGATCGGCAATAATAGTGCCCATTTTGACTGATCTCTTAAATCAGTCATTAGATAACAGCACATTCCTTCACTGTGGAAACATGCGATTGTGAAACCCTTGCTCAAGAAGCCTAAATTAGACCCTTGCATTCTAAATAATTACAGACCAATTTCCATGTCACCAGACTTTGCCAAAATACTGGAAAAACATGTAAACACTCATCTGTCCACTTACCTGGAAGACAACAATATCCTTCATCCCTCTCAGATGGGCTTTAGACCCATGCATAGTACTGAATCAGCACTGGTCGGAGTAACGGAAGAGGTGAGAAGGCGCTTAGATCAAGGTCGGACCTCAGCAATCGTGCTGCTTGATCTCAGTGCCGCTTTCGACACAGTGGATAATGGTATCTCACTCCATAGGATGAGGGAAATAGGAGTCGCAGGGCTGCATTAAGTTGGTTTACTGAGTTTCTGATTGCAAGATTGTTCCAGGTACTTGATCGATCTTTTTATTCAAGCTGTTTTAAGAGCAGCTGGGGCGTACCACACAGGTCATCTCTTAGCCCCACGTTGTTTAATATCTACATGCTGCCTTTGGCTAAGGTAGTAGAACATTATGGCCTCTCCTTAGTATCATATGCAGACGATGCCCAGCTGGTGGTTTCTCTGTCCACCAGACAGAACTCATTTAAAGCAGCACTTGGTCCTTGTCTACGGGCAATATCCAACTGGAAGTCTGACTGCAAACTTAAACTGAATGGGGATAAAACAGAGGTCAAGTTCCTAGGTCACCAGGCCCAATTAAACCCCACTTCACCTGCTTTGTATTTACTAGGAGATCTTCCAGCCCCCAAGGGATATATTAAGAGCCTTGGGATCTGGCTTGACCTCTGGTTGTCCATGGATCAGCAGGCGAAGAAAATATCAGTCATCTGTTTTGGCATATTTAGACTCCTCAGAAAAGTGTTTAAAATCCTCCCTTTCACTGCGAGGAGACTAATTATACAGACATTAATTAGTTTATGCCCAGATTATGGAAGCGCTCTATTCCTTGGGGCACCAAACTATGTGAAAAAGAGATTGCAAGTGATGCAGAACACTGCTGCCAGACTTCTCTTCAACATACCAAGGCATGAATCAGTCAAGTTGGCACTTTCAGCTCTACATTGGCTCCCAATGGAACAATGAATAAAGTTTAAGGCATTATGTTATATTCATAGAGCTCTGTTTCTAAAGGGTCCCCATATCTCCGAAACTTGGCCACCTTTTATAATCCTACTTGACTTCTCAGGTCCTCTTCAGCAACCTTGGCAACAGTTGCTCAGTAAAAAAGGCCAGATGGGGTGGAAGATCTATGTCCTATCTTGGCGCCAAATTGTGGAATTCGCTTCCTTTGTCTTTACGCCAAACCGACCAGGAATTTTTCGTCGGGTATTGAAAACATGGCTGTATTGATCTCTGCCCTATGAGAGTGTTGTGGAAGATTTGTGGGAGCGCTGGGAGGCCTTTGGGTAGCTATGCGCTCTATGAATTTTATAACATAACATAACATACCCAATGGACCCTGCGCTTCTACAGACCCCCATGGACCCTGTACTGCTACAGACCTCCTTGACCCTGGGCTGCATCCTCCCCTGCACCCTGCATGGCTCCAGACCCCCTGGACCCTGCGCTGCTCCAGACTCTCCATGGACCCTGCGATGCTCTAGATCCCCTGACCCTGCGCTTCTCCAGACCCCCATGAACCCTGTACTGCTACAGACCTCCTTGACCCTGTGCTGCATCCTCCCCTGCACCCTGAGGGGCTCCAGACCCCCTGGACCCTGCGCTGCTCCAGACCCCTTGACCCTGAGCTGCTCCAGACCCTATGGATCCTAAACTCCTCCAGACCCCCATGGACCCTGTGCTGCTACAGACCTCCTTGACCCAAGGCTGCATCCTGCCCTGCATGGCTCCAGACCCCCTGGACCCTGCGCTGCTCCAGACCCCTTGACCCTGAGCTGCTCCAGACCCTATGGACCCTGTACTTCTCCAGGTCCCATGGACCCTGAGCTGCTCCAGACTCTCCATGGACCCTGCGTTGCTCTAGACCCCATGGACCCTAAACTGCTCCAGATCCCATGGACCTAGCACTGCTCTAGATCCCCCATGGACCCTGCGCTGCTCCAGATGCAATGGACCCTGCGCTGCACTCTAGACCCCCCATGGACCCTGCCCTGCTCCAGACCCCCTGACCCTGAGCTGCACCCTCCCCTGTGCTGCTCCAGATACCCCCTGGACCCTGCACTGTTCCAGATCCCTGGACCTTGAGCTGCACCCTCCCTTGTGCGACTCCAGGCCCCCTGGACCATTTGCTGCCCCAGACCCCCTGGATTCTGAGCTGAACCCTGCGCTGCTCCAGACCCCCATGGACCCTGTGTTGCTACATACCTCCTGGACCCTGGGCTGCATCCTCCCCTGCACCCTGCGTGGCTCCACACCCCCTGGACCCTGCACTGCTCCAGGCCCTATGGACCCTGTGCTGCTTCAGACTCTCCATGGACCCTCCGCTGCTCCAGACCTCCTTGACCCTGAGCTGCACCCTCCCCTGCGCCCTGCACTGCTCCACATCCCACAGGGACCCTGCATTGCTCCAGTCCCCATGAACCCTGTGCTGCTCCACACCCCATGGACCCAGCACTGCTCCAGACCCATTTCCCTCTTCCTTCCCCCCATGGACCCTGCGCGGCTCCAGACCCCCCTGTGCTGCTCCAGGCCCCATGGACCCTCCGCTGCTCCAGACTCTCCATGGACCCTGCGCTGCTCCAGACTCTCCATGGACCCTGCGCTGCTCCAGACTCTCCATGGACCCTGCGCTGCTCCAGACTCTCCATGGACCCTGCGCTGCTCTAGACCCCCTGGACCCTGAGCTGTACCCTTCCCTGTGCTCTGCGCTGCTCCAGACCCCCCATAGAGCCTCCGCTGCCCCAGACCCCATGAACCCTGCCTGCTCCAGACTCAATGGATCGTGCACTGCTCCAGACCCCATGGACCCAGCACTGCTCCAGACCCCCCATGGACCCTGCCCTGCTCCAGACCCCCCATGGACCCTGCCCTGCTCTAGACCCCATCATGGACCCTGCGTTGTTTCAGACCCCCTGGACCCTGAGCTGCACTCTCCCCTGCGCTGCTCCAGACCCCCATGGACCCTGCGCTTCTCCAGACCCCATGGACCCTGTGCTGTTCCAGACCCCATGGTCCCAACACTGCTTCAGACCCCATGGACCCTGCGCTGCTCTAGACCCCCTGACCCTGCGCTTCTCCAGACCCCCGTGGACCCTGTGCTGCTACAGACCTCCTTGACCCTGGGCTGCATCCTCCCCTGCACCCTGAGTGGCTCCAGACCCCCTGGACCCTGTGCTGCTCCAGACCCCTTGACCCTGAGCTGCTCTAGACCCCCTGGACCCAGCACTGCTACAGACCCCCAATGGACCCTGTACTTCTCCAGACCCCCATGGACCCTGTGCTGCTACAGACCTCCTTGACCCAGGGCTGCATCCTCCCCTGCGCCCTGCATGACTCCAGACCCCCTGGACCCTTCGCTGCTCCAGACCCTTTGACCCTGAGCTGCTCCAGACCCTATGGACCCTGTGCTTCTCCAGGTCCCATGGACCCTGCGCTGCTCCAGACCCCCTGGACCCTGCGCTGCTCCAGGCCCTATGGACCCTGTGCTGCTCCAGACTCTCCATGGACCCTGCGCTTCTCTAGACCCCCTGGACCCTGCACTGCTCCAGACCTCCTTGACCCTGAGCTGCACCCTCCCCTGCGCCCTGCACTGCTCCACATCCCACAGGGACCCTGCGTTGCTCCAGACCCCCATGGACCCTGTGCTGCTACAGACCTCGTTGACCCGGGGCTGCATCCTCCCCTGCGCCCTGCATGACTCCAGACCCCCTGGACCCTGCGCTGCTCTAGACCCCCTGACCCTGAGCTGCTCCAGACCCTATGGACCCTGTACTTCTCCAGGTCCCATGGACCCTGCGCTGCTCCAGACTCTCCATGGACCCTGCGCTTCTCTAGACCCACTGGACCCTGCACTGCTCCAGACCTCCTTGACCCTGAGCTGCACCCTCCCCTGCACCCTGCACTGCTCCACATCCCACAGGGACCCTGCGTTGCTCCAGACCCCCATGGACCCTGTGCTGCTACAGACCTCGTTGACCCAGGGCTGCATCCTCCCCTGCGCCCTGCATGACTCCAGACCCCCTGGACCCTGCGCTGCTCTAGACCCCCTGACCCTGAGCTGCTCCAGACCCTATGGACCCTGTACTTCTCCAGGTCCCATGGACCCTGCGCTGCTCCAGACTCTCCATGGACCCTGCGCTGCTCTAGACCCCCTGGACCCTGCACTGCTCCAGACCTCCTTGACCCTGAGCTGCACCCTCCCCTGCGCCCTGCACTGCTCCACATCCCACAGGGACCCTGCATTGCTCCAGGCGCCCCATGAAGCCTGTGCTGCTCCAGACCCCATGGACCTTGCGCTGCTCCAGACTCTCCATGGACCCTGCACTGATCTAGACCCAATGTGCCCTGCATTGCTCCACACCTCTCCATGGACCCTGCGCTGCTCCAGACTCTCCATGGACCCTGCGCTGCTCTAGGCCCAATGTGCCCTGCACTGCTCCACACCCCACAGGGACCCTGCACTGCTCCAGACTCTCCATGGACCCTGAGCTGCTCCAGACTTTCCATGGACCCTGCCTTGCTCCAGACCCCAGGGACCCTAAACTGCTCGAGATCCCATGGACCTAGCACTGCTCTAGATCCCCCATGGACCCTGCGCTGCTCCAGACGCAATGGACCCTGCGCTGTACTCTAGACCCCCCATGGACCCTGCCCTGCTCCAGACCCCCTGACCCTGAGCTGCACCCTCCCCTGTGCTGCTCCAGATACCCCCTGGACCCTGCACTGTTCCAGATCCCTGGACCTTGAGCTGCCCCCTCCCTTGTGCGACTCCAGGCCCCCAGGCCCCTGCACTGCTCCAGATCCCACATGGACCCTGCACTTCTCCAGACCCCATGGACCCTGTGCTGTTCCAGACCCCATGGTCCCAACACTGCTTCAGACCCCATGGACCCTGCGCTGCTCTAGACCCCCTGACCCAGCGCTTCTCCAGACCCCCGTGGACCCAGTGCTGCTACAGACCTCCTTGACCCTGGGCTGCATCCTCCCCTGCACCCTGAGTGGCTCCAGACCCCCTGGACCCAGCACTGCTCCAGACCCCCAATGGACCCTGTACTTCTCCAGACCCCCATGGACCCTGTGTTGCTACATACCTCCTGGACCCTGGGCTGCATCCTCCCCTGCGCCCTGCGTGGCTCCAGACCCCCTGGACCCTGCGCTGCTCCAGGCCCTATGGACCCTGTGCTGCTCCAGACTCTCCATGGACCCTCCGCTGCTCTAGACCCCCTGGACCCTGCACTGCTCCAGACCTCCTTGACCCTGAGCTGCACCCTCCCCTGCGCCCTGCACTGCTCCACATCCCACAGGGACCCTGCATTGCTCCAGTCCCCATGAACCCTGTGCTGCTCCACACCCCATGGACCCAGCACTGCTCCAGACCCATTTCCCTCTTCCTTCCCCCCATGGACCCTGCACAGCTCCAGACCCCCCTGTGCTGCTCCAGGCCCCATGGACCCTGCGCTGCTCCAGACTCTCCATGGACCCTGCGCTGCTCCAGACTCTCCATGGACCCTGCGCTGCTCTAGACCCCCTGGACCCTGAGCTGTACCCTTCCCTGTGCTCTGCGCTGCTCCAGACCCCCCATAGAGCCTCCGCTGCCTCAGACCCCATGAACCCTGCCTGCTCCAGACTCAATGGATCGTGCACTGCTCCAGACCCCATGGACCCAGCACTGCTCCAGACCCCACCATGGACCCTGCCCTGCTCCAGACCCCCCCATGGACCCTGCCCTGCTCCAGACCCCATCATGGACCCTGTGTTGTTTCAGACCCCCTGGACCCTGAGCTGCACTCTCCCCTGCACTGCTCCAGATCCCCCATGGACCCTGCGCTTCTCCAGACCCCATGGACACTGTGCTGTTCCAGACCCCATGGTCCCAACACTGCTTCAGACCCCATGGACCCTGCACTGCTCTAGACCCCCTGACCCTGCGCTTCTCCAGACCCTGTGGACCCTGTGCTGCTACAGTCCTCCTTGACCCTGGGCTGCATCCTCCCCTGCACCCTGAGTGGCTCCAGACCCCCTGGACCCTGCACTGCTCCAGACCCCTTGACCCTGAGCTGCTCTAGACCCCCTGGACCCAGCACTGCTACAGACCCCCAATGGACCCTGTACTTCTCCAGACCCCCATGGACCCTGTGCTGCTACAGACCTCCTTGACCCTGGGCTGCATCCTCCCCTGTGCCCTGCATGACTCCAGACCCCCTGGACCCTGCGCTGCTCCAGACCCCTTGACCCTGAGCTGCTCCATACCCTATGGACCCTGTGCTTCTCCAGGTCCCATGGACCCTGCGCTGCTCCAGACTCTCCATGGACCCTGCGCTTCTCTAGACCCCCTGGACCCTGCACTGCTCCAGACCTCCTTGACCCTGAGCTGCACCCTCCCCTGCGCCCTGCACTGCTCCACATCCCACAGGGACCCTGCGTTGCTCCAGGCGCCCCATGAACCCTGTGCTGCTCCAGACCCCATGGACCTTGCGCTGCTCCAGACTCTCCATGGACCCTGCACTGATCTAGACCCAATGTGCCCTGCATTGCTCCACACCCCACAGGGACCCTGCACTGCTCCAGACTCTCCATGGACCCTGCGCTGCTCCAGACTCTGCATGGACCCTGCGCTGCTCTAGGCCCAATGTGCCCTGCACTGCTCCACACCCCAGAGGGACCCTGCACTGCTCCAGACTCTCCATAGACCCTGCCTTGCTCCAGACCCCATGGACCCTAAACTGCTCGAGATCCCATGGACCTAGCACTGCTCTAGATCCCCCATGGACCCTGCACTGCTCCAGACGCAATGGACCCTGCGCTGCACTCTAGACCCCCCATGGACCCTGCCCTGCTCCAGACCCCCTGACCCAGAGCTGCACCCTCCCCTGTGCTGCTCCAGATACCCCCTGGACCCTGCACTGTTCCAGATCCCTGGACCTTGAGCTGCACCCTCCCTTGTGCGACTCCAGGCCCCCAGGACCCTGTGCTGCCCCAGACCCCCTGGACTCTGAGCTGAACCCTGCGCTGCTCCAGACCACCATGGACCCTGTGTTGCTACATACCCCCTGGACCCTGGGCTGCATCCTGCCCTGCGCCCTGCGTGGCTGCAGACCCCCTGGACCCTGCGCTGCTCCAGGCACTATGGACCCTGCGCTGCTCCAGACTCTCCATGGACCCTCCGCTGCTCTAGACCCCATGGACCCTGCACTGCTCCAGACCTCCTTGACCCTGAGCTGCACCCTCCCCTGAGCCCTGCACTGCTCCACATCCCACAGGGACCCTGCGTAGCTCCAGTCCCCATGAACCCTGTGCTGCTCCAGACCCCATGGACCCAGCACTGCTCCAGACCCATTTCCCTCCTCCTCCCCCCCATGGACCCTGCGCTGCTCCAGACCCCCCGTGCTGCTCCAGGCCCCATGGACCCTGCGCTGCTCCAGACTCTCCATGGACTCTGTGCTGCTCCAGACCCCACATGGACCCTGCACTGCTGTAGACCCCCTGGACCCTGAGCTGTACCCTTCCCTGTGCTCTGCGCGGCTCCAGACCCCCCATATAGCCTCCGCTGCTCTAGACCCCCTGGACCCTGAGCTGTACCCTTCCCTGCACCCTGAGTGGCTCCAGACCCCCTGGACCCTGCGCTGCTCTGGACTCTCAATGGACCCTGAGCTGCTCTAGACTCCCTGGACCTTGCACTGCTCGAGACCCCCCATGGATCCTGCCCTGCTCCAGACCCCGTTATGGACCCTGCGTTGCTCCAGACCCCCTGGACCCTGAGCTGCACCCTCCCCTGCGCTCCTCCAGACCCCCATGGACTCTGCGCTGCTCCAGACCCCCTGGACCCTGCACTTCTCCAGACCCCACAGGGACCCTGCATTGCTCCAGTCCGCATGAACCCTGCGCTGCTCCAGACCCCATGGACCCTAAACTGCCCCAGACCCCATGGACCCTGCACTGCTCCAGACCCCACAGGGACCCTGCCTTGCTCCAGTCCGCATGAACCCTGTGCTGCTTCAGACCCCATGGACCCTAAACTGCTCCAGACCCCATGGACCCTAAACTGCTCCAGACCCCATGGACCCTAAACTGTTCCAGACCCCACAGGGACCCTGTGTTGCTCCAGTCAGCATGAATCACTGTGCTGCTCCAGACCCCATGGACCTAGCACTGCTCCAAACCCCATGAACCCTGCGTTGCTCCAGACCCCATGGACCCTGAGCTGCTCCAGACCCCCTGTACCCTGAGCTACACCCCCCCCTTCGCCCTGCACTGCTCCAGATCCCACATGGGCCCTGCGCTGATCCAGACCCCATGACCCCTGCGCTGTTCCAGACCCCATGGACCCTAAACTGCTCCAGACCCCATGAACCCTGTGCTGTTCCAGACCCCATGGTCCCAACACTGCTTCCGACCCCCTTGGACCCAGCACTGCTCCATACCCAATGGACCCTGCACTTCTCCAGACCCCCTTGTACCTTGCCCTGCTCCAGACCCCATGTACCCTGAGCTGCTCCAGACCACCATGGACCCAGTGCTGCTACAGACCTCCTTGACCCTGGGCTGCATCCTCCCCTGTGCCCTGAGTTGCTCCATACCCAATGGACCCTGCGCTTCTCCAGACCCCCATTGACCCTGCCCTGCTCCAGACCCCATGTACCCTAAACTGCTCCAGACCCCCATGGCCCCTGTGCTGCTACAGACCTCCTTGACCCTGGGCTGCATCCTCCCCTGTGCCCTGAGTGGCTCCAGACCCCCTGCGCCCTGCACTGCTCCAGACTCCACAGGGACCCTGCATTGCACCAGACTCCATGAGACGACACAGTAAGTAGGGAAGTAAGTAAGGTCATTCACTAGTAAAATGAACAGGGTGAAGGGTAAACCCTGCTGACCAAGACCATGGTAAGTCTGATAGCCTTGAAAAAGTCACCTGTTGTGACGAAACACGTGCTGGCTGTGTATATGAAACTATGCTCAACTGACTACTTGGCTGTATTTATGCATCAATGCTCAACCGATCTCTTTTGATGCCCTTGGCTAGTAATTAAAGGATTCCACTACAACCAACGCAACTGGAGGACATCTTTATTATGAACATTGTTTTGAGTGCTGCGGCTTCTGTGCGTGATTTTAATTTAGTCAATAAAGTGGCTGCTTGTACCAGCAGGTAATGTTTTGGATAATATCTGGGAAATTAACAGTAAAATAGGCCTGGGCAGCGTTTTACTGTGTGGAAGTCCGTGGAGCTACCTAAAAACTCAGCCACAATTTCAGTACGTCGTGCTGCTTGTTCTGATTTTAGCACCAGAAACTTGTCCCTCACTGTAAAATCAGCACAAACGGCACCACGCGGTGCGCCAGAGGGCGCTGCTTCTTCCAGCCGCTTGAGTAGATTATCTACTCGAGCTGCAGCTTTCTCAACGTGAGCGGTAGCTTTCTCAACGTGAGCGGTAGCGACCTGCTGTGGCCGCTCGTGTACAGAAATTGCACTGGGAGGTGTTATAGCACCTGAAAATTGAGCTAGGGGAGCCAAATTCTCACTTGCGCTCACCAACTTAATGTTGGCGAGCTGTATGAGAGAAACGAACTGCCTCGCAGTGGTTGGTGGAGTTTTGCCGAAACTCTGCAATCCAAGTGAAACGCGGAGTGTGCAAAAGTCCACGAGCTCCACCAGCAGAGCAGAATTTTCTGCCCACCTCGACAGTAAAAAGTGGCTTAGCAGACCATAAAACAGGCCCACAAACAGCCAAATCGGGCACTGCCTGAGTGACCTACAGGCCAGTCCGACACTGATGACAATGTTAATGGTTTGATGGGACCAACCCAAAGCCCACTTTAAGTATGTGTTAAAGTATTAGACATAAGAGGTCTGTTGACGACAGAGAGCTAAAGCTGTCTCTCGACCAGACCTTTAAATGTGACGTCAGCCAAGATACTCACATATTCTCATCTTTCCCTCACCCTCCCCACAAACTGCAGATGACCTGCCCCGTGAGGACCAGAAACCTTGGCTGTCACATACCAGGCACAATGAGGGGTTCTCAGCAGTGAGGAGGTGGGCACCGCCCTTTCTTTCTCTTATAGGGTGTGCCCAGCACTCTCACCTTTATCTGAAGTCAGCTTTCTCATTTGTGTTGTTTGTATAGGCACTGTGTACACAAAGTATAAAGCACAGCTCTGAGCAGAGTTGATAGGTTTACATGTGGGAAAAGTAACCCATCACTCATAAAGCCAGGAGAAGTACCTCCCACCTGGAGGCATTCAACACCAAAGTGACTTTCCGTCCACCTTCGGGCCTTCTCGGGGTGGGATTACCTGTGATATGCAGTGGGCAGATTCACCTCCACTTAAAGAGGCCACCTCTCAGATACCAAGGGCCTGGGGCTGAGTGGGGGCCCTTGGGGTGTGGGTTTTTGAGAGGAACAACTAGAGGTGGGCTAGCAGCTCAAAGCCCGAGCCTGAAGCCTGGCTGTGGCTCAGCTCGAGGCCCCTTGGAACCGCAAGCCCATAACGAGCCGAACTTTCATGTGGCTTCTGCCTGCCACCCTCGCTCTACTCTCATACACATACAGGGTTCACATGACAGCTGTCTTGTCTCTTATTTCATGAATGGAACCATGTGTTCCATGGTGTGTGCCAGGGCGGGAATCGCTTTAAGTTCATGTTTAAAAACTGCCCCTTTTATCAAGTACTTCTCAGAGCAGTGCTATAATGTGACATATTCTTGTCAAAGCTCACACATCTTAAAGAAATTGATTTTTTTAATTTTGAAGGTTTATCATATTTTACCTGATGTTTGTTCTATTTTACATGGCAAACATTTTCAGGCTCGGCTCGTGCACGTGTGCTTAGAGCCATAGTCGACCCTTGGCTCAGTTCTGGCTCGGATCAAGTGAGCAAGCCTTTTAGGAAGTCCCCTGATAGAGCAGACTCTGTTCTTACACTGCCCTGCCCTAATGAACTTGAAGGGCTCTTAAACAGAGATTGTCTTAAATAACATTTTCCTATATGGCAATGTGCGGGAGCCTATTTCCCACATTTTGCAGAGAACTGTTGTGCTGATGTTTTTCAATACCATGCAACGTACATAAAAAAGTTACTTTTATGAGAAATGGCAGTGGGTCACAGAGATTATTTGCAGTAATATTACTGAGCTGCTGCTATTTTACAGTATTAAAAACACACGTCACTATCCCTGAATATTAGATGTAAACACATTTATAATTGGACGAATGTAACTGTTCGCTGTCAGTGACCTGGCTTCAGAGGCTTGTAAAGCTGAAATTGGATCATAAATTCAAAGTTGTGCTGAACAGGGGTCCCCCAAAATATGCTTGGCCCAGTGCCCCCAAAATAATTAAGATGTCCTTGGTAGGTGGAAGATCTCACACACGCCTTAAGCCAGAGGAGGAGTTTGGGACCATCACCTTGTGGTCCACTAACCAACCATCAAGCACTGGAACTGTCAAAACTAATGTGGCTTCAACCAATCAAAAACAGAAGTACTGCACATGGGCCAACAATGCTGCATCACATTGGCCACTGAATTTGGATTAAATCCGGAATCAGTACAAATAGCACATAATCAAGGAATTCTAGCAAGAAGGCCAATCCTTCACTCCCAAAGTAAATGATGACCTGGCTACGGTGTTCCATCGCTCACGCATGCTGCATGGGGCACTGCGGCTGCTGGTCCAAGCTCACTAGGGCACAAGTGGTGGCCTGCTTGGACTATGCCTTCCAGGCATCTCGCTGTCCCATGCTCACAGAATGGGAAATCTTCCTGTCCAACAGACCTGTGGCATCCACTCTAAACAATGCTGGAAATGGTAAAAGTTTATTCTGGGATCCCATATACGGGGTACATTAGAAAGGGGTGGAGTCAGGAGAGGCGGAGTCATGGGGAAGGAAGCCAATGAGAGACAGATGTACATTCTTTTTAACAATCTCTGCCCCCAGGAAGCTGACAACATGGAAACATGTAAGAGGGAGGATGTTCCACAAAGAAACTGCATTGTAAGAGAGCTCGGGGCTTAAGAAGACTAAACAGAGAGTGAGCATCCAAAGAGTTGTGTCCTACGAAGGGTCATTAAGAATCATGAAGACGATGTGTGGCCTCTGAGGGCAAGATCATGTTCCAATATATGTGGCTTTAAATATCAATTTCTCCTCCTGCTGTTTCTCATCTTCCTCCTTCTCCTGGCGCTTTTTGTTCTTTTCTTCATCGTTCTCCTGGTCACCTCTCCCTCCCAGAATTTCTCCTTGTCCTCCTTCTGCCCCTCCCCCTCATCATTATCATTATCATCTTCATCCTGGTCCTCCTCCTCCACCTCATCACTATTGTCATTATCATTCTTGTCCTCCTCCTAATCATCAGCATTATCATCATCATCCTGGTCCTCTTCCTCCTCATTATCATCATCATCTTCATCCTGGTACTTCTCCTCCTCCTCATCACCAACATCATCATCATCACCGATATCATCATCATTCTGGTCCTCCTCATCATCATCATCATTACTATCATCCTGGTCCTCCTCCTCATCATTATTGTCATTATCATTCTTGTCCTCCTCCTAATCATCATCATTATCATCATCAGCATCCTGGTCCTCCTCCTCCTCCTCCTCCTCCTCATCATCATCATCATCATCTTCATCTTCATCCTGGTACTTCTCCTCCTCATCAATATCATCATCATTCTGGTCTTCCTCTTAATCATCATCATCATCATTATCATCATCATCCTGGTCCTCCTCCTCCTCCTCCTCATCATCATCATTATTATCATCATCCTGGTCCTCCCCATCATCATCTTTATCATCATTATTCTGGTCCTCCTTCTCATTATCATTATCATCATTATCACCATCCTGGCCCTCCTGCCCATCATCATCATCATTAGCATCATCATCCTGGTCCTCCTCTTCCTCATCATCATAATTAGCATCATCATCCTGGGCCTCCTCATCCTTGTCATCATTATCATCATCATTCTGGTCCTTCTCTTCCTCCTCCTGCTGGTCTTGTATTCCTTCCCCTCTTCCTCTTTCTCCAGGCCCTTCTCATTATTCTGGTCACCCTCCAGGCCTTGGTGTTGTTCCTCCTGGTTCTTCTCCCCTTCCTCTTTCTCCTTCTCATCATAATCATCTTTCTGGTCCGCCTCCTCCTCATCCTGAGGGTCCTCCTCTGCCCTCGGTTGCTCCTAGTGGTCCTTCTTCCTCTGGTTCTCTTTCTTGGCCTCCTGACCCACCACGTTTTGGTTTGGAAACGTTTTTCTCCATCTTTCTGATCCTTCAGGTCATGGTCATTAAGGTCTTCTTGGTCCTGCTCATTCTGGTCCTGCTTCTGGTGCCTGGACATGGTCCTCTAAGTCCTGGTCCTCCTAGTCCGTATGGTCCACTTGATCTTAATTCTTCTTGTCCAACTCTTCCTGGTTCTGCTGATCCCACTGGTCCCCCTGATCCCTCTGGTCCTCCTGGTGCCTTGGACCTGCTCTTGTCCCTCATACACCTAGTCCTGGCCGTACTACCCTTGCTCATCTTGGTTCCCTTAATCCTAATCCTGCTGATGCCAGTTTTCTTGTGCTGGGTCCCATGGTCATGGCCCCCGTGGGCCTGGCCCTCCATGTCCTACACCTCCTGATACCGGTTAAACTTGCTGTGGTTCATCTGGTCTTTGGTGCCCTGGGACCAGATGTACAAAGCTTTTTTCTAGTTGCAAATGGTCCGATCCGCAAAATCGGGCCATTTGCAACCAAACAAATTGCATTTTTGGATGTACTAACCCTATTTTGCCATTCGGCAATCTATTACTGAATCGTGAAATGGGTTTGCGAGTCAATATTAGGATGGGGTGTGTCAAGAGCATCCCTTTCTAAAAGCAAATTGCAGGGGGATATATAAATGTTTGCAACCAGAATGCAGTCACAAAACATTCACTGTTTACCACCAACTCAAGCTGGTGGTAAGCCATTGGCAAATTGGAAGGGTCCTCCAGGGGACACCTTCCATTTCGTGGATATGTTTGCAAAAAAAATTTAAGAGCGGTCCCACGGACCACTGCCTGCTCTTAAAAACTGAAAAGAAAACTTTTCATTTTTGTTTTTGTAATGCATCCAGTTTTCCAATAAAGAAAACCGGCTCCATTACAAAAAAAATGCTTTATTGAAAAATCAATCACAGACATGGTGGTTGGCTGACCCCAGCAAGCCACCATCCCTGTAATTACAGGCCATTCCCAATGGGTCGTAATTTGCGACCTAACTCATGAATATTGATGAGGCAGATCCATTTGAAACCCACTGCGAATCACTGAATGTGTCTGAGACACATTAGTAAATTGCAGTTTGTGATTAACTTATTGTGAATCACAAAGATTTGCTATTAGAAAATTGCACACAAGAATCTTTGTACATCTGGCCCCTGGTCTCTTGGTCCTTGTCCTCTTGGTCTTGAACCTCCTGGTCCGGGCACTCTTAGCATTGATCCTGCTAGCCCTGGTCTTCTTGCTCTTCAGCTTGTCCTCCTGGTCCTCTTGGTTCAACTAACCTGGTTGTTCGGGGGGTTCTAGTCTTGATGGTAGACCTGGCCCTCCTGGTGATTGTCCTTCTGTCTGTGTCCTCTTCTTCCTCTGTTTCTCCCAGGTCACTCAGGAACTGCCTTCAAACTGTTCCAGCAGAGAGTTAAGCTGGTCGACTGAGTTGGACTGCAAACCATGTACTGGCCTCCCAGTGTCCTTAAAAATGGAGAAGAACCACCTGGAATTTAGGAAATAGATGGAAAATGAATTCCTCCTCAAGGCATTTGAAGGAAGGTCCTGTGTAAGCACTGTTGGGCATCCAAATTATACTGAGCAGTGTCTGTAACAGCAAGGTTGTTTGTGAGAACGTTGGCGCCCATCGTGGGGGCAGAGTCAACCTCATGCCTACAATAGCCTCAAGGCAGCACCGGCCCTGTTCAGAACCCAGTGACGGGTTTCTCTCTCTAGCTGGGTCTCTGTGCCTGGGCTGCTGAACACTGGGTCCAGCACATTCATATGCCACCTTGGAGACGCTTGAAGTAAGAAAAAGGATGAGCAGCATTTGTAGCGCCCAGCAGGGATTAAGAAAATGGTGAATAACATATATCTTTTTAAGGCGTCGGATACCACTTTTTCTTTGAAAAACACACTGCCACAGATCCTGCACCTGCAGTTTAACACATTTAAGGCCTAATGTACAAAATTTCCATTCATAAAAAGTGGTCACAAATTATATACCAATATTTTTCCGAAAGAAAAGTAATTTGTGAACACAACTATGTATTAATAAGCAAAATTCTGAATCAAAGTAGGACACAATCGGACCGACCTCATCAATATTCATCAGGCATGTTGCAAATTGTGACTTGCTACAATTGGATGCCATTAGAGGGAAGGTGGCCTTCTGGGGTCAAGAGACCACCATATCTGTGAACGCATTTAAATAAAGTAAACTCTTTTTTAGTGCTGTCCATGTTCCTTAAAAGATGCGGGGCTATTTAAAAAAATGATTTTTTTTATAAAGTATGTTTGAGACTGGGCAGTGGTTCCTTAGACAATTAGTTTTTTACATTCACAAAGGGGAGGAGCCTGTAGGGATCCCGTTTCTTTCCCGGATGCATTCCCACCCTAGCAGAGGACTCTGTAGCTTTTCAATGTTTTGTGACTGGATTATGGTTGGAAAGCATAGATATATTCCCTAACAAATCTCTGATTGGAAGGGACGCCTCAAACACGTCCCTTCCAAACACCGATTAGTTATCCCTTTTTAAACGTATTTTGCATTCAGCAATATACCAAACTGCAAATTGGGCTTTGTACATTTAAAAAAGCCATTTTGTGGTTGAAAACCTTTGAATTTTGCGAATCACAGACTTTGCGACTGTAAAATGTGTTTTTTTTACATCGGGCCCCCTAGTATACAAATTCCAAATGGAAGCTCTGTGCAAATGCTGTCAAATGTCCCGCCACTGTGTTGCTGGGCTGGAGAGAGCCTGCACAGGATCCCATTCTACCTGGGAGCGCCCAGCCAATCCTGACGCTGCTCTGAGCACCATAAGTATTGGCCGCAGGGCATGCTGGGAGTCTGTGCTTGCACTTCAAGACTGAGGAGCGGAAGCGTGGGAGAAGCAGAGTGAGGCAAGCTTTTTTTTATTTTTTATTAAGTTTATTACAATTCTTAACCCCACCCCCTGTAGCCCTGGCCAGCTGGGACTGGCAGGAGGACAGACCTAGTGCCAAGTGCACACGCTACAACCAGATGAGTCACAGTTTGCACAGTTTTACAGCTCACACAAGCTTTGCTCATGTCCTTCTTGGCGCTATCACCTGAATCAAAAATGAGCTGGCATCTCTGCTAAAGACCTGATTGATGCATTTACCTGAAGAGCTCTGAATTAGGGAGAGGGTGTGTGATCTGGGGCACGTGCAGTTAAAGTGAAGTTATGGTGGCAAACAAAACTGAAAAAAAACTTGAAAATCACCAGTGTGGTTAAACACATTGTGGTGTTATTACCAAGCCAGACCATAACTTTGCTTTAACTGTAGTGTTTTGGGCGCCCATGTACGATTGCCCAAGCGTATTCCACCTGTTTTGCATTTTTTTAATTCTCATAATGAAAGTGAAGGTAAAGCAGAGGGTGGTAACTAGAAGAGACTGAAACTAGGCAGAAGGGCAGAATATAAAGATTTTAAGATGTGAAAGGCAAAAATAAGTCTTCATACTTCTAAAGCTACGAAGCTGGAAGTCACATTGTAAACATATTGCAATGTTGGAGGATTTCTATGGAGAAATCCTCTTAAAATGTGGATATGTGGAAAGGATGCGAACCGGGGTTGAAGAAGATGTCAGAGTCAACAACTGATAAAATGAGGGATGTGATCCCGAGGGTGGATGAGTAGACAAAATGCCGATCACAGCTGATTTCGGAGGTGTACGTGGAAAGCCTGGCTTCAGTCGGCCATGTCATGAGTACCACCAGTGACCCTGGTCATTTCACGAGAGAGGGATCAGAGGGGATCTGCCTTTGAGAATTTTTCAGCTGGAAAAAAGGAGTTTCTGTACCTAGAAAGAAGCCATGGACTCACAAAGGGGTGTTAAGGGCACAGGCTGGTGACTGAAGTTCAAGGGGCATCAAATTAACCAGCCCGTCCCTATCCTTCCGGTGTGAGAATGTCCATTATGCCCAATCGTGTCCGTTATATGCAGGGCCATTGGAATAATGTGATTGTGCGGCGCGACGATTTTCTCATAATTATAGATCGGCCCCATTTGCCATATAATGCATCATTTCTGCATAATCTGCAGATTTTACCAAAATGCATTTTTTTTTCTAGTTCAAACATTTCAAAAGTCACTAAAAAAACAGTGGCACGTGTTGGAGCGAGGTGGAAGACCCTTGGCAACGATTGACTAGTTACATTTTTAGGTGTCGGCTGTAGACGAAGCACATGCCCTGTCCTGAGAAGAGACATGCTGTATCTTCTTCTGGGCTTACAGCCCGGCCATCAGCTTCCCATTTGCTGGCACCATCGTCACTCCATTTTGCAAGTGCCCCATTTGTGAACGGCATGAATATTTCATAACTTTTCCGGTGTCTAGATCTCCCCGAGAGCACCGGCCAACTACTGTTAACATACGCAGCAGCCATTTTTTCTGCATTGTTTCAGGACTACTTTTTCATTTTTACAAATGGGTGAACGGTCTGCCGCACGTAAGGGGCGCTGGTATTTTTATTAGTGACGAGCACCATTTCAGCATGCTCCAGAATGTACTTTTTTCTTTCTTTCTTTATCTATCAATTACACCTTATTACTGGTTTCTGTCGGACCCACTTCCTTTTCTATAACTTTCATGCACCAGTTATGTTTTCTCCCACTCGTAAGGATGGGTTCTGAGCTCTGAGCAGACAGGCCTGAACTGCAGCTTGGAATCAGATGTGGGCACTGACAACTTTAATTTAAAACCTTAAGAACTACAGGCTGCAGCTGGGCCTGGCTGATAAGTCAGTAAGAACCTTGTGAGAGTGAGCACAAGCAGACTGTGGGAATGGAATCTCAGGTGGGCCTCAGCGCTCGTCATGGAGCGGGCTCGAGCAGAACATCGAGGCTGGGCAATCGGACCCCCGGTCTTCTCCGCACACTCTACGTCCACCTGTACACATGGGCCTATAGGGACGGCTAGGCTAGTCCTCTCACCTAGACTGCCCGATCCCCTAGCGATCCCTTGGTCCTCTCCTGGCCCTCAGGCCTCTCTGCACACTACGTCCAACTATACACATGGGCCTATCGGCACAGCTTGGCTATTCTGCTCATCTATAGAGCCTGATCCACTAGTCTTCTCAAGGCCCATAGGCCTGATCATTGTTCCCCTCCATGCTGCGCATAGTCATCATCAACATGGCTAAGCCAACATGGCTAAGCATGCCAAGACCTATTGGCTTTGCCAATGCTTGTTGCTGCTTATTGTTATATTTGGTTCTTAAATTCTGTACTAATGCGGAGCAACAAATGCCCAGTGTTAACATCTTTAAACATTACAAAACAATGAAATAATACTATTACGAAATGTGCCACATTATGACACATAAATTGTCATTTTTTGCTGCATAATTTACTCAACCCTGCCGCATATTTCACTCAACCCTGCTGCATAATTTGGCCTTCCCCTGCTGCATAGTTCCAGTGGCCCTGATTGTATACGATCAAGTCTATTATACGTGATCAGGTCCATTACAGGCGCACGGTTTCAAGGTGATACGTTATTTACACGAGGTTTCTGTACTGAGATAAGGTTTCTATCCTACACGTGAAGTCCCCTCCGCTTCCAGTCAGAATCCTTATCAGGTAATGCGTTAAGTTAAACATATTATTATACTGTGGACCGGCGCTGAGAGCACTTACAAAGCATGTGTAAACACAATAAATCTCTCCCTGTACACTGAATTATCGATCTGAGAGCCAGGGGGTGTGCGTGACACCAAGAGCCCTGTGGCAAGACTTCACACATTATCTGGTAATGGGGAACAGAGACGTTTTAAATCATGGGCAAAGAGGGCACTGGCCCAGGGCCCCAGCCTTTCAGGGGGGCCCTGATGCAGCCAGTTCTGTCCCTCAGAGGCTTGCTCTGATGACTTTGATTGTTTTAAATACAGTTTTCCTTTAATTTATTTTTAATGTGCGTAATGTGTGAGAGTCTATTGGAGAGATTTTGCAGAGAAATGTATTTATGTTACATGCAACATTCATAGAAAAGTTTCTTTTAGATCAAAACAGGAGCTCACATATCAGGAAGGTGACAGAGATTATCTGCAGTAACATGAGTGAGCTGCTGCTGCCGTACAGGATTGACACCAGGCCTCACTGTCCCTGAGTATTAGATATAAACACATTTAGAATGTGGAGGAGTCTGTCTGTGCTGTCAGTGACCGGGCCAAAGAGGGCATTAAAGAGCTGAAACTGGATCATAAATTCAGAGCTGTTCTGAATACTCCCCCCACCCCCCAGTTTGCCCAGGCCCGGTTTTCAGAGGCCTGTCCTGGTGTCCCTAGACGTTTCCTAAATTTGAACACGTTTGGGTTTTTGGAACAAAGATAAAGTAATTCTGCAAAGCAGAAATATATTCACGCGCATTTACAAGGCTACCTTATATACCATTAGCTGTGGTACGACCTCCACTCGGAATATATATATTTATTTACATGGCTAGGCGAAAACCAGGACAGGCCAAACACCAGAGTAACCCGAAAGCCTTTAGTCCTACTTTGATGTCTGTTCTGTCCCGGTGTTTGCTTCTCAAAATCTGGCCGCCTTACATTCATGCTGTTTTAGAGCACAGAACCTCCGTGGCCGCATCCACACGCTTGAGTGTGTGGATGCGGCACCTGTGAAGATGCTGGCCTGGAGACAGTAACCACGGTAACCTGGCTAGAGTACCGCGGGGCGCTGATTGGTCACATCCTGGTCCCAGGGCCATGGATGGACGCCACCTTTCCACGCGCACCCTGATGTAGCCAATCGGCCGCACTATCAGATATGGACCTTCCCATCTAACGTGAAAAAAACCCGCTGGTTCGTGGCGGCCGCCTCTGACGTCACGAGGCCTTGAGTATCAGCATCACAGGGGAAGAATGTTAAACACATCTCTCTCTGGACATCAGCAGATACAAATTAGACACAATGAAACTAACTGCTTTCCTGCTCAGATTTTTCTCGTGTGAAAGGCCTGAGAGTTTGCAGTCATCAGCGGAGGAGGGGTCTTTCAGATCTTTGTTTTATTTCAAATCCTGCAGCAGGCTCTCAGAGCGGTGCAGAGGGAGGCCAGCTTACTGCAAACTCCAGGCTGGATACACCCAGAATAACCAGAGGAGCCCTTTAATTAGAGGCAGAGTGATCGACTACTTCCAATGCACATAACTCAGTCACATCTGAAATGACATCACTGATGACAACACCGTGCATGGCGGGGGTGCAAGTTAATATATATATATATATATATATATATATATATATATATATATATATATATATATATATATATATATATATATATATATATATATATAATATACGTTAACAGGTAGCTGTGTAACATGGTCCATTATTCTCGACATGGGGTTCTGCTTCTATCATAAACTGAAGGCCTAGTGCGTTGTGACTGTCTCCAGAACCCCAAAATGACAATATATCATAGCCTTTATGTATTTTTTTTTATCACATTTATTTTGGTGGATTTAGCTTGAAAAGTCAGTATTATTCAAAGTGCAGCCAACCATGGGCACTGATTGCAACTAGAATGTTTAAATTTTATCTGTTACGATTAACACATTTTACAATGCTGAGGGTGAATGGATTTATGATATTCTAGCTATTAATAAATATATATACAAATATTATATTGATATTATCAATGATACTATCAAAGATGTCATGAGTGCTGTCATTTTTGGGGTAATTAGCAGTGCATGGTGAGGGCGCAAGTTATAGTTACCTTAGAGTATGATCCTACAGAGTCCACCCTAAATATTAAATTATTTTTTTGGGGTGGGCTGCGCGGTCCCCTTCCCCAGGCCAATCTCAGTCCCGGGGACTCCATCTCCCAGACCCTGGCCTAAACATTTAGGGCCATATGTACGAACACATTTTCCCATTGACACAGAATGGGAAATGAGGAGAGTGGGGCCATGTGGCCTCCCTCCTCAGGCCGATTTTATCCCCAGGGACCCCACCCCCCAGGGTGTCCTTTAATTATTTATTTATATATTGGGGGTCCTCCCCAAGGCCAATCTCAGCCCCGGGGTGTGAGAAAGTAGCCTCTTTCTAGCCTTGTTGCCCCCACTTTGGGCCTGTTTGTGAGTGTATGTCAGGGTGTTTTCACTGTCTCACTGGTATCCTGCTTGCCAGGGCCCAGTGCTCACAGTGAAAACCCTATGTTTTCAGTATGTTTGTTATGTGTCACTGGGACCCTGCTAGTCAGGACCCCAGTGCTCATAAGTTTATTACCTAAAGGTATGTGTTCCCTGTGTGATGCCTAACTGTATCACTGAGGCTCTGCTAACCAGAACCTCAGTGGTTATGCTCTCTCTTTACAAATTGTCACTAACACGCTAGTGACCAATTTTACCAATTTACATTGGCTTACTGGAACACCCTTATAATTCCCTAGTATATGGTACTGAGGTACCCAGGGTATTGGGGTTCCAGGAGATCCCTATGGGCTGCAGCATTTCTTTTGCCACCCATAGGGAGCTCTGACAATTCTTACACAGGCCTGCTACTGCAGCCTGAGTGAAATAACATCCACGTTATTTCACAGCCATTTTACACTGCACTTAAGTAACTTATAAGTCACCTATATGTCTAACCTTTACCTGGTAAAGGTTGGGTGCTAAGTTACTTAGTGTGTGGGCACCCTGGCACTAGCCAAGGTGCCCCCACATTGTTCAGGGCCAATTCCCCGGACTTTGTGAGTGCGGGGACACCATTACACGCGTGCACTACATATAGGTCACTACCTATATGTAGCTTAACAATGGTAACTCCGAATATGGCCATGTAATATGTCTATGATCATGGAATTGCCCCCTCTATACCATCCTGGCATAGTTGGCACAATCCCATGATCCCAGTGGTCTGTAGCACAGACCCTGGTACTGCCAAACTGCCTTTCCCGGGGTTTCACTGCAGCTGCTGCTGCTGCCAACCCCTCAGACAGGCATCTGCCCTCCTGGGGTCCAGCCAGGCCTGGCCCAGGATGGCAGAACAAAGGACTTCCTCTGAGAGAGGGTGTTACACCCTCTCCCTTTGGAAAATGGTGTGAAGGCAGGGGAGGAGTAGCCTCCCCCAGCCTCTGGAAATGCTTTCTTGGGCACAAAGGTGCCCAATTCTGCATAAGCCAGTCTACACCGGTTCAGGGGACCCCTTAGCCCTGCTCTGGCGCGAAACTGGACAAAGGAAAGGGGAGTGACCACTCCCCTGACCTGCACCTCCCCTGGGAGGTGTCCAGAGCTCCTCCAGTGTGCTCCAGACCTCTGCCATCTTGGAAACAGAGGTGCTGCTGGCACACTGGACTGCTCTGAGTGGCCAGTGCCACCAGGTGACGTCAGAGACTCCTTCTGATAGGCTCCTTCAGGTGTTGCTAGCCTATCCTCTCTCCTAGGTAGCCAAACCCTCTTTTCTGGCTATTTAGGGTCTCTGTCTCTGGGGAAACTTTAGATAACGAATGCAAGAGCTCATCCGAGTTCCTCTGCATCTCTCTCTTCACCTTCTGCCAAGGAATCGACTGCTGACCGCGCTGGAAGCCTGCAACACTGCAACAAAGTAGCAAAGACGACTACTGCAACTCTGTAACGCTGATCCTGCCGCCTTCTCGACTGTTTTCCTGGTGGTGCATGCTGTGGGGGTAGTCTGCCTCCTCTCTGCACTAGAAGCTCCGAAGAAATCTCCCATGGGTCGACGGAATCTTCCCCCTGCAACCGCAGGCACCAAAAAGCTGCATTACCGGTCCCTTGGGTCTCCTCTCAGCACGACGAGCGAGGTCCCTCGAATCCAGAAACTCTGTCCAAGTGGCCCCCACAGTCCAATGACTCTTCAGTCCAAGTTTGGTGGAGGTAAGTCCTTGCCTCACCTCGCTAGACTGCATTGCTGGGAACCGCGACTTTTGCAGCTACTCCGGCCTCCGTGCACTTCCGGCAGAAATCCTTTGTGCACAGTCCAGCCTGGGTCCACGGCACTCTAACCTGCATTGCACGACCTCCTAAGTTGTTCTCCGGCGACGTGGGACTCCTTTGTGTAACTTCGGGTGAGCACTGTTTCACGCATCCTTGTAGTGCCTGTTTCTGGCACTTCTCTGGGTGCTACCTGCTGCTAAGAGGGCTCCTTGTCTTGCTCGATGTCTCCTCTACCTCCTGGTCCAATTTGCGACCTCCTGGTCCCTCCTGAGCCACAGCAGCGTCCAAAAACGCTAACCGCATAATTTGCAGCTAGCAAGGTTTGTTGGCGTTTTTTCGGCAGGAAAACACTTCTGCACAACTCTACACGGCGAGAGGGATCCGTCCACCAAAGGAGAAGTCTCTAGCCCTTTTCGTTCCTGCAGAAACCTCAGCTTCTTCTGTCCAGTAGAAGCTTCTTTGCACCCACAGCTGGCATTTCCTGGGCATATGCCCATCTCCGACTTGCTTGTGACTTTTGGACTTGGTCCCCTTGTTCCACAGGTACCCTAGATTGGAAATCCATTGTTGTTGCATTGTTGGTTTGTGTCTTTCCTGCATTATTCCTCTAACACGACTTCTTTGTCCTTAGGGGAACTTTAGTGCACTTTGCACTCACTTTTCAGGGTCTTGGGGAGGGTTATTTTTCTAACTCTCACTATTTTCTAATAGTCCCAGCAACCCTCTACAAGGTCACATAGGTTTGGGGTCCATTCGTGGTTCGCATTCCACTTTTGGAGTATATGGTTTGTGTTGCCCCTATCCCTATGTGTCCCCATTGCATCCTATTGTAACTATACATTGTTTGCACTGTTTTCTAAGACTATACTGCACATTTTTGCTATTGTGTATATATATCTTGTGTATATTTCCTATCCTCTCACTGAGGGTACACTCTAAGATACTTTGGCATATTGTCATAAAAATAAAGTACCTTTATTTTTAGTATAACTGTGTATTGTGTTTTCTTATGATATTGTGCATATGACACTAAGTGGTACTGTAGTAGCTTCACACGTCTCCTAGTTCAGCCTAAGCTGCTCTGCTAAGCTACCATTATCTATCAGCCTAAGCTGCTAGACACCCTATACACTAATAAGGGATAACTGGGCCTGGTGCAAGGTGCAAGTACCCCTTGGTACTCACTACAAGCCAGTCCAGCCTCCTACATTGGTTGTGCAGCGGTGGGATAAGTGCTTTGAGACTACTTACCACTCTTGTCATTGTACTTTTTATAAGAGAAAAATATACAAAACAAGTTCAGTGTATATACACATAGCCAAAAAGTTTTGCATTTCCTCTTTTCACTCTTTTCTAAGTGCTGAAAAGTACTTCTAACTTTCTAAAAAGTTCTAAAAAGTTTAAAAAGTTTTTTTTCTCTGTCTTTCTAAAAGCTCTGACAAACTTTTTTCTCTTTTCCTATCACTTTAACTCTCTCTAAAAATGTCTGGCACAGGCCAAAATGTTGATCTGTCCAAACTTGCATAAGATCACCTTAGCTGGAAAGGAGCAAGGAGTCTCTGCATAGAGAGAGGTTTGAGTGTAGGGAAGAATCCTTCCTTGGAATTGTTACTTAACATGCTTAGAGAACAAGATAAGGCAAGAAGTGCCCCATCTGTTGAAAAAGTAGCTAATGGTTCCCAATCTGATCCAGGGACTCCCCCAGGAAAAGATTCAGGAAAGAAACTTCCTAGCCTGCCCATTACTAGACAGTCTAGCATAGTTGGTAATGATGAAGAGCCACACCATACAAATAGTGTTGTCTCACATCATAGCAAAAGCATTTATTCACACCACAGTGGTACTGATGTTTCTGTTAACCAAGCTGTTAGGGTGCCCTCTGTAAGGGACAGGTCTCCTTCTGTCCATTCTCACCATACTTCTGTTTCAAGGCATGTCCCTCCCACCCACACTGATGACAGATTGTTAGAAAGGGAGCTCAATAGATTGAGAGTGGAACAAACCAGACTGAAGCTCAAGAAGCAACAGCTGGATTTGGATAGACAGACTTTAGAAGTAGAGAAGGAGAGACAGAAACTGGGTTTAGAAACCCATGGTGGCAGCAGCAGTATTCCCCTAGTCATCCTGAAAAAGAGCATGATTCCAGGAATCTGCACAAGATAGTTCCCCCTTATAAGGAGGGGGATGACATTAACAAGTGGTTTGCTGCACTTGAGAGGGCCTGTGCTGTACAGGATGTCCCTCAAAGGCAGTGGGCTGCTATCCTATGGCTATCATTTAGTGGAAAAGGTAGGGATAGGCTCCTTACTGTGAAAGAAAATGAAGCTAATGATTACAAAGTTCTTAAGAATGCACTCCTGGATGGTTATGGCTTAACCACTGAACAATACAGGATAAAGTTCAGAGAGACCAAAAAGGAGTCTTCACAAGACTGGGTTGATTTCATTGACCATTCAGTGAAGGCCTTGGAGGGGTGGTTACATGGCAGTAAAGTTACTGATTATGTCAGCCTGTATAACTTGATCCTGAGAGAGCATATTCTTAATAATTGTGTGTCTGATTTGTTGCACCAGTACCTGGTAGACTCTGATCTGACCTCTCCCCAAGAATTGGGAAAGAAGGCAGACAAATGGGTCAGAACAAGGGTGAACAGAAAAGTTCATACAGGGGGTGACAAAGATGGCAATAAGAAGAAAGATGGTGAAAAATCTCAAGATAAGCATGGGGATAAGGGTAAAACCAAAGATCCCACTTCAAATCTTAAACACTCTTCAGAGGGTGGGGATAAAACTAATTCTTCCTCTTCTTCTCAACCTGCACACATTAAAAAGCCTTGGTGCTTTGTGTGTAAAAACAGAGGCCATAGGCCAGGGGATAAGTCCTGTCCAGGTAAACCCCCTGAGCCTACCACCACTAATACATCAAGCTCTAGTACCCCTAGCAGTAGTGGTACTAGTGGTGGGACTGCTTGCAACAGTCAAGCAAAGGGTGTAGTTGGGTTCACTTATGGGTCCATCATAGAAACTGGGGTAGTCAGTCCCAAGACAGTTTCTGTCACACCTAGTGGCATTCGCCTTGCCACACTGGCTGCTTGTCCCCTTACAATGGATAAGTACAGTCAGACAGTTTCAATAAATGGTGTTGAGGCCTTGGCCTACAGGGACACAGGTGCCAGTATCACTTTGGTGACTGAAAACCTAGTGCCTCCTGAACAACACATCATTGGACAACAGTATACAATTATTGATGTCCATAACTCCACTAAGTTTCTTCCCTTAGCTATAATTCAGTTTAGTTGGGGTGGAGTTACTGGCCCTAAGCAGGTGGTGGTATCACCTAGCTTACCTGTAGACTGTCTCTTAGGTAATGACCTAGAGGCCTCAGGTTGGGCTGATGTAGAGTTTTATGCCCATGCAGCCATGCTGGGCATCCCAGAGGAATTGTTCCCTCTCATTTCTACTGAAATGAAAAAGCAAAGGAGAGAAGGCCTGAAAACTCAGGATCCCTCTCCATCAACAGGTAAAAAGGGTATCACAGTATCCCCTAACCACCCTGCCATTCAGAATACCATTCCTGTGGTGGGAGAAACCTCTCCTGGGGTGGCACCTGTTCCAAGGGAAGCATCAGCTGGCAAAGCTGTACTCCCTGAGGTAGAAGTACCTCTCTGTGGAATAACTAACATTGGTGACAAAAAGAGCACCATTTTAGTTAACATGGAGCATCCCTCCAACCCTCCCAGAGAAACTTTAGTGCAGAAACTCTGCACTGCCTCACAACACTTAGGACAGCATCCCTGCCCTAGTGTGGAACTGATAGGACAGCATCCCTGCCCTGCTCCAACCCAAGAGAAACAGCATCCCTGTTCTCTCTTCCAGCCATATGGACAAAGGTTTTGCCCAGCTATGGCTTTTCTGAGACAGCATCCCTGTCTGGCATTTCCATCACTACAAATAGGTTCAGTGGACAATTCCCACTGCTCTAAACTAAAACTTACTGATAGAAACTCTGAAAATACATCTTCACATTGTTACTTAGCTAAAAAACTTCAAACAGGGTGGTTTACATCCCCACAGGGAAGTAACCATATAGTGGATGATAAAGGGAGTAACCAGTCTATTGCAGAGCTACTCTCTACTTATCACCACTTAGACAATAAAGTCTCAACTGGCCAAGGTTAGCCTTATTGTCCTTCATTTGGGGGGGGGTTGTGTGAGAAAGTAGCCTCTTCCTAGCCTTGTTGCCCCCACTTTGGGCCTGTTTGTGAGTGTATGTCAGGGTGTTTTCACTATCTCACTGGTATCCTGCTTGCCAGGGCCCAGTGCTCATAGTGAAAACCCTATGTTTTCAGTATGTTTGTTATGTGTCACTGGGACCCTGCTAGTCAGGACCCCAGTGCTCATAAGTTTATTACCTAAAGGTATGTGTTCCCTGTGTGATGCCTAACTGTATCACTGAGGCTCTGCTAACCAGAACCTCAGTGGTTATGCTCTCTCTTTACAAATTGTCACTAACACGCTAGTGACCAATTTTACCAATTTACATTGGCTTACTGGAACACCCTTATAATTCCCTAGTATATGGTACTGAGGTACCCAGGGTATTGGGGTTCCAGGAGATCCCTATGGGCTGCAGCATTTCTTTTGCCACCCATAGGGAGCTCTGACAATTCTTACACAGGCCTGCCACTGCAGCCTGAGTGAAATAACATCCACGTTATTTCACAGCCATTTTACACTGCACTTAAGTAACTTATAAGTCACCTATATGTCTAACCTTTACCTGGTAAAGGTTGGGTGCTAAGTTACTTAGTGTGTGGGCACCCTGGCACTAGCCAAGGTGCCCCCACATTGTTCAGGGCCAATTCCCCGGACTTTGTGAGTGCGGGGACACCATTACACGCGTGCACTACATATAGGTCACTACCTATATGTAGCTTCACAATGGTAACTCCGAATATGGCCATGTAATATGTCTATGATCATGGAATTGCCCCCTCTATACCATCCTGGCATAGTTGGCACAATCCCATGATCCCAGTGGTCTCTAGCACAGGCCCTGGTACTGCCAAACTGCCTTTCCCGGGGTTTCACTGCAGCTGCTGCTGCTGCCAACCCCTCAGACAGGCATCTGCCCTCCTGGGGTCCAGCCAGGCCTGGCCCAGGATGGCAGAACAAAGGACTTCCTCTGAGAGAGGGTGTTACACCCTCTCCCTTTGGAAAATGGTGTGAAGGCAGGGGAGGAGTAGCCTCCCCCAGCCTCTGGAAATGCTTTCTTGGGCACAAAGGTGCCCAATTCTGCATAAGCCAGTCTACACCGGTTCAGGGGACCCCTTAGCCCTGCTCTGGCGCGAAACTGGACAAAGGAAAGGGGAGTGACCACTCCCCTGACCTGCACCTCCCCTAGGAGGTGTCCAGAGCTCCTCCAGTGTGCTCCAGACCTCTGCCATCTTGGAAACAGAGGTGCTGCTGGCACACTGGACTGCTCTGAGTGGCCAGTGCCACCAGGTGACGTCAGAGACTCCTTCTGATAGGCTCCTTCAGGTGTTGCTAGCCTATCCTCTCTCCTAGGTAGCCAAACCCTCTTTTCTGGCTATTTAGGGTCTCTGTCTCTGGGGAAACTTTAGATAACGAATGCAAGAGCTCATCCGAGTTCCTCTGCATCTCTCTCTTCACCTTCTGCCAAGGAATCGACTGCTGACCGCGCTGGAAGCCTGCAACACTGCAACAAAGTAGCAAAGACGACTACTGCAACTCTGTAACGCTGATCCTGCCGCCTTCTCGACTGTTTTCCTGGTGGTGCATGCTGTGGGGGTAGTCTGCCTCCTCTCTGCACTAGAAGCTCCGAAGAAATCTCCCGTGGGTCGACGGAATCTTCCCCCTGCAACCGCAGGCACCAAAAAGCTGCATTACCGGTCCCTTGGGTCTCCTCTCAGCACGACGAGCGAGGTCCCTCGAATCCAGAAACTCTGTCCAAGTGGCCCCCACAGTCCAGTGACTCTTCAGTCCAAGTTTGGTGGAGGTAAGTCCTTGCCTCACCTCGCTAGACTGCATTGCTGGGAACCGTGACTTTTGCAGCTACTCCGGCCTCCGTGCACTTCCGGCGGAAATCCTTTGTGCACAGTCCAGCCTGGATCCACGGCACTCTAACCTGCATTGCACGACCTCCTAAGTTGTTCTCCGGTGACGTGGGACTCCTTTGTGTAACTTCGGGTGAGCACTGTTTCACGCATCCTTGTAGGGCCTGTTTCTGGCACTTCTCTGGGTGCTACCTGCTGCTAAGAGGGCTCCTTGTCTTGCTCGACGTCTCCTCTACCTCCTGGTCCAATTTGCGACCTCCTGGTCCCTCCTGGGCCACAGCAGCATCCAAAAACGCTAACCGCATAATTTGCAGCTAGCAAGGCTTGTTGGCGTTTGTTCGGCGGGAAAACTCTTCTGAACGACTCTCCACGGCCTGAGGGATCCGTCCCCCAAAGGGGAAGTCTCTAGCCCTTGTCGTTCCTGCAGAAACCTAAGATTTTTCTGTCCAGTAGAAGCTTCTTTGCACCCACAGCTGGCATTTCCTGGGCATCTGCCCATCTCCGACTTGCTTGTGACTTTTGGACTTGGTCCCCTTGTTCCACAGGTACCCTCGACTGGAAATCCATTGTTGTTGCATTGCTGGTTTGTGTCTTTCCTGCAGAATTCCCCTATCACGACTTCTATGTCCTTAGGGGAACTTTAGTGCACTTTGCACTCACTTTTCAGGGTCTTAGGGTGGGCTATTTTTCTAACCCTCACTATTTTCTAATAGTCCCAGCAACCCTCTACAAGGTCACATAGGTTTGGGGTCCATTCGTCGTTCGCATTCCACTTTTGGAGTATATGGTTTGTGTTGCCCCTATCCCTATGTGTCCCCATTGCATCCTATTGTAACTATACATTGTTTGCACTGTTTTCTAAGACTATACTGCATATTTTTGGTATTGTGTACATATATCTTGTGTATATTTCCTATCCTCTCACTGAGGGTACACTCTAAGATACTTTGGCATATTGTCATAAAAATAAAGTACCTTTATTTTTAGTATAACTGTGTATTGTGTTTTCTTATGATATTGTGCATATGACACTAAGTGGTACTGTAGTAGCTTCACACGTCTTCTAGTTCAGCCTAAGCTGCTCTGCTAAGCTACCATTATCTATCAGCCTAAGCTGCTAGACACCCTATACACTAATAAGGGATAACTGGGCCTGGTGCAAGGTGCAAGTACCCCTTGGTACTTACTACAAGCCAGTCCAGCCTCCTACATTGGTTGTGCAGCGGTGGGATAAGTGCTTTGAGACTACTTACCACTCTTGTCATTGTACTTTTCATAAGAGAAAAATATACAAAACAAGTTCAGTGTGTGTACACATAGCTAAAAAGTTTTTGCATTTCCTCTTTTCACTCTTTTCTAAGTGCTGAAAAGTACTTCTAAACTTTCAAAAAGTTCTAAAAAGTTTTAAAAGTTTTTTTCTCTGTCTTTCTAAAAGCTCTGACAAACTTTTTTTTCTCTTTTTCTATCACTTTAACTCTCTCTAAAAATGTATGGCACAGGCCAAAATGTTGATCTGTCCATAATTGCATATGATCACCTTAGCTGGAAAGGAGCAAGGAGTCTCTGCATAGAGAGAGGTTTGAGTGTAGGGAAGAATCCTTCCTTGGAATTGTTACTTAACATGCTTAGAGAACAAGATAAGGCTAAAAGTGCCCCATCTGTTGACAAAGTAGCTAATGGTTCCCAATCTGATCCAGGGACTCACCCAGGAAAAGATTCAGGAAAGAAACTTCCAAGCCTGCCCATTACTAGACAGTCTAGCATATTTGGTACTGATGTTGAGTCACACCATACAGATAGTGTTGTCTCACATCATAGCAAGAGCATTCATTCTCATCACAGTAGAAATGATGTTTCTGTTAGCCAAGCTGTTAGGGTGCCCTCTGTAAGGGACAGGTCTCCTTCTGTCCATTCTCATCATACTTCTGTTTCAAGACATGTCCCTCCCACCCACCCTGATGACAGATTGTTAGAAAGGGAGCTCAATAGATTGAGAGTGGAACAAACCAGACTGAAGCTCAAGAAGCAACAGCTGGATTTGGATAGACAGACCTTAGAAGTAGAGAAGGAGAGACAGAAACTGGGTTTAGAAACCCATGGTGGCAGCAGCAGTATTCCCCATAGTCATCCTGCAAAAGAGCATGATTCCAGGAATCTGCACAAGATAGTTCCCCCTTATAAGGAGGGGGATGACATTAACAAGTGGTTTGCTGCACTTGAGAGGGCCTGTGCTGTACAGGATGTCCCTCAAAGGCAGTGGGCTGCTACCCTATGGCTATCATTTAGTGGAAAAGGTAGGGATAGGCTCCTTACTGTAAAAGAAAATGAAGCTAATGATTACAAAGTTCTTAAGAATGCACTCCTGGATGGTTATGGCTTAACCACTGAACAATACAGGATAAAGTTCAGAGAGACCAAAAAGGAGTCTTCACAAGACTGGGTTGATTTCATTGACCATTCAGTGAAGGCCTTGGAGGGGTGGTTACATGGCAGTAAAGTTACTGATTATGACAGCCTGTATAACTTGATCCTGACAGAGCATATTCTTAATAATTGTGTGTCTGATTTGTTGCACCAGTACTTGGTGGACTCTGATCTGACCTCTCCCCAAGAATTAGGAAAGAAGGCAGACAAATGTGTCAGAACAAGGGTGAACAGAAAAGTTCATACAGGGGGTGACAAAGATGGCAAGAAGAAGGATGGTAAGTCTTCTGACAAGGGTGGGGACAAATCTAAAAATGAGTCTTCATCAGGCCCACAAAAACACCCTGGGGGGGTGGTGGGCCCAAATCCTCTTCTAATCAAAACAAGGAAAAGAAACCATGGTGCTATTTATGTAAAATAAAAGGCCATTGGACAACAGATCCCAGTTGTCCAAAGAAAAGCACCAAGCCTCCTACCACTACAACCCCTACTGCTACACCTAGTGTCCCTACTAATAGCAGTGGTGGTGGAAGCAAACCTACTAATAGCCAATCCAAGGGAGTAGCTGGGCTCACTATTGGTAACTTAGTCGGGGTTGGTCTTGTTAGGGAGACCACAGAGGCTATATTAGTCTCTGAGGGGGCTATTGATTTAGCCACCTTAGTTGCTTGTCCCCTTAATATGGATAAGTACAAGCAGCTACCCCTAATAAATGGTGTTGAGGTTCAGGCCTACAGGGACACTGGTGCCAGTGTGACTATGGTCATAGAGAAACTGGTCCACCCTGAACAACACCTACTTGGTCACCAGTACCAAGTAACCGATGCTCACAACAACACACTTAGCCACCCCATGGCTGTTGTAAATCTCAACTGCGGGGGGGGGTTACTGGTCCAAAGAAAGTTGTGGTAGCCACAGATTTACCTGTAGACTGTCTACTAGGAAATGATTTGGAGACATCAGCTTGGTCAGATGTGGAGTTGGAGGCCCATGCAGCAATGCTGGGCATCCCAGGGCATATTTTTGCTTTAACTAGGGCTCAGGCCAAAAAGCAAAAAGGACAGGGAAGCTTGGATCCTGGAACAATGGACCAAGTGCTCCCTAAAGCTAGGGCTAGTAGAAGCAAACCACTTCCTACTATCCCTCCCTCTACAGTGGATTCTACTTCTGAGGAAGAAGAATTTCCTCCCTGTGCAGAACCTACACCAGAGGAGCTGGAAGCAGACACTGCTGAGCTTTTGGGTGAAGGGGGGCCTGCCAGGGAGGAGCTGAGTGTGGCACAGCAAACCTGTCCCACACTAGAGGGTCTAAGACAGCAAGCTGTCAAACAAGCTAATGGGGATGTCAGTGACTCTCACAGAGTTTACTGGGAGGACAACCTCTTGTACACTGAAGCAAGGGATCCTAAACCTGGAACTGCCAGGAGGTTAGTGATTCCTCAGGAGTACAGAAAGTTCCTCCTAACTCTAGCCCACGACATTCCCCTAGCTGGACATCTGGGGCAAATGAAAACTTAGGACAGGCTTGTTCCCCTGTTTCATTGGCCTAGGATGTCTGAGGACACAAAGGAATTTTGTAAGTCCTGTGAAACCTGTCAAGCCAGTGGCAAGACAGGTGGCACTCCAAAGGCACCCCTTATTCCACTGCCTGTGGTTGGGGTTCCCTTTGAAAGGGTAGGGGTTGACATAGTTGGCCCCCTTGACCCTCCTACTGCTTCAGGCAATAGGTTTATCTTGGTGGTAGTGGTCCATGCCACAAGATATCCTGAAGCAATTCCTTTAAGGACCACTACAGCACCTGCAGTGGCAAAGGCCCTCCTGGGAATATTTTCTAGGGTGGGCTTCCCAAAGGAAGTAGTATCAGACAGGGGAAGCAATTTCATGTCTGCATACTTAAAGGCCATGTGGAAGGAGTGTGGTGTTGTAGGAGGCTGGACTGGCTTGTAGTGAGTACCAAGGGGTACTTGCACCTTGCACCAGGCCCAGTTATCCCTTATTAGTGTATAGGGTGTCTAGCAGCTTAGGCTGATAGATAATGGTAGCTTAGCAAAGCAGCTCAGGCTGAACTAGGAGACGTGTGAAGCTACTACAGTACCACTTAGTGTCATATGCACAATATCATAAGAAAACACAATACACAGTTATACTAAAAATAAAGGTACTTTATTTTTATGACAATATGCCAAAGTATCTTAGAGTGTACCCTCAGTGAGAGGATAGGAAATATACACAAGATATATATACACAATAGCAAAAATATGCAGTATAGTCTTAGAAAACAGTGCAAACAATGTATAGTTACAATAGGATGCAATGGGGAAACATAGGGATAGGGGCAACACAAACCATATACTCTAAAAGTGGAATGCGAACCACGAATGGACCCCAAACCTATGTGACCTTGTAGAGGGTCGCTGGGACTATTAGAAAATAGTGAGAGTTAGAAAAATAACCCTCCCCAAGACCCTGAAAAGTGAGTGCAAAGTGCACTAAAGTTCCCCTAAGGACAAAATAGTCGTGTTAGAGGGAAAATGCAAGGAAAACACAAATCAGCAAGGCAACAACGATGGATTCCTGACTGAGGGTACCTGTGGAACAAGGGGACCAAGTCCAAAAGTCACAAGCAGCTCGGAGATGGGCAGATGCCCAAGAAATGCCAGCGGTTGGTGCAAAGAAGCTCTTTCTAGGCTGAAGAACTGTGAATACTGCAGGAACGACAAGGGCTAGAGACTTCCCCTTTGGAGGATGGATCCCCCACGCCTTGGAGAGTCGTGCAGAAGTGTTTTCCCGCCGGGTGGACGCCAACAAGCCTTGCTACACGCAAATCGTGCGTTTGGCGTTTTTGGACGCTGCTGGGGACCAGGAGGGACCAGAAGGTCGCAAATTGGACCTGCAGAGAGAGGGGACGTCGAGCAAGACAAGGAGCCCTCACTGAAGCAGGTAGCACCCGGAGAAGTGCCAGAAACAGGCACTACGAGGATGCGTGAAACGGTGCTCGCCGAAGTTGCACAAAGGAGTCCCACGTCGCCGGACACCAACTTAGAAAGTCGTGCAATGCAGGTTAGAGTGCCGTGGACCCAGGCTTGGCTGTGCACACAGGATTTCCGCCGGAAGTGCACAGGGGCCGGAGAAGCTTGCAAAGTCGTGGTTCCCAGCAATGCAGCCCAGCGAGGTGAGGCAAGGACTTACCTCCACCAAACTCGGGCTGAAGAGTCACTGGACTGTGGGGGTCACTTGGACGGTGTCGCTGGATTCGAGGGACCTCGCTCGTCGTGCTGAGAGGAGACCCAAGGGACCCGAGATGCAGCTTTTTGGTGCCTGCGGTTGCAGGGGGAAGATTCCGTCGACCCACGGGAGATTTCTTCAGAGCTTCTGGTGCAGAGAGGAGGCAGACTACCCCCACAGCATGCACAAGCAGGAAAACAGTCGAGAAGGCGGCAGGATCAGCGTTACAGAGTTGCAGTAGTCGTCTTTGCTACTATGTTGCAGGTTTGCAGGCTTCCAGCGCGGTCAGCGGTCGATTCCTTATCAGAAGGTGAAGAGGGAGATGCAGAGGAACTCGGCTGAGCTCATGCATTCGTTATCTCAAGTTTCCCCAGAGACAGAGACCCTAAATAGCCAGAAAAGAGGGTTTGGCTACCTAGGAGAGAGGAAAGGCTACTAACACCTGAAGGAGCCTATCACAAGGAGTCTCTGACGTCACCTGGTGGCACTGGCCACTCAGAGCAGTCCAGTGTGCCAGCAGCACCTCTGTTTCCAAGATGGCAGAGGTCTGGAGCACACTGGAGGAGCTCTGGACACCTCCCAGGGGAGGTGCAGGTCAGGGGAGTGGTCACTCCCCTTTCCTTTGTCCAGTTTCGTGCCAGAGCAGGGGCTAAGGGGTCCCTGAACCGGTGTAGACTGGCTTATGCAGAATTGGGCACATCTGTGCCCAACAAAGCATTTCCAGAGGCTGGGGGAGGCTACTCCTCCCCTGCCTTCACACCATTTTCCAAAGGGAGAGGGTGTCACACCCTCTCTCAGAGGAAGTTCTTTGTTCTGCCATCCTGGGCCAGGCCTGGCTGGACCCCAGGAGGGCAGCTGCCTGTCTGAGGGGTTGGCAGCAGCAGCAGCTGCAGTGAAACCCCAGGAAGGGCAGTTTGGCAGTACCAGGGTCTGTGCTACAGACCACTGGGATCATGGGATTGTGCCAACTATGCCAGGATGGTATAGAGGGGGCAATTCCATGATCATAGACATGTTACATGGCCATATTCGGAGTTACCATGGTGAAGCTACATATAGGTAGTGACCTATATGTAGTGCACGCGTGTAATGGTGTCCCCGCACTCACAAAGTTCAGGGAATTGGCTCTGAACAATGTGGGGGCACCTTGGCTAGTGCCAGGGTGCCCTCACACTAAGTAACTTTGCACCTAACCTTTACCAGGTAAAGGTTAGACATATAGGTGACTTATAAGTTACTTAAGTGCAGTGTAAAATGGCTGTGAAATACCGTGGACGTTATTTCACTCAGGCTGCAGTGGCAGGCCTGTGTAAGAATTGTCAGAGCTCCCTATGGGTGGCAAAAGAAATGCTGCAGCCCATAGGGATCTCCTGGAACCCCAATACCCTGGGTACCTCAGTACCATATACTAGGGAATTATAAGGGTGTTCCAGTAAGCCAATGTAAATTGGTAAAAATGGTCACTAGCCTGTTAGTGACAATTTAAAAGTAATGAGAGAGCATAACCACTGAGGTTCTGGTTAGCAGAGCCTCAGTGAGACAGTTAGGCACCACACAGGGAACATATACATGCACACCTATGAGCACTGGGGCCCTGTGTGACAGGGTCCCAGTGACACATACATATAGGCCACAAACCTATGAGCACTGGGGTCCTGACTAGCAGGATCCCAGTGACACATAACAACCATACTGAAATCATGGTGTTTTCACTATGAGCACTGAGGCCTGGCTATCAGGATCCCAGTGAGACAGTGAAAACAGTGACAAACACCCTGACATACACTCACAAACAGGCCAAAAGTGGGGGTAACAAGGCTAGAAAGAGGCTACCTTCTCACAGGTGTAACTTACAAGTTCACTACACCCTATCATCCACAAACAAATGGACTGGTGGAGAGATTTAATAAAACTCTCAAAGGCATGATTATGGGTCTCCCTGAAAAACTCCGCAGGAGATGGGATATCCTGTTACCATGCCTCCTTTTTGCCTACAGGGAGGTACCCCAGAAAGGAGTGGGCTTCAGCCCCTTTGAACTCCTCTTTGGTCACCCTGTTAGGGGTCCAATAACACTTGTCAAGGAGGGTTGGGAACAACCTTTAAAAGCTCCAAAGCAAGATATTGTGGATTATGTTCTTGGCCTCAGATCAAGGATGGCTGAGTATATGAAAAAGGCCAGTAAAAACCTTCAGGCCAGCCAAGAGCTACAGAAGCAATGGCATGATCAGAAGGCTGTTTTGGTTCAGTACAAACCAGGGCAGAACGTGTGGGTCTTGGAACCTGTGGCCCCAAGAGCACTCCAAGATAAATGGAGTGGACCCCACACAATTGTTGAGAAAAAGGGTGAAGTCACCTATTTAGTTGACTTAGGCACTGCCAGGAGTCCCCTTAGGGTGCTTCATGTCAATCGCCTGAAACCCTACTATGACAGGGCTGATCTCACCCTGCTCATGGCAACTGATGAGGGACAGGAAGAAGACAGTGATCCTCTACCTGATCTCTTCTCTTTCACAGAACAAGATGCTCTAGTGGAAGGTGTAGTTTTGGCTGATTGTCTTACTGCTGAGCAGAAAGACCATTGCATAAATCTCCTGGGTCAGTTTTCTGAACTCTTCTCTACTGTGCCAGGTACCACTTCTTGGTGTGAGCACACTATAGATACTGGAGACAGTTTACCTGTCAAAAATAAGATCTATAGGCAGCCTGACAGGGACTGCATAAAGCAAGAGGTGCAGAAAATGCTAGAACTGGGAGTGGTTCAGCACTCTGAAAGTCCATGGGCTTCTCCTGTAGAACTTGTACCAAAACCCCATTCCAAAGATGGAAAGAAGGAAATGCGGTTTTGTGTAGACTACAGAGGTCTCAACCAGGTAACCAAAACTGATGCTCACCCTATACCCAGGGCAGATGAGCTCATAGATACACTGGCATCTGCCAAGTATCTAAACACTTTTGATTTGACTGCAGGGTATTGGCAGATCAAATTATCAGAAGATGCTAAACCTAAAACTGCATTTTCAACCATTGGAGGACATTACCAGTTCACTGTAATGCCTTTTGGATTGAAAAATGCACCTGACACTTTTCAGAGGTTGGTGAACACAGTCCTGCAAGGGCTGGAAGCTTTCAGTGCAGCATATTTGGACGATATAGCTGTCTTTAGCTCCAGCTGGGATGATCACCTGGTCCACCTATGGAAAGTTTTGGAGGTCCTGCAAAAGGCAGGCCTCACTATCAAGGCTTCAAAGTGCCAGATAGGGCAGGGGAAAGTGGTTTATCTGGGACACCTTGTTGACGGGGAACAGATTGCACCACTTCAGGGGAAAATCCAAACAATTATTGATTGGGTTCCCCCTACTACTCAGACTCAGGTGAGAGCCTTCCTAGGCCTCACTGGGTATTACAGGAGGTTCATTAAGAACTATGGCTCCATTGCAGCCCCTCTTAATGACCTCACATCCAAGAAAATGACTCAAAAGGTATTATGGACAGCAAACTGTCAGAAAGCTTTTGAGGAGCTGAAGCAGGCCATGTGCTCTGCACCTGTCCTTTAAAGCCCTTGTTACTCTAAAAAATTCTATGTCCAGACTGATGCATTTGAATTAGGAGTAGGGGCAGTCCTATCAAAACTTAATTCTGAGGGCCAGGATCAACCTGTTGCTTTTATTAGTAGGAGGTTGACCCCTAGAGAAAAGCGTTGGTCTGCCATAGAGAGGGAGGCCTTTGCTGTGGTCTGGGCTCTGAAGAAGTTGAGGCCATACCTGTTTGGCACTCACTTCATTGTTCAGACAGACCACAAACCTCTACTTTGGCTAAAACAAATGAAAGGTGAAAGTCCTAAATTGTTGAGGTCGTCCATATCCCTACAGGGAATGGACTATACAGTGGAACATAGACCTGGGAGTAGCCACTCCAATGCAGATGGACTCTCCAGATATTTCCACTTAGACAATGAAGACTCATCAGGTCATGGCTAGTCTTATTGTCCTTCGTTTGGGGGGGGGGGTTGTGTAGGAAAGTACCATCTTGCCTGGCATGTTACCCCCAATTTTCACTGTATATATGTTGTTTTAGTTGTATGTGTCACTGGGACCATGTCACCCAGGGCCCCAGTGCTCATAAGTGTGCCTGAATGTGTTACCTATGTAGTGACTAACTGTCTCACTGAGGCTCTGCTAATCAGAACCTCAGTGGTTATGCTCTCTCATTTCTTTCAAATTGTCACTAACAGGCTAGTGACCAATTTTACCAATTTACATTGGCTTACTGGAACACCCTTATAATTCCCTAGTATATGGTACTGAGGTACCCAGGGTATTGGGGTTCCAGGAGATCCCTATGGGCTGCAGCATTTCTTTTGCCACCCATAGGGAGCTCTGACAATTCTTACACAGGCCTGCCACTGCAGCCTGAGTGAAATAACGTCCACGTTATTTCACAGCCATTTTACACTGCACTTAAGTAACTTATAAGTCACCTATATGTCTAACCTTTACCTGGTAAAGGTTAGGTGCAAACTTACTTAGTGTGAGGGCACCCTGGCACTAGCCAAGGTGCCCCCACATTGTTCAGGGCCAATTCCCCGGACTTTGTGAGTGCGGGGACACCATTACACGCGTGCACTACATATAGGTCACTACCTATATGTAGCTTCACAATGGTAACTCCGAATATGGCCATGTAACATGTCTATGATAATGGAATTGCCCCCTCTATGCCATCCTGGCATAGTTGGCACAATCCCATGATCCCAGTGGTCTGTAGCACAGACCCTGGTACTGCCAAACTGCCTTTCCTGGGGTTTCACTGCAGCTGCTGCTGCTGCCAACCCCTCAGACAGGGTTCTGCCCTCCTGGGGTCAAGCCAGGCTTGTCCCAGGATGGCAGAACAAAGGACTTCCTCTGAGAGAGGGTGTTACACCCTCTCCCTTTGGAAAATGGTGTGAAGGCAGGGGAGGAGTAGCCTCCCCCAGCCTCTGGAAATGCTTTCATGGGCACAGATGTGCCCAATTCTGCATAAGCCAGTCTACACCGGTTCAGGGGACCCCTTAGCCCTGCTCTGGCGCGAAACTGGACAAAGGAAAGGGGAGTGACCACTCCCCTGACCTGCACCTCCCCTGGGAGGTGTCCAGAGCTCCTCCAGTGTGCTCCAGACCTCTGCCATCTTGGAAACAGAGGTGCTGCTGGCACACTGGACTGCTCTGAGTGGCCAGTGCCACCAGGTGACGTCAGAGACTCCTTCTGATAGGCTCCTTCAGGTGTTGCTAGCCTATCCTCTCTCCTAGGTAGCCAAACCCTCTTTTCTGGTTATTTAGGGTCTCTGTCTCTGGGGAAACTTTAGATAACGAATGCAAGAGCTCATCCGAGTTCCTCTGCATCTCTCTTCACCTTCTGCCAAGGAATCGACTGCTGACCGCGCTGGAAGCCTGCAAAACTGCAACATAGTAGCAAAGACGACTACTGCAACTCTGTAACGCTGATACTGCCGCCTTCTACACTGTTTTCCTGGTGGTGCATGCTGTGGGGGTAGTCGGCCTCCTCTCTGCACTAGAAGCTCCGAAGAAATCTCCCGTGGGTCGACGGAATCTTCCCCCTGCAACCGCAGGCACCAAAAAGCTGCATTACCGGTCCCTTGGGTCTCCTCTCAGCACGACGAGCGAGGTCCCTCGAATCCAGCAACTCTGTCCAAGTGACTCCCACAGTCCAGTGACTCTTCAGTCCAAGTTTGGTGGAGGTAAGTCCTTGCCTCCCCACGCCAGACTGCATTGCTGGGAACCGCAACTTTTGCAGCTACTCCGGCCTCCGTGCCCTTCCGGCAGAAATCCTTTGTGCACAGTCTAGCCTGGGTCCACGGCACTCTAACCTGCATTGCACGACCTCCTAAGTTGTTCTCCGGCGACGTGGGACTCCTTTGTGCGACTTCGGGTGTGCACCGTTTCACGCATCCTCATAGTGCCTGTTTCTGGCACTTCCCCAGGTGCTACCTGCTGCTGAGAAGGCTCCTTGTCTTGCTCGACGTCCCCTCTGTCTCCTGACGCAATTTGCGACATCTTGGTCCCTCCTGGGCCACAGCAGCATCCAAAAACACTTACAGCACGATTTGCAGCTAGTAAGGCTTGTTGGCGGTCTTTTGGCGGGAAAACATTTCTGCACGAATCTCCACGGCGTGAGGGATCCGTCCTCCAAAGGGGAAGTCTCTAGCCCTTGTCATTCCTGCAGAAACCTAAGCTTCTTCTGTCCAGTAGAAGCTTCTTTGCACCCACAGCTGGCATTTCCTGGGCATCTGCCCATCCCCGACTTGCTTGTGACTTTTGGACTTGGTCCACTTGTTCCACAGGTACCCTCGACTGGAAATCCATCGTTGTTGCATTGCTGGTTTGTGTCTTTCCTGCAGAATTCCCCTATCACGACTTCTATGTCCTTTGGGGAACTTTAGTGCACTTTGCACTCACTTTTCAGGGTCTTGGGGTGGGCTATTTTTCTAATCCTCACTATTTTCTAATAGTCCCAGCGACCCTCTACAAGGTCACATAGGTTTGGGGTCCATTCGTGGTTCGCATTCCACTTTTGGAGTATATGGTTTGTGTTGCCCCTATCCCTATGTGTCCCCTTTGCATCCTATTGTAACTATACATTGTTTGCACTGTTTTCTAAGACTATACTGCATATTTTTGGTATTGTGTACATATATCTTGTGTATATTTCCTATCCTCTCACTGAGGGTACACTCTAAGATACTTTGGCATATTGTCATAAAAATAAAGTACCTTTATTTTTAGTATAACTGTGTATTGTGTTTTCTTATGATATTGTGCATATGACACTAAGTGGTACTGTAGTAGCTTCACACGTCTCCTAGTTCAGCCTAAGCTGCTCTGCTAAGCTACCATTATCTATCAGCCTAAGCTGCTAGACACCCTATACACTAATAAGGGATAACTGGGCCTGGTGCAAGGTGCAAGTACCCCTTGGTACTCACTAGAAGCCAGTCCAGCCTCCTACAATCACCACCCCAGGGGTGGTGCCCAGAGCGCCTCCAGTGTGTCCCAGACTTCTCCCATCTTGAATGCAGAGGTGTGAGGGCACAATGGAGACCTCTGAGTTTCCAGTGCCAGCAGATGGCCAATCCTCCTCTGAGGGCTATTTAGGGACTCTCCTGTGGGTTTCTCTTCAGATAACGAATGCAAGAGCTCACCAGAGTTCCTCTGCATCTCTTGCTTCAACTTCTGCCAAGGATCGACCGCTGACTGCTCCAGGACGTCTGCAAAATCGCAACAAAGTAGCAAGACAACTACCAGCAACATTGTAGCACCTAATCCTGCTGGCTTTCTTGACTGTTTCCTGGTGGTGCATGCACTGAGGGCTGTCTGCCTTCACCCTGCACTGGAAGCCAAGAAGAAATCTTCCGTGAGTCGACGGAATCTTCCCCCTGCTAACGCAGGCACCAAACTTCTGCATCACCAGTCCTCTGGGTCCCCTCTCATCTTGACAAGCATGGTCCCTGGAACACAGGAGCTGGATCCAAGTGGCCCGACAGTCCAGTGGTCCTTCTGTCCAAATTTGGTGGAGGTAAGTCCTTGCCTCCCCACGCCAGACAGTAATCCCTTGTACTGCGTGATCTGCCGCTGCTAGGGCTTCTGTGCACTTTTGCAAGGATTCCTTCGTGCACAGCACAGCCCAGGTCCCCAGCACTCCATCCTGCATTGCTCAACTCGCTGAGTTGACCACTGGCTTTGTGGGACCCTCTTTTGTTGTGTTGAGACGACTGCTGTGTTCAGATTTCTTGAATGTCTGTTCAAGTGCTTCTGTGGGTGCTGCCTTCTTCTGCATGGGCTCTCTCTGTTGCTGAGTGCCCCTCTGTCTCCACCTCCAAGGGGCGACCTCCTGGTCCTTCCTGGGCCCGGGCAGCACCCACTATCTTCAACCGCTACTCTTGCATATAGCAAGGTTTATTTGCGGTCTTTCTGAGTGGAAACAACTCTGCATCCTCCAGCATGCCGTGGGACATCTTCTGACCAAAGGAGAAGTTCCTGGCACCTTCCGTTGTTGCAGAATCTTCGGCTTCTTCCACGCAGAGGCAGCCCTTTTGTAACTTCATCCGGGGTTTAGTGGGCTACTGCCCCCCTCAGGTCCAGGAATCTGTCTTCAGTGCTTTGCAGTCAGTTGTTGCCTTTGCAGAATCCCCTATCTCGAGTTTACTGTCTTTCTGGGGTAGTAGGGTAACTTTACTCCTACTTTTCAGGGTCTTGGGGTGGGGTATCTTGGACACCATTAGTGTTTTCTTACACTCCCAGTGACCCTATACACACTACACTAGGCCTGGGGTCCATTCATGGTTCGCATTCCACTTTTTGGACGATATGGTTTCTGTTGCCCCTAGGCCTATTGTGTCCTATTGCATCCTATTGTATTCTACAGTATTTGCACTACTTTTCTAACTGTTTACTTACCTGATTTTGGTTTGCGTGTATATTTTGTGTATTTTACTTACCTCCTAAGGGAGTATATCCTCTGAGATACTTTTGGCAAATTGTCACTAAAATAAAGTACCTTTAGTTTTAGTAACTCTGAGTATTGTGTTTCTTATGATATAGTGCTATATGATATAAGTGGTATAGTAGGAGCTTTGCATGTCTCCAAGTTCAGCCTAAGCTGCTCTGCTATAGCTACCTCCATCAGCCTAAGTTGCTAGAACACTACTAATCTACTAATAAGGGATAACTGGACCTGGCACAAGGTGTAAGTACCACAAGGTACCCACTATAAGCCAGGCCAGCCTCCTAAATGTATCTTGTGTTATGTCAAGTATATCATCATCTGAGCTTTCGGCCCACTCTGTATAAAAATATTAAAATGAAATTAATTAATTGATATCCACCCTGAAGCAGATCTAGGGATGTCCAAGGCATGCTGAAAGTCCTCGGATCCATCCTAAGTCTGGGATCAGGCAATGGTCAAACACACTTTCTTCACGCCCGGAGCCCATGAATGCGATTAAAGCCTTCATGTGTGACTTTGTGTACAGGCAGGATGACATGGTGTAAGAACGAGCCTTCGATAGGCATCTTAGGTTTTTGTCTGTGTACCGGAGTGTTCTCGCCATGTCCCTACTCTGCACCTAAATCACACCAGAGTACTGTACAAGAACAGCCTATTGCTCACGCTTGAGTTGTCCTATATTGACAGAGCCTGCTTCTATCTTTGTGGACAAAATGGTTGATTATTAGCAAAAATAATAGTAATGTGTTCCTGCTATTATTATGACTTCCCGGTCATTTCATGGATCTGATGCACAATGCACTTCGTGGTGGTAAATCAAAGGATGGAGCAGAGCAGGTCCCAGGCCCGCTGTCCCCTGTGCTGCTGCATCGCTCTTGCCTTCTCATTGCTTCTTTCAACACCTTGAGACCCTCACGGGTGATTTGCTGCGCTTTATAAATCCTTCATCAAATGAAATGCTTTATTTATTGATTCACAAATTTGCAGGGTTTGTAACCACAAATGGGCTTTTTGCAGTATTCCTAAGTCCTTTCCAATTTGTGAGAGGGCTTTTGTTTCTCTTTCTGAACTGCAAAGAGGAGGAGGGGTGCACTGGCGTAACGAAACTTGCGGGGGGTCTGTTAAGGGCATTGCCCCCCCTCCGGAATCACTAGGAGCTCTCATGCCATTGTATTGTGGTTAGGGGGCCCCTGAAGCTTGCCTCCTCCAAACCGCAGGGGCTGCAGGGGCATTTGTTATGGCACTGAGGGGGGTGACAAGGATGTCCCCTCTTACTTGCAATTCAGAAAGATTGGATGCAGTGGTTTGCGTCTGAATCTGAAGCCAGAAACCACTGCACAGTTCCTGATCCTTGGAGGGGGGTGTAACTGGTTCTCAAAGGCGGCCCCATGGAACAGCTTCTCCTTTGGAAGACGTGTCAGCGGGGTTGGGATGGGGAGCACGCGTGCTCCAGAGGACCGCTGCAGGCTTCCTCCATAACACTTCTGTTTTTGGAAACAACGCCTGTTCATTTAGTGGGCATGGGCTGCTTTAAAAAAAATGTTTCCTGTTCAGGAGGGCAGATCCAGCGATGGAGGGAGGTCTGATGTCCATTGCAATGCTTGAGTACAGCCAATCAGATTTGGTCTCAAATTGCAACCTGTCTAATGAATATTCATTAGACAGTTTACATTGTGACCCCCACGTGAATGGAAACTCTGTGATGTGATCTATTAGTACATAAGCCGCATTACAAATCGCATCCCCGATCGCAAGCCAGTCGGTGTGCACTTTACACATCTGTGGTTTGCGAACGTGGATCGTACCTGAGGCCCGTAGCTGGAAGACTGTCACTCAGCATTACACAACTGTCACACAACAGAGCAACGCAATTATGGAAAAGTTGCTTCTAAACTATAAACCAAACTAAGCAGTGAGGGGTTCAGTGTTACCTTAGGAAGCCATAAACCCTTGAACCTTGTGAAAAATGTACAACTGGTAATGTGTAAAGACTTCTGGCTACAAAAACAAGACACACCTTTACACCACACATAACAACTAAAGACATACATGAAACCAGCATATGTACCACTCCTCCCCCCCCCCCCATTCCCCCACACCACCACCACCACCACCTCGCCGCCACGGATCCAGCTGAAACAGAAAACAAAATCCAGCCAATACCGGGGCCTGAAGGAACGTGAAAACCGACAGCGCTGCGAAGTCCACCAATGGCAGAAAAGCGCTATACCAATCCCTGTGACATCATTTGAGCGAAACTCCGTCCTGTAAAGAGATGGAGGGTAAAGGCAAACATATCGCTATATTCAAGCTCCTATCACTAACAGGCGCAGGGCTTCGAGATGGGGGACACCAGAGACGAGTCAACAAAGTTCAAAATACAATTTTTTTAAGCTAGGGGATATAATTAAAAAGAAAGCATTTGGGTCCATGAATGTCTGACCGCCCAAGAAGAGTCTATTAAACGTGGGGATCAAGTGATGCAGGACGGGGAGTGGAGGGGCCATCAAGACCAGATCCTGCTGAGGTCGGTGTAGGTAGGGCTGGTCCGGTGTCCTGGTTCTCCCAACCAGTCGGTGCTGTGCATCAATACTCAGCCTCTGGGGGCAAATCTTCAAGGCAGGAAGCTAAGTGTAGGAGGCCAAGTGATGTTCAGTGAGGGAGGACAGGATCACTTAAATGTAGGAGCCCTTGTGCCACTTAAGTAACATGAAGCCAAGAGCCACTGCAGTGTAGGGACATACGTGTCTCTGCAGTGTAGGAGGTTAGGTGTTACTGCAGTGTAGGGACATATGTGTCACTGCATTGTAGGAGGCTAGGTGTTACTGCAGTGTAGGGACATATGTGTCACTGCATTGTAGGAGGCTAGGTGCGACTGCAATGCAGGAACATATGTCTCACTGCAATGTAGGAACATACGTGTCACTGCAGTGTAGGAACATATCGGTCACTGTAGTGTAGGAGGTTAGGTGCCACTGCAATACAGGAACATATGTGTCACTGCAATGCAGGAACATATGTCTCACTGCAATGCAGGAATATATGTGTCACTGCAGTGTAGGAACATATGTGTCACTGCAGTGTGGGAGGCTAGGTGCCACTACAATGTAGGAACATATGTGTCACTGCAGTGCATGAACATATGTGTCACTGCAGTGTAGGAAGATATGTGCCTCTGCGGTGTAGGAGGCTAGGTGCCACTGCAGTGTAGGAGGGTAGGTGCCACTGTTTGCAGGAAGATATGTGCCATTGCAGTATAGGATGCCAGCCACCTCTTCAGCGCAGTAGTCTGGGTGTCATTGTGTTGTAAGAAGTGCTACTCTACCACAGAGGCTACACTCCACTTTACACACTGCAGATCCCAGCATGCCTCACACACATAAGTGCTGCAGAGGAAAGCTTGTTGTGGTGCACTAGAGAGAGCCACCCTTCCAAAGTCAATGGCGCCCTCAAACCTATCCTTCAGGAAGGAAGTGCAGGCGATCCAGCATCCCTCATTCATAAAGTGCACATCTGCACTATGAGATGTCCCTGCACCAGCCATGATCTCCATCTTGTCCTATGACGTGGTCCAGGGTTTGAGGAAGCCATGGCCAGGCCCCCTCTCTCTCGCACCAGATCCTTGGTTGTGTCTCACCCCGAGATGAGTCAAGGGCACTCCACTTGGGGAATACCACAGTGCTCCTGGGGGGGTGGTGTTTGCAGGAAGAGTTGGCCACTGGGGGTCTGAAGGAGCTTTCTTTACCCTCTTGAAGTATTTTGCTCTCTTTCGAAGAGCAGATTTTGGCCCTCATTCCGACCCTGGCGGTTTCAAACCGCCAGGGTGGAGGGCAGAAGAAGCACCGCCAACAGGCTAGCGGTGCTTCTCGGGCCATTCTGACCGCGGCGGTAAAGCGCCGCCATGGGGATTCCGACCCCCTTCCCGCCAGCCTCTTCCTGGCGGTTTACACCGCCAGGAAGAGGCTGGCGGGAACGGGTGTCGTGGGGCCCCTGGGGGCCCCTGCACTGCCCATGCCACTGGCATGGGCAGTGCAGGGGCCCCCTAACAGGGCCCCACAAAGATTTTCACTGTCTGCTTAGCAGATAGTGAAAATCGCGACGGGTGCCACTGCACCCGTTGCACCCCTGCAAATCGGAGCCGGCTTCCTCTTTGCAGGGTGTTTCCCGCTGGGCCGGTGGGCGATCTTTTGGAGATCGCCCGCCGGCCCAGCGGGAAAGTTGAAATGACCCCCGCGGTCATTTGACCGCGGTGCGGTCTTTGGGCGGTTTCCTCCCGGCGTGCGGCGCCCGCCGCCCGCCGGGGTCGGAATGACCCCCTTTGTCTCTAAAAGGCAAAGAACTCTGGGTGTCATTGCTCTGTCTTTGTGCAGTTCTCAGTCTGGTTGATTGGCTTCAGGAATTAGTGCAGCGCACCCTTGTGACTGCAGTAACCCTGTCACTCACTGGGGTGGAACAGAAATCTCACAAAAAGCGTTAGAGTTATAAAATATAATGTACTTTTTACATAAGGTGGCCATAAGGTACCTACCCCTATTGATTATTGTTACATCACTCCAACTTTTTAAGAGGATACCAGAGGTTTGCACAACAAAGGACATGCCATAAGTTAGGATGGAGGCAGGGAAGGGGCAGGGTGGGGACCGCAGTAGTCGCAGAGGACCATCCATGTCCCACCCTGATACAGCACCCACCTCTCAGCATCATATGTACTCACAAGTGTCTACAAACTACATCAGGTATGCAAGGCTTCTGGTCGCTGGGAATATGGTGGCCAGGTGCACATGTATTCCAGGCGTGACAGGAGGTGGCAGTGCATGGGGGTGATTTAGGATTTTTTAGAACTTTATTAAAGGTAAGGAGTGGAGTTAACTGGCAGGAAGTAGAGATCGTACCAAGCATGTCAGTGCGGTGAAGGAACAGGACACCACAGTGATGGGGCCTGAGCTAAGCATGTTAGGAGAACGTCACACAAAACATATCCAGGAAATTGACAAAAATGATCTGCCAGTTCTCAGAGTTCGGACAGATCACCACCACTTAAGCACGTGGTGCTCAGTAGTGCTCGTATGACACATAGTGGGCTTATTTATAATTTCCAGTACTGTGAAAGGCTCTGCAGTGCTGTACAAGCGACGTTATGAACAGCCTTACAAACTTATACGCAACAATCATTTTGTTAATGGGTGCTTCATGTCAATCGCCTGAAACCCTACTATGACAGGGCTGATCTCACCCTGCTCATGGCAACTGATGAGGGACAGGAAGAAGACAGTGATCCTCTACCTGATCTCTTCTCTTCCACAGAACAAGATGCTCTAGTGGAAGGTGTAGTTTTGGCTGATTGTCTTACTGCTGAGCAGAAAGACCATTGCATAAATCTCCTGGGTCAGTTTTCTGAACTCTTCTCTACTGTGCCAGGTACCACTTCTTGGTGTGAGCACACTATAGATACTGGAGACAGTTTACCTGTCAAAAGTAAGATATATAGGCAGCCTGACCATGTCAGGGACTGCATAAAGCAAGAGGTGCAGAAAATGCTAGAACTGGGAGTGGTTGAGCACTCTGAAAGTCCATGGGCTTCTCCTGTAGTACTTGTACCAAAACCCCATTCCAAAGATGGAAAGAAGGAAATGCGGTTTTGTGTAGACTACAGAGGTCTCAACCAGGTAACCAAAACTGATGCTCACCCTATACCCAGGGCAGATGAGCTCATAGATACACTGGCATCTGCCAAGTATCTAAACACTTTTGATTTGACTGCAGGGTATTGGCAGATCAAATTATCAGAAGATGCTAAACCTAAAACTGCATTTTCAACCATTGGAGGACATTACCAGTTCACTGTAATGCCTTTTGGATTGAAAAATGCACCTGACACTTTTCAGAGGTTGGTGAACACAGTCCTGCAAGGGCTGGAAGCTTTCAGTGCAGCATATTTGGACGATATAGCTGTCTTTAGCTCCAGCTCGGATGATCACCTGGTCCACCTATGGAAAGTTTTGGAGGCCCTGCAAAAGGCAGGCCTCACTATCAAGGCTTCAAAGTGCCAGATAGGGCAGGGGAAGGTGGTTTATCTGGGACACCTTGTTGACGGGGAACAGATTGCACCACTTCAGTGGAAAATCCAAACAATTATTGATTGGGTTCCCCCTACTACTCAGACTCAGGTGAGAGCCTTCCTAGGCCTCACTGGGTATTACAGGAGGTTCATTAAGAACTATGGCTCCATTGCAGCCCCTCTTAATGACCTCACATCCAAGAAAATGCCTCAAAAGGTATTATGGACAGCAAACTGTCAGAAAGCTTTTGAGGAGCTGAAGCAGGCCATGTGCTCTGCACCTGTCCTGAAAAGCCCTTGTTACTCTAAAAAATTCTATGTCCAGACTGATGCATTTGAATTAGGAGTAGGGGCAGTCCTATCAAAACTTAATTCTGAGGGCCAGGATCAACCTGTTGCTTTTATTAGTAGGAGGTTGACCCCTAGAGAAAAGCGTTGGTCTGCCATAGAGAGGGAGGCCTTTGCTGTGGTCTGGGCTCTGAAGAAGTTGAGGTCATACCTGTTTGGCACTCACTTCATTGTTCAGACAGACCACAAACCTCTACTTTGGCTAAAACAAATGAAAGGTGAAAATCCTAAATTGTTGAGGTCGTCCATATCCCTACAGGGAATGGACTATACAGTGGAACATAGACCTGGGAGTAGCCACTCCAATGCAGATGGACTCTCCAGATATTTCCACTTAGACAATTAAGACTCATCAGGTCATGGCTAGTCTTATTGTCCTTCGTTTGGGGGGGGGTTGTGTAGGAAAGTACCATCTTGCCTGGCATGTTACCCCCAATTTTCACTGTATATATGTTGTTTTAGTTGTATGTGTCACTGGGACCCTGTCACCCAGGGCCCCAGTGCTCATAAGTGTGCCTGAATGTGTTACCTATGTAGTGACTAACTGTCTCACTGAGGCTCTGCTAATCAGAACCTCAGTGGTTATGCTCTCTCATTTCTTTCAAATTCTCACTAACAGGCTAGTGACCAATTTTACCAATTTATATTGGCTTACTGGAACACCTTTATAATTCCCTAGTATATGGTACTGAGGTACCCAGGGTATTGGGGTTCCAGGAGATCCCTATGGGCTGCAGCATTTCTTTTGCCACCCATAGGGAGCTCTGACAATTCTTACACAGGCCTGCCACTGCAGCCTGAGTGAAATAACGTCCACGTTATTTCACAGCCATTTTACACTGCACTTAAGTAACTTATAAGTCACCTATATGTCTAACCTTTACCTGGTAAAGGTTAGGTGCAAAGTTACTTAGTGTGAGGGCACCCTGGCACTAGCCAAGGTTCCCCCACATTGTTCAGGGCCAATTCCCCGGACTTTGTGAGTGCGGGGACACCATTACACGCGTGCACTACATATAGGTCACTACCTATATGTAGCTTCACAATGGTAACTCCGAATATGGCCATGTAACATGTCTATGATCATGGAATTGCCCCCTCTATGCCATCCTGGCATAGTTGGCACAATCCCATGATCCCAGTGGTCTGTAGCACAGACCCTGGTACTGCCAAACTGCCCTTCCTGGGGTTTCACTGCAGCTGCTGCTGCTGCCAACCCCTCAGACAGGGTTCTGCCCTCCTGGGGTCAAGCCAGGCTTGTCCCAGGATGGCAGAACAAAGGACTTCCTCTGAGAGAGGGTGTTACACCCTCTCCCTTTGGAAAATGGTGTGAAGGCAGGGGAGGAGTAGCCTCCCCCAGCCTCTGGAAATGCTTTCATGGGCACAGATGTGCCCAATTCTGCATAAGCCAGTCTACACCGGTTCAGGGGACCCCTTAGCCCTGCTCTGGCGCGAAACTGGACAAAGGAAAGGGGAGTGACCACTCCCCTGACCTGCACCTCCCCTGGGAGGTGTCCAGAGCTCCTCCAGTGTGCTCCAGACCTCTGCCATCTTGGAAACAGAGGTGCTGCTGGCACACTGGACTGCTCTTTCTCGACGTCCCCTCTGTCTCCTGACGCAATTTGCGACATCTTGGTCCCTCCTGGGTTACAGCAGCATCCAAAAACGCTTACCGCACGATTTGCAGCTAGCAAGGCTTGTTGGCGGTCTTTTGGCGGGAAAACACTTCTGCACGACTCTCCACGGCGTGAGGGATCCGTCCTCCAAAGGGGAAGTCTCTAGCCCTTGTCGTTCCTGCAGAAACCTAAGCTTCTTCTGTCCAGTAGAAGCTTCTTTGCACCCACAGCTTGCATTTCCTGGGCATCTGCCCATCCCCGACTTGCTTGTGACTTTTGGACTTGGTCCACTTGTTCCACAGGTACCCTCGACTGGAAATCCATCGTTGTTGCATTGCTGGTTTGTGTCTTTCCTGCAGAATTCCCCTATCACGACTTCTATGTCCTTTGGGGAACTTTAGTGCACTTTGCACTCACTTTTCAGGGTCTTGGGGTGGGCTATTTTTCTAATCCTCACTATTTTCTAATAGTCCCAGCGACCCTCTATAAGGTCACATAGGTTTGGGGTCCATTCGTGGTTCGCATTCCACTTTTGGAGTATATGGTTTGTGTTGCCCCTATCCCTATGTGTCCCCATTGCATCCTATTGTAACTATACATTGTTTGCTCTGTTTTCTAAGACTATACTGCATATTTTTGGTATTGTGTACATATATCTTGTGTATATTTCCTATCCTCTCACTGAGGGTACACTCTAAGATACTTTGGCATATTGTCATAAAAATAAAGTACCTTTATTTTTAGTATAACTGTGTATTGTGTTTTCTTATGATATTGTGCATATGACACTAAGTGGTACTGTAGTAGCTTCACACGTCTCCTAGTTCAGCCTAAGCTGCTCTGCTAAGCTACCATTATCTATCAGCCTAAGCTGCTAGACACCCTATACACTAATAAGGGATAACTGGGCCTGGTGCAAGGTGCAAGTACCCCTTGGTACTCACTACAAGCCAGTCCAGCCTCCTACAATCACCACCCCAGGGGTGGTGCCCAGAGCTCCTCCAGTGTGTCCCAGACCTCTCCCATCTTGAATGCAGAGGTGTGAGGGCACAATGGAGACCTCTGAGTTTCCAGTGCCAGCAGATGGCCAATCCTCCTCTGAGGGCTATTTAGGGACTCTCCTGTGGGTTTCTCTTCAGATAACGAATGCAAGAGCTCACCAGAGTTCCTCTGCATCTCTTGCTTCAACTTCTGCCAAGGATCGACCGCTGACTGCTCCAGGACGTCTGCAAAATCGCAACAAAGTAGCAAGACAACTACCAGCAACATTGTAGCACCTAATCCTGCTGGCTTTCTTGACTGTTTCCTGGTGGTGCATGCACTGAGGGCTGTCTGCCTTCACCCTGCACTGGAAGCCAAGAAGAAATCTCCCGTGAGTCGACGGAATCTTCCCCCTGCTAACGCAGGCACCAAACTTCTGCATCACCAGTCCTCTGGGTCCCCTCTCATCTTGACAAGCATGGTCCCTGGAACACAGGAGCTGGATCCAAGTGGCCCGACAGTCCAGTGGTCCTTCTGTCCAAATTTGGTGGAGGTAAGTCCTTGCCTCCCCACGCCAGACAGTAATCCCTTGTACTGCGTGATCTGCCGCTGCTAGGGCTTCTGTGCACTTTTGCAAGGATTCCTTCGTGCACAGCACAGCCCAGGTCCCCAGCACTCCATCCTGCATTGCTCAACTCGCTGAGTTGACCACTGGCTTTGTGGGACCCTCTTTTGTTGTGTTGAGACGACTGCTGTGTTCAGATTTCTTGAATGTCTGTTCAAGTGCTTCTGTGGGTGCTGCCTTCTTCTGCATGGGCTCTCTCTGTTGCTGAGTGCCCCCTCTGTCTCCTCCTCCAAGGGGCGACCTCCTGGTCCTTCCTGGGCCCGGGCAGCACCCACTATCTTCAACCGCTACTCTTGCATATAGCAAGGTTTATTTGCGGTCTTTCTGAGTGGAAACAACTCTGCATCCTCCAGCATGCCGTGGGACATCTTCTGACCAAAGGAGAAGTTCCTGGCACCTTCCGTTGTTGCAGAATCTTCGGCTTCTTCCACGCAGAGGCAGCCCTTTTGTAACTTCATCCGGGGTTTAGTGGGCTACTGCCCCCCTCAGGTCCAGGAATCTGTCTTCAGTGCTTTGCAGTCAGTTGTTGCCTTTGCAGAATCCCCTATCTCGAGTTTACTGTCTTTCTGGGGTAGTAGGGTAACTTTACTCCTACTTTTCAGGGTCTTGGGGTGGGGTATCTTGGACACCATTAGTGTTTTCTTACACTCCCAGTGACCCTATACACACTACACTAGGCCTGGGGTCCATTCATGGTTCGCATTCCACTTTTTGGACGATATGGTTTCTGTTGCCCCTAGGCCTATTGTGTCCTATTGCATCCTATTGTATTCTACAGTATTTGCACTACTTTTCTAACTGTTTACTTACCTGATTTTGGTTTGCGTGTATATTTTGTGTATTTTACTTACCTCCTAAGGGAGTATATCCTCTGAGATACTTTTGGCAAATTGTCACTAAAATAAAGTACCTTTAGTTTTAGTAACTCTGAGTATTGTGTTTCTTATGATATAGTGCTATATGATATAAGTGGTATAGTAGGAGCTTTGCATGTCTCCAAGTTCAGCCTAAGCTGCTCTGCTGTAGCTACCTCTATCAGCCTAAGTTGCTAGAACACTACTAATCTACTAATAAGGGATAACTGGACCTGGCACAAGGTGTAAGTACCACAAGGTACCCACTATAAGCCAGGCCAGCCTCCTAAATGTATCTTGTGTTATGTCAAGTATATCATCATCTGAGCTTTCGGCCCACTCTGTATAAAAATATTAAAATGAAATTAATTAATTGATATCCACCCTGAAGCAGATCTAGGGATGTCCAAGGCATGCTGAAAGTCCTCGGATCCATCCTAAGTCTGGGATCAGGCAATGGTCCAACACACTTTCTTCACGCCCGGAGCCCATGAATGCGATTAAAGCCTTCATGTGTGACTTTGTGTACAGGCAGGATGACATGGTGTAAGAACGAGCCTTCGATAGGCATCTTAGGTTTTTGTCTGTGTACCGGAGTGTTCTCGCCATGTCCCTACTCTGCACCTAAATCACACCAGAGTACTGTACAAGAACAGCCTATTGCTCACGCTTGAGTTGTCCTATATTGACAGAGCCTGCTTCTATCTTTGTGGACAAAATGGTTGATTATTAGCAAAAATAATAGTAATGTGTTCCTGCTATTATTATGACTTCCCGGTCATTTCATGGATCTGATGCACAATGCACTTCGTGGTGGTAAATCAAAGGATGGAGCAGAGCAGGTCCCAGGCCCGCTGTCCCCTGTGCTGCTGCATCGCTCTTGCCTTCTCATTGCTTCTTTCAACACCTTGAGACCCTCACGGGTGATTTGCTGCGCTTTATAAATCCTTCAGCGAATGAAATGCTTTATTTATTGATTCACAAATTTGCAGGGTTTGTAACCACAAATGGGCTTTTTGCAGTATTCCTAAGTCCTTTCCAATTTGTGAGAGGGCTTTTGTTTCTCTTTCTGAACTGCAAAGAGGAGGAGGGGTGCACTGGCGTAACGAAACTTGCGGGGGGTCTGTTAAGGGCATTGCCCCCCCTCCGGAATCACTAGGAGCTCTCATGCCATTGTATTGTGGTTAGGGGGCCCCTGAAGCTTGCCTCCTCCAAACCGCAGGGGCTGCAGGGGCATTTGTTATGGCACTGAGGGGGGTGACAAGGATGTCCCCTCTTACTTGCAATTCAGAAAGATTGGATGCAGTGGTTTGCGTCTGAATCTGAAGCCAGAAACCACTGCACAGTTCCTGATCCTTGGAGGGGGGTGTAACTGGTTCTCAAAGGCGGCCCCATGGAACAGCTTCTCCTTTGGAAGACGTGTCAGCGGGGTTGGGATGGGGAGCACGCGTGCTCCAGAGGACCGCTGCAGGCTTCCTCCATAACACTTCTGTTTTTGGAAACAACGCCTGTTCATTTAGTGGGCATGGGCTGCTTTAAAAAAAATGTTTCCTGTTCAGGAGGGCAGATCCAGCGATGGAGGGAGGTCTGATGTCCATTGCAATGCTTGAGTACAGCCAATCAGATTTGGTCTCAAATTGCAACCTGTCTAATGAATATTCATTAGACAGTTTACATTGTGACCCCCACGTGAATGGAAACTCTGTGATGTGATCTATTAGTACATAAGCCGCATTACAAATCGCATCCCCGATCGCAAGCCAGTCGGTGTGCACTTTACACATCTGTGGTTTGCGAACGTGGATCGTACCTGAGGCCCGTAGCTGGAAGACTGTCACTCAGCATTACACAACTGTCACACAACAGAGCAACGCAATTATGGAAAAGTTGCTTCTAAACTATAAACCAAACTAAGCAGTGAGGGGTTCAGTGTTACCTTAGGAAGCCATAAACCCTTGAACCTTGTGAAAAATGTACAACTGGTAATGTGTAAAGACTTCTGGCTACAAAAACAAGACACACCTTTACACCACACATAACAACTAAAGACATACATGAAACCAGCATATGTACCACTCCTCCCCCCCCCCCCCATTCCCCCACACCACCACCACCACCACCTCGCCGCCACGGATCCAGCTGAAACAGAAAACAAAATCCAGCCAATACCGGGGCCTGAAGGAACGTGAAAACCGACAGCGCTGCGAAGTCCACCAATGGCAGAAAAGCGCTATACCAATCCCTGTGACATCATTTGAGCGAAACTCCGTCCTGTAAAGAGATGGAGGGTAAAGGCAAACATATCGCTATATTCAAGCTCCTATCACTAACAGGCGCAGGGCTTCGAGATGGGGGACACCAGAGACGAGTCAACAAAGTTCAAAATACAATTTTTTTAAGCTAGGGGATATAATTAAAAAGAAAGCATTTGGGTCCATGAATGTCTGACCGCCCAAGAAGAGTCTATTAAACGTGGAGATCAAGTGATGCAGGACGGGGAGTGGAGGGGCCATCAAGACCAGATCCTGCTGAGGTCGGTGTAGGTAGGGCTGGTCCGGTGTCCTGGTTCTCCCAACCAGTCGGTGCTGTGCATCAATACTCAGCCTCTGGGGGCAAATCTTCAAGGCAGGAAGCTAAGTGTAGGAGGCCAAGTGATGTTCAGTGAGGGAGGACAGGATCACTTAAATGTAGGAGCCCTTGTGCCACTTAAGTAACATGAAGCCAAGAGCCACTGCAGTGTAGGGACATACGTGTCTCTGCAGTGTAGGAGGTTAGGTGTTACTGCAGTGTAGGGACATATGTGTCACTGCATTGTAGGAGGCTAGGTGTTACTGCAGTGTAGGGACATATGTGTCACTGCATTGTAGGAGGCTAGGTGCGACTGCAATGCAGGAACATATGTCTCACTGCAATGTAGGAACATACGTGTCACTGCAGTGTAGGAACATATCGGTCACTGTAGTGTAGGAGGTTAGGTGCCACTGCAATACAGGAACATATGTGTCACTGCAATGCAGGAACATATGTCTCACTGCAATGCAGGAATATATGTGTCACTGCAGTGTAGGAACATATGTGTCACTGCAGTGTGGGAGGCTAGGTGCCACTACAATGTAGGAACATATGTGTCACTGCAGTGCATGAACATATGTGTCACTGCAGTGTAGGAAGATATGTGCCTCTGCGGTGTAGGAGGCTAGGTGCCACTGCAGTGTAGGAGGGTAGGTGCCACTGTTTGCAGGAAGATATGTGCCATTGCAGTATAGGATGCCAGCCACCTCTTCAGCGCAGTAGTCTGGGTGTCATTGTGTTGTAAGAAGTGCTACTCTACCACAGAGGCTACACTCCACTTTACACACTGCAGATCCCAGCATGCCTCACACACATAAGTGCTGCAGAGGAAAGCTTGTTGTGGTGCACTAGAGAGAGCCACCCTTCCAAAGTCAATGGCGCCCTCAAACCTATCCTTCAGGAAGGAAGTGCAGGCGATCCAGCATCCCTCATTCATAAAGTGCACATCTGCACTATGAGATGTCCCTGCACCAGCCATGATCTCCATCTTGTCCTATGACGTGGTCCAGGGTTTGAGGAAGCCATGGCCAGGCCCCCTCTCTCTCGCACCAGATCCTTGGTTGTGTCTCACCCCGAGATGAGTCAAGGGCACTCCACTTGGGGAATACCACAGTGCTCCTGGGGGGGTGGTGTTTGCAGGAAGAGTTGGCCACTGGGGGTCTGAAGGAGCTTTCTTTACCCTCTTGAAGTATTTTGCTCTCTTTCCAAGAGCAGATTTTGGCCCTCATTCCGACCCTGGCGGTTTCAAACCGCCAGGGTGGAGGGCAGAAGAAGCACCGCCAACAGGCTAGCGGTGCTTCTCGGGCCATTCTGACCGCGGCGGTAAAGCGCCGCCATGGGGATTCCGACCCCCTTCCCGCCAGCCTCTTCCTGGCGGTTTACACCGTCAGGAAGAGGCTGGCGGGAACGGGTGTCGTGGGGCCTCTGGGGGCCCCTGCACTGCCCATGCCACTGGCATGGGCAGTGCAGGGGCCCCCTAACAGGGCCCCACAAAGATTTTCACTGTCTGCTTAGCAGATAGTGAAAATCGCGACGGGTGCCACTGCACCCGTCGCACCCCTGCAAATCGGAGCCGGCTTCCTCTTTGCAGGGGGTTTCCCGCTGGGCCGGTGGGCGATCTTTTGGAGATCGCCCGCCGGCCCAGCGGGAAAGTTGAAATGACCCCTGCGGTCATTTGACCGCGGTGCGGTCTTTGGGCGGTTTCCTCCCGGCGTGCGGCGCCCGCCCGCCGGGGTCGGAATGACCCCCTTTGTCTCTAAAAGGCAAAGAACTCTGGGTGTCATTGCTCTGTCTTTGTGCAGTTCTCAGTCTGGTTGATTGGCTTCAGGAATTAGTGCAGCGCACCCTTGTGACTGCAGTAACCCTGTCACTCACTGGGGTGGAACAGAAATCTCACAAAAAGCGTTAGAGTTATAAAATATAATGTACTTTTTACATAAGGTGGCCATAAGGTACCTACCCCTATTGATTATTGTTACATCACTCCAACTTTTTAAGAGGATACCAGAGGTTTGCACAACAAAGGACATGCCATAAGTTAGGATGGAGGCAGGGAAGGGGCAGGGTGGGGACCGCAGTAGTCGCAGAGGACCATCCATGTCCCACCCTGATACAGCACCCACCTCTCAGCATCATATGTACTCACAAGTGTCTACAAACTACATCAGGTATGCAAGGCTTCTGGTCGCTGGGAATATGGTGGCCAGGTGCACATGTATTCCAGGCGTGACAGGAGGTGGCAGTGCATGGGGGGTGATTTAGGATTTTTTAGAACTTTATTAAAGGTAAGGAGTGGAGTTAACTGGCAGGAAGTAGAGATCGTACCAAGCATGTCAGTGCGGTGAAGGAACAGGACACCACAGTGATGGGGCCTGAGCTAAGCATGTTAGGAGAACGTCACACAAAACATATCCAGGAAATTGACAAAAATGATCTGCCAGTTCTCAGAGTTCGGACAGATCACCACCACTTAAGCACGTGGTGCTCAGTAGTGCTCGTATGACACATAGTGGGCTTATTTATAATTTCCAGTACTGTGAAAGGCTCTGCAGTGCTGTACAAGCGACGTTATGAACAGCCTTACAAACTTAAACGCAACAATCATTTTGTTAATAAGTGAGTTGAATATTTGGGAATGATAGATTGATAGGCTGGGTTAATACCACAGTTCACAGATGTGCCTGGTCACTCACACAAATTCATATATCACAAATCTGTCATACAGTGCAATACAATACATTATTAACAGCACCAGTCAAAGATGGCCGCCGGCTTGACACAGTAATGGGATAAGCCTAGGCTGTCAAGATGGCTAATTTGACCATCAACACTCTCGAGGGAGAACGAGTGGCAATGAAGAGGTTGATGAGAAATGGGCCGTTTTGTGGAAAGTAGCAACAAGGTGATTACCACTGTTTAATGTCTATTTTGATCATGCTTTGGGAGGTACAAGCTTCAAACGTAGCCCTCAAGGTTTGTTAAAAGTTGTCGAATTTCACACTTCACACAGTTTTCCAATGTCACTCCACTCCTTTTACAGAAGAACATTTCAGCAAAAGAGAAAAAAAGGTTTGAGAGAGAATTTTCTTGCAAAGATTGTCTCACAAGAGAAATTTCTTACAAAAAACGTTTGTTTGCCTTTTATAATTCAAGAAGATTGCGTAGTTTAAAAAAAATTCTCATGAATATTTAACAAACTGTATTACAAATAACAGATTATGACATGCAGCCACACAAACAAATAATTGTATTTGATGAGGTGGTTATTATAAAACAGAAATGAAATATAAATACAGATATATTAGCAACATGATTAAGATTAGAAATAAAAATATTTCTAAAAATTGGAAACAGAATAGCATACCTTAAGTGAATGCAGATAAACAATGAGACACTTTGGGACGTCTGACAAATTACTTACACAATGTTAGGTGTGTACATCGAGTGTATTGAAAGGCGGGAGCTTGTGTATTTCTTGAGCGACAAGTTATCAACATGCAAGGAGAAGTGGACGTGACATCATGCATCCTATGAACACCTTGTCCTACCCTTAGCCCCTCAATGGCTTCTATTGGCGGATCTGGAGCTACAAGGGGCCAATGAGGGGAAACTACAGAAAGTGAACTGGGCTCTCAGGACCAGGCTTACACTTTAGGTCTGGCCCACAGACAGATTTAGCTGGCTGTTGTTGAAAGTCCTATTGTAGACAATACCAATACTTACGCCCCAATTACCAGTAAAGAGTAAATATATGCGGAATCTTTGGGTGACTGGAATTTCCCTTTTGCACTCGGGTCTCCACACGTTTCCTCATATTGTGAGTTAGACCCCACGGAATGGTGAATAACTGTGCAGAACCAGGCTTACCAGGCACAAAGCTACAGAGAACTCCAATTCAGTGTGGTTTAAGGCTCCCCATTTACCAGCTGCTTGAGCAGGCAGGAAGTGGAGGCGGGGCTTCTTATGGAAAGTGGGGTAGTAGGGGAAGGAAGATTGGTTCTGGCATTCAGTGCGCCCCGTGGGGGACCCCTCCTGGGTCATAGCTGTTTTACTATCCTGTGATTGACTTGTATCCTCATACTGCCTACATTCAGGGAAGTACTTTTTGAGCACACAATGGTTGCATTTGCTGCCATGTGCTGCTTGCCCCCCACCTCTGACACCCGTGCTCCCCGTTAACATCCCCAAAGTTCATCCATCGCCTTCTCTCTGCATCCCACTCACCTTTTCATGTCATTGTTTTGTAATTTAATCCTTCCCCACCTTAACCGTTACTCTCGCCTCTTTATTCATGTACATTATCCCTTTTTTTTGCCAATCCTGACCAGCATCAGCAAAAAGCATTGGCAAAACCAATAGGCCTGCATTGGTATGGCTAAATAGAGAGGCTATTTCTGCCCTTGAGGTCAAGGACAGCAAGAGTAATTCCAGGGTGACCAAAGAGCACGCCAGCTTGCATCTGCTACTCTTGTCTACTCCTCCTTGAGGTCCATTCTGCATCAGGCATCAAGTCATTTACTTTTTAAAAGAAGTGACAAATACTGTCCCAGAACACCAGAAGAGAATAATGAGAGAGTGTTCTTGATGGGAGTCCAGCCCGTATTTACACACAGCCCTCCACGCACATATATTACATTTATGATATACCTATATTCATTTTTACACATCTAAAGCAGGAGGGCCTTGTTAGTATTCAATAGGATACCATATAAAATGGTATTAAACGTGAATGTGTGCGAAGGAGTGTATGAAGGCAGTCTCTCGCACTGTGTGCATCTCTTGCCCAGCAGAATAGACTGCACTTTAAGACCCCAGCCTTGCTCTCAAGCACACCTTCACACCAACCTGGGGTTTTTCATTTATCATATGTAGGTAGAACCTCGGTTGCGGGTTCAGATTCCCACCATTTGTCCAACAACCAGAATCGAGGACTGTGGGCCCAATCTCGCGAGGGAGGACTAGGTCGAGATGCGGGGCAGGGGCGCACAAAGTCACTATATGGTCATGTGGTCTCCGATGGCAGCAGAGCAGGGTGTCCTTTGGGCATGGCCTCTTGAGTCATGCTTTATAACCAAGAGCACCCTAAAATTACTCCACTTTGGGGGGTGCTAAGGCACATGGGCAACGCCAGGTGCTGGTGGCACTCCCACTACCCTATGAATCTGCCTAGATATAGTCGGGGAACAGGATGAGGAGTGTGGAGAAGATAGTAAGGTGTACTCCAGTCACTGCTTAATTTGTAGATTAAATAGTGCCAGTGCCCAAAGCTATGCTCTGAAACATGCGACTGGTGCATTTAAATGGGCGATCACGGATTTCCAAGGCTGTGTCTTTCTAAATCCACCTTGTTTACCTGTAATTGGCTAACAGACAACCCTTTGGCCTTTATCTCACTTCTGCAGGTTCCTGGTTTCTCCCTTTGTGATGCTTTTTATGTCTTTCTCTTCCTCTGTCTTTCTGCTTTGTTATTTTTCCATTTCTTGCTCTCAGTAAACATCTAATGCAGGTAAATAAGTGTTGGTGGCCACCACCGGCAACCACCGCTCAAATTAAGCACTGACTCTAGTGCAGTGGACTTCAAACTTTTTAACGCTGTGCCCTCCCCAGTGGGAAAAAAAAAACATTGGGCCGCTTCTGAATTTTTCACAATTATTCTATTAAATTGGCACTCTTTAAATATGTCTAGACTAATATAAACATTGCAGTTAAGTTCTGTTACTGTTTTTAAAATGCAATCAAATAAATGATGCCAAACATTCTAATCTGTCCGGACAGGCCTTACTAATGTCTAAAAGTATCCACAGTGTGATTAATAGAAGTGGGGGTTTTGAAGAGTACTTGGAGTCCCTTCCCTTTCGCACACACTCCCAGCTTGGATCTACATGAGAAAACATGTTAGTGATGGCCCATTACAGAGTGAGTTGCAGCTGCTAACAAAGCCCTGTAATCAGCATAATGCTTCTTTTAGCCAGAGCCTGGCTCCCCTCTTGGAATCATTTGAGGGGGGCCACGTCCCCTAGTTTGAGGACTCCTGCTCTAGGGTGTTTGTTTCCAGGCGCAGAGATCTGCATGTACCATGTGAGTCACAGGCCCCTGTCCCAGACGGGCGATTCAGTAACATATGAAACAAGCATTTTCAATGCAACGGATCTCGCATTTGTTCGACTTAGAGCTATGAGCGTTGTAAAGCAAAAAAAACACGCAGCGCGATCGCGCTATGTAAAATGCAGCGCGATTGCGCCGCGTGGAAAATAAACAGATAATTTAGTCCGGACCCCAGGCTGAAAACATCGAGCCTCGTATGTTTTTAGTACTTTACCGGTGCTATGTAGGCGGGCTAAACACCGGAAAAGGCATGACGTATGCATGCCTTTCACAAATGAAATCAAGCAGATTTTAAAAGGCAAGCCCACGAACCAATGTAAGTGACTGACGTGGCATGGGCGTGGTTTAAAGCCCAAAGAGAAATAACAGAATGGACGTAGCGCTTTGCGCTCGCCCATAAAAATGCATTAGGGATTATAACTGGGGCTCCCGGTTTTACTGTACTTATTTCCGGACATTTCTGTCTGCATTTATTCCTCCTTATTTTTTGCTCATTCCATATCCCATTGAGCCAGGCATAAAAACAGCTTTAATTTAGAATGTGTGGTAACCTGCAGATGTGCTGCTGCTTTCTCAACCCCAGCAGAATGCAGATTATGACATTGAACGTCCAGGGGAAAGGACTCAGAAGGCAGAGAGCTGGAAAGCTAAGCTATTTCTCCATTTTCAGGTCACGTGTAGTGCCTGGTTACAAAAGATCCTTTCTGCATCATACTATAATGTTTGCAGGGGGCTTCAATCCCGCCCATTGTTTACTACTGGCTGACTTTGGATCACTCTTCTTTGATCGCTTCTTGCTCAACGGCTTGCCTTCCTCTTACTGTGTCTGTCCCTCCCCTGGAGCATAGCCTTTTTACCATCCTTCTACCTGGATGTCTTGTGTTCATCCACTGTTCGCATTTAGGGAACTAGATTTTCCTCCATGAGAGGGCATGTTTTTCTAGCTCTCTCCCGTAAGTGCTGCTTACCTCAAACACCTTCCTCGGTGGCTCTCAGGTTCTTCCTCATCTCTCCTGGCTTGTCTGTAAAATCACAGAACAGGTACCCTTTAAGACTTTAAAGGTTCTTTTTGTTTTATCTTCTGCAATTCACCTATTGCATGCAAATAGAGGCCTTGAAACACAAAGGTATTTTTTTGGTGCTGGGGGACGAAGGGGGCTTGATGTTACATTCAATTGTAGTTTGATGCAGAAGGTGTACTTAGCATGATTGAACATGAGATGTGTCTTCTCCTGGAGATACTTGAATATGGCCCTTTTGCTACTGCACAGGACCAAATGGCGTTTGCATTTGTTTAATTTCTGAGTCCCATGGAAAATTAATTAGGCTTGAAACGTATTTTCCTTCAAATTCTGACACTTCCATATTTATTTTAATTCTATTCAGAATGGCCTGAGTGAAACCTATTTCAAAACTAAACCATGATAATTAAAAAGATTGAAAATATTGAATTAAATGTGCAGTTCTGAGATACTTTAAGATATGTGTTTGCTTTTCCACCAGTATTTTAAAAGTTTTTAGCTTTTACTTTTTGTTAAAAACACAATGCTTTACAAATACGCATTGGCAAAAGCAATATGCTGGCACTCTCATTCTAAAGACAAGACCTATTGGCTTTGCTAGTGCTTGATTTACTTAAACAACAGCTGTAATTTTACAACATGGTGATCTGCCTTTCACAATCTGCACTGGCAACAGGCAGGATGATGTAACATCTCAACTGTAATAGGTTATTATAGGAAAGTAGTGATGTCACTGTCTTATTGCTTATAATATGGATGTCATGAGGAAAATATAAAGCTCTCATGCTTTGGAAATTGCCATCTTTCATATATTTTACTGTTTTCCTAATTAAAGGAATATTGACTAGTTTCATGCACTGTAGGTTACTAATGAGATTTTTAGAGAAACATGGAATGTCTTCAGTGAAGACATGCATTATGAACAGAGCTACTCGAACTATGCAGCAGGAGGGGTTTCAAATTATGTGGCAGGGTTGACTAAATTATGCAGCAAGAAACATCAAATTATGAGACACTGTGCGACACACTTTGTAATAGTATTTTTTCATCAAATTTTAAACATTATAACACTCTCTGGGCATTGGTTGCTCCTCATTGGTATCAGTTTAACACCTAAATGTAGCAATAAGCAACAGAAAGGTGACTTGTCCATCTTTCAAAAGTGCCTTTCTGTTCGCTGCAACACAAGTTGCTGCATTTTTAATAACATTTGAACCATTTGAGCAAGAAACATTTTTTGGTTGAAATCTGCAGATGATGCGGCAGATGATGGATTATGTGGCAAATGCGGCAAAACTGTAATTATGCACAAATCGCCGCACTATCACATATTTCCAGTGGCCCTAATTATGAATAACATGATAAAGTAATACAGACATCTTCATTATTAGGAACCAGTTATGTGGTAAAGCTGTAAAACATCCTTTTAGCTCAGGAGCCGCCACCTGAAGCCCCAGCCCTCACTACCTGCAACTGCGACGCATTCTGAGACCTACCATTCTCAAAAGATCCATGCCCCTCTCAGCCAGAATAACAAAGTCACCAAAAGTGCACATTCAGCTGTGAGACTACAGGGCTCCTGTACACACATGTATAGTGCTGATGAGCCATGAATAATAGTCGGGTCGGTTTCAGCATCCATCACCAGACACTGGCTCTATTTGTATTTGGAGGGAGAGTCTCAGGTCTGAGCTAGTAGGTCTTATTTCAAGTCATTGACTCTTTCTACAAATTCTCTCATCCTTCTGTTCCCAAACACTGGGTAGGTGATGTCTGTGATGGTATTGTCCTTCTAGTCTAGGAATATCAATTGAAATATTCCAGTGTTTTGAAGACTCTCAGAACCTGGGGCCACATGCTCAAAGCCCTTTTGTGATCCCAAAACATGCAATTTGCAGAATTACAAGGTTTGCAACTGCAAAATAGTTTTTATGGTGTACAAAAGCTCTTTTACGAGTCAGAAAAGTCTTTCTTCCTCTGAATTACTAATAGAAGGGGCATAAATGGTTTACCCCCTCACCCCCAACTGTGATTCACAAAGTGGTGAACTCTCTTGTTAGTTGAACCAACTGAGAATTCATGTGTAGTTCAACAATTACCAATGTCATTCCAGTCAAGGAGCTTTACCAACAGAGGCCTCCAATCACTGGTGCCATGTTTCCAAAATCACAGGACTTGTAACCAGCCCCACAGTTAGGGAGAGGTTTATGAATGCATCAAACCGTTCTATGTGGTCGGGGTATCTTTAAGAAGTCATGTTTCCCACAGTGAGATGCTTCTGGAAAGAAATCAGGCTAAAGAACTGAAGGCTGCAACTGAACACAATTGTGGGGGGAAAAGGGTAATTAAAAAACAGACCCCCAGCCTGTGGCCGCCGCCTACCCCAAATCCAACTCATCCCATACACTATGGGCCTCGTTTACACACTGGGCCACTGAAGCGTCATTGCTTTTACAAGGCCATGCAGAACCACACTGCATGGATTTTCCTGGACTTTGTAAATATGGACACCTTTCACACATAACTCTGCATGAAAGGAGCATTCCAGTGCTTTAAATGGACTGGGTCCTGCCGGTCCTCAGCATCGGCAGTTCTAAAATGCAGGTGCTGAGACGGATCGCCTTCGAGCTCTCCATTTTTGCCATTACCCTCGGGGTGAAGAAAAAAGTCTTAACTCGTCAGTAGTACCACCCTTCATGACTTTGATGTAACTTCAAGAGACTTGTAACAGTTCTTTCACATCATTCCAGAACTGAGGCAATTATACAAGGACAGGAAGAAACAGCAACATATCAGTCGGGAGGTGTTTTATGCTATGCACAGATTTTTAGCCTATGTGTTTTTAACCCACGTCCTAATTACATCAGCCACACCCCTTTGAGAAACCCCCCCAGTTTTTCATCCTACTTAAAGCCCTGGTGCATTCCATGGGTGTTGCTGTGGGTGTTTCCATGCAACAGCCATGGAACCTGACGGAATCTGACGCATTCCCAGATCTACAAGGCTGGGAATGCGTCAGATTCCTACACCACCTCAGGGGTGGCTTTAAAGTGGAGCAACAGGGAGAAATAATATTATTTCTCCGTGTTTTTTGCTCTTTCTGTGTGCATTCTGCAGCACATATAGAAAGAGGAAAACACCATTAATGATTTTTTATGTGCAGGAAGGTGTCCCTTTCTCCACATAAACAAACTTCCCTGCAACGCAGGCACCCTTGCACCATGGCGGAAGGGTGCCTGCGTTGGTGCTGGGCAGCAGTTTGTGTGCTAGCGCTGAAGAAGGAATTTCTGTAAATATGACTCATCCCTGCACTTTCAAAATAACGCAACGCGGCACAGGACGCTGGCTTGGAGCGCCACGCTGTGTCATTTCCTTGTAAACGAGTCCCTATGTCCTTTGAGATGTGTAAGCTGTAAAGAACAGTTTCTACATCTGAAAACGTGACAATAAACACATCTCATGCACAGCCCTGACATGGTCCTGACTACACAATGCCATACGACTTACACGGCGCCGTAGACGTTTTATATGTTTAAACTAAAATATACATTAAAACTACTCTTTCTGCTCCGTAGTTCAGACATTTACACTGACACGGAGCTAACGCAATTGAAATGAAACCATTACGAAGTGTAAAAAGTGTGTTGTTTCTGGGTTGGGAAAACTAGGCCTCAGTTAGGCCTCAACGCCATCTTGTTCAAAATGGATGCTGTATCATAATGTTCATTCTGTTCCTATTTCTCGCTTGACCACACACGCAGCCATATGTGGATTGCTTATTTCCGAATGACACTACTCTTGAGGAGTGTGCTCGAGAAGAACCTTATGCCACGTAATCCACGGTCCTCCGGCTCGCATGCGGTGTTGCAATGATTCACAACGGTTCACTGTTGCTTATGCAGCTAGTTTGTTCTGACACCTCTAGATGAAATTAGGCAGAAGGGATGAATCAATAGGCTTGTAGCGGATTAGTGCTAGGAAATACGGGAATGTGACGCTTACATTTGTGAAAATGTGATTTGTTGCAGCAATACAAACCAATCATACCATGATGAGTGCAGTTCTTAACAATTTCTATGCAAGAGAACTGTATTTAAACCCTCAAATTTGGAGGTGAGCCACACACTTGTTGCCCTCACCTAGGATGCTGTCCAGTTTCTTACTGAATTTACTACGCATTTGAGACGTAACATTTCTCGGATTTTGGTGCATTATTATATTATTCTGCAGTAGATGGTCTTTATGGCAAACAATTTTTCTACGTAATTCAGTGATTTAATTGCTGCATTTGTGTTCACTTTTTCTGTATTGTACAAGTAAATTTGTAATAAACCTTCTTGGCTTTTCTGATTTTTATTCTCACATCCCCTTTTGAGTCAGTCATTTTTGTTGATTGTATCTTGAAATGCTGAGCTGAAACTTATCTCGAGGAACACATTGCCTCATAGACTTTGAGTTTAACACCGCCCCCATCCACCCAATGCTTGGGCGCACTTTTCTATTTCAGGATTATCTGGGGCCCTGCTCACCCACAGCACACTCCCCTGCATACTCATAACACATGCACATTCCTCAACAAAGCGGCCACATGATCTTTCAGCTTCGGTGGTCTCTTCCACAGCTCTGCCAAGTGTCACGTATCTGGGGTTAGACTAACGCATTTCGGTCAAAGCCCTCACGTTATCACATTGACACTTTTAAATCATGCATTCTGTGCTCCTGGAGCTCAACCCCTGCATGTACTTACCTGTGCGTAGGACCAGCACCATCTAGCCGAGGGGGTCTTCATAATCTGCTCGGGAACAGAGAGAGCGTTGGGACACGATACCTTCTGCCACCAATCAGAAGAGTTGTTACTGCTTCATCCAACTGGGGCGTGTTGTGTGTGAGTGTGTGGTGTCTGTGTGTGTGTATGAATGTGTGTGTGAGTGTCTGTATGCGTCTGTGAGTGTTGTGGTGTATGCCTGGTTGTATGCATGTGAGTGAATGCATGTGTGAATGTTATGGTGAGTGAGTGTCTGCATGTCAGTGTGTATGCGTGTGAGCATGTGTGAGTGAATGCGTGTATGGATGAGTGTGATTGAATGCGTGTATGGCTGTGGTGGTGCATGGGTGCATGCGTTGTGCATGTGGGTGTGTCTGTACATGATTGTGGGGAGGGGGTTTGTGGGGCGATGTGATTCTAGGGAGGGTGTGGGTTGGGGGGTGTTGTGATTCTATGGGTGGTGGGGCGCTGTGATTCTAAGGTGGGTGGGGGTGGAGGGGTTAGGTGATTGCTGGGGGTGGGGAAGCCTTCTACCGGTAACAGGGAAGGAATTCCCTGTCACCCGTAGCTCCACTGCCATGGTTTTCGTGGCGGTGGTACTGCTGTGAAAACCATGGCGGTAGGCCGGCTCATTATACTGCTGGCGGTCATGTGTGGACGGCAAGGTTGGAGATGCACATCTTCGGCCCAGCGGTTCATACCGCCATGGTGGTATTGTCGTAGTTGGAATCTTGCTCTGAGCAAGACTGCTGGTTTAAGGATGACAGTACTTATGTTTGTAGGCGACTGTGCCTATCCTACAACAAGTTGCAACTGTAGTCCCAACCCTCCAGACTCACTAACAGTACCTCACCAACAACCCAAACAGTTAAAGGTGGTTCGTGGCAGCCTTTACACATGGACTCAGAAGTATGACATCTCAGGGAGTGTCGTGGTTAATCGGAGATTACCCCTTTCTCACAGATGCATCATGTCTCAACCAAACACAGGCAATAACGAAGATGCAGTAATGTTTAAGTAGTTTTTATTTAATACAATCTGCAATCTGCGGTAAATCACATGGGCTGAAATGATTAGGATAATGAACAGTGCAAGAGATAGAATTGTAAAGACAAGAGTCATGATTATGAAGACCCCCACCATCTTGCAATAACATAGAAAGGCATAGAGTGCGTAATATGTCCTAGTACCCTATCAAAATAGGCCAAACCTTCTACCTAGAGGAGAGCTTGGTATGTTAAACCTAATCTGCCAATGCCGTGTCCATGAGAGGAGCCCCCAACCCGTGTTACCTTGGAATGAGGTCTTGTGCTCAGAGTCCGGAGGAACACGAAGTCCGGGTCAGCGTCAAGGCAACGTGCAGCGTCAATAGCAGCAATGGCACCTGGTCGGAATCCCTCTGATTATCTGTCCAAAGTGTCATGTATTTATACAGATCTATTTGGACCCCTGACGTAGGTTGTACCCGAACAACAGATAACACAGCATGCTTGGGACGCTAATTAATATAAACACTTCCCTCAAAAACGTGAAGCGGGAAAGTACTTAATGTGAACACCTACAGTTTGTTTGTCTTTGTCGCTTGATTTGACGCCTTAGCGCGGTGGTACTGATAACATAAAGCTAACAAATGGCCTAACTATAAACAAGGCAGCCATCTTAGAAGAATTTATTAAATAAATGGGCTAAGACAGAGCAAGCTCACTAGGGGACGGGGACACGAATCTGCAAGCCAAAGGCTAAGCTAACTTCTGTTATCCCGTTAAAACAAACTAGGATTCACTACACCCTCCCCATTGCCGTAACAAGTATGACGCCATTACTGGACGCCACCGAAGGTGAGGGAATCCAAAAAGCTAAAAAACTGCTCCGGACTAAAAGCGAAGCATAAAAACAAAAGTTAAAAAACATAGTTAAAATTAATAGTTTAAAAACATACAAATTAGACCTATTGTCGACCATGACAAGCACAGCAGGCCAAAGTAAAGACTTCAAATTTTGTTTGAGAAGAAAAAAGAGAAAAAAAAAAAACAATCACTAATTTGTGAAACAATAGTCTTGTCCCTGAAGAGTAGCTCCGAAGTCATCAACTAAAATGTCATAAAAAATGAGTCCAAATCATTAGATTTAAGATCGATCACATGTGCGGATGGATTCACAGAGCAAAAGTGCACAGTAGTCTCTTGTGCAGGTCCACCTGCATTAGTGCCATTTTCCGTAGAATGAAGAGCCAACTCAGCCAACACGGAGTGTTCAGAAGTGGCCTTGCGGATCAGCCTTAGTCTCATGTGGCACGACTGCATATGAACCCTCTTAGGGGACATCAGCAGTTCTTGGTCCACAGGAGGCACCGGCATGATGGCAAGACACACTGTTGGCAAATGTTCGAAGAAGCACCATACGCAGCGAAAGACAGGCTGCACGCACCAGAGGAGTGGTCGAAATGACAGTGACCAATTCCACTCTAGTTCCTCCAGCAAGGAAGCATCGAAGATTTGAACCATGCGTTCATAGCACAGTTGTGCTGGTGGCAGCTGCTCCATCGCTCCGTGTAGCTGTAAAGAAACAACCACTGCGAATCAGAAAGAATAGCAGCAGTATTCCGCCTATTAATGCCAATATTACAGGAAAGCCACCAAACACACTTGAAAAGAGTGAATGAATGGCCAACGGGATGACTCCGAAGATAGTCTGGAAGACTGACTCAAATCCAGACCTGACGGCCTTAAAGAAATGGACAATCCCAGTATTGCTCGAGGCGTTGAAAATTCTGGAAACCAGCTCACCAAAGTGCTTGGGGAAGTTGGTATTTAATAGGGATTGTATCTCAGATGAATAGGGATTGTATCTCGGCAGATGATCTCTCAATCTGGAGAACATACGTCTCTTTTGCGGATGTCAACGTGACCTGTTTTTGAAACAGTAGCGCCTTTAGTCTGCTCAGCTTGTCATAATTTACATTAATAGTATCAATGCGAGGCCACATTTCTGATACCTTTATCTCTCGTGTGGGGGGGAATAAAACATGTCCACAACACGTAACGACCTTAGAGACCGAAATTGTGTAGGCAATTCCCGGTCACATACCGCAACAGCTCTGGTCGCTCAGCACCACATAACTGACATTGGAAAGTACATGAAATGCTCGTCGAATCAAAGAGAGGGGAGTACCCTTCAGGAAACAGGCCAAGTTCAGGACCCCCGCATTGCAATGGCCGTGAAGGGACACCTGTTTGCAGACCATTGAATGGCTAACAGTAGTCTCACATTCCTTTCTGCCAAGACCTCTGTTTCGCCATTCAGACATTTATAATCAAAGGGCAACTCCCACTCTTCCTTAATACAGCTATCGCCCAAACGCTCATACCTGCCCATGGCAAGATGAAAAACGAAAGGTGGATATGGGCAGATTAATAATGCCATGTAGGAGCCAGACAGTCGAAGGACTCTCTGCTATCGTGAAAGGCAACTTTTCTAACCTCTCCATATGAAGCATGGTGAAACTCGCTTCCCTTTTAGCCATTGTCTGTTGTTTCCTGGATAAATTAAAAGCAGTAAGCAATTCACTACTGTTAATGTATCGCCATAGAATACGGCCATTTTTCAATGTTTGTAACGTCCAACCAAGCTGCATAACAGAACGCAGCTGACATTGTCCATGGTATAAACGGGACATGTCTGTCTAAATGATATCTATTGTAGACGACACTATGGCCCTCATTACAACCTCGGCGGTCTTTTCAAAAGACCGCAGAGGCTGCGGGAGCCAGAATACCATCAGTGCTGGTGGTATTTCTGGCTCCCTATTACGACCTTTCCTTTTTACAATGTTACCGTCCGCTGGCCCAGCGGAAAAGTTACATCAACAATGCTGCCGGCTCGTAATAGAGCCAGCGGCAAGGCTGATGTGCAGCGGGTGCAGTAGCACCCGTCGAGCATTTCACTGCCTGAAATTCGGGCAGTGAAATACGCGACGGGGCTATGCCTGGGGGCCCCCCTGCACTGCCCATGCCAAGTGCATGGGCAGTGCAGGGCCCCCAGGGGCACCCCAAGTCCCCCTTACCGCCAGCCTTTCCATGGCGGTGTTTACCGCCGTGGCCAGGGCACCGCTCCCCTGGGGATTATGATCGCCAGACGGAAGCCTGGCGGTATAGTGGAGGGGCCAGCGGTATGGCCGTGGCTATTGCCCCACAGTCATAATAGCTGGTGGAACACCACCAGCCTGTTGGCGATGTTACCGCCAGCTTAACGCCGGACGCCAGGGTCATAATGAGGCCCTGTGTTTGTTAGTGAATAAATTCTGCTGGACAGGGTGTTCATGCCGTTATCGACAACTGCCAAAGCCTTCTCTAAGTTTTCTTTATCTGTTCATCTTAAACGTGCAGCAGCTTCTATCTGAGAAAGTTTCCATATCTCATTATACATAGCATAGATAAATCTTTTAGAGCGCTGTTTCCTAGGACCTAACAAGAAGTCCTGCAAGTCTATATTTTCAGAAAGTATGTTAAGGTGTTCTTTAACTGCGGCTAACTTGTTAGACTGTATCCCTTGTTGACACAGTTTACCCACACTGTATGTAGTAACTATCCCCGTGTGTTGACCTGAGATAAAGCGAGGATCTGGCCGGCTAATCTTGAAACCCCCTGAGAATTTAAAAAACGCGCCTGACATCCATTGGTGTCCATTGGCCAAACTAACCACCTGCCAGGACTGGAAAGTGAAGAATTATAGGTACCAGCCTGAACTTTTGCATCTAGCTCTTCTTCGGTGTTATTCAGGAAGAATTGCCAATCATTAAACTTAGCCAGTGTGGGGATACTGGGCGTGTTTATGTCTTTTATTTTTGCTAACCCTAGGCAGGACGTCAGTTGAACAGTGTCATTTAAAAAAAACATTTGTATAGGAATCAGGCATGCTCTAAACAAGGCTTCCCTACCCTGTATTTGCCAATTTTGTGTTCCCCATACACTCTATAAGTCAACAGTGTTCTTCTAGTGATCGTAACCTTCAACGGCAAGACAGGAAACAAAAGAATCTGAATATATCAGTTTTGTATCTGTTAGCAAAATTTTCCTAATTTTTGAAGGAGGTAATTTTAAAAAGTATGACTCGGAATTTCTTGTGTCATGCCCAGAAAAATAAGTGAATTTCTCTAAATAACTTTTCGGGCTCCCCACTGGTGGTGTCGAACAATGTTCCCACTGTGTGTAATTAAGTACCGGTCTATGTCTAGTTGCACGGTGGAGGAAGTAATGTCCCCAATTATTGTAGCTGAACATTTCCCCTTAATTCATTGTATTTGCATATACATCATCACTTTCAAACACTGAATAGTCCTTAATTTCAGTTAACATAGAATCAACTGTCTGGACATCCCAATCATCAGATACAACACTCGGTGTAATAACATCTGTCATAGATATTTTGAGTACATATGGAATGAATGACCTCAGTAGGCCCGTATATTTCAAATGGAACTCTGTCCCACACAATCCCATCAGAAATGGGTACAGCTGAAATGTTCACTGGGGACTAGTCTCTGCGGAGCTTGTGTGAGGAGTGATATGGTGTTAAGACTTCATCCATTGGCGTGACAGGGCCACATTCAGGAATGTAATGACCATTCATAAGCAAGAAGAAAACTGTCACGAAACCAAACCATAGAAATAAGGTAGAAAACGTTAGGCAGAACCATAAATAGTTCCAGGGGTATATTAAGTAATTCTCTTTGAGCCATAGATATAGCTTGCATGTCTTTGAAACATTTTCAATCACCGGAGTGGATGAGTCTGATGATAAGGGCTTTGAGTTCGGCTAACTGAGCTGTGCAATCCCCTAGGGTCTGCATGTAGGTATTATGAGGGTGGAAGACTCCATCCTTCATCACTCCACTCAGGGCTGCGCAAGCGGCTGAGTATTGGTGTTTGGTACCTACAGCTGGTTGAGCTGAACCATCAGTATAAATGACAATATGATAGTTGTCTAAAGGCAAAAGATGTAGAGGAGCGGGGCACTCCTGTTCGTATTGGAAAGATTCTTGTGTCTGGAGTTTTGGATCAAAGATGTAATCAACATCAGTAGCGGTCAGAGAAGTCGCCCACTGAATCCAGTGTGGATGTAACGCTCTAGCGTTAGGAACGCTCGCTTTGGTGACGGCCTCTAAGGCTGGCACTGGGGTAACGACAATGTTGCGTTTCCCTTGGGCAAGTGGCCTCTTTTTTATGACAACCATCTGAACTGCAGTTACAGTTTTTTCTGTGGGTGCAAAGTGTTGCTCTGCATTTGAGTATAAATGTGATTTATATGCTATAGGCACTGTGTCATCCTCATTGAAGGTGACATAAGTAAACCCAATGGCACCAGCAATTATTCTGATGACCAAATTTGTTTTGTTGTCATGTGTGTGCAAGTGTTTAGCTTCCAGCATGTCCTGTTGCAACTCCCTAAGGATGCGAGTGTGTTCAACTGTCCAGTGTCTGCTAGAAAAATCTGGATGTATTAAGTCGTATAGTGGCTTGATACGTTGTGCATAGTCAGGAATGTATGTTCTGCAAAATTAAGGAAACCAAGTAAAGACTGTAGTTTCTTTAGCATATTCGGTGGATGCAGTTGTGCACATTTTTCCAGAAATTGCGTGGCAAGGCTCTTCCCCTCATTCGATAGCTTGTATCCCAGGAATAACACACTGAGAAATGCAATCCTACTTTTCTTAAAGTTAAATTTATAACCGACTTCTGCAAACCCCCAAATTTTTCGATCAACCCTTACAAGATGAATGTTCAAGTCGTTGTCTGTGAGATAAATGTCGTCCACATAGGATAACGCCTCAGGATCAATATCATGTAATATTGATGTTACTCGGGCTGAGAATAGCCCTGGACTAGTCTTATAGCCCTGGGGTAAACAGCAAAAGTGTTTTTGTGAGCCAAATGAAAAAGCACTCAGGTCCCGACTTTCTTCCGCTAAATTCTGGCATAAAAACCAGTTGGAAATATCCAACGTTGTTTTATATTTTTGGCGCACTATATTGTTTATCAGTGCTGTCCTATGTGAATTTTGTATGGCATATGTACGTGTATGGCTGTTTAAAAGTCTGTAATTTAAGTCTATTCTATAGGAATGATCTAGCTTCGCAACCGGTAATAATGGGTTATTCATTGCAGAGGCGCAGGGCTCAACTACCCCCTGGTATTCTAGCTAAGTGAGGATCTCCCTCACTGGAGCTTTAGCCCCATGTTTAACTGGATATTGTGTCTGAGGCTGGGGTGTAGACCTCATAGGTATTACATGACACGGAGAATCCATGTCCCAACCTACATGATTGCGGTATAATGCAACAGCCCATCTTACAGCGTAGCCTTCCTTTTCCACCTCTGGAACAAGATTGGAGAAAGAAGGCAAAATTACATTTTCCCCATTTGAGAGCTTACGGACATGTTTGGGCGGCCAATCTCTTTCAGCCAATAGGATGTCACAATTAAGTTTGTCCCAAAAGTTCACACTGATGGTGCGCTCCGCGTCTCCCTCAATTTGGATCTTCAGATCATAAAGTCTATCAGGTGGGAGTATGCGTCCGTCCACTGTTTCAACTGCAATAAAATTGCTAGTTGCTGTCGTATCCAGATGATCTTTCAGACTCTGGTGACATATCGTGACCTCTGCTGCGCTGTCTAGCAGTGTCACTGCCCACGTCTTGTTCTTCAGCAACGTTCTCAAGTGTATTGGCATTTTTGACTGAGAGTGCTGCCACCTTTTTCTTTTTAAACTGTGGCTTTTGTTGTGAAGTCTTCTCTTCTTTCTTAACTGTAGACTGTATGGAGTCTTTCTTTTGTTTCACGTATTCAGGACGTCGGTCAGGACGGACCCTTCTCTCGCTACGCCTATCCGGAGCTTCCTGAAAGGAACGAGAGGGACTTAAATCAGTATATCTATCAAGAGTTCTAATATTCTCCCTATTTCTCAGAGAATATCTCCTTTCGGAGTTCTCTAGATGTGGAGAATCTGCTCTCTGCTTCTGTCTGTCTTTAAATTGTCTTGGCTTCTCCCAGCGCTTTTCAGAACCCTCTTGCGTCTGTTTCGTACCTTCCTTAGGGGCGGTACTCTGTACTTCCAATTTCTTTGGCTTGGCTCCCAGACTATCCCGTCCTATACTAGTATAGGTATTGGAGATAATTTTTGGTAGCTGTCTCTCCTGATCCAAATGGGGAGTTTCTCTGAGACGCTGGCGTATAGCCAGTGCTACCGCTTCCCCTTTAATGTTACTGAGTATTATTGAGGATACCGCGTCAAAATTACGCATTAATTTCATCCCCAAATCTAGGGCAGGTGCTGCCCCATGCTCATTCTGTATTTGTTTTAACACTTCCGGTAAATTGGCAAGTGTTGGGGAACCATGTGTGGTAGTATATATTGCAGCGAAGACTGTACCCCATGTGGCACAGTCATCCACCGAGGGAACCATCCCAAAGGGCAAGCACATTGTGAGAATTATATGTTTCTCCTGTGGTCCCGTATGGGGAAACACAGCTTCCTGCTGATTTGTTTTCTGGGCTATCCAGTAAGGTATTTTCTCCCGCTCTGTGGGTACTTTACCCATAATAGAATATATTGTTTGTGGATTAATCCCAGTAGCCAATTGGTATCCAGCAGGTGCTGGTGGTGCTGGATGCGCTGGTGTTGTGTTCAAAGTCCGCATTACGAACTGAACAAGCCGTCTATATAATGTTACTATTTCATTATATAAGTTTCGCAGATCTGCTGCTTGCAAATTTTGTATACCCGGGTGAGGTGTGTATGTGGCAAGCATAGGCCACATAGGTCCGTCATTACTTAACGGACCTAATCTCACGCATTGTATTACATGTGGGTGGGCGCCTTCAAACCAATTCTGATGCTCCTGATAAGTGAGCGGTATTTCATGATACTGGTATGCTTGGTACCGCTGTGGTACATTAGCAATTGTATATGTGTGAAATGTAAGTGTTCTGCGGTCTTCCTCCAGAAAGGTGACCCAAGAATAAAATGTTTCTGTTTGGTAAGCTTCATTAGCTTCTACTATGAAAGTGACGTCCCGCCTTCTTCTGTAATCCCATGCGCTACTAGGTGTAATGTTAATGCTTGTCTAGCATTCTCAGGAATGTCTATGGCATTTGCCATATTGTAAAAATGGGTGAAGAGATGGAACACCAAGTGGGGAGTAAAGTATTTTTTAAGAGTTCGAGCTCGAACAACTTACAGCCTAATTAGGTGTTCTCTGTTCAGCTGAGGAGGATTTTCCCAAAGACCACGGACATCTCTGTATAATGGTACTTAGGGTACCTGTTGTCTGTGAGACAGTGATAGTCAGGGTATCCATACATTAGTGCCTAAACACCATCGTTGGTGGCGCCATGTCGTAGTTGGACTCTTGCTCTGGGCAAGACTGCTGGTTTAAGGATGACAGTACTTATGTTTGTAGGCGACTATGCCTATCCTACAACAAGATGCAACTGTACTCCCAACCCTTCAGCTCACTAGCAGTACCTCACCAAAACCCAAACAGTTAAAGGTGGTTCGTGGCAGCCTTTACACATGGACTCAGAAGTATGACATCTCAGGGGGTGTCATGGTTAATCGGAGATTACCCCTTTCTCACAGATATATCGTGTCTCAACCAAACACAGGCAATAACGAAGATGCAGTAATGTTTCAATAGTTTTTATTTAATACAATCTGCAATCTGTGGTAAATCACATGGGCTGAAATGATTAGGATAATGAACAGTGCAAGAGATAGAATTGTAAAGACAAGAGTCATGATTATGAAGACCCCCACCATCTTGCAATAACATAGAAAGGCATAGAGGGTATAATATGTCCTAGTACCCTATCAAAATAGGCCTAACCTTCTACCTAGAGGAGACCTGGGTATATTAAACCTAATCTGCCAATGCCATGTCCCTGGAAGGAGCCCCCAACCCTTGTTACCTTGGAATGAGGTCTTGTGCTCAGAGTCCGGAGGAACACGAAGTCCGGGTCAGAGTCAAGGCAACGTGCAGCATCAATAGCAGCAATGGCACCTGGTCGGAATCCCTCTGATTATCTGTCCAAAGTGTCATGTATTTATACAGATCTATTTGGACCCCTCACGTAGGTTGTACCCGAACAATAGATAACACAGCATGCTTGGGACGCTAATTAATATAAACACTTCCCTCAAAAGCGTGAAGAGGGAAAGTACCTAATGTGAGCACCTACAGTTTGTTTGTCTTTGTCGCTTGATTTGACGCCTTAGCACAGTGGCACTGATAACATAAAACTAAACAAATGGCCTAACTATAAACAAGGCAGCCATCTTAGAAGAATTAATTAAATAAATGGGCTAAGACAGAGCAAGCTAAGTAGGTTAAAAGTCATTAGGTGACGGGGGCACGAGTCTGCAAGCCAAAGGCTAAGCTAACTCCTGTATCCCATTAAAACAAACTAGGATTCACTACAGTATGAGTGGTGATTTCACTCATAATGTGGCAGTATACACCGCCAGCCTGTTGGCGGTGATACCGCCACATTAAATCTTGCGGTCAAAAGACCGTGAGGGTTACAATTAGGGCCTATGTGTTTTTGCAGCCGTAGCATTTTCCGCATAATTGTAGATTTGCCACATTTGCCACATATTCAGCCATCAGCTATATGATCTGCAGAGTGTAACAAACATGTTTTCCTGCTCAAACAGACCAAAAGTTACTAAAAACTTGGCAACACATGTTGCTGTGCAGTACAAGGTCCTTTGCAAATGTTGACTGGACTGGTACTAACAAGGTGAAACATTTTATCAAGACAGTGGTAACCTGTGTGAAAATGACAAAATAAGGAAATAATGTTCTTACAAAATATACTGCATTACAATTTGCCTTTTCTTGATGCATAATTTAATCAAACCTGCTGCTACATTTGGTCCTCCACTCCCACATACTCCCATACTGGCCTGTGTGGCATTCTGAGAACCACTCTGAGACACCACAGTGCATCATTCTGAGTACCACTCCCAGACACCATAGTGCATCATTCTGAGTACCACTCCCAGACACCATAGTGCATCATTCTGAGTACTACTCCCAGACAACATAGTGCATCATTCTGAGTACCACTCTCAGACACCACAGTGCATCATTCTGAGTACCACTCTCGGACACCACAGTGCATCCTTCTGAGTACCACTCTCAGACACCGCAGTGCATCATTCTGAGTACCGCTCTCAGACACCGCAGTGCATCATTCTGAGTACCGCTCCCAGACAACATAGTGCATCATTCTGAGTACCACTCTCAGACACCATAGTGCATCATTCTGAGTACCACTCCCAGACACCACAGTGCATCATTCTCAGTACCACTCTCAGACACCACAGTGCATCATTCTGAGTACCACTCTCAGACACCACAGTGCATCATTCTGAGTACCACTCTCGGACACCACAGTGCATCCTTCTGAGTACCACTCTCGGACACCACAGTGCATCATTCTGAGTACCACTCTTGGACACCACAGTGCATCATTCTGAGTACCACTCTCGGACACCACAGTGCATCATTCTGAGTACCGTTCTAAGATACCGCAGTGCACCATTCTGAGTACCACTCTCGGACACCACAGTGCATCCTTCTGAGTACCACTCCCAGACACCATAGTGCATCATTCTGAGTACCACTCCCAGACACCATAGTGCATCATTCTGAGTACTACTCCCAGACAACATAGTGCATCATTCTGAGTACCACTCTCAGACACCACAGTGCATCATTCTGAGTACCACTCTCGGACACCACAGTGCATCCTTCTGAGTACCACTCTCAGACACCGCAGTGCATCATTCTGAGTACCACTCTCAGACACCGCAGTGCATCATTCTGAGTACCGCTCTCAGACACCGCAGTGCATCATTCTGAGTACCGCTCCCAGACAACATAGTGCATCATTCTGAGTACCACTCTCAGACACCATAGTGCATCATTCTGAGTACCACTCCCAGACACCACAGTGCATCATTCTGAGTACCACTCTCAGACACCACAGTGCATCATTCTGAGTACCACTCTCAGACACCACAGTGCATCATTCTGAGTACCACTCTCGGACACCACAGTGCATCCTTCTGAGTACCACTCTCGGACACCACAGTGCATCATTCTGAGTACCACTCTTGGACACCACAGTGCATCATTCTGAGTACCGTTCTAAGATACCGCAGTGCACCATTCTGAGTACCACTCTCGGACACCACAGTGCATCCTTCTGAGTACCACTCCCAGACACCGCAGTGCATCATTCTGAGTACCACTCTCAGACACCACAGTGCATCATTCTGAGTACCGCTCTCAGACACCGCAGTGCATCATCCTGAGTACCACTCTCGGACACCACAGTGCATCATTCTGAGTACCGTTCTAAGATACCGCAGTGCACCATTCTGAGTACCACTCTCAGACACCGCAGTGCACCATTCTGAGTACCGTTCTAAGACACTGCAGTGCACCATTCTGAGTACCACTCTCAGACACAGCAGTGCACCATTCTGAGCACCGTTCTAAGACACCGCAGTGCTCCATTCTGAGTATCACTCTCAGACACCACGGTGCATCATTCTGAGTACCGTTCTAAGACACTGCAGTGCATCCTTCTGAGTACCACTCTCAGACACCGCAGTGCATCCTTCTGAGTACCACTCTCAGACACCGCAGTGCATAATTTTGAGTACCGTTCTAAGACACCGCAGTGCACCATTCTGAGTACCACTCTCAGACACCGCAGTGCATCATTCTAAGAAACACTCTCCGACACCACGGTTCATCATTCTGAGTACCGTTCTAAGACACTGCAGTGCATCCTTCTGAGTACCACTCTCAGACACCGCAGTGCATCCTTCTGAGTACCACTCTCACACACCGCAGTGCATAATATTGAGTACCGTTCTAAGACACCGCAGTGCACCATTCTGAGATCCACTCTCAGACACCGCAGTGCATCATTCTGAGTACCACTCTCAGACACCACAGTGCATCATTCTGAGTACCACTCTCAGACACCACAGTGCATCATTCTGAGTACCGCTCTCAGACACCGCAGTACACCATTCTGAGTACCACTCTCAGACACCACAGTGCATCATTCTGAGTACCGCTCTCAGACACCGCAGTGTACCATTCTGAGTACCACACTCAGACACTGCAGTGCACCATTCTGAGTACCACTCTCAGACACCGAAGTGCACCATTCTAAGTACCGCTCTAAGGCACAGCAGTGCACCATTCTGAGTACCGCTCTAAGACACCGCAGTGCACCATTCTGAGTACCACTCTCAGACACCGCAGTGCACCATTCTGAGTACCGTTCTAAGACACCGCAGTGCACCATTCTGAGTACCACTCTCAGACACCGCAGTGGACCATTCTGAGCACCGTTCTAAGACACCGCAGTGCACCATTCTGAGTATCACTCTCGGACACCGAAGTGCATCATTCTAAGAAACACTCTCCGACACAGCGGTGCATCATTCTGAGTACCGTTCTAAGACACTGCAGTGCATCCTTCTGAGTACCACTCTCAGACACCGCAGTGCATCCTTCTGAGTACTACTCTCATACACCGCAGTGCATCCTTCTGAGTACCACTCTCAGACACCGCAGTGCATAATTTTGAGTACCGTTCTAAGACACCGCAGTGCACCATTCTGAGTACCACTCTCAGACACCGCAGTGCATCATTCTGAGTACCACTCTCAGAAACCACAGTGCATCATTCTGAGTACCACTCTCAGACACCACAGTGCATCATTCTGAGTACCGCTCTCAGACACTGCAGTACACCATTCTGAGTACCACTCTCAGACACCACAGTGCATCATTCTGAGTACCGCTCTCAGACACCGCAGTGTACCATTCTGAGTACCACACTCAGACACTGCAGTGCACCGTTCTGAGTACCACTCTCAGACACCGAAGTGCACCATTCTGAGTACCGCTCTAAGACACAGCAGTACACCATTCTGAGTACCGCTCTAAGACACCGCAGTGCATCCTTCTGAGTACCACTCTCAGACACCGCAGTGCACCATTCTGAGTACCGCTCTAAGACACAGCAGTGCACCATTCTGAGTACCGCTCTAAGACACCGCAGTGCACCATTCTGAGTACCGCTCTAAGACACCGCAGTGCACCATTCTGAGTACCGCTCTGAGACACCGCAGTGCTTCATTCTGAGTACCGCTCTCAGACACCACAGTGCAACATTCTGAGTACCGCTCTAAGACACAGCAGTGCATCCTTCTGAGTACCACTCTCAGACACTGCAGTGCATAATTTGGAGTACCGTTCTAAGACACCACAGTGCACCATTCTGAGTACCACTCTCAGACACCGCAGTGCATCATTCTGAGTACCACTCCCAGACACCATAGTGCACCATTCTGAGTACCACTCTCAGACACCACAGTGCATCATTCTGAGTACCGCTCTCAGACACCGCAGTGCACCATTCTGAGTACCACACTCAGACACTGCAGTGCACCATTCTGAGTACCGCTCTAAGACACAGCAGTGCATCCTTCTGAGTACCGCTCTAAGACACCGCAGTGCACCATTCTGAGTACCGTTCTGAGACACCGCAGTGCACCATTCTGAGTACCGCTCTGAGACACCGCAGTGCTTCATTCTGAGTACCGCTCTCAGACACCACAGTGCAACATTCTGAGTTCCATTCTCAGACACCGCAGTGCAACATTCTGAGTACCATTCTCAGACACCACTGTGCATCATTCTGAGTACTGCTCTGAGGCACAGCCATGCAGCATTCTGAGTACCGCTCTGAGGCACAGCCATGCAGCATTCTGAGTACCGCTCTGAGGCACAGCCATGCAGCATTCTGAGGACCGCTCCGAGGCACAGCCATGCGGCATTCTGAGAACCGCTCTGAGGCACAGCCATGCAGTATTCTGAGAACCGCTCTGAGTCACAGCCATGCGGCATTCTGAGTACCGCTCTGAGACACAGCCATGCGGCATTCTGAGTACCGCTCTGAGGCACAGCCATGCGGCATTCTGAGTACCGCTCTGAGACACAGCCATGCAGCATTCTGAGTACTGCTCTGAGACACAGCCATGCGGCATTCTGAGTACCGCTCTGAGACACAGCCATGTGGCATTCTGAATACCGCTCTGAGACACAGCCATGTGGCATTCTGAGAACCGCTCTGAGGCACAGCCATGCGGCATTCTGAGTACCGCTGTGTGACACAGCCACGCAGCATTCTGAGTACCGCTGTTAGACACAGCCATGCGGCATTCTGAGTACCGCTGTGTGACACAGCCATGCGGCATTCTGAGGACCGCTCTGAGACACAGCCATGTGGCATTCTGAGTACCGCTCTGAGACACAGCCATGCGGCATTCTGAGAACCGCTCTGAGGCACAGCCATGCGGCATTCTGAGTACCGCTCTGAGACACAGCCATGCGGCATTCTGAGTACCGCTCTGAGGCACAGCCATGTGGCATTCTGAGGACCGCTGTGAGACACAGCCATGCGGCATTCTGAGTACCGCTGTTAGACACAGCCATGCGGCATTCTGAGTACCGCTGTGTGACACAGCCATGCGGCATTCTGAGGACCGCTGTGTGACACAGCCATGCGGCATTCTGAGGACCGCTGTGAGACACAGCCATGTGGCATTCTGAGTACCGCTCTGAGGCACAGCCATGCGGCATTCTGAGTACCGCTCTGAGACACAGCCATGCGGCATTCTGAGTACCGCTCTGAGGCACAGCCATGTGGCATTCTGAGGACCGCTGTGAGACACAGCCATGCGGCATTCTGAGTACCGCTGTTAGACACAGCCATGCGGCATTCTGAGTACCGCTGTGTGACACAGCCATGCGGCATTCTGAGGACCGCTGTGTGACACAGCCATGCGGCATTCTGAGGACCGCTGTGAGACACAGCCATGTGGCATTCTGAGTACCGCTCTGAGGCACAGCCATGCGGCATTCTGAGTACCGCTCTGAGACACAGCCATGCAGCATTCTGAGTACCGCTCTGAGGCACAGCCATGTGGCATTCTGAGTACCGCTCTGAGGCACAGCCATGTGGCATTCTGAGAACCGCTCTGAGGCACAGCCATGCGGCATTCTGAGTACCGCTCTGAGGCACAGCCATGCAGCATTCTGAGTACCGCTGTGAGGCACAGCCATGCGGCATTCTGAGTACCGCTCTGAGACACAGTTGATTTCTGTATGAGGACAAATTAATTACATTTTTTCCAAGACAAATCTGGGGTTTTCATCCTAGAGGGATCTCATAGAATATGGGGCTCTCTTTGGAGGCCGTGGATCTGGATCAATCAACCACCTTGGAGGAGTCAGCAGAGAAATCTTGGACTCATTTTCCAGCATCTTCTCTCCTTTTAAGATCAGATTAACCATGTTCCATCCACTTGCTTTTGCTACATTCATAAGCAATATAAAGTCGCCCTTTTCTCTCCTCTCACTTAAGTAAGGCTGTTGTACAGTCACTTACCTTCTCTCAGCTAGATTACGCAATGCTCCCTGCCTTGGACTTCCTGCCCTCGGTACCCCTCGATCATTCAGAGGAGACCGCTTCAATCCCTGCCCTTCCATCTCACCTTCCTGCAGGTCTCCTGGCCCTAAACCCTCCCTCTGCACAGCACTCTCCACCTGTCACTGTGCACTGCATACAGTGGCCCTCTCTCTGCACAGCACTCTCCACCTGTCACTGTGCACTGCATACAGTGGCCCTCCCTCTGCACAGCACTCTCCACCTGTCACTGTGCACTGCATACAGTGGCCCTCCCTCTGCACAGCACTCTCCACCTGTCACTGTGCACTGCATACAGTGGCCCTCCCTCTGCACAGCACTCTCCACCTGTCACTGTGCACTGCATACAGTGACCCTCTCTCTGCACAGCACTCTCCACCTGTCACTGTGCACTGCATACAGTGGCCCTCTCTCTGCACAGCACTCTCCACCTGTCACTGTGCACTGCATACAGTGGCCCTCTCTCTGCACAGCACTCTCCACCTGTCACTGTGCACTGCATACAGTGGCCCTCCCTCTGCACAGCACTCTCCACCTGTCACTGTGCACTGCATACAGTGGCCCTCCCTCTGCACAGCACTCTCCACCTGTCACTGTGCACTGCATACAGTGGCCCTCCCTCTGCACAGCACTCTCCACCTGTCACTGTGCACTGCATACAGTGGCCCTCTCTCTGCACAGCACTCTCCACCTGTCACTGTGCACAGCATACAGTGGCCCTCCCTCTGCACAGCACTCTCCACCTGTCACTGTGCACTGCATACAGTGGCCCTCCCTCTGCACAGCACTCTCCACCTGTCACTGTGCACTGCATACAGTGGCCCTCTCTCTGCACAGCACTCTCCACCTGTCACTGTGCACTGCATACAGTGGCCCTCCCTCTGCACAGCACTCTCCACCTGTCACTGTGCACTGCATACAGTGGCCCTCCCTCTGCACTGCATACAGTGGCCCTCCCTCTGCACAGCACTCTCCACCTGTCACTGTGCACTGCATACAGTGGCCCTCTCTCTGCACAGCACTCTCCACCTGTCACTGTGCACTGCATACAGTGGCCCTCCCTCTGCACAGCACGCTCCACCTGTCACTGTGCACTGCATACAGTGGCCCTCCCTCTGCACAGCACGCTCCACCTGTCTCTGTGCACTGCATACAGTGGCCCTCCCTCTGCACAGCACGCTCCACCTGTCACTGTGCACTGCATACAGTGGCCCTCCCTCTGCACAGCACTCTCCACCTGTCACTGTGCACTGCATACAGTGGCCCTCCCTCTGCACAGCACGCTCCACCTGTCACTGTGCACTGCATACAGTGACCCTCCCTCTGCACAGCACTCTCCACCTGTCACTGTGCACTGCATACAGTGGCCCTCTCTCTCTCATTCACTCCTTAGGTTCATTCCAGAACCATATATTCAGTGACAACCTCCGCCCTCCTGGAATTACAGGGGCATTTACTGGAGGCAAATCCTTCGCCCTTCCACTGGTGCAGGACTGGAGCTCTCCCTCTTGAACCGCGGTCTCACTCCAATCTTCTGGAAAAAACACTTCAAACTGGCCTTTCTTCACATCAGCAATGTCTGCACCTCTCCAACCCGGAGGAGCCATTGTCATTCATCCCATTCGATAGAACAATAGTTAAGGATATTTGGGTGATCTGCACCATTGGCTGCAAGTTTACAAAACACCATGTGGGGTGAGAAAGCCCAGATATCTTGAAAATGTATTTTGAAGGCCTAGTAGGTTAAGGCCAACGCATCTGCCCCAGTGTGCTAAACAGTGCATCATTTCTCACTAAGGGGCATATTTATACTCTGTTTGCGCCGGAAATGGGTCGGTTTTTTTTACGCAATTCCGACGCAAAACTAACTCCATATTTATACTTTGGCGTTAGACGCGTCTAGCGCCAAAGTCCATGGAGTTTGCGTAATTTTTTAGCGTGGACACCTACTTTGCGTTAATGATATGCAAGGTAGGCGTTCCCGTCTAAAAAAGTGACTCCGAGGCATGTGCGCCGTATTTACACTCCCGGGCAAAAATCACGCCCGGTAGTGGGCGGGTCAAAAAGAATGACGTCCAGCCGCTTTTGCGTCGTTTTTTAGCGCCTGGTCAGGGCAGGCGTCAAGGGACCTGTGGGCTCGGAAGGAGCCCAGAGGTGCCCTGCCATGCCCCCAGGGACCCCCCCTGTCACCCTTGCCCACCCCAGGAGGACGCCTAAGGATGGAGGGACCCATCCCAGGGAACATAAGGTAAGTTCAGGTAAGTATTTTTTTTAATTTTTTTTGTGGCATAGGGGGGCCTGATTTGTGCCCCCCTACATGCCACTATGCCCAATGACCATGCCCAGGGGACAGATGTCCCCTGGGCATGGCCATTGGGCATTGGCCATTGGGCAAAGGGGCATGACTCCTGTCTTTGCACACCAGGCAGCGCCGCCGGCTAACACCGGCTAATGTCATTGAATAAATACGGCGCCCGCATGACGCTTCAGAATGGCGTTAGCGGGCGTTAGATTTTTTGACGCACAACTGCGTTGGCGCAGTTGTGCGTCGAAAAGTATAAATATGGCCCTAACTGTCCAAGAAACTAGAACCTTACAGGCCCCCTACTCAACTCGTGCACTAATGTGGATACAGTTAGTGAACATCGGAGTAATTATATCCGTTTTGGAGAGAAGTAAGCCTAGTTTTTCCATCTAATTCAATTAATTTAATGTATTCCAACCTAATAGAGATTTCAAATATATGTATTTGGTTTCCTTGGCTTGTTAATTATATTTTTATCCATTTTACTGATATCCAAACTAGGCAATTAGATGCTTGCAAAGTGGCTTTAACAATTCCAGATAATTAATGGTTAATTGATGGTACTTCCTGTGATGTCACTTCCTGTGAGGTTACTGTAGGAGGCTAGCCTGGCTTATAGTGGGTACCAAGTGGTACTTACACCCTGTGCCAGGTCCAGTTATCCCTTATTAGTGGATTAGAGGGGTTCTAGCAGCTTAGGCTGATAGAACGTAGCTATAGCAGAGCAGCTTAAGCTGAACTAGGAGACATGCAAAGCTCCTACTATACCACTTATATCATATAGGTACTATGGGGGTCATTACGACCGCCAGGGGTAATGTAGCATCCGTACTGCCAACCGCCAATGCCAACCGTCAACGGTTTCCCGCCGTTTTAGCCACGGTGGTGATAATCCACCAGGGCAGCGCTGCAAGCAGCGCTGCCCTGGGGATTATGACCCCCCCTACCGCCAGCCTGGTTCTGGCTGTTTGCACCGCCAGGAAGAGGCTGGCGGTAAGGGTTTTCTTGGCATGGGCAGTGCAGGGGCCCCCTAACAGGGCCCCGGCCAGCTTTTCACTGTCTGCATAGCAGACAGTGAAAAGCGCGACGGGTGCTACTGCACCAGTGTCACGGCCGCAACACCGCCGGCTCCATTAGGAGACGGCTCCTATGCTGCGGCCTCATCCCCGCTGGGCCGGCGGGCGCAAACTTGGTTTGCGCCCGCCGGCCCAGCGGGAATGTCGTAATGGGGGCCGCGGGAGTGCGGCCGCATTGGCGGCCGCACGGCGGTTACCGCCGCCCGCCAATGTCGTAATGACCCCCTATATCATAAGAAACACAATACTCAGAGTTACTAAAAATAAAGGTACTTTATTTTAGTGACAATGTGCCAAAAATATCTCAGCGGATATACTCCCTTAGGAGGTAAGTAAAAATACACAAAATATATACACAGACCAAAATCAGGTAAGTAATACACTTAGAAAGTTAGAGCAAACACTGAAGGACACAATAGAATGCAATAGGAGACAATAGGCCTAGGGGCAACACAAACCATATACTCCAAAAGTGGAATGCGAACCACGAATGGACCCCAGGCCTAGTGTAGTGTGTAGAGGGTCGCTGGGAGTGTAAGAAAACACTAAGGGTGTCCAAGATACCCCATCCTAGAGCCTGAAAAGTAGGAGTAAGTTACCCTACTACCCCAGAAAGACAGTAAAGTAGAGATAGGGGATTCTGCAAAGACAACAACTGACTGCAACACACTGAAGACGGATTCCTGGACCTGAGGACCTGTAAAAGAAGGGGACCAAGTCCAAAAGTCACAAAAGTGCCGGGGGGGGCAGGAGCCCACTAAACCCCAGATGAAGGTGCAAAAGGGCTGCCTCCGGGTGGAGGAAGCCAAAGATTCTGCAACAACGGAAGGTGGCAGGAACTTCTCCTTTGGTCAGAAGATGTCTCACGAAGTTCTGGAGGATGCAGAGTTGTTTTCATGCTGAAAGACCACAAACAAGCCTTGCTAGCTGCAAGAGTCACGGTTGAAGGTTTTGGATGCTGCAAGGGCCCAAGAAGGACCAGGAAGTCGCCCCTTAGAGGAGAAGACAGAGGGGGCGCTCAGCAACATGGAGAGCCCACGCAGAAGCAGGCAGCTGCTGCAGAAGCACCTGAACAGGCACTTAGATCTGAGGATGACGGTCAACTCAGAACAACAAAAGAGGGTCCCATGACGTCGGAGTCCAACTCAGCGAGTTGGGCAATGCAGGACGGAGTGCTGGGGACCTGGGCTAGGCTGTGCACGAAGGAATCCTTGCAAGAGTGCACAGAAGCCCTAGCAGCTGCAGATCACGCAGCACACAGGATTGTTGCCTGGCGTGGGGAGGCAAGGACTTACGTCCACCAAACTTGGACTGAAGGACCACTGGACTGTGGGGGTCACTTGGATCCAGCTCCTGTGTTCCAGGGACCACGCTCATCGAGATGAGAGGGGACCCAGAGGACCAGTGATGCAGAAGTTTGGTGCCTGCGTTGGCAGGGGGAAGACTCTGTCAACCCACAGGAGATTTCTTCGGGATTTTTAGTGCAAGGTGAAGGCAGACAGACCTCAGAGCATGCACCACCAGGAAGCAGTCGAGAAAGCCGGCAGAATTGGGCGCTACAATGTTGCTGGTAGTCTTCTTGCTACTTTGTTGCAGTTATGCAGGCATCCTGGAGCAGTCAGCGGTAGATCCTTGGCAGAAGTCGAAGGGAGAAGGGCAGAGGAACTCTGGTGAGCTCTTGCATCCAGAATCTGAAGAGAAACCCACAGGAGAGACCATAAATAGCCCTCAGAGGAGGATTGGCTACAGAGAGAGGTAAGCACCTATCAGGAGGGGTCTCTGACGTCACCTCCTGGCACTGCCCACTCAGAGCCGTTCATTGTGCCCTCACACCTCTGTTTCCAAGATGGCAGAGGTCTGGGACACACTGGAGGAGCTCTGGGCACCACCCTTGGGGTGGTGATGGACAGGGGAGTGGTCACTCCCCTTTCCTTTGTCCAGTTTCGCGCCAGAGCAGGGCTGGGGGATCCCTGAACCGGTGTAGACTGGTTTATGCAAGGAAAGCACCATCTGTGCCCTTCAAAGCATTTCCAGAGGCTGGGGGAGGCTACTCCTCCCCAGCCCTTAACACCTATTTCCAAAGGGAGAGGGTGTAACACCCTCTCTCAGAGGAAATCCTTTGTTCTGCCTTCCTGGGACTGGGCTGCCCAGGCCCCAGGGGGGCAGAAACCTGTCTGAGGGTTGGCAGCAGCGGTAGCTGCAGTGAAAACCCCAGAGAGCTAGTTTGGCTGTACCCGGGGTCCATGCTGGACCCCCGGGGATGCATGGAATTGTCCCCACCAATACCATTAATTCCATGATCCTAGACACGTTACATGGCCATGTTCGGAGTTACCATTGTGAAGCCACATATAGGTAGTGACATATATGTAGTGCACGCGTGTAATGGTGTCCCCGCACTCACAAAGTTCAGGGAATTGGCTCTGAACAATGTGGGGGCACCTTGGCTAGTGCCAGGGTGCCCTCACACTAAGTAACTTTGCACCTAACCTTTACCAGGTAAAGGTTAGACATATAGGTGACTTATAAGTTACTTAAGTGCAGTGGTAAATGGCTGTGAAATAACGTGGACGTTATTTCACTCAGGCTGCAGTGGCAGGCCTGTGTAAGAATTGTCAGAGCTCCATATGGGTGGCAAAAGAAATGCTGCAGCCCATAGGGATCTCCTGGAACCCCAATACCCTGGGTACCTCAGTACCATATACTAGGGAATTATAAGGGTGTTCCAGTATGCCAATGTAAATTGGTAAAATTGGTCACTAGTCTGTTAGTGACAATTTGGAAAGAAATGAGAGAGCATAACCACTGAGGTTCTGGTTAGCAGAGCCTCAGTGAGACAGTTAGGCATCACACAGGGAACACATACATATAGGCCACAAACTTATGAGCCCTGGGGTCCTGGCTAGCAGGATCCCAGTGACACATATCAAACACACTGACAACATAGGGTTTTCACTATGATCACTGGGCCCTGGCTAGCAGGATCCCAGTGAGACAGTGAAAACACCCTGACATACACTCACAAACAGGCCAAAAGTGGGGGTAACAAGGCTAGAAAGAGACTACCTTCCTACAGTTACACCCTATCCAAGTTATAGGGGGCTCGCACGTTCCTATTCTGCTCGGGGCTGCTCACATCCTAGACCTGGACCTGAGATGCCCAGGGCGGAAGTGGGGCAGATAAATGAGCTGTCAGGTCCCAAAACTGGGTTTGTTGCTGAGGAGACTCGGAGTCACTGAGACATTTCAGTCGGATGTTTGCAGACACTCATGTGAAGGGGGAACAGCTGTTCACGTTTTCCATCAGCCCATCCAGGCCTTGCCAGGGAGGGCTCCATGAAGAGAGGGTCGTGGGTACCATTGTTGTTTGACAAGCGGCATCGCTTGCCTTTTATGAGCAGTACCCTCTGACTTCCATCAGTCACCCTTCACTTTATTGAATGTGTCCTAACATGGCTTGGCAGAGCTGGGCACAGGCCCAGGGCGCCAGTCTTCAAAGGGGTGAAAAGAACTCCCTGCACTAAGGTCATGTAAACGGAAACTCCCTTCTCACTTGGCACCAATTGTTGCATTTGAGGTTTAAAGTGCAGCACTTTTAATCATCGTTAAACATGTGCTGTTGTTTTTAGTTTATAAGAACGTGATTAGGTTCAAGCAAAGAGAGATAAAATAATGCATTAACGTTAATACGCATGTTGTAAATGAAGGGGGGAGAAGGAATGAATATGCAAGGTCATGATAACAGATATACACTGATCCAACTTGAGTAGAGATACAACAACAGTAAAATACACGCTCATAAACAGGTCAAACATTGCATGACTACAATAACTGATACATTATCTGTGAGCTGCAAGTGCTGTTTTTAACACTCAGTCAGCCCCTTCCTCGCCCCCCATCTCGTGCTCAGTCCCGGTGCCCCACACCGACGCCCACCCTCCCAACCACCTGCTTGGCACCACCGCTGCGGAGCTAAGGAGGGAGTGCAGCTAAGGAGTGAGTGCAAGGAGTGAGTGTCTGGAGGAGGGGTACTGGGTTGTGCGGATGTTTGGGTTCAGAGGGCAGTCACTGCCCCTGGCTGCTGGCAAAATGCTGCCAACAAATGTTGGGGTGCGGGTCCGGGGTCCTCATAGCCGGCCTCCGTGACCTGTTGCTGATGTCTCCCTAAGTGCCTGTCATGCCAGCCTCACTTCCCATGCCAGCCTGTCGCTGTGCTAACTCCACTGGGCATGGTGGCATTTCTGCCACTCTAGAGCACGTTTGTACCACTGGTGTCTGACCCCCCTGTGTCCGTACCACAGGTACCTGATGCACAAGTGTCTGATCCCCCTGTGTCTGATGCACAGGTGTCTGACCCCCCTGTGTCTGATGCACAGGTGTCTGACCTCCCTGTGTCTGATGCACAAGTGTCTGACCCCCCTGTGTCTGTACCACAGGTGTCTGACCCCCCCCCGTGTCTGATGCACAAGTGGCTGACCTCCCTATGTCTGATGCACAAGTGTCTGATCCCCCTGTGTCGGTACCACAGGTGTCTGATCCTTCTATATCCGATGCACAAGTGTCTGACCCCACTGTTTCTGATGCACAAGTGTCTGACCCCCCTGTGTCTGTACCACAGGTGTCTGACCCCCCTGTGTCTGATGTACAAGTGGCTGACCTCCCTGTGTCTGATGCACAGGTGTCTGATCCCCCTGTGTCTGATGCACAGGTGTCTGATCCCCCTGTGTCCGATGCACAAGTGTCTGATCCCCCTGTCTCTGTACCGCAGGGGTCTGACCCCCCTGTGTCTGATGCACAGGTGTCTGATCCCCCTGTGTCCGACGCACAAGTGTCTGATCCCCCTGTCTCTGTACCACAGGGGTCTGACCCCCCTGTGTCTGATGCACAAGTGTCTGATCCCCCTGTGTGTGATGCACAAGTGCCTGATCCCCGTGTGTCTGATGCACAAGTGTCTGATCCACAAGCGGCTGATCCCCCTTTGTCTGATCCACCTATATCTGACCTACAAGTGCCTGATGCAGAAGTGGCTGATCCACAAATGTCTTATCCTCAAGTGGCTGATCAACAAGTCGGCACCACAAATGGCTGATCCTCAAGTGGCTGATTCTCAAGTGGCTGATTCTCAAGTGGCTCATCCTCAAGTGGTTGATCCATAAGTGGCTGGTCCAGAGATCGTTACCACAAATGGCTGTCCACACGTGGTTAGTCCACAAGTGACTCATCACAGTTGGCTGATCCTCAAGTGGCTGATCCTCAGGTGGCTGATCCTCAGGTGGCTGATCCAGAAGTGGTTGATCCGCTTAACACCAGACTCAGTAGTAATGTATCCCAGCTCGCTCATCCATCCCTACCCCACAGGAAACCTAATGCATGCAAGTGGCCCACTCTACGCCTCCCGCCTGAAGCTTGCCCATACGTGCTGAACCTAGCCAAGGTCCTATCCATGCCTGCTGATCTGGTTGAGTCCACGGAACAGCTGAAGCATGAGGGGATGTATCCATTGGGTGGCTAAGAACTTAAACTCCAGTGTGAACAATTCCAGCCAAATATTGCTTGTTAGAAGAGTTCATTGGGCGTGTTCCTCTCTGGAAAGCATGGAGGACCATTGCGTTGGGCTAAACTTCTGGAAATCCACTTTTGTGGGCAACCTGCTGGCTCTGCGAGGGACTCGTCTGTAGCCGTGCTCCCTCTGGGGTACCTGTACACGCCCCTCAGCAATGTGTGATAGCACCAGCCAGGTTCTTTGGTATCTGGGCCATGTCACCCCACCTGTGATATGGAGGAGGTCCCACAAGGGCTCCAGGGGACCTCCTGTCCCGTGACCTGGGCCATTATTCATCTCACCCCCGCCCAGTAGCCCTGAATTTTGGGGCATCCCACAGTACATGGAAGACGGTTCCCTCCTGTCCACACTCCTTAAACATCCAGAGGTGGCTGCGCGCCCCATCCTGTGGTGTAATAATGTTCTGGAGTAGTATGTTCTGTGCGGGATCGTTAGCTGGACTAATCTACAGCCCGTCTGTATTGCCACTTCCCTGGGACTCTGAATGGCCTCAGTCTCCACCCCTTTTAAGTTAGAATGTGGGGCGAGGCGGGCGGTTCTTAGTGGACGGGGGCTGGGCACGCCCCTTATGAAATCTTCACCTGTACCGGCCTTATTGTCTGCAGATGACACAGTCTTAATGGCCCACACCCGAATAGCCAATTTATTGGTCAGTGATTTTTTTAACCTTAATGCCAGAATTACATTTGGAGACCAAATTTAATAAGTCAAGAATAATGCGAATGTTGTAGACAGACTGCAGGGGCTCTAATAATTAATGGTGGTACGCTGTCTAAGGTTTCTGCGTCCCATATTTGGGGATCCCATTGGCCACTCCAGTTCCTGGAGTCATAGTTTGTCTGTTCAGAGCCAGAAACTGCATCAGTCATGGGCGCCTTATTTTCCCTCTCCTCTACCATGGGCAGCAAGCCCCTTGTCCCTTTGATGGAAATCTATAACCCACAGTGTGTCTCAGTTGCTTTGTATGGAGCAGGAGTTTGGGGATCCTGAAATGTGTGTTCTAATTAACTGGAAGTGAATTGATGATTGCGTTGTTTTTTGGGCTGTCCTCCCTTCTGTTTTCACTACTACAAGGCTTATCTCTCTGATAGGTTCACATCAGGATTGCCTTAAGACACCCTTTAAGTGTAATTTCATCAAACCCAGCTTTTGGGCTCTTCGTGACTATGAACGGGCCCGTTTGCAATGGAACCATGCCACTCACATAAAGGATCAGCGTGAGCAGATGCAATTTTGTCTCTTCGCACAGCAGTATTGCTGCTCATGACTGGGAGTCTCCAGCCAGTCCGTCCGTGAACCCCAGCAGCAATTCACGCACTCAACCAGACTCTCGGCACCAAACTGAGAAGGTAAAACTTCACCAAGACTTACCTGAGACTGTGTCTGGCCCACACTCCATTGCGGTCAGCCTGAACATTTGAATGTAACCCCTGTCTAGAACGCACTGTATTGCAGTTTAATATTTAAAAATCAATATCTTGAGTTCTACTTATTAGAGTTTTGTCGTTTTGGTCTTATTTCATTGTGTTACTGTAATTTAAGTGTTGCACAAATACTTTACACATTGCCTCTTAAGTTAAGCCTGACTGCTGTGCACCAAACTACCAGAGGGTGATCACAGGTTAGTTCAAAGTGCGTATCTGAATTACCACGACTAGGATTGTGGTCTCCACTTGGACAGGGTGCAAACCTCTGCCAACTAAAGACCCAGTTTCTCACAGGGACCCATAGTGTCAATGACACAGTGCTGCATCACCCCTGCAAGACTTTTAGGGCCAGATGTAGCAAAGGGTTTTTCCCATTCTGTGTCAATGGGAAAATGTGTTCGTACATATGGCCCTTACTTCTTTTCAAGGACTAGCGCATGTCCTGCGGGACTTGGACATTTTTAAAATTTTGTTTACTATGAAAAGTTCATTTTATTTTAATGTTGAGCCTTTGGATTCATCATAAGAACAAATAACCAAGATCTTTTGAAGTTTCTATTAAAATGTATGCATTTTTTGGTCCTGAACATGGTACCTTTGACCCAAAGTGAAACTACATCTCACTGCTACGTCTCATCGTCTTGATGTATTTTGAAGGTGGTCCCACCCCATTACTGTTGTCAGGAAGCGGCAACCTTTGCACTCTCTGCTCAGTTTTTCTGTAAGTTTTCCTATGTTTTGGGGTCTTAACTGCAACTGATAAAATGGCACCTGGAGAAAACTGTGCCAAATCAGAAGCGCCCCGGGAACAGCAGCGAGAGCCGAGGACTTCTTCGCGGGTGATCGTTTAGGAGTTCTTTTCCATCAATCCAGGGGAGAATAAGTCTCAGTGAAGGAGGTTTCTTGAAACCTCTGCCACCTATGCTTTCTTAGGGATACTAGAAAAAAAATATTATTTCATGATGTCAGGCATGATCAATGGTTCCAGGAGAAGAATCAATGAAACAAAAACAAAAAATTACGGTGTCAAGACACAAAATTATATAAAAATCAAAATAATTGTTCAATATTATCAAACACATAAAACGATGGCTCCCCACGTTACACTGAACAAAAGTATACAGACAATATACAGTGTAAAACACAAAACAGAGGCAGTGGATGTAACAATCAATAGAGTGGTCCACAAATAGTGGAACATAATACATTCAATGTTTGCATCCGATTGGCCAACCCAGAGGGAGGGTTGGGGTGGGTACGGGAAAAAAAAAAGCTTACCTGTGGGGGAGACGCGTTGACCTCCCCTCCGTCCTCGTCCTCTTCTGGCTGCACACAGGCTCCCAGCCAATCACGGCACTGCTGTCACCAGCATAAGAGCAGCGTTGTGATTGGTCGGAGCGGCCTGCTGCACCGCTCAGACTAGGAATGGGAGCCTTGGCATGTGCAATAAAGCCAGGTAGAGAACATGCATGCATGTCTGTTTGGCCGGGCCAACACGGCTGGCAAAAAAGACATGCACACTTTGTATTGCACATACCCCTCCGCCGGCCCCCTCCCTCCAGCCGAGCCCCACCCCTTACTCCCAGGAAAAATAAAATGATAATAAGGTGGCGTTATTATCATTTTATTTTTCCCTTCCCCACAAACCAGTAGGGTGACACCTCTCCACCTTAGCGGAGGAGCTGACCCTGTCTACAAGTTGAGCACACCCAGACACCTAGAAGGCACTCCGTGAGCAGTAGGCACTATACAAGAGCTGTGTGTTGCATTAAAAAGTACAAAAATACATCTGGAAAAGCAAGTACTCCTAGGGAATACAAGATGAAGTAAAACGTGAAATGGAAACTGGACATCATCGCTGACTCAGCAGCAACAGAGCCAGTTAACACAACAGAAACCACCCATTCCCTGCGCACTTTTTTCTGAAGTTTGTAGAGGGAAATCACAAACATAGGGCTATTTGTCAGTATGTCAGTCAGATTAGATCACGCAAGTTGGACTCTTGTTCCCACACAAGACGTTTTATCAGAACAGCAATTAGTTCATTTTTAGGGTCGAGCCTGCGTTGCATGCGCTCGCACATGCGTATCGCAGCAAGACGCTTTAGTACTTAGAAAAGGGCTCGGAGCCCTGTCAACTTCACGTCAGTGTTTTTTATTGGTTCGTGGGCTTGCCTAATAAAATCTGCTTGCTTTCATTAGTCGAAGGCTCGCATACGTCATGCCTTTTCCGGTGGCAAGCCCTCCTCGAGCGCAGCGACCAAGTACAGAAAACATGCGAGGCTCGCTGTTTTCTGTCCGGCTCGTGGACTTCTTTTTCTCTAATTTACGAGCCCGATCTCGCTTGGCAGAAGTCGAGCGCTTTACATAGTTAATTTCACTTTTTCGGGTTACGTACATAAATGCACTTTTGCCCGATAGGTGAAAAGTCGGGTTAGGAGTTTACAACGCGATCAGCTCTAACATGAGCAAACGCGAGACCCGTTGCATTGTAAATGCTTGTTTAAAATGAGTCCATTCTTTTCACGCTCCTAGACTGCAGTGTCTGTCCAGTTTCTACAGAGTGGTTTATGTAAGAGTGAGGAATCAATAAGTATCAGAGGTGAACGAGCTACTTAAAGCTCGAGCCGGATGCTCGGCTCTGACCCAGCTCGAGGTCCTCTTGGAACCCCGAGCCCAAAACAAGTTGGGTTTTCACGTGGTTCGGCCACCATGTCTCTACACTCGTGTGCAAAGTTAAAAACAACATATTAACACTTTAAGTAAAATGAGAGACAAATAGAAGCCCACCTAGTGACTGATTTGCACCAATTAAAACTGCAAAACCTGTGATTAATCCCAGCTCCCCCAAACTGTGTGATCTTAGGAAAATATTTTGATTCACCACGCCATCTTTTTCATCATCAAATTCGTGCATCCTGAATGTGGACTGTACAAATCTACTGTGTTTGGTGTAACAGACTACAGTGCCGCCGCTCCTATGAGCCTGTGTGCCACATACATGGTGCACGTGACAACTGACTTGCCTGCCATTCATTCCACTTATGGCATTTTCGCCAAGGCAGGGGCAGGAATGGTTCCAACTTCAGATCTAAAAATAATTACTTTTAATAATTATCTCTAAGTGAACGTATAATATGACTTGTTAGGGTCAAACCTGCTGCATGTCAGAGCAATGTGTTTTTTTTAATTTTGAAAAGTATTGGTCATATATACAAGAAGTTTGTTGCATGAGTTACATGGCTAACATTCCCAGGGCTCGGCTCGTGCAAGGGCTCTTAGAGCCAAGCCAGACCCTTGACTCAGCTTTGGCTCGGCTCTCCCTGTTAATTTGTTGCCTCTCCCACTTCTAATGAATAAGCTCACTCACCTCTGCTTCTGAAGTTCCCTTTTCAGCAAAGCTTCTCTACACATATGTCTCATATAACCCGCATGAATTTATGAGCGGGTTTGTACAGAACCTGTGACCCTCAGTAGTGGCGTAACAAAGGCCCCGGCAGCCGTCATGGTGCGGGGCGGGATGGGGTCTGAGCTCCTGGGGGCTTCCTCAGCACAGTACTTTGGCCTGAGAGCTCATGCGTGAGTCCATGGGGGGACCCTTCCGGGGGGACCCTCCCTCCCTATATTGTGCAGACAACACCCCAAGTTTCTTACACCACTGATTCTCAGCAGAACTAATCACACAGGTTCAAAATTTGCAGCCACATGTCATAATTTATATACTGCACTAAAGTATGAGCCTTTCTCAAAGTGCAGTCCCACCTGGTGCTAATAATATATGAAAAAGTGGGAAAAAGAAACACAGACCTTAGGGGGAACACTGACCTGGTCTGTGGCCAGGCCCTGCGTCCAACCCCATGTCATGCGTCCTGCTGCAGTTAGCGCAGCAAGGGTTCCGCCCCTCACCCAGGCACCACTCAGCCACGGGCGGACAACCCACCGCTATGCATGGCCTTCAGTGGGTGCAGGAAGGGCTTGGTCACGGGTGCAGGGCCTGCATCCCAACCCCTGTCGGGGGACAGACACTTGGTGTGGGCAGCCAAACATGCTGCACAATGTCTTTGGCCATGCACAGCAGGAGTCCCAAGCATGATGAGCTATGAACGTGCACATGTCATAAAGTGGCAGCCATTTTGTCTATTTGTTTTAATTTCGAGTTTCAAGATGGTGGACGCAAGTCTTGAGTGTTAAATGTAAGGCTAAGGATTATTTGTCCCAGTAATTGTTATAGGTTCTGTGACTTGTTTACATTGTTAGCTTTGTAAGTTCTGCACAGAGTTTGCTCTCTCATTTAATTGGGTGTCTGGGGAGTTCTTTCAGGGCTGCTGTGGTTTCATACATGGGCACTGCTATGCATCAGTGCTCAGCACCTTGTCAAGAATGCTCAGAATAGGCCATGAATGGGCTGCTGGTATTACGGATAGCTGCCAGGATGCTGCCAGGAGTGCCCAGACACATGCCATGGCAGTTATGAGCCACTTTCCACAGGAACAGCCTGTATACTGCCCACAGTGGCAGGAGGGTATGGGCAGAATTAGGCAAGGGTGGGAACTAAGATCCTCTTCCACACTAAACAAGCACATGCATACTTTATTTAATTATTTGCATATTTTAATAGCACAAACATGACCCAGTGGATATCTGAGCACTTTACAACACATTCAATCTGCTAAAACCAGTCTACAAATGAACACTTACCATGAAGTTTCACATTACAACAGTTTCATAACTGCAGGAAATCACATAAATACAGTTACTATGAAATTTCCTAAAGTGAATCATTTTTGCTTAAAAAGCAAAGAGCTTAGAAAGATGACCAATTTACCATATACTGGAATGACCAGAAATGTTTTGTGAGCCAAGCAGCTGATTTAAGTTCTATCTTAGTAGGTTTCATTCCATGGGAGGCGATCCATCTGGGGAGCATGTGTTTCACATTCCCACCTATTGTCCCCTAACCCTGGGGGCATATTTATGAGAGCCTTCTATCACGTTTGCACCAGGCAAAGTGTTATATGTGTGGCGCAAGGCTCTGAGTCAGATGTATGAAGCCGCTCAAAGCCACTCTGACTCAGAGCCTTCTGTCATGCATGTACCATAATGCGTGATGTGAGTGACCTCATAAATCTTGAGTTGAGGCAACACAGCGCAAATCCCTGCATTGTTGCATCGCCTTACTCTGTGCCAGGGAGACATTCCAGGGGCGTTGTGATGGGTGCTCCCATGTAACTTCCATGGGTTTTGATGCTTTACCAGATTTACAAATACTTGTAAACCTGGGGATGCGTCAAAACCTTACGCCTCGTTAGGGCAGGCGTAATTCCTCTTTACGGTGAGTCAAAACTGCCACTAGATAAATCTACAATCTCTCTCTCTCTAGAAGGAACATTAATCACAAGAGTTATCTTGACATTTTCATCGCTGCCTGAAAGCTGGATTGCTGGAGGCAGCTCGGTCTTGTTGGCTCATGCATAGGCCGAGCCAGGCGGAGCACACTACTCCTGTCCAGGGTGGTCAGGTACACCTGCTAGATCACCTGTGCTCACCCTTGGATAGCTTGGCACCAAGCAGTCGGGCTTATCTCAGAGGCAATGTGTAAAGCAAAGCACTTTCTCACAACTCCCTGGCTGAACGACCCCAAAAAGAGGCTTCACCGGGTTGTATGTATAGAAAACTTGTATTCAACACACATGATCAACGCATTTCAGTTACAATGCGATCTCAGCATAAAGGTCAGTGAGCACACATTGCACAATACTAGACAATGCAAACGGGTGTGAATCTCAATGAACAAAGCAAAACATGATAATAGGCCCCACTGCGTTAAACATCAATCGCTGTATATACATTTGGAGAAAATGCACATTCCCTCCCCGCACCCACATAAGATGCCCACCCGCTGTCAGCACTAGGCCCACCCTCACATTCCCCCACAATTAGTGCATCACATGCAATTCAGGATGTGCCCGGGGCTGGCAATAGCAGCAAAAATGCATATCACAGTACTCAAACTTTCCCACCCAGACCCATGGCCTCAGCCACGCTAGTAAAGTGCTACGTCAATCCTAGGACCTTCCTGGCAGAACCCATGCTGCTGCCTCAGCCCTCACTCGGACTCACTCCCTCACATCCACCAAGTGTCTACTCTCTGGGCCCGGGTATCAGTTGGCACAAGTGCGCACGCACACACTCACGGATGCACTTGCTTCCGGCACCCTAATGTGGTGCCCTGATGTTAGAAATGGGGTTTTTGGTTGGCAGTCAGGTTACCCCCTGTCCAAGCAAGGACCCTCACTCTAGTCAGGGTGAAGTAGAATCAGTTAACCCCGTTCACCCCTTTGGTAGCTTGGCACAAGCAGGCAGGCTTAACTTCAGAAGCAAAGTGTAAAGTATTTGTACCAACACACACAGTAACTCAGTGAAAACACTACAAAATGACACAACACAGGTTTAGAAAAATAGGTAATATTTATCTAAACAAAACAAGACCAAAATTACAAAAATCCAACATACACAAGTCAAAATATGAATTTTAAAAAGAATAAGAGTCTTAAATCCTTAGAAAACAGTGAGAACGCTGTTAGCACACAAAAGTACCTGGGTAGCATCACAATAAAGCAGCACAGGTGAGTGTGCATTGGAAAAGGCCAGCGTTGCGTCGATTTCTCACTCGCAAGCGAGACCTCTGAGTCGTTCCTTCTCCAGTCGGGTCGGCGTGCGTCGTTTCTTCTCTCCTGCAAGACAGCGATGCGTAGATCCGGATGGGCACCTTGGGTCCGGGCAGGCTTTGTGTTGATTTTCCACACCCAGCGATGTTGAATTGAAATCCAGTCACACAGTGTCAAGAATCCACGCTGTGTAGGGGTTTGCGTCATTAACAGCAGCCTCTGCGGGTGTTGCGCGTTGTTTCTCCAGCCACGTTGTGTTGATCTCCCAGCCACAATGCAGGTGGAGCATCGATTTTAGCCCGAGGCCAACGGCGCATCATTTATCAGCCGCGATGCGGGTGGTGCATCGAAAGTTTCCCCGCATGGCGGTCTTTGCATGGATTTCTGTCCTTTTCCATCAGCTGCACCTTTCATGGGCCCAGAGACAGGTTAGGGCACCACTTGGCAGGCAGGACTCTCAGCAGAAAGTCCCAGTGCTGGCAGAGGGAAGTCTTTGTTGTCCCTGAGATTTCAACAACAGGAGGCAAGCTCAGTTCAAGCCCTTGGAGATTCTTCACCAGTGGGAAGTCACACAAAAGTCAGTCTTTGTCCTCTCTCAGGTAGAAACAGCTACTGCAGGCCAATTCAGCAAAGCACAGTCACAGGAAAAGGGACAGTACTCCTCCTCCAGCTTCTCCAGCTCTTCTCCCGGGCAGAGGTTCCTCTTGGTTCCAGAAGTAATCTGATTTTCAGGGGTTTGGGGAGCTCTTCTTATACCCCCTTCTGCCTTTGCAGTAGGCCTACTTCAAAGAGAAGTCTCTGTGGTTTTCAAGATCCGGCCTTGCCCAGGCCCCAGACCCACACCAGGGGGTTGGAGACTGCATTGTGTGAGGACAGGCACAGCCCTTTCAGGTGTGAGCGACCACTCCTCCCCTCCCTCCCAGCACAGATGGCTCATCAGGATATGCAGGCTACACCCCAGCCCCGTTTGTGTCACTGTCTAGAGGTGAGGTGCCAACAGCCCAACTGTCAAACTGACCCAGACAGGGAATCCTCCATCAGACAGAGTCATAGAATGGTTTAAGCAAGAAAATGCCTACATTCTAAAAGTGGGATTTTCAAACACACAATCGAAAAACCAACTCCACTAAAAGATGCATTTTTAAATTGTGAGTTCAGAGACCCCAAACTCCACATGTCTATCTGCTCCCAAAGGGAATCTGCGCTTTAATCATATTTAAAGGCAGCCCCCTTGAGAGAGATAGGCCTTGCAACAGTGAAAACAGAATTTGTCAGTATTTCCCTGTCAGGACATGTAAAACACATCAGTACATGTTCCACCTTTAACATAGACTACACCCTGGCCATGGAGCTACCTAGGGCCTACCTTGGGGGTGCCTTACATGTGTGAAAAGGGAAGGTTAAGGCCTTGGAAGTGGGTACACTTGCCAAGTCGAATTGGCAGTTTAAAACTGCACACACAGACACTGCAGTGGCAGGTCTGAGCCATGTTTACAGGGCTACCAATGTGTGTGCCACAACCACTGCTGCAGGCCCACTAGTAGTATTTGATTTACAGGCCCTGGGCACTTCTAGTGCACTATACTAGGGACTTAATAGTAAATCAAATATGCCAATCATGGATAAGCCAATGTACACATACAATTTATACTGGGAACACTTACATTTCAGCACTGGTGAGCAGTGGTAAAGTATCCAGAGCAAACAAAAACAGCAAAAACAGAGTCCAGCACACAGAAACAACCTGAGAAGTAGAGGCAAAAAGTTAGGGGAGACCACGCCAATAATGCCAAGTCTAACACCTGATAACTAGGAAGTTGATGCCCTTCTGCTCTCAGACTCCCTGTGTCCCAATCCCCCAGCACTCTAGTTGCCCTCACCCCACCACAACCACCAGAGTATTGTACTCTACCCTGGGATGCTCCAGACCAGGTCACACTTCCCAGGGGTCAGGGTTCAGGTGGGGACAGGAAAACAAAAGCCAGCAGACAAACAAGGCTGAGACGTTCCGGATCCAAATAGGACAGACAGTTCAGATTGTAGACAACAAGCTAGCAGGTCTGTGCCTCTGGACTGGAGACACCCTCTCTATTACCCAAGAACCTCTACCGGCCTCCCCAGACAGGTTTGACCCAAAGTAGAAAGTGCTCAGTGCCCTGTCCCCACACAACAGAGGACACTACACAGGCATACAATGACTTGGGGTTCCCTGAGGCACAAGGTGGTTCCAACCAACTCACGGTTTCCCGTTCCGCTCTGGCTTGAGGTACTCCGTCCAGTACACTATGACCTTAGCCATGCTGGACTCTCACTCCGGACAAACACACTAGATGCAAGTTCAATTGTGCTGCTCTAGGCCACATGTAAGACTCCTCAGGTTGTACCCACACCTCTGAGGGTACCAACCTCTGAACCGGCACAGCACACAAGGAGCATGCAGTTGAGGTTTCACAAGAGAAAAATGCTTCCCACTCTACCTCCGCAAATCCCCAGCAGGGTTCCACAATAGTGATCCGTTCACTTGACAAGCTGTCTCGAGGTGCAGCGGTCCTCACTTTTGAGGGACACACACCAGTCTTGTGTGTAGTGCCTTGCTACCCTGCAGCTGATGTGCCCTGACTCCAGACTTGTTCCTTAGGCCACACACACACTTCTCCTGCCACGTGAAATCCGGCACAGTGATCGTGCAACAGACGGCACTCCAGATAGTACTGATTACGATGTAAGTCCCCTCCAGAGGCCTTTGTTGTCCCTGAGACCTCCACCGAAAACAGGGGACAAGCCATCCTGCCCTTGGAGAGTCTCTCTCAGGATGGCACACTGCAGCAGGCAATCAGCTTCTGGCCAGTCTCTTTGGACAGTTATCCTCTTGGGCACCAAGATTCCTCTGACAGAGCATCGACAAGGTTCAGCTGCACTGGTCTTGCGCATCCGTAGGTAGTACTCTAAGTTGCAGATATTAAGTACCTCTTTTTATACTATGAAAATGCTTTGAAGGTGGGAGTGGTTCAAAGGTTATTCTTTTGAACCACAGATGTCTCCCCTACATTTCCTCACTGTCTACCCTGGGGTCCTGGAATGCACATCTGTATTTTTATGGGTGCCAGGCTCCGGCTCCGGGAGGCCAAGTGTCACAACCTCTCCCCCCATCTATTGAACCAGGCCACAAATGGCAGGGATATGCTTTATAGAGGTCATCTGGGGAATGTGTAGATGTGCGCTTCCCCAGGGACCGATGGCACGAATCCTAATTTATGGGGCACCAGAACCAGTCCATCCTGGAAATGCCCACATCCCCGAAGTGGCACTTCTTGGGCAGTGATGACAAAACTACTGTTATCAACGCTGTTCATTTGTTATCCTCAGTTCAACTATATTAAACTCTATGAGGTTGCTCCGCTGCAATCTGATAGTGGAACCGGACTTAATAAGCCTCGGCTTCCCCTATTACTATATGGGTACAACAACTCTCATGCGTAGTGCGAACATGTGTGGGTGTTTGGCACTTCCCGGGCACGCATGCTTGGCGTACACGCCCCCTTGCTAATGCAGGTGACTTTCTGCTATAGCTCGTGCACCGTGGTTAGCCTGAGCCCACAGGCTCTGTTACTATTAGGAATTACTCAGGCGTGCATGTGCGCACCGCGGTCACTATAGTCATGCATGCCCTCCTATAGGAACCACTGTGCCTGGCTGTGATTATATAGGCCCGGGGTCGGAGAGGCTAACCCCCATCCTTACCCGGCTTGGCCTGGGTAGGCTTAGCCCATCCCCTGGCATCAGGGCCAGTCTCAATCTGTATGGATGGCATGTGAGCTTTCACCCTGCAGAGCAAGAGGGAAAGTGCTCCAAGCCCTAGGCTCTTGGGTCGTATGGTGCCCCAATGCAGCTTTATGCATCGCCTGGGCCTCTGCCTTGCCCCCCCCATGTAGTGAGTTCCCCCTTTCTGTACCTAGACACGGGTGGACTCCTTACTGGGGTCTGCCAAAGGCCAGTAGGGCCGGGGCCCCATATGTGGGACAGCACGGTCTCCCCATTCAGCAGGCACCCACCCTTGCCCCTTCCCCCTTGCCCACACAGGGGGTCGCGGCCGGGGCCCACAGCAACTTTTCAGGGATCTGGCTTCCCACCGGGGTCCCAGCTGACGTCCCTCCAGTAGGGGACCCCCTATTAGGAGGCCTTCCCTACCCGGGCATATCCTTTGGGATGCACCTGTCGGGCTGTACCTTGCCCTTCAACCTCTCGGGTCCCTCTCAGGGTGCGGTAGGGCCTACCCAGGGGTGCCCCCCCCCCCTTTAATGGGCACTCTCCCTAAGTGCAGGTGCCCGCAGGCCGACTCCATCAGGCCATGGACGTGGCTACAGGTGTTGCCAACAGGGGCAGCATAGGGCCCATACTTCTGCTGGCAACCAGGGTCGCACCCCCTCAAGTATCTAGTATGCCTCTCCTCCGGGGTTAACTGGGGTGCAGTGCCTGCATCGTCCTTTCCCCCCGCCTCTTAGGGCGGGGGACTCCGTTCCCCACTTCCAGACAGCGGGGAAGTGTCCAGACTCCTCAGGCCCAGCAGGGGGAGACAGCATAGGCCGAGGGGTAAAAGCAACAAGTTTCAGGATTTTTCCCTAAGTAGAGCCATGTCCGACACAGACTCACAAGGAACTCTTGAGCTGGTGGTTTTAAATCGTAAGTTTTTACTGAACACAGAGGCCCTTCCAGAAGTTACCCCCCACCCCCAGCTCAGCGCCCTCAACCCCCAGCTCAGTGCCCAGCAGGGCAACACCAGCCCCGAACATCAGCTGCAGGGACAAGATGGTCCATCACCCATAAGATGTTCCCAGCTCACATGACCCTTAGACTCTAATCTCCAATCTTTAATGCTCTATAAATGTTCACCGGTGCGCGACAAGAAACTTGAAGCTTTGATTCCCACAAGAAACAAGGTGAGCAAGCACCTCGGAGAACTGGTTTTTGCCAGAACTATGAGCCTTAAACAGGAGCCGCATGGGTGAAAAACAGCACATTTTCCAGGGAACAGCTCTAGGCTCAATGAAAGAGCAGGTCAGATCAGTTAAAATCCTGAACCCCCCGAGGCTCCTGTTTTCCTCCACTCTTGACCCAAGAACTATGTGAGCCAAAGGCGGTCTTTCGAGTTTAAAATCTGCAGAATGGCAGCTGCTGCACTTTGTAGCGCCTCGTAGTGCTCGTCTCTCTCTAGGCGCTGCAGCCAGCTTCTCTGTGTGTGTCTAAGGGTAACAGTAGCCAGCTGGATCCTGACACAGCCTCTCTCCTGGGACTCCTCGGTCCCAACTTCCTGATATCTTTGTCCCTAAGATGAAGGTACATATTACAGGGGACTGTCACCCCAAACCCTACAAAGTTCCAGAAGCATCGAGTCAATGGATGTCAACTCTCCCATGAGGTCACCAGACACAGCGCCTAGACTCCTCAAGTGATGGATGTCTGCACTGCACAACCTTCTTTTGAGGTCACCGGATACAGCGCTTCGAGTCCCTGAATAATTGATGTCTGCACTGCACAAGCCTCCAGTGAGGTCACTGGACACACAGCCTCCATGAAAGGTTCCTTTAAACTGCATTACTAAGTATAAATTGACCAACGGAGAATAAACACACAGAACAGGTCAGTGGCGGAACATATACCCAACACCCAACAGTAAAAGACACCCAGCAGTGAGTACTCGGTCACGTAAGGACACCTGGGAGTGGTAGGTCCTCCCTGAGGGAGAATCCACACCACAACACCAACACCCACCTCTGAAAGGCGCCACAGTCCACAGAGGATGAAGCATCCTCCAGAGAGAGCTCAGGTGTGGGACCAGGCAGGATCTAACATGGCATGAACTTCCTAGCTCAAGTGCTGCCGGTTGTCCAGAACAATTACTGACTGCTGGATGGACATACACGGTGCTTAGTTCCATGTACCTTCACAGAAGGATCACAGGAGATGTCTCTGCTCTGCAGTCCTCCAGGACAAGTACACACCACCATTTAGTCTTCATCAATATATTTGGTGCTGCCTTTCTGTGGCTGCAGAAGGTCGAGCGCTGACCCTTCCTGGACGACCGCTTGAGTAGAGTGGAATCAGTGGAGTTGGCTGACTTGGTCCTGGCCATCAGGACTCCATCCAATCTTGTGTTCCCGGTGGCCACAGTCCTCGCTGACACAAACAGTGTCCGGTTCATTGTAGCCTTTCTTGACTCTGTACTTCCCCAGGTCATCAGGGGAAGGCCGTGCCTTCACACAGGAAGTCCAGAGTGAGGCCCCCCCTGCTGGGGACCTCTCTGCTGTTCCGCTCATGTAACTTTCCCACCCTTGAACTTGTCCGCAGAAGACATTGGGACCAGTGACAAAGGTGTGGTTGAACTGGCCTTGCGCCTTGAGACCCTATGAGTGATTAGCCGCGCTCTATAAGTCCTTGATTGATTGATTGGCCAATGAGCCACCGACACAGATGTTCGCTCACCCTGTTGACAGAGAGCGTCCACCAGTGAGTTTATTCTAAGCCTGACATGTTTCCTGTCCCTGAAGTACCTGTTGTAGAATCTTTGGCCTACACAAATATTCACTTGTGTAGTGTTTCACTTGGGATTATAAAGTACTTCTCTTTTGTAAAACATGTTGACACGCTAATGAAAATAATTAAGAAGGTCGATGCATCGAATTGTGCCTATCTGAGACTTCATAAGACTAAGTCCAAACCAATAAAATAAAGCTACAGAAGGAAAGAATCCAGGTTAAACCTTATAGGTTTATTCAAAATCAAGATCACTACAGAAGGCAAAAAAAGTAGTTAGTCAATCGAATTATGAATTAGCTCAAGAAAGAGCTCAAAGTCATAATCTGCGAGAAGACTAACGTAAGGTCAAAACCTGAATCAAGCTAATTGCCAGAGCCAAATATAAAGCAAATAACCAAACTGACATAGAATCTGCTCAGGTAGAAAGTCAAAGAGATTCTGGAACATGTCTCAAACTGTGTATAAGGTTTTAGAAAGAAAAGTGGTGAGACAGAGTTAAACTAGCAGCGTGTCATTCTGATTAGCCAATGAACATTCTAGTACATCAGATTTATTCAATAAGATACTTTTAAAAATGCTAGTTCTACTGCATATTAATTAATAAGCTATGCATAAAAAATGAAGGAAATTACATAACAATTATAAATAATACAGAAATACAGTGAACAGTCCAACTAATGAATGGTCCATAGACAGGAATATTTTAAACATGCCTTCTTCAAGAGAAAGAAAAATTAATGGCATTTAATAATACAGAAGCCATGGACTAGGCTTCCATTTTGCTGATATTTTTTTAATGGAAAAGCACACTTGATCGCAGAGTGTCTCGTTCACATAACATAGAAGTGGATATTTCTTTCTGCAAATCTGAAGAGATATCAATACAAGTTATTTCCGGCCTAGTCATGCTAATTTAACCATAACTGTCCATGGAGATGGGGAGGAAGGGTCCGCTGCCCCCTCTACCACTGGTCACCTCCTGCAGTGCCAACCTGTGCCCACTGAGACTTCTCTTTAGGAGGCATGCAGTCTTCCACCAGAGTGTAGGGCAGGAGCAAACAGATAGAATTATGTTATTGAGTCTTCCAAACAAAATCAATGCACTTGATTGACGGAAGATGTCATATCATTCTGCAGACATAGGGCTGAATCAGGTGTGCAGTGGGGCACCTGCATAACCTACCTGGCAGGTTCTGGGAAAGATGACCAGGCGTCCCGGATTTGCCAGGACAGATCCAGTTTTTCAACAGTTGTTCCAGCAGATTTCAACAAATTTGGCTCATGTCCCGGTTTTTAGGGCGGGTCGACTGAAAACAGAGGGAGGCATGTTTTTATTTTTTTCCAAAACAAGACTTGTTAGCAGCTATTATCAGAAAGCAATTTAATTAACAGGTGTGGTAGTGAGTTTAAAAATTGCACTTAATTTATTTCCTCAGCGCTGCATTTATTTTTCTATGTTGATGAGCGCTCACATTCTGTGCTCCCTGGCTGATGAAAAGTTGCAGTCCTTCTTCTATTTTAATAAATAGTCCCCGTTTTTAGGTCTCGCCTGGGCAGCGCATGTGCTGTCTCTTCGAGACAGGCTGTTATCTGTTCTGTGGGCTAAGCGCACACCTATTGCTGTCCGTTGCTTTTAATTGTTTTTTTGAAATGCCTATTTTAAATGGGTGGTTTTTACTGGTCACTTAGTTGTGTTTGTCCCTCCTTTTGTTGACTGGTTTCCTCCCATGGAGACTGGCCCTGTTACATGTGTGCTTACTCTGTTCTTAATGTATGTGTGTGTGGTGCACTATTTTTTTTTTGTTCGTTTGGCTCATTTTCTGGTTCAGAATGACGACAGAGACGCTCCGTCTTGCCTTTTACCAGGCAAATGGAGAGTCGACATCGGCACTCGAACCTGGTTCCCCGGTTCCAAAGTCGGCAGCTCTTGATGTTATGCCTCATCCTCTCACTAAAACAATCAGCATCTCTTGGTGTTTTGGGATCATTTTGTTTCCCTGAGCACACCCACAATCTACTCAATATCCTGGTGGTCCGCTTAGGTATGATTATGTATTATTTAAAGAAAACGAGGCACACCCCATAACCCTAGAACCTGGGTAGATAAATAAGCAAAATAAACAATGGCCCTGTAGTGGGGAGTAGGACCCTTGTCTTCCTAAGAAACAACTTTTAAACAATCTTCAACCATGTGCAAACTTTGTTAACAATTGATATTTTATTATATGATAGATGCATATTTCTTTAGTAAAAAACAGTCATTCTTATACTTTGAATTCAATCATTACGGGGCTCCTATAGTGACGGCGCAGTGAACGTGAATGAAGTGAAAACTGTTTGTGCAAATGTGCTCTGTACAATATATACAAGATGTGGTTAAAACATGAGTTTTCTGCGATCTTCCATAGGTGGACTCATATTACTCCAGAAGTCCAGAAATCACTTTTTAGTCTCTCACAAATAATCCACAATATGAAAATGTTGACGTTTCGACCCCATTTATGTAGATTAATCTATCCGGGGTCATCATCAGGACTGTAATTTGCTATAGGTAGCACCAGTCAATCATCGTATTCTGTTTTAGGGTAATTATTTATTAATCTCATCCTCCATTACAAGTATGCTTACTCTGTTCTTAATGTATATGGTGCACTATTCTTTTTGATCGGTTTGGCTCATTTGCGGGTTCAGAATGACGACAGAGACGCTCCGTCTTGTCCTTTCTAGGCAAATGGAGAGCCGACGCTGATACGTGACCCTGGTTCCCCGGTCCCAAAGTCGGCAGCTCTTGATGTTATGCAACATCGTCTCACTAAAACAATCGGCATCTCTTGGTGTTTTGGTCTCCTTTTGTTTCCCTGAGCACATCCACCGTCTACTCAATATCCGGGGGGTCTGCTTAAGTATGATTACGAACAGCACTGGTTTACAATGATTCCTGTCTCTGTCAGTTTCGTAATTCTTGGTGAATGTTTAGAAATTGGAGTCATTTTTTTCCTAGAAAGACCTTTGCCTATGGAGAGAGGGCAACAAAACTCCTATTAATGGCAAAACATGTTCAGCGTTTCCGTGGTAATTTTGTGCAGTTTATTATAAGAAAATGTGAGCGCTGCCGAGTGGCATTAAAATTATGTTTTCAGATCTTAGATAAACGTATTGTTTCCACAACGCGTCTTAATTGAAGTAAATAGGCTGAATTCACACAAATCATGTGCCCTAGTAAAAACTTGTAAACTTTGTACTTGTATAGCGCACTTTTACCCTGTGGGGATCTTGGCACTGTACGCATACTGCTGTGGAACCCTTCCTGGCTTTCCCTGTGAAGTGCCCACTCCTGGGCACCCCTAAGGTGTAGCCAGGCATCACAGGGCTGTTGGGGCCGTTGTGGAGATTAAGCAAGCTAGTACCCAGAGTTAGACCCATGATTAGATTGGCACCAAGGTGAGAGTTATCAGGTCTGAGGAAATTGAGCCCAAGACCCATGGAGGTAGGAATTGAACCCTGGTCCCAGGCCAGACCTCTGCATCCGGGTCTGCTGCTCCAACCATTGAGCCACACTTCTCCACCGCTTGGCCCTGTTTTTTTCTGGAATTTATCATTTTTGCAACATATAATATAATTTCTGACGCCCTCAAAATGGCCTCTGCAGTTATTTGGAACCCGGGGTAGAGCTTTTTCCTCCCTCTGTTTCTAATGTGATATGTAAGCTTAGCACCGGAAACCTGCAGGTTTCCACTGGTTGGTTCAGCTTCCTGGAGCTGGTTGCGTGGTCAGTATTTGGCTGCTGTGGCAGGAGGCCACAGCGGGCAGTGGTTGGCTGGATGCAGTGGCTGCTGTTGCTTGTTCAATATACGCTCAGCAGCTACTACCAAGTCCCGCCTGCAGGTTGCACATTTTTAGTTGAATCCGAACTTGTGATCTGCACGTTGCATACAGATGTGTGCAGCTGGGACGGTAACTGCTGGAACGGCCTTACTGGGGCTTCAGCCTCTGCCCGCAGGTTACAAACGCCCCTCTGCAGCATTTTCATTAACCCTCTAAGCTGCCTCGCAGGGAGTGCAGCCTCTAATCTTCCTGTTGCACATAGATGTTTTACTCATACACACAGATCTCTGCACTAGGCTCTGAGCTGCCTCGTGTGGAGCGAAGTGTGTGATCATGTTACACGTACACACAGATCTCTGCTCTAGGTACAGTAACCCTCTGAGCTGCCTCGTGTAGAGCAAAGTGTGTGATCATGTTTCACATACACACAGATCTCTGCGCTAGGTACAGTAACCCTCTGAGCTGCCTCGTGTGGAGTGTGTGATCATGTTACACATACACAAAGATCTCTGCGCTAGGTACAGTAACCCTCTGAGCTGCCTCGTGTGGAGTGAAGTGTGTGATCATGTTACACGTACGCACAGATCTCTGCGCCAGGTACAGTAACCCTCTGAGCTGCCTCGTGTGGAGTGAAGTGTGTGATCATGTTACACGTACACACAGATCTCTGCGCTAGGTACAGTAACCCTCTAAGCTGCCTCGCAGGGAGTGCAGCCTCTAATCTTCCTGTTGCACATAGATGTTTTACTCATACACACAGATCTCTGCACTAGGCTCTGAGCTGCCTCGTGTGGAGCGAAGTGTGTGATCATGTTACACGTACACACAGATCTCTGCTCTAGGTACAGTAACCCTCTGAGCTGCCTCGTGTGGAGCACAGTGTGTGATCATGTTTCACATACACACAGATCTCTGCGCTAGGTACAGTAACCCTCTGAGCTGCCTCGTGTGGAGCGAAGTGTGTGTTCATGTTACACGTACACACAGATCTCTGCACTAGGTACAGTAACCCTCTGAGCTGCCTCGTGTGGAGCGAAGTGTGTGATCATGTTACACGTACACACAGATCTCTGCTCTAGGTACAGTAACCCTCTGAGCTGCCTCGTGTGGAGCACAGTGTGTGATCATGTTTCACATACACACAGATCTCTGCACTAGGTACAGTAACCCTCTGAGCTGCCTCGTGTGGAGTGAAGTGTGTGATCATGTTACACGTACACACAGATCTCTGCGCTAGGTACAGTAACCCTCTGAGCTCCCTCGTGTGGAGTGAAGTGTGTGATCATGTAACACGTACACACAGATCTCTGCTCTAGGTACAGTAACCCTCTGAGCTGCCTCGTGTGGAGTGAAGTGTGTGATCATGTTACACGTACACACAGATCTCTGCACTAGGTACAGTAACCCTCTGACCTGCCTCGTGTGGAGTGAAGTGTGTGATCATGTTACACGTACACACAGATTTCTGCTCTAGGTACAGTAACCCTCTGAGCTGCCTCGTGTGGAGTGAAGTGTGTGATCATGTTACTCATACACACAGATCTCTGCGCTAGGTACAGTAACCCTCTGAGCTGCCTCGTGTGGAGCGAAGTGTGTGATCATGTTACACATACACACAGATCTCTGCTCTAGGTACAGTAACCCTCTGAGCTGCCTCGTGTGGAGTGTGTGATCATGTTACACGTACACACAGATCTCTGTGCCAGGTACACTAACCCTCTGAGCTGCCTCACGGGGAGTGAAGTGTGTGATCATGTTACACATACACACAGATCTCTGCTCTAGGTACAGTAACCCTCTGAGCTGCCTCACGGGGAGTGAAGTGTGTGATCATGTTACACGTACACACAGATCTCTGCGCTAGGTACAGTAACCCTCTGAGCTGCCTCGTGTGGAGCGAAGTGTGTGATCATGTTACACATACACACAGATCTCTGCGCTAGGTACAGTAACCCTCTGAGCTGCCTCGTGTGGAGCGAAGTGTGTGATCATGTTACACATACACACAGATCTCTGCGCTAGGTACAGTAACCCTCTGAGCTGCCTCGTGTGGAGCACAGTGTGTGATCATGTTACACGTACACACAGATCTCTGCTCTAGGTACAGTAACCCTCTGAGCTGCCTCACGGGGAGTGAAGTGTGTGATCATGTTACACGTACGCACAGATCTCTGCTCTAGGTACAGTAACCCTCTGAGCTGGCTCACGGGGAGTGAAGTGTGTGATCATGTTACACGTACACACAGATCTCTGCGCCAGGTACAGTAACCCTCTGAGCTGCCTCGTGTGGAGTGAAGTGTGTGATCATGTTACACGTACGCACAGATCTCTGTGCCAGGTACAGTAACCCTCTGAGCTGCCTCGTGTGGAGCGAAGTGTGTGATCATGTTACACATACACACAGATCTCTGCGCTAGGTACAGTAACCCTCTGAGCTGCCTCGTGTGGAGCACAGTGTGTGATCATGTTACACGTACACACAGATCTCTGCTCTAGGTACAGTAACCCTCTGAGCTGCCTCACGGGGAGTGAAGTGTGTGATCATGTTACACGTACGCACAGATCTCTGCTCTAGGTACAGTAACCCTCTGAGCTGGCTCACGGGGAGTGAAGTGTGTGATCATGTTACACGTACGCACAGATCTCTGCGCCAGGTACAGTAACCCTCTGAGCTGCCTCGTGTGGAGTGAAGTGTGTGATCATGTTACACGTACGCACAGATCTCTGCGCCAGGTACAGTAACCCTCTGAGCTGCCTCGTGTGGAGTGTGTGATCATGTTACACGTACGCACAGATCTCTGCGCCAGGTACAGTAACCCTCTGAGCTGCCTCGTGTGGAGTGAAGTGTGTGATCATGTTACACGTACGCACAGATCTCTGCGCCAGGTACAGTAACCCTCTGAGCTGCCTCGTGTGGAGTGAAGTGTGTGATCATGTTACACGTACACACAGATCTCTGCGCTAGGTACAGTAACCCTCTGAGCTGGCTCGTGTGGAGCACAGTGTGTGATCATGTTACACATACACACAGATCTCTGCGCCAGGTACAGTAACCCTCTGAGCTGCCTCGTGTGGAGTGAAGTGTGTGATCATGTTACATGTACACACAGATCTCTGCGCTAGGTACAGTATCCCTCTGAGCTGCCTCACGGGGAGTGAAGTGTGTGTTCATGTTACACATACACACAGATCTCTGCGCCAGGTACAGTGACCCTCTGAGCTGCCTCGTGTGGAGCGAAGTGTGTGATCATGTTACACGTACACACAGATCTCTGCAGTAGGTACAGTAACCCTCTAAGCTGCCTCGTGTGGAGTGAAGTGTGTGATCATGTTACACGTACACACAGATCTCTGCACTAGGTACAGTGACCCTCTGAGCTGCCTCCTGTGGAGTGTGTGATCATGTTACACGTACACACAGATCTCTGCGCCAGGTACAGTAACCCTCTGAGCTGCCTCCTGTGGAGTGTGTGATCATGTTACTCATACACACAGATCTCTGCTCTAGGTACAGTAACCCTCTGAGCTGCCTCACGGGGAGTGAAGTGTGTGATCATGTTACACGTACGCACAGACCTCTGCGCCAGGTACAGTAACCCTCTGAGCTGCCTCCTGTGGAGTGTGTGATCATGTTACACGTACACACAGATCTCTGCACTAGGTACAGTGACCCTCTGAGCTGCCTCGTGTGGAGCGAAGTGTGTGATCATGTTACACGTACACACAGATCTCTGCAGTGGGTACAGTAACCCTCTGAGCTGCCTCGTGTGGAGTGAAGTGTGTGATCATGTTACACGTACACACAGATCTCTGCACTAGGTACAGTAACCCTCTGAGCTGCCTCCTGTGGAGTGTGTGATCATGTTACACGTACACACAGATCTCTGCACTAGGTACAGTAACCCTCTAAGCTGCCTCGTGTGAAGTGTGTGATCATGTTACACGTACACACAGATCTCTGCGCCAGGTACAGTAACACTCTGAGCTGCCTCGTGTGGAGCACAGTGTGTGATCATGTTACACGTACACACAGATCTCTGCGCTAGGTACAGTAACCCTCTGAGCTGGCTCGTGTGGAGCACAGTGTGTGATCATGTTACTCATACACACAGATCTCTGCGCTATGTACAGTAACCCTCTAAGCTGCCTCGCAGGGAGTGCAGCCTCTAATCTTCCTGTTGCACATAGATGTTTTACTCATACACACAGATCTCTGCACTAGGCTCTGAGCTGCCTCGTGTGGAGCGAAGTGTGTGATCATGTTACACGTACACACAGATCTCTGCTCTAGGTACAGTAACCCTCTGAGCTGCCTCGTGTGGAGCACAGTGTGTGATCATGTTTCACATACACACAGATCTCTGCGCTAGGTACAGTAACCCTCTGAGCTGCCTCGTGTGGAGCGAAGTGTGTGTTCATGTTACACGTACACACAGATCTCTGCACTAGGTACAGTAACCCTCTGAGCTGCCTCGTGTGGAGTGAAGTGTGTGATCATGTTACACGTACACACAGATCTCTGCGCTAGGTACAGTAACCCTCTGAGCTCCCTCGTGTGGAGTGAAGTGTGTGATCATGTTACACGTACACACAGATCTCTGCTCTAGGTACAGTAACCCTCTGAGCTGCCTCGTGTGGAGTGAAGTGTGTGATCATGTTACACGTACACACAGATCTCTGCACTAGGTACAGTAACCCTCTGACCTGCCTCGTGTGGAGTGAAGTGTGTGATCATGTTACACGTACACACAGATCTCTGCTCTAGGTACAGTAACCCTCTGAGCTGCCTCGTGTGGAGTGAAGTGTGTGATCATGTTACTCATACACACAGATCTCTGCGCTAGGTACAGTAACCCTCTGAGCTGCCTCGTGTGGAGCGAAGTGTGTGATCATGTTACACATACACACAGATCTCTGCTCTAGGTACAGTAACCCTCTGAGCTGCCTCACGGGGAGTGAAGTGTGTGATCATGTTACACGTACACACAGATCTCTGCAGTGGGTACAGTGACCCTCTGAGCTGCCTTGTGTGGAGCGAAGTGTGTGATCATGTTACACATACACATAGATCTCTGCGCTAGGTACAGTAACCCTCTGAGCTGCCTCGTGTGGAGCGAAGTGTGTGATCATGTTACACATACACACAGATCTCTGCGCTAGGTACAGTAACCCTCTGAGCTGCCTCGTGTGGAGCACAGTGTGTGATCATGTTACACGTACACACAGATCTCTGCGCTAGGTACAGTAACCCTCTGAGCTGCCTCGTGTGGAGTGTGTGATCATGTTACACATACACACAGATCTCTGCGCTAGGTACAGTAACCCTCTGAGCTGGCTCACGGGGAGTGAAGTGTGTGATCATGTTACACGTACACACAGATCTCTGCGCCAGGTACAGTAACCCTCTGAGCTGCCTCGTGTGGAGTGTGTGATCATGTTACACGTACGCACAGATCTCTGCGCCAGGTACAGTAACCCTCTGAGCTGCCTCGTGTGGAGTGAAGTGTGTGATCATGTTACACGTACGCACAGATCTCTGCGCCAGGTACAGTAACCCTCTGAGCTGCCTCGTGTGGAGTGAAGTGTGTGATCATGTTACACGTACACACAGATCTCTGCGCTAGGTACAGTAACCCTCTGAGCTGCCTCACGGGGAGTGAAGTGTGTGTTCATGTTACACATACACACAGATCTCTGCGCCAGGTACAGTAACCCTCTGAGCTGCCTCGTGTGGAGCACAGTGTGTGATCATGTTACACGTACACACAGATCTCTGCACTAGGTACAGTAACCCTCTGAGCTGCCTCGTGTGGAGTGAAGTGTGTGATCATGTTACACGTACACACAGATCTCTGCGCTAGGTACAGTAACCCTCTGAGCTGCCTCCTGTGGAGTGTGTGATCATGTTACACGTACACACAGATCTCTGCAGTGGGTACAGTGACCCTCTGAGCTGCCTCGTGTGGAGCGAAGTGTGTGATCATGTTACACATACACACAGATCTCTGCGCTAGGTACAGTAACCCTCTGAGCTGCCTCGTGTGGAGCGAAGTGTGTGATCATGTTACACATACACACAGATCTCTGCGCTAGGTACAGTAACCCTCTGAGCTGCCTCGTGTGGAGCACAGTGTGTGATCATGTTACTCATACACACAGATCTCTGCGCTAGGTACAGTAACCCTCTGAGCTGCCTCGTGTGGAGCGAAGTGTGTGATCATGTTACACATACACACAGATCTCTGCTCTAGGTACAGTAACCCTCTGAGCTGCCTCGTGTGGAGTGTGTGATCATGTTACACGTACACACAGATCTCTGTGCCAGGTACACTAACCCTCTGAGCTGCCTCACGGGGAGTGAAGTGTGTGATCATGTTACACGTACACACAGATCTCTGCGCTAGGTACAGTAACCCTCTGAGCTGCCTCGTGTGGAGCGAAGTGTGTGATCATGTTACACATACACACAGATCTCTGCGCTAGGTACAGTAACCCTCTGAGCTGCCTCGTGTGGAGCGAAGTGTGTGATCATGTTACACATACACACAGATCTCTGCGCTAGGTACAGTAACCCTCTGAGCTGCCTCGTGTGGAGCACAGTGTGTGATCATGTTACACGTACACACAGATCTCTGCTCTAGGTACAGTAACCCTCTGAGCTGCCTCACGGGGAGTGAAATGTGTGATCATGTTTCACGTACGCACAGATCTCTGCTCTAGGTACAGTAACCCTCTGAGCTGGCTCACGGGGAGTGAAGTGTGTGATCATGTTACACGTACACACAGATCTCTGCGCCAGGTACAGTAACCCTCTGAGCTGCCTCGTGTGGAGTGAAGTGTGTGATCATGTTACACGTACGCACAGATCTCTGCGCCAGGTACAGTAACCCTCTGAGCTGCCTCGTGTGGAGCGAAGTGTGTGATCATGTTACACATACACACAGATCTCTGCGCTAGGTACAGTAACCCTCTGAGCTGCCTCGTGTGGAGCACAGTGTGTGATCATGTTACACGTACACACAGATCTCTGCTCTAGGTACAGTAACCCTCTGAGCTGCCTCACGGGGAGTGAAGTGTGTGATCATGTTACACGTACGCACAGATCTCTGCTCTAGGTACAGTAACCCTCTGAGCTGGCTCACGGGGAGTGAAGTGTGTGATCATGTTACACGTACACACAGATCTCTGCGCCAGGTACAGTAACCCTCTGAGCTGCCTCGTGTGGAGTGAAGTGTGTGATCATGTTACACGTACGCACAGATCTCTGCGCCAGGTACAGTAACCCTCTGAGCTGCCTCGTGTGGAGTGTGTGATCATGTTACACGTACGCACAGATCTCTGCGCCAGGTACAGTAACCCTCTGAGCTGCCTCGTGTGGAGTGAAGTGTGTGATCATGTTACACGTACGCACAGATCTCTGCGCCAGGTACAGTAACCCTCTGAGCTGCCTCGTGTGGAGTGAAGTGTGTGATCATGTTACACGTACACACAGATCTCTGCGCTAGGTACAGTAACCCTCTGAGCTGGCTCGTGTGGAGCACAGTGTGTGATCATGTTACACATACACACAGATCTCTGCGCCAGGTACAGTAACCCTCTGAGCTGCCTCGTGTGGAGTGAAGTGTGTGATCATGTTACATGTACACACAGATCTCTGCGCTAGGTACAGTATCCCTCTGAGCTGCCTCACGGGGAGTGAAGTGTGTGTTCATGTTACACATACACACAGATCTCTGTGCCAGGTACAGTGACCCTCTGAGCTGCCTCGTGTGGAGCGAAGTGTGTGATCATGTTACACGTACACACAGATCTCTGCAGTAGGTACAGTAACCCTCTAAGCTGCCTCGTGTGGAGTGAAGTGTGTGATCATGTTACACGTACACACAGATCTCTGCACTAGGTACAGTGACCCTCTGAGCTGCCTCCTGTGGAGTGTGTGATCATGTTACACGTACACACAGATCTCTGCGCCAGGTACAGTAACCCTCTGAGCTGCCTCCTGTGGAGTGTGTGATCATGTTACTCATACACACAGATCTCTGCTCTAGGTACAGTAACCCTCTGAGCTGCCTCACGGGGAGTGAAGTGTGTGATCATGTTACACGTACGCACAGATCTCTGCGCCAGGTACAGTAACCCTCTGAGCTGCCTCCTGTGGAGTGTGTGATCATGTTACACGTACACACAGATCTCTGCACTAGGTACAGTGACCCTCTGAGCTGCCTCGTGTGGAGCGAAGTGTGTGATCATGTTACACGTACACACAGATCTCTGCAGTGGGTACAGTAACCCTCTGAGCTGCCTCGTGTGGAGTGAAGTGTGTGATCATGTTACACGTACACACAGATCTCTGCACTAGGTACAGTAACCCTCTGAGCTGCCTCCTGTGGAGTGTGTGATCATGTTACACGTACACACAGATCTCTGCACTAGGTACAGTAACCCTCTAAGCTGCCTCGTGTGAAGTGTGTGATCATGTTACACGTACACACAGATCTCTGCGCCAGGTACAGTAACACTCTGAGCTGCCTCGTGTGGAGCACAGTGTGTGATCATGTTACACGTACACACAGATCTCTGCGCTAGGTACAGTAACCCTCTGAGCTGGCTCGTGTGGAGCACAGTGTGTGATCATGTTACTCATACACACAGATCTCTGCGCTATGTACAGTAACCCTCTAAGCTGCCTCGCAGGGAGTGCAGCCTCTAATCTTCCTGTTGCACATAGATGTTTTACTCATACACACAGATCTCTGCACTAGGCTCTGAGCTGCCTCGTGTGGAGCGAAGTGTGTGATGATGTTACACGTACACACAGATCTCTGCTCTAGGTACAGTAACCCTCTGAGCTGCCTCGTGTGGAGCACAGTGTGTGATCATGTTTCACATACACACAGATCTCTGCGCTAGGTACAGTAACCCTCTGAGCTGCCTCGTGTGGAGCGAAGTGTGTGTTCATGTTACACGTACACACAGATCTCTGCACTAGGTACAGTAACCCTCTGAGCTGCCTCGTGTGGAGTGAAGTGTGTGATCATGTTACACGTACACACAGATCTCTGCGCTAGGTACAGTAACCCTCTGAGCTCCCTCGTGTGGAGTGAAGTGTCTGATCATGTTACACGTACACACAGATCTCTGCTCTAGGTACAGTAACCCTCTGAGCTGCCTCGTGTGGAGTGAAGTGTGTGATCATGTTACACGTACACACAGATCTCTGCACTAGGTACAGTAACCCTCTGACCTGCCTCGTGTGGAGCGAAGTGTGTGATCATGTTACACGTACACACAGATCTCTGCTCTAGGTACAGTAACCCTCTGAGCTGCCTCGTGTGGAGTGAAGTGTGTGATCATGTTACTCATACACACAGATCTCTGCGCTAGGTACAGTAACCCTCTGAGCTGCCTCGTGTGGAGCGAAGTGTGTGATCATGTTACACGTACACACAGATCTCTGCTCTAGGTACAGTAACCCTCTGAGCTGCCTCGTGTGGAGTGAAGTGTGTGATCATGTTACACGTACACACAGATCTCTGCAGTGGGTACAGTGACCCTCTGAGCTGCCTTGTGTGGAGCGAAGTGTGTGATCATGTTACACATACACATAGATCTCTGCGCTAGGTACAGTAACCCTCTGAGCTGCCTCGTGTGGAGCGAAGTGTGTGATCATGTTACACATACACACAGATCTCTGCGCTAGGTACAGTAACCCTCTGAGCTGCCTCGTGTGGAGCACAGTGTGTGATCATGTTACACGTACACACAGATCTCTGCGCTAGGTACAGTAACCCTCTGAGCTGCCTCGTGTGGAGTGTGTGATCATGTTACACATACACACAGATCTCTGCGCTAGGTACAGTAATCCTCTGAGCTGGCTCACGGGGAGTGAAGTGTGTGATCATGTTACACGTACACACAGATCTCTGCGCCAGGTACAGTAACCCTCTGAGCTGCCTCGTGTGGAGTGTGTGATCATGTTACACGTACGCACAGATCTCTGCGCCAGGTACAGTAACCCTCTGAGCTGCCTCGTGTGGAGTGAAGTGTGTGATCATGTTACACGTACGCACAGATCTCTGCGCCAGGTACAGTAACCCTCTGAGCTGCCTCGTGTGGAGTGAAGTGTGTGATCATGTTACACGTACACACAGATCTCTGCGCTAGGTACAGTAACCCTCTGAGCTGCCTCACGGGGAGTGAAGTGTGTGTTCATGTTACACATACACACAGATCTCTGCGCCAGGTACAGTAACCCTCTGAGCTGCCTCGTGTGGAGCACAGTGTGTGATCATGTTACACGTACACACAGATCTCTGCACTAGGTACAGTAACCCTCTGAGCTCCCTCATGTGGAGTGAAGTGTGTGATCATGTTACACGTACACACAGATCTCTGCGCTAGGTACAGTAACCCTCTGAGCTGCCTCCTGTGGAGTGTGTGATCATGTTACACGTACACACAGATCTCTGCAGTGGGTACAGTGACCCTCTGAGCTGCCTCGTGTGGAGCGAAGTGTGTGATCATGTTACACATACACACAGATCTCTGCGCTAGGTACAGTAACCCTCTGAGCTGCCTCGTGTAGAGCGAAGTGTGTGATCATGTTACACATACACACAGATCTCTGCGCTAGGTACAGTAACCCTCTGAGCTGCCTCGTGTGGAGCACAGTGTGTGATCATGTTACACGTACACACAGATCTCTGCGCTAGGTACAGTAACCCTCTGAGCTGCCTCGTGTGGAGTGTGTGATCATGTTACACATACACACAGATCTCTGCGCTAGGTACAGTAACCCTCTGAGCTGCCTCGTGTGGAGTGAAGTGTGTGATCATGTTACATGTACACACAGATCTCTGCGCTAGGTACAGTAACCCTCTGAGCTGGCTCACGGGGAGTGAAGTGTGTGATCATGTTACACGTACACACAGATCTCTGCGCCAGGTACAGTAACCCTCTGAGCTGCCTCGTGTGGAGTGAAGTGTGTGATCATGTTACATGTACACACAGATCTCTGCGCTAGGTACAGTAACCCTCTGAGCTGCCTCACGGGGAGTGAAGCATGTGATCATGTTACACATACACACAGATCTCTGCGCCAGGTACAGTGACCCTCTGAGCTGCCTCGTGTGGAGCGAAGTGTGTGATCATGTTACACGTACACACAGATCTCTGCAGTAGGTACAGTAACCCTCTAAGCTGCCTCGTGTGGAGTGAAGTGTGTGATCATGTTACACGTACACACAGATCTCTGCACTAGGTACAGTGACCCTCTGAGCTGCCTCCTGTGGAGTGTGTGATCATGTTACTCATACACACAGATCTCTGCTGTAGGTACAGTAACCCTCTGAGCTGCCTCACGGGGAGTGAAGTGTGTGATCATGTTACACGTACGCACAGATCTCTGCGCCAGGTACAGTAACCCTCTGAGCTGCCTCCTGTGGAGTGTGTGATCATGTTACACGTACACACAGATCTCTGCACTAGGTACAGTGACCCTCTGAGCTGCCTCGTGTGGAGCGAAGTGTGTGATCATGTTACACGTACACACAGATCTCTGCAGTGGGTACAGTAACCCTCTGAGCTGCCTCGTGTGGAGTGTGTGATCATGTTACACGTACACACAGATCTCTGCACTAGGTACAGTAACCCTCTAAGCTGCCTCGTGTGAAGTGTGTGATCATGTTACACATACACACAGATCTCTGCGCCAGGTACAGTAACCCTCTGAGCTGCCTCGTGTGGAGTGAAGTGTGTGATCATGTTACACATACACACAGATCTCTGCGCCAGGTACAGTAACCCTCTGAGCTGCCTCGTGTGGAGTGAAGTGTGTGATCATGTTACATGTACACACAGATCTCTGCGCTAGGTACAGTAACCCTCTGAGCTGCCTCACGGGGAGTGAAGTGTGTGTTCATGTTACACATACACACAGATCTCTGCGCCAGGTACAGTGACCCTCTGAGCTGCCTCGTGTGGAGCGAAGTGTGTGATCATGTTACACGTACACACAGATCTCTGCAGTAGGTACAGTAACCCTCTAAGCTGCCTCGTGTGGAGTGAAGTGTGTGATCATGTTACACATACACACAGATCTCTGCAGTAGGTACAGTGACCCTCTAAGCTGCCTCGTGTGGAGTGAAGTGTGTGATCATGTTACACATACACACAGATCTCTGCACTAGGTACAGTAAACCTCTGAGCTGCCTCGTGTGGAGTGAAGTGTGTGATCATGTTACACGTACACACAGATCTCTGCACTAGGTACAGTGACCCTCTGAGCTGCCTCCTGTGGAGTGTGTGATCATGTTACTCATACACACAGATCTCTGCTCTAGGTACAGTAACCCTCTGAGCTGCCTCACGGGGAGTGAAGTGTGTGTTCATGTTACACATACACACAGATCTCTGCGCCAGGTACAGTGACCCTCTGAGCTGCCTCGTGTGGAGCGAAGTGTGTGATCATGTTACACGTACACACAGATCTCTGCGCCAGGTACAGTAACCCTCTGAGCTGCCTCGTGTGGAGTGAAGTGTGTGATCATGTTACACGTACACACAGATCTCTGCACTAGGTACAGTGACCCTCTGAGCTGCCTCCTGTGGAGTGTGTGATCATGTTACTCATACACACAGATCTCTGCTCTAGGTACAGTAACCCTCTGAGCTGCCTCACGGGGAGTGAAGTGTGTGATCATGTTACACGTACGCACAGATCTCTGCTCTATGTACAGTAACCCTCTGAGCTGCCTCGTGTGGAGTGTGTGATCATGTTACACATACACACAGATCTCTGCGCCAGGTACAGTAACCCTCTGAGCTGCCTCCTGTGGAGTGTGTGATCATGTTACACGTACACACAGATCTCTGCGCTAGGTACAGTAACCCTCTGAGCTGCCTCGTGTGGAGCGAAGTGTGTGATCATGTTACACGTACACACAGATCTCTGCAGTGGGTACAGTAACCCTCTGAGCTGCCTCGTGTGGAGTGTGTGTTCATGTTACACGTACACACAGATCTCTGCTCTAGGTACAGTAACCCTCTGAGCTGCCTCGGGTGAAGTGTGTAATCATGTTACACATACACACAGATCTCTGCAGTAGGTACAGTAACCCTCTAAGCTGCCTCGTGTGGAGTGAAGTGTGTGATCATGTTACACATACACACAGATCTCTGCACCATGTACAGTAACACTCTGAGCTGCCTCGGGTGAAGTGTGTGATCATGTTACACGTACACACAGATCTCTGCACTAGGTACAGTGACCCTCTGAGCTGCCTCGTGTGGAGCGAAGTGTGTGATCATGTTACACGTACACACAGATCTCTGCACTAGGTACAGTAACCCTCTGAGCTGCCTCGTGTGGAGTGTGTGTTCATGTTACACATACACACAGATCTCTGCGCTAGGTACAGTAACCCTCTGAGCTGCCTCGGGTGAAGTGTGTGATCATGTTACACGTACACACAGATCTCTGCGCTAGGTAGAGTAACCCTCTGAGCTGGCTCGTGTGGAGCACAGTGTGTGATCATGTTACACATACACACAGATCTCTGCGCCAGGTACAGTAACACTCTGAGCTGCCTCCTGTGGAGTGTGTGATCATGTTACACATACACACAGATCTCTGCGCTATGTACAGTAACCCTCTGAGCTGCCTCACAGGGAGCGAAGTGTGTGATCATGTTACACGTACACACAGATCTCTGCGCCAGGTACACTAACCCTCTGGGCTGCCTCGTGTGGAGCACAGTGTGTGATCATGTTACACGTACACACAGATCTCTGCAGTAGGTACAGTAACCCTCTGAGCTGGCTCGTGTGGAGCACAGTGTGTGATCATGTTTCACATACACACAGATCTCTGCAGTAGGTACAGTAACCCTCTGAGCTGGCTCGTGTGGAGTGAAGTGTGTGATCATGTTACACATACACACAGATCTCTGCAGTAGGTACAGTGACCCTCTAAGCTGCCTCGTGTGGAGTGTGTGATCATGTTACACATACACACAGATCTCTGCTCTAGGTACAGTAACCCTCTGAGCTGCCTCGTGTGGAGTGAAGCATGTGATCATGTTACACATACACAGAGATCTCTGCCGAAGCGGGACTTGAACCCTGGTCTTGAGCCAGATCTCTGCTTCAGGGTCTGCCGCTCTAACCATTGAGCCACACTTCTCCACAGGTACAGTGACCCTCTGAGCTGCCTCGTGTGGAGTGTGTGATCATGTTACACGTACACACAGATCTCTGCAGTAGGTACAGTAACCCTCTAAGCTGCCTCGTGTGGAGTGAAGTGTGTGATCATGTTACACATACACACAGATCTCTGCAGTAGGTACAGTAACCCTCTAAGCTGCCTCGTGTGGAGTGAAGTGTGTGATCATGTTAAACATACACACAGATCTCTGCGCCAGGTACAGTAACCCTCAGAGCTGCCTCGTGTGCAGTGAAGTGTGTGATCATGTTACACATACACACAGATCTCTGCGCTAGGTACAGTAACCCTCTAAGCTGCCTCACATGGAGTGAAGTGTGTGATCATGTTACAGAAACGCACAGATCTCTGCGCTAGGTACAGTAACCCTCTGAGCTGCCTCCAGTGGAGTGTGTGATCATGTTACACGTACGCACAGATCTCTGCTCTAGGTACAGTAACCCTCTGAGCTGCCTCATGTGGAGCACAGTGTGTGATCATGTTACACGTACACACAGATCTCTGCGCTAGGTACAGTAACCCTCTGACCTGCCTCGTGTGGAGCACAGTGTGTAATCATGTTACACGTACACACAGATCTCTGCGCTAGGTACAGTAACCCTCTGAGCTGCCTCGTGTGGAGTGTGTGATCATGTTACTCATACAGACAGATCTCTGTGCTAGGTACAGTAACCCTCTGAGCTGCCTCGTGTGGAGCACAGTGTGTGATCATGTTACATGTACACACAGATCTCTGCGCTAGGTACAGTAACCCTCTGAGCTGCCTCGTGTGGAGCACAGTGTGTGATCATGTTACATGTACACACAGATCTCTGCGCTAGGTACAGTAACCCTCTAAGCTGCCTCGTGTGGAGTGAAGTGTGTGTTCATGTTACACATACACAAAGATCTCTGCGCTAGGTACAGTAACCCTCTGAGCTGCCTCGTGTGGAGCACAGTGTGTGATCATGTTACACATACACAAAGATCTCTGCGCTAGGTACAGTAACCCTCTGAGCTGGCTCGTGTGGAGTGAAGTGTGTGATCATGTTACACGTACGCACAGATCTCTGCTCTATGTACAGTAACCCTCTGAGCTGCCTCGTGTGGAGCGAAGTGTGTGATCATGTTACATGTACACACAGAGGTACAGTAACCCTCTGAGCTGCCTCGTGTGGAGTGAAGTGTGTGTTCATGTTACACATACACACAGATCTCTGCACTAGGTACAGTGACCCTCTGAGCTGCCTCGTGTGGAGCACAGTGTGTGATCATGTTACACATACACACAGATCTCTGCGCCATGTACAGTAACACTCTGAGCTGCCTCATGTGGAGTGTGTGATCATGATACTCATACACACAGATCTCTGCTCTAGGTACAGTAACCCTCTGAGCTGCCTCGTGTGGAGCGAAGTGTGTGATCATGTTACACATACACAAAGATCTCTGCGCTAGGTACAGTAACCCTCTGAGCTGCCTCACGGGGAGTGAAGTGTGTGATCATGTTACACGTACGCACAGATCTCTGCTCTAGGTACAGTAACCCTCTGAGCTGGCTCACGGGGAGTGAAGTGTGTGATCATGTTACACATACACACAGATCTCTGCTCTAGGTACAGTAACCCTCTGAGCTGCCTCGTGTGGAGCGAAGTGTGTGATCATGTTACACATACACACAGATCTCTGCTCTAGGTACAGTAACCCTCTGAGCTGCCTCACGGGGAGTGAAGTGTGTGATCATGTTACACGTACGCACAGATCTCTGCACTAGGTACAGTAACCCTCTGAGCTGCCTCGTGTGGAGCGAAGTGTGTGATCATGTTACACGTACACACAGATCTATGCGCTATGTACAGTAACCCTCTGAACTGCCTCGTGTGGAGCACAGTGTGTGATCATGTTACACGTACACACAGATCTCTGCGCTAGGTACAGTAACCCTCTGAGCTGCCTCGTGTGGAGCACAGTGTGTGTTCATGTTACACGTACACACAGATCTCTGCGCTAGGTACAGTAACCCTCTGAGCTGCCTCGTGTGGAGCGAAGTGTGTGATCATGTTACACGTACACACAGATCTCTGCAGTGGGTACAGTGACCCTCTGAGCTGCCTCGTGTGGAGCGAAGTGTGTGATCATGTTACACGTACACACAGATCTCTGCTCTAGGTACAGTAACCCTCTGAGCTGCCTCGTGTGGAGCGAAGTGTGTGATCATGTTACACGTACACACAGATCTCTGCACTAGGTACAGTAACCCTCTGAGCTGCCTCGTGTGGAGCGTAGTGTGTGATCATGTTACACATACACACAGATCTCTGCTCTAGGTACAGTAACCCTCTGAGCTGCCTCACGGGGAGTGAAGTGTGTGATCATGTTACACGTACACACAGATCTCTGCTCTAGGTACAGTAACCCTCTGAGCTGCCTCGTGTGGAGCACAGTGTGTGATCATGTTACACGTACACACAGATCTCTGCGCCATGTACAGTAACCCTCTGAGCTGCCTCCTGTGAAGTGTGTGATCATGTTACACATACACACAGATCTCTGCTCTAGGTACAGTAACCCTCTGAGCTGCCTCACAGGGAGCGAAGTGTGTGATCATGTTACACGTACACACAGATCTCTGCTCTAGGTACAGTAACCCTCTGAGCTGCCTCACGGGGAGTGAAGTGTGTGTTCATGTTACACGTACACACAGATCTCTGCGCCAGGTACAGTAACCCTCTGAGCTGCCTCGGGTGAAGTGTGTGATCATGTTACACATACACACAGATCTCTGCTCTATGTACAGTAACCCTCTGAGCTGCCTCGTGTGGAGCGAAGTGTGTGATCATGTTAAACGTACACACAGATCTCTGCAGTGGGTACAGTAACCCTCTGAGCTGGCTCGTGTGGAGTGAAGTGTGTGATCTTGTTACACGTACACACAGATCTCTGCGCTAGGTACAGTAACCCTCTGAGCTGCCTCGGGTGAAGTGTATGATCATGTTACACGTACGCACAGATCTCTGCAGTGGGTACAGTAACCCTCTGAGCTGCCTCCTGTGGAGTGTGTGATCATGTTACACATACACACAGATCTCTGCTCTAGGTACAGTAACCCTCTAATCTGCCTCACGGGGAGTGAAGTGTGTGATCATGTTACACGTACGCACAGACCTCTGCTCTAGGTACAGTAACCCTCTGAGCTGCCTCCTGTGGAGTGTGTGATCATGTTACACGTACGCACAGATCTCTGCTCTAGGTACAGTAACCCTCTGAGGTGGCTCGTGTGGAGTGAAGCGTGTGATCATGTTACACATACACACAGATCTCTGCTCTAGGTACAGTAACCCTCTGAGCTGCCTCACGGGGAGTGAAGTGTGTGATCATGTTACACGTACACACAGATCTCTGCGCTAGGTACAGTAACCCTCTGAGCTGCCTCGTGTGGAGCACAGCGTGTGATCATGTTACACATACACACAGATCTCTGCACCATGTACAGTAACACTCTGAGCTGCCTCGGGTGAAGTGTGTGATCATGTTACACGTACACACAGATCTCTGCAGTAGGTACAGTAACCCTCTGAGCTGGCTCGTGTGGAGCACAGTGTGTGATCATGTTTCACATACACACAGATCTCTGCAGTAGGTACAGTGACCCTCTAAGCTGCCTCGTGTGGAGTGAAGTGTGTGATCATGTTACACGTACACACAGATCTCTGCTCTAGGTACAGTAACCCTCTGAGCTGCCTCACGGGGAGTGAAGTGTGTGATCATGTTACACGTACACACAGATCTCTGCTCTAGGTACAGTAACCCTCTGAGCTGCCTCGTGTGGAGCACAGTGTGTGATCATGTTACACGTACACACAAATCTCTGCGCCAGGTACAGTAACCCTCTGAGCTGCCTCGTGTGGAGTGAAACATGTGATCATGTTACACATACACACAGATCTCTGTGCTAGGTACAGTAACCCTCTGAGCTGCCTCGTGTGGAGCACAGTGTGTGATCATGTTACACGTACACACAGATCTCTGCAGTAGGTACAGTAACACTCTGAGCTGCCTCGTGTGGAGTGAAGCATGTGATCATGTTACACATACACACAGATCTCTGCAGTAGGTACAGTGACCCTCTGAGCTGCCTCGTGTGGAGCACAGTGTGTGATCATGTTTCACATGCACACAGATCTCTGCAGTAGGTACAGTGACCCTCTAAGCTGCCTCGTGTGGAGTGAAGTGTGTGATCATGTTACACGTACACACAGATCTCTGCGCCAGGTACAGTAACCCTTTGAGCTGCCTCGTGTGGAGCACAGTGTGTGATCATGTTACACATACACACAGATCTCTGCACTAGGTACAGTAACCCTCTGAGCTGCCTCGTGTGGAGTGTGTGATCATGTTACACATACACACAGATCTCTGCGCTAGGTACAGTAACCCTCTGAGCTGCCTCACGGGGAGTGAAGCATGTGATCATGTTACACGTACACACAGATCTCTGCGCCAGGTACAGTAACCCTCTGAGCTGCCTCGTGTGGAGTGTGTGATCATGTTACACATACACACAGATCTCTGCGCTAGGTACAGTAACCCTCTGAGCTGCCTCGTGTGGAGTGTGTGATCATGTTACACGTACGCACAGATATCTGCGCTAGGTACAGTAACCCTCTGAGCTGCCTCACGGGGAGTGAAGTGTGTGATCATGTTACACGTACGCACAGATATCTGCGCTAGGTACAGTAACCCTCTGAGCTGCCTCACGGGGAGTGAAGTGTGTGATCATGTTACACGTACACACAGATCTCTGCGCTAGGTACAGTAACCCTCTGAGCTGCCTCGTGTGGAGCACAGTGTGTGATCATGTTTCACATACACACAGATCTCTGCAGTAGGTACAGTAACCCTCTGAGCTGCCTCGTGTGGAGCACAGTGTGTGATCATGTTACACATACACACAGATCTCTGCAGTGGGTACAGTAACCCTCTGAGCTGCCTCGTGTGGAGCGAAGTGTGTGATCATGTTACACGTACACAAAGATCTCTGCTCTAGGTACAGTAACCCTCTGAACTGCCTCGTGTGGAGCACAGTGTGTGATCATGTTACACGTCCACACAGATCTCTGCGCTAGGTACAGTAACCCTCTGAGCTGCCTCGTGTGGAGCACAGTGTGTGTTCATGTTACACGTACACACAGATCTCTGCGCTAGGTACAGTAACCCTCTGAGCTGCCTCGTGTGGAGCACAGTGTGTGATCATGTTACACGTACACACAGATCTCTGCGCTAGGTACAGTAACCCTCTGAGCTGCCTCGTGTGGAGCGAAGTGTGTGTTCATGTTACTCATACACACAGATCTCTGCTCTAGGTACAGTGACCCTCTGAGCTGCCTCACGGGGAGTGAAGTGTGTGATCATGTTACACGTACACACAGATCTCTGCGCTATGTACAGTAACCCTCTGAGCTGCCTCACAGGGAGCGAAGTGTGTGATCATGTTACACGTATGCACAGATCTCTGCTCTAGGTACAGTAACCCTCTGAGCTGCCTCGTGTGGAGCACAGTGTGTGATCATGTTACACGTACACAAAGATCTCTGCGCTATGTACAGTAACCCTCTGAGCTGCCTCGTGTGGAGTGTGTGATCATGTTACACATACACACAGATCTCTGCTCTAGGTACAGTAACCCTCTGAGCTGCCTCACGGGGAGTGAAGTGTGTGATCATGTTACACGTACGCACAGATCTCTGCTCTAGGTACAGTAACCCTCTGAGCTGCCTCGTGTGGAGTGTGTGATCATGTTACACATACACACAGATCTCTGCTCTAGGTACAGTAACCCTCTGAGCTGCCTCGTGTGGAGCACAGTGTGTGATCATGTTACAAGTACACACAGATCTCTGCGCCAGGTACAGTAACCCTCTGAGCTGCCTCGTGTGGAGTGTGTGATCATGTTACACGTACACACAGATCTCTGCTCTAGGTACAGTAACCCTCTGAGCTGCCTCGTGTGAAGTGTGTGATCATGTTACACATACACACAGATCTCTGCGCTAGGTACAGTAACCCTCTGAGCTGCCTCACAGGGAGTGAAGTGTGTGATCATGTTACACGTACACACAGATCTCTGCTCTAGGTACAGTAACCCTCTGAGCTGCCTCACGGGGAGTGAAGTGTGTGATCATGTTACACGTACGCACAGATCTCTGCTCTAGGTACAGTAACCCTCTGAGCTGCCTCACAGGGAGTGAAGTGTGTGATCATGTTACACGTACACACAGATCTCTGCGCTAGGTACAGTAACCCTCTGAGCTGCCTCGTGTGGAGTGAAGTGTGTGATCATGTTACACGTACACACAGATCTCTGCGCTAGGTACAGTAACCCTCTGAGCTGCCTCACGGGGAGTGAAGTGTGTGATCATGTTACACGTACACACAGATCTCTGCACTAGGTACAGTAACCCTCTGAGCTGGCTCGTGTGGAGTGAAGCGTGTGATCATGTTACACATACACACAGATCTCTGCTCTAGGTACAGTAACCCTCTGAGCTGCCTCACGGGGAGTGAAGTGTGTGATCATGTTACACGTACGCACAGATCTCTGCTCTATGTACAGTAACCCTCTGAGCTGCCTCCTGTGGAGTGTGTGATCATGTTACACGTACACACAGATCTCTGCGCTAGGTACAGTAACCCTCTGAGCTGCCTCACGGGGAGTGAAGTGTGTGATCATGTTACACGTACGCACAGATCTCTGCTCTATGTACAGTAACCCTCTGAGCTGCCTCCTGTGGAGTGTGTGATCATGTTACACATACACACAGATCTCTGCGCTAGGTACAGTAACCCTCTGAGCTGCCTCGTGTGGAGTGTGTGATCATGTTACACGTACGCACAGATATCTGCGCCAGGTACAGTAACCCTCTGAGCTGCCTCACGGGGAGTGAAGTGTGTGATCATGTTACACGTACACACAGATCTCTGCGCTAGGTACAGTAACCCTCTGAGCTGCCTCGTGTGGAGCACAGTGTGTGATCATGTTACACATACACACAGATCTCTGCGCTAGGTACAGTAACCCTCTGAGCTGCCTCACGGGGAGTGAAGTGTGTGATCATGTTACACGTACATACAGATCTCTGCTCTAGGAACAGTAACCCTCTGAGCTGCCACACGGGGAGTGTGTGATCATGTTACACGTACACACAGATCTCTGCGCTAGGTACAGTAACCCTCTGAGCTGCCTCACGGGGAGTGAAGTGTGTGATCATGTTACACGTACGCACAGATCTCTGCTCTAGGTACAGTAACCCTCTGAGCTGCCTCACGGGGAGTGGAGCCCGTGACCTGCATGTTACACACAGATCTCTACAGGAGGTACAACAATGCCATAAACTGTTTTATGGGGTGTGGAGTTCATGACCCGCATGTTACACACAGATCTCTGCAGCAGGTACAACACCGTAAACTATCTTGTGGGGTGTGGAGTTATAAGGCCCAAAAGGCGAGACCTATTGGCTCTGCCAATGCTTGTTTTTTTTTATCTGGTCACCCTAATGTTGGCATGGGCATAACAGAGGCCACCGCGGTGATGGTGGTGACGAAGTGTCTTTTATGTTCCCACCCCTTGCTGCTCCTCTAAGCACTTTATGCGCTTCCCTTCTAGCGCCTCTCCATTCGGGCCACTGCCACCTTCAAGCCGCTTGCTGGAGAGGCTCATGGATGTGGGGCAGAACCCAGCACAGGTGCCCCACTAGGACATAGAACTGGTTCAGTTCATGCTGTGGGGGGGTGGGGGGGGGGGGAGAGGGCAGGGACGTTTTAAGGCGTGGGCACTGAGTGCGAGGACTGATAGACCTGGCTCTGTTCTCCACACTCCTGGTGACCCGGAATCAGTCTTAAAGATAGATTCCTTTAAATACCACTTTCTTTTTGTTGATTTTTAACGCGGGTGATATGTGGGACTCGTTCCCAGACATCATGCAGGGAAATATTGTGTTTATGTTTTTCAACACATTGCAACATCCACAACAAAGCTCATTGTAGATTGACACGGGCCCTGGCATGTACGGAATGGGCGGATAACGCAGTGTGTGTGCAGTGACATCGGTGCGCTGCCGCTGTGTCACAATATTGAACACACGTCACTGCCCCTGAATATCAGAAGTAAACACATTCAGAATGTGGACCAGTATCCTGTGCAGTCAGTGACCTGCCCAAGAGGGCGCCAAAGACCTGAAACTGCATCACTAACTCATAGCTGTTCAGAACAGGGGCCCCCAAAATATGTTTGGCCCAGGACCCCCCATCCTTAAGATGTCCGGTGGAAAGGAAGCACTTTGTGTCCCACACGTGCCGCTCGCCTCCTGGGCTTCTGGCGCTTTTTATTGGGACAGAAAGAGCCGGGGGTGCTTCTGGCTGAGCTCTGGGCCCCCTCCGCTCCGGGAGACACGTACTCACTCAGGGGTGACTGCACGCCTCAGACTGCACCCCGACAGCTCCCCACCAGAGTGAGTGCGCACAGAGTGCACAGCGCCGCACCTCTCACCAAGGGCCTCTTGGCGCACGGCCATGCGCTGACGTCAGCTCCCGCAATGAGTAACTCCCGGGCCGCCTCGGGCCGCTCGTGTTCTGCACCTTCAGGGCCCCGGCCAGTCCGGCCCCTGCTGGGCTCCGGCGCCGCTGCCCGGCCTGGGAGTGAGGGGACCAGCAGTGAGGGTCACCGGGGCCTGGGACCCCGGGCACGGGCAGGAGAGAGAGGGCCTATGTGGAGAGAGAGGCAGTGAGCGCCAGGAGAGGGAGTGGGGACTCGAGGCACAGGCAGGAGAGAGAGGACCTCTGTGCATAAAGGCAGAACCGAGGAAGAGCTCTGTGGGCACAGGCAGGAGGTAGGTGGATTGCCATCATCCACAAAGAAAACATCCACTGCACCACCGAGACAGAAGACACCTTCCAGACCTTGCAACATCTCAACTTCAAACTCTAAACAGACAGAAAAACTACCATCATAGGCACCCTCGCCTACAGACCATCTGCACCACGCCCCAGCTTCTGCACCATCATCTTCGACTTCATCGCTCCCGCTATTGACTCCAAAGCCTACATCTTCCTCGGAGATCTGAATTTCAATCTTGAGGACCTCAACACCAACACCGCCGGCCTCGACTGCAGGAATAACATTGGACTCACCCAACTCATAAGTGACCCGCACTCACAATGCAGGACACACACTGGACTCCATCTTCACCTCCAGCACAGGGTCAAGTACAGCCACATCACCAAATTCACCTGGACCGGCCACTCCTTCGCCCCTGTACCTCCACCGTCGAGCCAGCCAGTGTCCCCCCACCACAGCTGTAGCAAGGACAGCCAATGACACATTGGTATCCAAGGAAACACCCAGAAGGTCTCTCTTTCTCCCATGTCTGTGCCTGCAGAGGCCTTTCTTTCTCCCATGCCAGTGCTTGCTGAGGCCTCTCTTTCTCTCACACCTGCAGAGGCCTCTCTTTCTCCCATGCTTGTGCCTGCAGAGGCCTCTCTTTCTCCCATGCTTGTTCCTGCAGAGGCCTCTCTTTCTCCCACGCCTGTTCCTGCAGAGGCCTCTCTTTCTCTCACGCATGTCCCTGCAGAGGCCTCTATTTCTCTCACGCATGTCCCTGCAGAGGCCTCTATTTCTCCCACTCCTGCGCCTTTCAATCAATCAATCAATCATAGTATTTATAGAGCGCACTACGTGCCCGTTAGGGTTTCAAGGCGCTGAAGGGGGGGGGGGGGGCTGCTGCTATCGGTCGAAGATCCAGGTCTTGAGGAGCCTCCTGAAGGTGAGAAGGTCCTGGGTCTGTCGCAGGGAGGTCGGGAGGGCGTTCCAGGTCTTGGCGGCGAGATAGGAGAAGGATCTGCCGCCGGCGGTCTTGCGTTGGAAGCGGGGTACGATGGCGAGGTTGGTGGAACAGAGTTGGCGGGAGGGGACGTAGAAGTTGAGTCTGTTGATCAGGTAGATTGGCCCGGCGTTGTGGAGTGCCTTGTGAGCGTGGGTGAGGAGTTTGAAGGTGATCCTCTTGTCCACAGGGAGCCAGTGGAGGTCTTTCAGTTGGTGGGAGATGTGGCATCGGCTGGGGACGTCAAGGATCAGTCGGGCGGAGGCGTTTTGGATACGTTGGAGGTGGCGGATGTCTTTTGCTGGGATGCCTGCGTAGAGTGCGTTGCCGTAGTCTAGACTACTGCTGCTCTCTTTCTCCCATGTCTGCGCCTGGAGAGGCTTCTTTTTCTCCCACGTCTGTTCCTGCAGAGGCCTCTCTTTCTCTCACGCCTGTTCCTGCAGAGGCCTCTCTCTCTCTCACGTCTGTGCTTTCAGAGGCACACAAACCCAAAACAGGTAAGTAACAGTAAGAAAAGTAGTGCAAACAATGTAGAATCACAATAGGATGCAATAGGTAGACATAGATCTAGGGTAAACACAAACCGTGTACTCCAAAAGTGGAATGCGAATCACAAATGGACCCCAGACCCATGGGAAGTTGTAGAGGGTCGCTGGGACTGTGAGAAAACAGTAAGGGTGTCCAAAATACCCCACCCCAAGACCCTGAAAAGTAGGAGTAAAGTTACCCTACTACCCCAGAAAGACACAATAGTCGTGATAGGGGATTCTGTAAGAACCACAAGCACCGGCAAAACACTGAAGACGGATTCCTGGACCTGAGGACCTATAAAGGAAGGGGACCAAGTCCAAGAGTCACAAAAGTGTCCAGGGGGGGGGCAGGAGCCCAGGAAACCCCGGATGAAGGTGCAAGAAGGCTGCCTCCGGGTGGAAGAAGCCAAAGATTCTACAACAACAAAAAGGGCTAGGAACTTCTCCTTCGTATGCAAGATGTCCCACGGCATGCTGGAGGTTGCAGAAGTGTTTCCAGACAGAAATACCACAAACAAGCCTTGCTAGCTGCAAGAGTTGCGGTTGAGGATTTTTGGTGCTGCTGGGGCCCAGGAAGGACCAGGATGTCGCCCCTTGGAGGAGGAGACAGAGGGGGCGCTCAGCAACTGAGAGAGCCCCCGCAGAAGCACGCAGTACCCGCAGAAGTACCAAAACAGGCACTTAGAAGATCTGAGGACAGCGGTCGACTCAGAGTCACAAAGGAGGGTCCCACGACGTCAGAGTTCAACTCAGCGAGTTGGGCAATGCAGGACGGAGTGCTGGGGACCCAGGCTAGGCTTTGCACTAGGGAAGTCCGGGAAAAGTTCACAGAAGCCGGAGCAGCTGCAAATCACACAGTACACGTGTTTGCTGCCTGGCGTGGGGAGGCAAGGACTTACCTCCACCAAATTTGGACAGGCGGGGCCACTGGACTGTGGGAGACACTTGGACCCAGCTCCTGTGTGCCAGGGACCATGCTCGTCAGGATGAGAGGGGACCCATGCCTGTTCCTGCAGAGGCCTCACTTTCTCCCATGCCTTTACCTTCAGAGGCCTCTCTTTCTCCCATGCTTGTGCCTGCAGAAGCCTCTCTTTCTCCCACGCCTGTTCTGCAGAGGCCTCTCTCTCTCTCTCACGCCTGTCCCTGCAGAGGCCTCTCTTTCTCCCACGTCTGTCCCTGCAGAGGCCTCTCTTTCTCCCATGCCTGCGCCTGGATAGGCCTCTCTTTCTCCCACGGTTGTGTCTGTAGAGGCCTTTCTTTCTCCCACGCTTGTGCCTGTAGAGGCCTCTTTCTCACACGCCTGTGCCTGCAGAGGCCTCTCTTTCTCTCATGCCTGTGCCTGCAGAGGCCTTTCTTTCTCCCATGCTTGTGCCTGTAAAGGCCTCTCTTTCTCCCATGTCTGTGCCTGCAGAGGCCTTTCTTTCTCCCATGCTTGTGCCTGTAAAGGCCTCTCTTTCTCCCACGGCTGTGCCTGCAGAGGCCTTTCTTTCTCCTATGCTTGTGCCTGCAGAGGCCTCTCTTTCTCTCATGCCTGTGCCTGCAGAGGCCTTTTTTTCTCCCATGCTTGTGCCTGTAAAGGCCTCTCTTTCTCCTACGCCTGTGCCTGCAGAGGCCTTTCTTTCTCTCATGCTTGTGCCTGTAGAGGCCTCTCTTTCTTCCATGCCTTTACCTCTGGACCCAAGGACCTCATCTTCTGTGTCCCTCAAGGATCCTCCCTCAGCCCCACTCTCTTCAATACCTACATGACTCCCTTGGCCAACATCATCAGATCCCACAGACTAAACATCATATCCTTAGCAGACAAGTTCCAGCGCATCCTCTCGCTCTCAGAAGATACTGCCAGCACAAGAACCAACTTCGACAGGTTCATGACGAGTGTCTCCAACTGCCCGAAGCTCAACATGGACAAAACGGAAGTGCTGATTTTCGGCCACACCACCACCACTTGGAATGTCTCCTGGTGGCCCTCGGTCTAGGACCATCACTCAAACAGGCCAACCACACCAGAAAACTTTGCATAATCTTGGACAGCAAACGGACCATGAAGTCCTATACCAACGCACTCTCCCCTGCCTGCTTCTGCGCACTTCGCATGTTACGAAGTCTTCAAATTGCTCCCCCTGAACACCAGACTTACCGTCACTCAGGCCCTAATCACCAGCTGATTAAAATACAGCAACACACTCTATGCTGGGATCACCACACACCTTCTGCAGATGCTCCAGATCATACAGAACTCTGGTGCCAGACTCATCCCCGACCTCCCCAGAGACCCACATCACCCCCCAACTCAGAAAACTCCACTGGATCCCCATTCCGAAGACATGCCAGTTCAAGCTGGTGATCCATGCCTCTAAAGCAGTGCACAACCAAGGACCAGTCTACATCAACCATCACCTGAACTTCCACCAGCATACCAGGCAACTACGCTCTTCCTCTCTCTCACTCACACGCACCCCTACGCACCCCCTGCATCTACTGATGCAACAGGAGGACTCTCCTACCACGCAGCAAAAACCTGGAATGGCCTCGCTCTGAATCTGATTGATTTATGGATACAGGAGAGAGGCCTCTGCAGGCACAGTCAGGAGAGCTGGGGGCCTCTGTGGACAGACTCAGTGCCAAGGAAGAGATGATTCTACCTACATGGTAATGATTTTACCACGAATGCCTTAACAACGATATTTCGTTGTAAAGGCATTCCTGATAAAATCATTAGCAATAGGCACCATTCACCCTACATCCCTCACCCCACCCCCCACCCCCCAACGCCACCCCAAAACCTAAAACCCCCTGACCCCCCACCCACTCCCCAAAACCAAAAACGCCCCACCCCCCCAACCCCACCCCAAAACCTAAAACCCCCTGACCCCCCACCCGCTCCCCAAAACCAAAAACGCCCCACCCCCCCAACCCCACCCTAAAACCTAAAACCCCCTGACCCCCACCCACTCCCCAAAACCAAAAACGCCCCACCCCCCCAACCCCATGGAAATGTGGGGAAACAGACCGCCGTGCTTGGGGGTTTGGGGGTCACAGGTGGCTGTGCCTGGGGGTCACAGGTGGCCGTGCCATGGGGTCACAAGCGGTCGTGCCTGGGAATGTGGGGTAACAGGCGGCCGTGCCTGGGGATGTGGGGGGGTCAGAGGACGCAGTGCCTGGGGGTCACAGGAGGCCATGTCGGGATTCACAGGCGGCCATGCCTTAGGGTGAGGGAGGTCACAAGTTGTCATGCCTTGGGGTGTGGGGTCACAGACGGCCGAACCTTGGAGTGTGGGGGTCACAGGAGGCCGTGCCTGGGCGCGTGGAGGTCACAGGAGGCCATCCCTGGGGATGTGGGCGTCACAGGAAGCCGTGCCTGGGGGTGTGGTGGTCATAGACAGCCGTGCCTGGGGGTGTGGGAGTCACAGGTAGTGGTGCCTTGGGGTGTGGGGGGTCACAAGCGGTCATGCCTGGGAATGTGTGGTAACATGCAGCCATGCCTGGGGGCCACAGGAGGCCGTGTCTGGGGGTGTGGGGGTCACAGGCGGCCGTGCCTGAGGGTGTGGGAGGTCACAGGTGGTCATGCCTTGGGGTATGGGGTCACAGGCGGCCGTGCCTTGAGGTGTGGGGGTCACAGAAGGCCGTGCCTGGGGGTGCGGGGGTCACAGGAGGCCGTGTGGAGGGTCATGGTGGGTGTGGGGGGTCACAGGTGGCCGTGCCTGGGGGTGTGGGGATCACAGGAGGCCCAGCCTGAGGGTGTGGGAGGTCACAGGTGGTCATGACTTGGGGTGTGGGGGTCACAGGTGACTGTGCCTGGGGGTGTGGGGGGTCACAGGAGGCTGTGCCTGGGGGTGTGGGGGTCACAAGTGTTCATGCCTTGCGATGTGTGGGGTCACAGGCAGCAATGCCTGGGGTGTGGGGGTCACAGGAGACCGTGCCTGGGGGTGTGAGGGTCACAGGATGCTGTGCCAGGTGGTCTGGGGGTCACAGGCAGCCGTGTGGAGGGTCATGGGCGGACGTGTCTGAGGGTGTGGGAGGTCACAGGTGGTCATGCCTTGGGGTATGGGGTCACAGGAGGCCGTGCCTGGGGGTCACAGGAGGCGGTGTGGAGTGTCATAGGCGGCCGTGCCTGAGAGTGTTGGAAGTCACAGGTGGTCATGCCTTGGGGCGTGGGGGTCACAGGTGACCGTGCCTGGGGGTGTGGGGAGTCACAGGAGGATGTGCCTGGAGGTGTGGGGGTCACAGGTGGTCGTGCCTTGGGGTGTGGGGTTCACAGGTGACTGTGCCTGGGAGTGTGGGGGTCACAGGAGGCTGTGCCTGGAGGTGTGGTGGTCACAGGCGGCCATGCCTGGGGGCGCGGGGGTCACAGGTGGCCATGCCTGGGGTGTGAGGGGTCACAAGTGGCTGTGCCTGGGGGTGTGGGGGTCACAGGAGGCCGTGCCTGGGGGTGTAGGGGTCACAGGAGGCTGTGCCTGGGGATGTGGGGGTCACAGGAGGCTGTGCCTGGGGATGTAGGAGGTCACAGGTGGTTATGCCTTGGGGTGTGGGGGGGTCACAGGCGGCGGTGCCTGGGGGCGTGGGGATCACAGGAGGCCGTGCCTAGGGGTCACAGGTGGCCGTGCCTGGTTATGTGGGGGTCACAGGAGGCCGTGCCTGGGGATGTGGGAGGTCACAGGTGGTTATGCCTTGGGGTGTGGGGTCACAGGTGGCGGTGCCTGGGTGTGTGGGGGTCACAGGTGGCCATGCCTGGGGTGTGGGGGGGTCACAGGCGGCTGAGCCTTGAGGTGTGGGGGTGACAGGTGGCCGTGCCTGGGGGTGTGGGGGCGACAGGTGGCCATGCCTGGGGGTGTGGTGGTCATAGATGGTCGTGCCTTGGAGTGTGGGGGTCATAGACAGCGGTTCCTGGGGGTGTGGAAGTCACTGGTGGCCGTGCCTTGGTGTGTGTGGGTCACAAGCGGTCGTGCCTGGGAATGTGAGGTAACAGACGGCCGTACCTGGGGGTCACAGGTGGCCGAGCCCGGGGATGTGGGGGTCACAGGAGACCGTGCCTGGGGGACACAGGTGGCTGTGCCTGGGGGTCACAGGTGGCCGTGTCTTGGGGTGTGGGGGTCACAAGCGGTTGGCCTGGGAATGTGGGGTAACAGGCAGCCGTGCTTGGGGTGTGGGGGTCAGAGGAGGCCGTGTCTGGGGGTGAGGGAGGTCACAGGTGGTCATGCCTTGGGGTGTGGGGTCACAGACGGCCGAGACTTGGGGTGTGGGTGTCACAGGAGGCCGTGCCTGGGGGTGTAGGGGGGGGTCACAGGTGGCCATCCTTGGGGGTGTGGGGGTCACAGGAGGCCATGCCTGGGGGTGTGGGGGTCATAGAAGGCCATGCCTGGGAGTGTGGGAGTCACAGGTAGTCGTGCCTTAGGGTGTGGGGGGTCACAAACGGTCATGCCTGGGAATGTGGGGTAACAGGCGGCCATGCCTGGGGGGCACAGGAGGCCATGCCTGGGGGTGTGGGAGTCACAGGAGGCCATGTGGGGGGGGTCACAGACCACCGTGTCTGAGGGTGTGGGAGGTCACAGGTTGTCATGCCTTGGGGTATGGGGTCACAGGTGGCTGTGCCTGGGGGTGTGGGGGTCACAGGAGGCCATGCCTGGGGGCGTGGGGGTCACAGGAGGCCGCGTGGAGGGTCACAGGCGGCCGTGCCTTGGAGTGTGGGAGGTCACAGGTGGTCATGCCTTGGGGTGTGGGGGTCACAGGTGACCGTGCCTGGGGGTGTGGGGGTCACAGAAGGCTGTGCCTGGGGGTGTGGGGGTCACAGGTGGTCATGCCTTGGGATGTGTGGGGTCAAAGGCAGCCATGCCTGGGGGCGTGGGGGTCTCAGGTAGCCATGCCTTGGGGTGTGGAGGTCACAGGTGACTGTGCCTGGAGGTGTGGGGGTCACAGGAGGCTGTGCCAGGTGGTGTGGGGGTCACAGGTGGTCGTGCCTTGGGGTGTGAGGGTCACAGGCGGCCATGCCTGGTGGTGTGGGGGTCACAGGTGGCCATGCCTGGGGTGTGGGGGTCACAGGTGACCGTGCCTGGGGTGTTAGGGTCACAGGAGGCCATGTGGGGGGAGTCACAGACCGCCGTGCCTGAGGGTGTGGGAGGTCACAGGTGGTCATGCCTTGGGGTATGGGATCAGAGGCGGCTGTGCCTTGGGGTGTGGGGGTCACAGGAGGCCATGCCTGGGGGTGTGGGGGTCACAGGAGGCCGTGTGGAGGGTCATAGACGGCTGTGCCTGAGGGTGTGGGAAGTCACGGGTGGTCATGCCTTGGGGTGTGGGGGTCACAGGTGGTCATGCCTTGGGATGTGTGGGGTCACAGGCAGCCATGCCTGGGGGCGTGGGGGTCTCGGGTAGCCATGACTTGGGGTGTGGGAGTCACAGGTGACCGTGCCTGGGGATGTGGGGGTCACAGGAGGCTGTGCCAGGTGGTGTGGGGGTCACAGGTGGTCGTGCCTTGGGTGTGGGGGTCACAGGCAGCCATGCCTGGGGGTGTGGGGGTCACAGGTGGCCATGCCTGGGGGTGTGGGAGTCACAGGTGGCCATGCCTGGGGGTGTAGGGGTCACAGGTGGGCATGCCTGGGGTGTTAGGGTCACAGGTGACCGGGCCTGGTAGTTTGGGGGTCACAGGAGGCTGTATGGGGGGGTCACAGGCTGCAGTGCCTGAGGGTGTGGGAGGTCACTGGCAGCCGTGACTGGGGGTGTGGGGGTCACAGGCGGTCCTGCCTGGGGGTGTGGGGGTCACAGGAGGCTGTGCCTGGGGGTGTGGGGGTCATAGGTGGCCATGCCTGGGGGTGTGGGGGTCACAGGTGGTCATGCCTTGGGCTGTGGGGGTCACAGGTGGTCATGCCTGGGGATGTGGGGGGGTCATAGGAGGCTGTGCCTGGGGGTGTGAGGGTCACAGGTTGTCATGCCTTGGGGTGTGGGGATGACAGGCAGCCATGCCTGGGGGTGTGGGGGTCACAGACGGCCATGCCCAGGGGTGTGGGGGTCACAGGTGGCCGTGCCTGGGATGTGAGGGGTCACAGGCGGCTGTGCCCTGGGGTGTGAGGGTCACAGGAGGCCGTGCCTGGGGATGTGTGGGTCACAGGAGGCCGTGCCTGGGGGTGTGGCGGTTATGGGTGGTTATGCCTTGGGGTGTGGGGGTCACAGGTGGCCATGCCTGGGAATGTGGGGTAACAGGCGGACGTTCCTGGGGGTGTGGGGGTTACAGGTGGCCATGCCTGCGGGTGTGGGGGTCACAGGCGGTCATGCCTGGGGGTCACAGGAGGCCATGCCTGGGGGTGTGGGGGGCACAGGCCGTCGTGCCTGGGGGTGTGGGGGTCACAGGTGACCGTGCCTGGAGGTTTGGGGGTCACAGGAGGCTGTGCCTGGGGATGTGGGCGGTGACAGGTGGTTATGCCTTGGGGGTCACAGGTGGCCGTGCCTGGGATTGTGGGGTACCAGGCGGCCGTGCCTGGGTGTGTGGGGGTCACAGGTGGCCGTGCCTGGGGTGTGGGGGGTCACAGGTGGCCATGCCTGGGGGAGTGGGGGTCACAGGTGGCCGTGCCTGGAGGCGTGGGGGTCACAGGCGACCGTGCCCGGAGGCGTGGGGGTCACAGGTGGCTGTGCCTGGGGGTGTGGGGGTCACAGGTGGCCGTGTCTGGGGGTGTGGGGGTCACAGACAGCCGTGTCTGGGGGTCACAGGTGGCCGTGCCTGGAGGCGTGGGGGTCATAGGTGGCCATGCCTGGGGAGTGGGGGGTCACAGGAGGCCGTGCCTTGGGGTGTGGGGGTCACAGAAGGCCATGCCTGGGGGCTTGGGTGTCACAGGCGGCCGTGTCTGGGGGTGTGGGGGTCACAGGCGGCCATGCCTGGGGGAGTGGGGGTCACGGGTGGCCGTGCCTGGAGGAGTGGGGGTCACGGGCGGCCATGCCTGGGGGAGTGGGGGTCACGGGTGGCCATGCCTGGGGGAGTGGGGGTCACAGGCGGTCATGCCTGGAGGCGTGGGGGTCACGGGTGGCCGTGCCTGGAGGCGTGGGGGTCACGGGCGGCCATGCCTGGGGGAGTGGGGGTCACAGGCGGCAGGCAGAGGAACCGTGCGCTCAAGCCATTTCACCGATGCTTCAGACTCGGTGGGTGAAGCACTGGGCGGGAAGCCCGCAATTTCCTGACCTTTGCAGCATGCGCATGATCCCACGGAGCTCTCCTTGGTATCATTCAATAGTACATGCACACATTTACACCGATTAATATGTTCCCCATAAACTGTAAAATGATTCCGATCATCAAGATCTGGGATTTGAAGGAATCGATCCAGGGAATCTAAAAAAACAGAAATTCAAGTGAAAAAGCTAAGAATACTGTCACAAGGGAGTGTGACATGAAACTTGATTTTATCAGTCAAAGAATAGCATCCCTCAGCGATCGTGGACAATAACAGACATGTTGTGCCCTATCTGGGGCTTGTCGGAATCCTTTGGTTGAAGTACGTAATCTACAAATGTCATGCTTTTTCAGCAGTGAATCCCCTAGTATCCAAAGGACGACCCCCCCTCCCCCGCAAGCTAAGGTGAGTGGGACCTAATTCCCTTGTTCGCATAGCATTTACTCTCCAATCAGCAACATAGCACAATTTTCAGAAAACAATACTTGGCACATGTACAATCTTATATCCCATAGCAATGAGCTGTAATTCTATAAGGACTGGTATGCAGTGACCCCATATTCAGCCACCCAGGGGTGTCCAGTGTGCGTCCGGAAGGGTTGGGCGGAGGCCACGTTCTCAGGCCAGCCACAAAGAGACCGCATGGAGTGCATTTTATTGAAACTAGGTTGTGTAATCCTGTGCTGTCCTGGCCTGAACATATGACTCTGACCCGGTGTAGGAGGCTGGCCTGGCTTGTAGTGGGTACCAGAGGTACTTACACCAGGTCCAGTTATCCCTTATTAGTGTAGAAGAGGTGTTTCTAGCAGCTTAGGCTGATAGAAGGTAGCTTAGCAGAGCAGCTTAGGCTGAACTAGGAGACGTGTGAAGCTACTACAGTACCACAAGTGTCACTTGCACAATATCATAAGAAAACACAATACACAGATATACTAAAAGTAAAGGTACTTTATTTTTATGACAATATGCCAAAAGTATCTCAGTGAGTACCCTCAGTATGAGGATGCCAAATATACACAAGATATATGTACACAATACCAAAAATATGCAGTAATAGCAAAAGGAAGTAATGCAAGCAGTGTAACGTTACAGTAGATTGCAATAGGAGCACATAGGTATAGGGGCAACACAAACCATATACTCCAAAAGTGGAATGCGAACCACGAATGGACCCCAAACCTATGTGAGCTTGTAGAGGGTCGCTGGGACTGTAAGAAAACAGTGAGGGTTAGAAAAATAGCCCACCCCAAGACCCTGAAAAGTAGGTGTAAAGTGCACCTATAACCCCCAGAGAGCACAGAAGTCGTGATAGGGGGTTTTTGCAAGGAAGACCAACACCAGTAAAGCAACAACAGTGGATTTCCGGACCTGAGTACCTGTGAAACAAGGGGACCAAGTCCAAGAGTCGCGACAATGTCGAGAGTGGGCACATGCCCAGGAAATGCCAGCTGAGGGTGCAAAGACGCTGCCACCAGATGGAAGAAGCTTTGGTTTCTGCAAGAACAAAGAGGACTAGGAACTTCCCCTTTGGAGGATGGATGTCCCACATCGTGAAGAAGCTTGCAGATGTGTTCCCTCGCAGAAAAACCGCAAACAAGCCTTGCTAGCTGCAAGGGTCGCGGTTAGGGTTTTTGGATGCTGCTGTGGCCCAGGAGAGACCAGGAGGTCGCCACTTGGATGAGGAGACAGAGGGGGCACCCAGCAAGTCAGGGAGCCCTCACAGAAGCAGGCAGCACCCACAGAAGTACCGGAACAGGCACTTGGAAGAGGAATGAACCGGAGTCCACCCGAAGACACAAAAGAGGGTCCCACGACGCCGGAGGACAACTCAGAAGGTTGTGCACTGCAGGTTAGAGTGTCGGTGACCCAGGCTTGGCTGTGCACGAAGGAAATCCTGGAAGAGTGCACAGGAGCCGGAGCAGCTGCAAATCACGCTGTACCCAGCAATGCAGTCTAGCGTGGGGAGGCAAGGACTTACCTCCACCAAACTTGGACTGAAGAGTCACTGGACAGTGGGAGTCACTTGGACAGAGTTGCTGAGTTCCAGGGACCACGCTCGTCGTGCTGAGAGGGGACCCAGAGGACCGGTGATGCAGTCTTTTGTTGCCTGCGGTTGCAGGGGGAAGATTCCGTCGACCCACGGGAGATTTCTTCAGAGCTCCTGGTGCAAGAAGGAGGCAGGCTACCTCCAGAGCATGCACCACCAGGAAACAGGCGAGAAAGCCGGCAGGATGAAGCGATACAAGGTTGCAGTAGTCGTCTTTGCTACTTTGTTGCGGTTTTGCAGGAGTCCTGAGCAGTCAGCGGTCGAGCCTTTGGCACAAGGTGAAGAGGGAGATGCAGAGGAACTCTGGTGAGCTCTTGCATTCGGTATCTGAAGAATTCCCCAAAGCAGAGACCCTAAATAGCCAGAAAAGGAGGTTTGGCTACCTAGGAAGGAGGATAGGCTAGTAACACAGGTAAGAGCCTATCAGAAGGTGTCTCTGACGTCACCTGCTGGCCCTTGCCACTCAGAGCAGTCCAGTGTGCCAGCACACCTCTGAATCCAAGATGGCAGAGGTCTGGGGCATGCTGGAGGAGCTATGGGCACCTCCCCTGGGAGGTGCAGGTCAGGGGAGTGGTCACTCCCCTTTCCTTTGTCCAGTTTCACGCCAGAGCAGGGCTGGGGGATCCCTGAACCGGTGTAGACTGGGTTATGCAGAGATGGGCACCATCTGTGCCCATCAAAGCATTTCCAGAGGCTGGGGGAGGCTACTCCTCCCCAGCCCTGACACCTTTTTCCAAAGGGAGAGGGTGTAACACCCTCTCTATGAGGAAGTCCTTTGTTCTGCCTTCCTGGACCAGGCCTGGCTGGACCCCAGGAGGGCAGAAACCTGTCTGAGGGGTTGGCAGCAGCAGCAGCTGCAGTGAAACCCCGGGAAAGGCAGTTTGGCAGTACCCGGGTCTGTGCTAGAGACTCGGGGGATCATGGAATTGTCTCACAATTCCATGATCTTAGACATGTTACATGGCCATGTTCGGAGTTACCATTGTGACGCTATACATAGGTAGTGACCTATGTATAGTGCACGCGTGAAATGGTGTCCCCGCACTCACAAAGTCCGGGGAATTTGCCCTGAAGGATGTGGGGGCACCTTGGCTAGTGCCAGGGTGCCCACACACTAAGTAACTTTGCACCCAACCTTCACCAGGTGAAGGTTAGACATATAGGTGACTTACAAGTTACTTAAGTGCAGTGGTAAATGGCTGTGAAATAACGTGGACGTTATTTCACTCAGGCTGCAGTGGCATGCCTATGTAAGAATTGTCAGAGCTCCCTATGGGTGGCAAAAGAAATGCTGTAGCCCATAGGGATCTCCTGGAACCCCAATACCCTGGGTACCTCAGTACCATATACTAGGGAATTATAAGGTTGTTCCAGTATGTCAATGTGAATTGGTGAAATTGGTCACTAGCCTGTTAGTGACAATTTGGAAAGCAGAGAGAGCATAACCACTGAGGTTCTGGTTAGCAGAGCCTCAGTGAGACAGTTAGTCATCACACAGGGAACACATACAGGGCACACTTATGAGCACTGGGGCACTGGCTGGCAGAGTCCCAGTGACACATACACTAAAACAACATATATACAATGAAACTATGGGGGTAACATGCCAGGCAAGATGGTACTTTCCTATACAACACCCCCCAAACGAAGGACAATAAGACTAGCCATGACCTGATGAGTCTTCATTGTCTAAGTGGAAATATCTGGAGAGTCCACCTGCATTGGAGTGGGTACTCCCAGGTCTATGTGCCACTGTATAGTCCATTCCCTGTAGAGATATGGACCACCTCAACAATTTAGGGTTTTCACCTTTGATTTGTTTTAGCCAAAGTAGAGGTTTGTGGTCTGTCTGAACAATGAAGTGAGTGCCAAACAGGTATGACCTCAACTTCTTCAGTGCCCAGACCACAGCAAAGGCCTCCCTCTCTATGGCAGACTAATGCTTTTCTCTAGGGGTCAACCTCCTGCTGATAAAAGCAACAGGTTGATCCTGGCCCTCAGAATTGAGTTGTGATAAGACTGCCCCTACCCCTAATTCAGATGCATCAGTTTGAACAATTAATTTCTTGGAGTAACATGGGCTTTTTAGGACAGGTGCAGTGCACATGGCCTGTTTCAGCTCCTCAAAAGCTTTCTGACAGCTAGCTGTCCACAATACCTTTTTAGGCATCTTCTTGGAAGTGAGATCATTAAGTGGGGCTGCAATGGAGCCATAGTTTTTAACGAATCTCCTGTAATACCCAGTGAGGCCTAGGAAGGCTCTCACCTGGGTCTGAGTTGTAGGGGGAACCCAATCCATAATTGTCTGGATTTTCCCCTGAAGTGGTGCAATCTGTTCTCCACCTACCAGGTGTCCCAGATAAACCACTTTCCCGTGCCCTATCTGGCACTTTGAAGCCTTGATAGTGAGGCCTGCCTTCTGCAGGGCCTCCAAAACTTTCCACAGGTGGACCAGGTGATCATCCCAGGTGGAGCTAAAGACAGCTATATCGTCCAGATATGCTGCACTAAAAGCCTCCAACCCTTGCAGGACTGTATTCACTAACCTCTGGAAAGTGGCAGGTGCATTTTTCAAACCAAAGGGCATTGCTGTGAATTGGTAGTGCCCTCCAATAGTCGAAAATGCAGTTTTTGCTTTAGCATCCTCTGATAACTTGATCTGCCAATACCCTGCAGTCAAATCAAAGGTGCTTAGATACTTGGCAGATGCCAGTGTATCCATGAGCTCATCTGCCCTGGGTATAGGGTGAGCATCAGTTTTAGTTACCTGGTTGAGACCTCTGTAATCTACACAAAACCTCATTTCCCTTTTTCCATCTTTGGAGTGAGGCTTTGGTACAAGTACCACAGGAGAGGCCCATGGGCTTTCAGAATGTTCAACCACTCCTAGTTCAAGCATTTTCTGAACTTCTTGTTTTATGCAGTCCCTGACATGGTCAGGCTGCCTATAGATCTTACTTTTGACAGGCATGCTGTCTCCAGTATCTATAGTGTGCTCACACCAAGAAGTGGTGCCTGGCACAGTAGAAAAGAGTTCAGAAAACTGACCGAGGAGATTTACGCAGTTGTCTTTTTGCTCAGCAGTAAGACAGTCTGCCAAAATTACACCTTCCACTAGAGCATCCTGTTCTGTGGAAGAGAAGAGATCAGGGAGAGGGTCACTCTCTTCTTCCTGTCCTTCATCTGTTGCCATGAGCAGGGTGAGATCAGCCCTGTCATAGTAGGGTTTAAGGCGATTGACATGGAGCATCCTAAGGGGACTCCTGGCAGTGCCCAGGTCAACCAAGTAGGTGACCTTGCCCTTCTTTTCAACAATGGGATGGGTTCCATTCCATTTGTCTTGGAGTGCTCTTGGGGCTACAAGCTCCAATTCCCACACCTTCTGTCCTGGTTGGTACTGAATCAGAACAGCCTTCGGGTCGTGCCATTGCTTTTGGAGCTCTTGGCTGGCCTGAAGGTTTTTAATGGCCTTTTTCATGTACTCATCCATTCTGGATCTTAGGCCGAGTACATAGTCCACTATGTCTTGCTTGGGAGCTTTTAAAGGTTGTTCCCAACCCTCCTTCACAGGTGTTAGGGGACCTCTTACAGGGTGTCCAAATAGGAGTTCAAAGGGGCTGAAGCCCACTCCTTTCTGGGGTACCTCCCTGTAAGCAAAAAGGAGGCAAGGTAACAGGACATCCCATCTCCTCCTGAGTTTTTCAGGGAGTCCCATTATCATTCCTTTGAGAGTTTTATTAAACCTCTCTACCAGTCCATTTGTTTGTGGATGATAAGGTGTGGTGAATTTGTATGTTACACCACATTCCTTCCACATGGCCTTCAAGTATGCAGACATAAAGTTGCTACCTCTGTCTGATACAACCTCTTTTGGGAAGCCCACCCTGGAAAAGATTCCCAGGAGGGCTTTTGCCACTGCAGGTGCTGTAGTGGTCCTTAGAGGAATTGCTTCAGGATATCTTGTGGCATGGTCCACTACCACCAAGATAAACCTATTGCCTGAAGCAGTAGGAGGGTCAAGGGGGCCAACTATGTCAACCCCTGACTTTCAAAGGGAACCCCAACCACAGGTAGTGGAATAAAGGGAGCCTTTGGGGTGCCACCAGTCTTGCCACTGGCTTGGCAGGTCACACAGGACTTACAAAAGTCTTTTGTGTCCTCTGACATCCTAGGCCAGTGAAACGGGGGGACAAGCCTTTCCCATGTTTTAATCTGACCCAAATGTCCAGCCAAAGGAATGTCATGTGCCAGAGTTAGGAGGAACTCTCTGTACTGCAGGGGAATGACCAATCTCCTGGCTGCTCCAGGTGTTGGGTCCCTTGCCTCTGTGTACAAGAGGTTGTCCTCCCAGTAAACTCTATGTGAGTCAATGACATCCCCATTTTGCTGCTTGACAGCTTGCTGTCTGAGGCCCTCTAATGTGGGACAGGTTTGCTGTGCCACACTCAGCTCCTCCCTGGCAGGCCCCCCTCCACCCAAAAGTTCAGCAGTGTCTGCTGCCAGCTCCTCTGGTGAAGGGTCTGCACAGGGGGGAACTTTTTGTTCCTCAGAAGTTGAATCATCTGTAGAGGGAGGGATAGTGGGTAGGGATTTACCCTTACTAACCCTAGCTTTAGGGAGCACTTGGTCCATTGTCCCAGGATCCAAGTCACCCTGTCCTTTTTGCTTTTTGGCCTGAGCCCTTGTCAAAGCAAAAATATGCCCAGGAATGCCCAGCATTGCTGCATGAGCCTCCAACTCCACTTCTGCCCAAGCTGATGTCTCTAAATCGTTCCCTAGTAGACAGTCTACAGGTAAATCCGAGGCAACCACAACTTTCTTTGGACCAGTAACCACCCCCCCCCCCCCAAGTTGAGATTCACAACAGCCATGGGGTGGCTAAGAGTGTTGTTATGAGCGTCTGTCACTTGGTACTGGTGACCAAGTAGGTGTTGTTCAGGGTGTACCAGTTTCTCTATAACCATGGTAACACTGGCACCTGTGTCCCTGTAGGCCTGAACCTCAACACCATTGATTAGGGGAAGTTGCTTGTACTTATCCATATTAAGGGGACAAGCAACCAAGGTGGCCAAATCAATGGCACCTTCAGAGACTAAAACAGCCTCTGTGGTCTCCCTAACAAGACCAACCCCAACTAAATTACCAATAGTGAGCCCAGCTACTCCCTTGGATTGGCTATTAGTAGGTTTGCTCCCACCACCACTGCTATTACTAGGGGCACTAGAGGTTGCAGTAGGGGTTGTGGTAGTGGGAGGCTTGGTGCTTTTCTTTGGACAACTGGCATCAGTTGTCCAATGGCCTTTTACTTTACATAAATAGCACCATGGTTTCTTTACTTGATGAGAAGAGGATTTGGACCCACTACCCCCACCAGAGTGTTTTTGTGGGCCTGATGAAGACTCATTTTTAGATTTGTCCCCACCCTTGTCAGAAGACTTACCATCCTTCTTCTTGCCATCCTTGTCACCCCCTGTATGAACTTTTCTGTTCACTCTTGTTCTGACCCATTTGTCTGCCTTCTTTCCCAATTCTTGGGGAGAGATCAGATCTGAGTCCACTAGATTTTGGTGTAACAAATCAGACACACAGTTATTCAGAATATGCTCTCTCAGGATTAGATTGTACAGGGTTTCATAGTCAGAAACTTTACTGCCATGTAACCACCCCTCCAAGGCCTTCACTGAATAGTCAACAAGGTCTACCCAGTCTTGTGAGGACTCTTTTCTGGTTTCTCTGAACTTAATCCTGTATTGTTCAGTGGTTAAGCCAAATCCATCCAAGAGTGCAGTCTTCAAAACTGTAAAATTATTGGCATCACTTTCCTTCACAGTAAGGAGCCTATCCCTACCTTTCCACTGAAAGATAGCCATAGGATAGCAGCCCACTGCCTTTGAGGGACCCCCTGTACCATACAGGCCCTCTCACGTGCAGCAAACCACTTGGTAATGTCATCCCCCTCCTTGTAAGGGGGAACTATCTTGTGCAGATTCCTGGAATCATGCTCTCTTCCTGGAATCATGCTCTCTAACAGGATTACTATCAGGAATACTGCTGCTGCCACCATGGGGTCCTAACCCCAACCTCTGTCTCTCTTTTTCTAAGTCTAGGGATTCCCTGTCTAGAGCCAGCTGTTGCTGTTTAAGCTTCAGCCTGGTCTCTTCCACTCTCAACTTACTGAGTTCCCTTTCTAACATTTTGTCATCAGGGTGGGTGGGTTGAGAATGTTTTCACACAGAAGAAAGATTTGAATGAGCAGAGGGATACCTGTCCCTAATAGTTGGCACTCTAACAACCTGGCCTCCTGGAACAAAAACATCCCTACTATGATGGGAGCTTCTATTACTACCAGCATTGCTAGGTGGTCTGCTAAGGGGCAGATTAGGAAGGGAACCCTGTAACACTCCCTCAAGGGGCTCCCCTGAGTCAGAGTGTGAGCTATCTATCAACTTTTCAGATGAGGTGCCACCCAGGGCCTTATCATTCTCAATAAGCATATTAGACAGAAAATCTCTAGAAGGGTTCTTTCCTACCTCTAAACCTCTATCAATGCAGAGACTCCTTAGGCTCTTAAAGTTAAGGTGGTCATAAGAATTTATTGACCAAATTAAGAGGAGTTCCTACACCAGACATGATAGAAAAAGGTTTAGAGACAGATAAATGAGAGAAAACGTTTTAGGACTTTTTAAAGAACAGAGAAAAAAAAACTTTCAACTTTTTGAAACTTTTTGAAAGTTTAGAGGTACTTTTCAGCACTTAGCAGATAGTGTAAGAGAAGAAAAGCAAAACTTTTTGGTTAGGTGTACATACACTGAACTTGTTTTGTATATTATTCTCTTATGAAAAGTACAATATGACAAAGTGGTAAGTAGTTACAAGTACTTATCCCACCGCTGCACAACCAATGTAGGAGGCTGGCCTGGCTTGTAGTGGGTACCAAGGGGTACTTACAATCTGTACCAGTTCCAGTTATCCCTTATTAGTGCAGAAGAGGTGTTTCTAGCAGCTTAGGCTGATAGAAGGTAGCTATAGCAGAGCAGCTTAGGCTGAACTAGGAGACATGCAAAGCTCCCACTATACCACTGGTGTCATATGCACAATATCGTAAGAAAACACAATACACAGATATACTAAAAATAAAGGTACTTTATTTTTATGACAACATGCCAAAAGTATCTCAGTGAGTACCCTCAGTATGAGGATGCCACATATACACAAGATATATGTACACAATACCAAAAATATGCAGTAATAGCAAAAGGAAGTAATGCAAGCAATGTAAAGTTACTGTAGATTGCAATAGGAGCACATAGGTATAGGGGCAACACAAACCATATACTCCAAAAGTGGAATGCGAACCACGAATGGACCCCAAACCTATGTGAGCTTGTAGAGGGCCACTGGGACTGTAAGAAAACAGTGAGGGTTAGAAAAATAGCCCACCCCAAGACCCTGAAAAGTAGGTGTAAAGTGCACTTATAACCCCCAGAGAGCACAGAAGTCCTGATAGGGGGTTTCTGCAAGGAAGACCAACACCAGTAAAGCAACAACAGTGGATTTCCGGACCTGAGTACCTGTGAAACAAGGGGACCAAGTCAAAGAGTCGCGACAATGTCGAGAGTGGGCAGATGCCCAGGAAATGCCAGCTGAGGGTGCAAAGAAGCTGCACCGGATGGAAGAAGCTTTGGTTTCTGCAAGAACGAAGAGGACTAGGAACTTCCCCTTTGGAGGATGGATGTCCTGAAGAAGCTTGCAGAGGTGTTCCCACACAGGAAGACCGCGAACAAGCCTTGCTAGCTGCAAGGGTCGCGGTTAGGGTTTTTGGATGCTGCTGTGGCCCAGGAGGGACCAGGATGTCGCCCCTTGGATGAGGAGACAGAGGGGGCGCCCAGCAAGTCAGGGTGCCCTCACAGAAGCAGGCAGCACCCGCAGAAGTACCGGAACAGGCACTTGGAAGAGGAGTGAACCGGAGTCCACCTGAAGACACAAAAGGGAGTCCCACGACGCCAGAGGACAACTCAGAAGGTTGTGCACTGCAGGTTAGAGTGTCGGGGACCCAGGCATGGCTGTACACGAAGGAAATTCTGGAAGAGTGCACAGGAGCCGGAGCAGCTGCAAATCATGCAGTACCCAGCAATGCAGTCTAGCGTGGGGAGGCAAGGACTTACCGCCACCAAACTTGGACTGAAGAGTCACTGGACTGTGGGAGTCACTTGGACAGAGTTGCTGAGTTCCAGGGACCACGCTCGTTGTGCTGAGAGGGGACCCAGAGGACCGGTGATGCAGTCTTTTGTTGCCTGCGGTTGCAGGGGGAAGATTCCGTCGACCCACGGGAGATTTCTTCAGAGCTCCTGGTGCAAGAAGGAGGCAGGCTACCCCCAGAGCATGCACCACCAGGAAACAGGCGAGAAAGCCGGCAGGATGAAGCGATACAAGGTTGCAGTAGTCGTCTTTGCTACTTTGTTGCGGTTTTGCAGGCGTCCTGAGCAGTCAGCGGTCGATCCTTTGGCAGAGGGTGAAGAGGGAGATGCAGAGGAACTCTGGTGAGCTCTTGCATTCGGTATCTGAAGAATTCCCCAAAGCAGAGACCCTAAATAGCCAGAAAAGGAGGTTTGGCTACCTAGGTAGGAGGATAGGCTAGTAACACAGGTAAGAGCCTATCAGAAGGAGTCTCTGACGTCACCTGCTGGCCTTGGCCACTCAGAGCAGTCCAGTGTGCCAGCACACCTCTGAATCCAAGATGGCAGAGGTCTGGGGCACGCTGGAGGAGCTCTGGGCACCTCCCCTGGGAGGTGCAGGTCAGGGGAGTGGTCACTCCCCTTTCCTTTGTCCAGTTTCGCGCCAGAGCAGGGCTGGGGGATCCCTGAACCGGTGTAGACTGGCTTATGCAGAGATGGGTACCATCTGTGCCCATCAAAGCATTTCGAGAGGCTGGGGGAGGCTACTCCTCCCCAGCCCTGACACCTTTTTCCAAAGGGAGAGGGTGTAACACCCTCTCTCTGAGGAAGTCCTTTGTTCTGCCTTCCTGGGCCAGGCCTGGCTGGACCCCAGGAGGGCAGAAACCTGTCTGAGGGGTTGGCAGCAGCAGCAGCTGCAGTGAAACCCCGGGAAAAGCAGTTTGGCAGTACCCGGGTCTGTGCTGGAGACTCTGGGGATCACGGAATTGTCATCCCCAATGCCAGAATGGCATTGGGATGACAATTCCATGATCTTAGACATGTTACATGGCCATGTTCGGAGTTACCATTGTGACGCTATACATAGGTAGTGACCTATGTATAGTGCACGCGTGAAATGGTGTCCCCGCACTCACAAAGTCCGGGGAATTTGCCCTGAACTATGTGGTGGCACCTTGGCTAGTGCCAGGGTGCCCACACACTAAGTAACTTTGCACCCAACCTTCACCAGGTGAAGGTTAGACATATAGGTGACTTATAAGTTACTTAAGTGCAGTGGTAAATGGCTGTGCATAACCACTGAGGTTCTGATTAGCAGAGCCTCAGTGAGACAGTTAGTCATAACACAGGTAACACATACAGGGCACACTTATGAGCACTGGGGCCCTGGCTGGCAGGGTCCCAGTGACACATAGACTAAAACAACATATATACAGTGAAATATGGGGGTAACATGCCAGGTAAGATGGTACTTTCCTACACCCGGCCCTCCTGGCCCTACGACAGACACCCCTGAGGCACTTGGCTTCTGTTAGTCACTGGAGCCCTTGCGACCACTTGGAAAGTCCTTTTCTTCCTGCTGTGTTCTGGGTTTTCACCCTGGCCAAAGGCAGGTAGATTAGATATTTGTGCATCGAGTCTGTGTACTCTGTCTGTGGTGCTCATGGCACAGACAGGGTGGCCTAGTTCCAGCCACATTGGTATCTTGGCGAGACCAAGAGGTGATTTACATGGAAACGACCTTGAGGAGGCTTCTAAACATGTCCAGGTGGCTCTGGAGAGGGAGAGAAAGGGATTTTCCGAGTTGTGGTACCAAGGGGCAGGACAGAGGTGCACTGGGAGAGCTCGGTGCTCATCTCAGGGGTAGGATAGCTGTGCAGGGACAGGACAGAGGTGCACTGGGAGCGCTCGGTGCTCATCTCAGGGGTAGGATAGCTGTGCAGGGACAGGACAGAGGTGCACTGGGAGCGCTCGGTGCTCATCTCAGGGGTAGGATAGCTGTGCAGGGGCAGGACAGAGGTGCACTGGGAGAGCTTGATGCTCATCTCAGGGGTAGGATAGCTGTGCAGGGGCAGAAGAGGACGGGACAGAGGTGCACTGGGAGAGCTCGGTGCTCATCTCAGGGGTAGGATAGCTGTGCAGGGGAAAGACAGGACAGAGGTGCACTGGGAGAGCTCGGTGCTCATCTCAGGGGTAGGATAGCTGTGCAGGGGCAGGACAGAGGTGCACTGGGAGAGCTCGGTGCTCATCTCAGGGGTAGGATAGCTGTGCAGGGGAAAGACAGGACAGAGGTGCACCGGGAGAGCTCGGTGCTCATCTCAGGGGTAGGATAGCTGTGCAGGGGCAGGACAGAGGTGCACTGGGAGAGCTCGGTGCTCATCTCAGTGGTAGGATAGCTGTGCAGGGATAGGACAGAGGTGCACAGGGGGAGCTCAGTGCTCATCTCAGGGGTAGGATAGCTGTGCAGGGGCAGGACAGAGGTGCACTGGGAGAGCTCAGTGCTCATCTCACGGGTAGGATAGCTGTGCAGGGGCAGGACAGAGGTGCACTGGGAGAGATCAGTGCTCATCTCAGGGGTAGGATAGCTGTGCAGGGGGCAGATCAGGACAGAGGTGCACTGGGATAGCTTGGTGCTCATCTCATTGGTAGGATAGCTGTGCAGGGGCAGGACAGAGGTGCATTGTGAGAGCTCGGTGCTCATCTCAGGGGTAGGATAGCTGTGCAGGGACAGGACAGAGGTGCACTGGGAGAGCTCGGTGCTCATCTCAGGGGTTGGATAGCTGTGCAGGACAGGACAGAGGTGCACAGGGGGAGCTCGTGCTCATCTCAGGGGTAGGATAGCGGTGCAGGGACAGGACAGAGGTGCACTGGGAGAGCTCGGTGCTCATCTCAGGGGTAGGATAGCTGTGCAGGGGCAGGACAGGGAGAGCTCGGTGCTCATCTCAGGGGTAGGATAGCTGTGCAGGGGCAGGACAGGACAGAGGTGCACTGGGAGAGATCCGTGCTCATCTCAGGGGTAGGATAGCTGTGCAGGGGGCAGATCAGGACAGAGGTGCACTGGGATAGCTTGGTGCTCATCTCAGGGGTAGGATAGCTGTGCAGGGGCAGGACAGAGGTGCATTGTGAGATCTCGGTGCTCATCTCAGGGGTAGGATAGCTGTGCAGGGGCAGGACAGAGGTGCACTGGGAGAGCTCGGTGCTCATCTCAGGGGTAGGATAGCTGTGCAGGGGCAGGACAGAGGTGCATTGTGAGATCTCGGTGCTCATCTCAGGGGTAGGATAGCTGTGCAGGGGCAGGACAGAGGTGCAATGGGGGAGCTCGTGCTCATCTCAGGGGTAGGATAGCTGTGCAGGGACAGGGCAGAGGTGCACTGGGATAGCTTGGTGCTCATCTCAGGGGTAGGATAGCTGTGCAGGGGCAGGACAGAGGTGCATTGTGAGAGCTCGGTGCTCATCTCAGGGGTAGGATAGCTGTGCAGGGACAGGACAGAGGTGCACTGGGATAGCTTGGTGCTCATCTCAGGGGTAGGATAGCTGTGCAGGGGCAGGACAGAGGTGCACTGGGAGAGCTCGGTGCTCATCTCAGGGGAAGGATAGCTGTGCAGGACAGGACAGGACAGAGGTGCCCCGGGACAGCTCGGTGGTCATCTCAGGGGTAGGATAGCTGTGCAGGGGCAGGACAGAGGTGCACTGGGATAGCTTGGTGCTCATCTCAGGGGTAGGATAGCTGTGCAGGGGCAGGACAGAGGTGCACTGTGAGAGCTCCGTGCTCATCTCAGGGGTAGGATAGCTGTGCAGGGGCAGGACAGAGGTGCATTGTGAGAGCTCGGTGCTCATCTCAGGGGTAGGATAGCTGTGCAGGGACAGGACAGAGGTGCACTGGGAGAGCTTGGTGCTCATCTCAGGGGTAGGATAGCTGTGCAGAGGCAGGACAGGACAGAGGTGCACTGGGAGAGCTCGGTGCTCATCTCAGGGGCAGAATAGCTGTGCAGGGGCAGGACAGAGGTGCACCGGGAGAGCTCAGTGCTCATCTCAGGGGTAGGATAGCTGTGCAGGGGCAGGACAGGACAGAGGTGCACTGTGAGAGCTCGGTGCTCATCTCAGGGGTAGGATAGCTGTGCAGGGGCAGGACATAGGTGCACTGTGAGAGCTCTGTGCTCATCTCAGGGGCAGGATAGCTGTGCAGGGGCAGGACATAGGTGCACTGTGAGAGCTCTGTGCTCATCTCAGGGTTAGGATAGCTGTGCAGGGACAGGACAGAGGTGCACTGGGAGAGCTCGGTGCTCATCTCAGGGGTAGGATAGCTGTGCAGGGGCAGGACAGGGAGAGCTCGGTGCTCATCTCAGGGGTATGATAGCTGTGCAGGTGCAGGACAGGACAGAGGTGCACTGGGAGAGCTCGGTGCTCATCTCAGGGGTAGGATAGCTGTGCAGGGGCAGGACATAGGTGCACTGTGGGAGCTCGTGCTCATCTCAGGGGTAGGATAGCTGTGCAGGGACAGGACAGAGGTGCACTGGGAGAGCTCGGTGCTCATCTCAGGGGTAGGATAGCTGTGCAGGGGCAGGACAGGGAGAGCTCGGTGCTCATCTCAGGGGTATGATAGCTGTGCAGGTGCAGGACAGGACAGAGGTGCACTGGGAGAGCTCGGTGCTCATCTCAGGGGTTGGATAGCTGTGCAGGACAGGACAGGACAGAGGTGCACAGGGGGAGCTCGTGCTCATCTCAGGGGTAGGATAGCTGTGCAGGGACAGGACAGAGGTGCACTGGGAGAGCTCGGTGCTCATCTCAGGGGTAGGATAGCTGTGCAGGGGCAGGACAGGGAGAGCTCGGTGCTCATCTCAGGGGTAGGATAGCTGTGCAGGGGCAGGACAGGACAGAGGTGCACTGGGAGAGATCGGTGCTCATCTCAGGGGTAGGATAGCTGTGCAGGGGGCAGATCAGGACAGAGGTGCACTGGGATAGCTTGGTGCTCATCTCAGGGGTAGGATAGCTGTGCAGGGGCAGGACAGAGGTGCACTGGGAGAGCTCGGTGCTCATCTCAGGGGAAGGATAGCTGTGCAGGACAGGACAGGACAGAGGTGCCCCGGGACAGCTCAGTGCTCATCTCAGGGGTAGGATAGCTGTGCAGGGGCAGGACAGAGGTGCACTGGGATAGCTTGGTGCTCATCTCAGGGGTAGGATAGCTGTGCAGGGGCAGGACAGAGGTGCATTGTGAGAGCTCGGTGCTCATCTCAGGGGTAGGATAGCTGTGCAGGGACAGGACAGAGGTGCACTGGGAGAGCTCGGTGCTCATCTCAGGGGTAGGATAGCTGTGCAGAGGCAGGACAGGACAGAGGTGCACTGGGAGAGCTCGGTGCTCATCTCAGGGGAAGGATAGCTGTGCAGGACAGGACAGGACAGAGGTGCCCCGGGACAGCTCGGTGCTCATCTCAGGGGTAGGATAGCTGTGCAGGGGCAGGACAGGACAGAGGTGCACTGGGAGAGCTTGGTGCTCATCTCAGGGGCAGGATAGCTGTGCAGGGGCAGAACAGGACAGAGGTGCCCCGGGACAGCTCCGTGGTCATCTCAGGGGTTGGATAGCTATGCAGGGGCAGGACAGAGGTGCACCGGGAGAGCTCGGTGCTCATCTCAGGGGTAGGATAGCTGTGCAGGGGCAGGACAGGACAGAGGTGCACCGGGAGAGCTCGGTGCTCATCTCAGGGGTAGGATAGCTGTGCAGAGGCAGGACAGGACAGAGGTGCACTGTGAGAGCTCGGTGCTCATCTCAGGGGTAGGATAGCTGTGCAGGGGCAGGACATAGGTGCACTGTGAGAGCTCTGTGCTCATCTCAGGGGTAGGATAGCTGTGCAGGGGCAGAACAGAGGTGCACTGTGAGAGCTCTGTGCTCATCTCAGGGGTAGGATAGCTGTGCAGTGGGCAGGTCAGGACAGAGGTGCACTGTGAGAGCTCGGTGCTCATCTCAGGGGTAGGATAGCTGTGCAGGGGCAGGACATAGGTGCACTGTGAGAGCTCTGTGCTCATCTCAGGGGTAGGATAGCTGTGCAGGGGCAGGACAGAGGTGCACTGGGAGAGCTCAGTGCTCATCTCAGGGGTAGGATAGCTATGCAGGGGCAGGACAGGACAGAGGTGCACTGGGAGAGCTCGGTGCTCATCTCAGGGGTAGGATAGCTGTGCAGGGGCAGGACATAGGTGCACTGTGAGAGCTCTGTGCTCATCTCAGGGGTAGGATAGCTGTGCAGGGGCAGAACAGAGGTGCACTGTGAGAGCTCTGTGCTCATCTCAGGGGTAGGATAGCTGTGCAGTGGGCAGGACAGAGGTGCACTGTGAGAGCTCGGTGCTCATCTCAGGGGTAGGATAGCTGTGCAGGGGCAGGACATAGGTGCACTGTGAGAGCTCTGTGCTCATCTCAGGGGTAGGATAGCTGTGCAGTGGGCAGGTCAGGACAGAGGTGCACCGTGCAAGCTCTGTGCTAATCTCAGTATGCACTGTGAGAGCTCGGTGCTGATCTCAGTGGGCCTGTGAGAGTTCAGCGCTGATCTCAGTGGTAGGATAGCTTTGCAGCGGTCAGGCCAGGATAGAAGTACATTATGAGAGTTTGTGCAGGTCCCAGAGCTAGTGTAGCTGTGCACGTCGTGGCTGAGGATAGGGATTTGTTGTGAGAGCTCAGTGCACGTTTTGGTGTTTGGATGGTTTTGAATGGGAGACAGTGGCAGGAGTGAAGTGCATTGTGAAAGTGCGGCACGGGTCTCAGTGCTTGCCTAGCTGTGCAGGAGTGAGGGTAGGAGTTTGTTGTGCGAGGTCAGTGCACATGTTAATGTTAGGATGGTTTTCACTGAGACACAGTGGTAGGGGTAAAGTGCTTTGTGAGGGTGCGGCATGGGTCTCAGTGCTTGCCTAGCTTTGCAAGATGCAAGGGTAGGAGTTTGTTGTGAGAGTGCGGCACGGGTCTCAGTGCTTGCCTAGCTGTGCAGGAGTGAGGGTAGGAGTTTGTTGTGCGAGGTCAGTGCACATGTTAATGTTAGGATGGTTTTCACTGAGACACAGTGGTAGGGGTAAAGTGCTTTGTGAGGGTGCGGCATGGGTCTCAGTGCTTGCCTAGCTTTGCAAGATGCAAGGGTAGGAGTTTGTTGTGAGAGTGCGGCACGGGTCTCAGTGCTTGCCTAGCTGTGCAGGAGTGAGGGTAGGAGTTTGTTGTGCGAGGTCAGTGCACATGTTAATGTTAGGATGGTTTTCACTGAGACACAGTGGTAGGGGTAAAGTGCTTTGTGAGGGTGCGGCATGGGTCTCAGTGCTTGCCTAGCTTTGCAAGATGCAAGGGTAGGAGTTTGTTGTGAGAGTGCGGCACGGGTCTCAGTGCTTGCCTAGCTTTGCAAGATGCAAGGGTAGGAGTTTGTTGTGAGAGTGCGGCACGGGTCTCAGTGCTTGCCTAGCTTTGCAAGATGCAAGGGTAGGAGTTTGTTGTGAGAGTGCGGCACGGGTCTCAGTGCTTGCCTAGCTGTGCAGGAGTGAGGGTAGGAGTTTGTTGTGCGAGGTCAGTGCACATGTTAATGTTAGGATGGTTTTCACTGAGACACAGTGGTAGGGGTAAAGTGCTTTGTGAGGGTGCGGCACGGGTCTCAGTGCTTGCCTAGCTTTGCAAGATGCAAGGGTAGGAGTTTGTTGTGAGAGTGCGGCACGGGTCTCAGTGCTTGCCTAGCTGTGCAGGAGTGAGGGTAGGAGTTTGTTGTGCGAGGTCAGTGCACATGTTAATGTTAGGATGGTTTTCACTGAGACACAGTGGTAGGGGTAAAGTGCTTTGTGAGGGTGTGGCATGGGTCTCAGTGCTTGCCTAGCTTTGCAAGATGCAAGGGTAGGAGTTTGTTGTGAGAGTGCGGCACGGGTCTCAGTGCTTGCCTAGCTTTGCAAGATGCAAGGGTAGGAGTTTGTTGTGAGAGTGCGGCACGGGTCTCAGTGCTTGCCTAGCTGTGCAGGAGTGAGGGTAGGAGTTTGTTGTGCGAGGTCAGTGCACATGTTAATGTTAGGATGGTTTTCACTGAGACTCAGTGGTAGGGGTAAAGTGCTTTGTGAGGGTGCGGCATGGGTCTCAGTGCTTGCCTAGCTTTGCAAGATGCAAGGGTAGGAGTTTGTTGTGAGAGTGCGGCACGGGTCTCAGTGCTTGCCTAGCTGTGCAGGAGTGAGGGTAGGAGTTTGTTGTGCGAGGTCAGTGCACATGTTAATGTTAGGATGGTTTTCACTGAGACACAGTGGTAGGGGTAAAGTGCTTTGTGAGGGTGCGGCATGGGTCTCAGTGCTTGCCTAGCTTTGCAAGATGCAAGGGTAGGAGTTTGTTGTGAGAGTGCGGCACGGGTCTCAGTGCTTGCCTAGCTGTGCAGGAGTGAGGGTAGGAGTTTGTTGTGCGAGGTCAGTGCACATGTTAATGTTAGGATGGTTTTCACTGAGACACAGTGGTAGGGGTAAAGTGCTTTGTGAGGGTGCGGCATGGGTCTCAGTGCTTGCCTAGCTTTGCAAGATGCAAGGGTAGGAGTTTGTTGTGAGAGTGCGGCACGGGTCTCAGTGCTTGCCTAGCTGTGCAGGAGTGAGGGTAGGAGTTTGTTGTGCGAGGTCAGTGCACATGTTAATGTTAGGATGGTTTTCACTGAGACTCAGTGGTAGGGGTAAAGTGCTTTGTGAGGGTGCGGCATGGGTCTCAGTGCTTGCCTAGCTTTGCAAGATGCAAGGGTAGGAGTTTGTTGTGAGAGTGCGGCACGGGTCTCAGTGCTTGCCTAGCTTTGCAAGATGCAAGGGTAGGAGTTTGTTGTGAGAGTGCGGCACGGGTCTCAGTGCTTGCCTAGCTTTGCAAGATGCAAGGGTAGGAGTTTGTTGTGAGAGTGCGGCACGGGTCTCAGTGCTTGCCTAGCTTTGCAAGATGCAAGGGTAGGAGTTTGTTGTGAGAGTGCGGCACGGGTCTCAGTGCTTGCCTAGCTTTGCAAGATGCAAGGGTAGGAGTTTGTTGTGAGAGTGCGGCACGGGTCTCAGTGCTTGCCTAGCTTTGCAAGATGCAAGGGTAGGAGTTTGTTGTGAGAGTGCGGCATGGGTCTCAGTGCTTTCCTAGCTTTGCAAGATGCAAGGGTAGGAGTTTGTTGTGAGAGTGCGGCACGGGTCTCAGTGCTTGCCCAGCTGTGCACAGAGCAGTGGCAGTTTCTCTACATGGGCGTCGGGGCTCCGCCCTCCTTCGCAAAGCGATCAAAAAAAGCGATCATTTTTAAAATTGAAAAATAATTATAATACCCTCTTGTAACTTTATAAAAACGTTATAAAACAGCCACTCAGCAACACCAGTCCAGCATTAATGTTGCTCGACAAGTGAAGTGACGTGACTGACGTCACATGCTCACTTCAACTGCAGGCCCACAGTGAGTCTATTTTCCGGGCTGACAATCTCAGAGCCCCGAGGCCTGTGAGGTCATCAGCTCAGCAAAGACCCATCATCAAGGCCTGGTCTCCACCCGCTGATGACGCGGAGGCCAAGTTAGTCCCGGGCGTTTTTATTTCAAGCCCTGAAGCGCTTACCCTCCACGTCAATCAGGGAGTGGGGAGCATTCACCCCACCTTTCCCAACTTCCCAGAGGCAGAGGGCGTGGGTGGGACCTCTCCCCCTGTGGGGAGCTGGGAATTGGGAAAGGGTGTGGCTGTGGCAGGCGGCAATTTTTCACACAGTGCTGCAGTGCATCGAACGTTTGATGGATTGAGTTGACCGAAAATCAGGTGTGTGAATTAGTGAATAATCAATATGAAATAATATACCATAAATGTCTCAACTAAATCAAGCGCTGATTGGTTCTCGTTTGGTCTCGGGCCGGCAGGATGTCCCTTTCTAGACACCACGTAACATTCACAAAGCAATATAAAGAGCAATGTGCTTTGCAAGGACTGCAGTCACAGGGGCAGCATGGGGTACGTCAACCGCAATAAGGAAGTTACACAAAAATGCGCCATGTTCGATCAACTAGTTAAATAAAATCCACGCTAGGGGTTATTTACCAAGGAAAGGTAAGGTTCGATCAGAGCTGGGATTGAGATTAAAACCTGAACTCTTTCTGAAATGTATTTAATTCTTGCAGAGATCTTGAACTGGTTTAGTAGTACAATGAACAAATAACAGTTTCTTTAATGGAACGTTTAATTAGAGTCTGGGCTCGTAAAAAACTCCGGGACATTCAATGCGGCAAAAGTGTGAAATGTACAGCACTGCGCACAGGCGACAAACGTTTCAGTGCTTTGAAGGCAGGTAAGGTGAACGCTCTTAAATCAAACTAAGCACAGGGTATATCAAAGGCAATATGTGATTTATTCCAAATAAATACAGCACCAGATTAATTTCACACGAGTCCTGAGGCCTGAGCCTCGTAAAGCCTTAAAATAGTCTAAGGAAAATATTACTGCGGATATTATTGCAAACCTTAAGTCATATCAGGGGAAGTTGTTGCTGATAGGCATGTGTTCTAATCTGTTACTATGCGCTGCGAATGCGATTTCTTTTTTTTTTAAATGCGCACGCCCATCCCCCGCCACGCTGCCGAGCCCAGCCCCAGCACTCACAAACCTCACCAGCCGCCACTGGCACAGAGTGAAGGTGGGAGCTTGTTGTGAGAGCTCAGTGCACATCTCAGCATAGTTTAGCTACAGCAGGGTACTCAGGTCAGGGGAGAGGTGCATTGTGAGAGCTGAGCACACCTCTGTGTGAAGGGGCCCTGGCATGGGGGGTGCATTGTGAGAGCTGAGCACACCTCTGTGTGAAGGGGTCCTGGCATGGGGCATGCATTGTGAGAGCTGAGCACACCTCTGTGTGAAGGGGCCCTGGCATGGGGGGTGCATTGTGAGAGGTGAGCACACCTCTGTGTGAAGGGGCCCTGGCATAGGGCGTGCATTGTGAGAGCTGAGCACACCTCTGTGTGAAGGGGTCCTGGCATGAGCACACCTCTGTGTGAAGGGGCCCTGGCATGGGGCGTGCATTGTGAGAGCTGAGCACACCTCTGTGTGAAGGGGCCCTGGCATGGGGGGTGCATTGTGAGAGCTGAGCACACCTCTGTGTGAAGGGGTCCTGGCACGGGGCGTGCATTGTGAGAGCTGAGCACACCTCTGTGTGAAGGGGCCCTGGCATGGGGGGTGCATTGTGAGAGGTGAGCACACCTCTGTGTGAAGGGGCCCTGGCATAGGGCGTGCATTGTGAGAGCTGAGCACACCTCTGTGTGAAGGGGCCCTGGCGTGAGCACACCTCTGTGTGAAGGGGCCCTGGCATGGGGCGTGCATTGTGAGAGCTGAGCACACCTCTGTGTGAAGGGGTCCTGGCATGGGGCGTGCATTGTGAGAGCTGAGCACACCTCTGTGTGAAGGGGCCCTGGCATGGGGCGTGCATTGTGAGAGCTGAGCACACCTCTGTGTGAAGGGGCCCTGGCATGGGGGGTGCATTGTGAGAGCAGAGCACACCTCTGTGTGAAGGGGCCCTGGCATGGGGCGTGCATTGTGAGAGCTGAGCACACCTCTGTGTGAAGGGGCCCTGGCATGGGGCGTGCATTGTGAGAGCTGAGCACACCTCTGTGTGAAGGGGCCCTGGCATGGGGGGTGCATTGTGAGAGCAGAGCACACCTCTGTGTGAAGGGGCCCTGGCATGGGGCGTGCATTGTGAGAGCTGAGCACACCTCTGTGTGAAGGGGCCCTGGCATGGGGCATGCATTGTGAGAGCTGAGCACACCTCTGTGTGAAGGGGCCCTGGCATGAGGGGTGCATTGTGAGAGCAGAGCACACCTCTGTGTGAAGGGGCCCTGGCATAGGGCGTGCATTGTGAGAGCTGAGCACACCTCTGTGTGAAGGGGTCCTGGCATGGGGCGTGCATTGTGAGAGCTGAGCACACCTCTGTGTGAAGGGGCCCTGGCATGGGGCGTGCATTGTGAGAGCTGAGCACACCTCTGTGTGAAGGGGCCCTGGCATGGGGGGTGCATTGTGAGAGCAGAGCACACCTCTGTGTGAAGGGGCCCTGGCATGGGGCGTGCATTGTGAGAGCTGAGCACACCTCTGTGTGAAGGGGCCCTGGCATGGGGCGTGCATTGTGAGAGCTGAGCACACCTCTGTGTGAAGGGGCCCTGGCATGGGGCGTGCATTGTGAGAGCTGAGCACACCTCTGTGTGAAGGGGCCCTGGCATGGGGGGTGCATTGTGAGAGCAGAGCACACCTCTGTGTGAAGGGGCCCTGGCATGGGGCATGCATTGTGAGAGCTGAGCACACCTCTGTGTGAAGGGGCCCTGGCATGGGGCATGCATTGTGAGAGCTGAGCACACCTCTGTGTGAAGGGGCCCTGGCATGAGGGGTGCATTGTGAGGGCCGAGCACACCTCTGTGTGAAGGGGCCCTGGCATGGGACGTGCATTGTGAGAGCCGAGCACACCTCTGTGTGAAGGGGCCCTGGCATGAGGGGTGCATTGTGAGGGCCGAGCACACCTCTGTGTGAAGGGGCCCTGGCATGGGGCGTGCATTGTGAGAGCCGAGCACACCTCTGTGTGAAGGGGCCCTGGCATGAGGCGTGCATTGTGTGGGCTGAGCACACCTCTGTGTGAAGGGGCCCTGGCATGGGGCGTGCATTGTGAGAGCTGAGCACACCTCTGTGTGAAGGTGTCCTGGCATGAGCACACCTCTGTGTGAAGGGGCCCTGGCATGGGGCGTGCATTGTGAGAGCTGAGCACACCTCTGTGTGAAGGGGCCCTGGCACGGGGTGTGCATTGTGAGAGCTGAGCACACCTCTGTGTGAAGGGGTCCTGGCATGAGCACACCTCTGTGTGAAGGGGCCCTGGCATGGGGCGTGCATTGTGAGGGCTGAGCACACCTCTGTGTGAAGGGGTCCTGGCATGAGCACACCTCTGTGTGAAGGGGCCCTGGCATGGGGCGTGCATTGTGAGAGCTGAGCACACCTCTGTGTGAAGGGGCCCTGGCACGGGGTGTGCATTGTGAGAGCTGAGCACACCTCTGTGTGAAGGGGTCCTGGCATGAGCACACCTCTGTGTGAAGGGGCCCTGGCATGGGGCGTGCATTGTGAGAGCTGAGCACACCTCTGTGTGAAGGGGCCCTGGCACGGGGTGTGCATTGTGAGAGCTGAGCACACCTCTGTGTGAAGGGGCCCTGGCATGGGGCGTGCATTGTGAGAGCTGAGCACACCTCTGTGTGAAGGGGTCCTGGCATGAGCACACCTCTGTGTGAAGGGGCCCTGGCATGGGGCGTGCATTGTGAGAGCTGAGCACACCTCTGTGTGAAGGGGCCCTGGCATGGGGCGTGCATTGTGAGAGCTGAGCACACCTCTGTGTGAAGGGGTCCTGGCATGAGCACACCTCTGTGTGAAGGGGCCCTGGCATGGGGCGTGCATTGTGAGAGCTGAGCACACCTCTGTGTGAAGGGGCCCTGGCACGGGGTGTGCATTGTGAGAGCTGAGCACACCTCTGTGTGAAGGGGCCCTGGCATGAGCACACCTCTGTGTGAAGGGGCCCTGGCATGGGGCGTGCATTGTGAGAGCTGAACACACCTCTGTGTGAAGGGGCCCTGGCATGGGGCAGCTTAGAAGCACCGAGGACGCCTTGGTGATGCCTTTAGAATGGTATAGCCCCTTCACAACACACACGCAGGCTTCCAGGCGCTGTGCACTCTTCACATCACTCGAGAACCCTCCTCTCAGCCTCGCACTGCCTTCAGCCTGCACCCCAGCCCCCCTCACACTGCAGGAGGGGGCACGGTGCTGGGCTTTATGGGACGAGGACATGGAAAGCACGCGTTTTACAGGAAATGAAAGTGAAAGCACGTCGGCCTCACGCCCTCCACTTGGCTCCCACCTGCTGCCTCTGGTGTTAATTAAAAAGAGGCCTCAGCCACATGTTTTTTGGGGGGTCTTGTGCTTAGCAGGGTCCCCACTCGATTTACAAGATGTTACTCACTTCATCTCACCTCCCCCCTTACCCAGCAACGCTACACTCCGTGAAGTTTTATATTTCTTTCATATATAGAGTGAGTTCGGCCTAAGGGCATTGGAGCGCTTCAGATCAGCCCCAGACTTATTTTTTTGCAGTTTTATCTAAGGCGAACTCGACCCGGAGGTATCGAAGCGCTTTACCTGAGCACCAGTTACATAACATTAATTTCCTCTGCAGAGCATGCAGGAGACAACAGCGCCCAGCACACTGACAACCCGTCCTCAAGGCACTGGAGTCAGGCTGCTACAGAGAGGGACACATTGTGAAATGCAAGTAGGGGGGCATGCCTCCCACGCCTGCTGCCAGCATCTGTGACACCCACCGGGCAAGCTGCCAGGCACTGACTGCTTTCACTTTCGAGTGCTGCCCACCTGCCCTCGGAGGAGTTTGACCCTTCAGTACTAATGGGCTGTCAGAGGGGGCCCCTTGGGTCTGTGTACTCTAGGGGGGGCCTTCTCCATCCTGCAGCCCTGCAGAGGTCAGGGAGCCTGCCCCCCCTCCACCCCCCCCCCCCCAACCACTGGCCTGCTGTGGGAGGGAGGCTTCCTTCAGGTGCATGGCACCCCTCCCCAGAGGGGCCACCGAGTCCATGCTGGTCCCCCCCACCTCCATCCCCCCTGGGCCAAAAGTATTTTGAGGGCCCCAGTTAGGAACTGCTTCGAATGTATCTTCCATTTTCACCTCTTTCGTGTCAGGTCACTGACGGTGCACAGACACACCCCTCCACACCCCCCTCCACACTCCCCTCCACACTCCCCTCCACACTCCCCTCCACACCCCCCTCCACACACCCCTCCACACCCCCCTCCACACCCCCCGCCACACTCCCCTCCACACACCCCTCCACACACCCCTCCACACCCCCCTCCACACTCCCCTCCACACACCCCTCCACACTCCCCTCCACACTCCCCTCCACACTCCCCTCCACAGCCCCCTCCACACTCCCCTCCACACTCCCCTCCACACCCCCCTCCACACTCCCCTCCACACACCGCTCCACACTCCCCTCCACACCCCCCTCCACACCCCCCTCCACACTCCCCTCCACACTGCCCTCCACACACCCCTCCACACTCGGAATGTATTTACATGTAATATCCATGGACAGTGATGTGAGTTTTCAATATTGAGACACAGCAACAGCTCACTAATATTACTACAAATAATCCGTGTGACACCCTCACATTTCTCTATGTGACGTTCTGCTTTGATCAGAAAGAAACAATTTTATGGATGTTGTGTGACACATAAACACAACATTTCCCGCAAAATCTGTGTAATAGACTCTCACACATCACCCACATTAAAAATAAATTAAAGGAAAACTGTATTTAAAACAATCTGAGACTTATTCAAGGTCATCAGGCCAAGAGTCTCTGCAGAACAGAGCTGGCTCCATCAGGGGCCTTGGGCCAGAGCCCACCTTGCCCAGGGCTTGCACCATCTCAGCCCCCTCAGTCACAGGTGATGCTGGGGGGTGCTCCAGGTCCTTCTGAGTGGGAGAAGCTGGCCTGTGGAGGCTTCGCACAGGTACGTGCTGCAGTGCCTGTGTAAGTGGGAAGAAAGTAATGACTGCCGGGCACCTACGCCTTCCCAGGGGGCTGAGACGAAGAACGTTTGGAGAAATAGGGTCCAAGTGTCCAGGTCACAGAACACTCTCCAAGATGGCCTCTTAAAGTGTTCCAAGTTATGAAGACAATTCTGGAGAGAAGCGCGTGATTGCATCCAGTTCTTAAAATGGACAAACAGGAGTGCAGGTCTCCGTGCTTCTGAGAAGTGCAGGTACTCTCTAGTTACAAGCATCCCACCTCTGCTGAGAAGTGCAGGTACTCTCTAGTATTTCACCTCTGCTGAGAAGTGCAGGTACTCTCTAGTTACAAGCATTCCACCTCTGCTGAGAAGTGCAGGTACTCTCTAGTTTCACCTCTGCTGAGAAGTGCAGGTACTCTCTAGCTACAAGCATTCCACCTCTGCTGAGAAGTGCAGGTACTCTCTAGTTTCACCTCTGCTGAGAAGTGCAGGTACTCTCTAGCTACAAGCATTCCACCTCTGCTGAGAACTGCAGGTACTCTCTAATTTCACCTCTGCTGAGAAGTGCAGGTACTCTCTAGCATCCCACCTCTGCTGAGAAGTGCAGGTACTCTCTAGTTACAAGCATCCCACCTCTGCTGAGAAGTGCAGGTACTCTCTAGTTACAAGCATCCCACCTCTGCTGAGAAATGCAGGTACTCTCTAGTATTCCACCTCTGTTGAGAAGTGCAGGTACTCTCTAATTACAAGCATCCCACCTCTGCTGAGAAGTGTTGGTACTATCTCATTACACGTATTTCACCTCTGCTGAGAAGTGCAGGTGCTCTCTAGTTACAAGCATTCCACCTCTGCTGAGATGTGCAGGTACTCTCTTCTTTCACCTCTCCTGAGAAGTGCAGGTACTCTCTAGTTACAAGTATTTCACCTCTGCTGAGAATTGCAGGTACTCTCTAGTTACAAGTATTTCACCTCTGCTGAGAAGTGCAGACACTCTCTAGTTACAAGCATTCCACTCTCTAGTATTCCACCTCTGCTGAGAAGTGCAGGTACTCTCTAGTATTTTACCTCTGCTGAGAAGTGCAGGTACTCTCTAGTATTCCACCTCTGCTGAGAAGTGCAGGTACTCTCTAGTATTTTACCTCTGCTGAGAAGTGCAGGTACTCTCTAGTATTCCTCCTCTGCTGAGAAGTGCAGGTACTCCGTAGTTACAAGCATTCCACCTCTGCTGAGAAGTGCAGGTACTCTCTAGTTACAAGCATTCCACCTCTGCTGAGAAGTGCAGGTACTCTCTAGTTACAAGTATTCCACCTCTGCTGAGAAGTGCAGAGTACTCTGTACCGGACTTTACCGGCCCACTTAAAGCACTGATTACATCCAAACCCCAAAAGTAACAGAGAGCCTGATTTACAGTTTGTCAGATGGAATTACTCCGCCACAAAGGTGACGGGTATCCTGTCTGCCGTATTACGATCCTATTATATCCTATGGGAATCGTAATACGGGGGACGGGATATCCGTCATGTTTGTGAGGGAGTAACCCGTCCGCTGATCTCTAAATCAGGCCCAGAGTCATGGAACTTCAGAAATCTGTGTGTGTGCTCTATACTCTTTGTGCCTGTTGAAACACACAACAGGACAATGTTTACAAACAGAAACAGTGTGAATCACAAACACTGCAAAACAACACAAGCGCTGCCTATGCCAAGAATGACAGACACTATCAAACTATGATGTAATCTCAATTGAGTTTTTTGACAAGACCTTGGTGGACCAACTTATTGCCTTTGATGCACAAACATACCATCGCAGGGGGCAAAAAGGGGGAGGTATTTCCTTAGTGTCAGAATTAGATGATGTAAGTCTGGCCCCTGTGTATGGACAGTTGTCTCTCATCAATAGGAGGGATCCCCTGAAACCAGCTGAATCTACGCAGTCCAAATTTGTATGATTATCCCCAATACAGTTAGCACTCCCTAGGGACAGACCAGAGGAACCACAAATGAATAGACTTGATGGACCCACCATGAACGAGTTGACTCCAGAGGATGTCTGCCCCCACCTTCATGGTACTGAGTCAGACAACACTGGCCTCTCAATAATGACTTGGAACTTAGCTTTCCTCGCCAGAAAATTGGATGATACAGACTGGCTTACGTGTATAAAGACTCAGGATGTGTGTCTTTTCCAAGAAACTTGGGCCAGGGATAGAACCAATATAGACGGGCTTCTTTCGTTTACTATCCCTGCCCAGCCATCAAAAAAAGCGATAGGTCGTGCAAAATGGGGGCTTTTAATTCTTTTAAACACAAAATTGCAATGTGTTTACAAGATTTCAAAATTTTACTGTTGATTTGATGGGCTTGCAAATTTCCTTTAAACAGAGTTTTAATGTAATTCTTATTAATGTCTATGCGCGATCCGTTCCGCGAGGATCAGAGTCTCAGACCCTAACCTTGCTTTCTGATTTTTAGGATACTTTACAAACTAAATTTTATTTAATTGTGGCTGGGGATGTAAATTGTACCTTTGAACCTTCTGCGCAGCTCAGTGGCCTAACAGTGGAGGAGGACAAACTATGGGGGATCGCACAATTGGATAACGATCCCCCTTGCCCAAGTTCACGAGTGGCTGTCCAGTTGGCCTCCCTATGTTTAAAGTATGGCCTTAGGGCCTGCAATGGTCGTACACCCTCTGACTTAAGTCCCGCACCCACATTCAAACGAGGTACAATGACAAGTGTTATTGATTATTTTTTAGTGGATGTGCGACTATGGCCCCTGTTGAGAGACATGAGGGTGGACTTGAGATGCAAGAGTGATCACTTCCCTCTGTTACTTTCCCTTTCGGGGAATGCATTTGGTGGAACCTTGAACACACAATTTACATTGGTTCCCCTTCCCACTTTAAATAACTCATATACAAAGGTTGGGTGGCCAAAGGTGATGTCGAACCTCTATCTGTTACGTGAGATTTATCAAACGTTTATAGATAAATTGGAAATTTATGAAGACCATGATTCTATGGATATCCCACTTCTTCGCATACATGAAACCATGACTGTTAAATTGCAAAGTATTTTTTACAAAAAGAATGGGGTGAGATCGCAAGGTGGGGTCCCATCAAACAATAGATGGTTTGACGAATCATTTTCCAGGGCAAAATCTCGGCTAAAAAAAGCTATTATGAATGGGCCCTTGGGGGTAATTCAACAAGCTAGACGTACCTACAAGGAGACTACCTTACAAGTAAAGAAAGCTTGGGAAGACTCCGTTTGGCAGGAGTTGTTGGATGCGACGAAGTCTAACAACAATTCATTGTTTTGGGAATTGTTGACCAAACGAGAGAGAGGGGGCAGATCTAGCTTAAGGAATCACATCCAACCCGAATGTTGGGTGGAACATTTCTCCTGGCTCTATGACAAAATTGATACTCCTGTGGCCTCTGACACATACTCCTTGTTAGTTGCGAACTCTCCCATTGCCCCCATAGACGGGAGCCTACATGATACCGAGGACCATATCAGTTTTTCCCTAAAAGAAACTGCTGATGCAATTTATTTATTAAAACCTGGCAAAGCTCCAGGACCAGATAGGATCCCAGGTGACCTTTATAGATCAGAGCCAGCTATATGGACCTGGTACATTAATCTACTTTCAAATAAAATCACCGTAGGAGGACAGATTCCCACTACATGGAAGGGTGCTGAAATTATTCCCATCTACAAAAAGGGCAATGCAAATCTTCCATCAAACTATAGACCGATTAGTCTTATAGATAATCTGCAAAAAATCTTTGCTAAACAACTCCTAGGCAGATTATCGAGTTGGGTCATGGAACATCAGATTCTCTCTCCCCTTTAGGCGGGGTTTCGACCTAGAATTAGTACGGTGGATCAGGTTTTTAGGCTGGCCGTGCTATACTGGAAATATGTAGTTTTGGCAAAGCAGCCTTTATATGTTGTCTTCGTTGATTTGCGATCTGCTTTCGATTTGGTCCCACAGCTTCTCTCTGGGAAGTGCTAAATAGAATAGGGACCCCAGCTGGCAGAATTCAATTATTGGAACGAATGCATGTAGATACATATGCGCAAGTGAGATGGGGTAATAAAGGCGAGTTGACTGATAAATTCCCCATAAATAGGGGCGTCCGCCAGGGATGTGTGTTAGCACCGCTCCTGTTTTCTCTTTTTATCAATGAGGTGGTACAGGTATTACTGACATGTCAGAATGATGCTCCCTCTCTAGATCCCCAGAAAATCCCCATCCTCCTCTTTGCAGATGACTCACTACTCATCTCAAAGACTCCTATGGGGTTACAAATATTTGTTGATAGATTCAATCTATTTTGTCAGAACTACGGTCTGGAGTTGAATTTTAAGAAAACAAAACTAATGGTATTCCACTCTTGGCCACGGAAGAAATGCACCATTAGCTTAGATGGCGATCTTCTGGATAAGGTTAGTTCTATCGATTATCTGGGTGTGAGGCTCACAGATGCTTTACATTGGGAAGAACAGGTTAGCAAAAGTGCTGGACTCCTGCAACTCAATTCAGCATCTATATTGCGCTTTTATAGGAGCACGACGGCTAGAGCTGTCTCTCCAGCAATCAAGATCTATGTGGCCAAGGCACATGGGGCTGCTGTCTATGGTGCGGAGATATGGGGCTTTTCTAACAGGATACCCACTGGTGAGATCACTTTTGCGAGGTCCTTATGCCCGTGCCCTCCCAGCACCTCATTGATCCCATTGTTTTTAGATCTGGGATTAAAACGGATAGCTGACTTAATTATTTTAAGACCTTTGCTATATTGGTTAAGGCTATGGATCGTTCCTGAATTGGTTGTATATAAGAATTCACTCCTAGAACTGTTAAAATGCCCAAATTCTACTTCTATTCCATGGGTTAAGCATGTATCTAGTTGGTTCCGTACCTTGGGCTTAGGAGACTTCTGGGAGAACCCACATAAACTTAAGAAATCCCATGCAAAAGTTTTGAAGTGTGCCTATTGGTCCTATGTACGAAACAACTATATTAGCTGTAAATCACATGGCCATTTAACCAATCTTTTTATTGACTTTAAATGGTATCCACATTTTGAATCATATCTAGATATAATACCCGATTTACTAGGCAAAGGACTATGGCGGTCATTCCTACCTTGGCTGGCGGGAACCGCCAGAAGACCGTACCGCGGTCAAAAGACCGCGGCGGTCATTCTGACTTTCCTGCTGGGCTGGCGGGCGACCGCCAAAAGGCCGCCCGCCCGCCCAGCGGGAAAGCACCAGCAACGAGGAAGCCGGCTCCGAATGGAGCCGGCGGAGTTGCTGGTGTGCAACGGGTGCAGTTGCACCCGTCGCGATTTTCAGTGTCTGCCAAGCAGACACTGAAAATCAATGTGGGGCCCTGTTAGGGGGGCCCTGCAGTGCCCATGCCAGTGGCATGGGCACTGCAGGGGCCCCCAGGGGCCCCACGACACCCGTTCCCGCCAGCCAGGTTCTGGCGGTTTGCTGGCGGGAAGGGGGTCGGAATCCCCATGGCGGCGCTGCTTGCAGCACCGCCGTGGAGGATTCACAGGGGCAGCGGGCCCGCCGGCTTCCCTTTTCTGACCGCGGCTTTACCGCCGCGGTCAGAATAGCCCCAGAAGCACCGCCAGCCTGTTGGCGGTGCTTCCTTCGTCCCCTACCCTGGCGGTCTCGGACCATCAGGGTAGGAGTGACCCCCTATACGCCAGATTTTGTTTTGAAACATTGCCATTGATGACCTTGACGAGCAGATGGGGACCAAATGCCACATCCGATATTTGCTCTGTGTGTGGTAACACCCAAGAAACAGTTGTACACTTTATGTTTTTTTGCCCTGCATATTCATTCCCCAGGTCTAAATGGATCCGCAAAATCTGCCTGGAAATGAAGATAAGGAAATATGTCTTAGCCCTGAGGCTTCTAAAAAGCCACTGCTCTAATGTTTTCATTTATGCTGTTAGCAAATTTTTAGTTGCAGCATGGCGCAGACGCAATTCTTATGTAAAAAATGATTTTTAATGGGTTTTTATAGATTGGGTGATCGGAGTATTATTATTGTTAGATATTGGTTTTAGGATGGAATTGCATTACATTATTTATGATGATGATATTAATTGTTGTATCGCTTTGATGGTCTATTGATCGAATAAAGCTTGTGTTGATGATGATGATGATGATGACAGACACTGTAGGAAATATTGTGCTGAAACTAAAGCGGCCCCAGAAATACCATGGGACCATTGGAATAGAATCAAAGACATGTCCCATCCCCCGGGCGCACGATCTCAGAACACTGTGACGTACAATAAACTAATAACCATAATATGACTCAAAAGTGTCCCCACATCCCGCCATCATTCTCATGCGTAATTGTCAGTGTCATAATAAAGATTGGAATATTCCACGGTATGCTAAAGCAAGTGTTTTGTTGAAATGTTTACATTTTCTTCTCGTTTGTTAGGGGTGGGCGATAAATTCTGTTCCGCAGGCGGAGTTGGCGGAATTTTGGCCACTCTGCGTTATGCTTGTAACGCGGAGTTCCTGCCATTGTCTGCCAGCCGTCGTGTGGCAGAGTTTTTTCTCGTATGCAGCTCAGCAATCAGAAGTTGGCAAGCGAGATTTGGCATCCCTCTGCGCGATTTTCAGTTGCTAGGAGAGCACCCGGCGAACTTTCTCCAACGTGGAACATCATAAAATCTACTCGAGCAGCAGCCAAATCAATTCGAGAAGCTGGACCCTCTGGTGTGCCGCGTGCTACCGTTCACGAAGATATTTCAGCGCGGAACAAGCTCCCGGAGCTTAAAATCAGCACAACATGCCTATTTCATTCCGTTGCTTGTAACTCCATGGAGTTCCGCAGAGTGATATTCCACGAGTTCCGCGCACCCCTAGTGTTTGTACCGTTCCATTCTCTGAAAGGTTGTGCACCGTGAGAGGTTGGTTGTCCTTTGCTCTACACAACAGCTTTGCTCTCAGTTTATAAATCCCATCATATAGGCCCACAGTGACTTTCTTGTTATGTTAATTTGTATAGCGTACAACTTTGTTGTGAGAGTGCGGCACGGCTCTCAGTGCTAGCCTAGCTGTGCACGGAGTGAGGGTAGGAGTTTGTTGAGAGAGTGCGGCACGGGTCTCAGTGCTAGCCTAGCTTTGCATGGAGTGAGGGTAGGAGTTTGTTGTGAGAGTGCGGCACGGCTCTCAGTGCTAGCCCAGCTGTGCACGGAGTGAGGGTAGGAGTTTGTTCTGAGAGTGCGGCACGGGTCTCAGTGCTAGCCTAGCTGTGCACGGAGTGAGGGTAGGAGTTCGTTATAATACTGCTGCACTGGTCTCAGTGCTAGCCTAGCTGTGCACGGAGTGAGGGTAGGAGTTTGTTGTGAGTGTATGGCATGGGACTTAGTGCTAGCGTACCTGTGCATGGAGTGAGGGTAGGAGTTTGTTGTGAGAGTGCGGCACGGCTCTCAGTGCTAGCCTAGCTGTGCACGGAGTGAGGGTAGGAGTTTGTTGTGAGTGTATGGCATGGGACTTAGTGCTAGCGTACCTGTGCATGGAGTGAGGGTAGGAGTTTGTTGTGAGAGTGCGGCACGGGTCTCAGTGCTAGCCTAGCTGTGCACGGAGTGAGGGTAGGAGTTGTTGTGAGAGTGCTGCACGGGTCTCAGTGCTAGCTCAGCTGTGCACGGAGTGAGGGTAGGAGTTTGTTGTGAGAGTGCGGCACGGCTCTCAGTGCTAGCCTAGCTGTGCACGGAGTGAGGGTAGGAGTTTGTTGAGAGAGTGCGGCACGGGTCTCAGTGCTAGCCTAGCTTTGCATGGAGTGAGGGTAGGAGTTTGTTGTGAGAGTGCGGCACGGCTCTCAGTGCTAGCCCAGCTGTGCACGGAGTGAGGGTAGGAGTTTGTTCTGAGAGTGCGGCACGGGTCTCAGTGCTAGCCTAGCTGTGCACGGAGTGAGGGTAGGAGTTTGTTGTGAGTGTATGGCATGGGACTTAGTGCTAGCGTACCTGTGCATGAAGTGAGGGTAGGAGTTTGTTGTGAGAGTGCGGCACGGCTCTCAGTGCTAGCCTAGCTGTGCACGGAGTGAGGGTAGGAGTTTGTTGTGAGTGTATGGCATGGGACTTAGTGCTAGCGTACCTGTGCATGGAGTGAGGGTAGGAGTTTGTTGTGAGAGTGCGGCACGGGTCTCAGTGCTAGCCTAGCTGTGCACGGAGTGAGGGTAGGAGTTGTTGTGAGAGTGCTGCACGGGTCTCAGTGCTAGCTCAGCTGTGCACGGAGTGAGGGTAGGAGTTTGTTGTGAGAGTGCGGCACGGGTCTCAGTGCTAGCCTAGCTGTGCACGGAGTGAGGGTAGGAGTTTGTTGTGAGAGTGCGGCACGGCTCTCAGTGCTAGTCTAGCTGTGCACGGAGTGAGGGTAGGAGTTTGTTGTGAGTGTATGGCACGGGTCTCAGTGCTAGCCTAGCTGTGCACGGAGTGAGGGTAGGAGTTGTTGTGAGAGTGCGGCACGGGTCTCAGTGCTAGCCTAGCTGTGCACGGAGTGAGGGTAGGAGTTGTTGTGAGAGTGCTGCACGGGTCTCAGTGCTAGCCCAGCTGTGCACGGAGTGAGGGTAGGAGTTTGTTGTGAGAGTGCGGCACGGGTCTCAGTGCTAGCCTAGCTGTGCACGGAGTGAGGGTAGGAGTTTGTTGTGAGTGTATGGCACGGGTCTCAGTGCTAGCCTAGCTGTGCACGGAGTGAGGGTAGGAGTTTGTTGTGAGTGTATGGCACGGGTCTCAGTGCTAGCCTAGCTTTGCACGGAGTGAGGGTAGGAGTTGTTGCGAGTGTATGGCATGGGACTTAGTGCTAGCGTACCTGTGCATGGAGTGAGGGTAGGAGTTCGTTGTGATAGTGCTGCACTGGTCTCAGTGCTAGGCTAGCTGTGCACGGAGTGAAGGTAGGAGTGCTAGCCTATCTTGCGAAGAGCAAGGGTAGGAGTTTGTTGTGGGAGTGTGGCACGGGTCTCAGTTTTCTCATTCCAGAAAAAGGTGCAATGTGGATTTTCTGTGCATGGCTCAGTGCTCGTTCCAGTGCTAGGATAGCACTGTGTGTTGCGAGGCTAGGACAGATGCTCAGCGGGAGAGGTTGGTGCACTAGCTGGGGTAGTTTTGAGTCGGGCAGTTCAGCCTTGGGGAGCTCCTGGAGAGCTCGGTGCACATCTTTATGTCACAATATATATTGACAGGTCAGAGGAAAAGTGCAGAATGAGAACTCTTTTGCCCGTAGCAGCCCGTGGCACTCTCCTCTCAGAATAAACAAGCATTTACAATGCAACGGGTCTCGCGTTTGCTCATGTTAGAGCTGATCGCGTTGTAAACTCCAAACCCGACTTTTCACCTATTGGGTAAAAGTGCATTTATGTACGTAACCCGAAAAAGTGAAATTAACTATGTAAAGCGCTCGACTTCTGCCAAGCGAGATCGGGCTCGTAAATTAGAGAAAAAGAAGTCCACGAGCCGGACAGAAAACAGCGAGCCGCGCATGCTTTCTGTACTTGGTCGCTGCGCTCGAGGAGGGCTAGCCACCGGAAAAGGCATGACGTATGCGAGCCTTCGACTAATGAAAGCAAGCAGATTTTATTAGGGAAGCCCACGAACCAGTAAAAAACACTGACGTGAAGTTGACAGGGCTCCGAGCCCTTTTGTAAATACAAAAGCATCTCGCTGGGATAGCATGCGCGAGCGCATGCAACGCAGGCTCGACCCTAAAAATAGTGCAGATGGCCTTTGGTTCTCAAGATGGACGCTACAACAGTGTACACAGGTCAGATCAGGGGAGAAGTGCATTGTGAGGGTTGACCACACCTCTGTGTAAAGGGGCCCTGGCGTGAGCACACCTCTGTGTGAAGGGGCCCTGGCATGGGGCATGCATTGTGAGGGCTGAGCACACCTCTGCGTGAAGGGGCCCTGGCATGGGGCGTGCATTGTGAGAGCTGAGCACACCTCTGTGTGAAGGGGCCCTGGCATGAGCACACCTCTGTGTGAAGGGGCCCTGGCATGGGGCGTGCATTGTGAGAGCTGAGCACACCTCTGTGTGAAGGGGCCCTGGCATGGGGCGTGCATTGTGAGAGCTGAGCACACCTCTGTGTGAAGGGGCCCTGGCATAGGGCGTGCATTGTGAGAGCTGAGCACACCTCTGTGTGAAGGGGCCCTGGCATGAGCACACCTCTGTGTGAAGGGGCCCTGGCATGGGGCATGCATTGTGAGGGCTGAGCACACCTCTGCGTGAAGGGGCCCTGGCATGGGGCGTGCATTGTGAGAGCTGAGCACACCTCTGTGTGAAGGGGCCCTGGCATGCATTGTGAGAGGTGAGCACACCTCTGTGTGAAGGGGTCCTGGCATGGGGCATGCATTGTGAGAGGTGAGCACACCTCTGTGTGAAGGGGCCCTGGCATGGGGCGTGCATTGTGAGAGCTGAGCACACCTCTGTGTGAAGGGGCCCTGGCATGGGGGGTGCATTGTGAGAGCTGAGCACACCTCTGTGTGAAGGGGCCCTGGCATAGGGCGTGCATTGTGAGAGCCGAGCACACCTCTGTGTGAAGGGGCCCTGGCATAGGGCGTGCATTGTGAGAGCCGAGCACACCTCTGTGTGAAGGGGCCCTGGCATAGGGCGTGCATTGTGAGAGCTGAGCACACCTCTGTGTGAAGGGGCCCTGGCATGAGCACACCTCTGTGTGAAGGGGCCCTGGCATGGGGCATGCATTGTGAGGGCTGAGCACACCTCTGTGTGAAGGGGCCCTGGCATAGGGCGTGCATTGTGAGAGCCGAGCACACCTCTGTGTGAAGGGGCCCTGGCATAGGGCGTGCATTGTGAGAGCCGAGCACACCTCTGTGTGAAGGGGCCCTGGCATAGGGCGTGCATTGTGAGAGCTGAGCACACCTCTGTGTGAAGGGGCCCTGGCATGAGCACACCTCTGTGTGAAGGGGCCCTGGCATGGGGCATGCATTGTGAGGGCTGAGCACACCTCTGCGTGAAGGGGCCCTGGCATGGGGCGTGCATTGTGAGAGCTGAGCACACCTCTGTGTGAAGGGGCCCTGGCATGCATTGTGAGAGGTGAGCACACCTCTGTGTGAAGGGGTCCTGGCATGGGGCATGCATTGTGAGAGGTGAGCACACCTCTGTGTGAAGGGGCCCTGGCATGGGGCGTGCATTGTGAGGGCTGAGCACACCTCTGTGCGAAGGGGCCCTGGCATGGGGGGTGCATTGTGAGAGCTGAGCACCTCTGTGTGAAGGGACCCTGGCATGGGGCATGCACTGTGAGGGCTGAACACACCTCTGTGTGAAGGGGGCCCTGGCATAGGGCGTGCATTGTGAGAGCCGAGCACACGTCTGTGTGAAGGGGCCCTGGCATAGGGCGTGCATTGTGAGAGCTGAGCACACCTCTGTGTGAAGAGGTCCTGGCATGGCTCGTGCATTGTGGGCCCTGGCATGGGGCGTGCATTGTGAGGGCTGAGCACACCTCTGTGTGTGAAGGGGCCCTGGCATGGGGCATGCATTGTGAGGGCTGAGCACACCTCTGCGTGAAGGGGCCCTGGCATGGGGCGTGCATTGTGAGAGCTGAGCACACCTCTGTGTGAAGGGGCCCTGGCATGCATTGTGAGAGGTGAGCACACCTCTGTGTGAAGGGGTCCTGGCATGGGGCATGCATTGTGAGAGGTGAGCACACCTCTGTGTGAAGGGGCCCTGGCATGGGGCGTGCATTGTGAGGGCTGAGCACACCTCTGTGTGAAGGGGCCCTGGCATGGGGGGTGCATTGTGAGAGCTGAGCACCTCTGTGTGAAGGGACCCTGGCATGGGGCATGCACTGTGAGGGCTGAGCACACCTCTGTGTGAAGGGGCCCTGGCATGGGGCGTGCATTGTGAGAGCTGTGCACACCTGTGTTTGGAGGGGCCCTGGCGTGGGGGGTGCATTGTGAGAGGTGAGCACACCTCTGTGTGAAGGGGGCATTGTGAGAGGTGAGCACACCTCTGTGTGAAGGGGGCCTGGCATGGGGCAGCTTAGAAGCACCGAGGACGCCTTGGTGATACCTTTAGAATGGCATAGCCCCTTGAAGACTCACACGCAGGCTTCCAGGCGCTGTGCACTCTTCACATCACTCGAGAACCCTCCTCTCAGCCTCGCACTGCCTTCAGCCTGCACCCCAGCCCCCCTCACACTGCAGGAGGGGGCACGGTGCTGGGCTTTATGGGACGAGGACATGGTAAGCACGCGTTTTACAGGAAATGAAAGTGAAAGCAGGTAGGCCTCACCCCCTCTTCTGCAACTGTGCGCCCCTCAAGGGACAGACTGACATTCTTTCTGTCTGGGCCTTGTCTTCTGTCACTCCGGGGGGAGCAGAGGGGGCCACTTGGATCCCACTCGCTGCCTCTGGTGTTCATTAAAAAGAGGCCTCAGCCACATGTGTTTTTTGGGGTCTTGTGCTTAGCAGGGTCCCAACTTGTTTTATAAGATGTTACTCACTTCACGGCCCCCCCCTTACCAAGCAGCGCTACACTGCGTGAAGTTTTATATTTCTTTCATATATAGAGTGAGTTCGGCCTAAGGGCTTTGGAGCGCTTCAGATCAGCCCCAGATTTATTTGTTTTGCAGTTTTATATGGCGCGAACTCGACCTGAAGGTATCGAAGCGCTTTACCTGAGCACCAGTTACTTAACACATTAATTTCCGCAGCAGAGCATGCTGAGGTGAGGGCCTGCAGGAGACAACAGCGCCCAGCACACTGACACCCCGTCCTCAAGGCACTGGAGTCAGGCTACCACAGAGAGGGACACATTGTGAAATGCAAGGGGGGGGGGGGGGGGGGGGGGGGGCGTGCCTCCCACGCCTGCTGCCAGCATCTGTGACACCCACCGGGCAAGCTGCCAGGCACCGACTGCTTTCAGTTTCGAGTGCTGCCCACCTGCCCTAAGGGAGTTTGACCCTTCAGTACTAATGGGCTGTCAGAGGGGGCCCCTTGGGTCTGTGCACTCTAGGGAGGGCCTTCTCCATCCTACAGCCCTGCAGAGGCCAGGGAGACTGATCACAGAACATTCTCCAAGATGGCCTCTTAAAGTGTTCCAAGTAATAAAGACAATTCTGGAGAGAAGCGCGTGCTTGCATCCAGTTCTTAAAATGGACAAACAGGCGTGCAGGTCTCCGTGCTTCTGAGAAGTGCAGGTACCCTCTAGTTACAAGCATCCCACCTCTGCTGAGAAGTGCAGGTACTCTCTAGTTACACGCATTTCACCTCTGCTGAGAAGTGCAGGTGCTCTCTAGTTAAAAGTATTCCACCTCTGCTGAGAAGTTCAGATACTCTCTAGTATTCCACCTGTGCTGAGAAGTGCAGGTACTCTCTATTTACAAGTATTTCACCTCTGCTGAGACCTACAGGTTCTCTCTAGTTACAAGCATTCCACCTCTGCTGAGAAGTGCAGGTATTCTCCAGTATTCCACCTCTGCTGAGAAGTGCAGGTACTCTCTAATTACAAGCATCCCACCTCTGCTGAGAAGTGCAGGTACTCTCTAATTTCACCTCTGCTGAGAAGTGCAGGTACTCTCTAGTTACAAGCATCCCACCTCTGCTGAGAAGTTCAGGTACTCTCTAGTTACAAGCATCCCACCTCTGCTGAGAAGTGCAGGTACTCTCTAGTACTTCACCTCTGCTGAGAAGTGCAAGTACTCTCTAGTTACAAGCATCCAACCCCTGCTGAGAAGTGCAGGTACTCTCCAGTATCTCACATCTGCTGAGAAATACAGACACTCTCTAGTTACAAGTATTCCACCTCTGCTGAGAAGTGCAGGTACTCCATAGTTACAAGCCTTCCACCTCTGCTGAGAAGTGCAGGTACTCTCTAGTTACAAGCATCCCACCCCTGCTGAGAAGTGCAGGTACTCTCTAGTTACAAGCATTCCACCTCCCCTGAGAAGTGCAGGTACTCTCTAGTATTTCACCTCTGCTGAGAAGTGCAGGTACTCTCTAGTTACAAGTATTCCACCTCTGCTGAGAGGTGCAGGTACTCTCTAGTATTTCACCTCTGCTGAGAAGTGCAGGTACTCTCTAGTTACAAGCATTCCACCTCTACTGAGAAGTGCAAGTACTCTCTAGTACTTCACCTGTGCTGAGAAGTGCAGGTACTTTCTATTTACAAGCATCCCACCTCTGCTGAGAAGTGCAGGTACTCTCTAGTATTTCACCTCTGCTGAGAAGTGCAGGTACTCTCTAGTATTCCACCTCTGCTAAGAAGTGAAGTGCAGGTACTCTCTAGTATTCCACCTCTGCTGAGAAGTGCAGGTACAGTCTAGATACAAGCATTCCACCTCTGCTGAGAAGTGCAGGTACTCTCTAGTATTTCACCTCTGCTGAGAAGTACAGGCACTCTCTAGTTACAAGTATTCCACCTATGCTGAGAAGTGCAGGTACTCTCTTGTTACAAACATTCCACCTCTGCTGAGAAGTGCAGGTACTCTCTAGTACTTCACCTGTGCTGAGAAGTGCAGGTACTTTCTAGTATTCTACCTCTACTAAGAAGTGCAGGTACTCTCTAGTATTCCACCTCTGCTAAGAAGTGAAGTGCAGGTACTCTCTAGTATTCCACCTCTGCTGACAAGTGCAGGTACTCTCTAGTATTTCACCTCTGCTGAGAAGTACAGGCACTCTCTATATACCTGTATTCCACCTATGCTGAGAAGTGCAGGTACTCTCTTGTTACAAGCATTCCACCTCTGCTGAGAAGTGCAGGTACTCTCTAGTTACAAGCATTCCACCTCTGCTGAGAAGTGCAGGTACTCTCCAGTTTCACCTCTGCTGAAAAGTGCAGGTGCTCTCTAGTTACAAACCTTCCACCTCTGCTGAGAAGTATAGGTACTCTCTAGTTACAAACACTCCACCTCTGCTGAGAAATGCAGGTACTCTCTAGTTACAAGCATTTCACCTCAAATCATTCCACCTCTTCTGAGGAGTGCAGGTACTCTCTAGTTACAAGCATTCCACCTCTGCTGAGAAGTGCAGGTACTCTCTAGTTTCACCTTTGCTGAGAAGTGCAGGTACTCTGTAGTTACAAGCATTCCACCTCCGCTGAAAAGTGCAGGTACTCTCTAGTTACAAGCATTTGACCTCAAAGCATTCTACCTCTGCTGAGAAGTGCAGGTACTGTCTTGTTACAAGCATTCCACCTCTGCTGAGAAGTGGAGGTACTGTCTAGTTACAAGCATTCCACCTCTGCTGAGAAGTGGAGGTACTCTCTAGTTACAAGCATTCCACCTCTGCTGAGAAGTGCAGGTGCTCTCTAGTTACAAGCATTTCACCTCAAATCATTCCACCTCTTCTGAGGAGTGCAGGTACTCTCTAGTTACAAGCATTCCACCTCCGCTGAGAAGTGCAGGTACTCTCTAGTTACAAGCATTTCACCTCAAAGCATTCCACCTCTGCTGAGAAGTGCAGAGTGCGGAGTGATGATAGGAGTTTGTTGTGAGTGTGTGGCATGGGACCCAGTGCTAGCCTAGCCTTGCACGGAGTGAGGGTAGGAGTTGGTTGTGAGTGTGTGGCATGGGACTCAGTGCTAGCCTAGCCTTGCACGGAGTGAGGGTAGGAGTTGGTTGTGAGTGTGTGGCATGGGACTCAGTGCTAGCCTAGCCTTGCACGGAGTGAGGGTAGGAGTTGGTTGTGAGTGTGTGGCATGGGAGTCAGTGCTAGCCTAGCCTTGCACGGAGTGAGGGTAGGGGTTTGTTGTGAGAGTGTGTCACAGGTCTCAGTGCTTGCCTAGCCTTGCATGGAGTGACAGTAGGAGTTTGCTGTGGGAGTGCGGCATGGGTCTTAGTGCTAGCCCAGCTGTGCAGGAGTGAGGGTAGGAGTTTGTTCTGAGAGTGCGGCACGGGTCTCAGTGCTTGCCTAGCCTTGCACAGATTGAGGGCAGGAACTTGTTGTGGGAGTGCGGCACGGGTCTCAGTGCTTGCCTACCCTTGCACGGAGTGAGGGTAGGAGTTTGTTGTGACAGTGAGGCACGGGTCTCAGTGCTTGCCTATTTTTGCAAGGAGCGAGCGTAGGAGTTTATTGTGAGAGCTCAGTGCACACTTTGGTGTTTCAATGGTTTTGATTGGGAGGCAGTGGCAGGGGTAAAGTGCATTGTGAGAGTGCGGTATGCGTCTCAGTGCTTGCCTAGCTGTGTAGAAGTAAGGGTAGGAGTTTGTTGTGATAGTGCGGCACGGTGCTCAGTGCTAGCCTAGCTGTGCACGGAGTGAGGGTAGGAGTTTGTTGTGAGAGTGCTGCACGGGTCTCAGTGCTAGCCTAGCTGTGCACGGAGTGAGGGTAGGAGTTTGTTGTGAGAGTGCGGCACGGGTCTCAGTGGTAAACCGGCTTTGCACTGAGTGAGGGTAGGAGTTTGTTGTGAGAGTACTTCACAGATCTCAGTGCTACCCCAGCTTTGCACAGAGTGAGGGTAGGAGTTTGTTGTGAGAGCTCAGTGCACGTCTTGGTGTTTGGATGGTGTGAGACAGTAGCAGCAGTAAAGTGCATTGTGAGAGTGCTGCACGGGTCTCAGTGCTTGCCTAGCTGTGCACAGAGTGAGGGTAGGAGTTTGTTGTGAGAGTGCGGCACGGGTCTCAGTGCTACCCCAGCTGTGGAAAGAGTGAGGGTAGGAGTTTGTTGTGAGAGTGCGGCACGGGTCTCAGTGTTACCCCAGCTGTGCACAGTGAGGGTAGCAGTTTGTTGTGAGAGTGCGGCATGGTTCTCAGTGATAGCTTAGCCTTGCACTGTAGGAGGCTGGCTTGGCCTGGCTTGTAGTGGGTACCAGAGGTACTTACACCCTGTGCCAGGTCCAGTTATCCCTTTTTAGTGTAGAAGAGGTGTTTATAGCAGCTTAGGCTGATAGAAGGTAGCTATGGCAAAGCAGCTTAGCCTGAACTAGGAGACATGCAAAGCTCCTACTATACCACTGCTGTCATATGCACAACATCATAAGAAAACACAATACACAGATATACTAAAAATAAAGGTACTTTATTTTTATGACAATATTCCAAAAGTATATCAGTGAGTACCCTCAGTATGAGGATGCCAAATTTACACAAGATATATGTACACAATACCAAAAATATGCAGTAATAGCCAAAGGAAGTAATGCAAGCAGTGTAAAGTTACAATAGATTGCAATAGGAGCACATAGGTATAGGGGCAACACAAACCATATACCCCAAAAGTGGAATGCGAACCACGAATGGACCCCAAACCTATGTGAGCTTGTAGAGGGTCGCTGGGACTGTAAGAAAACAGTGAGGGTTAGAAAAATAGCCCACCCCAAGACCCTGTAAGGTAGGTGTAAAGTTCACCCCCAGAGAGCACAGAAGTCGTGATAGGGGGATTCTGCAAGGAAGACCAACACCAGCAATGCAACAACAGTGGTTTTACCAGACCTGAGTACCTGTAAGACAAGGGGACCAAGTCCAAGAGCCGCGACAGTGTCGAGAGTGGGAAGGAGCCCAGGAAATGCCAGCTGAGGGTGCAAGGAAGCTGCCACTGGATGGAAGAAGCTTTGTGTTCTGCAAGAACGAAGAGGATTAGGAACTTCCCCTTTGGAGGATGGATGTCCCACGTCGTGAAGAAGCTTGCAGAGGTGTTCCCACGCAGAAAGACTGCAAACAAGCCTTGCTAGCTGCAAGGGTCGCGGTTAGGGTTTTTGGATGCTGCTGTGGCCCAGGAGGGACCAGGATGTCGCCACTTGGATGAGGAGACAGAGGGCGCACCCAGCAAGTCAGGGACCCTCACAGAAGCAGGCAGCACCCGCAGAAGTACCGGATAAGGCACTTAGAAGAGGAGTGAACCGGAGTCCACCCGAAGTCAGAAAAGGGAGTCCTACGACGCCGGAGGACAATTCAGAAGGTTATGCATTGCAGGTTAGAGTGTCGGGGACTCAGGCTTGGCTGTGCACAAAGGAAGTCCTGGAAGAGTGCACAGGAGCCCGAGCAGCTGCAAACCACGCTGTACCCAGCAATGCAGTCTAGCATGGGGAGGCAAGGACTTACCTCCACCAAACCTGGACTGAAGAGTGACTGGACTGTGGGAGTCACTTGGACAGAGTTGCTGAGTTCCAGGGACCACGCTCGTCGTGCTGAGAGGGGACCCAGAGGACCAGTGATGCAGTCATTTGTTGCCTGCGGTTGCAGGGGGAAGATTCCGTCGACCCATGGGAGATTTCTTCAGAGCTCCTGGTGCAAGAAGGAGGCAGGCTACCCCCAGAGCATGCACCACCAGGAAACAGGCGAGAAAGCCGGCACGATGCAGCGATACAAGGTTGCAGTAGTCTTCTTTGCTACTTTGTTGCAGTTTTGCAGGCGTCCTGAGCAGTCAGCGGTCGATCCTTTGGCAGAAGGTGAAGAGGGAGATGCCCTGAACGATGTGGGGGCACCTTGGCTAGTGCTAGGGTGCCCACACACTAAGTAACTTTGCACCCAACCTTCACCAGGTGAAGGTTAGACATATAGGTGACTTATAAGTTACTTAAGTGCAGTGGTAAATGGCTGTGAAATAACGTGGACGTTATTTCACTCAGGCTGCACTGGCAGGCCTGTGTAAGAATTGTCAGAGCTCCCTATGGGTGGCAAAAGAAATGCTGCAGCCCATAGGGATCTCCTGGAACCCCAATACCCTGGGTACCTTAGTACCATATACTAGGGAATTATAAGGGTGTTCCAGTATGCCAATGTGAATTGGTAAAATTGGTCACTAGCCTGTTAGTGACAATTTGTAAAGCAGAGAGAGCATAACCACTGAGGTTCTGGTTAGCAGAGCCTCAGTGAGACAGTTAGGCATCACACAGGGAACACATACATATAGGCCACAAACCTATGAGCACTGGGGTCCTGGCTAGCAGGGTCCCAGTGACACATAACAAACATACTGACAACATAGGGTTTTCACTATGAGCACTGGCTAGCAGGATCCCAGTGAGACAGTGAAAACACCCTGAAATATACTCACAAACAGGCCAAAAGTGGGAGTAACAAGGCTAGAAAGAGGCTACTTTCTCACATGCACAAAGTGAGGGGAGGAGTTTGTTCTGAGAGTGCAGCACAGGTCCCAGTGCTAGCCTAGGTTTGCACGGAGTGAGGGTAGGAGTTTCTTTTGAGAGTGCAGCATGGGTCTCAGTGCTTGCCTAGCATTGCACAGAGTGAGGGTAGGTGTTTGTTGTGAGTGCAGCATGGGTCTCAGTGCTTGCCTAGCCTTGTACGGAGTGAGGGTAGGAGTTTGTTGTGAGAGTGAGCAACGGATCTCAGTGCTACCCTAGATGTGCAAGGTGTTTATTGTAAGGGTGCGGCACAGGTCTCAGTGCTAGCCTAGCTTTGCACGCAGTGAAGGTAGGAGTTTGTTGTGAGAGTGCGGCACGGGTCTAAGTGCTAGCACATCCTTGCACGGAGTGAGGGTAGGAGTTTGTTGTGAGAGTGCAGCACGGATCTCAGTGCTTGCCTAGGCTTGTACAGACTGAGGGTAGGAGTTTGTTGTGAGAGTGCGGTCCAGGTCTTAGTGTTTGTCTTGCTATGCACGGAGTGAGGGTAGGAGTTTGTTGTGAGTGCTCAGTGCACGCCTCAGTGTTTGGATGGTTTTGATTTGAAGACAGTGGCAGGGTCAAAGTGCATTATAGGGGTACGGTACGCATCTCAGTGCTAGCCTAGCTGTGCACGGATAGAGGGTAGGAGCTTGTTGTGAGAGTGCGGCACAGGTCTCAGTGCTTGCCCAGCTTTGCACGGAGTGAGGGTAGGAGTTTGTTGTGAGAGTGCGGCATGGGTCTTAGTGCTTTGCTAGCTGTGCACGGAGTGAGGGTAGGAGTTTGTTGTAAAAGTGCGGCACGGGTCTCAGTGCTTGCCTAGTCTGGCACAGAGTGAGGGTAGGAGTTTGTTGTGAAAGTACGGCATGGGTCTCAGTGCTAGCCTAGCTGTGCAGGTTTGAGGGTAAAAGTTTGTTGTGAGAGTGCAACATGGGTCTCAGTGCTACCCCAGCTGTGCAGAGAGTGAGGGTAGGAGTTTGTTGTGAGAGTGCAGCAACGGTCTCAGTGCTAGCCTAGCTGTGCACGGAGTGAGGGTAGGAGTTTGTTGTGAGAGTGAGGCACAGGTCTCAGTGCTTTCCTAGCTGTGCACGGAGTCAGGGTAGGAGTTTGTTGTGAGAGTGTAGCATGGGTCTCAGTGCTTGCCTAGCCTTGCACGGAGTGAGGGTAGGAGTTTATTGTGAGAGTGCAGCACAGGTCTCAGTGCTAGCCTAGCTTTGCACGCAGTGAAGGTAGGAGTTTGTTGTGAGAGTGTGGCACGGGTCTCAGTGCTAGCGCATCCTTGCACGGAGTGAGGGTAGGAGTTTGTTATGAGAGTGCAGCACGGATCTCAGTGCTTGCCTAGCCTTGTACAGACTGAGGGTAGGAGTTTGTTGTGAGAGTGCGGTCCAGGTCTTAGTGTTTGCCTTGCTAAGCACGGAGTGAGGGTAGGAGTTTGTTGTGAGTGCTCAGTGCACGCCTCAGTGTTTGGATGGTTTTGATTGGAAGACAGTGGCAGGGTCAAAGTGCATTATAAGGGTACGGAACACATCTCAGTGCTAGCCTAGCTGTGCCCGGATTGAGGGTAGGAGCTTGTTGTGAGAGTGCGGCACGGGTCTCAGTGCATGCCTAGCTTTGCAAAGCGTGAGGACAGGAGATTGTTGTGAGAGTGTGACACGGGTCTCAGTGCTAGCCCAGCTTGGAACGGAGTTAGGGTAGGAGTTTGTTGTGAGAGCTCAGTGCATGTCTCAGCGCTAGTCTGGAGGATGCATTGTGAGTGCTGAGCACACCTCTGTGTGAAGGGGCCCTGGCATGGGGCATGCATTGTAAGAGCCAAGCACACCTCTGTGTGAAGGGGTCCTGGCATGGGACGTGCATTGTGAGAGTCAAGCACACCTCTGTGTGAAGGGGTCCTGGCATGGGACGTGCATTGTGAGAGCCGAGCACACCTCTGTGTGAAGGGGCCCTGGCATTGGGCATGTAGGAGGCTGGCCTGGCGTATAGGGGCTACCTGATGGTACTTACACCTTGTGCCGGGTCCAGTTATCCCTTATTAGTAGAATAGAGGTGTTCTAGCAGCTTAGGCTGATAGAGGTAGCTATGGAAGAGCAGCTAAGGCTGAACTAGGAGACATGCAAAGCTCCCACTATACCACTTATATTATGTAGCACTATATCATAGTTACTGAAAATAAAGGTACTTTATTTCAGTGACAATGTGCCAAAATATCTCAGAGGATATACTCCCCTAGAAGGTAAGTAACATACACAAAATATACACACAACCCAAAATCAGGTAAGTAAACAGTTAGAAAAGTAGTGCAAACACTGTAGAATACAATAGGATGCAATAGTCTTAGCGGCAACACAAACCATTTACTAAGAAAGTGGAATGCGAACCGCTAAGGGACCCCAGGCCTAGTGTAGTGTGTAGAGGGCCGCTGGGAGTGTAAGAAAACACTAAGGGTGTCCAAGATACCCCACCCCAAGACCCTGAAAAGTAGGAATAAAGTTACCCTACTTCCCCAGAAACACACTAAAGTTGTAATAGGAGATTCTGCAAAGACAACAACTGACTGCAAAGCACTGAAGATGGATTCCTGGACCTGTAAAGGAAGGGGAGCAAGTCCAAGAGTCACGAAAGCATCCGGGGGGGGCAGGAGCCCACTGAGCCCCGGATGAAGGTGCAAAATGGCTGCCTTCGGGTGGATAAAGCTGAAGATTCTGCAACAACGGAAGATTCCAGGAACTTATCCTTTGCACAGAAGATGTCCCACGGAATGCTGGAGGATGCAGAGTTGTTTCCTTGCAGAAAGACAGCAAACAAGCTTTGCTAGCTGCAAAGGTCACTGTTGAAGAAAATGGGTGCTGCCCGGGCCCAGGAAAGACCAGGAGATTGCCCCTTGGAGGAGGAGACGGAGGAGGCGCTCAGCAGCACACAGAGCCCATGCAGAAGCAGGCAGAACCCACAGAAGCACTTGAACAGGTGTTCAAGATATCTAAGCACGACAGACATCTCAACACTACAAAGGAGGGTCCCACGAAGCCGGTGGTCAACTCAGCGAGTTGAGCAATGCAGGACGGAGTGCTGGGGACATGGGCTATGCTGTGCACGAAGGATTCCTTGCAAAAGTGTACAGAAGACCGAGCAGCTGCAGTTCACATAGTACAAAGGATTACTGTCTGGCGTGGGGAGGCAAGGACTCACCTCCACCAAATTTGGACAGAAGGACCACTGGACTGTTGGGGTCACTTGTATCCATCTCCTGTGTTCCAGGGACCACGCTCGTCGAGATGAGAGGGGACCCAGAGGACCGGTGATGCAGACGTTTGGTGCCTGTGTTAGCAGGGGGAAGATTCCGTCGACCCACAGGAGATTTCTTCTTGGCTTCCAGTGCAGGGTGAGGGCAGGCAGCCCTCAGAGTATGCACCACCAGGAAACAGTCGAAAAAGCCAGCAGGATTAGGCGATACAATGTTGTTGGTAGTCGTCTTGCTACTTTGGTGCGGTTTTGCAGGTGTCCTGGAGCAGTCAGCGGTCGATCCTTGGCAGAAGTCGAAGAGGGAGATGCAGAGAAACTCTGGTGAGCTCTTGCATTTGTTATCTGAAGAGAAACCTAACGGAGAGACCCTAAATAGCTCTCAGAGGAGGATTGGCCACCTAACCAGGTAAGCACCTATCAGGAGGGGTTTCTGACATCACCTGCTGGCACTGGCCACACAGAGACCTCCATTGTGCCCTCACACCTCTGCATTCAAGATGGCAGAGGTCTGGGACACACTTGAGGAGCTCTGGGCATCATCCCTGGGGTGGTGATGTACACGGTGGAGTGGTCACTCCCCTTTCCTTTGTCCAGTTTCATGCCAGAGCAGGGGCTGGAGGATCCCTGAACCGGTGTAGACTGGCTTATGCAAGGCCCTTCAAAGCATTCCCAGAGGCCAGGAGAGACTACTCCTCCCAGGCCCTTCACACCTATTTCCAAAGGGAGAGTAGGTAACACCCTCTCTCAGAGGAAATCCTTTGTTCTGCCTTCCTTGGACTGGGCTGCCCAGACCCCAGGAAGGCTGAAGCCTGTCTGTGGGTTGGCAGCATCGGTAGCTGCTGTGAAAACCCCAGAAAGCTAGTTTGGCAGTACCCAGGGTCCATGCTGGAGCCCCGGGGATGCATGGGATTGGCACCCCAATACAAGATTTGGCATGGGGGGACAATTCCATTATCTTAAACATTTTACATGGCCATATTCGGAGTTACCAATGTGAAGCTACATATAAGTATTGACCTATATGTAGTGCACGCGTGTAATGGTGTCCCTGCACTAACAAAGTTCGGGGAAATTGCCCTGAACAATGTGGGGGCACCTTGGCTAGTGCCGGTGTGCCCTCACACTCAGTAACTTTGCACCTAACCTTCACTAAGTGAGGGTTAGACATATAGGTGACTTATATGTTACTTAAGTGCAGTGTAAAATGGCTGTGAAATAACGTGGATGTTATTTCACTCAGGCTGCAGTGGCAGTCCTGTGTAAGAATTGGCTGAGCTCCCTATGGGTGGCAAAATAAATGCTGCAGCCCATAGGGATCTCCTGGAACCCCAATACCCTGGGTGTTCCAGTGTGCCAATCAGAATTGGTAAAAATGGTCACTAGTCTGCAGTGACAATTTTAAAGACAGAGAGAGCATAAACACTACGGGTTCTGGTTCGCAGAGCCTCAGTGACACAGTTAGGCACCACACAGGGAACACATTCAGGCCACAAACTATGAGCACTGGGGTCCTGGTAGCAGGGTCCCAGTGAGACAGGCAAAAACAAACTGACACACAAGTAAAAATGGGGGTAACATGCCAGGCAAGATGGTACTTTCCTACAGGGCATGCATTGGGAGAGCCAGCCGAGAACACCTCTGGGTGCGGGGCCCTGGCACGGGGCATGCATTGTGAGAGCTGAGCACACCTGTGTGTGGAGGGGCCCTGGCGTGGGGGGTGCATTGTGAGAGGTGAGCACACCTCTGTGTGAAGGGGGCTTGGCGTGGGGGGTGCATTGTGAGAGGTGAGCACACCTCTGTGTGAAGGGGCCCTGGCATGGGGGGTGCATTGTGAGAGCTGAGCACCTCTGTGTGAAGGGACCCTGGCATGGGGCATGCACTGTGAGGGCTGAGCACACCTCTGTGTGAAGGGGCCCTGGCATGGGGCGTGCATTGTGAGAGCTGTGCACACCTGTGTGTGGAGGGGCCCTGGCGTGGGGGGTGCATTGTGAGAGGTGAGCACACCTCTGTGTGAAGGGGGCATTGTGAGAGGTGAGCACACCTCTGTGTGAAGGGGGCCTGGCATGAGCACACCTCTGTGTGAAGGGGGCCTGGCGTGGGGTGTGCATTGTGAGAGCTGAGCACACCTCTGTGTGAAGGGGTCCTGGCATGAGCACACCTCTGTGTGAAGGGGCCCTGGCATGGGGCGTGCATTGTGAGAGCTGAGCACACCTCTGTGTGAAGGGGCCCTGGCACGGGGTGTGCATTGTGAGAGCTGAGCACACCTCTGTGTGAAGGGGTCCTGGCATGGGGCGTGCATTGTGAGAGGTGAGCACCTCCGCACTCAACCCATCCCTCGTCGACAGTGGAACAAGATCCCTGAAGAGCAACTCTTCTCCGCTCTCGCCGCCAACCAACCCACCCTCACCACCGACCCCAACGACGCAGCTCTCAACCTCACAAACTGGATCTCCAACTGCGCTGACAACCTTGCTCCCCTCAAACGCATGCATCGACAGACCAACACCAAAAAACCTCTCTGGTTCTCTGACACCCTCAAAGAATCAAAGAAAACTTGTCGTGCCCTTGAGAAGGCCTGGCGCAAGGACCACACCGCTGACAACATGACCGCCCTCAAGAACGCTACACGCGAACACCACCACCTGATCCGCACTGCCAAAAGGAACTTTTTCACCGACAGACTAGACAAAAACAGCCACAACAGCAGAGAACTCTTCAGCATCGTCAAAGAGTTCTCCAACCCCAGCGCCAGCGCCAACGCCGTCACGCCCTCACAGGATTTGTGCGAATCCCTCGCCACTTTCTTCCATCGCAAGATCAGCGACCTCCACGACAGCTTCGGACACCAGACCCAACCATACACCACTGAAACCGCTTCCCCGGACATCACCCTCAACAACTGGACCCACATCAACACGGAAGAAACCAAATCCATCATGAACTCTATCCACTCCGGCGCCCCTTCGGACCCCTGCCCGCACTTCATCTTTAACAAAGCCGACGACATCATCGCCCCGCACCTCCAGACCGTCATCAACTCTTCTTTTTCTTCTGCTACCTTCCCCGAATGCTGGAAGCACGCTGAAGTCAACGCCCTACTAAAGAAACCTACGGCTGACCCAAGCGACCTGAAAAACTTCCGCCCCATCTCTCTTCTACCTTTCCCAGCCAAGGTAATAGAAAAGACCGTCAACAAACAGCTGACCACCTTCCTGGAAGACAACAACCTGCTCGACCCTTCACAAACCGGATTCCGAACCAACCACAGCACGGAAACCGCCCTCATCTCAGTCACAGACGACATCAGAACCCTGATGGACAACGGTGAAACAGTCGCCCTCATTCTCCTCGACCTCTCGGCTGCCTTTGACACCGTCTGTCACCGCACCCTAATCACCCGCCTACGCTCCACCGGGATCCAAGGCCAGGCCCTGGACTGGATCGCCTCCTTCCTCGCTAACCGCTCCCAAAGAGTTTACCTCCCTCCGTTTCGCTCAGAACCCACCAAGATCATCTGCGGCGTACCTCAAGGCTCATCGCTCAGCCCGACACTCTTCAATGTCTACATGAGCCCCCTCGCCGACATCGTACGCAAGCACGACATCATCATCACCTCCTACGCCGACGACACCCAACTTGTACTCTCCCTCACCAAGGACCCCGCCAGCGCCAAGACCAACCTACAAGAGGGTATGAAGGACGTCGCAGATTGGATGAGGCTCAGCCGCCTAAAGCTGAACTCTGAAAAAACGGAAGTCCTCATCCTCGGCAACACCCCGTCCGCCTGGGACGACTCCTGGTGGCCCACGGCCCTCGGCACCGCACCGACCCCCGCAGACCACGCCCGCAACCTCGGCTTCATCTTGGACCCTCTTCTCACCATGACCAAGCAAGTCAACGCCGTGTCCTCCGCCTGCTTCCTCACTCTCCGCATGCTCCGCAAGATCTTCCGCTGGATCCCCACCGACACCAGAAAAACCGTGACCCACGCCCTTGTCACGAGTCGCCTGGACTACGGCAACACCCTCTACGCCGGGACCACCGCCAAACTCCAAAACCGCCTGCAACGCATCCAAAACGCCTCGGCCCGCCTCATCCTCGACGTACCCCGCAACAGCCACATCTCCGCACACCTGAGACACCTGCATTGGCTCCCAGTCAGCAAAAGGATCACCTTCCGTCTTCTCACCCACGCACACAAAGCCCTCCACAACAAGGGACCGGAATACCTCAACAGACGCCTCAGCTTCTACGTCCCCACCCGCCCCCTCCGCTCCGCTGGCCTCGCACTTGCTGCCGTCCCTCGCACCCGCCGCTCCACGGCGGGTGGGAGATCTTTCTCCTTCCTGGCGGCCAAGACCTGGAACTCCCTCCCCACCAGCCTCAGGACCACCCAGGACCACTCCGCTTTCCGGAGACTCCTAAAGACTTGGCTGTTCGAGCAGCGATAACCCCCCCTTTCCCCCCTAGCGCCTTGAGACCCGCACGGGTGAGTAGCGCGCTTTATAAATGTTAATGATTTGATTTGATTTGATTTGAGCACACCTCTGTGTGAAGGGGGCATTGTGAGAGGTGAGCACACCTCTGTGTGAAGGGGCCCTGGCATGGGGCAGCTTAGAAGCACCGAGGACGCCTTGGTGATGCCTTTAGAATGGCATAGCCCCTTGAAGACTCACACGCAGGCTTCCAGGCGCTGTGCACTCTTCACATCACTCGAGAACCCTCCTCTCAGCCTCGCACTGCCTTCAGCCTGCACCCCAGCCCCCCTCACACTGCAGGAGGGGGCACGGTGCTGGGCTTTATGGGACGAGGACATGGAAAGCACGCGTTTTACAGGAAATGAAAGTGAAAGCAGGTAGGCCTCACCCCCTCTTCTGCAACTGTGCGCCCCTCAAGGGACAGACTGACATTCTTTCTGTCTGGGCCTTGTCTTCTGTCACTCCGGGGGGAGCAGAGGGGGCCACTTGGCTCCCACTCGCTGCCTCTGGTGTTCATTAAAAAGAGGCCTCAGCCACATGTGTTTTTTGGGGTCTTGTGCTTAGCAGGGTCCCCACTCGATTTGCAAGATGTTACTCACTTCACCCCCCACTCCCCACGCAGCAGCGCTTCAGTGCGTGAAGCTTTACAACCTTTTAATATATAGAGTTCGGCCTAAGGGCATTGGAGCGCTTCAGATCAGCCCCAGACTTATTTTTTTGCAGTTTTATATAGCGCGAACTCGACCTGAAGGTATCGAAGCGCTTTACCTGAGCACCAGTTACTTAACACATTAATTTCCGCAGCAGAGCATGCTGAGGTGAGGGCCTGCAGGAGACAACAGCGCTCAGCACACTGACACCCCGTCCTCAAGGCACTGGAGTCAGCTTGCCACAGAGAGGGACACATTGTGAAATGCAAGGGGGGGGGGGGGGGGAGGCGTGCCTCCCACGCCTGCTGCCAGCATCTGTGACACCCACCGGGCAAGCTGCCAGGCACTGACTGCTTTCACTTTCGAGTGCTGCCCACCTGCCCTAAGGGAGTTTGACCCTTCAGTACTAATGGGCTGTCAGAGGGGGCCCCTTGGGTCTGTGCACTCTAGGGAGGGCCTTCTCCATCCTACAGCCCTGCAGAGGCCAGGGAGACTGATCACAGAACATTCTCCAAGATGGCCTCTTAAAGTGTTCCAAGTAATAAAGACAATTCTGGAGAGAAGCGCGTGCTTGCATCCAGTTCTTAAAATGGACAAACAGGCGTGCAGGTCTCCGTGCTTCTGAGAAGTGCAGGTACTCTCTAGTTACAAGCATCCCACCTCTGCTGAGAAGTGCAGGTGCTCTCTAGTTACAAGTATTCCACCTCTGCTAAGAAGTGTAGGTACTCCCTAGTATTTCACCTCTGCTGAGAAGTGCAGGTACTCTCTAGTATTGCACCTCTGCTGAGAAGTGCAGGTACTCTCTAGTTACAAGCATTCCACCTCTGCTGAGAAGTGTAGGTACTCCCTAGTATTTCACCTCTGCTGAGAAGTGCAGGTACTCTCTAGTATTGCACCTCTGCTGAGAAGTGCAGGTACTCTCTAGTTACAAGTATTCCACCTCTGCTAAGAAGTGTAGGTACTCCCTAGTATTTCACCTCTGCTGAGAAGTGCAGGTACTCTCTAGTATTGCACCTCTGCTGAGAAGTGCAGGTACTCTCTAGTTACAAGCATTCCACCTCTGCTGAGATGTGCAGGTAACCTCTAGTTACAAGGATTCCACCTCTGCTGTCCACCTCTGCTGAGATGTGCAGGTACTCTCTAGTTACAAGCATTCCACCTGTGCTGTGAAGTGCAGGTACTCTCTAGTTACAAGCATTCCACTCTCTAGTATTCCACCTCTGCTAAGAAGTGCAGGTACTCTCTAGTATTTTACCTCTGCTGAGAAGTGCAGGTACTCTCTAGTATTCCCCCTCTGCTGAGAAGTGTGGGTACTCTCTAGTTACAAGCATCCCACCTCTGCTGAGAAGTGCAGGTACTCTCTAGTATTCCACCTCTGCTGAGAAGTGCAGGTACTCTCTAATTACAAGCATCCCACCTCTGCTGAGAAGTGCAGGTACTCGCTAGTTACACCCATTTCACCTCTGCTGAGAAGTACAGGTGCTCTCTAGTTACACGCATTTCACCTCTGCTGAGAAGTGCAGGTGCTCTCTAGTTAAAAGTATTCCACCTCTGCTGAGAAGTTCAGATACTCTCTAGTATTCCACCTTTGCTGACAAGTGCAGGTACTCTCTATTTACAAGTATTTCACCTCTGCTGAGACCTACAGGTTCTCTCTAGTTACAAGCATTCCACCTCTGCTGAGAAGTGCAGGTGCTCTCTAGTTACAAGTATTCCACCTCTGCTAAGAAGTGTAGGTACTCCCTAGTATTTCACCTCTGCTGAGAAGTGCAGGTACTCTCTAGTATTGCACCTCTGCTGAGAAGTGCAGGTACTCTCTAGTTACAAGCATTCCACCTCTGCTGAGATGTGCAGGTAACCTCTAGTTACAAGCATTCCACCTCTGCTGTCCACCTCTGCTGAGATGTGCAGGTACTCTCTAGTTACAAGCATTCCACCTGTGCTGTGAAGTGCAGGTACTCTCTAGTTACAAGCATTCCACTCTCTAGTATTCCACCTCTGCTAAGAAGTGCAGGTACTCTCTAGTATTTTACCTCTGCTGAGAAGTGCAGGTACTCTCTAGTATTCCCCCTCTGCTGAGAAGTGTGGGTACTCTCTAGTTACAAGCATCCCACCTCTGCTGAGAAGTGCAGGTACTCTCTAGTATTCCACCTCTGCTGAGAAGTGCAGGTACTCTCTAATTACAAGCATCCCACCTCTGCTGAGAAGTGCAGGTACTCGCTAGTTACACCCATTTCACCTCTGCTGAGAAGTACAGGTGCTCTCTAGTTACACGCATTTCACCTCTGCTGAGAAGTGCAGGTGCTCTCTAGTTAAAAGTATTCCACCTCTGCTGAGAAGTTCAGATACTCTCTAGTATTCCACCTTTGCTGACAAGTGCAGGTACTCTCTATTTACAAGTATTTCACCTCTGCTGAGACCTACAGGTTCTCTCTAGTTACAAGCATTCCACCTCTGCTGAGAAGTGCAGGTGCTCTCTAGTTACAAGTATTCCACCTCTGCTAAGAAGTGTAGGTACTCCCTAGTATTTCACCTCTGCTGAGAAGTGCAGGTACTCTCTAGTATTGCACCTCTGCTGAGAAGTGCAGGTACTCTCTAGTTACAAGCATTCCACCTCTGCTGAGATGTGCAGGTAACCTCTAGTTACAAGCATTCCACCTCTGCTGTCCACCTCTGCTGAGATGTGCAGGTACTCTCTAGTTACAAGCATTCCACCTGTGCTGTGAAGTGCAGGTACTCTCTAGTTACAAGCATTCCACTCTCTAGTATTCCACCTCTGCTGAGAAGTGCAGGTACTCTCTAGTATTTTACCTCTGCTGAGAAGTGCAGGTACTCTCTAGTATTCCCCCTCTGCTGAGAAGTGTGGGTACTCTCTAGTTACAAGCATCCCACCTCTGCTGAGAAGTGCAGGTACTCTCTAGTATTCCACCTCTGCTGAGAAGTGCAGGTACTCTCTAATTACAAGCATCCCACCTCTGCTGAGAAGTGCAGGTACTCGCTAGTTACACCCATTTCACCTCTGCTGAGAAGTACAGGTGCTCTCTAGTTACACGCATTTCACCTCTGCTGAGAAGTGCAGGTGCTCTCTAGTTAAAAGTATTCCACCTCTGCTGAGAAGTTCAGATACTCTCTAGTATTCCACCTTTGCTGAGAAGTGCAGGTACTCTCTATTTACAAGTATTTCACCTCTGCTGAGACCTACAGGTTCTCTCTAGTTACAAGCATTCCACCTCTGCTGAGAAGTGCAGGTGCTCTCTAGTTACAAGTATTCCACCTCTGCTAAGAAGTGTAGGTACTCCCTAGTATTTCACCTCTGCTGAGAAGTGCAGGTACTCTCTAGTATTGCACCTCTGCTGAGAAGTGCAGGTACTCTCTAGTTACAAGCATTCCACCTCTGCTGAGATGTGCAGGTAACCTCTAGTTACAAGCATTCCACCTCTGCTGTCCACCTCTGCTGAGATGTGCAGGTACTCTCTAGTTACAAGCATTCCACCTGTGCTGTGAAGTGCAGGTACTCTCTAGTTACAAGCATTCCACTCTCTAGTATTCCACCTCTGCTGAGAAGTGCAGGTACTCTCTAGTATTTTACCTCTGCTGAGAAGTGCAGGTACTCTCTAGTATTCCCCCTCTGCTGAGAAGTGTGGGTACTCTCTAGTTACAAGTATTCCACCTCTGCTGAGAAGTGTATGTACTCCCTAGTATTTCACCTCTGCTGAGAAGTGAAGGTACCTTCTAGGTACAAGCATTCCACCTCTGCTGAGAAGTGCAGGTACTCTCTAGTATTTCATCTCTGCTGAGACGTGCAGGTGCTTTCTAGTTACAAGTATTCCACCTCTGCTGAGAAGTGCAAGTACTCTCTAGTTACAAGCATCCCACCTCTGCTGAGAAGTGCAGGTACTCGCTAGTTACACCCATTTCACCTCTGCTGAGAAGTACAGGTGCTCTCTAGTTACACGCATTTCACCTCTGCTGAGAAGTGCAGGTGCTCTCTAGTTAAAAGTATTCCACCTCTGCTGAGAAGTTCAGATACTCTCTAGTATTCCACCTTTGCTGACAAGTGCAGGTACTCTCTATTTACAAGTATTTCACCTCTGCTGAGACCTACAGGTTCTCTCTAGTTACAAGCATTCCACCTCTGCTGAGAAGTGCAGGTGCTCTCTAGTTACAAGTATTCCACCTCTGCTAAGAAGTGTAGGTACTCCCTAGTATTTCACCTCTGCTGAGAAGTGCAGGTACTCTCTAGTATTGCACCTCTGCTGAGAAGTGCAGGTACTCTCTAGTTACAAGCATTCCACCTCTGCTGAGATGTGCAGGTAACCTCTAGTTACAAGCATTCCACCTCTGCTGTCCACCTCTGCTGAGATGTGCAGGTACTCTCTAGTTACAAGCATTCCACCTGTGCTGTGAAGTGCAGGTACTCTCTAGTTACAAGCATTCCACTCTCTAGTATTCCACCTCTGCTGAGAAGTGCAGGTACTCTCTAGTATTTTACCTCTGCTGAGAAGTGCAGGTACTCTCTAGTATTCCCCCTCTGCTGAGAAGTGTGGGTACTCTCTAGTTACAAGCATCCCACCTCTGCTGAGAAGTGCAGGTACTCTCTAGTATTCCACCTCTGCTGAGAAGTGCAGGTACTCTCTAATTACAAGCATCCCACCTCTGCTGAGAAGTGCAGGTACTCGCTAGTTACACCCATTTCACCTCTGCTGAGAAGTACAGGTGCTCTCTAGTTACACGCATTTCACCTCTGCTGAGAAGTGCAGGTGCTCTCTAGTTAAAAGTATTCCACCTCTGCTGAGAAGTTCAGATACTCTCTAGTATTCCACCTTTGCTGACAAGTGCAGGTACTCTCTATTTACAAGTATTTCACCTCTGCTGAGACCTACAGGTTCTCTCTAGTTACAAGCATTCCACCTCTGCTGAGAAGTGCAGGTGCTCTCTAGTTACAAGTATTCCACCTCTGCTAAGAAGTGTAGGTACTCCCTAGTATTTCACCTCTGCTGAGAAGTGCAGGTACTCTCTAGTATTGCACCTCTGCTGAGAAGTGCAGGTACTCTCTAGTTACAAGCATTCCACCTCTGCTGAGATGTGCAGGTAACCTCTAGTTACAAGCATTCCACCTCTGCTGTCCACCTCTGCTGAGATGTGCAGGTACTCTCTAGTTACAAGCATTCCACCTGTGCTGTGAAGTGCAGGTACTCTCTAGTTACAAGCATTCCACTCTCTAGTATTCCACCTCTGCTGAGAAGTGCAGGTACTCTCTAGTATTTTACCTCTGCTGAGAAGTGCAGGTACTCTCTAGTATTCCCCCTCTGCTGAGAAGTGTGGGTACTCTCTAGTTACAAGCATCCCACCTCTGCTGAGAAGTGCAGGTACTCTCTAGTATTCCACCTCTGCTGAGAAGTGCAGGTACTCTCTAATTACAAGCATCCCACCTCTGCTGAGAAGTGCAGGTACTCGCTAGTTACACCCATTTCACCTCTGCTGAGAAGTACAGGTGCTCTCTAGTTACACGCATTTCACCTCTGCTGAGAAGTGCAGGTGCTCTCTAGTTAAAAGTATTCCACCTCTGCTGAGAAGTTCAGATACTCTCTAGTATTCCACCTTTGCTGAGAAGTGCAGGTACTCTCTATTTACAAGTATTTCACCTCTGCTGAGACCTACAGGTTCTCTCTAGTTACAAGCATTCCACCTCTGCTGAGAAGTGCAGGTGCTCTCTAGTTACAAGTATTCCACCTCTGCTAAGAAGTGTAGGTACTCCCTAGTATTTCACCTCTGCTGAGAAGTGCAGGTACTCTCTAGTATTGCACCTCTGCTGAGAAGTGCAGGTACTCTCTAGTTACAAGCATTCCACCTCTGCTGAGATGTGCAGGTAACCTCTAGTTACAAGCATTCCACCTCTGCTGTCCACCTCTGCTGAGATGTGCAGGTACTCTCTAGTTACAAGCATTCCACCTGTGCTGTGAAGTGCAGGTACTCTCTAGTTACAAGCATTCCACTCTCTAGTATTCCACCTCTGCTGAGAAGTGCAGGTACTCTCTAGTATTTTACCTCTGCTGAGAAGTGCAGGTACTCTCTAGTATTCCCCCTCTGCTGAGAAGTGTGGGTACTCTCTAGTTACAAGTATTCCACCTCTGCTGAGAAGTGTATGTACTCCCTAGTATTTCACCTCTGCTGAGAAGTGAAGGTACCTTCTAGGTACAAGCATTCCACCTCTGCTGAGAAGTGCAGGTACTCTCTAGTATTTCATCTCTGCTGAGACGTGCAGGTGCTTTCTAGTTACAAGTATTCCACCTCTGCTGAGAAGTGCAAGTACTCTCTAGTTACAAGCATCCCACCTCTGCTGAGAAGTGCAGACACTCTCTAGTTACAAGTATTTCACCTCTGTTGAGAAGTGTAGGTACTCCCTAGTATTTCACCTCTGCTGAGAAGTGCAGGTACTCTCTAGGTACAAGCATTCCACCTCTGCTGAGAAGTGCAGGTACTCTCTAGTATTTCACCTCTGCTGAGAAGTGCAGGTACTATCTAGTTACAAGTATTTTACCTCTGCTGAGATGTGCAGGTACTCTCTAGTTACAAGCATTCCACCTCTGCTGAGAAGTGCAGGTACTCTCTAGTTACAAGCATTCCACTCTCTGGTATTCCACCTCTGCTGAGAAGTGCAGGTACTCTCTAGTATTTTACCTCTGCTGAGAAGTGCAGGTACTCTCCTTTATTCCCCCTCTGCTGAGAAGTGCAGGTACTCTCTAGTTACAAGTATTCCACCTCTGCTGAGAAGTGTGGGTACTCCCTAGTATTTCACCTCTGCTGAGAAGTGGAGGTACTCTCTAGGTACAAGCATTCCACTTCTGCTGAGAAGTGCAGACACTCTAGTTACAAGTATTTCACCTCTGTTGAGAAGTGGAGGTACTGCCTAGTATTTCACCTCTGCTGAGTAGTGCAGGTACTCTCTAGGTTCAAGCATTCCACCTCTGCTGAGAAGTGCAGGTACTCTCTAGTATTCCCCTCTGGTGAGAAGTGCAGGTACTCTCTAGTTACTAGTATTTTACCTCTGCTGGGATGTGCAGGTACTCTCTAGTTAAAAGCATTCCACCTCTGCTGAGATGTGCAGGTACTCTCTAGTTACAAGCATTCCCCCTCTGCTGTGAAGTGCAGGTACTCTCTAGTTACAAGCATTCCACTCTCTGGTATTCCACTTCTGCTGAGTAGTGCAGGTACTGTCTAGTATTTTACCTCTGCTGAGAAGTGCAGGTACTCTCTAGTATTCCTCATCTGCTGAGAAGTGCAGGTACTAGATACTCTCTAGTTACAAGCATTCCACCTCTGCTGAGAAGTGCAGGTACTCTCTAATTTCACCTCTGCTGAGAAGTGCAGGTACTCTCTAGTTACAAGCATTCCACCTCTGCTGAGAAGTACAAGTCCTCTCTGTACTGGATTCCACCTCTGCTGAAAAGTGCAGGTACTCTCTAGTTACAAGCATTCCACTGCTGAGAAGTGCAGGTACTCTCTAGTTACAAGTATTCCACCTCTGCTGAGAAGTGCAGAGTACTCGGTACTGGGCCCACTTAAATCACTGATTACATTCAAACTCCAAAAGTAACAGAGGGCCTGATTTACAGTTTGTCAGATGGAATTACTCCACCACAAAGGTGACGGGTATCCTGTCTGCCGTATTAAGACCCTATTATATCCTATGGGAATCGTAATACGGGGGACGGGATATCCGTCATGTTTGTGAAGGAGTAACCCGTCCTCTGATCTCTAAATCAGGCCCAGAGTCATAGAACTTCAGAAATCTGTGTGTGTGCTCTACACTCTTTGTCCCTGTTGAAACACACAACAGGACAATGTTTACAAACAGAAACATTGTGAATCACAAACACTGCAAAATAACACAAGCGTTGCCTATGCCAAGAATGACCGAAATTATAGGAAATATTGTGCTGAAACTAAAGCGGCCCCAGAAATACCATGGGACCATTGGAATAGAATCAAAGACATGTCCCATCCCCCGGGCGCACGATCTCAGAACACTGTGACGTACAATAAACTAATAACCATAATATGACTCAAAAGTGTCCCCACATCCCGCCATCATTCTCATGCGTAATTGTCAGTGTCATAATAAAGTTTGGAATATTCCACGGTATGCTAAAGCAAGTGTTTTGTTGAAATGTTTACATTTTCTTCTCGTGTTTGTTAGGGGTGGGCGATAAATTCTGTTCCGCAGGCGGAGTTGGCGGAATTTTGGCCACTCTGCGTTATGCTTGTAACGCGGAGTTCCTGCCATTGTCTGCCAGCCGTCGTGTGGCAGAGTTTTTTCTCGTATGCAGCTCAGCAATCAGAAGTTGGCAAGCGAGATTTGGCATCCCTCTGCGCGATTTTCAGTTGCTAGGAGAGCACCCGGCGAACTTTCTCCAACGTGGAACATCATAAAATCTACTCGAGCAGCAGCCAAATCAATTCGAGAAGCTGGACCCTCTGGTGTGCCGCGTGCTACCGTTCACGAAGATATTTCAGCGCGGAACAAGCTCCCGGAGCTTAATATCAGCACAACATGCCTATTTCATTCCGTTGCTTGTAACTCCATGGAGTTCCGCAGAGTGATATTCCACGAGTTCCGCGCACCCCTAGTGTTTGTACCGTTCCATTCTCTGAAAGGTTGTGCACCGTGAGAGGTTGGTTGTCCTTTGCTCTACACAACAGCTTTGCTCTCAGTTTATAAATCCCATCATATAGGCCCACAGTGACTTTCTTGTTATGTTATGTTAATTTGTATAGCGTACAACTCACCTGGAAGGGTATTCTGGCATTGAAGCAGGAGCTGTATGGGCCGAGCCAGGGTCGGAGATAGTTGAAGAGCCAGGTCCTCAGTTGGACGCAGAATTAAAGAACTGAGAAGGCCCTTATGTGCAAGGGACGGAGGTTCCAGGCTGCAGGAGCGAGATAGACCAGGGCACAATCTGGTTCTCGATATGTGAAATGGTTGTATGTCGGAACGCCGCCTGCTGGAACAACGAGTGTCTGAACAACGAGGTCAGAACAATGACCTCGTTGTTACCACTAATGCCTTTACCACGAATGCCTTAACAACGATATTTCATTGTAAAGGCATTCCTGGTAAAGGCATTAGTAATAGGCATCCATTGATTCTGCATGCATCACCCCGACTCCCCACCCCCACCCAAAAACCTAAAACCCCCAACCCCCACCCCAAAACCTAAAAACCTGACCCCAAACCCCTGCCCTAAAACCCCCGACCCCCTCACCCCCACCCCAAAACCTAAAACCCCCCGACCCCGCCCCAAAACCTAAAACCCTCCGACCCCCCCAACCCCCCACCCCTGCCCCAAAACCTAAAACCCCCAACCCCCCCACCCCGCCTCAAAACCTAAAACCCCTGACCCCCAACACCCGCCCCAAAACCTAAAACCCCCAACCCCCCACCCCCGCCTCAAAACCTGAAACCCCCTGACCCCCCACCCCAAAACCTAAAACCCCACCCCCCACCCGCCCCAAAACCTAAAACCCTCCAACCCCCCACCCCGCCACAAAACCTAAAACCCCCCGACCCCCCACCCCTGCCTCAAAACCTAAAACCCCCGACCCCTGCCCCAAAACCTAAAACCCTCCGACCCCCCCACCCTGCCTCAAAACCTAAAACCCCGAACCCCCACCCGCCCCAAAACCTAAAACCCCCCACCCCTGCCCCAAAACCTAAAACTCTCCGACCCCCCACCCCCACCCCTGCCCCAAAACCTAAAACCCCCCGACCCCCCACCCCGCCTAAAAACCTAAAACCCCCCGACCCCCCACCCCAAAACCTAAAACCCTCCGACCCCCTACCCCGCCTCAAAACCTAAACCCCCCCACCCCTGCCCCAAAACCTAAAACCCTCCGATCCCGCCCCAAAACCTAAAACCCCCGACCCCCCCACCGCGCCTCAAAACCTAAAACCCCCTACCCCCCAAAACCTAAAACCCCCACCCTTAAATCTAAATCCCCCCGACCCCCCACCCCAGCCTCAAAACCTAAAACCCCCCGACCCCCCACCCCGCCCCAAAACTTAAAACCCCGACCCCCCACCCCGCCTCAAAACCTAAAACCCCCTGACCCCCTGCCCCAAAACCTAAAACTCCCCACCCCCCACCCCGGTCCAAAACTAAAAACCCCTGACCCCCCACCCCTGCCCCAAAACCTAAAACCCTCCGACCCCCCACCCCGCCCGCCCCAAAACCTAAAACCCCCGACCCCCCACCCTGCCTCAAAACCTAAAACCCCCGACCCCTGCCCCAAAACCTAAAATCCTCCGACCCCCCCCACCCCGCCTCAAAACCTAAAACCCTGACCCCCCCACCCCACCCCAAAGCCTAAAACCCCCGTTCCCCCACCCCTGCCTTAAAACCTAAAACCCCCCGACCCCCGCCCCAAAATCTAAAACCCCGACACCCCGCCCGCCTCAAAACCTAAAACCCCCGACCCTCCGACCCAAACCTAAAACCCCCGACCCCCCACCCCAGCCCAAAACCTAAAACCCCCCACCCCTGCCCCAAAGCCTAAAACCCTTCGACTCCCCACCCCCGCCTCAAAACCTAAAACCCTCTGAACCCCCACCCCAAAACCTAAAACCCCCGCCCCCCCCCCACTTACCTGGGTCATCGCATCGTCATCCGCACCATCCTCCTCAGCCGACTCCCTTGTTTGTGCCTTAACCGCGCATGTTCGTTGTTCAGGACATACGTGGTTAAGGCACAAAACAACAAAGTCGTCGTTAAGGAAAGCGTTGTTCCGCTTTCGTTAACCAGGACTTCGTCGTTACAGAGCCGGCATAGAGGACGTTTCCCATGTGAGAGGTGTGTGTGAGGAGGAGTCCGGATGAGGGGAGGTGTCTGGTAGTTTTGTGGAAGTTTATGTGGTTGTTGAGGTACGTGGGGCCAGTCCTGTGTCAGGTTTGTATGTGTACTTCAGGAGTTTGAAGAGTGCTTGTTTGTTTGATTGGAGGCCAGTGGAGGTCTCTGAGTGCATGGTGATGTGAGTGCAGGACGGGAGGCTGAACGTGAGCCCGACAAGTATATAACCCCAAGCCAGACATATACAGTTCTAAATCTGAAGCATCTTCCTCTGGTACGTATAAGTGACTTGGGATCAGCTCACAAAACATTTCTGACTGGTGCTATTTCATATCCTTGGTGGTAAGTTAAGGTTGAACTTGATGCAAACACCATTGCCACTATATTAAGGAAAGAGATTTCTAGAGGTGGTAATGTGTGTCAAGAATGTTTGTGAATATTTTGTTATGTGACATTTTGCTGGGGTGGTGATGTGTTCCTTTGTTTTTTATGCTGCAGTTTTGACTGTTTTCTTGTGTTGTGCCCTGTTCAGTTTTAATTGTGTTACTATATTACTTTGTGTTTGTTATTGTGTTATGCTGTGTGTTGGCTATAGATGTGTCAAGAATCGGAAAGAGAGTAACCCTTCAGATGAAAAGGGACAGGGTTAAAAACCAATCAAAAAAAGAAAAAACAAGTTCCTCCCCAGAGCTAAATCTACATAAATTATTTAAAACACTGCATAATAAAGATTTAACAAAATTGTGTAATACTGTGGAAAAAACTCCTTTTAACACATATACTAAATATGTACCGTTTTTTTCTAAATCACAAAATTGAATATGGACATACCAATAAACACATTTCACATAACGTAAAGAATTACAGGAATACCTGAAGAAGATACGTCAATAAGTGTTCTAACAAAGCTCCAAATTACAAATCAGGAAATAATACTTCATTTGTATTTGTATAGTGTATAGGTGATTGCAGATTAAAATATGTCAATACGTTTCGGTGGTCTTAATAGTTGCCTCCACCTTCTTCAGGATTAAAGCATTTTTCGACAAATCTTCCAATTGACCAAATATAATGCATGGCAATTTGCAGAAGCCCTCAATTACAAAATACATAAAACATTTAGAACTCCTGCTTTAGGTCCTTGAAGCATTTCTATTCAATATTTTTTTTTTCTCTTTAAGGCCTCAGTCTGTTCCTTAAGTAACATCCAGATGTGATTTTAAAGTGATTTTATGACACGCCAAGTGTCCCATGATTTCAATAAATGAATTTCATAGGTTTGGCTTGACGTTTTGCTCTGTTATATTAATTTCTATCTACAATCAGTATGAATCGATCAAGATTGTCCCAATTTCTATTGCCACATGAAACTACACCTTAACCCACATCGGTAGACTCTCTACAACAAGGTCACTCCTGTTGTACAACTCAGTATCAGATGCCTCTACACGTTAAGTCAGGTGACACATCCTCAAACCACCATAATTAAAAAATTAATGAAAATGGCTTTTTCATTGTTGCTGTGGATGCGAGTCTCACCTGAGTTAGGACTTTGTGTAGATCTCTGCGGACGGGTTACTCCGTCCCACCGGTGATGGATATCCCGCCCACCGGAATATAAATCCCATGATATCCTATGGGATTTAGATTTCAGCGGTCACTGTTTTGACAGAGTAACTCGTCCGCCAATCAGGCCCTTCATTTTTTAAATATTGTGGTTTGAAGGTGCATGGCCTGGTGTAATGTGTAGAGGTATCCAATGCTGAGGTACAATACAATAGGAGCATACACATGTTATAGGGTACTTGTGTATGTTCCTATCGTATGCAAATCTTTCAGCTCACGTAAATCGTAGGTAGAAGTGGGCGAGCGCAGAGCTGAGCCAAGGGCCTGGCTTGGCTCTCAGAGCCCGTGAACGAGCCACGCCCTGAAAGTGTTTTCCATCTAAATCATACAAAAAACATCACATAAGATATGATGTCTCTTCAAAGTAGAAAAAAGTGTATTTCTTTAAAATGTAGATGTTTTGTTATTAACATGTCACATTATAGCAGGTGTCTGCTAAGTACCTATTAAAAGTGGTAGTTTTTAAACATGAACTTACATCTCTGCCTGGTCCACACCCTGGTGACAGTGCCATCACTGGACTAAGAGGCAAGGCAGCTGTCATGTGAGCCAGGTATGTGTCCCAGATTCTTAAGGATAGAGAAATATACAGTCTATTAAATCACACACAGTGGGTTTTTGAATGGCTGGTATTCTGAACTCACCCATTTGAAAGTGATTTCATATACAACAATTAAGAAAAAGGAGGATCAGAGACATAAAGTAGTTGACTAAGATAACACAATTTGGTTAAGCAGGGAAGCCGCGATTAATCCAGGGTTTCACTTTGTGAAACCTATGAGACCTGCCACTAAATGGGGATCTATTTATCTCTCCTTTTCACCCCTAGTGACAATGCTTTGTGTTTAGGTCTTTGTGAGGGTGGAGCGAGGGTGGCAGACAGCGGCCACGTGAAAGCTCGGCTCGTTGTGAGCTCGAGGTTCCAGTATGACTGCGAGCTGAGCCCGAGCCAGGCTTCAGGCTCGAGTCCGTCTGGAGCTTTCAGCGGCTCGCCCCCCTCTCACTGTGTGCGAATGTTCCTGGTGCTGGATGGGTGCGACAGAAGATTACTTACACACCATGAATCCAATCTTTTCAGGCCATCCCACTCCTCTTTCACTGCTGTAAGGGCCCGACACTGTCCCTCCCTGCTAGCTAGACTCGTTAAAAGAGGCTGGTGTGAGTTAAAAAGTGTGGACTGGATACTACACAAAGGGCCAGATGTACTAACATTAGGAATATCGAATCGAATCAAATCGAATTGAAACATTAGGAATATTGGATTGTCTCTGAATCGCATTTAGGAAACCAGTATTCCTAATATATGAAATGTTTTATTCCCAAATTGCCATTCCTAATGGATCGCAAATCGACCGACCTAATGAATATTAATGAGGTAGGTTGCAGTTTGCAACCCATTAGGAATTGCAGCCGTCACAGGGATGGTGGTCTGCTGAGGTCAGCAGAACACCATGCCCGTGATTGCTTTGACATAAACCAATCTCTTTTTCTAAATGCAGCCTGTTTTCCTTAAAGAAAAATGGGATGTGTTAAAAAAAAGAAAATGAAACTTTTAAGTTTGTTTTTTTAAGAGCAGGCAGTGATCGGTATTTTTCTAACATGGGTAAAGTATTACTGTTTTGCGACTGGAATCGGGTCGTGAATCAGTGATACATACCATGCTGGTTCTGTGTTTGGAAATATTGAATTGGTATTTGTTCACAAACCCGAAATGCGATTCGGTAACAAGTTAACGAATCGCACTTTAGTGTTTGTATATTTCAAAAAAGGATTTTTGCAATTGCAATTGGGCCGTTTGCGACAGTAAAAATGCTTTGTATATCTGGCCCAAAATACTATTAAAAAACCAGCACCAGGCCTACACAGGACTCCACACTATGAACAAATACTCAGAATTTGTTTCATGGGAAGGTGGCACCCACACCTCTGATGCCCAGGAACATGTGTGCCAGCCCTTTCAGAGTCATACTTAGATGATGCTCAAGAAAAAGGGAGTGTGGGGATATGTGATAACGAGTATTCTATTTAATCTATGAATTTCAGTGAAAGACACGTTGAGTTTGAAGGAGCATTGATGACCAAACCAAACTTAATAAAAGAAATGTAATTTCAAAACTATTTCTACATCTGCCATGCTCTGGCTTCATTTAGTTACGTAGTTACTTACTGGACTGAAGCTGAGTGTTGTGGTCTGATCAGATTAACAAGCACCTCCCGTCGCACTGCTGTCCATCCTACACTCTGGGCCGCGCTGTCCTCTCACTGGCAGCAGCGATCCCCGGGCTTCAGAGGCGCGCGCTGTCCTCTCACTGGCAGCAGCGATCCCCGGGCTTCAGAGGCGCGCGCTGTCCTCTCACTGGCAGCAGCGATCCCCGGGCTTCAGAGGCGCGCGCTGTCCTCTCACTGGCAGCAGCGATCCCCGGGATTCAGAGGCGCGCGCTGTCCTCTCACTGGCAGCAGCGATCCCCGGGATTCAGAGGCGCGCGCTGTCCTCTCACTGGCAGCAGCGATCCCCGGGCTTCAGAGGCGCGCGCTGTCCTCTCACTGGCAGCAACGATCCCCGGGCTTCAGAGGCGCGCGCTGTCCTCTCACTGGCAGCAACGATCCCCGGGCTTCAGAGGCGCGCGCTGTCCTCTCACTGGCAGCAGCGATCCCCGGGCTTCAGAGGCACGCGCTGTCCTCTAACTGGCAGCAGCAATGCCCGGGCTTCAGAGGCGCGCGCTGTCCTCTCACTGGCAGTAGCGATCCCCGGGCTTCAGAGGCGCGCGCTGTCCTCTCACTGGCAGCAGCGATCCCCGGCCTTTAGAGGCGCGCGCTGTCCTCTCACTGGCAGCAGCGATCCCCGGCCTTTAGAGGCGCGCGCTGTCCTCTCACTGGCAGCAGCGATCCCCGGGATTCAGAGGCGCGCGCTGTCCTCTTACTGGCAGCAACGATCCCCGGGCTTCAGAGGCGCGCGCTGTCCTCTCACTGGCAGCAGCGATCCCCGGGCCTCAGAGGCGCGCGCTGTCCTCTCACTGGCAGCAGCGATCCCCGGGCTTCAGAGGCGCGCGCTGTCCTCTCACTGGCAGCAACGATCCCCGTGCTTCAGAGGCGCGCGCTGTCCTCTCACTGGCAGCAGCGATCCCCGGGCTTCAGATGCACGCGCTGTCCTCTAACTGGCAGCAGCAATGCCCGGGCTTCAGAGGCACGCGCTGTCCTCTCACTGGCAGCAGCGATCCCCAGGCTTCAGAGGCGCGCGCTGTCCTCTCACTGGCAGCAGCGATCCCCGGCCTTTAGAGGCACGCGCTGTCCTCTCACTGGCAGCAGCGATCCCCGGGATTCAGAGGCGCGCGCTGTCCTCTCACTGGCAGCAACGATCCCCGGGCTTCAGAGGCGCGCGCTGTCCTCTCACTGGCAGCAGCGATCCCCGGGCTTCAGAGGCGCGCGCTGTCCTCTCACTGGCAGCAACGATCCCCGGGCTTCAGAGGCGCGCGCTGTCCTCTCACTGGCAGCAACAATCCCCGGGCTTCAGAGGCGTGCGCTGTCCTTTCACTGGCAGCAGCGATCCCCAGGCTTCAGAGGCGCGCGCTGTCCTCTCACTGGCAGCAGCGATCCCCAGGCTTCAGAGGCGCGCGCTGTCCTCTCACTGGCAGCAGCGATCCCCGGGCTTCAGAGGCACGGACTGTCCTTGCCTGACCTGCCCATGGCTGCTGCAGCTGTCCCGGTTTGCAGAGAAAGATGTTTTTATTTGTTTCTAATAGAAAGGGTGTGACAGAATCGAGGCGGCGCCGCAGCACCTGTAGCACTCCCAGTGGCGGCCCGTCCTTTAAGGCGGAGGGGCCACGCCCCCCCACCTTTTGCCTCCCATGAAGAGTGTCTGTCAGGCTGAACAAAGGGCAGCCTGACAGACACTCTTCATGTTCAGGTCAGGCAGCCAGGAGCAGACATGCACGATTTGCGCAGACTCCTGGCTGCCTGAGCTGAACTTTGCTGGGCTGAGGAGATCACAGCTCCTATGGGCGTGACCTCCTCAGTCCAGCAAAGGTGCCTCGAGGCCCTCCCCTGGGTGACGAGGAAAGCATCACCAATTGACACTCTCCCTGGGCGCTTCAGGATAAAGTCAATCAGTGACACTTCGTCACAGAGTGGGGTGGGGTCAGCAGTCTCACTGACCCCATCCCACTCTGTGACGAGGCTGGGACTGCTGCCTTCCCTCATTGGCTGATCTAAGGTCAACCAGCGAGGGAAGGCAGCAGTCCCAACCCTCCTGGGACCTGGAGGCCGAAGGTAAGTGTGTGTGTGTGTGTGTGTGTGTCTGTGTGTGTGTGTATGTGTGTGATGTTTCGAATTGAATGTTTGGTGCGTGCGTGCATGTTTGAATGGTATGAATGTTGTTAATGGATGGGCGTGCGTGCATGTGTGAAAGAATGAGTGTGTGTGATGTTTTAAAATGAATGTTTGGTGCGTGCATGCATGTTTGAATGGTTTGAATGTTGTTAATAGATGTGCGTGTGTGCGTGCATGCGTGTCTGTGTGAGAAAGAATGAGTGTGTGTGTGTGTGTGTGCCCCGCCTGCCCTCCTCCCTCCTAAAGCTGCCGGCCGTCACTGAGCACTCCTCCTTCCAGCGCTGCTGCTGAGGGAAGAGGGGTGTCAGAGGAGGAGTGAGGACTGGTGATGGGTCTGAGGGCTGGGTGAATGGTCCAAGGGCTGGATGATGGGCATGGGGGCTGGGCGAGGGGTCTGAGGACTGATGGGTCTGAGGGCTGACAGAGAAGGAATGAGGGCGAGTGAAGGGTCTGAGGGCTAATGGAGGGTCTGAGGGGTGACTGAGGGACTCATACGGTCTCTATGGTTCTTCTGAGATCAGGGTGGAAGTCTGTGGCCCGGATGAAAATAGTTTAAATGGGTTTGAGGGTTGAAAGAAAGTGTCTGGAGGCTGACCAAGGGCATGTGCCCCCAATAGTTTTGGGGTAACTCTCAGTAGATTTCCCAAGCTCCTAAAGGAAACTAGAATCTTTACAGAGAATAGGAAAGCTGGCAAGTGCTTCTGAACCCTCTCACTGTGTTGGCATCATGTGTAACATTGATGCTTACAATCAGGTAAGCAAACCTGCTTCTCTGTGATGAGCTGCTGGGGGTCCACAGGAAAGTTACTATAATCTTTGGAGTTGTGGTGGGGCGAGGCTAACCGGAGGCTGGTTAGCAGCTGGAGGGCGGGTTGGGACCCTAAGGGTTTGCAAGCATTTGGGCATCCACTTGCCAGTTATCAGGGCATCGCATTAGGGTGCCAGAAGTGAGTGCGTATGAGAGTAGCCTTTGTTAGCCAGGAAGCTGTCTCCTTCTCGATCGTACCTGTGCCAAGGACATAAGAGAGTCATCTTTAGTCTGTAGTTTTTGAAGAAAGAACTGTCTAAATCAGATTTTGGGCCTGATTTACATTTTGGCGGATAGGTTAATCCATCACAACGGGGACTGATATCCCGTTCGCTGCAATATATATCCCATTATTTTTTATGGGAGTTATGTTTTGGAGGAGGTGCAATCCGTCACCGTTGTGAACGACCCCTGCCATAACCTCTAAATCAGGTCCTTTGTGATTCAAACCCAGGGCAAAGGAGCAGGTGATAATCATTGGCATCGCAGTGGCCAAGGCTGGCAATCGTAGATGTTGGGAGTAAGGGGGCGAGGCTGCAACAGCACCCCCAAAATAATCATGTAGGTGTTTAGAATGCAAATGAGAAATAAAGGGTGCTTTAAATTTTGTTTTCATCTTGTGCAGGGGTGGTTCCTTCGCCATGGCAAAAGAGTGTCGCCCCACTGGCTGTGCCAGAAGCAGAAATATAAAACAATAGTGCAGTGCAGGGAGGAGTGGGGCTGGGCCACAGGAGGTGGGAGGGGGAGGAGGGGAGAGTGCACTTAAGTGCGCATGTGTGTTTGGCCGGCCGTCTGAGGCGAACCAAACACACATGCGCACTTAGGTTTCTCCAGCCCGGCTGTGTAATCAGCCGGGCTGGAGAAACTGCACAGACCCCAGGGCTGTGTCTGAGCAGCAGTTCCAGCCTTTCAGACCAATCCTGGTGCTGCTTTCATGCAAGGTTTTGCATGAAAGCAACTCCAGCATTGCTGGGGAGCCTGTGCTGGTGTCCAGCGTTCACTGCTGGGACACTGGAAGAAGGGGAGCACAAGGTGGCACGAGGCGGCAAGAGCCAGCAGGGACAGAGGCAAGGTAAGTGCTTTTTTAAAATTATTTTTACCTTGTCTCCGTCCCCCCACCCCGCCCCACCCCTTGAGTTATGCGGCGGCCGCTGCTGATCTTGTAACTTTTGTTGTAGGGTCAAAGGCAGAGGTCAAAGGTTAGGCTATTTCATCTGATAAATTGCTGGTGTTTACTTTTCTTTGACTGCAAATTGAGAGCATTTTGTAAGGTGAACTATATGACATTCTTGCTGGGGAACATGGCGTGTGAAAGGAAAGGCGGTATGATGTCAACTAAATACCTGTGAGCGAGCAGTTTAAATATTTCAAAATACATCAGCAATTAGGAAAGCATGCAGGAGGCACTTAGGTGTATATCTGAAATGTGGCCCCCTCGAGGGAACCGGTGGTACTTCACTCCACTTACAGGAAGTTATTTACACGGCACTGCTTTCAAAGTTCACAACCGCCTGGCACAGGGCATTCCCGGCACCAGGACCTCTCAGCACATGCCCAGTGAGAAACAGGCAGGGCGAGCTCTTCTACCAGGCAAGGTGAATCAGTAGCGTTAGGGCGCCATCTACTGGTGGCACCAAATTACTACAAAGGTTTATAAAAAAAATAGTGTATAGACAATGCTCTGGGCGCAAAATGCTATTTTTCTAGAAACACCATTAATCCTTGTACGGCTCCTGGAAAGAGGCAGAAACATGGAAGAGTGGAGTGGACCTACCCTGATGGATGGGGAGTGGTACACAGGTCCTCTGCCTGGGGGAGCAGACACATATATCAATAGTGGACAGCAGGCCTTTGAGTTTGTAGGTTATATAGCACAAAGGTATTGGAGCGCTTTACATGACAACTAGTTATATTACACAAGGACACGTTCATTTTTGTAGACACAAGGAAAATTAAGTGATTTGCCCAGGATCACAGGATGCTGAGCCGACGCCGGGACTCGAATCGTTCAGAAGTGGTCAGCTCTGGCCTTTACGCCATGTCCTCTCCCCATGCTTGTCAACATTTGTGAAAAGCAGTCACTCGGGATGCAGACATGTCTTTCACACTTGCGTAGCGCTACACACACCGTTCTTGTGCCGTGAACATCGGGGGAGCAGTCATTTCCGAGCCTGCCTGTGCATCCTGCAAGCACAGGAAGAGTCGGTTTGGTGCAGCGCTTAATTTGTGCTTGTTGTTTCGGGTGCGAAGCACCGACACCTATTTTTGAGGGCTGGGCTTATTCTTCTGCCTTAAGCATTTGCTGCAGCAAAATACACATATGGAAAGAGGGAGGAAGAAAAAAACGAAAAAGCGTCGCAAAGGGAGAAAGTAGAAAGCTGCAAGAGTGAGCTGAAGGGGCAGGGAGCGGCTGTAAATGGATTAAAGAGGCTTTCAGGGTTACGCTGCCTCCGTATTCCGTGTTCCCACATTTAATTGCAGCAGCCGCGTGTAAGAGGAGGGCTTTGGGCACCGGCACGTTTTTACTTACAAATTAAGCACTGGTTTGGTGTGTGCCCTCAGCAGCACCTCCCACTCACATGCAGAGATGTTTGTCCGGCTCAGCTCAGCCCCGTCCGCCCCTCTGCTCCCGGGCTGTAATTAGAAGGCCCCGACATCTGCCAATAATGAGAGGGCCATGGCCACTTCCTGCGGTTACCCACACTGTGACTGGCATCTGTGTGCCCAGGGGGCTGTGACCCTCGGAGGTCTGTCTGCCTTTATCTCCCAGCGGCACTGCCCGGGCCCCTGCAGGACAGTCTGACAGGACCGGGACCGCTGCTAAGAGTCTGTCTCTCAGCAGCAGGAGGACAGCTCTTCCAAGAAATATGCGAACATCTGCAGAAATATTTTCAAATGCCTGAGGGTGAAAGATAAAATACACAGGGCTAAGACATCTGCAGAAACGACGATGAAACTGCACAGAAATATTTATTTGTGCAATGTCAAAAATAACTTATTTTGCCCTACACCAACAAAACCGAAAAATAAAGTTGGTAAAAAACAAATAAACATAATATGAAGACGTACATTCATCATAATAATGTTGATCTTACTTCAAAAACTAGTGATTGGAAAGAGGTTAGATATCTGCCCCCCCTTTGAGAAACTGGGTCACTGAGTCACTGGTTCACTCTGGTGTGAGCCCTGGTCAAGCAGCCACCACAATCGCAGTCAGGGTACGGCCCTAGCCAACCCCAAATTAACCTGCACTCAACCCTCGGTAGCTTGGCACAGAGCCATCGGGCTTAACCTAGAGACAATGTGTAAAGTATTTGTGCAACACTTTATTAGTAAAACATTGAAAACACCACGGAAAAAAGATTCCATTCCAGGTTAGAAACATAGAGCAGAATTTAATAAATAAAACAAGGCCACAACAACAAAATTCCAATCAGTAGAACTGGAGTTATAAATGTTGAACGAATATAGTGAATATAGTGCCAAAAAACACAAAGCGCCAACTCGGGATAGCTGGTTGCTCTGGATTGGGTCAAATTCAAAGGACCAGGCAGACTGTGATGGAGCACACGTTAGATACTGTCCCAGGTTAGTCCCGCTGAAAGTTTACCTTCTCAAGTTTGTGCCAAGAGTCCCATGCGCATTGCAGAGGGCCACAAGGAGCAGGAAGAGTGTTGCGGGATGCTGAAGGCCAAGCGTGAGGGGCTGCCCAGGTTGCAGGCGGGCGTTGCTGAACCTTCACGGTGGCTGTCCCTGGGGCAGTGTGAAGAGTCAGGGTGATGGAACTTTGTGCTGATTTGCGATGTGAACAATGACGTCTTGGTGTGATTGGGCTCATTTGTGGTCGCAAAGAGCCCATAAACTTGATTTCAGCACCCATGTGCCACACCGGTGGTCCAGGACCTAAGAGGTACCATTTGGGGGGGTCAAGAACTTGCTGTCGCTGAGTCCAGGGGCTGGTGCAGGATAATGGGGTGCCTTTAGGTTCCTAAGATCAGATCACGAAGCACGCACACCAGCTCTTGGAGTCACTCTAAGGTCCTGGGTTCAAGATGAAGTTGCTGGCCTAGTTCTTCTTCCCCCGGCAAGAGGGCAGCAGACATAAGGTAACTTCAATGTTATCCTGTGGGAGAGGTAGGCCTGACAGTAGTGAAAAACAAAGTTAAGTGTTTTCCACTAGCAGGACATGGAAACTTAAAAGTACATGTTCAACTTTTTAAATACACTGCACTCTGCCCTCTGGGCTGTCGAGGGCCCACCCTAGGGGTGACACATGTATTAACAAGCATTTTAAATGCAACGGGGCTCGCATTTGCAGTAGTTGGAGCTATTTGCGTTGTAAACTCCTAACCTAACTTTTCTTGCCACACAAATTAAAAGAAAAAAAACACAGTGCGATTGCGCTATGTGAACCCCAGCGCGATCGCGCTGTGGGGAAAATTAACAGATAAAGTAGTCCAGAAACCAGGCTCAAAACATCGAGCCTCGTATGTTTCTAGTAGTTTACAGGTGCTGTTTAGGCGGGCTAAACACCGGAAAAGGCATGACGTATGCATGCCTTTCACAAATGAAAGCAAGCGGATTTTAAAAAGCAAGCCCAGGAACCAATGAAAGAGACTGACGTAACCTGGGCGTGGTTTGAAGCCCAAAGAGAGATTACTTTATGGATGGAGCGCTTTGCGCTCACCCATAAAAAGGAATGTTTGGGCCTGCCAAAAGGTTAATTATGTCAGGTTGCAATGGCAATTTACACCTCTCCTCTGCCCCTCTTTGTGTGTTCTGATGTCAGTGTTCATCCAACAGATGCTTCTCCTCTGTCCCTCTTTCTGTGTTCTGATGTCAGTGTCTCTCTCCCACAGACACCTCTCCTCAGTCCCTCTTTGTGTGTCCTGATGTCAGTGTCTCTCCCACAGACACCTCTCCCCAGTCTTTTTTATGTGTTCTGATGTCAGTGTCTCCTCCACAGACACCTCTCCTCAGCCCTCTTTGTGCGTTCTAATGTCAGTGTCTCTCTCACACAGACACCTCTCCTCAGCCTCTCTTTGTGTGTTCCGATGTGAGTGTCTCTCCTATAGACACCTCTCCTCAGCCTCTCTTTGTGTGTTCTAATGTCAGAGTCTCTCTCCCACAACAACCTCTCTTCGGCCCCTGTTTGTGTGTTCTGAGGTCAGTGTCTCTCTCCCACAGACACCTCTCCTCAGCCCCAGTTTGTGCGTCCTGATGTCAGTGTCTCTCCCAAAGACACCTCTCCTCAGCCTCTCTTTGTGTGTTCTGATGTCAGTGTCTCTCCCACAGACAGCTCTCCTCAGCCCCAGTTTGTGTGTCCTGATGTCAGTGTCTCTCCCACAGACACCTCTCCTCAGCCTCTCTTTGTGTGTTCTGATGTCAGTGTCTCTCCCACAGACACCTCTCCTCAGCCCCTGCTTGTGTGCTCTGATGTCAGTGTATCTCTCTCACAGACACCTCTCCTCAGCCCCAGTTTGTGCGTCCTGATGTCAGTGTCTCTTCCAGGACACCTATCTTCACCCTCCATGTCCCATGATGCCTCATTCTCTGGGCCCTCACACTCCTCCTTACCCCTCTTGTAGTGAGTGCACCCCTGGAGGCTCTTGTCCACCCACAGTGCTTAAGAGCGAGCTCCACAGAGAGCCTGAGTGACTGCGGTGGGCGCCTTCCATCTCTGTGCTCTTTGACCCCTAGGTGAGCTGCCATTACAATTAGGCCTGGTGACATTTTAATTATTGCCAGATTAATGGGAGTAATTTCAGAAATTATGCATTACTCTTGTGATGTGAAATTACCCAAATTATGTAATTACACCAGTTTGAGTAATTAAGAGTAAATTCGGGCACAAATCCTCCCATAGGAGCACTGGAGCAAAAAAGAGAGAGTGAGCGTCCGCCGGCCTCTGCTGTTCATGTCCCATAGCACTTAGTGCTATTTTCTGAGCGCAAAATGTATCCTCGGGCGGGGGTGCATTTTGCACTAAGGAAACTGCGCTAAATGCTGGATTACGCTTCTCACTTAATTACACATAATTACAAGTACATTGGCAGTAATTGAGCTTGCGGGACTTACGCCATTTACGCCCACCCTTAACCGAAATAAACCAGTGCTTCAGAGTCACCAACTCCACTGATAGCGCCTACTGCATTTAGGTGGAGTCACAGCACTAGCAGTCCTTGCAGACCTTAGCCCCACACGTGGATGTAGAAGACCACAAGTCATTTACTCACCTTGAAAGCAGAGGCCGTCAGCTTCTAGAAATATTATGGAAATTACTGGGACACATGGCGGTATTAGAATCACACCTCCTGGTGATTACACCCTGTAGGAGGCTTGCCTTTCTTATAGTGGGTACCTAATGGTACTCACACCTTGTGCCAGGTCCAGTTATCCCTTATTAGTAGATTAGAGGTGTTCTAGCAGCTTAGGCTGATAGAAGGTAGCTATGGCAAAGCAGCTTAGGCTGAACTAGGAGACATGCAAAGCTCCTACTATACCACTTATATCATATAGCACTATATCATAAGGAACACAATACTCAGAGTTACTAAAAATAAAGGTACTTTATTTTAGTGACAATATGCCAAAACTATCTCAGAGGATATACTCCCTTAGGAGGTAAGTAAAATACACAAAATATACACACAAACCAAAAATAAGGTAAGTAAACGGTTAGAAAAGTAGTGCAAACACTGTAGAATACAAAAGGATGCATTAGGCCTTAGGGCAACACAAACCATATACTAAGAAAGTGGAATGCGAACCACTTAGGGACCCCAGGCCTAGTGTATTGTGTAGAGGGTCGCTGGGAGTGTAAGAAAACACTAAGGGTGTCCAAGATACCCCACCCCAAGACCCTGAAAAGTAGGAGTAAAGTTACCCTACTTCCCCAGAAACACACTAAAGTCATGATAGAAGATTCTGAAAAGACCACAACTGACTGCAAAGCACTGAAGATGGATTTCTGGACCTGAGGACCTGCAAAGGAAGGGGACCAAGTCCAAGAGTCACGAAAGTGTCCAGGGGGCAGGAGCCCACTAAACCCCGGATGAAGGTGCAAAACGGCTGCCTTCGGGTGAAAGAAGCTGAAGATGAACAATGGAAGATGCCAGGAACTTCTCCTTTGCATAGAAGATGTCCTACGGCGTGCTGGAGGATGCAGAGTTGTTTCCATGCAGAAAGACCACAAAGAAGCCTTGCTAGCTGCAAAGGTCGCGGCTGAAGCAAATGGGTGCTGTCCGGGCCCAGGAAGGACCAGGAGGTCGCCCCTTGGAGGAGGAGACAGAGGGGGCGCTCAGCAACGCAGAGAGCCCAAGCAGAAGCATGCAGCACCCGCAGAAGATCTTGAACACGGGTTCTAGAAAACTGAGCACAGCGGTCGTCTCAACACTGCAAAGGAGGGTCCCACGAAGCCGGTGGTCAACTCAGTGAGTTGAGCAATGCAGGACGGAGTGCTGGGGACCTGGGCTGTGCTATGCATGAAGGATTCCTTGCAAAAGTGCACAGAATCCCTAGCAGCAGCAATTCAGGCAGTACACAGAATTACTGTCTGGCGTGGGGAGGCAAGGACTTACCTCCACCAAATTTGGACAGATGGACCACTGGACTGTCTGGGTCACTTGGATCTAGCTCCTGTGTTCCAGGGACCACGCTAGTCAAGATGAGAGGGGACCCAGAGGACTGGTGAAGTGGAAGTTTGTTGCCTGCGTTAGCAGGGGGAAGATTCCGTCGACCCACGGGGGATTTGTTCTTGGTTTCCAGTGCAGGGTGAAGGCAGACAGCCCCCAGAGCATGCACCAGCAGGAAACAGTCGAGAAAGCTGGCAGGATTAGGCGCTACAATGTCGCTGGTAGTTTTCTTGCTACTCTGTTGCAGTTTTGCAGGCGTCCTGGAGCAGCCAGCAGTCGATCCTTGGCAGAAGTCAAAGAGGGAGATGCAGGAGAACTCTGGTGAGCTCTTGCATTCATTATCTGATGAGAAACCCACAGGAGAGACCCTAAATAGCCCTGAGAGGAGGATTGACCACCTAGTCAGGTAAGCGCCTATCAGGAGGGGTCTCTGATGTCACCTGCTGGCACTGGCCACTCAGAGGCCTCCATTGTGCCCTCACACCTCTGCATTCAAGATGGCAGAGGTCTGGGACAAACTGGAGGAGCTCTGGGCACCACCCCTGGGGTGGTGGTGGACAGGGGAGTGGTCACTCCCCTTTCCTTTGTCCAGTTTCGCGCCAGAGCAGGGGCTGGGGGATCCCTGAACCGGTGTAGACTGGTTTATGCAAGGAGGGCACCATATGTGCCCTTCAAAGCATTTCCAGAGTCCAGGAGAGGCTACTCTTCGCAGACTGTTAACACCTATTTCGAAAGGGAGAGGGTGTAACACCCTCTCACAGAGGAAATCTTTTGTTCTGCCTTCCTGGGACTGGGCTGCCCAGACCCCAGGAGGGCAGAAACCTGTCTGTGGGTTAGCAGCAGCGGTAGCTGCAGTGAAAACCCCAGAGAGCTGGTTTGGCAGTACCCAGGGTCCATGCTGGAGCCCCAGGATTGCATGGGATTGACACCCCAATACCAGATTTGGCATGGGGGGACAATTCCATGATCTTAGACATGTTACATGGCCATATTCGGAGTTACCATTGTGAAGCTACATATAGGTATTGACCTATATGTAGTGCATGTGTGTAGTGGTGTCCCCGCACTCACAAAGTCTGATGAAATTGCCCTGAACTATGTGGGGGCACCTTGGCTAGTACCAGGGTGCCCTCACACTTAGTAACTTTGCACCTAACCTTCACCAAGTGAGGGTTAGACATATAGGTGACTTATAAGTTACTTAAGTGCAGTGTAAAATGGCTGTGAAATAACGTGGACATTATTTCACTCAGGCTGCAGGGGCAGGCCTGTGTAAGAATTGTCTGAGTTCCCTATGAGTGGTTAAAGAAATGCTGCAGCCCATAGGGATCTCTTGGAACCTCAATACCCTGGGTACCTAGGTACCATATACTAGTGAATTATAAGGGTGTTCCAGTGTGCCAATTAGAATTGGTAAAAATGCTCACTAGCCTGCAGTGACAATTTTAAAGGCAGAGAGAGCATAAGCACTGAGGTTCTGATTAGCAGAGCCTCAGTGACACAGTTAGGCGCTACATAGGTACACACATTCAGGCCACAACTGTGAGCACTGAGGTCCTGGCTAGCAGGATCCCAGTGAGAAAAATAAAACACACTGACAAATAGGGTCTTCACTATGAGCACTGAGGTCCTGGCTAGCAGGATGCCAGTGAGACTGTAAAAATACCCTGACATATACTCACAAACAGGCCAAAAGTGGGGGTAACAATGCTAGAAAGAGGCTACCATCCTACACACCCCAAAGTCTAAATTCCGTCAAGATCTGACGAAGGGGGGTGAACTCCAGGCCCTCAATGAAGAAACAAAAAACCTTCTTTCAAGTACAGCCCTGACAAGTATCCCAGGTGCATGCGTGATGTGCTCCTCTAGTACAGGGTTTTCCTTTATATTCTGGGACTTGTAGTTTTATTTATCCCATTATAAAACAGGACTACAAGTCCCAGAATCCAAAGAAAAAACCTGGGCTGGAGCAGCACATCAGACATGGACCTGGAAACCTTGGCAGCTATGGAAGTAATGGCTTTGAAAGTTAGTTTCATCTGGAGCCCCCTCCCCTTGGAGTCTTTTCAGGGTCTAAAACTCAAGGCTGGGATGGAAGGGGGTGCAGGCCGGGGAAGGGGGCTATTGGCAGGAAGTCCCAGATTCATTCCGGTTCTTTGGAGAGTTTTAGGTCTATATGGGATGGGAGGGGAAGGGGTAACAGGGCCACGCGCTGCAGGGCGCCGGAGGCCTGAGACTGACCCTCACTCAAAGGCACAGCCAGGCCCTCGAGGTGTAAGTGCCACATAAATAAACCTTTCCGCCACTTCCGGCCATCTGTCTCCTGACCCCTAGGGCGCCTCGGACCCCGATGCAAATATGTTTCAATACACGTCCTGCGAATATCACGACATCCATCGTGACTGCCAACACCTCCTCCGTGTGGGCGCGATAAGTACCTCGTCTCACCATAGCCTTCAGCTCCTGAGTGGTACCTTGCCTAACATTTATGACTATAACCTTTGACCTTTCGCAGGACCACTTTAATTATGTTACAAGACAAGACCAGTGGTTAAAATCAGGTTATGCGGCACATTCCTTTATATTATTATCTCGCTGTGTTTGGCATTTTAACACATAGTGATGCTAATGGCGTCCGAGTATCCTGAGACATCCCTGAGTTTCTCAAGACAGAAACCTGTGCGCTGACGAGGTCCCGCTCACACTGCGATTCACCAAAGCGCCACGAATGAAGGTGCCTCGTGCAGAAGCACAATAGAGCCATTTCATTAACAGACATATCAACCTTCTGGGGGAAACTAATGTGTGTGAAAAATGTGTAGAAAAGCACATATGCCTAGGTGCGCATCCTCTCTGCTTTAGAGATGTGGGTCTTGGATCCTGCACGTGTCAGTGTTTACCTTCGGGCTCACCCGAGGCCTCTTAGCACCTGTCCCTCTAGGAAACCGCCCTGGGACGGCGTCCCCCAGCATCACATGTCTTCATGCGCATGTCTCACAAGAAGACCACTTAGGACTCAAGCACTGGGATCTTCACAACAGATCTGGCATCTCTGGGGGGGTTTCTAAGCTGTTTTTTTTCTTTGAATGACTCCTGCTTTGAGAACAGTATATACAATGTAAACATCACTTTGCACGAAGAGCCAAGGAAAATCTTGTCACCGAAGGGATCATTCTTTCCTGCCTAGTCCAGTTACATTTCAGTACTTAATGGCTTTCTTTCATTCTCCTGCAGACAAAATCCCTTCGGTAAATTCACATTATGAACAAGCGCCACCTCTTTAAAACAAGCATTTGCAATGCAAACGGTCTCGCGTTTGCTTGAGCTCGAGCAATTAGCATTGTAAACTCCTAACCGGACTTTTCTTGCCACATAAATTGAAAATGAAAATAAAACAGTTTCACATAACTAACTGGACTTTTCTTGCCATATAAACTGAAAAGTAAAAGTGTCACATAAGCGAGCCGGCGGGCGCCATCAGTGCAAAGCAGATACACAAACGGAAATAACAGTTCACTCGTAGCGAAACCTATCTACGTAACTGGCAAAAGTGCAATGAACTATGTAACAGGGTCGATGTCATGGAAAGCGCTCGACTTCTGCCCAGTGAGATCGCGCTACGAAAAAAAAAGAAAAAGTAGTCCAGAAACGGGACGGAAAACGTGGAGCTTCGTGTGTTTTTAGTACTTGGTCGCTGCGCTTGAGGTGGGCTAAACACCAGAAAAGGTATGATGTATGCGTGCCTTTCATAATGAAAGCAAGCAGATTTAAACAAGCAAGCCCACGAACCAATGAAAGACCCTGACGTGACATGGGTGTGGTTTGAAGCCTAAAGAGAGATAACAAAACAGAACGGAGCACTTTGCGCTCGCCCGTAAACAGCATTCACAGGAGGAAGGGGGTCCAGTTACTTTGTAGACAGTGGCAGACGACGCTTCACGCTGTTTACAACATTTCTAATAACTTTTTATGTACAAAATAAACTGCCCATCCCAGGCTTGGAAGTCTATGGAAGCCTACACACTCTGCACTGACTCCCCATCCAGAAAAGAATCACTTTCGAGATCCTCACCTATGCACACAGAGCCCTCCACAACACCGGACCTGCCTACCGGAACCACCGACTCAACTTCCACATACCCCACAGGACGCTACAGTCTGCCCAGCTCTCTCTCGCAGAAGTACCCCGCATCCGCATCAGGAAAACCACAACAGGAGGACGCTCCTTCTCCTATCACGCAGCCACCGCCTGGAACGCACTACCCACCCACATCAGACAAACCACCGCCCTCCCCAGCTTCATGAAGGAACTGAAGACACAGCTTTTTTAGTCCACCTCTGGTACTCACTACACCCCCCCTAGCGCCTTAAGACCCTGACAGGTGAGTGGCCGCGCTTTATAAAACTCTGATTGATTGATTGATTGAAGTTAAAGGTGGCCACTGAACAGCCAAGAGCGAGGCTGTGGCCGTGGGGGCAGAGTGAGAGCCAGTGAAGGGGGCTCGGTGTGTTAGAGATGCCAGCCAGGCCCCTGCACCGCGCCGAGGGACACATCTCATTGACACATCCTATGTGAGATCAAGGAAAAGGCACTGAAAAGTGCTTTGTTATTCCCGCTGTGACGGGCTCTACTCAGGGCCACTGCAATCATGCGGTTGTGCGGCTGCAGCGATTTTCGCGTAATTATAGATTTGCCACATATTCCATCAACTGCTGCACAACCTGCAGATTTTAAGAAAAACATAACTGTTTCTACTCAAACGTTTAAAAAATTGCAGCACAGTTTAAGGCCCTCTGCAAAGTTGGACTGGTCACCTTTTTGTTGCTTATTGCTATATTTGGGTGTTAAACTGGTATTAATGAGGTGCACCCAATGCCCAGTGATACCAAGTATTAAAATGACACAATAATGCAGAAATAGTGTTACAAAATGTTCCACATTATGCCGCATAATTAATCTTTTCTTGCCGCATAATTTACTCAACCCTGCCGCTTATTTGGAATTCACTTGCCACATGATTCCAGTGGCCCGACTGTACTATCCTGTGCTACGACAGTTTGTGTTACGTTATAGTGCTATTTTTGCTTTTTTAAGTTTTATGTAGAGCTGCTGCCCCAGAAGGTGCGCTTTACACACTACTGTCACGATGAATGAGTAGGAGGATAGTACAATAAATAGTAGAATATATTGGATTTTACCTGTGCACGGAGGCAAGCAGTGCCACTCCATGCCCAGTACTACCGGATTGTGTCCCAGAGGAGGTAGGGAGCCTCACACTTCTGCCTGTCCACCTAGGCCATTGCCTCTTTCCATGAACGCTCTATAGTTGTGTTGAGGGCCCTGGTGCCTCCTCCACAGTCACATCTTGTGTGGCCACCTCATTTCAGGTCATTAGGGATAGTAAACAACATCGATGATGACCTGGAGCAAGGATACCCAACTGTGCCGGATAGCGGGTAACATCCTTAGATTAAGTTACAGGAGCTTGCTAACTAATTGGCACCATTTTGTGTGATTCTTCTAGACAAATTATTTACAGTGAGTTTGACAGGTTGATCTACACTCATTAGCTACTCCTTATTCTTGGGTAGTAGATATCAATTACTCCCTTTGGGTCTATTGAAAATCTCCTTCACCTCTCATGGTCCTGAAGATGGTCCCACATACTGCAAACACTCGAGGCCGAAACGTCAATGCTGCATCCACTTCTTTTATATATTCTTTGTTGGCCCATCGTCCTAATTATCCTTTAATATATGCAATGGACTAATTGCATGTACATTAAGAGTGGATTGTGTAAACATTGATCTATGGTCCTGTGCATTTAACCTTGATCAGATATTTACATGGTCAATGAATCAATGGGTTTCTGTGTTGATGGGCCCAATGTTTCTTTAAGAATCAGATAAAAAATTCAGCAAGACACTACGGGCCTTATTACTACCTTGTCAGAGGGATTTCCTCCATCACGAATGTGGCCGCTATCCCGTCCACCATATTATGATTCCATTATATTCAGTGGAGATTGTAATACGGCTGACTGGCTATCCGTCACATTTGTGATGGAGGAAACACCTCCGACAAGGTCGGAATAAGGCCCTATATGCCTGTCCTTCCTTTGATTTATACATACATTAGGATTTTATTTGATTAATTCTTTTTTAGGTCGAGCGCGCAAACGCTATGACGTGCTGTAATCTATCTGTGGACTTTTAACAACGCCCACCTCACGCCCATCACTATCACTCGTTCACGTGCTTGCCTTTAAAAAATCCTTTGTTATCATTGGTAAATGCTTTACGTTTGTCCCTGCTTGGGGCAGTTTTGTTACCCGCTTGGCCATCGACCCGGCTACATGGATAATTGCACATTTCCTCATATGTTTGACTGCAAGCGAACTTAGCTTTCCTTTTGTGTCTCTCCTTTGCACTCATGCTCATGGCAGCCGTGGCGCTTTGAATCGGCTTGCTTATGTCAACTGTTTTACTTTTCATTTTTTTAATTTATGTGGCAAGAAAAGTCCAGTTAGGAATTTACAATGCTAACAGCTCTAACTCGAGCAAACGTGAGACCCACTGTATTGCAAATGCTTGTTTATTAATGATATTGTCACTCTTTAAGGGACACACGATTCAGCTTATTCCTCAGATTCACATACAAATGATTCCCTTGTTAGCATAGTACCCTTGCCCTGGAGTAAAGTGGTCACCCGAGCCATCTCCAGAAGAGTGGTCTTGGCTGGATGGACTCACTTCTGGCGAAACATCCTCACAGGCCATAGGCAAGTTCAAAAACACACCTGAGATAAGCATGTAATGCATGAATGCATGGACCACGGCAGGGGAGGACAACGCAGAAATGTATTTGGATATCACTTTGAGGTGGCCTAAAATACAGCCATGAGGGTGCGTCGATAGCGACACATTTGCAGTCTTACTATCCATATAATTTAGAATGGACTGGCCGCACTCAGAAGTGATGGTGGCGTTGCCATGGTCCAGAAAATGGATGCTTTTCTGAGCCCACCCCCTATTCATGGGGACATCAAGCCTTTTTGGGGAGGAGTGTGTCAGTTGTAGAATACATAAGTGACGCATCAAGGGTTTTGGTTCATCCAAAGGTGATTCTTGCAAATGTTATGTTATGATCCAGATCCTTACTTGGGTCTCTGCCTGACCACAGGAGAAAGGAAACCATATTAGGGTCTATTTTGGGGATTAGGCAAGGATGGTGAACCCATGACATTCAGCTTGTAGTGTGAATCTGAAGCCCTTGCTAGGGTCAAGCTGACCAGATAACCATAAAACTGGGAACGTGCTGGATAGGGCTCCACTCCCTGGATTTAAGGTGTCTTAACATGGCTAGGCCAAAGAGAAGATTACCCCTCAGGTCCAGAAAGGTTAAGCAAGACAAGGGGAGATATTTAGAGTTTGGCAGACGTGGACCTTTGCCAAAAATAGGCTGATGTGCTCTCTGCCTGCCTAGTGTTTTAGACATGTACACGCTCTAAATAGGGTGGGTGGGACATTTGCCCGTTGTTGACAGTATCCTGCAGTTGCGAAACTCTAAATAACCACCAAATTGAGGGGAGACCAATCGAAGCGAATGCATAGAAGGCGTTTCAGCTCACCCTCGTTGAAAGAAGTCTTATTATCAGCCTTCTCGCTGGTCGCCAGCGGTGAGGAAACTCAAAAACATCACCCCAAGCTGTGGTGTGGGAGGAATCAGATGGTGTTCACTTATCTTGGGTGGGAAGAAGTCTTGGGCTCCATTAAAACTGGGTTGGCATTAGACCCCACGCTTCTGTGGTGTTGTCTTCACCCTATGATGGTGGCCCAGGTGCTTCTGCCTACACTTTCACACTCGCTTCGGGAAGGTAACGGGTCAGCAGATCTGATCTCTTTGGTGTCAGGCTGCGCAGGCTGCCGGTGCTTTGGGGAACCTAAGATGTGATGCCTCTAGAACTGTAGAAGATAAGATGTCATAAGAATTCCTTTAGGTGGGTAGAGGATGGGGCCTGAGTAGCTACTGAACTGTTTACCATGACAGTGTCCACCTTGGTGAAAAAGTAGGCCACTGGTTCTCTGGAGGAGCTGGGGAGACACCACACTGTTAGTAGATTCTGAAAAGGCCTGTGCGTCTGTGGTCTGGGTTAGAAGTAGGTCTTTGTTGCCTGTATCCTCCAGCACAGGCCTGGCACCCAGTGTGGGTCTGTGGGTACTTTTGTTAGGGCTCCCCTCTCTTGCTTCACTGTCAGGAGCTTGTCCTGCAGCTGTTTTCCTTTCTGCTGTAGACTTTAGTTCTATGTGGTGTGGGTTGGGGGAGGTAGATTTGCCTCTAAAAAGACTTACCTTTCTAGATGAGCAAGGATTTCAGGGCAGTGGGATGAGAGGTGAGATGTTGGACAATAGGGCACCTGCAAAAGCATTGTCATTTGGGGTGTTTTGTACAAAGGCCCTCAGTTTGTTAGGACCTGAGTATGGAGCCTGTTCCAGCAGGTGACATACCCCACTTCAGTAGATAAAAGGCAATATCCAAAGCCTTTGCAAACCTACTTCTAACACATATTTGCAGGGTTGGGAAAGGATTTATGGAACTGCTAGCCTGAATTTGGGTAATGTCTGAATTACTCATAAATTATTCTAGTTGACTGCATTTTTGTGTCAAGCAATTATTTGCAAAACATTAGATCCTTGCAGAAAAAAAAGATTTTCTGAGAGGTACTGTGTTATCTGAGGACTGCAAATCCCCTTTCCACAGCCAAGGCCTGGTTCAGGAGTCCGGGCACTAAGCTGGAGAAGAATGCCTGCATCCTAGCGCTGGTCCTGGGTCTGATCCATACAAGAGCACACTCATCTACAGGAGAACTCATTGGATGTGCCACAGATTCAATAGCGCCTTGACTGCTGCACCCTCCCTCAGCGCTACCGACCTGGGTTTCAGCCACTCTGTAGTACAGACACTGCACATCATAGATATTGCAGATGCCATTCTGTCAATCACTAACAAGGTGATCCATGTCTCTTGGTACTGCTTGAGCTGCCTGTGGCCTTTGATTCCTTCGGTACTAGGTCTTACTTGAAATATTCCATTATGGCGTTATAGCCCTTTACATAGGGCCATACCGGCCATTAAAGGCCTGTTCCAGCGATAGACGTCCGAGCCAAAGCGAGGGCTTTTAAAAAGGGAGCAGGACTTTTATAGCCAATATAGCCCGCTATGCTGGGCAACAAGTCTATTGTAACATTTGGCCGCTGGAAGGTAGAATGTTCTAATTAGTAAAACAAAGGGTGCACAGAGCCCAAGGGGGTTGAAATCCCCTCGGGCTTTGTGAGGCCTTGTGAAATACGAACATTGTAACGTTGGAGCTTCGGGCTCTACCCACCATTCGAAGCCCAGAGCTCCTCAATTGTCTCCAATGGAGCTCCCAACATTCCAATGCTCTAATCAGCCATGGACACCATCCGCACTGTTTTAATTAGGTCCATCTCTTACCTTTCTGGACACAAACAATGAGTTTATAGGGGTCTTCCAGATCTTCACCAATCTCTCTCTCCTATGGGGCTTCACAAGGGGCCCTGGCTGGCTCCCACAGCGTGCACCTGTACATTAGACCACTGAGACAATCACTTAGCCTACAAGACTTTTGGATCAATCCATCATCTGCCGATGCCCAACTGAACCTTAAAATGTACCTTTAACCACAGACACTGTCTTGATGTCATTCAAATATGGATTTCGCCAGTGTGTGTGAAACTGAACCCAATAAATACAGTGTTTGTGATATTAAAAGGCAGCACACTGGACCCCTCATTTATATAAAACTATCCCCCTCTCCCATTTTTAATCTTCTGCTAACTCACTGGATTTTCACAAAGACCTAGAACCACACCAAGGAAAAACGCAATGTGACGTCAGCCTACATTATAACCTACATTATAGTGCAATTTCAAGAGCTTCTGTCAACTTCTGGTCCATAGCACAGGTCCTCGTCATATCATCAGAGACAAAGCTCTGCTCTCTGGCTCCCAAAACTGTTACGACACCAATTAAAGGCATCCTTCAGGCAGCAGCATTAGAACCACAAGCCAAGGAAATGCTCATCACATTATTCTTACTTTAAAAACTGCATTTATTCCCTCTCCCTGCCATAATCCAGTCCAGAGTTAGGGGGTGATTCCAACCCTGGCGGGCGGCAGTAGCCGCCCGCCAGGCCGGAACCGCCATGCGGCCAAAATACCGCTGCCCTCATTCTGACATTCCCGCTGGGCCGGCGGGCACTAACCAGGTTAGCGCCCGCCGGCCCAGCGGGAATGAGGGCTGCAACACAGGAGCCGGCTCCGAATGGAGCCGGCAGTGTTGCGGCCCTGCGACGGGTGCAGTTGCACCCGTCACGCTTTTCACTGTCTGCTAGGCAGACAGTGAAAAGCTGGCCGGGGCCCTGTTAGGGGGCCCCTGCACTGCCCATGCCAGTGGTATGGGCAGTGCAGGGGCCCCCAGGGGCCCCAGGACACCCCTTACCGCCAGCCTCTTCCTGGCGGTGAAAACCGCCAGAAACAGGCTGGCGGTACGGGGGTCAGAATCCCCAGGGCAGCGCTGCTTGCAGCGCTGCCCTGGCGGATTCTCCCAGCCGGGGCAAAAACGCCGGAAAACCGCCAGCCCCGGCGGGCCGACCGCAGCTTTACCGCCGCGGTCAGAATGGCATTGGAAGCACCGCCAGCCTGTTGGCGGTGCTTCCGTCATTTGTGACCCTGGCGGTCCAAGACCGCCAGGGTCAGAATGACCCCCTTAGTGTCTGGTCTCCGAGGCTCTCCGCTGCAGGTACCTGCCACTCTCTCCATGTTGGAATCCAGTCCAAGGTGTGACGTGTGATCCCTGGGGCTCTCCACTGCAGGGACCCTGACTCCCTTCCAGTCCAGTCCAGAATTTGTGTGTGACCTCTGAGGCTCTCCAATGTAGGGACCCTGACTCCCCCCAGTCCAGTCCAGAATTTGTGTGTGATCCTTGGGGCTATACAATGCAGGGACCCTGACTCCCTTCCAGTCCTGTCAATCAATCAATCAGGGGATTTGTAAAGCACACTACTCACACATGAGGGTCTCTAGGCCCTGAGGAGGGGGGAGTGATGGTAGAAGGGTGAGGTGATGCTACTGCTCGAACAGCCAGGTCTTGAGAAGTTCCCTGAAGGTAAGGAGGTTTTTGGTCTGGCGCAGGTGGGTGGGAAGAGTGTTCCATGTTTTGGCGGCGAGGTGCGAGAATGATCTACCGCCGGTTGTAATTCTGCAAACGCATGGGACGGTTGCGAGGGCAAGGTCAGCGGAGCGGAGATGCCTGGTCGGGGTGTAGAAGGAGAGTCGTCTGTTGAGGTATTCTGGTCCAGTGTTGTGCAGTGGTTTGTGAGCGTGGGTGAGGAGTTTGAAGGTGATTCTGTTGTTGACTGGGAGCCAGTGCAGGTTTTTTCAGGTGGGCTGTGGCGGGGGATTTCCAGGATGAAGCATACGAACGCGTTCTAGATGTGTTGCAGCCTCTTCTGGAGTTTGGCCATGATTCCTGCGTAGAGGGCATTGCCGTAGTCCAGTTTGCTGCTTACGAGGGCTTGGGTGACTGTTCTGTTTTCAGTGGGTATCCATTTGTAGATCTATTAGACCATGCAGAGGGTTTTGAAGCAGGAGGAGGAGATGGCGTTGACATGCTGGGTCACGGATAGTGAGGGGTCCAGGATGAATCCTAGGTTGCGTGCGTGGTCAGTGGGAGCCGGAGCGGTTCCGAGAGTGGCAGGCCACCAGGAGTCATCCCATGTGGAGGGGGTGGAGCTGAAGATGAGGACTTCCATCTTGTCAGAATTGAGTTTGAGGCAGCTGCTCTTCATCCATTCAGCGATGGCCTTCATTCCTTCACGGAGGTAGGTCTTGGCGGAGTCCTTGGTGAGGGAGAGGATCAGCTGGGTGTCGTCGGCATATGAGATGATGTTGAGGTTGTGGGATCGGGCGATGTTAGCGAGCGGGGCCATGTAGATGTTGAAGAGGGTCGGGCTGAGGGACGAACCCTGGGGTACGCCGCAGATGATTTCAGTGGCCTCCAAGTGGAATGGGGGGAGGCGGACTCTCTGGGTTCTGCCGGTGAGAAAGGAGGTGACCCAGTCCAGGGCTCTGTCGCAGATTTCAGCATTGCTGAGGCATGAACGTAGGGTGTGGTGGCAGACAGTGTTGAACGCAGCCGAGTGGTCCAGGAGGATGAGGGCCGCGGTTTTGCCGCTGTCCAGTATGGTTCTGATGTCGTTGGTGGTGGCGATGAGGATGGTTTTGTGCTGTGGTTGCTGTGGAATCTGGATTGGGAAGGGTCCAGGGTGTGGTTCTCCTCTAGGAAGCGGGTTAGTTGTCTCTTGACGGCCTTCTCGATGACTTTTGCCGGGAAGGGGAGCAGGGAGATAGGCCGGAAGTTCTTGAGGTCCTTTGGGTCCACCTTGGGTTTATTGAGGCAGGCGTTGATCTTGGCGTTATTCCACTCTCCGGGAAGGTGGCGGACTCGAACGAGCTGTTGATGATGTTCCGTAGTTGGGGTGCGATAACGAAGCTTGCTTTGTTGAGGATCTGGTGAGGGCAGGGGTCAGATGGAGAGCCAGAGTGGATGGTGTTCATGATTTTGATGGTGTCGTTGTCGTTGACGGGGGTCCAGGAGAGCAGGAAGTTGGTCGGAGGTGAATCTGTGGTGTTGGTGGTTGCCAGGTGGGTCTGGGTGCTGAAGCTGTTGTGGATGTCTGCAATCTTGCAGTGGAAGTAGGAGGCTAGGGAGTCGCAGAGGTCTTGGGATGGCGGGATGTCGTTGGCGTTGGAGCTGGGGTTGGAGAGTTCCTTCATGACATTGAAGAGCTCCTTGTGGCTGTGTGCGTTGTTGTTGATTCTGTCTTTGAAGGCGGTTCTCTTGGCGGCTCGGATGAGTTGGTGGTGTCTGCGGATGGTGTTTTTGAAGGCTGTGTGGTTGTCCAGAGTCTGATCTTGGCGCCACTTTCTTTCAAGACTTTGCCAGCTTTGCTTAGATTCGTGGAGGTAAACCAGAGGGCCTTTCTGTCGGTGCGTCTATTGGAGGGATTCTTGATTGGGGTGAGAGTATTGGCACAGGTGTTGACCCATTGCCTGAAGTTGCGGGCAGCTGCATCAATGTTGGTGGTGTCGATGGGTGGGTTCTGGGAGAGGGTCGCTATAAGTTGGTCTTCGGTGACCTTGTTCCAACTGCGGTGGGGGATCCGTTGTGGGTGGTGGTGTGTTGTGGGTTTCTTGAAGGAGAAGTGGATGCAGCGGTGGTCTGTCCAGTGGAGTTCGGTGGTGTGGCTGAAAGAGACATGATTGCTGGTGGAGAAAATAGGGTCGAGTGTGTGTCCTGCGAGTGGCTTGGTGTCGTAAGGAGCTGTTTGAGGCCGAGGTTCGACAGGTTCTCGAGTAGGGTGGCGGTGTTGTTGTTGTTGATGTTCTTGAGGTGAAAGTTTAAGTCTCCGATGGGAGTATATAGTCAGTGGATGCGAGAGTGTGCGTGCCGATGATGTCGGTAATGGAGCCGCTGAACCTCTGTCGTGGGCCAGTTTGAAGGCAGGCAGGGGAGCGGCCGGTGTTGAGGACGCGGAGGGAGGCGTCGTCCTAGTGAAGACATGCGTGGCGGCGGGTGGGGGGGCGGGAGCCAGGGTTTCTGGCGCTGGGCGCGGTCCAGGTGCAGCCTTTGGCATGCCTGCTTTGAGCTGCTCCGTGGCCACACAGCGGCCGCCATTCAGTAGGGAGGTGGGGGGGGGAAGGACAGCTGGGAGGGGGACGAAAAACGGTGCAAAAAAGGGGGCAGAGCCAAAAAGGGGGTGGGGCTGCGGGGGCAGCAGCGGCAGGGGGAGTGAGAGGGGGAGAGCGAAGTGAGAGAGAGAGAGAGCGGAGTGAGAGCTCATTATTAATGCTGCTATTTCGGAGTCTCTTTTGTCTTGGGGCACACAGATTATTGGCCTGAAAGTGCTAATAGTGCTGTTGATTACTTGGCTGCATTCATGGTTCAAAAGCTCCAACCATTATGAATTAGGATCTGCTTCCAGCGGGTACTCACACTACTCTTTATTAGCCTATGTAGCCAGTGCTTAATTTGTAAATAAAAAGGTGCCAGTGTGGACAGCTCTCCTCTGAAACACACGGCTGCTGCAATTAAATGTGCAAGCACAGAATACTGAGGCAGCTTAATTCTGAGGCCATCTCGGGCCTCTTCAATGCATTTAGGGCCTCTCCCTACCCTCCAGCTCACTCTTGCAGCTTTCTCGTTTTTTCCTTTGGGGTGTTTTTTCATTTTTCTCTCCTTCCATCTTTCCATATGAGTCTTTCGCTCACAGTAGATGCTTGAGGCAGAAAAATAAGCACCGTCCGCAAAAATAAGTGCCGGTGCTCAGCACCGGAATCAACAAGCACAAATTAAGCACTGTATGTAACTGGCTGTTAATGTGCACCTATGGGAAGTTTGAGACCACTGTCAAGGGCAATGCAAGGGCAAAATGAATACTCGATAGAAATGTCTTTGTGTCATCATGTCTCTAACTCCACCCAGTAGCCACGCCCCCTTGCTCAATTTAATGAGTACCACCACTTCATGTATTCGTTCTGTGGAGGATGGACTGCAGATGTAGAGTAATGTGAATTTAACCTTTTTACACTGGTTTCATGGGGGACAATTTGTTCAGAATGAAACCAGATTTGTGTTTTTAACCTTCTACCGCACACGCACACTGAATCTGGAAGCAATGTATAGTGAAATAGCATTAATTACTACAGTGTTTTATATCACATTGTTGTGTGTCACATCAGTGCAAAAAATAGAAGGTGGTGTGTTATTGCAGGTATGTAACTGAAGGCAGTGTCACTCCCATAAGAGCTTTACGGATGTAGAAGAGGAGCTGAGCACACATCAGTTGATGCAGAACTAACTCAGCATCAAATTGTTATTAGCTTTTGCTGTACATAATTGGCAGAACCTAAATGAGTCAACATGGGGAAAAAAAGCAATAGATCTTACCTATGAAATGTATTGGATTTGTAAAAAAAATTCAATCTAGGTTGATGTGCATGTGCTTATGTGGAGCGGAGGCCCTCTTGTTAGAATTTTTCTTAAAATGAAACACAAATCATTCAAAGATGCCCCAGGCTCATGCATGATGGCCAGTTTAGAATATTTTTTCCATAACTTTAACACATTGCAAAGCCATAAGAGTGGTGAAGTTGACTACACAAGTGAGTGATCATGGTTTCACCAGATTCTTCCGCCATAGTGATGAGAGCTCCCAGGGGGCTGGATAGCTCTCCCCACTTTCAGCTGGGGGGGACACATGTTAGACCTGACAGCCTTAGGGTGGTCATCCCACAACTTCTGCCCGCCTCCCTCCACTTTTTTGACACTGTTTTTGCTGGTTTTAGGACTCTGCGCACAGTACCACTGCTGACCAGTGCTACAGACCATATGCTCTCTCCCTTAAACATGGTATCTTTGGTTCACTCCCAATTGACATATTTGATTTACCTATGAGTTCCTAGTGAAGAGCACTACATGTGCCCAGGGCCTGTAAATTAAATGCTACTAGTGGCCCGCAGCACTGATTGTGCCACCCACTTAAGTAGCCCCTTAACCATGTCTCAGGCCTGCCACTGCAAAGCAAAAGTGTGGTTTCACTGCCACTTCGACCCAGCATTTAAAAGTTCTTGCCAAGCCTTAAACTCCCCTTTTTCTACACATAAGTCATCCCTAAGGTGGGCCCTGGGTAAACCATAGGGCAGGGTGCTGTGTAGGTAAAAGGCAGGACTCTGTTTGCGCCAAATTAGCGTCATTCTTTTTACGTTAATTGATCACACACTTGACTGCACAGCACACTTTATTAAATCCTCTAACTTTGCAGTCAGATCAGAAAAGTGACCATTAATCTCCAGGATAAAATAAGTAGCAAATTATAAGAAGACATGAGCTGGAACTGGACTTCTGTCGTTGAACCCACAGCAAATGTGACAAGACAACAACAAGATTTAAATGCACTTTCATTGCTCAGTCACTGCCTGAATGAACAGAACACTTTTTTTTGTCAGCTGTCCAGAACGGGCCAATACGCCTAAAAATGGCTCACCCTTATAAATCCGATTAGTCATAGCGAGTGGGCGAGCAGATGACTTGAGGCCTGTAAAGGCTGCATCATCGAAGGTCTAACACGTGATGTAGGTTTCTAAACGGATGATAATATGGAACCAGAGTTCATCTAAACTGAAACCCCAGGTAACTATTCAAATATGCTCTGGAACTTTAATGCATAATGTTTTTGTAACTCCTATAACCTATGCAAAATATTTTCTTTCCAATTACAGACGGTCAACATTTGGATTTGAACGGGCAGGCGTGAGTACCAAGGAAGCCCAGGTAATTCTGTATGTGTTCCACGTGGGATTAAGGGTCTCTATATAAATCACGCTCATGATCCACACTTTTGCTTCTTTTACAGGTTTGTCGGACCGAGCAAGTTATAGATTTGAATGGACCGACATGCATAGAAGCACAAGGACCAGGTAATTATTTGGTAGGTCCCCCATCTGGGTCACCTGGCACATTATAATATGACAACATCCTGTACCCAACTGTTGACCATCTTTTCTTTTGCTGCATCTCCAACAGGACTGGAAAAGAGGAGGACGGGCAGACCGGAGTAGCAGCAGAAGGAGCAGGTTATTATTTGCTAATTTTTACTTATGGTGCATCTGAGACATTGAAACGTTCAGTTGCTTTAATCATGTTTTCCTCTTTTACAGGCATCTTAGACCCTGCTACACAAATCTGAACAGGCACCGTGAGTAGAAGCAGAAAGACAAGGTAATCATTTTGCAGATTTCCATTGTGGTGCACCCAGTACAGTGGAATATGACAACCTACTTTAATCACCTTTTCTTCTCTCGCAGGCATCTCCGACAGCACAACTCATAGAGTACAAAAGGCACATTTGAGTACAAGCAGAAAGACAAGGTAATTATTTGGTAGATTTCACTTGTGATGCACCCAGTACATTATAAAATGAGAACATTCTTCAACCCCTTTTTTGTTCTTTTGTAGGCCTCTTAGACAGTGCTAAACATAGATTAGAAAAGGCAGATGTGACTACAAGCAGAAAGGCCAGGTGATTATTTAGTAGTTGTTTCTTGTAGTATATCTGAAACATTGGAACATAAGCATGTGCATGTGCTTTGTTTTCTTCCATTGCAGACATCGCAGACTGTGTTAAATCTACAGGCAGGTGTAAAAACAAACAGAAAGGCCCAGGTAATTACTTGCTACATTTTCCAAGAGATAGCTCAGACTTGTCTGGTAGATTGCATTCGATAGCATATGAACCAACTTTAAATAACGTTCCTCACTTTAAATAATGTTCCTCTTTTTTTTGCAGGCTTTGCGGCATAGAAGGCTCAGACTGATTGCCACTAAAATGTTCAAGTGCAAAGCTGTGACTTCTGCAGAGAGCAGTGCTTCACCACAAAGGAAGAAATGCTGTCTTGTGTTCAAAGAAGAATGGCTGAAAGAAATTGTGGAGAATGAGACACAGAAGTCCTGGAGCAAGGTTCACGTACAACTGGGTGAGCTATTTCTACACAATCCAGAAGTAGGCCTGATTTGCAAAGTATGTGCAGAAGCAAAGATTGCAGGGGACTTTTCTACTAGGAAGAAATGGAGTGATGGCTGGAAGCTGGACTACTTCAAACACCATCTATGTACCAAAGTTCATGAATCTGCTTTGGTGACACTGAGAAATGAAACTGCTGCTGCCAGGCTGGGTTTTGGAGTGCGCACCATGCTGACGGAAACCGCCAGTGACAAAGCAAACAGACTACAAGTGGTTGAACGGCAAAGATCCATGGCTGAGGAGATAAAGATTCTCATCAACAAGGTGCTGCTAGCAGTCAAAATGGACACGTCAATGTTATCTGTTCAAGACATCCATGACCACGTCACATTGTATGTGAGTATGCCAGACAGCTGGAGGAGCAAGAACTACGCCTTTATGTTTTTGGAGGCCATCAACAGCGTAATATGCTCTGATTTCATGGCAGAACTGCGCAGTGCTTGGTATCACACATCGATAATGGGTGAGAGCACAGATATTTTAATTACAATATTGATCATCCTCTTCTTCAAATTCCGATCTGTAACATCAACAGAGCACAAAACAGTGCTTGGGGGAATTGTAACTCTGAGTACATGCAATACGGAGGCTATCACTACAGCTGTAAAAGACTTCTACTCGGCCAATAAGCTGGATCTTATGAAAATGGTCATGTTCACATCAGATGGTGCATCAGTGATGCTGGGAAAGAACAATGGTGTTGCTACCCGCCTCAAACAATCCATTCCCCATCTAGTTGAGCAGCATTGTGTTGCGCACAGAGAAGATTTGGGAGCGGATGATGCCTGGAAAAAAGTGCTGATGATCAGGGAAATGGAAACATTACTGAGGACTGTCTACACTGTGTTCTCCCGCTCACCGTTAAGGAAGTCCAAGCTGTATGAAATTGCTTTGGTCACTGAATGTGAGCGGTCTCCTTTCGGCCACTCAATGAGGTGCGGTGGCTTTCAAGGCATTTTGCTGTTGGTGCACTCTTGCGTAATTCTGAGGTTGCTCTCAAATACTTTGATCATGAAAGAGTTGAGGAGAATGACCCAATTGCTAAATATTGCTCCAAAAAACTATCTGACTTAAACTACCATATTTCCTTTGCAGCACTAAATTACATTCTGGGTGAACTTGCATCTTTGTGGAAGTTGTTTCAGAAAAGCTCTTTGACCCCCATTGAAGCTGTACAGTATGCAAGAGCAAAAATTACCCAAATAAAGGAACAGTACTTGGGCGACACCGTCTTTTGGAGCGACACAGTAAGAGATCTGATGGCTTTGTGCAGAGACGACCGAGAGTATGATAGTGAGCCGATGTTATCTTTCATTAAACTTCTTTGTGAGCACATGGAATGAAGGTTCCCAGAAGATGAATTGAAGGAATGGACAAGCTTTGATTTCCATACAGTAACAACACAATCACAGTTTGATTTTGTGACTAAGAATGTGAAAACTTTGCACTTCTATAGCGCACTACTCACCCGTTAGGTTCTCAAGGTGCTGTATGCATACCACTGTGGAACCCCTCCTGGCTTTTCCCTGTGAGGCACCCACAGGGTGAAGCCAGGCATCCAAGCACTGTCAGGGTTGTTGTGGAGATTAAGCAAGCTATTGCCCAGAGTGGGACCCATTAATCAGATTAGGCACCAAGGTGAGAATTATCTGGTCAAAGGGAATTAAGCCCAAGACCTGCCAAAGCAGGAATTGAACCCTGGTCCCAGGCCAGCTCTCTGCATTAGGGTCTGCCACTCTAACCATTGTGCCACACAATGTACAAAGGCTTGTGGAAAACTATAAGAAGGTCTTGTGTGATTGTGACACCCCTGATGATGTTGTTCGGCAGTACAGAGATTATAAATATGTGGTGCCAGCGCATATAAAAAACAGATTGTTTAGGACCTTTCGAGACATGGTGAATTTCACTCTGCGGAATGCTGCACAGTATAGTGTTGTATCTCAGCTTGTTAATGTCTGTGCAATTTTCCAGGCTTCAAGTGCAGACTGTGAACGAGAATTCAGCCTCATGAACGCAATCAAGAACAAATTAAGAAACAGACTAGAGGAGAGTCACCTAGATATGCTCATGAGGACAAAGGCCTACCTCTCAAATGGGAGGGTTGACTTAGTCCGAGTTTCTCAGCACTGGAAGAATTGCAAGGAGCTGGTGAGAAAAACAAACATGTCACACATCTAATGTTTGCACCTGCCTTGTATAAACTCTGACGAGGCTCCTCCTACATTCCATGTGTGGGTGGGGTAGGAACATTTCTCAGCCTGTCTCTTGGCAGGGGCATCATGGCATTTATCAGCAGTGTATTCATCAAATTGTAAATGTTAACTAATTGTACAACTGGCTGTATTTGATGTGCAGGGCCCTCTCCAGCACTCTGAGAGTATTAATTAAAGTTTCATAATGGTTCAACCTCCTGATTTCTGTTTTCTCTAACTGGGGTGTAGGTGGCACTCAACAGGTCATGTCCTTGGGGTGTGCAACCAGGTCACAAAACTGCCTTAATGCCCTATTACATGGAGCAATGTTTATCCAAATATCCCTTTTTTGCTTTAGTGGTATCGAGAGGCTAATGCCAAAGATCTTGGTAGTTATGCGCTGCGCTCGCTTGAATGGTCAATTTCTTGGCGCACGTATCCTTGGCTGCAGTGCACAGAGACCTCACACTGCCACACACAGTGGAAAAAATAAGAGGGAACATTAGAAGTGACCTCTGACAAGGTTTCTCTCTCTCTCGCCCATGTGGTGCACCAGCAGTAAGGACCGGAAGGGCGCTGATGCTGCTCTGCCTGCTTGGCCGTGGTGGCCCCACCATATGCAGCAGGCCAGATGGTCTCAGGGGTGCCACCAGGCAAGCTCCTCTAACCCCTTCTGTGAACAAACATTAGAACCTACCCCGAGTCCACCTCAGGAATCATCCGCCCTCTTGCATGAGCACCAAATGTGAGCTCCAATTTACCTGATCACTTGTAAAGGCTCCTGGGGAGACAACATGGCTGGTTTAGAGCTTGATGGACGGGTCATTCCATCCACCATATATTTATGTACGATATACTGGAATTGTAATATGGCAGACAGGCTATCCGTCACATTTGTGGCAGAGTAAACCCATCCGCCAAACTCTAAATCAGGCCCAAAGTGATTACCTGGTGTTTGCGTCACCTTTATCAACAACCTTTTATTCCCCACAAGTAAAAGGAGTGAATACTGTATGTGCTGCATTCATGCGCCTCCCGTGGGTTTATCATATTGGCCTTGTTCTGTTTGGGTGGTGGGTCTACACGGAGCCCTCTTCTACCTTCCTCAAGCGGAGTCTGCGGATTCCCTCGTCTCCAGTTAGTCCATCTTTCCATTGGATCATTGAAACACTAGCAACAGGCTCTTGAGGTTTGAGCTCACTTTGCGCAAAGGAACTCCAGCATCCCAACCATGCGTGCACCCATACACACAAACATGCATGCTAGTAAAAGCTGGTCCTGTGTACAGGAGCGGCTGGCGGTACTTTTTACTGGCGGGCGGCGCATGAGGACGAGGGGGGGAATTATTTAAAAAAAAAAAAAAAGAAACACTTACCTGGATCGTCGCTTCTGCTACGGCCACCTCTGCGCTGCTCCAGGCTGCAGGCACAGGCTCCCAGCCTGCCCTGCGGCCAATCCTGATGCTGCTCGGAGCAGCGTCAGGATTGGCTGGGAGCGCCCAGCCAGGGCACTCCCAGGCAGGCTGGGAGCCTGTGCAGGCTCTCTCCATCGCAGCAACACAGTGCTGGGCTGGAGAGAGCACAGTGCGCATGTGTGTTTGGCCTGCCCGAGACGGTCGGCCAAACATGCATGCACACTGAGGGGAGTCTTGTGCACTCCCCTTCAGTGCTCGTCATCATCAATGCTCTGCCCCTTTTTAAAACAAATTGATAATAAACATTGTTTATTATCATTTTGTAATAAAAGGTTTGCAGCTGCTGGTGGGGGGGAGGGCGACGCTCCTCTGCCCTAAGGGAGGAGCTGTGCCTGCCTCTGTGGAGAGCATCCTTTGAGATGGGATTGTGACTTGAGTAAGGTGCAGCTCCATTCTAGCCATTCTCTTCATGTTCAAAGAGTGTAGCTTCCACACACACTTGCGTCAGGTCATGCCCAGGTATGACCATGTGCAGAGCAGAGGCCTTGGAACCCAGCTTTGCCATAACATACATAGCCACCTTCTGAGCTCTTCTAACAGGTGGCAACCACAAGCTCGTCTAACGTGTAGGATCTGACCTTCTCCATCTGACTAACAAATTCCAGCGGAGGCGTAAAAAGTGATTGTGTTATGATGTTCGAGCTGTGCCTCCAGATCCCTCACTGACCATGATGCTTACCATGGTACCATCCAGCCCAGCCTCATTCTCATCCTACCTGTGGTACCTCTGTGCCAAGACCTCAAGGTCCATATTGTGTGGTTCTGCAGTGGTCCTCGCCTCGATATCTCTCTTGTCCATCAACAGGAGCAGACAAGGGCTTCCAGGCTGAGCACTCAGTTATGCCCTGACTCTAACAGGCAGTTCAGGCAGGACTGTTCCCATTAGGAGCAGAGTCAAGACTGATTTGCATATGGCTGGATCCAAACTGAGGTGGTGTGGTGGGCAAAAAACAGTTGATTGGGATGCAGCCCCAAGAGTTCACCAGTGGTTGAGATTAATTCAAGCATTCCATCCATATCTTATTTATGCATTTGCCTCCCTAAGTGCGCCTTGTATGTACCGTGTGTGCCCAGACGTGGGTCCCGGGCTCACTGTGCCACTGGAATAAAGCTATATCAGGCTTAAGAGCCCTAACTAGGGTGAAACCAGTCCTTGGTTGCTTGTGTTCGAGTCCAGGTAGGACCTTGCCTGGCAGTTCGGACTGGACTGTTCCCATGAGGAGCAGGGTCAAAGCTGATTTGCATATGGCTGGGTTCAAACTGGGGTGGCATGGTGGGCAAAAAGCGATGGATTGGGATGCGACCTGAGTGATCACCAATGGTTGAGATTAATTAAACCGTTCCATTCATCAACTTGTTGTTTTTGCACTAACTCCGACAGGTGTCATGGCACATCCCTCAGCATTGATGCCACACGGACTTGCTGCACCATGATCAAAGCACCTCTCTGACCATTATGCAAACCACCTACACAAACACTCAGAGCCCATCTTCATCCTCAAGTGCTATCTGATTTCTACGTGAACCTCCATCCTCTGCATACCCACCAGCTTTTTTGGCCCACAACAGTCCACCCTGGTATTCATCCTCCCCAAATGCCCGTGAATACTGCTGTGACAAGCGTCAAGCACTTCACTGGGGTTCACATGCATCACCCATCTCTCGGTCTTCTAGGTAATACCAATCCACAGGCTGGTCATTAATGCAAACCTTTTTGGAAATGGCAACAGTGAGAAAGGCTGCAAGAAGGTGGCCAGAGGTCAAAGGTCAGGAGTCATAGCAGAGGAAGGTAGAGATGTACTTGGGGCCAACAGATCATTGATCAAGAATTGTTTCAATGAGCAGTGTGAAGACTGGTAGCAGCATTGTCTTAATTTGGCTTATATCAAAGAGAACTAATTAAGACACAGTTGTGACATCCTAACAAAATGTCCTCCTCATAGGATGCCTGGATTGTTATTGAACATGCGTAAGCATGGTACAGGAATGCTTCTAACCTCCTTGAATGGCCAGTGTATATCTGCTTGTTTTTATATAGTGCTTCCTTTGTTTTTTTATATAGTGGTTCCTACTGCAGAACCCTTGTAAATGGTATAGGGAACCACTACCCCATTTGTGGTGCTTAGTACACCGACCTCAGAAGGCTGAGTCTGCCTCACTGGCATTCAAAGTCGAAAATCAGTTGAAATCACTGTCTTGTCGGTGGGAAGCATTCCCTTCATAGGTTCTTCCTCTGGACATAAAATGTAGGTACCAACATAGAAATGAGGCTTGATGCTGCAAAGTTACTAACTACCAATGAGTGTCCAGCGTGAGATATTAAACCGGTCTTCAGTAAACAGCCAGATCTTGTGGGCGACGAGGGGACCTGGCTGAAGTCGCAGAGAAGACCACTGGATGAAAGACACACTGAGGGCTGATTTAGAATCTGGTGGACGACTTACTCCCTCACAGCGATGACGGATATCCCATCCGCTGAAATATAAATCCCATTATGTCCTATGGGATTTAGGTTTCAGTGGACGGGCTATCTGTCACCGTTGTGATGGAATAACCTGTCCGCCGAGATCTAAATCAGGCCGTTGGTCATCAGTATAGCTCATCCTCTGAAGGTGTAAACACAACTCTTCCCAATGGAGCAGCGATATCCAGGACTCAGAGAATCCAAAACTCATATCACTGGTTCGATGTGAGTAAGTGCGGGACCCAGGAGTCTAGTAAGAGGCCAGCAGGGATAGGACCGTGGATCCGAAGCAGCGCCCTCTAACCTTACCGGTAAGTTTCTTCTTATATGTGGGTACATGCATGGAACATACCTACATGGCAGGCTCTCCTGGCCAGTTGACTCACAAAAGAGACCAGAGTTCAGACTCTAGGACACATCTCCACTGGCTCCTAGCAGTGGAAAGAATTTACTCCAGATTGGTTGACCAGCGTTGACGCGCCAAAGGTCCTGGCACTTCCTTTCTGATGGTTAAAGCCGGGGACATTCGTCTCTTATCAGGGCCCTACAAAGTGCAGACTGAGCTCTTTCAAAAACCCTCCCTCCCAAGTGTCCTTACAAGGCGATGGTTTGCAACAAAGAAGCCTGGAGACCCACTGGGGAGTGGAGACTGGAAACTGCCTGTCTTGACAGATGGGCTTTCCAATCAGGATCCTTCCTAGTGGGGCTGTCATGAGAATGAATTCCAGTGTAATGGGCCCTGCACCGACAATGCCTGACCTCTGAATATCTGTTTTTTAATCTTCAGCCCACCAGAGAGAGGCTTTTTAGCCATCTAGGAGCACTGGATTTATAGATAAGGAAGTGAGAAGCAGGAGGTCTAAAGTCAATGTGTGATTGAATATCGGATTAATCAGTCGAACAAATATCCGAGCGAGGGGGTGAGACCCTGACTGAGGGAGGCTTCTCCTAAGCTACCGGATGGGCACATACAGCTTAATGTAAAGCCACTGCAATGCACCTGAGAGAAGCCACCAGGTCATTCATTCATCATTTTCACAGAGAATACATCTGGAGACAACATGAAATGGCAACAAAAACCACATCACACCTCTTAACCACACCAGATAGGGCGTTCTCTGGGTTTTAAAGATGGCAGACCTTTGGGGTACAGTACTGTGTTATCATTCACAAAATGTCCCCATACAAAAATACAGTGCCACAATATCAGGAAAGTTAGTAGACGTAGGTAAACATGGGCTTACTTTTGTTAACTCCACGAACAGTGTGACAATATATATATGTGTACATATTTTCAAGGTGCTGGGTTGTGGAGTTAGGAATAGTATTATTTATGACAATATTTCTGTTATCAATGTTCTGACATAAAACCATCTGGACTAGGGCATGAGATGAGAAGCGCCTGTAATGTATGGAAAGTACTCCAGAACGAGAAGCTATACCGTGTGCTCAAACACGGGGTACAGTCGGTGAACACACACTGACCACACATAACTATAAATTGTCCATCAACATAGTATTGTAGGAAATGACCATATTTGCAGGGATTTCCCCCCAATTCTTGCCATATCTGTAAAAATATGGCTTCAGGCCTACAGTGTGTCGCCTGACTGCAGCAGCCTAAAAACCTGCAGTAAAAACTGTCAACATAACCCCTTTTGACAGGCAGTAAAACCCACTTTTAAATATTAATGTCACCCCTGAGCACACCTCGTCACTAACAACACAGGGTGGCTGATATTTAAAAGTGGAACAAGTGTGAAGTTAATGTTGGTGTGATCCACCAGTAACTAGACTCCGAAAGCTGTTCTCGCTGACAGGGTTGTAGCTGGATCCCAAAAAAATGCCAAAGTACAGGTAATAAGCTTTGATCTGTGCTTTTGGCAGGGATTTCTATTTGCCATCCAATTAATCTTTTGACAGATGATCATTTGATAGGGGAAGAGTGATGACTGGATCATCTGGGTGGACTGCGACTTGAACCGTACACTTTGTGAATATATTGTCAGAGTGGATTTGCACCCAAAGGGAAGTAGTCTGTGCAGCTGAGCTCTGTGAAAGGATGAGGCTGAACTGGTGGGTATCACGTGAAGTTAAGGTCAGAACTCTTGGAGTTATCTTTAATGTCTTGCTGAATTTTAACTCCAGGCCAGCAATGAACCTGCTGTGGTCTAGTTATGGTGCTCACATGATCCAGCTAAGGTGCTGCTATTGCCCTGCTCTGGTCTTCCTGTGTTCCACCTTCGGTGAATCTATGGTCCAGCTCTGGTCCTGCCATGGTCCAGATACATTTCTACTGTGGTACAGCTCTTATTCTGCTCGGGTCCAGATGTCATGCTGCTATGGTCCAGTTATGGTCCTTTGGTGGTCCAGATATTGTCTTCATATGGTGCTGCTATGGTTCTGTTAAAGTTCCTCTGTGGTCCTGCTATGGTCCTGCTGTTGTCCAGCTATGGTGCTGCTATGATCTTGCTGTGGTGCTGCTGTGGTCCTGCTGTGTTCCAGCCTTGGTGAAGCCGTGGTCCAGCTCTGATCCTGCTGGGGTTCAGATGTTATGCTGCTATGGTCTAGTTATGGTCCTGTAGTTGTCCAGATATGGTCCTGGTATTGTGCTGTTATGGTCCTGCTAAGGACCACCTGTGGTGCTGCTATGGCGCTGCTTTGATTCTGCCATTATCCTTCTGTGGTGTTGGTATGTTCCTGCTGTCGCCCAGCTACGTCGCTGCTATGATCCTACTGACATGCTGCTGTGATGCAGCTATGGTGCCACTATTTTCCAACTATGGTTTAGCTATGGTGCCGCTATGGTGACACTATGGTCCTGCTATGGTGCTGGTCTGGTCCAGCTATGGTGCTGCTGTGGTTCTCTTTTAGTACTGCTATGGTTGCGCTACTAGGATGAGACATCACTTCCTGTCTGGCTCGGCAACCAGAGAAGATCATCATACAGGGACCTCAGCCTCTCTTAACTGGAATATTATGATTCTATTGAAAACAGTGTCTCACAGAAGACAATAAAAATGTGAATTTAATCCAAAACAAAGTGTCCCCATTTGTCAAGGACATGTCATGCCTTTTCCGGCATTTAGCCCTCCCAGAGAGCACCGGGCAATTGCTGTCAATGTACTCAGCGGCCAGTTTTTAGCCATTGTTTCAGGACTACTTTTTATTTTGTTTTCAATGGTTGACCGGTCCCGCCACACATTAGGAGCGCATTTGTTCCCATCACTCGGTTTGTTTCATATGGCTGTTTTCTTTTCTGTGTAGGCTTGGATGTTTAACATTGTTGTTTGTGTTTTATGAGCTGCACCATTAAGTTTGCCCTCTCTTTGTGCCTCTCTGCCCATTTTCTGCTTGTTTCTTGTCCTCTGTTGGTTCCTTTCTGCTTGTTTATTGCCCTCTATTTCTCCCTTTCTGTTTGTTTTCTGCTAATTTCTTGCCCTCTGTTTGTGGTTCTGTCCATTTCTTGTCCTCTGTGCCTTTTTGCTCCTTCTTCTTGCTCTCTGTACCTGTCTGCCAGTTTTCTGCTCATGTCTTGCCCTCTGTTTGTGCATTTCTGCTTGTTTCATGCCCTCTATTTCTGCTTGTTTTCTGCTCGCTTCTTGCCCTCTGTTTCTGCCTTCTTGCTCGTTTCTTGCCCTCTTTGTGTCACTGCCTATTTCTTGGCCTCTGTGCCTTTCTGCTCATTTCATGCTGTTTGTGCCTTTCTGCTCATTTCTTGCCCCCGTTTGTGCCTCTCTGTCCATTTTCTGCTAGTTTCTTGCCCTCTATTTTTCCCTTTCTTCCCGTTGTCTGCTGGTTTCTTGCCCTCTGTTTGTGCCTTTTTGCTCATTTCTTGCCCTCTATTTCTCCCTTTCTGCTCCTTGTCTGCACGTTTCTTCCCCTCTTTTTCTGCCTTTCTGCTGGTTTCTTATTATTTTGCTGGGTGTCGTATCCCAGTCGCTTGTTACTTCTCTTCTCTGCTCCACCCTTAGCACTGCAACAGGGAAGAGCGGAGGCCGTTGGTTTCTCTCACGGCCACCCACCCTCCCAGTGTCCACCCCATTGCCAAAGGCAATACGTCGCTCATTGCTGAGACCTATTGGCTTTGCCAATGCTTGTCTTTGTCGCCTCCTGGCACATTCAACAGCTGTGGTGGTGGGACCCAATTGAGGGGTGGGTATGGGGGGGGTGGGAATAAAACTGTGGCACGGGCTCCATCTAGCCCCCCTCTAAAGACGCCCGTGCCCTGTCGGCTCAACAACACCGTGAAGAGAAAGGGAGAGAAGTAAAGGAGAGAGCAAGAAAAGAAAGAAGCTAATTTCAAAGAGGACACTGCAAAAATCAACAGTTCCTGGGGGAGGTAAGTAAAGATTAGATTAGGAGGTAAGTAAAACACTTACAAGTCTCAGTTCTGTGGCATAGGCAGCCCACCATTAGGGGTTCAAGACAACCCCAAAGTTACCACACCAGCAGCTCAGGGCCAGTCAGGTGCAGAGGTCAAAGAGGTGCCCAAAACACATAGGCGCCTATGGGGAACAGAGGTGCTCCAGTTCCAGTCTGCCAGCAGGTAAGTGCGTCCTCGGGGGGCAGACCAGGGGGGTTTTGTTAAGCACTGGGGGGGACACAGGTAAGCACACAAAAAACACCCTCAGCGGCACAGGGGCGGCCAGGTGCAGTGTGCAAAGCAGGCGTCGGGTTTCAGGTAGGAAACAATGGAGGGACCTGGGGGTCACTCTAGCGGTGCAGGCAGGCACAGGGGGGGCTTCTTGGGATAGCCACCAACTGGGCTAGGCAGAGGGTCGCCTGGGGGTCACTCCTGCGCTGAGGTTCGGTTCCTTCAGGTCCTGCGGGTTGCGGGTGCAGTGCTGATTCCAGGCGTCAGGTCCCTTGTTACAGGCAGTCGCGGTCAGGCGGAGCCTCTAGATTCTCTCTGCAGGGGTCGCTGTGGGGATCCAGGGGGGTCATCTCTGGCTACTCGCTGGCTCGCAGTCGCCGGGGAGTCCTCCCTGTGGTGTTGGTTTTCTGCAGGTCGAGCCGGGGGCGTCGGGTGCAGAGTGTAGAGTCTCACGCTTCCGGCGGGAAACTTGAAGTCTTTGGAAGTTGCTTCTTTGTTGCAAAGAAGTTGCTGGTTTTTAACAGGGCCGCTGTTCATGGGAGTTTCTTGGTCCTTATTCCAGGGCAGTCCTCTGAGGCTTCAGAGGTCGCTGGTCCCTGTCGGATGTGTCGCTGGTGCAGGTTTTTTGAAGTTGGAGACAGGCCGGTAGGGCTGGGTGGCCAAAGCAGTTGTCGTCTTCCTCCTTCTCTGCAGGCTTGTAGGTCAGCAGTCCTTCTTGTTTCTTCAGGTTGCAGGAATCTGATTTCCTGGGTTCTGGGGTGCCCCTAAATATTAGATTTAGGGGTGTGTTTAGGTCTGGGAGGGCAGTAGCCAATGGCCACTGTCCTGGAGGGTGGCTACACCCTCCTGTGCCTCCTCCCTGTGGGGAGGAGGGCACATCCCTAATCCTATTGGGGGAATCCTCCAAAACTAAGATGGAGGATTTCTAAAGGCAGGGGTCACCTCAGCTCAGGACACCTTAGGGGCTGTCCTGACTGGTGGGTGACTCCTCCTTGTTTTTCTCATTATCTCCCCTAGACTTGCCGCCAAAAGTGGGGGCTGTGTCCAGGGGGCGGGCATCTCCACTAGCTGGAGTGCCCTGGGGCATTATAACACGAAGCCTGAACCTTTGAGGCTCACTGCTAGGTGTTACAGTTCCTGCATGGGGGAGGTGTTGAGCACCTCCACCCAGTACAGGCTTTGTGTCTGTCCTCAGAGAGCACAAAAGCTCTCACCCCACGAGGGCAGAAACTTGTCTCAGTGGCAGGCTGGCACTGACCAGTCAGTCTTGCACCGAAGGATTGGGTAAATTACAAGGGGCATCTCTAAGATGCCCTTCTGTGTGCATTTTGTAATAAATCCAATACTGGCATCAGTGTGTGTTTATTATTCTGAGAAGTGTGATACCAAATGTCCCAGTATTCAGTGCAGCCATTATGGAGCTGTGGAGTTTGTTTTTGACAAACTCCCAGACCATATACTTAAAATGGTCACACTGTACTTACAATGCCTAAGAATGGACTTAGACACTGTAGGGGCATTTTGCTCATGCAGCTATGCCCTCACCTGTGGTACAGTGCACCCTGCCTTGGAGCTGTAAGGCCTGCTGGAGGGATGACTTACCTATGCCACAGGCAGTATTTTGTGTCCATGGCACCCTGAGGGGGATGCCATGTCAACTTTGCCTTTTTTTCTCCACCAACACACACAATCTGCAATGGCAGTGTGCCTGTGTTAGGTGAGGGGTCCCTAAGGGTGGCACAGCACATGCTGCAGCCCTTAGAGACCTTCCCTGGTCACAGGGCCCTTGGTACCACTGGTACCTTTTACAAGGGATTTATCTGTGTGCCAGGGGTGTGCCAATTGTGGAAACAATGGTACATTTTAAGTGAAGGAACACTGGTGCTGGGGCCTGGTTAGCAGGGTCCCAGCACACTTCTCAGTCAAGTCAGTATCAGTATCAGGCAACAAGTGGGGGGTGACTGCAACAGGAAGACATTTTCCTACAGGTGGTCTGGATTGGAGTGATATGGCTGGGGTGGGATGGATTTAATTGGGGTGGGGTGCTTTCAATTGTAATGTAGTGGAGTGGGTGGATTATATTGAACTGGAGTAGGGTGGATTGGATACACTGGATTGGAGTGGGGTGGATTGGACTGGAGTTGGGTGGATAGGATTGGAGTTGGGAGGATGGATTGGGGTGGATTTGTCGGATAGACTGATGTGAGGTGGGGTGGTTTGGATTGGGGTTGATTGGGATTGATTGGAGTGGGGTGGGGTGGGGTGGGCTGGATGGAGTGGAGTGGGGAGCTGGATGCATTGAAGTGGGGTGACCGATGGGGATAGAGTGGATGCATTGGAGTAAAGTGTGTTGGACTGGAGTGAGTGGGGTGGATTTGAATGGGGCGAGGTGGATTGGAGTGGGGTGGATTGAAATGGGGTGGGGTGTATTGGCTTGGGGTGGATTGGACTGGGGTGGATTGAAGTGGAGTGGATTGGAGTGAAGTGAGGTGGGGTGGGGGATGGATTGGGGCATGCTGGATGGGTTGGAGTTGGGTGGACGGATTGGAATAGAGTGGATGGATTGGAGTAGAGTGTGGTGGATTGGAGTGAGTAGGGTAGATTTGAATGGGACAGGGTGGATTTGAGTGGGGTGGATTGGATTGGAGTGGAGTGGATTGAAATGGGGTGGACTGCATGGAAGTGGAGTGGATTGAAGTGCGGTGGGGTGAGGTGGAGTGTGGTGGGGTGCGAAGATGGATTGGAGTGGAGTGGGCTAGATAGATTGGAATGGGGTGGATGGATTGGGATAGATTGGATGGATTGTAGCAGTGTGTGGTGGATTAGATTGAGTGGGGTAGATTTGAATGGGCAGGGTGGATTGGAGTGGGGTGAATTGGATTGGAGTGGGGTGGGGTGTGTTGAATTGGATGGGGTGGATTGGACTGGGGTGGATTGCATTGAGGTGGGGGTGATTGGAGTGCGGTGGTTCGATGGATTAGATTGTAATGAGGTGGACTGAACTTGGGTGGGGTGAATTGGTGTGGGTGAATTAGAGTGGATTGGAGTGGAGTGGGGTGGAATGGAGTGGGGTAGGCTGGCTGGATTGGACTGGAGTGAGGTGGACTGACCTGGGATGGGTGGGCTAGATTAGGGTAGAGTGGGATGTACTGAAGTGGAGTGGGTAGATTGTTGTGGTGTAGATTGGATTCAAATGAGGTGGGGTGGAGTGGACTGGAGGGAGAGGACTAGATTGGGGTAGGTTGGATTGGATTGGAGTGGGTTGGATTGGGGTGGAGTGGATTGGACTGGGGTGGATTGCATTGAGGTGAGGTGGATTGGATTGATGTGGGGTGGACAGGAGAGGGCGTACTGGAATGGGGTGGACTGGATTGGGGTGGGTTAGATTGGGGGTGGTTGGATTGGGGTGGTGAGGTTTGGAGTGGGGTGGACTGGATTGAGTGTGGTGGATTAGGGTTGGGTGGATTAGATTGAGCGTGGGGTTGCTTGGATCGGGTGAGATGTATTGAATTGGGGTGGGGTGGATTGGATTGGGGAGGGGTGAATTGGGTTGGGGTGGATTGAAGGGAGTGAGGTGGGGTGGGGTGGATTGGAGTTATGGTGGATTATGGTAGATTTGACTGGAGTGGGTTGATTGGATTGGATTGGAGTGGGTTGAAGTAGATTGGATTGGTGTGGGGTCAATTGGATTGGTGTGGGGTGGATTGATTGCAGAGGAGTGGACAGGATTGAAGTGGGGTAGATTAATGTGTTTTGGAGTGGGGTGGGATGGAGTGGAGTAGGGTGGATTAATGTGGATTGTATTGGAGTGGAATGGACTGGGGTGGTGTGGGTGGATTGGATTGGAGTAGGGTGGGTTTGACTGGAGTGGTGTGGGATGGACTGGACTGGTTTGGAATGGAGTAGTGTGGGTTGGATTGGAGTAGTGTGGGTTGGATTGGAGTAGGGATGGATTGGGGGATGGATTGGAGTGGGGTGGGATGAACTGAAGTGGGGAGAAGTGGGATGAAATGGAGTGGGGTGGAGTAGAGTGGGGTAGATTCAACTGGAGTAGGGTGGATTGGGTCTTGAGTGGGTTGGATTGGACTGGAGTGGCCTGGGGTGGATTGGATTGTAGTGGGGTGGATTGGATTGTGGTGACGTGTATTGGATAGGAGTGGGGTAGATTGGACTGGGCTGGATTGGGGTCAATTGATTGGAGTGGGGTGTATTTGGATTGGGGTGGGGTGGACTAGATTGGTGTGGGGTGGACTGGATTGTTGTGGGGTGGATTATGGTGGATTGGAGAGGGTTGAATTGGGTTTGGGTGGGGTGGATTGGTCTGGGGTGAGATGAGGTGGATTGGATTGGAGTGGGGAAGATTTTTTGGATTGGAGTGGGTTGTTTTGGGATTGGAGTGGCACAGGGTGGAGTGGTGCAGGTTGGAGTGGGACAGGTTGTTTTGAATTAAAGTGGGGCAGAGAGGGGTGCGGCTGTATGAAATGGATTGGAATGGGGCAGGTTGTTTTGGATTGATGTGGGGCAGATTATTTTGGATTGGAGTGGGGCAGATTGGAGAGGGGAGATTATTTTGGATTGGAGTAGGCAGATTGTTTTGGACTGGAATGGGGCAGGTTGGAATGAGGTGGATTGGAGTGGGACAGATTGCTTCGGATTGGAGTGGGCAGGCTGTAGTGGGGCAGATTGTATTGGATTGGAGTGGGGCAGAGTGGGGCAGAGTGGGGAAGATTGTATTAGGGTAGATTAGAGGGGGTGTATTGGATTGGTTTTGGATGGATTGGATGGGAGTGGGGTGGATTGGATGGGAGTGCGGTGGATTGAATGGGAGTGGGGTGAATTGGGGTGAGGTGGATTGGATTGGAGTGGGGTGGATTGTTTTGGATTGGAGTGGGGCGTATCATTTTTGATTGGAGTGGGGCATATTGTTTTGGATTGGAGTTGGGCAGATTAAAGTGGGGCAGACTGGAGTGGGGCAGTTTGTAATAGGGCAGATCGTTTTGGGTTGCAGTGGGGCAGACTAATTGGGTCAGATTTCTTGGACTGAGTGCAGCAGATTGCAGTGGGGTAGACAGATTTGGATTGGGGCAGAATGGAGTGGGGCAGATTAATTTGGATTTGGAGTGAGACAGATTGTTTTGTGTTGAGTTGGGCAGATTGGAGTGGGGTAGGTGGGAGTGGGGCATATTGTTTTGGATTGGAGTGGGGCAGACCATTTTAGAGTGCTGCAGATTGTTTTAGGTTAGAGTGGGGTGAATTGGAGTGGGGGTGGATTGGTGTGGGGTAAAGTGAACAGATTGTGTTGGATTGCAGTGGGGCAGACTGGAGTGGGACAGATGTTTTTGGACTAAGTGCAGCAGATTACAATGGGGCATACTGTTTTGGTTTGGGGCAGACTGGTGTGGGGCAGATTGTTCTGGATTGGAGTGAGGCAGATTGTTTTGTATTGGAGTGGGGTAGGTGGGAGTGGGGCAGGTTGTTCTGGATTAGAGTTGGGCAGATTGTTTTGGATTAGAGTGGGGTGAATTGGCGTGGGGCAATTTAGATTGGAGTGGGTTGGGATGATTGGAGTGAGTAGTTTGCACTGGAGTGGGGTGAGGTGGATTGGTGTGGGGTAAATTGTGGTGGATTAGAGTGGATTGGAGTGGAACGGATTGGAGTGGGGTGGGGTGCATTGGGGTGTACTGCACAATTATGTGTTAAAGCATTATTTCATAAATTACACATGATAAAGAAATAATGTCCCATTACAATATTTTGAACAAGATAATTTTTTTAGAGGAGCGCCCATGAGCAAAAACATAAGGGAACATGAGTGGAAAGTGAAAAAAGACAACTTGGCAAAATAAAAGACAGTTAGCTGGAAGGAAGAAAACTTTGCAATTTTGTCTGTCCTGCTGGGCACGTTTTTGTCAGTCACAAGCCTTATGTTTGCAGGGAACTAGACGTTAAAAAGAACAAAATAGTACCTCGACCTCATCGGGAGCAGCGGACGGGCACTGATTAAGTTGAATCAATCAGCACTTGGTCCATGCTCCATACAGAGGAATGGAAATGATGCCAGGCATGCCTTAATGAATTACGAGGCTGTAAAGAAGAGTGCCAACAAATGGTGACCGACAGGCGGTCTCCAAGCCCTTCACTGTACACAACAGCGTCTCGCATACGAGACGCATGTGCTAGTGCACGCACTTGCAGACTCAACTCTAAAAATGAGCAAGGAGTTAAGAGTAAATGCACAATCAAACAATAATATTGGTACGACATAAACAACTTAAGTGTCAGAAAAAAGTTTATTTAAAAAGATAAACTTTAATAGAAAAAATACTCCCCTTGTTGAACGAATTGGACCACGGGACCAAAGGTTATAGCGAAAACAGCTGTGATAGTAGTAAGAGAGAAAGGCAGGAAGGTCAGAAGAAATAACTCCTTTGTCAACAGTGTTCACCAAACCTCCTCCGAGGAAGACTTAGAGAGAGTAAATAGACCATGGCTCTGTGGCAAAGTGTGGAATAGATGTGCCAAGCCATGCTTCCTGGCTCGCCCATGAGAAGTAAATGATACTTGATTTGTGGTGTGATGCTGTGTCCAAACTACAGTGCAGAAGGAAGGTAAACAGCAAACCACATCTACATTACAATGTGGAAAAAATAGAACTCGAACAAAAACACATATTTTCTCTTTCCCAAGTTTACAGGGGTTTTCCAAGAAAGACAAAACACAGCAGCCCAGTAAGTTTATTCACAAAGATGGGTACAGTTAGATCTTCACAACCATGAACAAAATATAAAAATATGGATGTGTTTCATGATTTCAATTAATTCCGCCTCATATCTATGATTAGTCAATACACTATTAAAAATAAGTGAATTCCATGCAAATGTATGTTGCTGTTTCTTGTTAGAACTTCTCATTTCTTCCAAACCCCTGGGTCCTCTGTCAGGTGGACTTAGTCTGTTGTATGCTTGGAATCTGTACACTTCAGTAATGTGTGGGCTTTTTGTATAAGTTTACTGCACACCTACAAGACAGACAGATGAGCTTGGAGACTTCATAAAACTGTGCCCCTTATTGTTCCATTGACGTCAGTGCAAGGTTTCCAGATAAAGCTGCTAAGCTATAAGGAATGAATGAGTGAATTAATTAATTCAATGTTTATAGAGCACACAGCTGTCTGACTGACGCCCCAACGCTGTATATGCTGAAAAGGATCCAACTGGGCTGACTAACCTGACTGAATTATCTAGGTCTTCTATTGTTTTTTTAATATTTCACAAAAATGCAAAATGAGCAATGGGCCCAGTGAACAGCTCCTCCCCTTTGTCCCACAGTAAGTCATTTCCAAAGAAGTGTTGTGCACCCAGTTTTCAAGGGTGCGACCTTAGGGCACAATATAGAACAAGCATTTGCAATGCAATAGGGTCTCGCATTTCTCCTAGTTACAGCTATTAGCAGTTGTAAACTCCCAATCGGACTTTTCTTGCCACATTAAATGGAAAAAAACTGTGCGATCGCGCTGCTACAGTTCACTCGTACGGACAGTTGAAGACGGCATGAAGGTAGAAAAAAAAAATGCAAAAAAAGAGCACGATCGCGCTGCTACAGTTCACTCGTAGTGAAACCTATCGGCAAAAGTGCAGTTATCTACTTAACCGGCAAAAGTGCAATTAACTATGTAACAGGGTCGATGTCATGGAAAGCGCTCGACTTCTGCCAAGCGAGATCGCGCTGCGAAAAAAAGATAAAAAGTAGTCCACAAACCTGACGGTAACCAGCGAGCCTGGCATATTTTCAGTACTTGGTCGCTGCGCTCGAGGAGGGCTAACCACCGGAAAAGGCATGACGTATGCATGGCGTCCACTAATGAAAGCAAGCCGATTTTGAAAGGCAAGCCCACAAACCAATGAAAGACACTGACGTGACATGCACGGGGCTCTGAGCCTTTTTCTATCTACTAAAGCATCTCGCAAGCAAAACGCATGGGCAAGCGCATGCGACGCAGGCTCGACCCTAAAAATACACATAGTTGTCTACCAACAGTAAATAATAATTTGAATGAGTCCAAATCAAAATGTAGAATGTTCCATTTCTTTCTTATTCAGCTTGTACAGTAGAGAAATAGATGCAAGTGTTACAGAAAACCAGCACAGCCAGCGCGTTTCATTCACCACTGTGAACTTCTTCAGGGCATTCTTTTTTTGTACAGCCAATATACCATGTTATGGGGGTCATTCCAACTTTGACGGGCGGCGGAGGCCGCCCGCCAAAGTTCCCCCAACAGAATACCGCTACGCGGTCAGAAGACCGCCGCGGTTATTCTGTGTTTCCCGCTGGGCTGGCGGGCGACCGCCAGAAGGCCGCCCGCCAGCCCAGCGGGAAACCCCTTCCCACGAGGAAACCGGCTCCGAATGGAGCCGGCGGAGTGGGAAGGGTGCGACGGGTGCAGTTGCACCCGTCGCGAATTTCAGTGTCTGCTAAGCAGACACTGAAATTCAAAGTGGGGCCCTCTTACAGGGGCCCCTGCAGTGCCCATGCCATTGGCATGGGCACTGCAGGGGCCCCCAGGGGCCCCACGACACCCCTCACCGCCATCCTGTTCCTGGCGGTCGAAACCGCCAGGAACAGGATGGCGGTGAGGGGGTCGGAATCCCCATGAGGATTCAGCAGGGCAGCGGAAAACCGGCGGGACACCGCCGGTTTTCCTGTTCTGACCGCGGCCATACCGCCGCAGTCAGAATGCCCTGCGGAGCACCGCCAGCCTGTTGGCGGTGCTCCCGCCGACCCCGGCGGTCCTTGACCGCCGGGGTCAGAATCACCCCCTATGTGTCTTGTGAAGCTGTATTTCACCATATAGAAACATATCATATATGCATTGGGAGCCGTTAGGATGACACACCCGGGATTCTTTTAATATTGGGCCAGGCCGCACTGTATTTGACACCTTAGTCCGTGTCAGTGGCGGCTGGCAGCTTTAGGAGGGAGGGGGCGGGCGGGGCACACACACTCATTCTTTCACACACAGACATGCACGCACGCCCATAGGAGCTGTGATCTCCTCAGCCCAGCAAGGTTCAACTCAGGCAGCCAGGAGTCTGCGCGAATCGTGCATGCCTGCTCCTGGCTGCCTGACCTGAACATGAAGAGTGTCTGTCAGGCTGACCCTTGTTCAGCCTGACAGACACTCTTCATGGGGGGCAAAAGGTGGGGGGGGGTGGCCCCTCTGCCCTAAAGGACGGGCCACCACTGGTCCGTGTCCAGGATACTTGACAAAGCACATCTTGCACAAATGTCCTTCCTCTTCTCTTCCCTCCTCTAGATCAAGGTTGCATTACTTTTGTCCTTCGCCTGCTTGCTTTCCAGGCGCTACATTTTTTTTTCATTAAAGCACTTTGCAAGAGTGTATGTTTTCCAGCTGTCTCCCTCATGCACTTCTATCCCTCTCTGCTGTGCTCTTTGTTCCTCTCTCTTGCCTTAGTGCTTCTCCCTGCCAGCTCCATGTTGCACTCTCATGCCTGTTTGCCTTTCTTCCGCCCGTGCCCTCTGTGTTGCTGCTTCTGCTCCCACTCATGCCCCCCATGCTGCTTCCACCCCCCACTTTTGCCCTCCATATTCAGTCGCCCACCTACACCCTCCTTGTTACTTCTGTCGCTCCCACGCCCCCTGTATTGCTTCTGCCCCTTTTGCTGCTTCCCCCACCCATGCCCTTTGGGTTTCTTTTGCCCTTTCACCCTTGACCCATGTTGCTGTTGAACCAGTTGCTTCCACCGCCTCCAAGTTGCTTATCCCCATTTTGGTTACCCTTGAACTGCTTTAAAAAACAGTTTTGTGCTTTAAAAAAAAAACTTTAGTTACCGATCCAGCTTGGATCAGTACTTTAAAAAAAGGCTGCATCATGTGGTGGGTGCACACATGCATGGTGTGAGCGCCTACAGAATGATGTAGCCGTGCCAAAGGCGTTTTTTCACTCTTTAGGCCTCTGTGGCTTTTCACAGTCTCATATACATGCTCCTTGGAGAATGGAGGGTTCATCTGATTTCAGGACAATCTGTTGATTTGTGCTGAAGCTAAGTGCATGCACAATGGAAGGGAGGCACACATGTTATCCATATTAAGGAAGAAAGGCATTACATGCAGGGCGGAAAAGTGCCATTTTGGAGTGGATATAGTGGACTATCTTCGCTACAGGCTGTCTGCACAAGGTTTTGAACTGAAAGAAGGCCATGCTTGTGCCAGTGTTAATTCCCTCATGCCAGGAAGTGAGGAGCAGGTAGGGTTCTTCCTAGGCCTTTTGCAATGTTGTGCCTGTTTCATTTCTAGGTGTGCAGAGAAGATGCATTCAATGAGTCAGCAGCTAAAGGAAGGTGAAAGGGTTGTGTGGAACAAAAACTGGGAGGATGAATTTCTGCCAGAGTCAGAAAAGATGCAGCAGATGGACTTTGGCTCAAGTCTTTCAATGCCCAGGATCCCAGCTTTGTGGTGACTGGCACCAGTCAGTTCAAGCTAGAGGTTGTGTTAATGTAGGGTATGAATGGCAAAGACCAAGTGCTGGCACTTTACCAGTCTGAGAGGGGCTGAGGCATCTTACTTAGTAGTGGAAAAAGAAGCCTTGTGTGCTGGAGAGAGGTGGGGGGATTGACCATTTCAGGCCACATCTTTGAGGAAAAAAGTTAAAGGAGTGGGTCGACCTTAAAACGTTGGTGGACCTGTTTACAGCCAGGGGCACCGATATATCTGTTCCCCAAAGTGCTAACTGGCAGGTTAAGTTGCAGGAACTCCGTTACCGACTGAATATATTCCAGAGGTCAGGAATATAATGGCAGATTGCTAATCCCAGTTACCTTTACAGTCTGATAGTGATGATGGAATGGAACAAGAAGATGAAAAGGTTGTGGTTAGTACTTTATCCAACATAACTAAGCTTGCCATCTTAGAGTCTGACTAGTTTCAAGCACTCAGTCAACAGATTTTTTTATTTTTGAGAACACTGGATACCTTGGTTACACTGTGTTCCCCGCCTTGATAATCCTGTCAAGCAGTTTGTCAGAGAAAGTGCATCTTGTAAGGTTAGTGACAAGTTGCAAGTTCACTGTGTCAAGTCCCAAAGAGTTAGTTCCTGCACTAGAAAAGGCCTGGTCTAGGATTGGGTTTGACATAGCAGGTACCTTGTGTAGAAGTCACTCTTTTTGGCATGGTTACATCCACCTTTTGCCTCTTTATCAGGGTGTTTAGACTATTTTCACTGAGATGCTGCTAACCAGGACCCTAGTGACTGTGCTCTCTCCTCTAAATTTGGCTGCTATGGTACCCCACAATTGGCATACTGGTGTACCCCCGTAAGCCACTAGTATATGGAACTTAGGTACCAGGTGTCCCCCGTGGGCTGCAATATGTATTATGCCACCCATGCAAACTGTGTCTTCAGGCCTGCCATGGCAGCCTGCGTGAAAAGGTGCATGCACGCTTTCACTGATGGTCACTGCACCAGGGCACTGTAAGTCACCCCTATGGTAGGCCTCCCTAGCCCAGAGGGCAGGGTGCACGTTCCTGTGTGTGAGAGCACCCCTGCGTGCCCCTACGAACTCCAGTTCCAATGCACTAGACTTTGTAGGTGTGTGGAAGCCATTTTACCCGTGTATCGGACACAACTGTGGTCCAGCTACATAATGGTAACTCCGAACTTAGGTATGTTTCAAACATGTTGTAATCATACCCCAATACTAATGCCAATATGGATGGCATAATTCAATGCACTCCGGAGGCTCCTTAGAGGACCCCCCAGTATTGCTCCTACCAATCTTTCAGGATTTGTGGGCAGCCCATGCTGCTGCTGCCCCTCGGACAGGTTTCTGCCCTCCTGCTCCTTGACTAGCTCAAGCAGGGGAAGGCAGAACAAATGATTTCCTGTAGGAGAGGGGATGTAACACCCTCTCCCTTGGAAATAGGTGTTGCAAGCCTGGGGAGGAGTAGCCTCCCCATGCCACCGGTTTGCTTTGAAGGGCAAATTTGGATCATTCCTTGCATAATCCGGTTTGCATCATTCCAGGGACCCCAGGTCCCTGCTCTGGCACAAAAGCACACAAAGGAAAAGGGAGTGACCACTCCCCTGTACATCACCACCCTAAGGGTGGTGTCCAGAGCTCCTCGAGATGGTCACTTGATTCTGCCATCTTGGAAACAAGATGTGCAGAGTCCCCTGGGAGCATATGGTTGGTCAGGACAGGTGACTGATGTCAGTGATGCCCTCTGATAGGTGGTCACCCTGCAGAGTGACCAAGTGTAGGAGGCTGGACTGGCTTGTAGTGAGTACCTAGGGGTACTTGCACCTTGCACCAGGCCCAGTTATCCCTTATTAGTGTATATGGTGTCTAGCAGCTTAGGCTGATAGATAATGGTAGCTTAGCAGAGCAGCTTAGGCTGAACTAGGAGACGAGTGAAGCTCCTACAGTACCACTAGTGTCATATGCACAATATCATAAGAAAACACAATACACAGCTATACTAAAAATAAAGGTACTTTATTTTTATGACAATATGCCAAAAGTATCTCAATGAGTACCCTCAGTATGAGGATAGCAAATATACACAAGATATATGTACACAATACCAAAATATGCAGTAATAGTATTAGAAAACAGTGCAAACAATGTATAGTTACAATAGGATGCAATGGGGACACATAGGGATAGGGGCAACACAAACCATATACTCCAAAAGTGGAATGCGAACCACAAATGGACCCCAAACCTATGTGACCTTGTAGAGGGTCGCTGGGACTGTAAGAAAACAGTTAGGGTTAGAAAAATAGCCCACCCCAAGACCCTGAAAAGTGAGTGCAAAGTGCACTAAAGTTCCCCAAAGGACATAGAAGTCGTGATAGGGGAATTCTGCAGGAAAAACACAAATCAGCAATGCAACAACGATGGATTTCCAAACGAGGGTACCTGTGGAACAAGGGGACCAAGTCCAAAAGTCACAAGCAAGTCGGAGATGGGCAGATGCCCAGGAAATGCCAGCTGTGGGTGCAAAGAAGCTGCTACTGGACAGTAGAAGCTGAAGATTCTGCAGGAATGACAAGGGCTAGGAACTTTTCCTTTGGAAGACGGATCTCTCACGCCGTGGAGAGTCGTGCAGAAGTGTTTTCCTGAAGAAAGACTGCCAACAAGCCTTGCTAGCTGCAAATCGTGCGGTTAGGGTTTTTAGATGCTGCTGTGGCCCAGGAGGGACCAGGATGTCGTCAATTGCGTCTGGGGACAGAGGGGGTGTCGAGCAAGACAAGGAGCCCTCTCAGAAGCAGGCAGCACCCACAGAAGTGCCGGAACAGGCACTACAAAGTGGAGTGAAACAGTGCTCACCCGAAGTCGCACAAAGGAGTCCCACGTCGCCAGAGGACAACTTAGGAGGTCGTGCAATGCAGGTTAGAGTGCTGTGGACCCAGGCTGGACTGTGCACAAAGGATTTCCGCCGGAAGTGCACGGAGGCCGGAGTAGCTGCAAAAGTCGCGGTTCCCAGCAATGCAGTCTGGCGTGGGGAGGCAAGGACTTACCTCCACCGAACTTGGACTGAAGAGTCACTGGACTGTGGGAGTCACTTGGACAGAGTTGCTGGATTCAAGGGACCTCGCTCGTTGTGCTGAGAGGAGACCCAGGGTACCGGTGATGCAGTTCTTTGGTGCCTGCGGTTGCAGGGGGACGATTCCGTCGACCCACGGGAGATTTCTTCGGAGCTTCTAGTGCAAAGAGGAGGCAGACTACCCCCACAGCATGCACCACCAGAAAAGCAGTCGAGAAGGCGGCAGGATCAGCGTTACAGAGTTGCAGTAGTTGTCTTTGCTACTTAGTTGCAGTTTTGCAGGCTTCCAGCGCGGTCAGCAGTCGATTCCTTGGTAGAAGGTGAAGAGGGAGATGCAGAGGAACTCTGATGAGATCTTGCATTCGTTATCTAATGAATCCCCAAAGACAGAGACCCTAAATAGCCAGAAAAGAGGGTTTGGCTACTTAGGAGAGAGGATAGGCTAGCAACACCTGAAGGAGCCTATCAGAAGGAGTCTCTGACGTCACCTGCTGGCACTGGCCACTCAGAGCAGTGCAGTGTGCCAGCAGCACCTCTGTTTCCAAGATGGCAGAGGTCTGGAGCACACTGGAGGAGCTCTGGGCACCTCCCAGGGGAGGTGCAGGTCAGGGGAGTGGTCACTCCCCTTTCCTTTGTCCAGTTTCGCGCCAGAGCAGGGCTGAGGGGTCCCTGAACCGGTGCAGACTGGCTTATGCAGAAATGGGCACCATCTGTGCCCATGAAAGCATTTCCAGAGGCTGGGGGAGGCTACTCCTCCCCAGCCCTAACACCATTTTCCAAAGGGACCCCAGGAGGGCAGAAACCTGTCTGAGAGGTTGGCAGCAGCAGCAGCTGCAGTGAAACCCCGGGAAAGGCAGTTTGGCAGTGCCCGGGTCTGTGCTAGAGACCCGTGGGATCATGGGATTGCACAAACAATGCCAGGATGGCATAGAGGGGGCAATTCCATGATCTTAGACATGTTACATGGCCATATTCCGAGTTACCATTGTGAAGCTACACATAGGTAGTGACCTATATGTAGTGCACGCGTGTAATGGTGTCCCCGCACTCACAAAGTCCGGGGAATTGGCCCTGAACAATGTGGGGGCACCTTGGCTAGTGCCAGGGTGCCCACACACTAAGTAACTTAGCACCCAACCTTTACCAGGTAAAGGTTAGACATATAGGTGACTTATAAGTTACTTAAGTGCAGTGTAAAAGTGGCTGTGAAATAACGTGGACGTTATTTCACTCAGGCTGCAGTGGCAGGCCTGTGTAAGAATTGTCAGAGCTCCCTATGGGTGGCAAAAGAAATGCTGCAGCCCATAGGGGTCTCCTGGAACCCCAATACCCTGGGTACCTCAGTACCATATACTAGGGAATTATAAGGGTGTTCCAGTATGCCAATGTAAATTGGTAAAATTGGTCACTAGCCTGTTAGTGACAATTTGTAAAGAGAGAGCATAACCACTGAGGTTCTGGTTAGCAGAGCCTCAGTGAGACAGTTAGGCATCACACAGGGAACACATACCTGTAGGTCACAAACTTATGAGCACTGGGGTCCTGACTAGCAGGGTCCCAGTGACACATAACAAACATACTGAAAACATAGGGTTTTCACTATGAGCACTGGGCCCTGGCTAGCAGGATACCAGTGAGACAGTGAAAACACCCTGACATACACTCACAAACAGGCCAAAAGTGGGGGTAACAAGGCTAGAAAGAGGCTACTTTCTCACACCAAGCCCCCCTGTTAGGGCTACTTAGGGACTCCCTTGCAGGTGGTTTCCCAGATTCAGCATGCAAATCTCCACCAGGACTCCTCTGCATTGACCAATTCTGCTTCTGGCCACTGGAACTGCTGTTGGACTTCACAGGAAACAAACAAGCCTGCAACTCCAGAGACAACCTCGCCTTGCAACATTGTTTCTTTGGCTGCTTCCAACAATTGCAACATTTCCACGGCTTTGCATCCTCTGGGGTCGGCAAGACTTCAGCTGCACCAAAGAAGCAAGAAGGAATCTTCCTTGCAGTGAAGGAGTCACTCCCCTGTATGCCCCAGCACCTAAGGCAATGAAGACTGGCTGCTAGAATCTTCTGCCATCCGGCTCCAGGAAGAATCTCCAACGCAGGTGGCGGTTCTGAGTGGTCCCCGTGGTCCTCTCTACCTGCTGTCCAACCTTCTAACCTGGAAGACAGTGAAGACAGTGAGCCCTTGCATCTCTCACGGCTTGCTGGTGGTCCTCTTAACCACTGACCATCTGGAACCTGCCAACCAACATGGGACATCACCTGCATGGCTCCAAGGACTTCTCTATAGCTCCTGGGCTCCACAGGTGATCTTCATCTTCCCTCCTCAACCTGGATCTTCATCTACAGAAGGGTGGGTAGTGGCTCATGCCACTCCTGAACACTCCTGTGTGAATTGGAACAGTCCCCTTCTTTTGCAGGCCCTCTTCTTCCAGAGTCCACCATTAGGTTCCACCGGACTGGTCCTGGTCTTGCAGTCTTCCTTTTCCAAGTCCCCTGGTTAGCCTTTGGGAAGACCAGGTAACACCTCTGCTCTCCTGGTCGGTGGTGGAGGGGTCACCTAAGTACTCACCACTTGGGGTCCTGAGTTTTCCCAGATCCCTCCTAACTACTCCACATCCTTGGATGGGGGACCTTACTTCACATTCCACTATTCTGCCTATAAGTAATCTAGTTCAGTGCTCCTGTAATAAAGTACCTTTATTTTTGTAACACTGTGTGACTGCTGTGGTATTGCAAGTGCTTTACACTCCTCCTAGATAAGCATTGGCTGCTCACCACAGATACCACTAGAGAACCCTTGCTTCCTAGACATTGTCTCACTCAGTAATAGGGGTTGCCTGGACCTGGTATAAGGTGCAAACACCACAGGTGTCCACCACACACCAGGCCTGCTTCCTACACCTGGAATGTCCTAAATGAAAATGTTAAGTATGGAATTGTGCTATGGGTTACCATTCGCATTGGCCTGAGGTTAGTTTTGTCAACTGTACCTCTACTGGCAAAGTCAGAGAATTTTTAGAGATTTTTTTAAGATAGGAATGTCTGGATGAAGTCATCACAGACATTCATACCCAATTTGCCTCAAAGAAATTCTCTGAATTGGTTGAGACTCTCTGTATCTAGGATGTGACTACTTTGTGGTACCATCCAAGAGGTAATGGCCTGGTGGAGTGGTGCAATAGCGTCCTCAAGGACAATATTCAGTTATGATTAGTGAATAGATTAGATAGGGTCCTTGAGTTAAATCCTTTTGTGGGCACTCTTAATGCTGACACCAAGATTTCTCCTTTTGTGTTGTTAAGAGGTTGGGTGCCAGTCTCAAAGAGGAGCATAAAAAAGAGAACTTATTCTGGAAAAATATGAAATGCAGGGTGCTGTAAAAGACATGCTCAAGGAAATATGAAGATGTATCCAGCTGTGTACATGTGTAAGCTAGATGTGTGGTAAGGGTAAAAAATGTGTCCAAAGCAATTATCCTAGTTTTCATTTCCCAAAAGAGTGGTGTGTGTCAAGGATTATGTGGTGAAATCGGAGAATGGAATAGAAGAAGATGTCCACTGACCCTTCAGCTGCAATTCCTGACAAATGTTTGTTGAGAAGAAGTGTCACTACTGGGCCTGAGCTTCGGCACTACAAAGGTTCCGGGGTTCAGGTCAAACTAGCAATCTGTGTCCTGAAACATGTGTTGCAAGCAGGTTATCTAGGGAACCTGTTCCTCCTAGCATGTTTATAGATTACGTTCTTTGATGTTTGTGGTTATATGTGGTTTTGTTCAGTCGGTGTGTGGTGTTAGGTTTGTCTCAGTGTGAACGTTGGAGAGGTATATATACTGACCCATTCCCGTTTGCAAAGGGATTACCACTGCATTTGTGTAGTCTGTAATATATTAATGTTTTACGATGGGATTTCAGTTGCAAAAGACTATGGGCCTGATTACGACCTATGCAGATAGGATACTCCATCACAAACGTGATGGATATTCCTCCCTCCGTTTTACAAGTTCCATAGTATATAATGGAACTTGTAATATGGGGGCGGGATATCTGTCACGTTTGTGATGGAGTATCCCGTCCGCCAAGGTCGTAATCAGGCCCTGTATCATTCTGAACCAGTATTTGGAAGGTCCTCAACACATCCCTTCTAAATTCCAATTTATTATTTAGTTGCAAACACAAACGGTGATATGGTAACTTACTGAATCGCAATTTGTGTTTGTTACAAACCAAAAGGCATTTTTGTGGATGAAAACTGACCCATTTTGAGAATCGGACCCTTTGCGACCCCAAAAAGCATTCAGACTTTTTGCCCCATTTGTAATAAGTAAAGCAAACAAAAAACTTTCTTTCCACATTTCTCCCTGATTATGTTAAATTCTTGGTTCTGTAAAGTACCCCCGGTCCATGCTGAGTGAGAGATCTTACAGCGGCCTGATAACACCCCCAGTGCCTCTTTTTATTCAAAGCCAATCTGGAGGATATCACTCAAAGGTGACAGGGCAGCGGTAAGCCAGGAGAGAAGTAATTACACCATGTGACACAGATCAGTGGTGCTCAGATTACATCTGGGCTCCCATACTACACCCTGTTCCCGAATTACAGACGCCGAACATATGAAGGAGTACCCCAATTACAGACGTTGCAGATATGTGCAATATCGAGATGCAATAGTACCCCAATTACCAACACTGCGGGAATCTGTAATAACGTAATGCAGGAATACTCGAATTGCTGACACTGTGAACATCTGTAATACAGACATGCAGGAGTACTTGAATTACCAAAAAAAACAAAAGTACAGAGTTCCAGCCAATAGACTAGTACAAATGTATACAGTAAGTAATAGAGTCTATTAGTCTGCTCTTATTAGAACAAGAGCCCTCACTCACTAAATGGTGACAAGCTTTATCATCGGGCTTTTGCTCCTCGTCAGGCTGGCACTGCAATGCCTGACGGGCCCCTTGTGGGTTAGAGTACAGAACTAACTATACTTCTATCATCGGGGTCAACATGCCCCAGGGACGCAGAGCAGGGGTAGGTTATCCACCCGGTGGCCACACGAGTGGGTTGACTATACAAGCCTGGACCACTGATGCTTATCGCTATCCCGATGGGGCCCATCCTTTAATACAAGGAGGTTGACTATACAAGCCTGGACCACTGATGCTTATAGCTATCCCAATGGGGCCCATCCTTTAATACAAGGAGGGTTTTTGTGATATGAAGAAATCCCCTATTGGGTTATAACATGTGGATTAGGTAAGTTTTTTGGTCCTGACGAATCGCACCGATCTTAACAGACATTTTTTGCGAGAAACATGTTGACCCCGATGATAGAAGTATAGTTAGTTCTCTAACTCTCCACATTCCCCCAATTCAGGGACTGACAGATTTTTGTTTCTGAGGGTGGACTAGACATTACTTCTAATCCTTACCCACACTCTGTTTTTAATTATGACAGGGGTCTGGGTTGATTAAATACGATATTTCCAGACCTCTCGCCATTTGTATTTTCACATACCCATATACCAATCCCACATACTAGCACTCAGCTACCGGCATTCTTTACACTCAAAAGATCTCCGGCAAAGAGCCCCCACGAGGGGCCCGTCAGGCATTGCAGTGCCGGCCTGACGAGGAGCAAAAGCACGATGATGAAGCATGTCACCATTTGGTGAGTGAGGGCTCTTGTTCTAATAAGAGCAGACTCATAGACTCTATTACTTACTGTATACATTTGTTATAATCTATTGGCTGGAACTCTGTACTTTTGTTTTTTTGGTATTATGATGGGAGTACCGTACACAGGACCAACTTTTCTCTAAACACTCCTGACATATTAGCCCTTTTTTGTTTGTATTCGGTACTTGAATTACCGACACTGCAGATATCTGTAATACAGAGATGCAGGAATACTCGAAATACCAACACTGTGGATATCTGTAATACAGAGATGCAGGAGTACTTGAATTACCAATACTGCAGATATGTGTATTACAGAGATGCAGAAGTACTTGAATTACCAACACTGCAGACATCTGTAGTACTGGGATGCAGGACTACCCAAATTACAAATGCTGTGGATATATGTTATATTGGGATGCGGGAGTACCTGAATTATCAATGCAGCAGATATCTGCAATACTGGGAGGTAGGAGTACACAAATTACCAATGCTGCAGATATCTGTATAACTGGTATGTAGGAGTGTAGGAGGCTGGACTGGCTTGTAGTGAGTACCAAGGGGTACTTGCACCTTGCACCAGGCCCAGTTATCCCTTATTAGTGTATAGGGTGTCTAGCAGCTTAGGCTGATAGATAATGGTAGCTTAGCAGAGCAGCTTAGGCTGAACTAGGAGACGTGTGAAGCTACTACAGTACCACCTAGTGTCATATGCACAATATCATAAGAAAACACAATACACAGTTATACTAAAAATAAAGGTACTTTATTTTTATGACAATATGCCAAAGTATCTTAGAGTGTACCCTCAGTGAGAGGATAGGAAATATACACAAGATATATATACACAATAGCAAAAATATGCAGTATAGTCTTAGAAAACAGTGCAAACAATGTATAGTTACAATAGGATGCAATGGGGAAACATAGGGATAGTGGCAACATAAACCATATACTCCAAAAGTGGAATGCGAACCACGAATGGACCCCAAACCTATGTGACCTTGTAGAGGGTCGCTGGGACTATTAGAAAATAGTGAGAGTTAGAAAAATAACCCTCCCCAAGACCCTGAAAAGTGAGTGCAAAGTGCACCAAAGTTCACCTAAGGACAAAGTAGTCGTGTTAGAGGAATAATGCAGGAAAGACACAAACCAGCAATGCAACAACTGTGGATTTCCAATCTAGGGTACCTGTGGAACAAGGGGACCAAGTCCAAAAGTCACAATCAAATCGGAGATGGGCAGATGCCCAGGAAATGCCAGCTGCGGGTGCAAAGAAGCTTCGACTGGACAGAAGAAGCTGAGGTTTCTGCAGGAACGAAAAGGGCTAGAGACTTCCCCTTTGGTGGACGGATCCCTCTCGCCGTGGAGAGTCGTGCAGAAGTGTTTTCCCGCCGGAAGGACGCCAAGAAGCCTTGCTAGGCGCAAATCATGCGTTTGGCGTTTTTGGACGCTGCTGGGGCCCAGGAGGGACCAGGAGGTCGCAAATTGGACCTGAAGAGAGAGGGGATGTCGAGCAAGACAAAGAGCCCTCACTGAAGCAGGTAGCACCCGGAGAAGTGCCAGAAACAGGCACTACGAGGATGCGTGAAACGGTGCTCGCCGAAGTTGCACAAAGGAGTCCCACGTCGCCGGAGACCAACTTAGAAAGTCGTGCAATGCAGGTTAGAGTGCCGTGGACCCAGGCTTGGCTGTGCACAAAGGATTTCCGCCGGAAGTGCACAGGGGCCGGAGTAGCTGCAAAGTCGCGGTTCCCAGCAATGCAGCCCAGCGAGGTGAGGCAAGGACTTACCTCCACCAAACTTGGGCTGAAGAGTCACTGGACTGTGGGGGTCACTTGGACAGAGTCGCTGGATTCGAGGGACCTCGCTCGTCGTGCTGAGAGGAGACCCAAGGGACCGGTAATACAGCTTTTTGGTGCCTGCGGTTGCAGGGGGAAGATTCCGTCGACCCACGGGAGATTTCTTCAGAGCTTCTGGTGCAGAGAGGAGGCAGACTACCCCCACAGCATGCACAAGCAGGAAAACAGTCGAGAAGGCGGCAGGATCAGCGTTACAGAGTTGCAGAAGTCGTCTTTGCTACTATGTTGCAGGTTTGCAGGCTTCCAGCGCGGTCAGCGGTCGTTTCCTTATCAGAAGGTGAAGAGAGAGATGCAGAGAAACTCGGCTGAGCTCATGCATTCGTTATCTAAAGTTTCCCCAGAGGCAGAGACCCTAAATAGCTAGAAAAGAGGGTTTGGCTACCTAGGAGAGAGGATAGGCTAGCAACACCTGAAGGAGCCTATCACAAGGAGTCTCTGACGTCACCTGGTGGCACTGGCCACTCAGAGCAGTCCAGTGTGCCAGCAGCACCTCTGTTTCCAAGATGGCAGAGGTCTGGAGCACACTGGAGGAGCTCTGGACACCTCCCAGGGGAGGTGCAGGTCAGGGGAGTGGTCACTCCCCTTTCCTTTGTCCAGTTTCGCGCCAAAGCAGGGCTAAGGGGTCCCCTGAACCGGTGTAGACTGGCTTATGCAGAATTGGGCACCTCTGTGCCCAACAAAGCATTTCCAGAGGCTGGGGGAGGCTACTCCTCCCCTGCCTTCACACCATTTTCCAAAGGGAGAGGGTGTCACACCCTCTCTCAGAGGAAGTTCTTTGTTCTGCCATCCTGGTCCAGGCCTGGCTGGACCCCAGGAGGGCAGATGCCTGTCTGAGGGGTTGACAGCAGCTGCAGTGAAACCCCAGGAAGGGCAGTTTGGCAGTACCAGGGTCTGTGCTACAAACCACTGGGATCATGGAATTGTACCAACAATGCCAGGATGGCATAGAGGGGGCAATTCCATGATCATAGACATGTTACATGGCCATATTCGGAGTTACCATGGTGAAGCTACATATAGGTAGTGACCTATATGTAGTGCACGCGTGTAATGGTGTCCCCGCACTCACAAAGTTCAGGGAATTGGCTCTGAACAATGTGGGGGCACCTTGGCTAGTGCCAGGGTGCCCTCACACTAAGTAACTTTGCAACTAACCTTTACCAGGTAAAGGTTAGACATATAGGTGACTTATAAGTTACTTAAGTGCAGTGTAAAATGGCTGTGAAATAACGTGGACGTTATTTCACTCAGGCTGCAGTGGCAGGCCTGTGTAAGAATTGTCAGAGCTCCCTATGGGTGGCAAAATAAATGCTGCAGCCCATAGGGATCTCCTGGAACCCCAATACCCTGGGTACCTCAGTACCATATACTAGGGAGTTATAAGGGTGTTCCAGTAAGCCAATGTAAATTGGTAAAAATGGTCACTAGCCTGTCAGTGACAATTTGGAAAGAAATGAGAGAGCATAACCACTGAGGTTCTGATTAGCAGAGCCTCAGTGAGACAGTTAGTCACTACACAGGTAACACATTCAGGCACACTTATGAGCACTGGGGCCCTGGGTTACCAGGGTCCCAGTGACACATACAACTAAAACAACATATATACAGTGAAAAATGGGGGTAACATGCCAGGCAAGATGGTACTTTCCTACACAACCCCCCCCCCAAATGAAGGACAATAAGACTAGCCATGACCTGATGAGTCTTCATTGTCTAAGTGGAAATATCTGGAGAGTCCATCTGCATTGGAGTGGCTACTCCCAGGTCTATGTTCCACTGTATAGTCCATTCCCTGTAGGGATATGGACCAACTCAACAATTTAGGATTTTCACCTTTCATTTGTTTTAGCCAAAGTAGAGGTTTGTGGTCTGTCTGAACAATGAAGTGAGTGCCAAACAGGTGTGGCCTCAACTTCTTCAGAGCCCAGACCACAGCAAAGGCCTCCCTCTCAATGGCAGACCAACGCTTTTCTCTAGGGGTCAACCTCCTACTAATAAAAGCAACAGGTTGATCCTGGCCCTCAGAATTAAGTTGTGATAGGACTGCCCCTACTCCTAATTCAGATGCATCAGTTTGGACATAGAATTGTTTAGAGTAACAAGGGCTTTTCAGGACAGGTGCAGAGCACATGGCCTGCTTCAGCTCCTCAAAAGCTTTCTGACAGCTTGCTGTCCATAATACCTTTTTAGGCATTTTCTTGGATGTGAGGTCATTAAGTGGGGCTGCAATGGAGCCATAGTTCTTAATGAACCTCCTGTAATACCCAGTGAGGCCTAGGAAGGCTCTCACCTGAGTCTGAGTGGTAGGGGGAACCCAATCAATGATAGTTTGGATTTTCCCCTGAAGTGGTGCAATCTGTTCCCCACCAACAAGGTGTCCCAGATAAACCACCTTACCCTGCCCTATCTGGCACTTTGAAGCCTTGATAGTGAGGCCTGCCTTTTGCAGGGCCTCCAAAACTTTCCATAGGTGGACCAGGTGATCATCCCAGCTGGAGCTAAAGACAGCTATATCGTCCAAATATGCTGCACTGAAAGCTTCCAGCCCTTGCAGGACTGTGTTCACCAACCTCTGAAAAGTGGCAGGTGCATTTTTTAAACCAAAAGGCATTACAGTAAACTGGTAATGTCCTCCAATGGTAGAAAATGCAGTCTTAGGTTTAGCATCTTCTGACAATTTGATCTGCCAATACCCTGCAGTCAAATCAAAAGTGCTTAGATACTTGGCAGATGCCAGTGTATCTATGAGCTCATCTGCCCTGGGTATAGGGTGAGCATCAGTTTTGGTTACCAAGTTGAGACCTCTATAGTCTACACAAAACCTCATTTCCTTCTTTCCATCTTTAGAATTGGGTTTTGGTACCAGTACCACAGGAGAAGCCCATGGACTGTCAGAGTGCTCAACCACTCCTAGTTCCAACATTTTCTGAACTTCTTGCTTTATGCAGTCCCTGACATGGTCAGGCTGCCTATAGATCTTACTTTTGACAGGTAAACTGTCTCCAGTATCTATAGTGTGCTCACACCAAGAAGTGGTGCCTGGCACAGTAGAGAAGACTTCTGAAAATTGTCCTAGGAGATTTATGCAATTGTCTTTCTGCTCAGCAGTAAGACAATCAGCCAAAACTACACCTTCCACAAGAGCATCTTGATCTGTGGAAGAGAAGAGATCAGGTAGAGGATCACTGTCTTCTTCCTGTCCCTCATCAGTTGCCATGAGCAGGGTGAGATCAGCCCTGTCATAGTAGGGTTTCAGGCGGTTGACATAGAGCACCCTAAGGGGACTCCTGGCAGTGCCTAAGTCAACCAAGTAGGTGACTTCACCCTTCTTTTCAACAATTGTGTGGGGTCCACTCCATTTATCTTGGAGTGCTCTTGGGGCCACAGGCTCCAAGACCCACACTTTCTGCCCTGGTTGGTACTGAACCAAAACAGCCTCCTGATCATGCCATTGCTTCTGGAGCTCTTGGCTGGCCTGAAGGTTTTTACTGGCCTTTTTCATGTACTCAGCCATCCTTGATCTGAGGCCAAGTACATAATCCACAATATCCTGCTTAGGAGCTTTTAAAGGTTGTTCCCAACCCTCCTTTACAAGTGTGAGTGGACCCCTAACAGGGTGTCCAAAAAGAAGTTCAAAGGGGCTGAAGCCCACTCCTTTCTGGGGTACCTCCCTGTAGGCAAAAAGGAGGCATGGTAGAAGGATATCCCATCTCCTGCGGAGTTTTTCAGGGAGACCCATAATCATGCCTTTGAGAGTTTTATTAAATCTCTCCACCAGTCCATTTGTTTGTGGATGATAGGGTGTTGTGAACTTGTACGTTACACCACACTCCTTCCACATGGCCTTTAAGTATGCAGACATGAAATTGCTTCCTCTGTCTGATACTACTTCCTTTGGGAAGCCCACCCTGGAAAATATTCCCAGGAGGGCCTTTGCCACTGCAGGGGCTGTAGTGGTCCTTAAAGGAATTGCTTCAGGATATCTTGTGGCATGGTCCACTACCACCAAGATAAACCTATTGCCTGAAGCAGTAGGAGGGTCAAGGGGGCCAACTATGTCAACCCCTACCCTTTCAAAGGGAACCCCAACCACAGGCAGTGGGATAAGGGGTGCCTTTGGAGTGCCACCTGTCTTGCCACTGGCTTGACAGGTTTCACAGGACTTACAAAATTCCTTTGTGTCCTCAGACATCCTAGGCCAATGAAACAATGGAACCAATCTGTCCCAAGTTTTCATTTGACCCAGGTGCCCAGCTAGGGGAATGTCATGTGCCAGTGTTAGGAGGAACTTTCTGTACTCCTGAGGAATCACTAATCTCCTGGCAGCTCCAGGTTTAGGATCCCTATGCTCAGTGTACAAGAGGTTGTCCTCCCAGTAAACTCTGTGAGAGTCACTGACATCCCCATGAGCCTGTTTGACAGCTTGCTGTCTGAGACCCTCTAATGTGGGACAGGTTTGCTGTGCCACACTCAGCTCCTCTCTGGCAGGCCCCCCTTCACCCAAAAGCTCAGCAGTGTCTGCTTCCAGCTCCTCTGGTGTAGGTTCTGCACAGGGAGGGAATTCTTCTTCCTCAGAAGTAGAATCCACTGTAGAGGGAGGGATAGTAGGAAGTGGTTTGCTTCTACTAGCCCTAGCTTTAGGGAGCACTTGGTCCATTGTTCCAGGATCCAAGCTTCCCTGTCCTTTTTGCTTTTTGGCCTGAGCCCTTGTCAAAGCAAAAATATGCCCTGGGATGCCCAGCATTGCTGCATGGGCCTCCAACTCCACATCTGACCAAGCTGATGTCTCCAAATCATTCCCTAATAGACAGTCTACAGGTAAATCAGAAGCTACCACAACTTTCTTTGGACCAGTTACCCCCCCCCAGTTGAGATTTACAACAGCCATGGGGTGGCTTTGTGTTATGTTGTGAGCATCGGTTACTTGGTACTGGTGTCCAAGTATGTGTTGTTCAGGGTGCACCAGTTTCTCAATCACCATTGTGACACTGGCACCTGTGTCCCTGTAGGCCTGGACCTCAACACCATTTATTAGGGTTAGTTGCTTGTACTTCTCCAAGTTATGGGGGCAAGCAACCAAAGTGGCTAAATCAATAGCCCCTTCAGAGACTAAAGTAGCCTCTGTGGTCTCCCTAATCAGACCAACCCCAACTAAATTACCAAAAGTGAGCCCAGCTACTCCCTTGGATTGGCTATTAGTAGGTTTGCTCCCACCACCACTGCTATTAGTAGGGACACTAGGTGTAGCAGTAGGGGTTGTAGTGGTAGGAGCTGTGGTGCCTTTCTTTGGACAACTGGGATCTGTTGTCCAATGGCCTTTTATTTTACATAAATAGCACCATGGTTTCTTTTCCTTGTTCTGATTAAAGGAGGATTTGGACCCACCACCCCCACCAGAGTGTTTTTGTGGGCCTGATGAAGACTCATTTTTAGATTTGTCCCCACCCTTGTCAGAAGACTTACCATCCTTCTTTTTGTTGCCATCTTTGTCACCCCCTGTATGAACTTTTCTGTTCACTCTTGTTCTGACCCATTTGTCTGCCTTCTTTCCCAATTCTTGGGGAGAGGTCAGATCAGAGTCCACCAAGTACTGGTGCAACAAATCAGACACACAATTATTAAGAATATGCTCTCTCAGGATCAAGTTATACAGGCTGTCATAATCAGTAACTTTACTGCCATGTAACCACCCCTCCAAGGCCTTCACTGCCTGGTCAATGAAATCAACCCAGTCTTGTGAAGACTCCTTTTTGGTCTCTCTGAACTTTATCCTGTACTGTTCAGTGGTTAAGCCATAACCATCCAGGAGTGCATTCTTAAGAACTTGGAAATTATTAGCATCATTTTCTTTCACAGTAAGGAGCCTATCCCTACCTTTTCCACTAAATGATAGCCATAGGATAGCAGCCCACTGCCTTTGAGGGACATCCTGTACAACACAGGCCCTTTCAAGTGCAGCAAACCACTTGTTAATGTCATCCCCCTCCTTATAAGGGGGAACTATCTTGTGCAGATTCCTGGAATCATGCTCTTTTGCAGGATGACTATCGGGAATACTGCTGCTGCCACCATGGGTATCTAAACCCAACTTCTGTCTTTCCTTCTCTAATTCAAAAGACTGTCTATCCAAATCCAGCTGTTGCGTTTTAAGCTTCAGTCTGGTTTGTTCCACCCTCAACTTATTGAGTTCCCTCTCTAACATTCTGTCATCAGGGTTGGTGGGAGGGACATTTCTAGAAACAGAGCTATGATGGGAATGAACAGAAGGAGACCTGTCCCTTACAGAAGCCAACTTAACAGCTTGGTTTACAGAAACATTACTACCAGTATGGTGAGAATAAATGCTTTTGCTATGATGTGAGACAACACTATTTATTTGGTGTGGCTCATCATCATTACCATCTATGCTAGATTGTCTAGTAATGGGCAGGCTAGGAAGTTTCTTCCCTGAATCTTTTCCTGGGGGAGTCCCTGAATCAGATTGGGAACTATTAGGTACTTTTTCAACAGATGGGGCACCTATGGCCTTATCCTGTTCTCTAAGCATGTTAAGTAACAGTTCCAGGGCAGGATTCTTCCCTACACTCAAACCTCTCTATACAGAGACTCCTTGCTCTTTTCCAGCTAAGGTTGTCACATGCAAGTTTGGACAGATCAACACTTTGGCCTGTGCCAGACATTTTTTAGAGAGAGTTAAAATGATAGAAAAAGAGAAAAAAGTTTTCAGAACTTTTTGGAAAGACAGAAAAAACTTTTTAAACTTTTAAGAACTTTTTGAAAGTTTAGAAGTACTTTTCAGCACTTAGAAAAGAGTGACAAGAGGAAATGCAAAACTTTTTGGCTATGTGTATATACACTGACCTTGTTTTGTATATTTTTCTCTTATGAAAAGTACAATGACAAGAGTGGTAAGTAGTCTCAAGCACTTATCCCACCACTGCACAACCAATGTAGGAGGCTGGACTGGCTTGTAGTGAGTACCAAGGGGTACTTGCACCTTGCACCAGGCCCAGTTATCCCTTATTAGTGTATAGGGTGTCTAGCAGCTTAGGCTGATAGATAATGGTAGCTTAGCAGAGCAGCTTAGGCTGAACTAGGAGACGTGTGAAGCTACTACAGTACCACCTAGTGTCATATGCACAATATCATAAGAAAACACAATACACAGTTATACTAAAAATAAAGGTACTTTATTTTTATGACAATATGCCAAAGTATCTTAGAGTGTACCCTCAGTGAGAGGATAGGAAATATACACAAGATATATATACACAATAGCAAAAATATGCAGTATAGTCTTAGAAAACAGTGCAAACAATGTATAGTTACAATAGGATGCAATGGGGAAACATAGGGATAGGGGCAACACAAACCATATACTCCAAAAGTGGAATGCAAACCACAAATGGACCCCAAACCTATGTGACCTTGTAGAGGGTCGCTGGGACTATTAGAAAATAGTGAGAGTTAGAAAAATAACCCTCCCCAAGACCCTGAAAAGTGAGTGCAAAGTGCACCAAAGTTCCCCTAAGGACAAAGTAGTCGTGTTAGAGGAATAATGCAGGAACGACACAAACCAGCAATGCAACCACTGTGGATTTCCAATCTAGGGTACCTGTGGAACAAGGGGACTAAGTCCAAAAGTCACAAGCAAGTCGGAGATGGGCAGATGCCCAGGAAATGCCAGCTGCGGGTGCAAAGAAGCTTCAACTGGACAGAAGAAGCTGAGGTTTCTGCAGGAACAAAAAGGGCTAGAGACTTCCCCTTTGGTGGACGGATCTCCTCGCCGTGGAGAGTCGTGCAGAAGTGTTTTCCCGCCGGAAGGATGCCAACAAGCCTTGCTAGGCGCAAATCGTGCGTTTGGCGTTTTTGGACGCTGCTGGGGCCCAGGAGGGACCAGGAGGTCGCAAATTGGATCTGAAGAGAGAGGGGACGTCGAGCAAGACAAAGAGCCCTCACTGAAGCAGGTAGCACCCGGAGAAGTGCCAGAAACAGGCACTACAAGGATGCGTGAAACGGTGCTCGCCGAAGTTGCACAAAGGAGTCCCACGTCGCCGGAGACCAACTTAGAAAGTCGTGCAATGCAGGTTAGAGTGCCGTGGACCCAGGCTTGGCTGTGCACAAAGGATTTCCGCCGGAAGTGCACAGGGGCCGGAGTAGCTGCAAAGTCGCGGTTCCCAGCAATGCAGCCCAGCGAGGTGAGGCAAGGACTTACCTCCACCAAACTTGGGCTGAAGAGTCACTGGACTGTGGGGGTCACTTGGACAGAGTCGCTGGATTCGAGGGACCTCGCTCGTCGTGCTGAGAGGAGACCCAAGGGACCGGTAATGCAGCTTTTTGGTGCCTGCGGTTGCAGGGGGAAGATTCCGTCGACCCACGGGAGATTTCTTCGGAGCTTCTGGTGCAGAGAGGAGGCAGACTACCCCCACAGCATGCACAAGCAGGAAAACAGTCGAGAAGGCGGCAGGATCAGCGTTACAGAGTTGCAGTAGTCGTCTTTGCTACTATGTTGCAGGTTTGCAGGCTTCCAGCGCGGTCAGCGGTCGTTTCCTTATCAGAAGGTGAAGAGAGAGATGCAGAGGAACTCGGCTGAGCTCATGCATTCCTTATCTAAAGTTTCCCCAGAGGCAGAGACCCTAAATAGCTAGAAAAGAGGGTTTGGCTACCTAGGAGAGAGGATAGGCTAGCAACACCTGAAGGAGCCTATCACAAGGAGTCTCTGACGTCACCTGGTGGCACTGGCCACTCAGAGCAGTCCAGTGTGCCAGCAGCACCTCTGTTTCCAAGATGGCAGAGGTCTGGAGCACACTGGAGGAGCTCTGGACACCTCCCAGGGGAGGTGCAGGTCAGGGGAGTGGTCACTCCCCTTTCCTTTGTCCAGTTTCGCGCCAGAGCAGGGCTAAGGGGTCCCCTGAACCGGTGTAGACTGGCTTATGCAGAATTGGGCACCTCTGTGCCCAACAAAGCATTTCCAGAGGCTGGGGGAGGCTACTCCTCCCCTGCCTTCACACCATGTTCCAAAGGGAGAGGGTGTCACACCCTCTCTCAGAGGAAGTTCTTTGTTCTGCCATCCTGGGCCAGGCCTGGCTGGACCCCAGGAGGGCAGATGCCTGTCTGAGGGGTTGGCAGCAGCAGCAGCTGCAGTGAAACCCCAGGAAGGGCAGTTTGGCAGTACCAGGGTCTGTGCTACAGACCACTGGGATCATGGAATTGTACCAACAATGCCAGGATGGCATAGAGGGGGCAATTCCATGATCATAGACATGTTACATGGCCATATTCGGAGTTACCATGGTGAAGCTACATATAGGTAGTGACCTATATGTAGTGCACGCGTGTAATGGTGTCCCCGCACTCACAAAGTTCAGGGAATTGGCTCTGAACAATGTGGGGGCACCTTGGCTAGTGCCAGGGTGCCCTCACACTAAGTAACTTTGCACCTAACCTTTACCAGGTAAAGGTTAGACATATAGGTGACTTATAAGTTACTTAAGTGCAGTGTAAAATGGCTGTGAAATAACGTGGACGTTATTTCACTCAGGCTGCAGTGGCAGGCCTGTGTAAGAATTGTCAGAGCTCCCTATGGGTGGCAAAAGAAATGCTGCAGCCCATAGGGATCTCCTGGAACCCCAATACCCTGGGTACCTCAGTACCATATACTAGGGAATTATAAGGGTGTTCCAGTAAGCCAATGTAAATTGGTAAAAATGGTCACTAGCCTGTCAGTGACAATTTGGAAAGAAATGAGAGAGCATAACCACTGAGGTTCTGATTAGCAGAGCCTCAGTGAGACAGTTAGTCATAACACAGGTAACACATTCAGGGCACACTTATGAGCACTGGGGCCCTGGCTGGCAGGGTCCCAGTGACACATACAACTAAAACAACATATATACAGTGAAAAATGGGGGTAACATGCCAGGCAAGATGGTACTTTCCTACAAGGAGTACCCGAATTACGGAGGCTGCAGATATCTGTAATACTGGGATGCAGGACTACCCCATTGCAGATGCTGCAGGTATCTGTTATACTGGGATGCAGGAGTTCCAGAATTACTGACACTGCAGATATCTGTAAAACTGGGATGTAGGAGTACCCGAATTACGGATGCTGCGGATATCTATAATACTGGGGTGCAGGAGTTCCCGAATTGCGTACGCTTCATATATCTGTAATACTGGGATGCAGGAGTTCCTGATTTACCGACACTGCAGATATCTGTAATACTGGGATGCAGGAGTACCCGAATTAACTAAAAGGCAGATATCTGTAATACTGGGCTGCAGGCGTACCCTAATTATCGACAAAGCAGATATTTGTAATACCGGGATGCAGAGATACCGAAATTACAAATTTCGTAGATATTTGTAATAGTAGGATGCAGCAGTACCTGAATTAAGGACCTTGCGGATATCTGTGATACCAGGATGCAGGAGTACCTGAATTACCAGTGCTGCAGATGTCTGTAATACTGGGATGCAAAGGTACCCGAATTACCAACGGTGTAGATACCTGTAATACTGGGATGCAAGAATACCTGAATTAGGGACGCTGCAGATATCTGTAATATTGGTATGCCGGAGCACCTGACTTACCAACGCTGCAGAGATCTATAATACCGGGATGCAAGAGCACCTGAATTACAGATGCTGCAGATGTCCGTAATACCGGGATGCAGGAGTACCTGATTTACAGATGCTGCAGATATCTGTAATACTGGAATGCAGGAGTACCTGATTTACCAACGCTGCAGATATCTTTAATACCGGGATGCAGGAGTACTTGACTTACAGACATTGCAGATATATGTAATACCAGGATGCAGGAGTATCTGTAATACCGGGACGCAGCAGTACTTGACCTACCAACGCTGCAGATATCTGTACTATGGGGATGCAGGAGTACATGTCTTACCGACACTGCAGATATCTGTAATACCGGGATGCAGGAGTACTTGACTTACAGATGTTGCAGATATGTGTTATACCGGGATGCAGGAGTACTTGACTTACCAACACTGCAGATATCTGTAATACCGGGATGCAGGAGTACATGACTTACTGACACTGCAGATATCTGTAATACCGGGTTGCAGGAGTACTTGACTTACAGACGTTGCAGGTATCTCTAATACTGGGATGCATCAGTACTTGACTTAAAGATGATGCAGATATCTGTAATACTGGGATGCAGGAGTACCTAATTTATCGATGCTGCAGATATCTGAAATACTGGAATGCAGCAGTACTTGACTTACAGACAATGCAGATATCTGAAATTCCGGGATGCAGGAGTACTTGACTTACAGACGATGCAGATATCTGTAATACCGGGACGCAGCAGTACTTGACTTACCAACGCTACAGATATCTGTAATACCGGGATGCAGGAGTACATGACTTACTTACCCTGCAGATATATGTAATACCAGGATGCAGGAGTACTTGACTTACAGACGTTGCAGATATCTGTAATACTGGGATGCAGGAGTACCTGATTTACCGATGCTGCAGATATCTGAAATATGGGATGCTGCAGATATCTGAAATGCTGGGATGCAGGAGTACCTGACTTACCGATGCTGCAGATATCTGTAATACCGGGATGCAGCAGTACTTGACTTACAGACTTTGCAGATATCTGTAATACTGGGATGCAGGAGTACCTGGCTTACCAATGCTGCTATCTGTAATACCGGGATGCAGGAGTACCTGACTTCCCGATGCTGCAGATATGTGTAATACCGGGATGCAGGAGTACTTGACTTACCAACGCTGCAGATATCTGCAATACCGGGATGCAGGAGTACATGACTTACTGACACTGCAGATATCTGTAATACCGGGTTGCAGGAGTACTTGACTTACAGACGTTGCAGGTATCTCTGATACTGGGATGCATCAGTACTTGACTTACAGACGATGCAGATATCTGAAATACTGGGATGCAGGAGTACCTGACTTACCAATGCTGCAGATATCTGTAATGCCGGGATGCAGGAGTACCTGACTTACCGACGCTGCAGATATCTGTAATACCGGGATGCAGGAGTACCTGATTTACCAATGCTGCAGATATATGTAATACCGGGATGCAGGAGTACCTGATTTACCGACGCTGCAGATATCTGTAATACCGGGATGCAGGAGTACCTGACTTACCGACGCTGCAGATATCTGTAATACCGGGATGCAGGAGTACCTGACTTACCGATGCTGCAGATATCTGTAATACCGGGATGCAGGAGTACCTGACTTACCGATGCTGCAGATATCTGTAATACCGGGATGCAGGAGTACCTGACTTACCGACGCTGCAGATATCTGTAATACCGGGATGCAGGAGTACCTGACTTACCGACGCTGCAGATATCTGTAATACCGGGATGCAGGAGTACCTGACTTACCGACACTGCAGATATCTGTAATACCGGGATGCAGGAGTACCTGACTTACCAATGCTGCAGATATCTGTAATACCGGGATGCAGGAGTACCTGACTTACTGACGCTGCAGATATCTGTAATACCGGGATGCAGGAGTACCTGACTTACCAATGCTGCAGATATCTGTAATACCGGGATGCAGGAGTACCTGACTTACCAATGCTGCAGATATCTGTAATACCGGGATGCAGGAGTACCTGACTTACCGACGCTGCAGATATCTGTAATACCGGGATGCAGGAGTACCTGACTTACCAATGCTGCAGATATCTGTAATACCGGGATGCAGGAGTACCTGACTTACCAATGCTGCAGATATCTGTAATACCGGGATGCAGGAGTACCTGACTTACCAATGCTGCAGATATCTGTAATACCGGGATGCAGGAGTACCTGACTTACCGACGCTGCAGATATCTGTAATACCGGGATGCAGGGGCACCTGATAGAGATGAAGCTTGGTGATGATAGGGAACTATGCTCATAGTATGAAGGGCTAAGAGCATCATAAGGCCCACCCCTCCCCTCCTCCTCCACCCTCACCCCCTCCTGTCCCAGCATAGTTTCCATCTTCACCCAGGCCTCCATCCTAACTCCCCCCAGGTGTAGCTCCGCGAAGTTTGAGAAGCGGGCATGTTCATAGAGCGCCTCTCGTGCAAGAAATGCGCTTTCAGCACCAAGCCTGGGTCTCCTCTCCTCTGGATCTGGAGGGGTTGAGGAGACTGGTGCAGGCCCACCTGAGTCTGAGAAGAAGAGGGACTGGGGGCGCAAGGGGTACAAGTGATGAGCTGTGCTTGGCTGGCAGGGTGGACTGACGGTGATAGTCATGTGCGGAAGGTAATGTCAGGCTTGAACCAGTAGGGTCCCTTGAATCCTTAACGGGATCACCCATGGAAGAAAAAACTATTCACCTAGTCTGGCATCGCGAGCAATCATCACGGCAAGGCATTCCAGAAGGTTCCTTGTTTCATGATGTCTGCTTGGGTTTTGAGACCAGTCACCAAATGGCCTCTTGGAGGATAATTTGCCTTCGGAATTCGACTTACTGGGGATCGCAACCAGTTTACTGGGGAATGGATGGCAGAGGGGCTTTCAGTGTTAGATGTTGGTGCCCTCGTGAGATTGGGGCACACTTGCCTCCCACATGCCTTGACTTTAGTTCCACCTTTCAGTCGCTCTAGGGATAAACTCAGTAATTCTCCATAATTCTAGGGGTAAACTCTATAATTCTAGGGGTAAACTCCATAATTCTCCATAATTTTAGGGTAAACTCAGTAATTCTAGGGGTAAATTCCAAAATTCTAGGGGTAAACTCCATAAATCTCCATAATTCTCGGGGTAAACTCCATAATTCTCTGTATTTTTAGGGTAAACCCCAAACTCTCCATAATTCTAGGGGTAATCTCCCTAACTCTCAATAATTATAGGGGTAAACTCCACATTTCTCGGGGTAAACTCCATAATTCTAGGGTAAACTCATAATTCTCCATAATTCTAGGGGTAAAATCCATAACTCTCCATAATTCTAGGGGTACACTCCATAATTCTCGGGGTAAACTCCATAATTCTCCATAATTTGGGGGGTAAACTCATAACTCTCCATAATTCTAGGGGTAAACTCCATAACTCTCCATAATTCTAGGGTTACCTCCACAATTCTAGGAGTAGCCTCCATAATTCTCCATATCTCTAGGGGTAAACTCTATAATTCTAGGGGTTAACTTCATAACTCTCCATAATTCTAGGGGTAAACTCCACACTTCTCCATAATTCTAGGGTAAACACCATAATTCTCCATATTTCTAGGGGTAAACTGCGTAACTCTCCATAATTCTAGAGGTAAACTCTACAATTTTCCATATTTCTAGGGTAAACTCATAGCTCTCCATAATTCTCGGGATAAACTCCATAACTCTCCATAATTCTAGGGGTAAACTCCATAATTCTAGAGTAAAATCCATAACTCTCCATATTTCTAGGGGTAAACTCCATAATTTTCTATACCTCTAGGGGTAAACTCCATAACTCGCCATAACTCTACGGTAAACTCCATAATTTTCTATACCTCTAGGGGTAAACTCCATAACTCTCCATAATTCTAGGGGTAAACTCCATAATTTTCCATAATTCTAGGGGTAAACACATAACTCTCCATAATTCTAGGGGTAAACTCCATAATTCTCCATAATTCTCAGGGTAAACTCCATAATTCTCCATAATTTTAGGGGTAAACTCCATAAATCTCTATAACTCTAGAGTAAACTCCATAATAATAGATGTAAACCCTATAATTCTGTAACTCACTGTTAAAAACCTCTTGCTGAGGAGGCACTGAAGATGGGGGGCAGGCGGAAGTCTAAGAGGGGGGCCCATAGTTTATAAATAAAGGGAGACTGTCTCTATTTAGTGAAACACGTGGCCCTGAGCGGGAAGAGCCGTCCGTGCGCACTGGACCCTCAGTGAGAGGGAGGTGCATGATCCTACCCTGGTACACCCGCTGATGTTGGCACTGAGGGGCCTCTTGGGAGGGGGCAGAGCCGGCAGGATGGATGACCACATGACCAGAGCGTGCTACAGAGTCACGGGCTTCAATTAACCCCGTCTGCACCGAGGACACAGCCCCCTCTTCACCACAGAGTGCGGTAATCCAATGACCCCCCCACGTGCCCGCGCGCACGAGCCACTTCCTGCTCAGAAAGCTGCTGATAGAGTGGGTGATGTGTTCCAGCCACGTGAGCACTGCTAGCAGCCCAAGGAGGCCTCAATATGAGCGCAATCCACCCCCCACCCCTCCCCCGTGGGCTAGTGCCCAAGTCCTGTCCACCGGGGGCTTGCAAAAACCCAGACTGCGTGTCCCTCCATGGCACTGCCTGCCCAGTCTCTATCTCTGGGCAGCATTCCTGTGCCCGGGAGCTGTAGGTCTGCCCCCCCCTTACCCGTCTCCAAGGCATCAGCCTGCCTGGTCCCAAACACAAGCTCATTCAGCGCCTGTTGCTGCTGAATTCCTGCTCGGGACCCCCACCGGCTCATGCTAATCATGCTGGCTCAGAGTCACAAGCTGAGCCGAGGCCAGTGGCCTCTCGTGGGCACAGAGACGGGCACAGGCCTGGCATGAAACCTGAGCCTCCAGCCTTCTACTGGGCACAGCTCCCTGCATCCTGCAGGATTAGGCCTGCCACCTTTCCCAGAGAAAAACACCGCCCACTTCTTGTTGTTTTAAGTCTGCAAAGGCCCAGATGTGATACCAAATTGGACTTTATTTGTAACATGCCTTTTCTGCCCATGTTTAATTTGATTATTAGTCATGGCTAGTCAACACAGCTCAAGAACACATTTAAACATCGTTTCTACTTTTCTTTGCTGCTTGTAGTATGTGTAGGCTTTTGGTGATTCTGGCAGACAAGTTAATCCGTCACAATGGTTACGGAAATCCCGTCCGCCAAAATATAAATTGCATTATTTCCTATGGGATTAACTCATCTGCCAAGACACTGTACTGGCTGGGACATTAAAATACCAGTGGTGCAGGTAGAAAACCGGCCAGGTGCCAACCTATGCAGGATAGCAGCACTGAAAAGATGCTGACCACATCCCGAAAGTAAGTTTTTAGGGTCGAGCCTGCGTCGCATGCGCCCGCACATGCGTATCGCAGCGAGACGCTTTAGGGATTAGAAAAGGGCTCGGAGCCCTGTCGATGTCACGTCAGTGTTTTTCATTGGTTCGTGGGCTTGCCTAATAAAATCTGCTTGGTTTCATTAGTCGAAGGCACGCATACGTCATGCCTTTTCTGGTGGCTAGCCCTCCTCGAGCGCATCGACCAAGTACAGAAAACATGCGAGGCTCGCTGTTTTCTGTCCGGCTCATGGACTACTTTTTCTCTATTTTACTAGCGCGATTTCGCTTGGCAGAAGTCGAGCGCTTTACACAATTAATTGCACCTTTTTCGGGTTACGTACATAAATGCACTTTTGCCGATAGGTGAAAAGTCGGGTTAGGAGTTTACAACGCGATCAGCTCTAACATGAGCAAACGCGAGACCCGTTGCATTGCATATGTTTGTTATTCACTTGCCTGCAGTTACAAGGGCCACCAGACAGAAAATTACCTGCCCACAAAGGTTAGCAAGCATTGGCAAAGCCAGAAGGTCTTCTCCTGTTCAATGCGAGTGCCCAGCTGTTGACTTCACAATGTTTCTCTGTAAATTATACTTTGGAGAAAAGTAAAAGAAAAAAACAGTTCAAAATACTAAGGAAAAAGCAAACATATCCTATAGTATCTGAGAACTGTAGACTAAAATCAGGTCTCAGTCTTCGTAACTGTGTTGGTTTATTTTTCAAATACTTTTCACTCAGGAAACTAAGAAAAATGAAATTATTAAATCCATGATTTGTTAAGTGTGACAAATCAGCTGTGAAGGCCTCAAGGCGCTGACTTGTGAGCATGGGGAGTTTAACTGATTTGTCTAGATTCACAGGATGTTGAGCTGCTGATGCCGGAGACTCGATCCTGGTTTCCTCAGCTCCGAAGTCAGGAACTGAAACTGTTTCATCACATCTTCTCTTTATGAAATGGATTAATACCAGGGCTTAATTTGTGCTTGTTGTTTCCGGTGCTGAGCACCAGCACTTATTTTTGAGGGACGGTGCTTAGTCTTATGCCTTGAGCATTTGCAGCAAGCAAAAGACACATATGGGAAAGACGGATGAAGAGAAAAACAAAAAAGGGTTATTATGGGAGAAAGCGGAAAGCTGCTAGAGTGAGCTGAAGGGGCAGGGAGTGGCTGTAAATGGATTGAAGAGGCACGAGATGGCTTCGGGATTACGCTGCCTCAGTATTCCGTATTTGCACATTTAATTGCAGCAGCCGCGTGTTTAAGAGGAGGGCTTTGGGCACCTGCACCTTTTTATTACGCACTAATTAGACAATGCTGTTTCCAATCTTCACACTTCTCATTGGAACAATGCCAGACCAATAATATGTCAGAAACAAGTCTATTTGCTGGCTTTGTTTACCTAAGGCTCTCCAGGTTCAGTTTGTCCCTCCCATTGCCTAAACCATGTTTACTGTATCCTTCCACGAATTCCGTTTCTGTAAATAGGCCTTTAAATCTTGTTCTTATCTTGTCACATTTGCTGTACATTCAAATGCGAAGGTCAAATGTCAGGCGCTGTCTTCCAAGGGCGCTTGTTTACTTTTCTTTCTCCGACTTCAAAGTGAGAGGATTTATGTGACAATCTTGCTGGGTACTGGGAGTAGGAAAGTGGCTGTTTCTAGCACTCAACAATATTCAAATGATCTGTGTAAGTATTTCAGAAAATATCAGAATGTTATTTCTGAAGTGTGTTGGAAACAAATACTTTAATATGAACAAAACAAATCATTACACTAGGAGATGCAATTTCCACACATTTTCGTCTGTGCACTTTATAGTTTTATTAGTAAAACAGTGTCTGTGCAAATGTAATGGTCATTTCAATTGAAGATGTGTTGTTTGTAATGGCAGTGCGCTACCACACCACGCATACTCCACTCTACGCCACTCTACTCTACTCTGCACCACTCCATGCCACTGCACAATACTCTGCACCACTCCACTTTACACCACTCCATGCCACTGCACACTACTCTGCACTGCTCTTTACACCACTCCACGCCACTGTACTCTACTCTGCATCACTCCACACCACTGATCTCTATTCTGCACCACTCCACTTTACACCACTCCATGCCACTGCGCTCTACACCACTTCACTCCATGCCAGTTCACTCTGCACCACTGCTCTCTATGCCAATGCACTCTTTACCACTCTATTCCACAGCACTCTGCCACTCTACTCTGCAACACTACAGTCTCCACCACTCTACTCTGCACTACTCCATTATATGGTACTCCACTCTACAGCACTGCACTCTATGCCACTGCACTCTAGAGCAATATGCTCTACTCTGCATCACTCTGCTACTCTACTGTGTGCCACTCTACTCAGCGACACTGCGCTCTGCCCCACTCTACTCTGTGTAACTGTCCTCTACTATGCACCACTCTAACTATGTCACAGTATTTTATCACTCAGACCTCTACACTACTATACTCTGCAACACACTGTAGGCTGGCCTGGCTTGTAGTGGGTACCAAGGGGTACTTACACCTTGCACCAGGCCCAGGTATCCCTTATTAGTGTAGAGGGGTGTCTAGCAGCTTAGGCTGATAGAAGAGGTAGCTTAGCAGAGCAGCTTAGGCTGAACTAGGAGACGAGTGAAGCTCCTACAGTACCACTAGTGTCATATGCACAATATCATAAGAAATCACAATACACAGATATACTAAAAATAAAGGTACTTTATTTTTATGACAATATGCCAAAGTATCTCAGTGAGTACCCTCACTATGAGGATAGCAAATATACACAAGATATATGTACACAATACCAAAATATGCAGTAATAGCAATAGAAAACAGTGCAAACAATGTATAGTCACAATAGAATGCAATGGAGGCACATAGGGATAGGGGCAACACAAACCATATACTCTAGAAGTGGAATGCGAACCACGAATGGACCCCAAACCTATGTGACCTTGTAGAGGGTCGCTGGGACTGTAAGAAAACAGTGAGGGTTAGAAAAATAGCCCACCCCAAGACCCTGAAAAGTGGGTGCAAAGTGCACCTAAGTTCCCCAAAGAGCACAGAAGTCGTGATAGGGGATTTCTGCAAGGAAGACCAACACCAGCAATGCAACAACAATGGATTTCCTGACGAGAGTACCTGTGGAACAAGGGGACCAAGTCCAAGAGTCACGATCAAGTCGGGAGTGGGCAGATGCCCAGGGAATGCCAGCTGTGGGTGCAAAGAAGCTGCCACCGGATGGTAGAAGCTGTGGATTCTGCAAGAACGACAAAGGCTAGAAACGTCCCCTTTGAAGGATGGATGTCCCACGTCGTGAAGAGTCGTGCAGAGGTGTTTCCGTGCAGAAAGACTGCAAACAAGCCTTGCTAGCTGCAAGGGTCGCGGTTAGGGTTTTTGGATGCTGCTGTGGCCCACCAGGGACCAGGATGTCACCAATTGCGTGAGGAGACAGAGGGGGCGTCCAGCAAGACAAGGAGTCCACTCAGAAGCAAGCAGCACCCGCAGAAGTGCCAGAACAGGCACTACGAAGTGGAGTGAACCGGAGCTCACCCGAAGTCACAAAGGAGGGTCCCACAACACCGGAGGACAACTCAGGAGGTCGTGCACTGCAGGTTAGAGTGCCGGGGACCCAGGCTTGGCTGTGCACAAAGGAAATCCTGGAAGAGTGCACAGGAGCCGGAGTAGCTGCAAAACATGCGGTTCCCAGCAATGCAGTCTAGCGTGGGGAGGCAAGGACTTACCTCCACCAAACTTGGACTGAAGAGTCACTGGACTGTGGGAGTCACTTGGACAGAGTTGCTGAGTTCAAGGGACCTCGCTCGTCGTGCTGAGAGGAGACCCAGAGGACCGGTGATGCAGTTCTTTGGTGCCTGCGGTTGCAGGGGGAAGATTCCGTCGACCCATAGGAGATTTCTTCGGACTTCTAGTGCAGAGAGAAGGCAGACTACCCCCACAGCATGCACCACCAGGAAAACAGTCGAGAAGGCGGCCGGATCAGCGTTACAAGGTCGCAGTAGTTTTGCAGGCTTCCAGCGCGGTCAGCAGTCGATTCCTTGGCAGAAGGTGAAGAGAGAGATGCAGAGGAACTCTGATGAGCTCTTGCATTCGTTATCTAAAGAATTCCCCAAAGCAGAGACCCTAAATAGTCAGAAAAGGAGGTTTGGCTACTTAGGAGAGAGGATAGGCTAGCAACACCTGGAGGAGCCTATCAGAAGGAGTCTCTGAGGTCACCTGCTGGCCCTGGCCACTCAGAGCAGTCCAGTGTGCCAGCAGCACCTCTGTTTCCAAGATGGCAGAGGTCTGGAGCACACTGGAGGAACTCTAGGCACCTCCCAGGGGAGGTGCAGGTCAGGGGAGTGGTCACTCCCCTTTCCTTTGTCCAGTTTCGCGCCAGAGCAGGGCTGGGGTATCCCTGAACCGGTGTAGACTGGCTTATGCAGAGATGGGCACCATCTGTGCCCATCAAAGCATTTCCAGAGGCTGGGGGAGGCTACTCCTCCCCAGCCCTGACACCTTTTTCCAAAGGGAGAGGGTGTAACACCCTCTCTCCGAGGAAGTCCTTTGTTCTGCCCTCCTGGGCCAAGCCTGGCTGGACCCCAGGAGGGCAGAAACCTGTCCGAGCGGTTGGCAGCAGCAGCAGCTGCAGTGAAACCCCGGGAAAGGTAGTTTGGCAGTACCCGGGTCTGTGCTAGAGACTCGGGGGATCATGGAATTGTCTCCCCAATGCCAGAATGGCATTTGGGTGACAATTCCATGATCTTAGACATGTTACATGGCCATGTTCGGAGTTACCATTGTGACGCCATACATATGTCGTGACATATGTATAGTGCACGCGTGTAATGGTGTCCCCGCACTCACAAAGTCCGGGGAATTTGCCCTGAACAATGTGGGGGCACCTTGGCTAGTGCCAGGGTGCCCACACACTAAGTAACTTAGCACCCAACCTTTACCAGGTAAAGGTTAGACATATAGGTGACTTATAAGTTACTTAAGTGCAGTGGTAAATGGCTGTGAAATAACGCGGACGTTATTTCACTCAGGCTGCAAGGGCAGGCCTGTGTAAGAATTGTCAGAGCTTCCTATGGGTGGCAAAAGAAATGCTGCAGCCCATAGGGATCTCCTGGAACCCCAATACCCTGGGTACCTCAGTACCATACACTAGGGAATTATAAGGGTGTTCCAGTATGCCAATGTAAATTGGTGAAATTGGTCACTAGCCTGTTAGTGACAATTTGGAAAGAAAATGAGAGAGCATAACCACTGAGGTTCTGGATAGCAGAGCCTCAGTGAGACAGTTAGTCATAACACTGGTAACACATACAGGGCACAATTATGAGCACTGGGGCCCTGGCTGGCAGGGTCCCAGTGACACATACAACTAAAACAACATATATACAGTGAAATATGGGGGTAACATGCCAGGCAAGAGGGTACTTTCCTACACACACCACACCAATCCCCTCTACACCATTCTGCTTTACTCTATGCCACTCCAGTGTACACCACTCAATGCGACTCCACACTATGCCACTCCAATACACAACACCCTCTGCCACTCTACTGTAAAAACGCTCTACTCCACTCTTTGTGATTCCACGCTATGACACTCCAGGCCACTCTCTGCTATAACACAAACTTTTATCTATTGTGAATAGCAGCCACGCTGGTGTACAACATGGCTAAAACACATTGGCAAAGCCAATAGCTCTTATGTGGGCACGGCCTAACCATGCCAACTTTATGAAACACATGAGGTTGAGTGGGAAGAGCCCATCTGTGGCGGACTGTACCATCAGTGTGAGTGAGGGGCATGCTAGGGGATGGTAGTTCCCTACCCTAGTTCATCCGCAGCCGGTGGCACTGAGGGGCCTCTTGGGAGGGGGCAGAGCCGGCAGGATGTATGACCACATGACCAGAGCGTGGTACAGAACACCTCGCCGAGTCACGGACTTCAATTAGTCCCGTCTGCTCTGAGGACACAGCCCCCTCTTCACTATAGAGTGGGGTAATCCAATGACACCGCCCACGCGTCCGCGTGCATGAGCCTCTTCCTGCTCAGAAACATCAGGAGGCTGCTGGGAGAGTGGGTGATGTGTTCCCGCCACGTGAGCACTACTAGCAGCCCAAGGCGGCCTCAATATTAACACACACCCTCCCCCCTTCACCTCCTCCCCTGTGGGCCAGTGCCCAAGTCCTGTCTACTGGGGGCTTGCAATAAACCCAAACTGCTTGTCCCACCAAGGCAGGGCCTGCCCAGTCTCTTTCACTGACCTGCATTCCTCTGCCCTGGAGCTTCAGGTCTGTGCCTGCCCCGTGACCCCACCCCCCATACCGTCTCCAAGGCATCAGCCTCCCTGGCCCCATCACAAGCTCATTCAAGGCTGATGCTGCTGAATTCCTCTGTGGGCCCCCCTCCGGCTCCTGCTAATTATCCTGGCACAGAAGCATAAACTGAGCCGAGGCCAGTGGCCTCTGGTGGGCACAGAGACCGGGCACAGGCCTGCCATGAAACATGGAGCCCCCAGCCTTCTACTGGGCACAGCTCCCAGCATCCTGCAGGATTAGGGCTGCCACCTTTCCAGGAGGAAAACACCGGCCATTTGTTGTTGTTTTATTATATAATAAATAATCTGGGATTTGTGAAGCGTGGCAAATCACCCATGAGGGTCTCAAGGCGCTGAATTGTAGGCACAAGAAGATTAAGGGCCTGATTACAACTTTGGCGGAGGGGGTTAATCCGTCCCAAATGTGACGGATATCCCGCCCGCCGTATTACGAGTTCCATAGGATATAATGGACTTGTAATACGGTGGGCGGGATATCCGGCACATTTGGGACGGATTAACCCCCTCTCCCAAAGTTGTAATCAGGTCCTAAGTGATTTGTCTAGAAACAAAGGATGTTGAGCCGACGCCAAAACTTCTTGTTTCCCCCATTTCCAAAGAGGGCACCTCCAGCCGTTGCACCCCACGTTGGTTTTATGGGTCTGCATATGCCCGGATGTGACACTAAACAGGGTTCACAGACAACTGGATGCATTTATGTGTAACATTCCTTCTTATGTCCATGTTTACTTTGATTATTACTCATGGCTAGTTAACACATTTAAAAGTGTTTTCTACTTGTGTTTGCTGCTGGAAGTATGTGTATGCGTTTGGTGAGGTGGTTTACTTTTGTACCGGCCGGGACATTAAAATACCAGTGGAGCAGGTTGAAAACCAGCCAGCTGGCAACGCTATGCAGGTAGCAGCACTGAAAAGTTGCTGACGACATCTTGAAAGTAAGTCTTTTTTCACCTGCCTGAAGTTCCAACTGTCACCAGGCAGATAATTAACTGCTCACACAGGTTAGCAAGCATTGGCAAAGCCAGAAGGTCTCCCCTTTACAATGCGAGTGCCAGTTGCATGTCGGAACCACGCATTCTGTTGCAACGCACGTCATTACCACTAGTGCATTACAACGAGAATGCTATTACTACACATATCCCTTACCACGCATGCCTTTACAACAAATTATGTTGTAAAAAGTATGTGTTTGAAAGGCATATGCGTGGTAAAGGTCCTAGTTCGACTCCCCCCAGTCATTCTAATAAATGCCCCTCCCTCACCCTGACCCCTAAATTTGTCTAACCCTATCCCCCACCCTGAGCCCTAAAATCACCTTCCCGCCCTAATCACGAAAAAAGCCCTGCCCTAAAACCTAACACCCCGACCCTCCCTAAAACAGTACCCCCAAGCGCAACTCTGCCCTAAGCTCGAAAACCATCACCACTGCCCTAAATCATAGCTCCCCTGCCCCTCCTAAAACAGCATCCCCCAGGCCCAATACCCCCAGCCCAAAACCATCCCCCACCCTAAAACCTAACCCCCACCCCTCCCTAAAACAGTAGCCCCTTCCCTAAAACAGTACCCCCCCGGCCCAATACTTTCCCAGCCCGAAAACCATCCCCCACCCTAAAACCTAACACCCCGCCCATCCCTAAAACAGTAACCTCTACCCTCAGGCCCAATCCCCCCTGTACTTAACCTGAAAACTGTCCCCCCACTCTAAAACATAACCGCTCACTCCCCTTCCCCTCCTTAAAACAGTACCCCTCACCCCCAAACCAATACCTCTTACCTCACTCCTAAGGCACATTGCAGCTCGTTCGTGGAAACGGAATGATCTTTCTGTTTCCTCTAACAACGCCGATAGCCTCCACCATCATTACAACACATAGCCCTTTCCATGCATGCCATTACAATCATTGTAACGCATGAGTGGTAAAGGCTATTTATTGTAATGACACATACGTTGTAACGCATGCGTGGTAAAGGCTATTTATTGTAATGACGCATACGTTGTAACGCATGCGTGGTAAAGGCTATTTATTGTAATGACGCATACGTTGTAACGCATGCGTGGTAAAGGCTATTTATTGTAATGACGCATACGTTGTAACGCATGCGTGGTAAAGGCTATTTATTGTAATGACACAAAAAGGCTATTTATTGTAATGACACATACGTTGTAACGCATGCGTGGTAAAGGCTATTTATTGTAATGACGCATACGTTGTAACGCATGCGTGGTAAAGGCTATTTCTTGTAATGACGCATAAGTTGTAACGCATGCGTGGTAAATGCTATTTATTGTAATGACGCATACGTTGTAACGCATGCGTGGTAAAGGCTATTTATTGTAATGACGCACACGTTGTAACGCATGCGTGGTAAAGGCTATTTATTGTAATGACACATACGTTGTAACGCATGCGTGGTAAATGCTATTTGTTGTAATGACACATACGTTGTAACGCATGCGTGGTAAAGGCTATTTATTGTAATGACGCATATGTTGTAACGCATGCGTGGTAAAGGCTAGTCGCGGAAACAGCCATGTTGTAATGTTGTTTCCCTGAGTGCCCAGCTGCTGGCTTCAAAGTTTTTCTCTGTAAATTATACTTAGAAAAAAGTAAAAGAAAAAACAGTTCGTAACACTAGGGAAAAGCAAACATACCCTATGGTATCTGAGAACTGTACACTGAATTCAAGGTTTTAATCTTCGGAACTGTGTTGTTTTTTTTTTCCAAAGACTTTTCACTCAGGAAATTATTAAATGGATTTTAAAAGGAATGAGGACATGTCAGAATGTAAAGGAAACTGCTTGCCATTGTCTAATTTACTTTCCATATGATTACGCCATTTGGTCCTCTGCAGTAGCCAAGGAGAAGATTTAAGAGCCCACAAGGATTTCACCTTCTGCGTCAGGTGCTAGCCATGTAAGTCCAGTTGAGGACCCTCCCCCACATTGTTAAATCCATAGTGTGCCAACACTTTCATACCATATGTGGAATGCAAGAGATAAAACAAAAACACGGAGGATGCGCCGCCGATGCGTCAAAGGCTCGCCAAAGGCAAGCCCGTCTGCGCTTGTCTGCGCTCGGACCGCACCCAGTGCCAGGAACACTGCTTCTCCCACCCCTCGTAGCTACGCCGCCGCAGACCTCCATGCCCTAGACCACGGGCATATCGACAGCAATTGCTGCTGCACATCTCCAAGCACCACCAGAGGACTGTTGTCCTGCCAGCACTGCTACTTCACCTGCAACACGAAGCAACAAACAACGCTGGAGACACCACAATCACAACTGCGTCCACCACGACACAACTCCAGTGCATTCTACTCAAAGCACAATCTCTCTGTAAACATGCCATGGAAATCCGGGAAACGATCTCATTCCTCCTCCCGGATATCATCTTCCTCACAGAGACCTGGCTGAACCCCACCTCTGTGCCAGACATCGACCTCGCCACACCAGGACTGAATACGCAAATATAGAGATGGAATTGCCATCATCTACAAGGACACCATCTGCTGCACAACCTCCTCAGACAACCCAACCCCGATAACAGAGCATCTCAATTTCCAACTTCACACAGACAGAAAATGCATCATAAGAGGCGCCCTGTCATGCAGGTAACCAGAACCAAGCCCCAGCGTCTGCAACGCCCCCGACCTCATTGCCTGATTGCCATTGACTTTGAGCACTACATCTTCCTAGGACATCTTAACTTCAACCTCAACGACCCTGATTACAACAACACAACTGACCTCCTGGAAAGCATGAGCAACATCACCCTTCAACAACTTGTCATTAGCCTTTCCCATATCCAGGACACACTCTTGACCCCATTTTTACATCCAGCAATAGAGTCAAGCACAACCACATCTCAAGGCTCCCCGGGACCGACCACTGCAGTGTCCACTTCACCATCTCGGTATCTACAAACAATGGCACCACACCTCCCAGCTCCACATGCAGAAACTGGAAAAAGGATTCAGAAGACCAGTGGAGCAATGCTGTCAACTCCAATCTCCCAGACACATCTCCTGACCCAGAACAGGCTGCGAAGAACTTCTCCCAGTAAATCACGGAATTTGCCAACACAATCGCCCCTGCAAAGCCAGTCAAACTCAAAGTTGCAGCCAGAAGGTTCACCACAGAGCTGAAATCCTCCAAATGGAACTGCTGGCAACTAGAAAGGAAGTGGTGCACTAGCGAAAAGACGGAAGACCATACCACCTTCAAAACAGCCCTCAACCAGTACCACCACCTCCTGAGAGAAACAACGAAGAACACTTTTGCAGATCATATGGAGGACAGAACAAACCATAGCAAGGAGCTCTTCACCATCATGAAGAAGTTCTCCGGCCCTGCATCCACTGGATGACATCACCCCCTCCCACAAACTGTGTGACACGCTAGTAGACTTCTTCCACGACAAGATATCAGACAATTATGAGAACTTCAAACCCCGCCGCTGACAGCATCAGCCTACTCACACCCACAAATACAAACCCTGAACACCTGCTCACTCATTGGGACCCTCTCACAACTCAAGCCACAATTTCCATCATGAACTCCGTACACTCGGGAGCACCAACGGACACATGTACCCACCACATCTTCAACCGTTGTAGCAAGATGATTGGCGATGAGCTCAAGAAAGTCCTGAACATCTCCATCACCACTGCCTTGTTCCCTGAGGACTTGAAACATATGAAAGTGAGGCCCCTCCGGAAGAAACCATCCACTTTCTCAGAAGATCCAGGACCACCAGCTCATCTCCCTGCTCCCCATTTTCAGAGAAGGTTCTGGAAAAGGCAACCAACCAGCAACTCACCAAACACTTGGAACACTATGACCTCTTGAACTCCTCTCAATCCAGATCCCGCGCCAACCAGAGCACTGAGACAGCCCTGATCGCAGCCACCAATGACATCAGGGCCCTCCTAGACAGCAAGTGAAACAGCAGCCCTCATCCTCCTTGGACCTGTCAGCTGGCTTCAACACATCTCCTACCACATCTTGATCAACAGACTCCACCAAATCAGAATCCAGGGAGACGTCCTGAAATTGATCGGCTCATACCTCACTGCAAGAACCAGAATAATCCGTCTCACACCATTCATCTCAGAACCCAAAAAGATAATCTGCATCGTGCCACAAGGATCATCCTTCCACCCCACCTTCTTCAAAAGGTACATGACCCCTCTGGCTAACACCGTCAGGTCGCACAGAATCAACTGTTTCTAGCCACCCTGGAAAAAGTTTGGTTTTGGCTTCTCTGCCACGCAAGCTTTTGAAAGGAGAAACATTAGTGGTGGTATGTGGTGTCCGCAAGTAAGACCATATTTTGTCTTGTAAAAAAGTGAGAACATCAGTATTAGCTGAAATGGCAGTTTGAATCCCTTCTTTGAGGATGCGACTAGCTCTCTCTTCTAATCCATTAGAAGATGGGTGTTGGAAATGGCCTCTCCGCAGGGTCACCCCCAAACATTTTGCCTTCCTCCTTTTCTTTTTCTGACCTGATTTTTGTTTGCTTTAGGACTCTGCACACTTTACCACTGCTAATCAGTGCTGAAATGCATATGCTCTCTCCTTTAAAACATGGTAACCTTGGTTCATACCCAATTGGCATACTGAGCTACTTGTAAGTCCCTAGTAAAGTGCACTACATGTGCACAGGCCTTTAGATTAAGTGCTTCTAGTGGGCCTGCAGCACTGGTTGTGACACCCACATTAGTAGCCCCTTAACCATCTCTCAGGCCTGCCATGGCAAGGCCTGTGTGTCTAGTTTCACTGCCACTTCGACTTGGCATTTAAAAATACTTGACAAGCCTTAAGCTCCCCTTTTTTTTACATATACGCCACCCCTAAGGTAGGCCCTAGGTAACCCATAGGGCAGGGTGCTGTGTAGCTAAACGGCAGGACATGTACATGTGTGTTTTAAAAACAATTCCACTGTTGTGAGGCCTGCTAACCTCATATACCGTTTAAGTGGTAGATTCTGATCTGAAAGGGGTAAATAGATCATGTTTAGTATGGCCAGAATGGTAATAGAAAATCCTGCTTATAGGCGAAGTTAGATTTGATATTACTATTTTAAAAAGTATGCATTTCTCTGCACCTAAAATCCATCTGCCCCTTGCAGCCTGTCTCCAATCCACGTCTGGGCTGGACTGGTCGGCAGCTCCCTTGTGCATTTCACCCAGACAACCACAAACACAGGATACTCAGCCACCCCTGCACACATCTGCATTCTGAATGGGTGTTCCTGGGCTGGAAGGGTGGAGGGGCTTGACACTTACATTTCAAAGGTTAGTGGCCTGCCCTCACACAAAGGAGTGCCACACTCCCTTCTGGGACCCTGGCAGACAGACCTGTACTGAAAGGAGAACTTGTGCACTTCAAAACTCCTCTTTGAAATATCCCCCACTTCAGAGGCACATTTGGGTATGTAAACTGAGTCCCTGACCCTGCCAACTCAGACACTTCCTGGTACAGACACTCTGAACCAGATCCTGCATCCTACCAAGAGGAGCTGCCTGGCTGCCCAAAGGACTCACCTGGACTGATTTGTTGTGAAGGACTGCTGCCTTGCTGGCCTCTGGCTCTGTGGAGAAGTGCTCTCCAAGGGCTTGGATTGAGCTTGCCTTCTGTTTCCTGAAGTCTCAGGGCCAAAAAGAGTTCTTCTCTTCAAAGGAACTCCTTGTGCGGCAAAAATCAACGCGCAGCCTGCCGGAATCGATGCACAGCCTGCCTAGCAGTGAAAGAATCACTGCATCGCTGCTCCGGTGTGACGCAGCCCGGCTCCCGAAATGGGGATTGATGTAGCGCCAGCATTGCGACCGGAACCTCGACGCACAGCCCACCGGATCGACACATCACCGAGCCGGAACAACGATGCCCGACTTCCTGCATGAGGAATCGAAGCAGCGCCTGCCGTGTGACAGAAACTCTGACGCATCGCCCACCAGATCGACGCAGCACCTGTGACTTCGTCCAGCACGCCCAGGATTTCCACGCATCGTCCCTGGGCATCAAAAGACACTGCATCGCAAATTGGATTCAAGCCTGTGTGCCAGAATTCTACGCAAAGCCCGTGGAAAAGAATTGATGCATCATCAGTGTGCACCCGGAAATCCAACGCACACCTTCCTTTTTCCATGCATCTCCTCCTCTGCGGCCTACGTGCATGTAATGTTGATGCATATCAGGTACTTTGTGCACACAAGAGACATTTGTTGCTTTTTAAAGACTTAAAACCCTTCTTATCATTGCAAAAGTGATATTTCAACTTATCAAGTCTTGATCGTTTTCACCTTAATTCACTCAGATAAATATCTTATATTTTTCTAAACATGTGTGGTGTATTTTTTGTGGTGTTTTCACTGTGTTATTGCATGATTTATTGCACAAATACTTTACACATTGCCTTCTAAGTTAAGCCTGACTGCTCAGTGCCAAGCTACCACAGGGTGGGCACAGGATAATTTGAATTGTGTGTGACTTTACCTGACTAGGATTGTGGTCCCTACTTGGACAAGGGTATATACCTCTGCCAACTAGAGACCCCATTTCTAACAATGGACTATACAGTGCAACTTGCAAATGCTTGATATCTAGATTTGTCATAAAACTATTCATTTCTTTGGACACAAAATGCATACCATTATCAGTAACAATATAACGCGGACACCCTTTAATCAAGAATATTTTTTTTTAATCCAATGGCTGATTTTGTGTTGGGTGATTCTATAAAATCAAAATAAATCCATTTTGAGAAATAGTCTGCTAGAACAATCAAATACTTCTGATTGCTGAGCACAATATGAAAAGAATCAAATCCATTGCAACATTAACCCCTGGGGCTTCAGGAAATTGTACATGAAAAAGAGGTTTGTTCGTGGTTTTCCAATGTTTGTCTGAGACAATACATTGAGGACATCGCTCAATAAATTGATAAACAGTTTTATCTATACTTGGCCACCAAAATTCTGTTTAAATTTTTTACATGTTGCTGATATGCCCATAACGTGCTAAAGTAATTAATCGTCCTCTTAACTCTGCAGGAGGAATGATCTGATTATTGCACACAGAAATTTGATTCTCACAGGACAATGCAGGTGCAACTTGTACAAAACATTTGAGTTCCTCTGACAAAGATTTCCTGGTGGCCAACCACGATTGATATAATGACAAACTATCTTAAGTACCTCATATTTTTCTGTGGCATTCAGCCATTCTTCTTCAGAAATTATCCCTTTGCAATTGGATATAACATCAATTAAAGCAACTACACATTCATCTTCTTCAAATGAAGTGCCAACACAATTATTCCAAGGTAAACAGGATAAACAATCTGTCCAAATGTTTTTTCTTCCTTGTATGTATTTGATTTGAAAGTTGTACTCTTGCAGTTTTGAGAGTAATCTGACTGATGCTTTACCCAAACCATTTCCATTTAAAAGATAAACTAGAGGTTTACGGTCAGTAAAGAGATATATTTCTGCATATATAGGTTTTAAATTTGTCGACTGCCCAGGAACATGCAAGTGCTTCTCTCTCAATAGTGGTATATTTTATTTCCGCATCACTCAAAGGTCTGGAAGCGAAAGCCACAGAGTTTTCTAGGCTTTTATCCCATTACCCAAAGACAGCTCCTAAACCCTTTAAACTGGCATCCACCGAGATAAAGGATCTATTCTCTTGTTGGTATGGTTGTAATGTGGGAGCATTAATTACTACATTTTTAACCTCTTCAAAAGCTTGATTAGTTTGGGTCGACCATTCAAATTTTATACCTTTCTAAGTAGAGATCTTAGCGGTTGCACTAACATGGCATACCCAGGAGAAAAACGTGCATAATACTCACAGAGACCTAAAAATGATAAGTGAGTCCTTATCCATGGGTGGAGGTGTTTTTATAATAGCCTCTACATTGCAAGCCTTTGGTTTGATACCTTTGTCAGAAATGGTGTGACCAAGATACTCAACTTCCTGTACCATGAATTTACATTTATTTAGTTTAATAGTCTTAACACAGTCCTCTAAAATGCTGAAGACTTTCTCAAGAATGAGAAAATGCCCTTCTGCGGTTTGTGTGACAACCAAAATATCATCTTGGAAAGCTTGGACCTGAGGCTCTTGACAAAATAATGTATCCATGAGTTTTTGGAAGACACTTGCCACTGATGCAAGACCAAACAGTAATCTTATGGTGTCACAAAAGTAGTTAAAGATTGAGATTCTGGGCTGAGTGGAATTTGGTGATAAGAGGAATGAAGATCTATAGCTGAAAAATATTTGGTGATTTGAGTATTAGCTACCATTTCCTGTATACATGGTAGGGAATGGCAATCCACTAAAATGTTCTGATTAAGTGATCTGAGATCAACACACAACCTCAAATCTCCTGAATGTTTTTTTTTTATAACAATGGGAGAAACCCACTCAGACGAATCAGTAGTAGTGATGACACCCTCAAGTACTAATTTGTTGAGCAGACTCTTTAATTTACCTCTAACACTTAACAGTACAGGCTTAACCTTGTGTATGACTGGAATGGCATCTTTCTTAACTTTAATAACATGTCCAAACCCTTTTACAATGCCAATTGAATAAATAAGAACAGTAGGGTATTTATTTATCAGTTTTTGTATCACCTTCTGCTCACTCTGAATGTTTCATATTGGAACTTCCCCTAGTGTAATAGGTTCTCTATGGCCAGGACGTAAATAAATGCCTAGCATAGCTAAATCTTTCAATTCTATGATATCACAACCTTTTACTGCTACATATATTTGAGTTGAAATGTGTCCCATTAAGTATTCAAGTGTTGAAGAGAAATAACCTAAAAGTTCTACATCTTGCTCACCATAGGCTTTAGGACTTATATCGACTGGTACAAGAACCATATTGTCAGGCCATAATTTATAAAAGGTGGTATCTGCTAAAATAGTGACAGGAGCTCCAGAATGGGCCATGACGGTGACCACCTTACCATCAATAGTCGCTTGACAATATGGTCCTTTAATACCTTTATCTTGTTGGAAAATTGAATTATATGACTCTTCAGTATCAATGGTCAATATTACATTAGAAAATTTGTCAATGCATTCTTGAACCCCTACTTTGTTGACCTTCACATTTCTGATTTTCACTCGTTCAGTATTGACACCTGCACTTTTGCAAACGCCATGGAAGTGACCAATTTTGCGACAACGCATACATTTCTTGCCAATGGCAGGACATAAAGAAACATTTCCTAAATTATTTTTTGAACCACATCTAAAACATATGGTATTACTTCTCTTTGGCCTGGTATTCCTATTAACCAGACAAATGGAAGTGTCTTCAGCAAGTAGACTGGCAGGCGATAACCCGTCTTGGTTACCTCCATGCACTCCATTATGATTAGTCTACACTTGTGTTGTTATAATAGACCTTTCAGTGGCTTTCGCAATGTCTACTGTCTCAGTTAACATGGGATTTCTTCACGTTAACAGACATTCTTGCACCTTCCTGGAAAAACAATTGAACACAAACTGGTCTCTAATGTATATGTCTACACAATTCTCAAATTCACACTTAGACGCTAAAACTCTTAATGTCGCAATGTATTCCTCAACAGTCTCCTCGGCAGCCTCCTTATATTAAAAAATATATATGTCTTTCCAATAAAACACTCGGTTCTTCTGAATATTGTTTGCTCATTCTGGCCTTGCCTTCTAAATATACATTCCAGGAAACTCCTTGTTCAGAAGGCGCAGGGATTACTGGCAGATCATCGAAAACTCTCTGCCCAGCAGTTCATAAATGGTTAAACAATAATGCCATCTTTCTTGTTGAAGAATAGTCCATAGCATCTATGGCCACCGAGTAATTTTCAAATACATGCAGCCATTCGCTCCACTTAATGTCAGGTTTGCCTGCCCTTTGTAGGAAAGGAGGTGGCTGAACTGCCCCTTGAACTGTGGCCATATTAATTTGCTGAGCAAAAAATCTCACCTTCAACAGTAGTGTAGTTAGAGTGTGTCTGAATATAACCCGCAGATAAGTGAAGTAAATTAATTCAGCAACTACGCTTTGAAACAAGACAGTGTAAATTGGGAAAATGGCCGCTTACGTGGTTCAGCGCCTTGGCATCAACGTATCTCCATAGCGTAAGCGTGACACGTTACGCTTCAGCTCAGAAGAGAGCTTGTCAGTATATTGTTCCTGGGTGTGTGAGCTGACGAGTATCTAGGATACAGGCTGTAGCCGTGGAGACAAAGAAGAGCAGGCTCCAAGGAAAGCATTGCTTGGAAACCATCAATGGAACGGGAGTTTCAAAGGTAAGCTTCGACAACCGTTGCCACTATGGCTGAATGAGGCGTTACGTATACGTTGATAAAGGAGACCCAAAAAATGAAGGAAATCCTAGAGAAAGGTCTCACCTTCTAAATGACACAGTGGTAAAGAAATCTTGATGGTGGGTGAGTTCTAGGCGTGGAGAGCCGAGGAACATCTACCCCACTCCTGGTACCAAAATATGTAGTAGATAGAAAGTTTGCGTATTGTTCCAGACTTACGATCCTGCTCCTCTTCCACGTCGTAAAGATCACTGAGATGTTGTTTATAAATGAAGTGGTTTATTCAAGTACCGAAGAAAGAGAGTCCACGAGCAGTGAAGCATCCAGTGGCAGACAAACAGTCTCCTTTTGCAATGCTTGCTATGCACGAAGAGTTCAACTCACATGGGTGGGTAACAGACATGCTGAGGATGTAATTCCTGCTTGAAGAGACATTGCTAATGTTTCCAAACCAGGTGCTTGTGTCTGGCATTCAGGAAGGAGCATGGGTTACCAGGCTCTCTGATTGTAAGTATTCTGTCCAGTTGCCACCCACTCACCCACTTGACATTGCTGCCTAACCTACTGGTGCTTGAAATGGAAAAATAAAAGTGCAGGCAGCCTATACCAGAGTACATATGTGCTTCTGAGAAGTGCTGGCACTCTCCAATAAAAAGTATTTCACCTCTTTTGAGAAGTGCAGGTACTCCACCTCTAAATAAAGAGGTGCAGGTACTCAGTACCTGACAGTCCTGGCCCATTTAAGGCCTTGTACTCTCCCAAAGTAAACATTTGCAACACAGCAACAACACCCCGTGGATAGTACAATGTTTACTCCTTCAGTCAATCTTAGGTGAGTTGCCATGAGTGAGGCTACGGTGGCAATGGCCATTTCCAAAGACAATCCTGCTTAAGCTGCTCCTTCTTGACCGCTCAGCTTCCAAACGTACTGCGGGTTATCCCACCTTCCACAGTGCTTGGACATGCTCTGATCACTTCAGCAGGAAGTTCTGTCACCATTTCACGTGCTTCAGAGAAGGAAAAGCTTGAGGAACAGCAGTTCAAGCTTTACTCACACATAGAACAGGCACAGCCTGAGGAGCAGCAGTTCAAGCTTTACTCACACATAGAACGGCACAGCCTGAGGAGCAGAGGTTCAAGCTGTACTCACACATGGAACAGGCACAGTGTACGGGGCGGCAGTACAGGCTTTACTCACACATGGAACAGGCACAGTGTGGGGGTGGCAGTGCAAGCTTTACTCACAAATAGAACAGGCACAGTATGGGGGTCGACAGTGCAAGCTTTACTCACACACGGAACAGGCACAGCATGAGAAGTAGTTCAAGCTTTACACATACATGGAATAGGCACAACATGGGGAGCAGAAGTTCAAGCTTTACTCACACATGGAACTGTCACAACATGGGGAGCAGAAGTTCAAGCTTTACTCACACATGGAACAGGCACAGCACGAGGACCAGCAGTTCAAGCTTTACTCTCACATGGAACAGGCACAGTGTGGGATTGACAGTGCGAGCTTTACTCACACATGGAACAGGCACAGCACGAGGACCAGCAGTTCAAGCTTTACTCACACATGGAACAGGCACAGTGTGGGAGTGACAGTGCGAGCTTTATTCACAAATAGAACAGGCACAGCATGAGGAGCAGCAGTTCATGCTTTACTCACACATGTAACAGGCACAGCATTGAGAACGATAGTACAAGCTTTATTTACACATGGAAGAGGCACAGCCTGAGGAATGGCAGTGCAAGTTTTACTCACACAAGGAACAGACACAGCATAAGGTGCAGCAGTGCAAGTTTTACTCACACAAGGAACAGACACAGCATAAGGTGCGGCAGTGTAAGCTTTACTCACACATGGAACAGGCATAGCATAAGGCGCGGCAGTGCAAGTTTTACTCAGACACAAAGCAGACAAATCACAGTAAGCAGCAAGCATTATTCATGCATATACAGCACAGGATTTGGTAGAGCAAACTTTACATACCGGGCTTTAAACGGATCGGGTCCTGTCTGATGTGGACACAGGGACGGCTTTATGTTGGTGCAACTGGTGCAGCAGCACCTGGTGCTGACCTCGGGGGGGTGTACTGTGTTTAGAAATAATTATGGTTTTAAAATCACCTGCTGCAGAGTTCTTTGTGCTTCCTGGCAGTTTTCAGGCAACAATAAAAATGTGAAGATAACTCTAGTGCCTAGTGATCCTGCCAGAGAGAGAGATGGAGTTTTGTCTAACTCCACATAGGGTAGCCTAGAGGCCTGCTGCAACCACTGTGGTACCATGCGGATCACAGAGCTGTACATTATGCGCAATGCTCAGTGGGTTACTGCTTTGTCGCAGAGATGCTTGGGTTACAACAGTTCATAAATTACAATCCCAATCTAGCACAGTGACCTATGAACCGTCATCAAAGAGCTACATGCAAGGTGCACAGTATAGGTTAGGACGGCATGTTTTGGACCTAGTCTTTCCTAATATTGCTAAAAAGAGTTTGCTTGGGTAGATATACATTCTTATTAGTAAAGCCAATGAGTGTGTAATAACCTTCGCAAAAGATAGTTGTTTCAATGTCTTTATTATCGTGAAAAAACCACTTCAGTCCCCCAGAGGAAACGCGTCCGTTTTCTCCGATGCTCCAGCACCGTTTAGCCAGTGTTCGCCGGTTGCCCCAGCAACCATCGTGTGCTCGAGCACCCGAGTCCTCTAAGACTCGAGCGCCAGCTCACACTACTTATTACATTGAGTTTTGTTTTTTTTAAACTATATAATTTCTTTTACAAACAACTAAAAACAACTCCACATAATTATTCAACTGTCTCACTTAAAGCATATTATGAATATAACTCCTTAAACAAACAACTATAACTAACTTAACATGTTTATATAACAAAAATAATTTTCATTGAACATTTTCTTCAATTAAAGCAATCTTATGGAAAGCAATCTTATGGATAACTATGTTTTTTTTTTTTTTTTTTTAACCACGTTTACACACAGAATCATCACACTCTGAGTTTCCAAGGAACTCTCCTTAAACGTAGACTCTTACGCGTTGACGGTACCTGCAATACCGGTTGGTGGAGAGTATTAGAATCCTATGACCCTGAATTAGTCCTTAACCCATGGTCAATACGGCACTCTTCCAACCTATTCTGAAGTTTAACAACCTTTGACATGTTCCACCATTTGTTTCCTTCAACTTTAACTGCATTCCCTTTTACCAATTTCACTCTTACCGGGTCAGAGAATTTCGGACCCCCTTTTTTGACAAAAGTAGGCAGCTTTATAGATACCCAATCTCCTGTTGAAAAACCAATTCTCTTAACACCTTTCCGTTTGTCAAAATGCATCTTTTGTACAACCTGTTTTTCTTTAACATTCTGTGCGACAATTTTCGCACACTCTTCCAATCGCATACTTTTGAAAAATCTAGACATCGACCCCGGACATACTTGCATACAAGCCTTTCTTCCCCTTAAAGCTTCAAAAGGGGACACACCAGTGGTGGAGTGTGGTGTTGTTCTATAAAACCATAGCATTGCCTGGACAGATGTAGTCACCACACATTTGTTTCTCATCGACCACCTAATGCAGTCACCTAGTACACGATTAAAATGTTCCACCAAACCATTTGTTTGGGGTTGATAAAGTGAACACTTCAAATGTTTAATTGATCCTTCATCCAAAAACACTTTGAATTCGTCAGACACAAATTGCACACCATTGTCTGTAATTATTTCTTCGGGAAAACCTTCACTCATGAAAACCTCTCTCAAAAACATAACCAACGATCTGGCATTAGGATCCTGAACGAACTTCACGTATGGCCATTTTGAGTAATAGTCAACTACCACGTACGCATACCTGGTACTGCAATTCAAAGCGTGAAATGGTCCCACCAAATCCACTCCCAACTTCTTCCAAGGACCAGTAGGACAATCAATTGGAATCATGGGAGGAGTACATGTCCTAAATGACTTATCACTATTATAACATATAGTGCAATTCTTTACCAAACTGTCAATTTCACTATCCATACATGGCCACCAAAAACGCTCACGCACTCTTTTCTTGGTCATTGTTGTGCCTAAATGCCCCTCATGAGCTTTTTCCTTGATTCTGCTTCTCAAATCTTCTGGTGGAATTAATTTGTCATTTCTCAGCAGTATATTGTCCTCAATAGTCAACTCGTCTGCAACTTTCCAAAATGGTTGAACACTATACGTCAATCCCCTTTCATGAGGCCACCCTTCTTTAACATTCTTGATTACCTCACACAAAATTTTATCTGCATATAATTTCTCCTTCCATACATTTTCTGAACACACACAGACTTGTTAAATTTCAACAGCAGCAATCAAGCAACTCTCATCTGCCCAATTATCATCATCCCCTTCTACAATTTGAGCTGGAAACCGTGATAGATAGTCTGCTCTGACATTCTTTCCTCCTTGAATATAGATGACTTCAAAGTCATACTGTATCAATCTTGCCGTGAACCTCGCAATTCTGGGTGTACCAGTTTTATTATTTGTGCCATTGAGAATCGACACAAGAGGTTTATGATCTGTTTTCAATATGAAATGTCTGCCCCAAATATAGTTTCTAAATTTCTCAACCGCCCACACACAAGCCAACAATTCCTTTTCGATAACAGAAAAATGAGTTTCCGGTTCCCTTAACGCTCTGGATGCAAACCCAATTGTGTTCTCTTCATCATTCTTCAACTGTGTTAAAACCGCTCCAACCCCTACATTACTTGCATCAACAGTTAAACAACATTGAACCTCTTGATCAAACGGTTTCAGTACCTTAGCACTAACTAATATCTTCTTTACTTCTTCGAATGCCTTATCACACTCAGTATCCCAAACAAAACATACCTCACTCTTCAAAAGATTTGATATCGGCCTAACTATGCTAGCAAAGTTTGATACGAATCGAGAGTAAAATTCACACATTCCTAAAAATGACTTCACTCCCCCTTTGTCCTTTGGGGTGGAGCCTTATTGATGGCTTCTATCAATCCAGGTTTCGGTAAGATTCCCTCCTCCGAAATAACATGACCTAAATATTCTACTGATGGTTTCATAAATAAACACTTCTCTCTTTTTAGAACAATTCCACAAGAAGAAAACTTATCCAACACCTGTCTCAACACTTGGTTATGTTCACGTTGAGTACCTGCATAAATCAGCACATCATCCTGAAACACTAATACATTCGGCACATCTTTCAATATCGAACACATAATCCTTTGAAAGACTGAAGCTGCCGAGGCTAACCCAAACGGCATGCGACAGTACTGGAACGTCCCAATAGGCGACACAAATGCTGTCAAATGTCTCGATTCTGGATCTAACTCAACCTGATGATAAGCGCTAGCAAGATCAAGTTTAGTAAATATCTTTGCATCCTTAACCGTAGACAACAATTCACTTATTTTTGGTAATGGATGTGTGTCCACCCAAATCTCTTTGTTCAATGCTCTCAAGTCCACACACACTCTCAAATCTCCATTTTTTTTCTTTGTAATCACTAAAGGAGAAGTCCATAGCGACGACTCAACTGGCTCAATAATCCCTTTGTCACGTAAGCCAAGAAGTTCTTTTTCCAGTTCCTCTCTGATGCTAAAAGGTACACTCCTAAATTTATGTTTGACTGGTATAACATTGTTCTTAACCTTGATTTTGTGCTTGAAACCTTTTATCTTTCTTAAGTCTCCTGAAAAAACCTCAGGATATTCATTTAACGTCTCTTCAACATCATTAACATCCCTAATCACTGTTACCTGATCTTTGGCACCAGGTCGCAAAACCATACCAAAAAGACCTTGATGAAACCAACCCAAGATATTTAAACCTTTCACTGCAACGTAAATCTTCCCTTGAACTCCATAATATCCTCAAAATATCCTTGGAGATCTATTTTCCTCCCTTCATAAGAAACAGGAGCTCTATCTGGAGGTAACAAAGTACGATCTTTCCAATTCTGACTAAACAACTCTTGTGTTATCATTGTAATTCTCGCACCCGAATCCACTAACAGCCGTAAATGTTTATTTCCTACTCTAATGAGAACATACGGATCAATGCAGCACGCAGCATCATCACTCTTCATCATCTTGTCATCAATCACTAACACCATATCTTGAACTTCTCCAATCAAATTTTCAACCAACCCTTCCTCATTCTCAACCACTGACGTTACTGCGTTGTTTCTTGAACGTTCACTCTGACACACCTTCGCAAAATGACCAATTTTTCCACAATTCCTACATTGAACATTTAAAGCCGGACACGCTCTGGTCCCTTTCACATGTAGAGCATATCCACATCTAAAACAAATATTTTTTTGGCTAAAAAAAACACTCAAATTATTGTCTCTACTATTCTTGTATCCTTGGTTAGAAGGTTGCAAATTCATTGTTTTGTCCAATTTTCCTTTCTCCATTTTAGTTCGGACCACACCAATTCTGTCCCGACTATCCAAAGATTTCTCTATTTCTTTAGTCGATTTTATTGATGATTTGATGTTCTTGGCAATTTTGATAGATTCAGCCAGCGTTGGATTGTACAAAGATAGCAATTTCTGCTTAATTGATCTGTCCAAACCTTGACAAATGAACTGATCCCTGATCAATTGATCACTCAGTACACCAAACTGGCAGTCAGCTGCCAACAACCTCAGCGCAGAAATGTACGTATCCACATCTTCACCATTTTGCTGAACCCTCTTGAAAAACTTGTGTCTAGACACTACTAAACTTGGCGGAGAATCGAACCTGCTACTCATTTTCTTCACTGTAGATTCATAATCATCCAACTCCTCTTCGTCATTTGGTATATCCGGTAAATATTTGAAGATAGCTCGACCTTCAAACCCAATAGAATGTAACAGTATACATTTTTTACGTTCAGGTCTAAATCTCGCCGCTCCTGTTGCCCCCAAATAAGTTTCAAAAGCATCAAACCAATGCCTCCAGGCAATTTGTGGTTCACCTGGACTTTCCAAAAACGGGGATGGAGGATTAACAGCCTGCATAGCGCATAAAGTGGCGAATCCAATACAACGCAATAACCCAAACTATTTTTCTTGTATATTCACTACAGGTAGTAACTTCCAATGATTTTTATGTACTTTGTTGTCCTTTAACACTTAGTAAATCTTTAAAATACAACATAGTCTTAAAGTACTCATCCAAAATGGCTGCCGTATATGCCCATTTGCAATAGTAAGATAGCTTGTCTAGCACAACACTCCAACAGTGCTACTTCCTGTTATGCCTCATTAATCACACCTCCTGCTGATGAAAACGCCTCACACCAGTAGCTCCAAATCTGCTCCACATGTCGTTGGTTAATTGACTTCAACTCGAACCTCAACAGACTGCAGCAGTGTCTGGAATGGGTTTGTCGCCGAGGGTCTCCTCATCGCCAAAAAGAAGGTATGTAATAACCTTCGCAAAAGATAGTTGTTTCAATGTCTTTATTATCGTGAAAAAACCACTTCAGACCCCCAGAGGAAACGCGTCCGTTTTCTCCGACGCTCCGGCACCGTTTAGCCAGTGTTCGCCAGTTGCCCCAGCAACCATCGTGTGCTCGAGCACCCGAGTCCTCTAAGACTCGAGCACCAGCTCACACTACTTATTACAGAGTGCTTTAAAAAAAATGAAATGCCTGTGAGAGAGCGACCTAGGCGAGATGAGGGGCACCATTAGGGGGTGGTAGAGAGGTAATCCATGAAGGAAATCATTGGGAGGAGGGGCATCAAAAAAGATTGGTGTGCATGGCCCTTCTAGTGCCAAAGTGTGGACAGAGTCAGTAAAAAAAAAAATCTGTTCAGAAAGGTTATTTACAGTGCTTAATTTGAGCCAGTGGTTTCTTTTGCTCAGCACTGGCACTCAATTGTCAACACCAGCTCTTCTGACAGCTGCCACATGGGGGTGCCCTTTGTGTGATTAGAAGATGAGCAGAACAACAGTTGTTTATTAAGTCAGTATGCATTAATAATAACTACTAATACCTGTGACCCAAGCCACTTTTATGGTGTCGGGGCCTGGAATACTTTCAAGTATTGCGCTTGCAGGAGTGTTATGGTTAGTTCTTGTGTAGATACTGTTGGCAGCACTGGCCGGGGCAATGTGCGGGCCCAGCTGCAGTGGCCTCCTGATGAGAGCCCTAGCGCTAATTTTTCCATTTAACTGCCTTGCTCACTAAAATAATTTGGAGGCGGACTGTAAACCACAAAAAAACAGGCTTTCGCCATAAAGGAGTGTGTGTTTACTCTTCTAACTCCTCTCACGCTTTGGTAGTAGGGAAGGTTATAAAGCAGACCAAAGCAAATATAACTGCACTTTTAGGCCCTTATTTATACTTTTTGGTGCAAAACTGCACTAACTCAGTTTTGCACCAAAAAGTTTTGCACCGGCTTGCACCATTTTTTAGCACCAGCTGGGCACCATATTTATGGAATGGTGCAAGCCGGTGCAAAGGGTAGGCTAGCATTAAAAAAATTACGTTAGCCGGGTGGGGCTGGCAGTATGGAAGAAGGAGATTTTGCACCAAAAAATGACGTTAGGCAGGTTAGAGTCAAAATAAATGACTCTAACCAGATTAGCGTCATTTTTTGACGCTAAGGGGCATATTTATACTCTGTTTGCACCGAATTAGCGTCATTTTTTTAACTCTAATTTGGTGCAAAACTAACTCAATATTTATACTTTGGTGCTAGACCCGTCTAGCGCCAAAATTATGGAGTTAAAGTAATTTTTTGGAAGTGGAAACCTACCTTGCCTTAATGAGATGCAAGGTAGGCGTTCCCGTGCAAAAAATGACTCTATGGCCTTAACGCCATATTTATACTCCCATGCAAAAATGGTGCACGGGAAGGAGGAGGGGTCAAAAAATGGTGCAAAGCTTGCTTTACCCTGTTTTATAACTCCTGGGTCAGGGCAGGCGTTAGAGGACCTGTGGGCCTATATCCATTGTGGAACACCATGGAATAAGCCCACAGGTGCCCTCCCCAGGCCCAAGGGGTACCCCCACCCACACCAGAGGGACAGCGGAGGATGGGAAACCCCATCCCAGGTAAGTACAGGTAAGATTGCATTTTATTTTTTAAAGTGCCATAGGGGGCCCTGAAATGGGCCCCCATACATGGCACAGGGTGCAATGGCCATGCCCAGGGGACTCTTGTCCTCTGTGCTAGCCATTGGGGTGGTGGGCATGACTGCTGCCTTTTGTAAGGAAGGAGTCATGTGGCATGGTAGGTTTAGCACCATAAAATGACGCTAATCTGCCTAGAGTCATTTTTTTTTTTTACTCTAACGTGCCTAAAGTTATTTTTTGGTGCTAACCCCCCTTCTTCTATACTGCCAGCCCCACCCGACCAAAGTCATTTTTTTTACGCTAGCCCACCCTTCAGCATATGGTGTCCAGCTGGTGATATGGTGCAAGCCGGTGCAAAACATTTTGGTGCAAAACTGAGTTAGTGCAGTTTTGCAGCAAAAAGTATAAATAAGGGCCAATATTTTGTAATTTTGCACCACTTTTGTTTCAAAAAATTACGTTAATGCGGCGCAAAAAAAGTATAAATCAGGGCCTTGGTGCTAGACGGATCTAGCACCAAAATATGAATGTGGAGTTAGTTTTGCACCGAATTAGAGTTGAAAAAATGATGCTAATTCGGTGCAAACAGAGTATAAATATGCCCCAGAGTATAAATATGCCCCTAAATATGTCGTTAAGGCCATAGAGTCATTTTTTGCACGGGAACGCATACCTTGCATCTCATTAAGGCAAGGTAGGTTTCCACTTCCAAAAAATGACTTTAACTCCATAATTTTGGCACTAAAGGGGTCTAGCACCAAAGTAGAAATATGGAGTTAGTTTTGCACCGAATTAGAGTAAAAACAAAATGGCGCTAATTTGGTGCAAACAGAGTATAAATATGCCCCTTAGTTTTTTGATGCACTCGCTCGAAACTACTTAAATGCACTCCGTGGACCGGTCCTCACAAGGATAGTGTTTGTCTGGGCCCACCACAGTTTTCTCTCTCTCTCTCTCTTCTCTCTTCTCTCCCCTTCTCTCTTCTTCTCTCCTCTCTCTCTCCTCTCTCTTCCTCCTCCCTCCCTTCTACCCCTCTTCCCCCATGCTCCCCCCCCCCGGAGGTGGCTGTGGGCAAGGGACGGGAGGATGGCACTGTTTTTGAGGATGTTGACTTAAGAGGCAGTGGAGGCCGAAGGCTAGAGCTCCTGGCACAACTATGGACTAGATGCCAGGATGGGGCCGACGGTGGAGGGAGCAAACGGGTAGTTCAGTGTCTTAAGGGCCACGCTACGGGCCCCGGTGAGTGAGGTTTGGACCCGGGGTACCATTCTAGGAGCCTGACAGTGGTTCTGAGCTGAGGCAGTAGGAGGCACCTATGGCATGGATGGGGCTGGTGTCTGGCATGGATGCTCAATCCACTCATGATCCAATCTGAAGGGGACTATAGGAAGAACATTCACAGAAAACCAAAAAGTATCCCACTGTTGGGACGGGAATGCCCTTTGCGTGGTGTACAGTTGTGTTCCCTGCCCTGAGTACCAGACAGCTTGTATCTGGCATCCCGGGGTCTGATTTCGGCTCTAGCCTCACAGTAAGCTAGGATATAGATCCTAGACCCGACCCTGGGCACAAGTGAGGTCATGTGACCTATCCTGTGAGCTGAACGAGTGCACCAAAAAATACGAAAACACATGAAAATGGCAAATGTGGAAAAGGCATTCTATGAATTGGTTTCTACCAAATAGTAAAAAGCAAACTCCTTAAAAAAGAGCTTAAAAGAAATGGTTTCCCAGTGTTGATTTTCTTTTAATTGGTTTTCTATGAAATTGCACACAACTGAAGGGACGGCATCTTGTAGGGCCAATAGGACCTTCATGTGCAGTGGGCTTCTCTGGGTTCTAGGTTACCCTGAGATTCAGGCTGACTCTGCTTGTGTCTGGTGAGCAGAAGCTTTCAAGCACATGCCTTGAATCACTAGGATGGCACAGACATGGCCCTACAGAGTGAGGCTGAGGGCATCTCTCTTGCTTGAGGGCTTAGAAGGTGGGGCTGGAGCAAGGCCTGGACGTGCGACAAGATGGCTGTGAGTCTGGGCAACTGGTGATGGTGTCACGGCTACAACATCCTGGCTCTTGTTTGGGGAGGCCACAGCCTTTTGGCCATTAGGAGTGTACTGCATAACAGCTTGTGACGGTGTGGCCCAGAAGCGGGTGATTGGGCCAGAAGAGGGTGAATCTGCGGTGCCACCACCAGGCAGTGCCCAGGGAGCACGTGAAGAAGTGTCATAGCCTGTGCAGCAGAGAGAATGGTTGAGATAGTTCTGGGGTCTAGACTGGTGCTGGTGTGGCCGAAGTCTTCGCGGTTGGCGTGCGGTGACTGGTCAGCCCACGTAGGGCTTAGGCTGATGGTCTAGGTAAACAGCTGGCAGCAGGGTTCTTAAAAGGGATCCAAGTGATGGCATTCAGAGGGATGCAGGGAGATGGGCATGGCCTACGGGTGAAGGCTAATGGAAAACCATTGGGGAAGGGCACAGTGTGGCAGGTCCCTTGTCCTGGGGAATTATGAGGGTATTGCACATGGAGGTTCCGTGGGTGAATGGTGGGTCTCTCCTTACACCCCAGGCCGAATCTCTTGCCTGAGGTACCAGCGTTTAGGCTAGGAGGAACCTTTAGCAAGAAACCAGGTGCCAAAGAAGTAAGAGTGGATGCATGGGTGTGAACTGCAGAGAGATGGCATTGTCATCGTGGTCGAGGTGATTCAGGTGGGATAGCACAATAGTACTGGCTCTCCTCAGTGTACGGGTGGGGTTGCCCTCATGCAGGGCCAGCTTGAGCGCTGTGGTGCCTGGTATGAAAATCTTTTTTGGTGCCCTGCACCCCATGGCCGCCTCCTCGGATTCCCTCACTACCACCCGGCAAAAGTGCCCCTCATCTCTTTCCTTAGCCCCTCACACATACATTTCATTTGTTTAAAGCGCTGGTAAAGCATGGTTTTACTAACCCACTCAGCCAGCCACATAAAAATATAGATCTGTTCTTTGCAGTAGGCACATTAACCCTCTGCACTACTTTATGGTGAGTCAAAACTGCCACTTGACAAAACTCCATCTCTCTCTGTCAAGAACATTAATCACAAGAGTTATCTTGCCATTTTTATTGCTTCCTGAAAGTTGGACACACAAGGTACTCTGCAGCAAGTGCTTTTAAATTGTAAGTTATGCTAAATACTGTGCCCCCCCCGCAGGTCAATGCCTTTCTGTTATGTTTTAATTATAGGGAGTGGACGGTTTCTGTCTAGAATGTGAATTAAGTGAAATTCCAGGGAAAACAGTTGCTGTCTTCTCCTTGATGTGGATCACACCAGGTCGTGTTCTCCGAATAAAGCATTATTCTAAATTTGTAAACAGGTTTGCTGACACAACTGAGAACTTTTGCACAGAGGGAACAAATTCACATGGGAAAAAGAACAACTAGATTGCTTTATCAATATCAAGAATGAGATTTGTGATGCAGGTATTCTCACTGCTTTTGACATTAAATTACAGTCGATATTAACTGTTGATGCTAGTGCAACTGCCTTGGGAGCTGTTTTGTCCCATATGCAAGGATGCAAAGAAAGAACTGTGGCGTTTGCTTCTCATACTCTGATGCAAGCTGGGAGGAATTATTCAGTTTGGGGGTGCTGAATATTTCAGAGTATATTTGTGGGAATTGCATATTGTTCTATGTAGTGTCCACAAACTTTTGTCCAGAATTTTGTCATCAGAGGGAGCAGGCAAAGGTTCAGCGAGATTGGCTAGGTTAGCGGCGAGATTGCAAGAGTATCTTAACAAAATAGAATTTGTTCAAGGATGAAAGCATGTTCGAGCGGACTGTTTGTCTGGACTATCTCTCGATTGAGAAACTGTTGCTGCACAATCAGTAAAAAACTGTGACACAGAAGGTGCTATAGCTTCAATCATGGATGCTGTTGAAAGTGGTTTGGGTGCTTTTACAAAAGAGGAGTGGGGGGGGAAGAGATTAATTCCTATAATATTCTTAAAGAAAATATTAAGTTGATCTGTAAAGGAGCTAGAAGAGAGAGCACGTTACCTGTGTCAATGAGACCCTACTTAAATGTGTAGGAGGAGTTGTCAGTTTGTGGTGAATCTGTAGTAATGAGAGGTGATCCGTATGTTCCACCTAATGGATTAAGATTTAGATTGTTCAACCTAGCACATGAGAGCCATTTAGGTCAAGGATTAACTAGTAGAAGATTAAAAGAAGTGTTTTGGTGGCCGGGAATAGATGGACAAGTTAAAGATTGGGTGGAGAGATGCAACTTATGTAAGGAGAGTGAGAAGAGATTGAAGGTGGGTGACAAGAGGAGTTGTGATCATATTGAGGATCCGGGGAAACCGTGGCATACCATTTGTCTTGATTTTCTTGGACCTATGTCTGAGTTATCATTTGAGTTGAAGTTTTCTGCAGTAATGGTTGATGTGCATTCAAGGTGGCTCATAGTGAAATTCATGCGAGATACAACTATAGAGGTGTTGGAGGAGATTTTTTGAGGAAGAAGGTATACCTTCGGTACTGATTATGGACAATGGGACTCAGCTAGCTTCCAAGGAGATTAATACTTTCTTAAGGCGGTGTGGAGTGAGACATTCTCATACTTCTTTGTACCACCCTCGAGGAGATGGTATCGTGGAGAGGGCCAACAGGTTGGTCAAGGGAACCATTCAATTGGCTTTAAGCAGTCATTGCAGTGTTAAAAAAATGATCTCTGAAATGCTATGGGTGTATCTTACTAACATTCACAGTACTGCTAACGATTTCCCATTTCAGCAGATGAGGGGGCGTTCAGCAGGTTCTAAATTCGTTCCTTATGTCTTAAAGAGTGGGTTGTGTCTGGTGGAGAAAGTATAGCAAGATCATTAGAAGATACTAGAACAAGAGTAGGAGACTGGGTCAAAATAAAATCTGGAAGTATTAGAGGGGGCATTTCTAATGTAGGGGCCCGGTTCTGTATTGAAAGTCAGTAAGTATTATGTACTTACTAACTAAACTAAACTTACTAACTTCTCAAGACCTGGCTGTTTGAGCAGTAGCAGCATCCCCCCACCTTCTCCCCCTCCCCTCCTCAGCACCTTGAGGCCCTCACGGGTGAGTAGTGTACTTTACAAGTCCCTGATTGATTGATTGATTTAGTGATGGAAGGAGGTGAGAGGTGGAGTTTCAGAAATACGCTTTGCATCAGAGGGGTGGAGAATGTGAATGGAAAAAGGGTGAAGGATGTTCTGGGACGATGTTATCTGCAGATGAGAGAGACAAGGAGGGGATGTTATCTGCCACAAGTTTGAGTGAAAATGAGGAAGATATATAGGTCACTCATGTGCCTCTAGTCACGGCTGAGGTGATCGGAGTGGATATTTCCAGGGCTGTTAGAAGTGCAAGAATACACAGACCACCAGCCTATTTAGATGATTATGTAAGATCTTGAATTCTGCATGTATTATTACTGCTACAGATTTTATTGTTCTGTTTATTTTCTCACTTACATAGTGATCTAATTTTTTTTTTTTAAGATGGGGTATTGTGTGTATTTTCTTTGACTCTTTTCACCTCATTGTCATTGTAATATTGCTTTCGAAGACACCTGTGTTAGATTTACATGATGAAGGGAGGGGTGTGTGTTATGTATAATTATAGGGAGTGGACGGTTTCTGTGGGGCTCCATCTAGAATGTGAATGAAGTGAAATTCCAGGGAAGACAGTTGCTGTCTTCTCCTTGGTGTGGATCGACGCCAGGTCGTGTTCTGCGAATTAACCTTCAAGATTAAATCACACAACGAAGCCGTGCATTACTTACAACACCTTCCTTCCAGGTCAGCGCCCGGTGCGGCCGCACCGGTCGCACTGCCCTACATCCGGCCCTGCCCTCGTGAGGGGACAGGAAGTCCCAGTTGGACTCACAGTGTGTTTTGTGGAGGCAGCTGGCACTGGTTACCGCATGCATAGGGTGGCCAGGCGTCCACCGACTCCATGGTGGCCAGAGAGGGCGCAGTGCTGTTGAGATGCCACCTGGGCACCTGTGGGTGACGTCACCTTGGCCGGACCGGAAGTGTAAACTGGCAGTACTGTGGGATGTGCCTCTGGCAGTTCTGTTACGAGCCAGGGCCTGGAACTCCCAGCAGCCGTCCTGCTGTTTGCTTAAAAAAATCACGGTTAGCTGAAGATGACCCTTGGAACATTGGGTGTTTAGAAGTTGTATTCGCATCGGGAAAATATTTCCCTCATGGCAGGAGCTCCAGCTCTCTTTAAAAACAAAACTAATGAAAAGATTCTTGGGGAGGGTGGGGGGTCTACAGGGCAGCACCATAGGTGCAAAGGAGCCGGGCTGAGGGGTGTGGGGGCAGCATGGTTGCAATTCCTCTCTGAAGGTTAGAGCACCGAACCCTCTGAGCGTGGGCCTCGCAGCGCTAGAAGTGATGCAGTTTGCAGTGTTTGCACTCTAGTAATATTCCAATCACTGCAATAAACACTGTGGTGTTAATTAGAATAAAAGGCCAGAATCTGCCTGGAAACGACCTGCATTCTTCTGGTCCGGCAGCCTGGAGCCCTCGGAGACCTGCTTCTCCGCCTGGCACCTACAGCCCCTCTATAGCGCCTATGCGGCCTCTCGGCGCGCGCTGGGGCACAAGAGGAATGTACGGCACAAGAGTTGAGCTGACCGAGTCTGGGAAGGGTGAGTGAGTGAATGAAGCCTCCACAGTCTGCTCACTGAAGACTAGACGTGGCGCTGAGAGTAGCAGCAGACTGCGCATGCGCCCTTCCAGGGGCCCCCTTCAGAGTGAGGCGCATGGTGGGGGCCCCTCCAGCGGGCAGGGGGCACTCCAGCCACCAGAAGAGACTGAGGACAGTATACCCAGTGCTTTAAATGGAAAAATAGAAGTGCAGGTACTCTCCATCAGAGTACCTGCTTGTTTCTGAGAAGTGCCGGTACTCTCCAATTAAAAGTATTACGTTTTTCTTGAGATATGCCGGTACTATCCCTCTCAAAATAAAAAAGTGCCGGTACTCAGTACCGGAGAGTACCGGCCCATTTAAAGCACTGAATGTATACCCATGAGCTCTGGGGTGGCTGATGCTGCGCCGGGCCTGGCGGGGCTACCCGAGAGAGCGCTCTTCGAAGGGTTGGGGTTCATTCACAGGAGGAGCACCCCCAGTGTCCCACCCAGAGAGATAGGGGGGCTCGGGGTGACGACCCTGGCATTGCACCCCCACTATAGGGGGCGTTGCCAGTGCGCACGCTTGAGGCGAGACTGGCGAGACCAGGCTGTGAGCTGGGGATGCAAGGACAGCTGCAGTTCTAGACGGGGTGTGGTGTGCAGCCAGGCTGGGGTGCAGCTGCATTGGGGTGCCTCACCATGCTGGGCCTAGTGCGGCTCTGGGCGGGTGAGGTTTGAAGCTGGGGTGCAGCAGCATTGGGGTGCCTCACCATGCTGGGCCTAGTGCGGCTCTGGGCCCGGTGAGGTTTGACGTTGGGGTGCAGCTGCATTGGGGTGCCTCCCCACGGTGGGCCTAGAGCGGCTCTGGGCCTAGGGCGGTTTTGTACCAGATGCAGGCTTGAAGCCAGGCACTGGGGTGCTTCTGGACTGACTGTAGGCTCTAGGCCAGCGGTACTGTACTGTAACATTTATTTAGGGCTTACTACCCCTATGTAGGACACTCTTACCTACATCGTTAGCATGATACACTGTGTCTGCTGTGTGTTTTGCAGGGTGTGGTTTTGTTTTGATCCTATGTGTGAAGTGTTTCCATGTCACGCTATTGACCACTGAGGTGCGGCTAGCGTGTTATGGAGGCAGAGCTTATCAGTGTGACAGACAAAGAAATGCGCAAGACAGGCATGCGTTCCTGGGGGCATATTTCCGAGAGGCTTGCGCCACCGGAGTGTCACTTTTTGTGACGCCCCAGTGATGCAAACCTTCCAACCATATCTATGAGGCCACGCAAAGCCACTTTGTGTGACTTTGAATGGCCTCATAGATATGGAGTAAGACAAAGCAGGGCAAGTCGCAGGGTTGCCTTACTCTGCGTCGGGGGTGCTTTCCAGGGGCACTGCCAACACCCATGGATTTTGACGCTGCCCAAGATTTACGAAATCACGTAAAGCTGGGAAGTGCCAAAAGCTTACGCCTCCCAAGGTGAGGCGTAAGAAGGAGAAATATTTTATTTTCTTTGTGTTTTCCACATTCCATGTGTGCTACATTCTGAAGCACACATAGAAAGAGGAAAACGCCTCTCCGGATTATTTTGTGCAGGAAGGTGATGCTTCCTGCACAAAAACAATCCTCCATGCAGTGGAGGCACCATTGCACCATGGTGCAAGGGTCCCTGCATTGGTGCTATGCTGCCGACACAGCAACAGTGCAGGTGGGAGGACAGAAAATGCATGGTATTGCATAAATGTAGTGCATTCCCGCCCTTTCACTTTAGCGTAGGGCAGTGGAGCAAGGTGATTTGCTGCTCTGCCCTGCTTCAAAACCCTGTAAATTTGGCACCAGCTTTGATTAGCTCTGCAGGTCCCTGTATGGTATCTGTTATTGTTTCAGATTCTGTCTCAGGCATATGCCATGGTGTTCTTAGTATGCAAAAGCAAAAAGAACAGGTGATGGATGGAATGCTGAACAGTACAAACATTCACCCCCAGTTCAGATCTGGGTTTAATCCATCAGTTTTTTGCCTCCCATGCCATCCCAGTTTGGACCCAGCCATATGCAAATCAGTCGACCCTACTCCCATGGGAACAGTCCAGCCCAGTTTTGTTATGTGTGCCCTAAGTGGCAATGGTATGCCGTGGGTCCCTTGCTCGCTGTGCCACTGGATAAACAATAGTCTGGCTGATGAAAGGTGATAACCTGAAACCGGGATGCTTGTTTCCGGTCCAGGGAGGACGTGGATTGGCAGTTTGGGCTGGATTATTCCCATTGACAGCAGGGTCAAGACTGATTTGCATATGGCTGTGTCCAAACTGGGGTGACGTGGCGAGCAAAATAACAATGGATTAAACCCAGATCTGTAACTTTGAAAAGTTTCAACACTCCATCCACCATTTTATTTTGGTTCTTATTATGCAGACATTCATTTTTCATCTCTCTTCTAGACTTTAATTGCCCCTGGATGAACCTTGGTGGGTGGTGAATTCCAGAGCTTGGGTCTTGTAGTGAGAAAAGCAGTGCAGGATGGCAGCATGACGGTCCACGATGCAAGCCTGCAGTACAGGGTCCTAATTTGTTTGAATTGCCAAAGGTGGCCCTTCCCCTTTAGTGGCTCTGTGAATGAGGCAAAGGCCCTTGAAAATTGGTGGTCTAATTGCAAGTAGTTCGTGGAGTGTTTGCAGCACTGGTTTCATGCATACTTGGGGTGAAAGTAGAGCAGGAGTCTTGCAGCAGCATTCCAGATTACTTGTGTATGATGAAATTGGGCATGTCGAGGTATACGCTGTTGGCATAGATGAGCTTGGAGATTACGGGTATATTTATGATCCCCATTGGGTCACTTTTGCACCACGCAATGTGGCGTTGTGTGATGCAAAAGTGACGTAAACCCTAAGTCAGATTGCGTGGCTTCATACATCTGGAGTAGCACAGCGTAAATTGCTGAGCTGCGTTACTCTCGCCTGTGAAGGCATTCAATGGGCACTGTGTGGGTGTTCCCACACCTGGTATACCGGGGGATGCACCAGAACCCTACACTGGCCCAGGGGAAGTGTAACAAGAAGAAATATCTCTAGTTCTCCTCTTCACTTCCTCTTTCCATGTGTGCTGCATTCTGCTGCACAAATAGAAGGAGGTAAACGCCTCTCTGGATTGTTTTTGTGCAGGAAGGTGTCCCTTCCTACACAAAAACAATGTTGCATGAAACACAGGCACCCTTGCACCATGGTGCAAAGGTGCGTACGTTGGCACTGGGCAGCTAAATGTGCGCCAGCGCAGGGGGAAGGGGCAGAAATGTTCCATATTCTGTAAATATGCCGCATTCCTGCCCTTTCCCTTTGGTGCCGTGCTGCAAGGTGACTTGCTGCACTCCCCCGAGCCAAAAAAGTCATAAATCTGCCCCTGCGAGTGTGAAGATAGATTATAGGTTTTGTTGATTTTAGAGGTTTGTGAAAGGTGCTCTCTGTGCTCTTGGTGAGATGAGAACATGTGATATCAAGGACAGGTCTGTATCAGGGCTTTCTCTCTTGATGCAGCTGGAGAGGCATTGAGTTCCTTGGTCTTTACAGAGGTAGCCTGGTGTTGTTTCACTGTCCACAAGCCATGATCTCTTTCTTTGTAGTGTTGAGGGTTACGTTGCTACTCATAATTCATTCATTCAATTACAGCATGGAGGCAGTTAATCTTCAGAGGCCTCTTGGGCCATCCATTTTCAGAATGATTTGTGTGTGGTCAGCATAGCTGTATTTGGTGAGGTTAAAACATCTAATCAGGTCTGGTAAGGGGGTTAGGAAGACATTTAAAAATAAATTAGATATGATGGGCCCCCTATAGATTCCGCAATGCTGGGCGTCAGGGTCGAATGTGAAAGGTGGTAGGTACTGAACAAAGTACAAAAAATCCCTGAGGCCACCACTCTCAAGTTTATATATGCTCAACAGTCTTCATTTGTTTAAGAAAAATTACATATACGGCTTCAAACACCATCATTCGCAACTTATTTGGCAATTCAATATTGATAAATCACAGGTCATCTATTCAGCAATAACAAATTATAACATTATAAATATCCAAATTACAATCTCACAGCCATCTGCCCTCAATTGTAAACTCCGTATATTTTCTTCATTTACTCAACCATAACCTCACAACCCAAACCGCTCATTGTCATACACACATCTCATCTCATCTTATCAAAACCACACAAATTAAAATACAGTCTTTGTCAAAAATGCTCTCTTCGGAAAGTGAAGTCACTTCCCACAACTCTTTCTGAAAAACAGGAATAGAATATATATCAATGCAGTTTCTCATAAAAAGAATTTTCAGGCACCAAATACAATTCATTATGTTCTCAAATAAATGGATCCCACGTAGATGTGGCTCAAGTTAATTTCTTATTTCAATTACACATTGATGCGGCTCATATTCAAATTGATTCTCAGCTACACATTGGTGCGGCTCATATTCAAGTTGATTCTCAGTTACAGATTGGTGCAGCTATTATTAAAGTTGATCCTCAGTTGCACAGTGTGGCTCATATTCAAGTTGATTCTCAGTTACACATAGGTGCGGCTCATATTCAAGTTGATCCTCAGTTGCACATTGGTGCGGCTCATATTCAACTTGATTCTCAGTTACACATTGGTGCGGCTCATATTCAAGTTGATCCTCAGTTCACATTGGTGCGGCTCATATTCAAGTTGATCCTCAGTTGCACAGCTCAGCTCATATTCAAGTTGATCCTCAGTTGCACATTGGTGCGGCTCATATTCAACTTGATTCTCAGTTTCACATTGGTGCGGCTCATATTCAAGTTGATTCTCAGTTACACATTGGTGCGGCTCATATTCAACTTGATTCTCAGTTACACATTGGTGCGGCTCATATTCAAGTTGATCCTCAGTTGCACATAGGTGCGGCTCATATTCAAGTTGATCCTCAGTTGCATATAGGTGCGGCTCATATTCAAGTTGATCCTCAGTTGCACAGCTCAGCTCATATTCAAGTTGATTCTCAGTTACACATTGGTGCGGCTCAGATTCAACTTGATTCTCAGTTACACATTGGTGTGGCTCATATTCAAGTTGATCCTCAGTTCACATTGGTGCGGCTCATATTCAAGTTGATCCTCAGTTGCACATTGGTGCAGCTCATATTCAAGTTGATTCTCAGTTACACAGAGCAGCTCATTTTCAAGTTGATTCTCAGTTACACATTGGTGCGGCTCATATTCAAGTTGATCCTCAGTTGCACATTGGTGCGGCTCATATTCAAGTTGATTCTCAATTACACAGTGCAGCTCATTTTCAAGTTGATTCTCAGTTACACATTGGTGCGGGTCATATTCAAGTTGATTCTCAGTTACATAGTGCGTCTCATTTTCAAGTTGATTCTCAGCTACACATTGTTGTGGCTCATATTCAAGTTGATCCTCAGTTTCACATTGGTGCGGCTTATATTAAAGTTGATTCTCAGCTACACATTGGTGCGTCTCATATTCAAGTTGATTCTACACGTTTCGGCATGACGCCTTCCTCAGGAGTGCCACAACCCACAATCTTCAGTAACTGTAATATCTTGAACTGTAACAATATAAATCAAAACTCACTAAGCCGTCCAAGTAAAATAAGGTTGCTTTCTGTGCGTCTCTCCCCTATGACGTGCTTGTTAAGGGTGATCTTTTCATGATTTACTCCCATCATGCAATGTTATTCACCCAGTCTTGTGAATATAGTGAACTATTGCCAACATTGTGACATCCCAAAATCTCTCATACTTTCCATGTACTGTGTCAGGTGTTCTAATCTCCACAGAGCCTTGTGAGTTAGGAGCATGCATTTCAAAACTGCCCAAAGGCCCTTAACAACACAAATGAAAAGGCAAACCAATGCCCTAGGGCTTCTCCAAAATGATGTAGGCCAGCAGTCTTCTTGCTCCCAGGTATATACCCAAAAAGGCTTCTCCCAACACCGTTAGTACAACACAAAGCTCAAAGGGCCCTTCTAATAAAACACAAATTCAAAAAAAGGTAAGGTCAGGGTTGATTCCATCACCCTACTTGGTCCTAGTCACGTATGGGGCTAAATGTACTCACTTCATAAAAACCATATGTCAGCACCTCTGTTGGCAGTATCTCCTTGTTCTACATCTCTCACGGGATGCAAAATGTATCCAAAAGACTATGGAGGGGTTGAGTTGGTCAAAGGGAACCACAAATGTGGATGATGTTTAGCCTGTAGCCATAGAAACTGATATGTGTTTATGTAATGGATTTAGATTCCATTTGAATGAGTTCAGCAACTGCAAAAACTAAGAACGTTATATATCTACTAGTGTGTCCCTGTGGAATTGGATATGTGGGAGAAACAAGTCGTCCCTTCTCTGTCCAACTCACGGAACATAGATCGGTGACCAAGACTCTGAGACTGAATGCCCCTCTAGTGAGTCATTACATGGAATTGCAACATGGATATGAAGATATTAAATGGCTAATTACTGAAAGAATAGCCCCAAAAGATGGTGTGGATAACACTGAGATCAGAAAACTATGGAAAGTATATTGGTCCTTTATTTTGGAGACACACACAAAAGGACTGAAAAATGAAATCCCTTGGACAATGCCATTCAGTATAAGTCCCAATAGGCGATTCCGTTGACCTGTATGAGATAGTTTTATTTTCAGGTACATAGATGCTATATAAGCCCCTGAGAACTTCAAACATATAATAATGGTTTAGGTAGTGTTATATAGAGATACTGTACCAGGTATTACATATCGCAAAGAACATTTGAATGTAGGTTAACATATATGAAGACAGAAATGACAGAGAGCGGAAAATATGGAACATCATATGCCTCAAGATGGCTCATTAGCTTGATAGAGAGATAGATAGATAGATAGGTTAGACATAGGGGCTTTGCGTAGAATGTCCAAATACTATCGAAAGCATAAGCTAGAAGATACATAGAGGAAGTCTGTTAGTAATAGTCATTTTACACTACACTTTGAGCATTCCAATAGCCACTTTAGATGTATTATTCCTGTTTCTGCCCTCAATCTTTCGTTATTCTAGACCGCTAAAAAGAATTCCTTAGTGTAGCAATACAATTTTATGAGTATGACACCCCAATCATTGTGTTACTTTTATGGGGTGGCTTTACTAACGCTTTGCACCTGGTTTGCATCACCTGGTGCACTGTTGCTTTGGGGCTTACTTTCCAGTACAAATCTTGAACTGTGCTGGACAGCAGCCTTACAGCAACTCAGAGTAGCACAGAGGTGTTTACACCTAGGAGGCGAACCATGGCTGGTAAGAGGATGTGCCCATGGACTCACACATGGATTTTAATACTAATCTCTATCTACTAACTTTGGTAGAAGGGTGCTGCGCTTTCTCGAGGCAGGCGTCAAGTTGGAGAAAAGATTATTTTTCTCAAAAACCTTTTCACCTTTGCCTGATTGCTGTACCACACAGCACACATGCAAAGTGGTAAAGTGTTAAGCTTTGTCAAAGCATAGAATTTTGTGACACACGTACAAACCGCTTTCTAGTCACAAACGGGCCGATTCGCAGAATCGGCCCCTTGGCGACTAGGGAAATGCTTTTTGGGATGTACAAAGCACAAACTGCGATTCGGTAACTTGTTACCAAATCGGAATTTGGGTCTTGTGATTCGGTATTTGGAAGGGGCGTGAATGCAGTCGCAAAACAATCGCAGTTAGCACCAATTTCTAATTGGTGCTAACCCATTCGCAAAGGGGAAGGGGTCACTAAGGGACCCCTTCCCCTTTGTGAATGCATGTGAAAATGTTTTTTAAGAGCAGGCAGTGGTCCCACGGACCACTGCCTGCTCTTAAAACAAGCATTTTCAATGCAATGGGTCTCGTATTTGTTCGAGTTAGAGCTATTAGCATTGTATAGCAAAAAAAATGCTATGTAAAATGCAGCGCAATCGCGCTGCATGGAAAATAAACAGATAAAGTAGTCCGGACTCCAGGCTGTAAACATAGAGCCTCGTATGTTTTTGGTACTTTACCGATGCTGTGTAGGTAGACTAGGTAGACTAAACACCGGAAAAGGCATGACGTATGCATGCCTTTCACAAATGAAAGCAAGCGGATTTTAAAGGGCAAGCCCACGAACCAATGTAAGTGACTGACGTGGCATGGGCGTGGTTTGAAGCCCAAAGAGAGATTACAGAATGGACGGAGCACTTTGTGCTCGCCCATAAAAATGAAACTGAAAGTTTTCGTGTTTTTCTTTTTAAATGCAGCCTGTTTTCCTTTAAGGACCTCAGTGGTCTCGCATTATGAAATGTACCTCACCATCAGTGGACTCACTTTATCACACTGTGGAACACGAGAGTCACTGAATTATTACTTATCAAACCCCACTCATTCCTACAAACAGAACCAGGCTCTATTGAGTCCAGCTGCCTCACTTTGTAAACAAACCTGCCACAGTCCACAGACATCTCAGCCTTCCCCTGACACCAGTGGGCTCCTATGTGTACCACACGTCACTCTGTGCCGCCTGCCACGCCCCTTTGGACGGACACGCCTCCCTAGGACACCCGCAGCATCCTCTAAAGGCGGCTGCCTCCAGTGACGTCACCCCATCCGTACAGGGGCCTTTAAAGGATTACGGGGCATATTTATACTCCGTTTGCGCCGAATTTGCGTCGTTTTTTTTAACGCAAATTCTACGCAAAACTAACTCCATATTTATACTTTGGCGTTAGACGCGTCTAGCGCCAAAGTTCATGGAGTTAGCGTCATTTTTTTGCATGAACACCTTCCTTGCGTTAATGATATGCAAGGTAGGCGTTCCCGTCTTAAAAAATGACTCCGATGCATATGCGTCGGATTTATACTCCCGGGCAAAAATGACGCCCGGGAGTGGGCGGGTCTAAAAAATCTGCATTAGCGCTGGATTTTAGCACCTGGGTCAGGGCAGGCGTTAAGGGACCTGTGGGCTCAGAATGAGCCCAGAGGTGCCATCCCCTGCCCCCAGGGACACCCCCTGCCACCCTTGCCCACCCCAGGAGGACACCCAAGGAAGGAGGGACCCACCCCAGGGACATTAAGGTAAGTCCAGGTAGGTATTTAAAAAAAAAAAAAATTGTGGCATAGGGGGGCCTGATTTGTGCCCCCCTACATGCCACTATGCCCAATGACCATGCCCAGGGGACAGAAGTCCCCTGGGCATGGCCATTGGGCAAAGGGGCATGACTCCTGTCTTTGCTAAGACAGGAGTCATTTCAATGGGGGATGGGCGTCGTAAAAAAATGGCGCAAATCGGGTTGTGGCGATTTTTTTGCCTCAGCCTGACTTGCACCATTTGTGGACGCCCATACGCCATTTTCCCCCTACGCCGGCGCTGCCTGGTGTACTTCGTTTTTTTTAACGCACACCAGACAGCGCCGGCGGCTAACGCTGGCTAACGTCATTCAATAAATACGGCGCCCGCATGGTGCTTCAGAATGGCGTTAGCCGGCGCTAATTTTTTTGACGCAAAACTGCGTTGGCGCAGTTTTGCGTCAAAAAGTATAAATATGGGCCTACATTAGCGGCCATCAGTGAGTTTAGTGGCCCCAGCACGAGCGGTGCAGCGCTCCCTCGGTGGTACTGGCCCCCTCCCTGGACCAGAGATGAACCCCTGTGCCCGCCCCCCGCCCCCATTGTACTCGTCCTCCCCCTGGACCAGAGATGAAGCCCTCGGCATCTCCCCCCCCACCCACCTATGGTAATGGTCCTCCTCGTGCACCAGATATAAACCCCTTGGCATCTGCCCCCCCATTTTATTAACCCCTCCCTGGACCAGAGATGAATCCCTCGGGAACCGCCCCCCCACGGTACTGGCCCCCTCCCCAGCAGCGCCATCTGCGCCCTGACCCCCTGCCTTCGGTTCCCCAGTGAACCCGGGGACCCCGGACGGCAGTACCTCGTGGTGAACCTGGAGCCGGCGCGGGCCCCCCAGCACTGGCCCTTACCGGTAGCGGGGGGGGGGAGATGCCAGCCGGGAGTCACTCGGGCCTGCCCGCCTTCACATGCACGTCTAGCTCCTAGAATCTTTCATTCCAAACTATAGTGATGAAAAGGTCAGACTTTGGTTAACTTTTCATAGAAATGATCATTTAATTTACAGATATTTCTTTTGAAAGGTTCTTGATGGCACACACACCCTCCCTTAGCAGAGAGATATTTTTTGCAATTTTTTAAATTATATTTTTCCGAAGGAAAACACTTCAATCCCTTAATAAATGTTTACACTAACCCTAAACTTGTCATGACTTTAACCTTGACCCCCAACGACTGATAGATTAGTGTTTGTATCCGGGGACCTATTCTATTATTGGTTTATTGTGTGTTCAGGTTTCGTGCCTCCTCTGTCCTGTCTAACTTTCGTTATTACTACTCTATATTCAGAGATATGAATAAACAGTTGTAGAACTAGCGGTTAGGAGCTATACCTCTCATAGACAACACGTGAAAAGTGACTATAGCACCGTGCGGTTAGAAACTACACCTCTCATAGACAACAAATGTTAACAGTGACTATAGCGCCTAGCGGTTGGGAAATATACCTCTCATAGACAACAAATGTTAACAGTGACTGTAGCGTCTAGCGGTTAGAAGCTATACCTCTCATAGACAGCAATTGATAACTGTGACTGTAGCACCTAATGGTTCGGAGGTATACCTCCCATAGACAACACATGTTAACTGTGACTACTGTATAGCACCTAGCGGGTATGAGCTATACCTCTAATGGACAACAAATGTTAACTGTTACTATAGCACCTAGCGCTTAGGAGCTATACCTCTCTTAGAAAACAAATGTTAAAAGTGACTATAGCGATTAGGAGTTATACCTCTCATAGACAACAAATTATAAAAGTAATTTTTGCACCTAGTGGTTAGGATATACATCTCTTAGACAACACATGTTAACCGTGACTATAGCACCTAACGGTTAGGAGCTATATGACTTTTTCTGGTCAGATATGTGGTCAAGGAAGTGGTGAATAGTTTCTTTAGCTGTCCTAATCTTGTGCACAGTATTTTATGTATATTAAAGTTGATGTATTTTCAGTAGCAGAGACTGGCTGGATGGTGGCCCTTGCTGGCTGTCAGTGCTGTGGTAATCGGGGTGTCTGCGCCACCCCTTGCATGAACCCTTGTCTGCGCCACCTCGTCTCCTGGAGAGTCCATGAGGCGGAGGAGAGTACATGGTCAGTCAGTCAGAGTGCATCAGTACTGTGACCCAGAGACACCAGTGGTAAACACCAGCTCTCTCACTTTGATAGTGCTTGGTTGTTACGGCGACTGCAGTGTCAGGCAAGGCGCTTGGGAGCGGAGAGCATGAAGTAGGATGATGGATGGAGTGCAGACAATGCAAACACTCACCCCCAGTCACAGATCTGGGTTTAATCCATCGTTCTTTTGCTCACCATGCCACCCCAGTTTGGACCCAGCCATATGCAAATCAGTCTTGACCCCGCTCCTCATGGGAACAGTCCAGCCCGAACTGCCAGGCCAGGTCCTCCCTGGACCGGAAACAAGCATCCTGGGACCAGTTTCGGGGTATCACCCTTCATCAGCCAGGCTAGCTTAACTCCAGTGGCACAGTGAGCAAGGGACCCACGTCTGGGCATACCCTTCCCACTTAGGGCAACTTTAGCAATACAAAAGGATGATGGACGGAGTGCAGACAATGCAAACACTCACCCCCAGTCACAGATCTGGGTTTAATCCATCGTTCTTTTGCTCACCATGCCACCCCAGTTTGGACCCAGCCATATGCAAATCAGTCTTGACCCCGCTCCTCATGGGAACAGTCCAGCCCGAACTGCCAGGCCAGGTCCTCCCTGGACCGGAAACAAGCATCCTGGGACCGGATACTTGTAATTTAGTCAGAACTTAAAGAATTGGCAAGGCTCGACTACAGAAGTAAACCAAACCAGTTCAAGACTGGAGGTTCTTGCTCATGTTGGGGATGTCTCTCTCCAATGGACGATCCTCATTTCCACACTGTTCATAATGTTCATGGAGTTCTAAACCTTCCTTGTATTTGTAATCCTTTCAGCGCCTTGAAACCGACCACCTGGAGGCAGCACAGAAGGCTCATCAACAGTAAGGGTGGGCAATAAATTATGTTCCTCCAACAAAGTTGGTGGAGTTTCAGCCACTCCGCATTATGCATGTAACATGGAGATCTGGCCAAATTCCGCCTACCCCTGCATGGCAGAGTTTTTACTCGTGTGTGGCTCACCAACAGTAAGTTGGCGAGTGTGAGCTAGAATTGGAGTCCCTTAGTGTGATGTTCGAGCGCTAGGAGTGCACCATGTGAGATTTTCCCAAACACGGGCAGTAAGAAACAGTTGCGACCATTCACATTGGGAAAGCTGCTGCTTGAATAGAGAATCTACTCGAGCTGCAGAAAAACCAACTTGAGCGGCAACACCCTCTGGCACACTGTGTGGTGATATTTGCAGTCAGCGTGGAACAAGCTCTCGGTGCTAAAAATCAGTGTGGGCACCACGACGTGCTGATTTCCGCTCACTTGCAGAACTCTGTAGAATATCACAGAGTTTTTATGTAACTGTCCGGAATTTTGCAGAGTTCTGCCCACCCCTAATCATGAGTGGAAGAAGCACTGGAAGAGAAAGGATTTAAGTTCTTTCTCAAAGATGTGTGATTTATGTGTGTAAATCAACAGCAAAGGAGAACCTGGTGCCTTAATTGTAACCCAGTTCTTTGAGTTTCTAAGGAGAGCCGTTTACCTGCCTTCACAATACATCAGAGCCGTCCCTACCTCTGCCTGCCCTTGAGACACTGCAATCAAACCTGGGCCACCTGCTATAAAGGCCGGTAAAGGTGCCCATGGGTATCAATGGCTGTGGTACTGGGCACTGGACCCCTGCCAAAAGGGCCTAGCACACAATCCAGGCCAGGTCTGATTGGAGTCTGCAGTACCAAGGACAATCTTCTCACCCTTGGCCAGAAGAAGATGGATTTCTGTGCTCTGAAAGACAGACTCAAAACGAACAGATCATGGATGAAGTGCTGAAGAAATGAAACCTTCATCCCAGTCACAGATCTGGATTTAATCCATTGTTTTTTGCTCACCATGCCATCCCAGTTTGGACCCAGCCATATGGAAATCAGTCTTGACCCTGTTCCCAATGGGAACGGTCCAGCCCAAACTGTCACTCCAGGTCCTCACCAGGTGGAAAGCAAGCATCCTCGGACTGGTCTCAGGGTATCACCCCCTCATCAGCCAGGCTAGCTTGAATCCAGCGGCGCAGTGAGCACGGGACCCACGTCTGGACATACCCTTGCCACATTCTGTAGCACATGTAGAAAGAGGAAAACGCCTCTCAGGATTGGTTTTGTGCAGGAAGGTGTCTCTTCCTGCACAAAAGCAATCCAGCTACAACGTAGGCACCCTTGCACCCTGAGGTTAACGTGCCTGCATAGGTGCTAGGCAGCCAAAATGTGCCAGCGCTATAAAGGGACAGGAATGTGCCATATAATGTTAAATACAGTGCAATACTCCCTTTTCCTTTCATGCAGCACAGTGCAGCGTTGGATGAAACAATCATATATATGGGCCCTAGTTTTGGGGCATATAGCGTGTAAACTCGCAGGGAGGGGGCGCTCTGTATTTCCTACATTCTGAGGAGACAGGTGGCCCTGCAGCATTGCTCTGTGGGGCACGTGTCAGGCCAGTCCTGTGGGGTCAGCTAGGCAATGCTTGGGACACTACGTAGGGTAAGTGATGCTACTGTCATTGGAACCAGACAAAGCAGATACTGCTGCAAGCTCTCTTATTTATCAAGGACCCCCCTTTGGGATCGGACTTTCAGGGGGTGCCAAAGGTGAAGGCTCGTGCCAGTTGTGGAGAATGGTGCAGGCCAGGCTGCACATGTGTCACTGTGCAATCAGCAGCATGTCCAAACACTGCACTTCTTTCCTAAAACATACATGACGTTTGTTACTATGAAGGTAAGATGCCTCGTAGCTTCAAGGTGTTGACTCTGAATGCATAGCACCTTACCCTGCCCTGCATCATGTGCTGGGCTTACGCACATGAGCCAAAGGTTACTCTCAGGGAGCTAATCCTCACGCTAGCCAGACACAATGCTGCTTGTAGTTGTTACCTTGAGCACAGTGATACCTGAGCAGTCCATGCAGGGCTCTTTCAGTAGAGGCACCGGGGGTGTTGGGGGGTGAGAGGGGCTGCCAATCACACAGAGGGGGATGCTGTGGTCTCAGATACACACCCGATGTAGGTGAACGTCCACACTGGGTAGAAACAGGAGGAATGCAGTAGATGCAGGGTCCCAACACAGGGGCCCCATCCAGGGGCAGCTTTAGTGTTAGTGGTGCCTAGTCCCCCCCTTTCTTGAAGGATACCCTGACAACCACCCTTCCATAGTGCCCCTCATCTCTGTGCAGGCTCTCTCACCTTTATTTTATAGCGCTTACCATCCCAATGTAGAGTGCTTTACATCACAAATATATTATACAGAGACAATGAGTCATACAAGTGTGTAAATTAATGTATAGAAAATGTGACATTAGACGATGAGCACTACAAGGGGTAGGAGACACATGTCAATCCTATTGGTGGGCAGTATATGTTCAGAGTGCTTGGTCTGGAGAAACAAAGGGGTAGATTTACCAAGTGTTTGCGATGCGCAGTAACCAAAGTTGCTGCGTTGCATGAAGAGAGCACAAGAGCATCATACCTACTAACATCTCGTACCGTTGCTCTCCCCTTAAGTGCTGGCGTACCTTAAGCTGCCTTGCACCAGTGCACACATCCATGCACCATAGTGCAAGGGTGCATGCGTGAAGTCAAGCTTATGGTTTATACTGGAAGGGTATCCTTACCGCACAACATTCTGCGCTTCAACAATGTTTAACTCTTTCTACGTCTGCTGTGCGGTGCAGCACACATGCACAGTTGGAAAAGTTTGGAGAAAATAAATCTTTTCGACAACATTATGCCCACCGCGAGGAGGTATAATTTTTTGATGAAATTCCCTTTGTGCTACAATTAGTAAATAGGGATTAATGTCAAAATCCGTCGGTGAGTGCATAGTAAGGTGCACGTACCACCTGTGGGATACCTCCTAGACACAAAGTAGTGCATAGTTCTTCTATATGGTTTTACGGTGACTTTCTAACGCAATTCAGGATTTGCGCTGAAAAGTAAACCCCAAAGCAACCCTTTGCAACAGGTTTGCGTCACCTTCATGAGTTTTGTGTCTTGTAGTTAGAAGTGTAGTGTGACATTCTGAGGCTCGCCGGGCTAACTAACTGAGAACCGAGCAGATCTCAGGGAGACTTCACTCTGTAAATATCTAACAGTAAATAATGCATAACTTACTTTGGATGTACCACGTCATACCACCCCTTTTACTTTGTTTAAGAGCTGTAAATAGCAGGGGTCGTATTCTGCATTGTGGGAGTGAAACAGACATGTGCACCTGCTTTGCACTCCCCGGGACGCTATGGTATTACAGAAGGGGCCACAGACGCTTGTATGGTTCTATCTGCCCGTGTGCAACGCAAGAAGTGTAATAGGGCGCCAGTCCCTGTTTGCACCCGGGGACCTGCTTAAACAGGGACATTGCTCCCCTTACATAGTACGGGCGCAGGTGTTCGAATTTCAACTTTGATAGCATGAAAGGTTGGGTTGGCTTTCCAGAAATTTCAGTTTATACCTTGACGGTCACAGCAGCTATCAACGGCAAAGCTCTTCCTTGGGAGCCATCTTGCTGGCAGGTGTGACATTATCCAGATGGGTCAGAAGTAAGGCTAAAGCACAATGCAAGCCTTCTTGAGGGGCCCTTCCACCTCTGTTCTAACAGTGGCACTGAGGCCTCTACAAGACCTTTGCACACGCCCCTTGTAGGCCACTGCATCAATGACTGAGTCATGGCGTAGCGTCAGCAGATGCACAGCTTGCTTCAATCATTACTGAATGCGGGTGTTTTATGTTCTGCTGCCACTGCCCTGACTGTTCTGCTGTGCACCCCTGGGGTGTGACTTCACCCCCAGGGTACCGCTCACAGCAAGCGCGCTGCAGGTGAGGAGGAGGAGGAGCCAGGACTGAGTAGGTCCTAGTTTGCATAACTAGGAGACATGCAAAGTTCCTGCAATACCACTTATAGTTACACAATGCTTACACACAATAAAATACAATACTCAGTGTCACCAACAATAAAGGTACTTTATTTTAGTGACACAAGGACAAAAATATCTCCTTCTGGAGGTAAGTATTATACACAATATATACACTAGTAACCAAAATCAGGTAAGTGAACAGTCATAGAATAGTGCAAACAGTAGAAAATACAATTGATTGCAATGGGCCTAGGGCAACACAAACCATATACTAAAATACTGGAATGCAAATGTCGAATTCCCCCCTAGGCAAGTGTAGTGTGTAGAGGGGTGCTCGGGGTGTAAGAAAACACCAAAGGTAAGTAAAGTACCCTACCCCAGAGCCCAGGAAAGCAGGAGTAAAGTACAGCAAGTTTCCTCAGAATACGGGGGCGTGGCCTGGCCGCCGGGCAAGATGGCCGACACCAAGTGAGGCTCCGCCGGGCCTCGGGCTAAAACTTCGTTTATTGCTTATCCTGTGGACGGCTGCGGCAGGGGCGGGCCTGGCGGTGCCTCCCCGGGGGCCCCGGAGACAAGCGAAGCATCGCGGGGCGGCCGAGAACGGCGCTGCGGTCGGGCTCCGTGTGGCCGGGCCTGGTGCTGTCCTCTGCCCCTCGCGCGCTTTTGTGGCGGGGGGAGGAGAGGAACTGCGGCCGCTCCCGGCAATTGTGCACAGCCGGGAGCAAGAGTGTACGCGAGGGCCGGGCGGGCGGCCGGTCGGGCCGCGGCCCTCGCGGCTTCGGTGCCCTGGCTGCCGGGTACCCATTGGGGCTTCCGTGGCCCCGCGCTGGTGAAGGCGTTCCTTTTTGGGGCTTGTGGCCCTTCGGCTACACCGGCTGCCTGCTGAGGAAGATGGTGCCTGGCCTGGGATAGGCCAGGGGAGCGCCTGGAGCGGACCTACGTGAATGCTGGTGGGTCCTAAGAGACGGGACGGACCCGAGAATTGCGGTGCCTGGGAGCCTTCGGCACAGGAGAGCGGACGGCTGGGGACAGCTGTGGCCTGGTTTGAGGACGTTCCCCTCGGGCTCCCGAGGGGGGCTACCTGACCACTGGGGAGCCTCTACTTTATTGCACTTGGAGGGCCTGTTTGGAATTCCCTTGGGCTGCCTACTGGACACGCTTGGGGCGGCCTGGTGGAAGCGAGCTGCCCCAGCGTGCGGAGACCCGCTGAGGGCCTGAGGCTGCGCGGGGCCCTTATATTGTGGAGTCTGCGCTCGATGGGTGAATTGAATACCTACTATGATGTGGAGTCTCCTGGCGGAGATTAAGGACCGGTGAGTCGCTTGTGAATGCCAACGTGATTTGATCTGTGGTGAGACTCGCTGTGGGCCTAGTGAGTCAAACTTCGGCTGGGCTCGGTAAGGCGAGTGGGGCAGCCGGGAGAACGGTTTTTGCAGTAAACGCCCACTGTCCTGGTCAATTCTAGACGCTTTGGTGCGGTCAGGAGGTCGTGCAAGCCGTGTTGCACTATGGGCAAGTCTGACCACCGACAGGCGAAACTTACCTTTGAAGGTGGAAAAAAGAGAAGTGCTGCCTCTGCTTCCCAGTCCAGTGAAGTTGATATTGGAGAAGAGAGCCCGGAGATCTCTGAGCGGTCCATGTTTCTAAAATTCAAGAACATGTCTGGCTGGCATTCACGCCAAGGTGGACCATGTGACGGAGCGGCTAGACCGCATAAGAGCCCGGGTTGACGATCACGATTCCCGGTTTGAGGCATTGGAGTCACGCATGTCAGAGATAGAGGATGCACACCGGGGAGACAGAGACCAAGTCTCACAAATGGAGCGTATCCTGGAGGTAATACGGAATAAGAACGAGGACTTGGAGGCACGTTCTCGGCGGAATAATATCCGTATTGTAGGACTTCCGGAGGCGACGGACATGGGTCACATGGAAGACTTCGTTGAGAGCATGTTGTTGGAATTGTTTGCTGGTGAACTCTCCCGGATGCTGGTAGTGGAGAGGGCGCACCGGTCTTTGGGACCCCGTCCTCCGCCGGGAGCGCCTCTACGGCCAATTATCACGCGCCTGTTGAACTATAGAGACCGAGACGCCGTCCTTCGCCTGGCGAGGGAGAGAAGGCCACTAGTTTATAAGAACTCCGAACTTAACTTTTATCCGGACTACACCCCTGGTGTGCAGGCTCAGAGGCACGCATTTCTGCCGACCAAATGGCTGCTGAGCCAGGCTGGAGTTGGGTTTGCTCTACTATATCTAGCCAGATTGCGGGTGCGACACGAGGGAAAGGCGCTGTACTTCACAGACCCAAAGCAGGCGATTAAGTTTGCTAGGCGTTTGCCCGGTGGGCGCGGGGCTGCGGGGTCGGGGGGGCCGGGGGCCGAGGATGCTGATCTAAATGACAATGACTAACCGGTTGTGATTGATTTAAATGCATTGATTGGGGCTGCCGGGGGGGGCGCGGGGCCGCGTCCTGTGCGGCTATGTCCGTAGTGTGGTCTGCTACCAGGCCCATGGGCCCCTCTCCCCCTGGTGTACTCTGGGTGGAGAGCTGATGGCTGACCACTGCCCCTGGGATGAGTCCTATTACTTTCTGCTTTCGATGTTGGGGGTGGGTCTTGGGGTTGAATGGGCAGGTTACTGTAAGGGTCCGATTGGGGGGCCTGTGTGGGTGGGGGAGGGCCCAGATTGCTGTTGATCGTAACATGTTGGGTTCTACAGTTGTCATGGTTGTTCTTTATTACTGTTTCTGGCAGGTGGAGGTGTGCTTCCTTGTGAGGTTATGGGTGTCTGTGGTATGGGATGAGAGGTGACGATGTGACGTTGATTCGTTGTCTGACGTGGAATGTACGTGGGCTTAATGATTGGAGGAATGCTCGATTGGTGGCTGCATATGTTAAGCGACACATCATTGACATTTGTATGTTGCAGGAGATGCACCTGGTGGCGACCACGATGGGTAGACTGAAAGCTGGCTGGGTTGGCGAAGTACACTGCTCCACGTACTCTGGGTACGCTCGTGGAGTCGCTATTCTGATCCGAAAGGGGTTACAGTGGCGCACGCGCAAAGTTATTACAGATCCAAATGGTAGATACGTCTTGTTGAGCGGTACGTTGCTCGACAGAGCCTGCCGGCTTGTGGCAGTGTATGGACTGAATGTAGATGACCCAGAGTTCTTCTTGGAGCTGTGGCGACTTGTGGAGTCCTTGGGGGCCGGTGCAGTGATCTGGGGTGGAGATTTTAATGTGGTTTTGGACGCTCGGATGGATCGCAAGAGTGTGGCCAGAATACAGCACGTCTCGGCGGCAAAGTCCCTGGCGGCAGTAATGCGGAGTGGCGAGTTGGCGGATCTGTGGAGACGGAGGCACGCAGATGTGAGAGAAGGAACGTGTCTGAACTATGTGCATAGCAGCTGGTCTCGTATAGACCGTTGGCTGAGCACTAGAGATGTGGAGGTCTGGACGAGAGCGGTAGATCACCTCCCCCGCACCTTGTCGGACCACTCACCGGTGAGGTTGGAGCTACTGATACCCAGTGAGCTGCGTCAGATGACTTTGTGGCGGTTGCCTAGTGGTGCGCTACGAGATGAGGTTTTTCGGGAGGAGGTCAGGGAGGCGATACAGTTGTTTTTTTCTGAAAACCGCGGATCTGTGAACTCAGTGTGCACCGTATGGGAGACATTCAAGGTTGTTATTCGCGGAGTGTGTCTTTCCAAACAGCACAGGATTGTGAAGGCCATGCGGCGGGAGATGGCAGATATTGAGAGTAGGCTTGTAGAGTTGGAGAGGCAGCTGGCTACCAGTTGGTCGAGTGAGGTGCTTGCTGAAATTCGACGCAAGGTGTCCCTGTATGAGGAAGCCTCTATGAGAGAGCTATGCTTTGCTGGGAAACATGCCCAAGCTCGCCGGTATGGAGAAGGTGAGAGAGCAGGGCGAACACTCGCGGGCATGCTTCGTAGGCCTTGGGCCAGTAATTATGTCACAGAGGTTGTTGACGACGGTGGTGGAAGTGTGACTGGCTCAAATGATATTATGCAGGTGTTCACTGAATACTTTGCGCGGCTCTACGCTGCCCCGGCAGGCCCAAGTGGGGAGGCGGTACGGACCTACTTTGAGGATATTGCTCTTGTCTGGTTTGAGGAGGCGCACAGGGCGTATCTAGATGAACCGTTCACTGTGGAGGAGGTGTCAGCGGTGATCCGTGGGTTGCAAGGGGATAAATCTCCGGGGGTGGATGGCCTTACACCGGCATTTTATAAAGAATATGTGGATGTCCTCGCCCCGTGCTTGTTGGAGGTGTATATGGAATCCCTGGAGGCGGGGTCGCTTCCGGACTCCCTCCGGGAGGCTTTGTTGGTAACAATTCTGAAACCTGGGAAAGACCCGACTCGTTGCGACTCGTACCATCCTCTTTCTATGATAAACATTGATAATAAAATTCTGGCAAAGATGATTGCGGCACGCCTGCAACCCCTTCTCTCTCGGCTGGTGTTGCCGGACCAGTCTGGTTTTGTCCCTGGAAGGTCTACGAGTCACAATTTGCGCACCTTTTTTGCGGTGACAGGATCTTTGGGGGATGGAGATAATGTGGCTGCGGTATTTCTTGATGCCGCCAAGGCCTTTGACTCTTTGGCCTGGGATTATATGTTCACGCTGTTGGGCCGGGTGGGACTCAGCACTCGTTTCGTGAAGTGGATCCGTCTGTTATATACTCTCCCTACCGCCAGGTTGCGTCTCAATGGAGGTGTGTCGGCTGCGTTCCCGGTTGCACGTGGTACGCGTCAGGGGTGCCCGCTGTCGCCCCTCCTTTTCACGATAGCTATGGAGCCTTTGGCGGCGGGGTTGCGACAGAAGCACAACGACAGAGGCTTGCCGTTTCGGCAACGACCAGTTTTGATCTCGTTATACGCTGATGATATCGCGTTGTATGTGCAGAACCCTGGTCAGAACTTGGATATCTTATTAGATGAAGTTGTGCGCTTTGGTGGCCTCTCTGGAATCAATTGGTCGAAATCGACAATATTGCCTATAACCCCCAATGTGACGCAATTTGATTCTCGATACCCTCTGGTGTGGGCAGAGGGGCCGGTGTGTTATTTGGGTATCCAGTTGTGCCGAGATGTTGACATATTGCGACGGGCTAACTACGGCGCTGCATTGGCATGGTTGGAGGAAAAGGTTGAGATCTGGCGCGCTCTACCTCTCTCGCTAATTGGACGCATTGCCATAGCTAAGATGGTAGTGCTCCCTAAGTTTCTGTACTTGTTTGTGAATCTTCCGCTCCCTCTTGCTGGCGGCTACCTTCGGAAGTTGCGATCCGCGTTAATTAGCTTGGCGTGGGTGGGGCGGCAGCCGCGCATCTCCTGGGAAAGACTGACACTGCCGTTTGAATTAGGTGGGCTTGCTGCTCCGGACCTAGAGCTTTATTACTATTGTGCGCAGGCTCACTTTGCGTATTATTGGATGAATCCGATCCATTATATGCCGCACTTGGCGCCTGAGAGTGACTCCGTGTGGCCAGATGGCTCGGTGCGTATGCTTGGAAACCAGTTGCAGTCCCGGGCCACGGGAATTGATACGGTGGCATGCACCATGAGAGCGTGGGAGGCGCTGAGATGACGATCTGGAGTTACTGCTCCATTTGCCCCCTCGCTCCCCGTCATGGCGGTTGCAGACGCTAGGATGTTTCGAGATGGCAGGGTGCGTAGTTTTCTCCATGCTGCTGGCTTGACTGAGTTAGGAGATTGGCTGGTGGACGGACGTCTCCTTGACGTCTCGGATGCTCTGGCTGGCTGCGAGAGCACGGCGCTGCAGCGCCTGTGCGCTCTTCGAGTTCGAGCTATGTTGCGAGACCGATTTCTTAATTTTCCTGGAGCCCCGTCAGAATATCGTGCTTTGGAGGTGCTCTGCAGTGCACGGTCCCCCGACAAATTGGTGACCAAGCTGTATAATTATATGCAAGAGCAGAGTGATGGTCCTGGGGAGCGCTCCAGAATTGCTTGGGAGGAAGAATTGGGCGAACCCATTACTGTGGCTGTGTGGCGTGGGTGCTGTGCGCATATGAGAGTGCTGTCCCCGAACTACAGGCTGCGACTGCTGCACTTTAAGTTCCTGCATCGCCTCTATTATACACCCAGGGGGCTTCACTCTATGGGCCTGCGTTCGAACGCGCGCTGAGCCCGCTGTCGAGCTCCGGATGCGGGCTTTTTGCATCTGGCATGGGAATGTGCGGAAGTACATGATTTCTGGGTAGAGGTCTGGCAAGCTATCTCTATCATGGTTGATCTGGAGCTTTCTCTCTCCCCCAGGGTTGGGTTACTTGGATGTGTGGACGAGATCCCGGGGCCGCACAGGCGTTTGGCGGGTCTGCTTTTGCTGCTGGCTAAGAGAAGGGTTGCCATGTGTTGGGGTAGGAGGAGGGCTCCGCGCAAGTCTGAATGGTTACGAGATGCTGCCTACTGCCACGACCAGCTGGTGGTCTTTTGGGACCTCATGCCTGGGGGGTCTCACCCCAGAGATATTTGGGCCCCCTTTAATAGCTACCTGGCTACTTGCAGTGTGTAAGTGATACGGTTGGAGCTGCCCACGGGAGAGACTCATCCCCCTTCCCATGGATTCGGTATGATCCTATGCTGCTGAGACGGATTTGCGTGGTCTGTTCAGTGCTCCACCTGCCTATTAGAGTGGTATGTTTTTTGTCGTTTTCTCCCCTCTGCTATATTTCGCTAAGTCTCTCTGTTGCTTATGAACCTCTTGTAGGCTGACATTGATGACCTTGTTATTTGGTGACTGATGAGGAGACTAGTAGATGCGCCCCTAGATATTGATGCTCACTGCGAGACATGTTATTGCAATTTATTCTTTGCTATTTGGGGCAGCGATGAGATGAGAAGGATCATTATATTATCCTGCTATTGCTAAGACGAGGGGACCTGTTTATGTTTATGTTATTGTATGTTATTATGTGCAAAAATTAAATAAAAAAAAAGAAAGAAAAAAAAAAGTTTCCTCAGAATACATTACAAGTCGTGATGAAGAATTATGCAAGAACCAAGAAAGACTGCAAGCAAAAAACAATGGATTCCTAGACCTGAAGATCTGTGGAGAGAGGAGACCAAGTCCAGAAGCCGATGAAGAGTCCAGGAAGCACAGGAGCCCCTGCCAACCTAGAAGAAGGTGCAAAAGTGGATTCTCCGGTTGGAAGTAGAGTACAGAAATGCACCAAAGAAGACGGCTGCAGGTTCCTGTGTGATGCAAGAGATGTCCCTCGTCGAGTTGTTGCATGCAGGCTGTTTGCGTTGCCGGATTCTGCCAACAAGCCGTGGTTCAAGCAAATACGCAGTTTGCATCAAAGAGGAGCTGCCTGGACCCAGGAGGGACCTGGGGGTCTCAACTCGGACTGAGGAGACAGAGGGGCTTTTAACACTTCAGAGAGCCCTCAGAAGACCAGGCAGCACCCACGGGAGTCCAAGAACACAGGGACAAAGAAGATGCAAAGTGCAGTTGTCGCAGCACTACACTGGAGGATCCCACGCCGCCAGAGAACAACTCAGAGAGGTGTGCGTTGCAGGATGGAGTGCTGGGGACCTGGGCTATGCTGTGCAGGAAGAACTTTTGGAAGAAGTGCACAGAAGCCTAAGGTGCTGCAGAAGACGTGGTGCAGAGGGTTACTGTCACAGCACGGGGAGGCAAGCTCTTACCTCCACCAAATTTGGACAGTTGGACCTTTGGACAGTCTGGGTCACTTCGGTCTACCACCTGTGTTCCAGGGATCACGCTCGTTGACAGGAGAAGAATCCCAGAGTACTGGTTGTCGTTGCAGAGAGGTGCCTGCTGAAGCAGGGAAGTGACTCCCTCCATGGGAGATTCCTTCAGTTGTTCTGGTGCAGGGTGAACACAGGGAGTCTTCAGAGCGAGCACACCTTAGAAACTGTTGCAAATGCTGGCTGTAGCTGAAGTTGCAGGTCAAAGGAGTCGTCCTGGATACTTTGTTGCAGTTACAGCAGTTCCTGGAGCAGTCTGCCATTGATCTGACAGTCAGAAGCTGAAGCAGAGGATGCAGAGGCGTCCTGGAGGAATCTTGCAAACCGAATCTGAGGAAACACCCAGAGGAGAGTCCCTAAACAGCCTGAGAGGGGGATTGGCTACTTACCCAGGAATGCACCTATCAGGAAGGGTCTCTGACGTCACCTGCTGGCACTGGCCACTCATAGGTCTCCAGAGGCTCCCCACACCTTGGAATCAAAGATGGCCAATGCCAGGGACACTCTGGAGGAGCTTTGGGCACCACCCCTGGGGTGGTGATGGACAGGGGAGTGGTCACTCCCCTTTCCTTTGTCCAGTTTTGCGGCAGAGCAGGGACGCGGGGTCCCTGAACCCGTGTAGACTGGATTATGCAAGGAGGGCACCGTTAGTGCCCTTCAAAGCATTTCCAGAGCCTCCCATGCCTGTAACACCTATTTGCAGAGGGAGAGGGTGTAACACCCCTCTCCTAAAGGAAACACATTGTTCTGTCTTCCTGGGATTGAGCTGCTCAATCCCCAAGAGGGCAAAAACCTGTCTGTGAGGTGGCAGCAGCTGGGGCTGCAGTGGAAACCTCAGAAAGCTGGTTTGGCAGTACTGGGGGTCTATGGTAGAGCCCCCAGGGTGCATGGAATTGCCCCCCAACACCAGATTTGGATTGGGGGCTCAATTCCATGGTTTTAGATACCTTACATGGCCATATTGGGAGTTACCATTGTGAAGCTACATATATGTATTGACATATATGTGGTGCACTTGTGTAATGGTGTCTCCGAACTGACGAAGTCTGGGGAATTGGCCCTAGACAACGTGGGGGCACCTTTGCTAGTATACGGGTGCCCTCACACACAGTAACTTTGCACCTAACCTTCAGTAAATAAAGGTGAGACATATAGGTGACTTATAAGTTACTTAAGTGCAGTAAAAATGGCTGTGAAATATTGTGTGCACTATTTCACTCAGGCTGCAGTGGCAGTGCTGAAGAAAGGTTTGTATGAGCTCCTTATGGGTGGCAAAAGAAATGCTGCAGCCCATAAGGATCTCCTGGAACCCCATTGCCCTGGGTACCTAGGTACCATATACTGGGGACTTATAAGGGGGGTCCAGTGTGCCAATCAGAATTGGAATATGGAGTCACTAAGCTGTAGTGACAAATTTGGTAAATAGAGCGAGCATAGGCACTGGAGTTTTGGTTAGCAGAACTTAAGTGAAACAGTCAAGCATACTGAAAACACACATAGGCCACAAACTATGAGCACTGAGGTCCTAGCTAGCAGGATCCCAGTGAGACAGTAAAAACACACTGACAAATAGGTTTTAAACTATGAGCACTGGGGTCCTGGGTAGAAGGATCCTAGTGAGACAGTAAAAACACATTAACAAACGGGCCAAAAATGGTGGTAACCATGCTAGATAGAGGCTACTTTCTCAAACCATGTCCCTGTCCCCCCTGCACGACCACTGAGGCTTAGTCCCCAGCATCATGATATGTCATTATCAAATCAACCTCCAGTGAAAAAGAAGAAAGGGGGGCATGCGGAAAAAGATTGTTAACACACAGGGACCACAGGCAGAAGTAGTCACACAATATAACTGTGATGAACTTTGTGCGAGGGTTGAACTGAGGATTGCCTGGACGGCATTGAGGCCACATTATCTTCCTTAGCGGGGCAGCTGACTAGGAGACCCATGCCCAACTCCACAGGGGGCCAAACACAGCCGGGCGATAATGCCGGCGGTCAGGAGGCAAGGGCCACTCTTGCAAATTCTGACCAAGCAGTATCTATTATCAACAGGGAGTAGAACCAGGCTGTGGCTCCGAGGGGGGATAGCGAGCCACCTCAGAAGGGGTTATTGAGGACACCCGTACCTCGACCACATGTAGCACATTCCCATTCCCTTGGCATGGCCCTCAACGCAAGCAAAGGTGGCCTACAGGACCAGGGAACATTGGGGGAGAGATCTGTTAATCCTGTTACTAAGGCCATGATGCCTACTTTAGATATAGCTTTAAGGGTGGATAATGATCAGATAAGATTACAGCTCCCCCCGGCTTCGACCCTCTATGTGCTTGTTCTGGCAAATGTGCCACAACTTAGGCCCACCCAGTCGGAACCCACCGAGAGGTTGATTGCTAAGGTTGCGCATTGGAGCTCTACCACCATTGCCTGGGAGCATGATGCGCCAGCCCACATTCTAATGCTCAGGAGGGTGGATTGGGTAGGCACGTCCCCGAAGTCTATTCCTGGGGATTGCGTAGTAGTTCATTTTAGATCACCAGTGCGGGTGGCCACTTATTCCACTCCATCGGCCATCCTCTGTCACTGTTCTAATTACTACCCTATACGTTCCTCCTCTGCGGCTCACGAGTGGAGTACCCGGAACTTTAGTACAATCAATTTAAAGGGGACTGCCGGTTACTCTTCAGGGCTCCCACTCACTGATAGCTTTCAGCCACTGGAGGGGATGGAGAGTTGTGACTGACTGTCTCTTAGGTCACTCATTGAGTCACCTGTTATTATCATGACCTCAATGATCCACCCCCCATCTGATGTAGTGAAGGTCTTATCATGGGACATTGCCGGGTTAGCAAGAAGGTGGGTGATTCCAAGTGGCCCGGGCTCGTAGTGAACTATCATATCATCTGCCCCCAAGAGACCTGGGCTACTGACTCGTATGGCATTGATGGGCATCAGTCATATTTTACTCCCACTAGACCCTCTGAGGCAGGTAGGCGAAGGGAGGGCTGGGCACGTTCATTATAAACTTTTTTTTGGAAAGAATCACTGGTATTTTAGCCACTCCCCTTATTTCCAGTGTATATTATTCAATCTAGAGCGAGACTGGGATCTCCTTTTAATTAATCACTATAGTAACGCTTTCGATGGTTCCGCCTCCCTTGTGATTGATGCCTTAGAGAACAGGATTAAGCGTCTTAAGGGGTCTCTACAGAACCACAGAACCCGGTGGAAAGGGTACCGGTGGAGGACTTTAATGCACATCACTGCCCAACGTCTTCGGAATCAAACTGTTGTCTTATGGAAAGGAGGGAGGAGCCATTCATTCACTTCTGGCACAGTGAGTATGGTAATACCCTTCACAGTTTTGTGGTAACACATAGGGCCTGATTACAACTTTGGCGAGGGGGTTTATCCGTCCCAAATGTGACGGATATCCCGCCCACCGTATTACGAGTTCCATAGGATATAATGGACTCGTAATATGGAGGGCGGGATATCCGTCACGTTTGGGACGGATTACCCCCCTCCGCCAAAGTTGCAATCAGGCCCATAATCTCAAATTGTTGACTGATGATAGGGAGGAGGGCAGCCTAACGATGTCCTTTTTAGGGAGAATTCGCTGATGGAAAAGTCTCTAATAGGGCTGCTGAGCTTTTGCAAAAATTTGAGCACCAAACCCGTGAAAGAGATTCTGGCCCTCATTACGACCCTGGCAGTTGGTGTTAAAGTGGCGGTAATACCGCCAACAGGCTGGCAGTAAGTACCGCCAAATTATGACCATGGCGGAAAGATCTCCGAAAGACAGCCAATCTACCACACCGACCGCCAGGGCAGAAACAACAGCTACCGCGGCGGGAGTCGCCTACAGCCAGGCGGAAGTCAATGTTCCGCCCACCATATTATGACAAGACAATCCGCCACCTTTTCCGGGGCAGTCCCAACTACATCAAAAGCCTGGCGGAAACTGAGCACAGAAGGGAAAGGACTCACCATTGGAGACACAGGGAAGAACCACGCTGCCACGGAGCCTGAACTGCAAGTCTTCCCCATGATCTTCTACGTTCTGCTCCACCACAAACACCAACGCCGGCGAAAGACAACGGCAGTGAGTACAGCCGCCTAGCACACAAGGGAGGGGGAGGAAAAAGAAAGTGACACACACACGCACAACACCACCCCCCCAACACCATACACACAATCAGCTGCATTACAAAAATTATTTTACCCCGTAACTCGGATGGATAATGCAAGGATAAAACGATTTTGCAAAAGTGAATGTAATGAGATCAACACAGCATGAAAAATAAGTTAGGCACGGTAATAGATATATACATATGTACAGAAAAAGGGACACAGCCAAGTCCACTATTTGCATAGTCCACAGGACCACAGGCCAAAGTCCAAGGCCACACATGTCACCTGCTTCAACACAGAGAGAACACTGCAGGGGCATCAGTTGGTAAATAGGCAGGCACCTCAGGGGGATCGTGGATGGGGGGCACCTCAGCCAGAAGATGTTACAAGACCACTGGTTCTTGAGGGGGCAACATGCCCTGTGCTTTGTCCTGTGGAATGCAAGGTCAAAGTCTCTCATGTGGATGTCTAACCCACTGTTTCTGGAGGGGGCAACATGCCCTGTGCTCTTGGTCCTGTGGAGTGCAAGGTCAAAGTCTCTCATGTGGATGTCTAACCCACTGTTTCTGGAGGGGGCAACGTGCCCTGTGCTCTTGGTCCTTGGGAGTGATGGGCCACAGTCTCACAAGTGGGTGTCTTGCCCACTGGTTCTGGAGGGGGCATCGTGCCCTTTTCTTCATACTGGGGAGTGTTGGGCATTTGGGTTTCTTGCCCACTGGTTTTGGAGGGGGCATCGTGCCCTGTTCTTCATCCTGGGGAGTGTTGGGCATGTGGGTGTCGTGCCCACTGGTTCTGGAGGGGGCATTGTGCCCTGTTCTTCAACCTGGGGAGTGTTGGGCATGTGGGCGTCTTGCCCACTGGTGCTTGAGGGGGCAACATGCCCTGTGCTCTTGATCCTGGGGAGTGCAAGGTCACAGTCTCTCAGGTGGGTGTCATATCCACTGGCTTTGCAGGGGGCAGGCTGCACAGCAGCCCACAGAGGCAGGATTACATACCGTCCATCGTCGGTGATGGCTGCTCAGTGGTGGTGCTTCTGCTGGTGGGGGGAGGCTCCTGCCCATCCCCTGCAACCTCTGATGGCTGATCAGTGGTGGTGCTGGTGGGGGGAGACTCCTGCCCATCCCCTGCAACCTCAGATGGCTGCTCAGTGGTGGTGCTGCTGCTGGGGGGGGGAGGCTCCTGCCCATCCCCTGCAACCTCGGACGGCTGCTCAGTGGTGGTGCTGCTGCTGGGGGGGGATGGCTCTGCCCATCCCCTGCAACCTCGGACGGCTGCTCAGTGGTGGTGTTGCTGCTAGGGGGGGAGGGTCCTGCCCATCCCCTGCAACCTCGGATGGCTGCACAACCATGGTTGGTGGTGGGGGCTCCGTCACAGTTCCTGCCACAGGCCCCTTGGTCTTCCAGCCTGCTAGTGCAGGCTCCTTTGTCTTACTGGCAGCTGGGGCAGGCTCCTTTCCCTTGAGGACATGTGGCCTGGATCTTTTACCACCACAAGTGAGTGTGGTGATGACTGGACCCGTGGACTGTGTGGCTGAGTGTAGGAGGCTGGCCTGGCTTGTAGTGGGTACCAAGGGGTACTTACACTCTGTACCAGGTCCAGTTATCCCTTATTAGTGTAGAAGAGGTGTCTAGCAGCTTAGGCTGATAGAAAAGGGTAGCTTAGCAGAGCAGCTTAGGCTGAACTAGGAGACATGCAAAGCTCCCACTATACCACTGGTGTCATATACACAATATCATAAGAAAACACAATACACAGATATACTAAAAATAAAGGTACTTTATTTTTATGACAATATGCCAAAAGTATCTCAGTGAGTACCCTCAGTATGAGGATAGCAAATATACACAAGATATATGTACACAATACCGAAAATATGCAGTAATAGCAACAGAAAGCAATGCAAGCAATGTACAGTCACAATAGGTTGCAATGGGAGCACATAGGTATAGGGGCAACACAAACCATATACTCCAAAAGTGGAATGCGAACCACGAATGGACCCCAAACCTATGTGAGCTTGTAGAGGGTCGCTGGGACTGTAAGAAAACAGTGAGGGTTAGAAAAATAGCCCACCCCAAGACCCTGAAAAGTAGGTGTAAAGTGCACCTAAGTACCCCAGAGAGCACAGAAGTCGTGATAGGGGAATTCTGCAAGGAAGAACAACACCAGCAATGCAACAAAGGTGGATTTCCAGATGAGAGTACCTGTGGAACAAGGGGACCAAGTCTAAGTGTGGCAACAAAGTCGAGATTGGGCAGATGCCCAGGAAACGCCAGCTGAGGATGCAAAGAAGCTGCCACTGGATGGTAGAAGCTGTGGATTCTGCAAGAACGAAGAGGACTAGGAACTTCCCATTTGGAGGATGGATGTCCCCCGTCGTGAAAAAGCTTGCAGAGGTGTTCCCACGCAGAAAGACTGCAAACAAGCCTTGGTAGCTGCAAGGGTTGCGGTTAGGGTTTTTGGATGCTGCTGTGGCCTAGGAGGGACCAGGATGTCGCCAATTGCGTGAGGAGACAGAGGGGGTGCCCAGCAAGACAAGGAACCCACTCAGAAGCAGGCAGCACCCGCAGAAGTGCCGGAACAGGCACTACAAAGAGGAGTGAACCAGAGCTCACACGAAGTCACAAAAGAAGATCCCACGACGCCGGAGGACAACTCAGGAGGTTGTGCACTGCAGGTTAGAGTGTCGGGGACCCAGGCTTGGCTGTGCACAAAGGAAATCCTGGAAGAGTGCACAGGAGCCGGAGCAGCTGCAAATCACGCGGTACCCAGCAATGCAGTCTAGCGTGGTGAGGCAAGGACTTACCTCCACCAAACTTGGACTGAAGAGTCACTGGACTGTGGGAGTCACTTGGACAGAGTTGCTGAGTTCCAGGGACCACGCTCGTCATGCTGAGGGGGGACCGAGAGGACCGGTGATGCAGTCTTTTGTTGCCTGCGGTTGCAGGGGGAAGATTCCGTCGACCCACGGGAGATTTCTTCGGAGCTTCTAGTGCAGAGAGGAGGCAGACTACCCCCACAGCATGCACCACCAGGAAAACAGTCGAGAAGGCGGCAGGATCAGCGATACAAGGTTGCAGTAGTCGTTTTTGCTACTTTGTTGCGGTTTTGAAGGAGTCCTGAGCAGTCAGCGGTCGATTCCTTAGCAGAAGGTGAAGAGAGAGATGCAGAGGAACTCTGATGAGCTCTTGCATTCGTTATCTAAAGAATTCCCCAAAGCAGAGACCCTAAATAGCCAGAAAAGGAGGTTTGGCTACTTAGGAAGGAGGATAGGCTAGCAACACAGGTAAGAGCCTATCAGAAGGAATCTCTGACGTCACCTGCTGGCCCTGGCCACTCAGAGCAGTCCAGTGTGCCAGCAGCACCTCTGTTTCCAAGATGGCAGAGGTCTGGAGCACACTGGAGGAGCTCTGGGCACCTCCCAGGGGAGGTGAAGGTCAGGGGAGTGGTCACTCCCCTTTCCTTTTTCCAGTTTCGCGCCAGAACAGGGCTGGGGGATCCCTGAACCGGTGTAGACTGGCTAATGGAGAGATGGGCACCATCTGTGCCCATCAAAGCATTTCCAGAGGCTGGGGGAGGCTACTCCTCCCCAGCCCTGACACCTTTTTCCAAAGGGAGAGGGTGTAACACCCTCTCTCTGAGGAAGTCCTTTGTTCTGCCTTCCTGGGCCAAGCCTGGCTGGACCCCAGGAGGGCAGAAACCTGTCTGAGGGGTTGGCAGCAGCAGCAGCTGCAGTGAAACCCCAGGAAAGGTAGTTTGGCAGTACCCGGGTCTGTGCTAGAGACTCGGGGGATCATGGAATTGTCTCCCCAATGCCAGAATGGCATTGGGGTGACAATTCCATGATCTTAGACATGTTACATGGCCATGTTCGGAGTTACCATTGTGACGCTATACATAGGTAGTGACCTATGTATAGTGCACGCGTGTAATGGTGTCCCCGCACTCACAAAGTCCGGGGAATTTGCCCTGAACAATGTGGGGGCACCTTGGCTAGTGCCAGGGTGCCCACACACTAAGGGGGTCATTCCGACCGCGGCGGTCAAGGACCGCCGGGGCCGGGGATGCGGGAGCACCGCCAACAGGCTGGCGGTGCCCCACAGGGCATTCTGACCGCGGCGGTTTGGCCGTGGTCAGAACAGGAAAACCGGCGGTCTCCCGCCGGTTTTCCGATGCCCTCAGGAATCCTCCATGGCGGCGCAGCTTGCTGCGCCGCCATGGGGATTCCGACACCCCATACCGCCATCCCGTTCCTGGCGGTTCGCCCGCCAGGAACAGGATGGCGATATGGGGTGTTGTGGGGCCCCTGGGGGCCCCTGCAGTGCCCATGCCAATGGCATGGGCACTGCAGGGGCCCCCGTAAGAGGGCCCCACAAAGAATTTCAGTGTCCGCTCAGCAGACACTGAAATTCGCGACGGGTGCAACTGCACCCGTCGCACCTTCCCACTCCGCCGGCTCCATTCGGAGCCGGCTTCCTCGTGGGAAGGGGTTTCCCGCTGGGCTGGCGGACGGCCTTCTGGCGGTCGCCCGCCAGCCCAGCGGGAAAGCCAGAATGGCCTCCGCGGTCTTTCGACCGCGGAGCGGCCATATGGCGGTTCCCTCCAGGCGGGCGGCTCCCGCCGACCGCCGGGGTCTGAATGACCCCCTAAGTAACTTAGCACCCAACCTTTACCAGGAAAAGGTTAGACATATAGGTGACTTATAAGTTACTTAATTGCAGTGGTAAATGGCTGTGAAATAACGTGGACGTTATTACACTCAGGCTGCAGTGGCAGGCCTGTGTAAGAATTGTCAGAGCTCCCTATGGGTTGTAAAAGAAATGCTGCAGCCCATAGGGATCTCCTGGAACCCCAATACCCTGGGTACCTCAGTACCATATACTAGGGAATTATAAGGGTGTTCCAGTATGCCAATGTGAATTGGTGAAATTGGTCACTAGCCTGTTAGTGACAATTTGGAAAGCAAAGAGAGAGCATAACCACTGAGGTTCTGGTTAGCAGAGCCTCAGTGAGACAGTTAGTCATCACACAGGAAACACATACAGGGCACACTTATGAGCACTGGGGCCCTGGCTGGCAGGGTCCCAGTGACACATACAACTAAAACAACATATATACAGTGAAATATGGGGGTAACATGCCAGGCAAGATGGTACTTTCCTACACTGAGGTGCTTGGCTGGGTTTTTTCTACCCATGCAGGACGGGGGTAGGAAAGAGGTCAATGGTGGATAGGAACAGTTTTTAGGGGCATTGGGGCAGGAAGAGGGAGAAGGAATGGGAGTGGAGGAAGAGGGAGTGGTTGTCGGAGGTGCATGTCTGCTGCTTTTGGGTGCAGGTGCATTTGCTGGATGCTGTTGTGAGGTGGATGGCTGTTGGGTGTCTGAGTGCTTGCGTTTGTGTACTTTAGGAGAGGGGGACAGATACAGTGCTAGAGGACACAGGGGTCGTGTGCATGGCAGTTGTGGAGGTGTCTGCCAGTGAGGTGTGTGTTCTACTAGGTGTGGTGGTGATGCTGGTAGTGGATAATGATGTAGTGGATGCAGGTGTGAGTGTGGACGCAACTGGGAGGGAGGTGGAAGAGGAGGAGGAGGGACAGACAGTGGAAATAGTGGATGTTGGTATGTTTGCATCTGGATGGTGTTTGTGTGAGTGCCTGTGGGATGAAGTGTGGTGCCTGTGTTTGCCTGTACCACTCTTGTAGCATGCTCGTCTGCCTGTGTGCTTGTTATGGGTTGTGGTTGAGGAGAATGGGACTGGGCAGTGGAAGTTGGAGTGGGGAGGGTAGAAACAGGGACAATGGCTGCCATCAGAGAGGAGGCCAGAGCCTGGATTGATCTCTGTTGGGCCGCCAATCCAGTGTGAATGCCTTCCAGGAATGCATTAGTTTGTTGCATCTGGGCTGCCAGCCCCTGGATGGCATTCACAATGGTTGACTGCCCTACACAGATGGATCTCAGGAGGTCAATAGCCTCCTCACTCAGGGCAGCAGGGCTAACTGGGGCAGGGCCTGAGGTGCCTGGGGTGAAGGAGGTGCCCACCCTCCTGGGTGAGCGGGCACGGGCAACTCGATGAGGGGCTGCTGGGAGGGCGGTGCTGGTACAGGGGGGCCGGCTGTACCTGTAGCTGGGGTGGTCACAGAAGTGTCCGCCACCACCAGGGAGCTTCCATTGGAGGAGGTATCTGTGTCAGAACTGTCCCCTCCAATCTCCCCCGTGGTGCTCCCCTCGCCCTCCGTCCCACTGGTGCCCTCAGCGTCGATGGACTCTGCCTCCTGGGTCCTGTGGGATGCAGCTCCCTCTGTCACTGGTGCCTCTGCTCCTCCGCCAGATGATGCTAATGCACATAAAGACAGGATGACAGAACAAAAGGGGAGGGGGGATACACTTGGTCAATGGCTGCACCAACACCACCATTGGCATACACAGCACCTTCACACACAGGGACAGGCCTACGCAATATGCATTGCACTACCAGAGAAATAGCTTGCCACCAAGGAATGGGGAGGGGCATACAACGCCAAATGCAGCACACCTGGGACCCACGCAGCCCTGACCAGTAGTGGATGCCTTCGAGCTAGGTAGCAAAGTTTTCCCTTCTTAACCCTAGCCACCAGGGGACCTACGCTGCAATGTCAGGCCTGGCCTGAGGGCACCCACTGACACACATCCTCTACCCGGATACCACCCTACCATGCGTAACTTGTAATGATGGGCACTGTACTGCCCTCAAGCGCCCATCCAGCTCAGAATAGGTCAACGCCAGTATGTGGGCCATCAGGGGGGTCAGGGTTCGACGGGCACCCCTTCCTCGTTGGGAGGCTATCCCCAGCTGGGCCTCTGCGGTCTTCTGTTCCCAGCATCTCAGGTCCTCCCACCGTTTGCGACAGTGGGTGCTCTGCCTGCCATAGACCCTCAGGGTCCACACCTCCTTGGCGATGGCACGCCATATACAATTCTTTTGATGGGCGCTGACCTGCAGAGGCAATACACACAGGAAAACTGCATTACACAAACAGTCCTGCCTGTTACACATATGGCCCACCATACCCGTTTCCATCACCATTGGCACACACATGGCCCAGTACACAACCTATACACCACCCAGGGGACATCCACCCACCCCCTTACACGAGGCCTTCACTCACACCACTACATGCATCGTGCCCACAGTGTACTCACCTGTTGGTCTGAAGCCCCATACAGCATTCCGTACTGGGGTAGGACCCCATCCACCAGTCGCTCCAACTCCTCCGAAGTGAAGGCTGGGGCCCTTTCCCCAGTCACACGGGCCATGGTAGGTTCCAGACACAGATCACAGCAGAACATGCAGTGTAGGTCCTCTCCTGTGGAAGATCAGTTAGCAAGTGAGGGATCAGTTAGAAAATGGCAGTCACGTCCACGGCAGTGCATACCGTCACCACAGGCGTAGATCCTCATTGGCCATTATAACCCATGGGGCCCAATGTTAACTAATGAGGAGTTGTACTGCGGTGCCCGACCGCCTCCCGCAACGGCACCCAGTGTCAGTGGAATTACCTCACTTCCACCTGTCCCTCCTCACAGGACAGGCGGGCACCATTTCGGGGGCGGGCAGGCCCTGGAAATATCTGTGTTGGTGGTGAAATTAGGACATACTGGACAAATCACACTGACCCATTACAAGTTAACAGCATGCAAAGTTCTGTTGTAGCTCCATTGTTCAGTTTGTGATCGGCTCCTCACTCTTTTGCCTCATAGATTCCTACCGCTGCGGATGAATAGGAGATGGAGACATACCCTGTGTACAGACCCCTGGTGGACTTGGCAACACTGGAGGACAGCCATATAATACTCACCTATAGACTTGACAGGGCCACAATCACTGAGCTGTGTGCCCAATTGGAGCCTGACCTGATATTTGCTATCCGTCACCTCACTGGGATCCCCCCTCTTGTGCAAGTTCTGTCAATGCTCCATTTCCTGGCAACTGGTTCTTTCCAAGTGACAGTGGGCTTGGCAGCTGGAATGTCACAGCCAATGTTCTCAATTGTGCTGACAAGAGTGTTGTCTGCTCTGATAAAACACATGTGCAGCTACATTGTTATCCCCCAGATTGAAGATTTGGCCACAGTGAAGGCCGAGTTCTATGCAATGGGACATATCCCCAACATAATTGGGGCGATTGATGGAACACATATTCAATTTGTCCCCCCCGCCAGAATGAACAGATGTTCAGAAATTGGAAGAGTTTCCACTCTATGAATGTACAGATGGTGTGCTTGGCGGACCAGTACATCTCCCACCTCAATGCTAAGTATCCTGGGTCGGTGCATGATGCCTATGTCCTGAGGAATAGCAGCATCCCAAATGTGATAGGCAAACTACAGAGGCACAGGGTGTGGCTAATAGGTGAGCCCTGGTTCCCACCCAGTAGATATTGGTGTATGGGTATGGTGTGGGCCATATGGGATAGTGTGTGGCTAAATGTTGTCCCTCAATATTTCAGGTGACTCTGGTTACCCCAACCTCTCATGGCTGCTGACCCCTGTGAGGAATGCCAGGACAAGGGCAGAAGAATGGTATAATGAGGCCCTTGGGCGAACCAGAAGGATAATTGAAAGGACCTTTGGCGTCCTGAAGGCCAGGTTCCGGTGCCTCCATCTGACAGGTGGATCCCTGTGCTACTCACCCAAGAAAGTCTGCCAGATAGTGGTGGCATGCTGCATGTTGCATACCCTGTCCCTCAGATGCCATGTCCCATTCCTGCAGGAGGAGAAGGCTGGAGATGCCCGTGTGCCAGCAGTGGACCCTGTGTACAGTGAGGATGAGGAGGCAGAGGATGAGGACAATAGAACATCAGTGATCAGACAATACTTCAATGACACACAGGTAGGACAGTGTTACTTCACATTTCAGTGACATTTGCTTGAATATTTGTGGCACTGGCATGCTGATATTTCCCACTTCTATGCCCACTTACTGTTCCCTCTGGCAATTCATTTTGCAGAAGTTGGTGACCTCACATATACTCCTGGTGTGATCACTGCAGTCAGCTACAGGTTATTAATCTATGCTAATTTTCTGTACAGTTGAATTGTAATGTTTGTACCTGTTTCAATGACTACATAATTGATATACATGACATACTCCAAACTTATTTTTTTCCAAGGTTGTTTATTGAAGTGTCAAAATATAGAGGGGATAGTGCAATGGGATGGGGTGATGATGGAGGAAAGTCCAGGGTATTGTTCCAGTCTGTTTGTAGCACAGGTGCATTGTCCATGGGGACATAGGGAGGGGAGCAATGGCAGTTCAAGGTGGACAGGGTGACAGGGTGGGACACAAGGGTGACAATGAGGAGAGTCTAATTTCCTGGCAGGGGTCTTGGTAAGTGTCCCTGGCTTCTGTCTGGGTCGCAGGGAACGTTTGCGGGGTGGTTCTCCTTCTGCAGGGGGAGGGGTGCTGGTGGCCTGTGAGTCCTGTGGCGGGGCCTCCTGTCCACTAGCAGTGGCGGAGGTTAAAGGCTGTTCAGATGTCTGGCTAGTGGCAGGGGCCCGCTGTTGTGTGACTGCCTCCCTCATGATGTGTCCATGTCTGCCAGCACCCCTGCTATGGAGATCAGGGTGTTGTTGATGGCCTGCAAGTCCTCTCTGGTCCCCTGGTACTGTCCCTCCTGCAGCCACCTGTTCTCCTGCACATTGTCCATGATCTGGCCCATCATGTCCTGGGAATGTTGATAAGCTCCCAGGTTCTCTGCGAGTGCCTTCAGAGAGAGTCGGTTCCCTGGGCCTGTCCTCCCCCTGGCGCACAGCAGTCCTCCCAGTTTCCCTATAGGCCTGTGGCTCTGTCCCCTGAACCCACTGTCGTGTGCCCACTGCCACTGACCCCAGGTCCCTGATTGTCTTGGGTATGAGGTGTGGCCTGGGGTCCCTATAGAGGTGGACACACTGCTGATTGACGTGTCCTGGGGACAGAGGTGTGGGTATGCTGGGTGGGTGCTGTTGTGTTTCCTGATGGGGGAGGCGGCTCTGTGGTGGTGTGTGATTGGGCCTGGGTAACCGGCTGTCCAGAGGTCCCTGGTGGGCCAGGTAGGTCATCCAGATCCTGAAGACCAGAGTTGCTGTCATCACTGTGGGCCTCTTCTATTGGGGGAGTGGATATTGCTGGCACCTCCTCTCCGCTGACATTGGCTGCTGTACCTGTGGGGATGTAAATGAAATGTTATGGTTTCTGTGTCTGACATATTGTGCATCTGTGGCTTGCCCTCTTTGGTTGTATTTGCCCTGGCAGCTTTCACTTGTGTTTGTTGGTGTATGGTGGGATGATTAGTTCTCTATAGTGTGCATGCTTTAGTGATGAGTGTCCATGCAGGGCTGTGAGGGGTGTCCATGCATTGGTAGAGCATGCAGGGCTTGGCATTGGGATGAGTGAGATGTGATGGTGGGGTTTGTGGGAAGTGGTGGAGTGTAGGGAGTGAGAGTGAGGGTGAGGGTGGGGGTATGTGATGGCATGCAGGCAGGGGGGTGATAGTAGTAGAGAGTTGACTTACCAGAGTCTAGTCCTCCGGCTACTCCAGCCAGGCCCTCAGGATGCAGGATTGCCAAGACTTGGTCCTCCCATGCTGTTAGTTGTGGGAGAGGAGGTGGGTGCCCACCGCCAGTCCTCTGTACAGTGAGCTGGTGTCTTGCTACTATGGAACGTACCTCCCTCCGTAGGTCGTTCCACCTCTTCCTGATGTCATCCCTAGTTCTTGGGTGCTGTCCCATGGCGTTGACCCTGTCCACGACTCTCCTCCATAGTTCCATCTTCCTAGCTACCAATATCTGCTGCACCTGTGCTCCAAATAACTGTGGTTCTACCTTGATAATTTCCTCCACGATGAACCTTAGCTCCTCCTCTGTGAAACGGGGGTGTCTTTGTGGTGCCATGGGTGTTGTGTGAGGTGTGTAGGTGAGGGTGTGTTGGGTAATGTGTTGGGGTGTGTGATATGGAGTGCGTGAATGGTGTATAGGTGTGTATAGTGTGTGGCTCTGGTTGTGTCTGTGGTCTTGGTGTCTCTCTGCTGGCAATGGTTTGTAATGGTAAAGGGCTGTGGGTAATGTGGGTGTGTGTTTAATGGTGGTGTGGCTGATGTATGTGTATGGGTGTCAGGTGTGTGTTGTTTTCAGTTGTTCAATGTGGTGTTGTTTTGTCTGTGGGTGTCCATTTTGAGTGCGGCAGTATGTACCAACAGTCGTTTACCACCATTGAATGTCCGCCGTGGTGATTCTTGCATCATAATGTGGTGGGTGTAGTTCTGTTGGCGTAACAGTGTGGGTTTTGATACAGCCAGTTTATCACTGACCTTTGGTCTGGCGGATTTGTGTCTGTGGCTGAATACTGACGGATTGGTGTGTGTGTGTCATAATATGGTGAACGGATATCCGCCGCCGCCGCGGTAAGTTGGCGGCAATCAGCATGGTGGTAAGTGGGATTTACCGCCAATGTCATAATGAGGGCCTCTGACTGTCTATGCATCCAAATCAGTGTCCATTGCATCCTATGGGGGAAGCATATGGGGCATGGCGGACACAAGCAGGGTTCAAAGAGTAGAAAATGCCTTTTTCAGGAGCCTGCTAGCAGTTCCCTGTGGGTGCTCTACGTTTCTGCTCCACGAGGTGCTTGGCATGCCATATACTGAGGATAAAATAAAATTAACCCCACTTTTGTTATGGCGAGCTATTTGGACAAGGGAATTCCCCACTGAATCATCTGGTTATTAATGACTGTTTAAGCCTGACTGGAGCCTTAGGTATTCCCTGGCTCGCACATGTTAAAGGGACTCTTGAGGTGGGGTACTGTAGGAATGCACTTCATTTCCAGTTACCCAACCATTTAGTGTTTTCACTGAGTAGTCTACAAAATCTACCCAGGTCTGGCTCGAGGATTTTTGAGCCCCCCTGAACCTAATCCTGTACTCCTCAGTGGAGAATCCAATCCAATCAGGGTAGCCTTCATGAGGTCATAGGATTCTGCATCTTTACCAGAGAGTGTGGGGAGTCTATCCCTACACTTTCCAGTGAACATTTCCCAAAGGAGAGCTCCCCAGTGAGACTTTTTTACTATTTTGGTTCCACAGGTCCTCTCAAAGAGTACTCTCTGTCCCTAGTTCTTATGTTGCTGCCACCATTAATGGCTGCTAAGTCCATTTCTGCTTTCTCCCTTTCTATAGCCAGGAGCTGTTTCTCCAAAGCTAATCTTTTGGCCATCCTTGCCAGAAGGAGGTCCTCTTCATTGAGGCTGCCTTCAATGTTCCCAGAGGAACTGGACTCCCCTGTGGGAGACCCAGGTCCTGTGAGTACTATCCTTGAACTCAGGGACACAGAGGTCCTGTCCTCCCTAGTTAGGTTAGGAGGGGGGCGGTCGTCCTCCTGATCCCTAACTTCTTCCTCATCTGAAGGGAGGTCTTTCTACTCAGCAGGGTGTTCCCTTGCATAGTCTGCCAAGAGCTCCTGCAGCTTAATATTGGTAGGGCTGGAACCAGTTTTGATTTTTCTGAGGCTGCAGAGCGCAGAGATTCCTTAGCTCTCTCATCCCAAGATGGAGGTAAGGGGTCAGGATGAGTTCCACCACCATGTCCTCTGAGCCACTCATTTTGTTGCTAAAGTGGGGGATTATGTTTAGGAACTAAACCTACTTCTAGTTACTTACCCCTAACTATTGTAACTTTTAAACCTAAAAAAGAAATGCCAAAGGGGACTTAACCAGGTCATAGCAGGACTTTAAAATTTAGCAAACATTGTCAAATTAAAAAATCAGTTGAATCTAAAGGCAATTTTGGAATTTAGTCGTGTGATCAGATATTGGCTGAGGAAGTCCAGCAAATGCGAAGTCTTAGACCCCACCGCTGATCCACCAATGTAGGAAGATGGATCTTTATACACTATATCAAAATGAGATGTAGTATGCAGAGTCCAGGGGTTCCACAGAGGCTTACCAGAGGCTAAAGTAGATAATACTAATGCTCTCTTTTGTGGCAGTGTGTTCGAGCAGTTGGGCTTATCAGAGGTTAGTGCAAAGCATTTGTTGTACACACACAGGCAATAAATGAAGCACACACTCAATGACTAACTCCAGGCCAATGGTTTTTATATAGAAAAAAAATATTTTGTTACTTTATTTCTAGAACCAAAAGGATCTTGTTGCAGGTAAATACATTTGCAAGTAAGTATCAAGCATATGTATCGAAAGCACTTTGTTTAGATTTGGCAAAGAAAACAGTTTCAGGCAAGTAACATTATTCACTGTAAAAAGTTGACACTGCAATTTTCAACACAGTCCTGGGGGGGGAAAGTGTTAGTCCAGTTTTGCGGTAAGAACTCGACTTACAGTTCTCGGGGTCAGGATTTTCACTTGTTGGGTTTCAAGTTGACCCCAAACATACACCTCCAGCTACACGGGCCGGCTGGGTGCAGAGGTCAAATTTGGTGTCAGATTTGAAATGGGATCCTGAGGAGACTGGGGGCACTCAGAAACAGATCTGCTAGCAGGTAAGTACCCGCAACTTCTGAGGGCAGGCCTGGTGGGTTTAGGTGAGCACCGGAGGGGGGGGCACAGGTCAACACCAAACACATACCTTCAGCAGCACAGGGGCGGCTGGGTGCAGGGTGCAAACACAGCGTTAGGCTCCCAATGCCTTTCACAAAGATGCTGCAGGCTGGGTCCAGGCGGTCGGTTCCGGGAAACCACAGGCTGGACAAGGAGGAGGGCAAACTGCTGAACGTTGCTGGACTAGTGGTCGGATTCCCCAAGGCCAGGGGGCTGCGGGTGCAGGGGTACATTTAGGCATCGGGAATCTTTGTACGGTTCTCTCACAGTCAGGAGGATCCACCGGATTCAGGCTGGAGGCGTTGTCGTGTTGGTCAGGAAGGGTCAACTCAAGATGGTCTTGAGGTTGGAATCACCTGGGCCACCTGGACTTGGACCGTGGTTGTCAGGTGCAGAGTGGGCAGGACTTGCGGATCTGGAGTGGTTATGAAGTCCTTCTTGGAGTTTTTTTTGGACAGGGCCGCTGTCCTTGGGATTTCTTGGTCCTCTCGTGGGCAGGCAGTGCTCTGGGTGTTTGGGGAGGTCGTTGGTTATGCAGTATGTGTCACCTTTTTGTAGCAGGGCTTCTGAAGCTGCAGACAGGCCGGTAGGGCTGGGGCCACGTCAGTTGATGTCTGTTTTTTGCTCTGCTGGGGGGTCGGCTTAGCAGTCCTTCTTCTTTCTTCTTGTGTTGAGGGGACCAGGAATCTGGTGTGCTAGGTTCAGGGGAGCCCTTAAATCCTAGATTTAGGGGCATAACAGGGGGCAGGGGGCAGTAGCCAATGGCTACTCTCCCTGAGGGTGTCTATACCGTTCCGGTGTCTATTCCCTCTGGGAAGGGGAACACAGTCCTAATCCTATTGGTCCCTGTCCTCCAAACCAAGATGGAGGATTCTGCAGGGAGGGGGTCATATCACCTCTGGACACCTTAGGGGTGGTCCTAGCTGGAGTGGTCACTCCGCCCTATTTTACTTAATTTTCCCACCGGACTTGCCGCCAAAAGTGAGGCTTTGTCTGCGGAGTGGGCATCTTCACTAGCTGGAGTGCCCTGGGCGCTGTAACAAGAAGCCTGAGCCTTTGAAGCTCATTGCCAGGAGGGGAGGTGTGAAGCACCTCCACCCAGAGCAGGCTTTGTTTCTGGCCTCAGAGAGCACAAAGACTCTCCCCTGATGAGGTCAGAAACCTGTGCGGTAGTGGCAGACTGGCACAGACTGGTCAGTCCTGCACTAAAGGGTTGGGTAAAATACAGGGGGCATCTCTAAGATGCCCTCTGTGTGCATTTTACATGAAATCCAGCAGTGGTATCAGTGTGGGTTTATTGTGCTGAGACGTTTGATACCAAACTTCCCAGACTTCAGTGAGGCCATCATGGAGCTGTGGAGTTTGTAATGACAAATTCCCAGACCATGTACTCAATATGGCCACAACTGTACTTATACTGTCTAAGAATGGACTTAGGCACTGTGGGGGCATATTGCTCATGCAGCTATGCCCTCACCTGAGGTATAGTGCCCCCTGCCTTAGGGCTGTAAGGGGCCTGATAGAGGGGTTACTTACCCTTGCCACAGGCGGTGGTTGGTGGGCATGGCACCCTGAGAGGGGTGCCATGTCGACTTTACCTTTTTCTCCCCACCAGCACACACAAGCTATGAGGCAGTGTGCATGTGTTTGGTGAGGGGTCCCTTAGGGTGGCACAACATTTGCTGCAGCCTTTAGGGACCCTCCCTGATCACAGAGCCCTTGGTACCACTGGTACCTTTTACAAGAGACTTAGGTGTGTGCCAGGGGTGTGCCAATTGTGGAGATAATGATACAATTTTGGGAAAGAACACAATGCCGTGGCCTGGTTAGCAGGATCCCAGCACACTCCTGAGTCAAGTCAGCATCAATATCAGGCAAAAAGTGGGGGTACAGCACACAAGGGGCCAGTTCCCCACAGTTATCGGAGTTTTTCTCATGCCCAAGTGCATGTAGCAGTTGCTCCAAATGTATGCTGAAAGAGAAGTATTTGGGGGTAATGAGGTCGGCTAGAGATGTGGCCATCCCGAACAAATGATCAGTATGTACGTATAAGCAGTTACGTTCTCAGACAGGGGTCCAAACATACCTGTCTGATTTTCGGAACATACCGCACCGTTTTATTCTCACCAGATTTCATTTTAACAACATACTTTAATGGTGGGATATCCAGTTCAGTGTAACTCCCATGCAGAGCTAGCCCCCTGCCCATAAGATGGTAAATCTTCCCAGTCAGCTGTGCACATCATCTTTTTCTGCCCCCTTTATATTATACCAGGTAAAGGTTGTTGTGCCACCTCTTAAGCTCTCTAATTCCTGCCATTGCAAACCAGCCCTGCAATCTCTCCAGCAGTTGCAGCCTCCCTGGGTGTGTTATACAGCAGCAAAAGTTATCTGGCAAGGGATGAGAGCTAGAAATAGTCTGCACTAGTGGCAGGCATTACACTGGAATGTTATTTACTTTTAAGGCTGGTCGCTTCATGTTTTATGCGCCTACATTTTGTAGTACCGCACATATTGTTTCTCTGCTCATGCACTCTTGGTTGTGCCAATGTTTCATCGCACCGGAGGCGGCAGACGCTCTTTGTTGGTTCTTGCACTTTGTATGGTGCACAAGGCACTTCATTGCACTTCTCTTGAGTATCTCAGTTCTTGGCTTCAGCCCTATGTACATTCTACCATGCTTCGTTTCTCTTCTCATGCACTCTTGGTTGTGCCAATGTTTCATCGCACCGGAGGCGGCAGACGCTCTTTGTTGGTTCTTGCACTTTGTATGGTGCACAAGGCACTTCGTTGCACTTCTCTTGAGTATCTCAGTTCTTGGCTTCAGCCCTATGTACATTCTCACAAGCTTCGTTTCTCTTCTCATGCACTCTTGGTTGTGCCAATGTTTCATCACACCGGAGGCGGCAGCCGCTCTTCCTTGGTTCTTGCACTTTGTATGGTGCACAAGGCACTTCTCTTGAGTATCTCAGGTCTTCGCTTCAGCCCTATGTACATTCTACCATGCTTCGTTTCTCTTCTCATGCACTCTTGGTTGTGCCAATGTTTCATCGCACCGGAGGCGGCAGATGCTCTTTCGTGGTTCTTGCACTTTGTATGGTGCACAAGGCACTTCGTTGCACTTCTCTTGAGTATCTCAGCTGTTGGCTTCAGCCCGATGTACATTCTCACAAGCTTCGTTTCTCTTCTTATGCACTCTTGGTTGTGCCAATGTTTCATCGCACCGGAGGCGGCAGACGCTCTTTGTTGGTTCTTGCACTTTGCATGGTGCACAAGGCACTTCATTGCACTTCTCTTGAGTATCTCAGCTCTTCGCTTCAGCCCTATGTACATTCTACCATGCTTCGTTTCTCTTCTCATGCACTCTTGGTTGTGCCAATGTTTCATCGCACCGGAGGCGGCAGACGCTCTTTGTTGGTTCTTGCACTTTGTATGGTGCACAAGGCACTTCATTGCACTTCTCTTGAGTATCTCAGTTCTTGGCTTCAGCCCTATGTACATTCTCACAAGCTTCGTTTCTCTTCTTATGCACTCTTGGTTGTGCCAATGTTTCATCGCACCGGAGGCGGCAGACGCTCTTTGTTGGTTCTTGCACTTTGCATGGTGCACAAGGCACTTCGTTGCACTTCTCTTGAGTATCTCAGCTGTTGGCTTCAACCCGATGTACATTCTCACAAGCTTTGTTTCTCTTCTCAGGCACTCTTGGTTGTGCCAATGTTTCATCGCACCGGAGGCGGCAGACGCTCTTTGTTGGTTCTTGCACTTTGCATGGTGCACAAGGCACTTCGTTGCACTTCTCTTGAGTATCTCAGCTGTTGGCTTCAGCCCGATGTACATTCTCACAAGCTTCGTTTCTCTTCTTATGCACTCTTGGTTGTGCCAATGTTTCATCGCACCGGAGGCGGCAGACGCTCTTTGTTGGTTCTTGCACTTTGTATGGTGCACAAGGCACTTCGTTGCACTTCTCTTGAGTATCTCAGTTCTTGGCTTCAGCCCTATGTACATTCTCACGTGCTTCGTTTCTCTTCTTATGCACTCTTGGTTGTACCAATGTTTCATCGCACCGGAGGCGGCAGACGCTCTTTGTTGGTTCTTGCACTTTGTATGGTGCACAAGGCACTTCGTTGCACTTCTCTTGAGTATCTCAGCTGTTGGCTTCAGCCCTATGTACATTCTACCATGCTTCGTTTCTCTTCTCATGCACTCTTGGTTGTGCCAATGTTTCATCGCACCGGAGGCGGCAGACGCTCTTTGTTGGTTCTTGCACTTTGTATGGTGCACAAGGCACTTCGTTGCACTTCTCTTGAGTATGTCAGCTGTTGGCTTCAGCCCTATGTACATTCTACCATGCTTCGTTTCTCTTCTCATGCACTCTTGGTTGTGCCAATGTTTCATCGCACCGGAGGCGGCAGACGCTCTTTGTTGGTTCTTGCACTTTGTATGGTGCACAAGGCACTTCATTGCACTTCTCTTGAGTATCTCAGCTCTTCGCTTCAGCCCTATGTACATTCTCACAAGCTTCGTTTCTCTTCTTATGCACTCTTGGTTGTGCCAATGTTTCATCGCACCGGAGGCGGCAGACGCTCTTCGTTGGTTCTTGCACTTTGCATGGTGCACAAGGCACTTCGTTGCACTTCTCTTGAGTATCTCAGCTGTTGGCTTCAGCCCTATGTACATTCTACCATGCTTCGTTTCTCTTCTCATGCACTCTTGGTTGTGCCAATGTTTCATCGCACCGGAGGCGGCAGACGCTCTTTGTTGGTTCTTGCACTTTGTATGGTGCACCAGGCACTTCATTGCACTTCTCTTGAGTATCTCAGCTCTTCGCTTCAGCCCTATGTACATTCTCACAAGCTTCGTTTCTCTTCTTATGCACTCTTGGTTGTGCCAATGTTTCATCGCACCAGAGCCGGCAGACGCTCTTTGTTGGTTCTTGCACTTTGTATGGTGCACAAGGCACTTCATTGCACTTCTCTTGAGTATCTCAGCTCTTCGCTTCAGCCCTATGTACATTCTCACAAGCTTCGTTTCTCTTCTCATGCACTCTTGGTTGTGCCAATGTTTCATCGCACCAGAGGCGGCAGATGCTCTTTCGTGGTTCTTGCACTTTGCATGGTGCACAAGGCACTTCGTTGCACTTCTCTTGAGTATCTCAGCTGTTGGCTTCAGCCCGATGTACATTCTCACAAGCTTCGTTTCTCTTCTCATGCACTCTTGGTTGTGCCAATGTTTCATTGCACCGGAGGCGGCAGCCGCTCTTCCTTGGTTCTTGCACTTTGCATGGTGCACAAGGCACTTCGTTGCACTTCTCTTGAGTATCTCAGCTCTTCGCTTCAGCCCTATGTACATTCTCACAAGCTTCGTTTCTCTTCTCATGCACTCTTGGTTGTGCCAATGTTTCATCGCACCGGAGGCGGCAGACGCTCTTTGTTGGTTCTTGCACTTTGCATGGTGCACAAGGCACTTCGTTGCACTTCTCTTGAGTATCTCAGCTCTTCGCTTCAGCCCTATGTACATTCTACCATGCTTCGTTTCTCTTCTTATGCACTCTTGGTTGTGCCATTGTTTCATCGCACCGGAGGCGGCAGACGCTCTTTCGTGGTTCTTGCACTTTGTATGGTGCACAAGGCACTTCGTTGCACTTGTCTTGAGTATCTCAGTTCTTGGCTTCAGCCCGATGTACATTCTCACGTGCTTCGTTTCTCTTCTTATGCACTCTTGGTTGTGCCAATGTTTCATCGCACCGGAGGCGGCAGACGCTCTTTCGTGGTTCTTGCACTTTGTATGGTGCACAAGGCACTTCGTTGCACTTGTCTTGAGTATCTCAGTTCTTGCCTTCAGCCCGATGTACATTCTCACAAGCTTCGTTTCTCTTCTCATGCACTCTTGGTTGTGCCAATGTTTCATCGCACCGGAGGCGGCAGATGCTCTTCCTTGGTTCTTGCACTTTGTATGGTGCACAAGGCACTTCGTTGCACTTCTCTTGAGTATCTCAGTTCTTGGCTTCAGCCCGATGTACATTCTACCATGCTTCGTTTCTCTTCTCATGCACTCTTGGTTGTGCCAATGTTTCATCGCACCGGAGGCGGCAGACGCTCTTTGTTGGTTCTTGCACTTTGTATGGTGCACAAGGCACTTCGTTGCACTTCTCTTGAGTATGTCAGCTGTTGGCTTCAGCCCTATGTACATTCTACCATGCTTCGTTTCTCTTCTCATGCACTCTTGGTTGTGCCAATGTTTCATCGCACCGGAGGCGGCAGACGCTCTTTGTTGGTTCTTGCACTTTGTATGGTGCACAAAGCACTTCATTGCACTTCTCTTGAGTATCTCAGCTCTTCGCTTCAGCCCTATGTACATTCTCACAAGCTTCGTTTCTCTTCTTATGCACTCTTGGTTGTGCCAATGTTTCATCGCACCGGAGGCGGCAGACGCTCTTCGTTGGTTCTTGCACTTTGCATGGTGCACAAGGCACTTCGTTGCACTTCTCTTGAGTATCTCAGCTGTTGGCTTCAGCCCTATGTACATTCTACCATGCTTCGTTTCTCTTCTCATGCACTCTTGGTTGTGCCAATGTTTCATCGCACCGGAGGCGGCAGACGCTCTTTGTTGGTTCTTGCACTTTGTATGGTGCACAAGGCACTTCATTGCACTTCTCTTGAGTATCTCAGCTCTTCGCTTCAGCCCTATGTACATTCTCACAAGCTTCGTTTCTCTTCTTATGCACTCTTGGTTGTGCCAATGTTTCATCGCACCAGAGCCGGCAGACGCTCTTTGTTGGTTCTTGCACTTTGTATGGTGCACAAGGCACTTCATTGCACTTCTCTTGAGTATCTCAGCTCTTCGCTTCAGCCCTATGTACATTCTCACAAGCTTCGTTTCTCTTCTCATGCACTCTTGGTTGTGCCAATGTTTCATCGCACCGGAGGCAGCAGATGCTCTTTCGTGGTTCTTGCACTTTGCATGGTGCACAAGGCACTTCGTTGCACTTCTCTTGAGTATCTCAGCTGTTGGCTTCAGCCCGATGTACATTCTCACAAGCTTCGTTTCTCTTCTCATGCACTCTTGGTTGTGCCAATGTTTCATCGCACCGGAGGCGGCAGATGCTCTTTGTTGGTTCTTGCACTTTGCATGGTGCACAAGGCACTTCGTTGCACTTCTCTTGAGTATCTCAGCTCTTCGCTTCAGCCCTATGTACATTCTCACAAGCTTCGTTTCTCTTCTTATGCACTCTTGGTTGTGCCAATGTTTTATTGCACCGGAGGCGGCAGCCGCTCTTCCTTGGTTCTTGCACTTTGCATGGTGCACAAGGCACTTCGTTGCACTTCTCTTGAGTATCTCAGCTCTTCGCTTCAGCCCTATGTACATTCTCACAAGCTTCGTTTCTCTTCTCATGCACTCTTGGTTGTGCCAATGTTTCATCGCACCGGAGGCGGCAGACGCTCTTTGTTGGTTCTTGCACTTTGCATGGTGCACAAGGCACTTCGTTGCACTTCTCTTGAGTATCTCAGCTGTTGGCTTCAGCCCTATGTACATTCTACCATGCTTCGTTTCTCTTCTCATGCACTCTTGGTTGTGCCAATGTTTCATCGCACCGGAGGCGGCAGACGCTCTTTCGTGGTTCTTGCACTTTGTATGGTGCACAAGGCACTTCGTTGCACTTGTCTTGAGTATCTCAGTTCTTGGCTTCAGCCCGATGTACATTCTCACGTGCTTCGTTTCTCTTCTTATGCACTCTTGGTTGTGCCAATGTTTCATCGCACCGGAGGCGGCAGACGCTCTTTCGTGGTTCTTGCACTTTGTATGGTGCACAAGGCACTTCGTTGCACTTGTCTTGAGTATCTCAGTTCTTGGCTTCAGCCCGATGTACATTCTCACAAGCTTCGTTTCTCTTCTCATGCACTCTTGGTTGTGCCAATGTTTCATCGCACCGGAGGCGGCAGATGCTCTTCCTTGGTTCTTGCACTTTGTATGGTGCACAAGGCACTTCGTTGCACTTCTCTTGAGTATCTCAGTTCTTGGCTTCAGCCCGATGTACATTCTACCATGCTTCGTTTCTCTTCTCATGCACTCTTGGTTGTGCCAATGTTTCATCGCACCGGAGGCGGCAGACGCTCTTTGTTGGTTCTTGCACTTTGTATGGTGCACAAGGCACTTCGTTGCACTTCTCTTGAGTATGTCAGCTGTTGGCTTCAGCCCTATGTACATTCTACCATGCTTCGTTTCTCTTCTCATGCACTCTTGGTTGTGCCAATGTTTCATCGCACCGGAGGCGGCAGACGCTCTTTGTTGGTTCTTGCACTTTGTATGGTGCACAAGGCACTTCATTGCACTTCTCTTGAGTATCTCAGCTCTTCGCTTCAGCCCTATGTACATTCTCACAAGCTTCGTTTCTCTTCTTATGCACTCTTGGTTGTGCCAATGTTTCATCGCACCGGAGGCGGCAGACGCTCTTCGTTGGTTCTTGCACTTTGCATGGTGCACAAGGCACTTCGTTGCACTTCTCTTGAGTATCTCCGCTGTTGGCTTCAGCCCTATGTACATTCTACCATGCTTCGTTTCTCTTCTCATGCACTCTTGGTTGTGCCAATGTTTCATCGCACCGGAGGCGGCAGACGCTCTTTGTTGGTTCTTGCACTTTGTATGGTGCACAAGGCACTTCATTGCACTTCTCTTGAGTATCTCAGCTCTTCGCTTCATCCCTATGTACATTCTCACAAGCTTCGTTTCTCTTCTTATGCACTCTTGGTTGTGCCAATGTTTCATCGCACCAGAGCCGGCAGACGCTCTTTATTGGTTCTTGCACTTTGTATGGTGCACAAGGCACTTCATTGCACTTCTCTTGAGTATCTCAGCTCTTCGCTTCAGCCCTATGTACATTCTCACAAGCTTCGTTTCTCTTCTCATGCACTCTTGGTTGTGCCAATGTTTCATCGCACCGGAGGCGGCAGATGCTCTTTCGTGGTTCTTGCACTTTGCATGGTGCACAAGGCACTTCGTTGCACTTCTCTTGAGTATCTCAGCTGTTGGCTTCAGCCCGATGTACATTCTCACAAGCTTCGTTTCTCTTCTCATGCACTCTTGGTTGTGCCAATGTTTCATCGCACCGGAGGCGGCAGATGCTCTTTGTTGGTTCTTGCACTTTGCATGGTGCACAAGGCACTTCGTTGCACTTCTCTTGAGTATCTCAGCTCTTCGCTTCAGCCCTATGTACATTCTCACAAGCTTCGTTTCTCTTCTTATGCACTCTTGGTTGTGCCAATGTTTCATTGCACCGGAGGCGGCAGCCGCTCTTCCTTGGTTCTTGCACTTTGCATGGTGCACAAGGCACTTCGTTGCACTTCTCTTGAGTATCTCAGCTCTTCGCTTCAGCCCTATGTACATTCTCACAAGCTTCGTTTCTCTTCTCATGCACTCTTGGTTGTGCCAATGTTTCATCGCACCGGAGGCGGCAGACGCTCTTTGTTGGTTCTTGCACTTTGCATGGTGCACAAGGCACTTCGTTGCACTTCTCTTGAGTATCTCAGCTGTTGGCTTCAGCCCTATGTACATTCTACCATGCTTCGTTTCTCTTCTCATGCACTCTTGGTTGTGCCAATGTTTCATCGCACCGGAGGCGGCAGACGCTCTTTCGTGGTTCTTGCACTTTGTATGGTGCACAAGGCACTTCGTTGCACTTGTCTTGAGTATCTCAGTTCTTGGCTTCAGCCCGATGTACATTCTCACGTGCTTCGTTTCTCTTCTTATGCACTCTTGGTTGTGCCAATGTTTCATCGCACCGGAGGCGGCAGACGCTCTTTCGTGGTTCTTGTACTTTGTATGGTGCACAAGGCACTTCGTTGCACTTGTCTTGAGTATCTCAGTTCTTGGCTTCAGCCCGATGTACATTCTCACAAGCTTCGTTTCTCTTCTCAGGCACTCGTGGTTGTGCCAATGTTTCATCGCACCGGAGGCGGCAGACGCTCTTCCTTGGTTCTTGCACTTTGTATGGTGCACAAGGCACTTCGTTGCACTTCTCTTGAGTATCTCAGCTCTTCGCTTCAGCCCTATGTACATTCTCACAAGCTTCGTTTCTCTTCTCATGCACTCTTGGTTGTGCCAATGTTTCATCGCACCGGAGGCGGCAGACGCTCTTTGTTGGTTCTTGCACTTTGCATGGTGCACAAGGCACTTCGTTGCACTTCTCTTGAGTATCTCAGCTGTTGGCTTCAGCCCTATGTACATTCTCACAAGCTTTGTTTCTCTTCTCAGGCACTCTTGGTTGTGCCAATGTTTCATCGCACCGGAGGCGGCAGACGCTCTTTCGTGGTTCTTGCACTTTGTATGGTGCACAAGGCACTTCGTTGCACTTGTCTTGAGTATCTCAGTTCTTGGCTTCAGCCCGATGTACATTCTCACAAGCTTCGTTTCTCTTCTCAGGCACTCGTGGTTGTGCCAATATTCCATCGCACCAGAGCATTTACTTGGTGGGGGGACGGGGGGGGGGACACCCCAAACTAAGCCCCTGTGGTCACATCAAGGTAAGCAGCTTTCAGTCAGCATGGCAAGATATCATTCATCAGTTTTCGGTCTCTCTTATCTTCCTGCAGTCGGACCTCGCCCCGAAGGTATTGCAGCGCGTTACATGGGCACCGGGTACATGGCACAAGGACACGTTCACTGCTCCTGGGCACGCGCAGATGAAGTGATCTGCCCAGAATCACAGGACGCTGAGTCGACGCTGAGATTCGAGACCGGTTCCTGAGCTCTGAAGTCGGCAGCTCAGCAGTCACAGGGAATGTACGCGTTCTTCACAGCCAGACATTGTGATTCGTGGGGTGCACTCTGATCACACAGCCCCGATCAGTGCTTAATTTGTAAATTAAGAGGTGCCGGTGCTGAAAGCCCTTCTCTTAAACACGAGACTGCTGTAATTAAATCTGCCAGCACTGAATACTGAGGCAGCGTAATCCGGAAGGCATCTCGGGCCTCTTTAATCCATTTACGGCCACCCCTGCCCCTTCAGCTCATCCTGCAACTTTCTCCCTTTATGACGCTTTTTAGTTCCGTCTTTCTCATATGAGTCTTTTGCTCGCAGCAAATGCTTGAGGCAGAAGAATTAACCCCGGCCCCCACAAATAAGTGCCGGTGCTCAGCACTGGAAACAGCAAGCACAAATTAAGCACTGGCCCAGATAAGCCTCGGTCCAGTGGGCACAGGGTGCTGGGATCAGAGCTGCCCCATGCAGCCAGCCAGCAGAAACCCGGGTTTGTGCACGTGCGTCAGCAGCATTTAACACACGGAACTGATCTTTGGACGTCAGTCACGCACAGTCAGTGACCCCGTCTATAGAGGCAGTCACGAGACCTGGCTGCTGCGCCTGAATTGCAGATTTTCTTCCTGGGTAGCCTAAGTTTAGATCACACCTTCCCCTCTCGACCCGCTGGCGTCAGTCTCTCCTCCCCCTGTAACTCAGGCTCCTCACCTGCAAGCTTTCAGGGCGCCTTGAGGTCACTCTGTTCATTGTGCTGTCTAGCGCCTGTTGCATTGATTTGTATATGAATTAATAGAGATGGGGCTGGATTTACAGTTTTTTAATTAATATTATTTTGTTATTTTACCAAACGAAAACAATTCTGAGAGCACACAGCTTGTAAATAAGCACTAATGAGTGAGGGCTAACATGAAAGTTACTTAGCAGGGTTAATCAGTGTATGTCTGTGGGACTGAATACATATTCCAGTGTGTCAAAGAGTACACAGAGAGTCAGATCTGGGGAATGCGCAGGTCAGCGCCATACGAGTCTGTGGCGCTGCCCTGCGCCACAGGGAACGGGCAGGGATGCCCTGTATTTACAAGAACAGGTCCTTTCTCCCGCGCTGGCGCACAATGGGCTGCCTAGGGTGAACGCAGCCACCCTTGCATCACGGTGTAAGGTGCCTGCGTTACGTGCTGGATAGATTTTACTCCGGAAGGGGAATCTTCCTGCACAAAAACAATCCTCGGGGGCTTTTCCCATGCAGGACACATAGAAAGGAAAAAAAGATATCTCATCCTGTTGCACTACCCTGGGAAGGCATACCATTTTGATGCTTTCCCAGATTCCCAGGTTTACAGATCCTTGTAAATCTGGGAATGGGTCAAAACCCATGGATGTTGCTTGGGAAAACCTGCTGCAATGCCCATGGAATGTCCCCCTGATGCAGTGTAAGACAACTCAGTAACTTGCACTGCCTTGCCTTACTTCTTAACTCCGAGGCCACGAAAAGCCACGCAGAGTGGCTCTGCGTGGCCTCATGCCTATGGGTCTGCAGAATGTGTCGCCGGAGCATTAAAGAAAGTGACGCACCAGCAGCGCAACAGGCTTGTAAATATGCCCCCTAGATTATTGGTTGTGCACTGGTCTCACCGAGTCATAGCTACCCAATAGCCCGGGTGGCACCCAGACCAACGACTGGTTGAGTGTCTGTGGGCAGGCGAAGGAAGTGGCCTGAAGCGAGGGTGATGAGGAGCAGGCCTGCCCTACACATGTGCCTCTCTCTCCAATGTATCCAAATCACTGTTCGATCGCTAGCTAGATATCTTCCGAAAGTGCCCCGTATGTCTTTAGTCCTCGAGTTGGGGGATCACTGACCGAATTTTGGAAACAGAGGTATTGTGTGGACAGACTATCATGCCAAAAACATCGAGGACCAAAATATTGAGACGGTAACTGCAAATAGGTAAGTAAAGAATTACTAGTCTTAACTCCACATCTATGTACCTTGAAGATATATCTCCTCAAGGTACATATCTGTTGAGTTCTAGATAGTAAAACTTTGCTTACCGATAGAAACTTACCTTCACACATTTTTTAGCTCTCGATATTATTATTACTATATTTTGTTCACATAATATATATTTTTTTTCAATGACTTCACAGTGGTGAGGATTGGATCGGGGCACAACTTTCAATCCAATCATTACATATCACCACATCTTTCAGCCACTCCGCAGTTGTGGGGACTCTGGTTTTTCCCCAGTTCCAAGGCCACCCTCCATCTCGCCAACAAGAGAGACGTTGCGGTCAGGCGCTGTACACACACCGGTGCGTTTAACATATCCCAGAAGGGTGATATGGGGGTCAGCCACCATGCGACATGCCATAATGTCCCCAATGATCCATAGGATGTTTAACCAATAATTATGTAGTTGTACGCACTCCAAGGCCAGGTGTAAAAAAACCTGCATGGTGTGGTCCACAATGGGCCCATTTGTGAGGGTGTGTGAGGTCTATTTTCTGTTGTGGGCTGGTGTCTCTGAAGCCCCGTGTAGAACTTTGTAATGGAGTAGCTTTTGTCTAGAGTTTATGGAGATCTGGATTTAGAGTTTGTCGGACAGAGCACTCCATCCCAAACTCTGGGGCAACCGCCTCCTTTGGAGACAGGCAGACCATAAGCTTTCCGCCGATAGAGCGCCAGGCCTACGGTTATCTCTAAATTTGGTAGAAGGTGGACCAAAAGGGTGGCAGAGCTGAGGTCCTCCATTCCCCTGACAGAAGAGCTACCGCTGGATAAAGCCTAAATCAGGCCCTATGGCTGCGATCGTGAGTACTACAGTACAGGGGCTCCAGAATTACCGGGTGTACTTACCATTTTGGGCAGTAACTCTGCCCCTCAGCCATGCCATTGCAAGTTAAGTAATCTGGAATGAGGGAGAATTATGCAGACCCATTTTTTCAGGGCACCAACGTGTTGTTTTCTCTATACCAGCCTGCTTAATCGTCCATTTACCTCCCGCTCTGATCAGGTGGTAAATGAAGGGGACGGCTAGTGTGCGCCAGGGGCAAGTGGCGGAGGGAATTTGCAGTCAGCTAGGGGAGTAGTGTCTGCCCTAATCCCTTGGTGCTGCTTAGTGTGGGCAATGCATGTCAGCACCAGGCTTCTGCCCCCCTGTGGCCGGGTCCAGTCTTGCATCCAGCCTTACTGATGGGGGTGGGAGGAGCCTAAGACACAGTAGTATATCTGTAGGCTGCAGGCCACTTTCTTTGGCTAGGGACACATGGGAGGCAGGCATGAGCAGGGTCAGGGGTGCATGCATGGGGACTCCTTTTAGCCCTGGGCACAGACTATGACTCAGGGCAATTCATGCTACTCTGGGATTTGGGGAGTTGGCATGCACAGTGCCAGGGGGAGTAGCAGGCAGGCTGAGATACCATAGACAGCTCCCCAAGCTGAGGCCAACCTTGCGACTGCCAGCATCCTCTGCAGGCACGAGCCACTAGCCCAGCCAAGATTAACAAGTGCAGACTTGGTCATTCCTAAACCTGACCTGGTGTTTCCGAATCCAAGATTACCAGGTGGAGCAAAATCACACCCGCTTATCCCAGATGCAGAAACACCTGCCCACATGTAATGGCCTCCTTGGAGATATTGTCTGGACTACTTGTAATCTGGGCCCATACGTTGTTCCATATGAACAAGATACTCACTTTAGATAACACTTTTTCTGGAAAATAGTCTAACTGCAGATTCCTCACCTTTAGATTATTCCCAGACTTCAGATGAGATTAGGAGAATTCTTCCAGCAGTGTCCCTAGTGCCATGAAATCGCGCGGTACAGCTCCATGATGGCTCCATATTGCCCTGGAAGTGACACAGTGGATCCACGTATAACCACGACCCCTTCATGCTCACATCAGTTTCTTGTCTCTTTCTCCTTCTGGCCTCCAGACATGGAGCAGAGAGTAAACTTGGGATTTTTTTAGAAGGGAAAGAGGTCACTCCACAGAACGGGGAAGTGGAAGGACAGTGACAAGTCTGCAGATCGCTAGAGTATTCAAGAGAAAGAGGGCTATTGATGGTAACTAACTTGTTCTTCTGATGCACCCTTCTAACTGCAGAGGGGTCACTTTTAGAGTCAGTACTATGGAAGTACCTCCCAGAGGTGGTGATTTGGGTGGTGGACTCAGAGCAAAAGCTTCTGGAGGACAGAGTGATAGAAGTGTACCCCCCCTTCAGACCCATCTGTGAAGGCATGCACTGACGCCAAGTCGCAGCCCGGCACCTCTTGCACCAAAGCCATCATAGCTTTTAGGCCCTGGCTGAATGCACCACAGGCCCCCTCAGGGCTGCTTCCTGGCCAGTGCACAACAGATTTGAATCCAGAGGACTATCCTCCTTGACAGGGTCCTCTATTGCACCAGTTTTCTATTCTTTGGCTGCACGAAACCCGCAAAGACCTTCTCATCCACACAATGGTCCTTTGTGCAGTCAATATTAAATCTCAACACCTCCTTCGGATCAGGTCGCTGGAGCCTCTCCTCATCATTGAAGTGGGGCAGAAACACTGGTGGAATAATAGATTGGCCAAGTTATAAGGATGTCATGACTTCAGCTGGAAGACCACCATTGTCCTCCAGACAGTATGTCCAGAAGGAGGAGTGAGGCGTACCGAAAAGCTCCGGTAGCTCAGTCATGCGATGTCCTGGTGTGATCGCAATGAGGAAGGTGGGTGTCAGCATCAAGAGCCATAAAGGGTCGCTTTGTGTTGACTGGAGAAGCGGGCCCATGCGGGACGGCAGGACCATGCTTAGGTCCCAGCGAGGCAGAACAAATAGTTTGGAGAAAACCCAGGACAGACCTTTCAGGAAACCCAACACAGCTGACAATTTAAACTAAGACTATTCAGCCTTCTGGGCACCACACAAGTGATAACCTTTCTCCAGAGTATAGCATTGATCAACCTTGTAGAATGCCGTCTGTCCTCAAAGATGACATCAACCACTTTGTTGGCATTTAGTGGCCACCTCTCAATCTACAAGCATGAAGGTTTAGATTGTGGTGACTGATGCAGGAGCCTGCCCTGTTGCTGAGACATGATGAGCTCCTGAAGTGGAAGCCTGCTCCAAGGACAAATCCAGAGGCTCTGAAGCTGTGGGTATCACACTTTACTTGTCCCGCCTGGTGCAATGAGAATGACATGTACTCAGTCTGCCTCGAGCTTCCTCAGACCAGAGGCACCGGTGGAAAGGACTCCGTCCTTCAATTCCACCTGGAATGCATCTTCTAACACACACCATGGAGGAAACTCCTACAAGCAGAATTGTTGACTTTGGAGATCCTTGACAGTTGTCAACAGCCCTACCCACTACATGCCCCATTAATTGAAGGTACACTGGGCCACGTCAGGTTGGAGATGCTGCAACTGTTCTGCCAGATGATGTCTACTCATTTTCAGGCCCTGCATCTAACTTGCCGAGAGGGGTCAGCTCCTGCTGCACAAGGCCTTTTGTCCAGGCGAGCAGGACGTGGCCTCTGCAGGCAACCCCCAAGGAGCATGGCCTGTACCTGTTTGCAGCAAGGGTTTCCCGCAGGGACTGGCATCCAACCAAGCCATGTACATCACCCTCCGAGGGTTGCATGATACAACCATGCATGCCCAAACCACCCATGCGCCAACAAAGCAGCCTGTACCACAACCGCGTCTTTACCATGTATGACTTTACCACGCATGCTTTTACAACAAATTCTGGTGTAAATGCAGGTGTGCTAAAGGAATTTGCATTGTAAGTTTCTCACCCCAGCAAACAACCAATCCCGACCACCCTCCCCACCCTGAGCCCTAAAACTGTCACCCAAAACTGTCTTTCCCCCCTGCTCTCAGCCTTCTGACCCCACCCTGCCCTGAAAACTACCCCAGCCTCCCCCACTCTGAACCCTAAAACCGACCTGCTGCTGCAAAAAAAACAACTCTGACCACCCCCGGCCTGAACCCTAAAACTGCCCCCTCCAACCCCACTGTGAAAAACACAACCCCGGCCACCGCCTCGCCCTGATGCCTAAAACTGCCCGCAAAACTGCCCCTTCACCCCCCCCCCAACCTGCCACCCGCAGCCCTCCAACACCACCCTGCCCTGAAAACCACCCACCTTTAGCCCTACAACCTCCCCCTGCCAAAAAACAACCCGAGCACCCCCTTGCCCTGAGCCCTAAAACCAACTCCTTGCAAAACCCCCCCCCCCAAAACTGCCCCTCCCCCCGCCCTGAGCTCTCCGACCCCATGCTGCCCTTAAAAATCCCCCCACCAACCCAGCCCCACTTACCCATCTGTGTCCTGAGCTTCCTTCCTGTTCCTCTACATGCTGTGCAAACTGCACCCCCCGCCCTGAGCTCTCCGACCCTACCCTGTCCTCAAAAATGCCCCCCCAACCTGGCCGCAGCCCCACTTACCTGGCCGCCGCGTCCAGAGCTTCCTTCCTCTCCTCGCTGTTCCTGATGTGTGCCTGAACTATGCATATGTGTGGTTAAGGCACATCTGTTGCTCAGGCAAGCGTGGTAATGCTTGTGTAGTTACGGCATGCGCATGGACTGGCCACTCTATCCTCGCCCTTGGCCCACACATGCATGTGCATGGACTTGACCCTCTGTCCTCGCCCTTGGCCCACAGGTGCACGTGCATGGACTGGGCCCTCTCGCTCGCCCGTGGTCCACACGTGGATGCGCATGGACTGTGCCCTCAGTCCTCGCCCTTGGCCCGCAGGTGCGCGTGCATGGACTGGGCCCTCTCCCTTGCCCTTGGCCCACGGTGCATGCGCATGGACTGGACCCTCTATCCTCGCCCTTAGCCCACACATGCACGCGCATGGACTTGCCCCTCTGTCCTCGCCCTTGGCCCACAAGTGCATGCGCATGGACTGGGCTCTCTATCCTCGCCCTTGGCCCACAGGTGCACGCGCATGGACTGGGCTCTCTATCCTTGCCCTTGGCCCACACCTGCACATGCATGGACTGGCCCCTCTGTCCTCGCCCTTGGCCCACAGGTGCACGTGCAATGGACTGGGCCCTCTCGCTCGCCCATGGTCCACACGTGGATGCGCATTGACTGGGCCCTCTCTCCTCGCCCTTGGCCCACAGGTGCACGCGCATGGACTGGGCTCTCTCTCCTCGCCCTTGACCCAGAGGTGCACGCGCATGGACTGGGCTCTCTCTCCTCGCCCTTGGCCCACAGGTGCACGCGCATGGACTGGCCCCTCTTTCCTCACCCTTGGCCCACAGGTGCACGTGCAATGGACTGGGCCCTCTCGCTCGCCCATGGTCCACACGTGGATGCGCATTGACTGGGCCCTCTCTCCTCGCCCTTGGCCCGCAAGTGGACTTGCATGGACTGGGCTCTCTCTCCTCGCCCTTGGCCCACAGGTGCACGCGCATGGACTGGGCTCTCTCTCCTCGCCCTTGGCCCACAAGTGCACGCGCATGGACTGGCCCCTCTGTCCTCGCCCTTGGCCCACAGGTGCACATGCAATGGACTGGGCTCTCTCGCTCGCCCATGGTCCACACGTGGATGCGCATTGACTGGGCCCTCTCTCCTCGCCCTTGGCCCGTAGGTGGACGTGCATGGACTGGGCCCTCTCTCTTGCCCTTGGCCCACAGGTGCGCGCGCATGGACTGGGCCCTCTCTCCTCGCCCTTGGCCCACAGGTGCACACGCATGGACTGGGCCCTCTCTCCTCGCCCTTGGCCCGCAGGTGCACACACATGGACTGGGCCCTCTCTCTTGCCCTTGGCCCATGGTGCATGTGCATGGACTGGCCCCTCTCTCCTCGCCCTTGGCCCGCAGGTGCACGCGCATGGACTGTGCCCTCAGTCCTCGCCCCTGGCCCGAGGTGCACGTGCATGGACTGGGCTCTCTATCCTCGCCCTTGGCCCACAGGTGCACGCACATGGACTGGGCCCTCTCTCCTCGCCCTTGGCCCGCAGGTGCACGCGAATGGACTGGCCCCTCTCTCCTCGCCCTTAGCCCACAGGTACAAAAGCATGGACTGTGCCCTCAGTCCTCGCCCTTGGCCCACAGGTGCACGCGCATGGACTGGGCTCTCTATCCTCGCCCTTGGCCCACAGGTGCACGCACATGGACTGGGCCCTCTCTCCTCGCCCTTGGCCCGCAGGTGCACGTGCATGGACTGGCCCCTCTCTCCTCGCCCTTGGCCCACAGGTGCAAAAGCATGGACTGTGCCCTCAGTCCTCGCCCTTGGCCCACAGGTGCATAAGCATGGACTGTGCCCTCAGTCCTCGCCCTTGGCCCACAGGTGCACGCGCATGGACTGGGCCCTCTCTCCTCTCCCTTGGCCCGCAGGTGCACGCACATGGACTGGGCCCTCTCTCCTCGCCCTTGGCCCGCAGGTGGACGTGCATGGACTGGGCCCTCTCTCTTGCCCTTGGCCCACAGGTGCACGCGCATGGACTGGCCCCTCTGTCCTCTCCCTTGGCCCGCAGGTGCACGCGCATGGACTGGGCCCTCTCTCTTGCCCTTGGCCCACAGGTGCACGCACATGGACTGGGCCCTCTCTCCTCGCCCTTGGCCCACAGGTGAACGCGCATGGACTGGGCCCTCTCTCCTCGCCCTTGGCCTGCAGGTGCATGCACATGGACTGGGCCCTCTCTCTTGCCCTTGGCCCGCAGGTGCACGCTGATGGACTGGCCCCTCTGTCCTCTCCCTTGGCCCGCAGGTGCACGCATATGGACTGGGCCCTCTCTCTTGCCCTTGGCCCACAGGTGCACGTGCATGGACTGGGCCCTCTCTCCTCACCCTTGGCCCACAGGTGAACGTGCATGGACTGGGCCCTTTCTCCGCGACCTTGGCCCGCAGGTGCACACACATGGACTGGGCCCTCTCTCCTCGCCCTTGGCCCACAGGTGCACACGCATGGACTGGGCCCTCTCTCCTCGCCCTTGCCCCGCAGGTGCACGCACATGGACTGGGCAATCTATTCTCACCCTTGGCCTGCAGGTGCACGCACATGGACTGGACCCTCTATCCTCGCCCTTGGCCCACAGGTGCACGCGCATGGACTGGGCCCTCTATCCTCACCCTTGGCCCGCAGGTGCACACACATGGACTGGACCCTCTATCCTCGCCCTTGGCCCACAGGTGCACGCGCATGGACTGGGCCCTCTATCCTCACCCTTGGCCCACAGGTGCACGCACATGGACTGGCCCCTCTCTCCTCGCCTTTGGCCCACAGGTGCATGCGCATGGACTGGGCTCTCTCTCCTCGTCCTTGGCCCACAGGTGCACGCGCATGGACTGGGCCCTCTCTCCTCGCCCTTGGCCCACAGGTGCACGCGCATGGACTGGGCCCTCTCTCTTGCCCTTGGCCCTCAGGTGCACGCACATGGACTGGGCTCTCTCTCCTCGCCCTAGGCCCACAGGTGCACGCGCATGGACTGGGCCCTCTCTCCTCACCCTTGGCCCGCAGGTGCACGCGCATGGACTGTGCCCTCAGTCCTCGCCCTTGGCCCACAAGTGCACACGCATGGACTGGGCCCTCTCTCCTCGCCCTTGGCCCACAGGTGCACGTGCATGGACTGGGCCCTCTGTCCTCGCCCTTGGCCCGAAGGTGCACGCGCATGGACTGTGCCCTCAGTCCTCGCCCTTGGCCCACAGGTGCACGCGCATGGACTGGGCCCTCTCTCGTTGCCCTTGGCCCACAGGTGCACGTGCATGGACTGGGCCCTCTCTCCTCGCCCTTGGCCCACAGGTGCACGCGCATGGACTGGACCGTCTCTCCTCACCCTTGGCCCGCAGGTGCACGCGCATGGACTGTGCCCTCAGTCCTCGCCCTTGGCCCACAGGTGCACGCGCATGGACTGGGCCCTCTCTCCTCGCCCTTGGCCCACAGGTGCACGCTCATGGACTGGGCCCTCTCTCCTCGCCCTTGGCCCACAGGTGCACGCGCATGGACTGGGCCCTCTCTCCTCGCCCTTGGCCCACAGGTGGACGTGCATGGAATGGCCCCTCTGTCCTCGCCCTTTGTAATTAGCACTTGCTCTGTGCTGAGTTTGTCCTGAAAGCAAAGCATCCCTCTGACCCGGAGTATAAAAGGCGGAAACCCAGGAGGGCCCCTGCAGGGCCAGAGGAAGGTGCAACACTTTAATGTGTATTATTTCAGACACAAGATCTGGGGCGAACCTGGAAGGAAGCTGAGCCCTGCTGCATTCTGGGAAGAGTGAGTCACCGACACTTCTGGGTTCTCTATTCACAGTGTAATAGGAAATATGTGACAGGCAATTCCCCTGTCAACTCATTTCTTGAGAAAGACCTTCGTGCTTCTGTGCACGCTCTCCAGGGCTTGTGCACGCTCCCCAGGGCTGGCTCCCCGTGCCCCTGCCACTCTCAGGCCTCTTATCTGTGTTTGCACTCTTATCTTGATGGTATGGTTTCACTCTTGCTATTCATTCATGATAAACAGCCTACTAGTGCCGAGAAACGCTCCGGGGGTGTGAGGCACTGGTAACTAACTAACAAAACGTACACATCATTCACAATCAGACACCCTTCAGTGCATTCAGTGCTCCGCGGAATAATGAGTGTGTGACGCCCTCTTGACAGGGAGGTGTTGTGGGCACGAATGTGCCAGGCAGGCATGCCTGCTGTAGGGTGGGCGCTGCCTGTGTAGCTCCTGAGTCCTGACCCGCCCCTGGGACAGAGGCGCTTTAAGGTCTGGGCAAAGTGGGCTCTGGCCCCGGGCCCCAGCCTTTCAGGGGCCCTGAGAGCCAGCTCTGCAGAGAGTCCTTCTCTGTTGACCTTGAATGATTCGTAAACAGATTGTTTTAAATAGTTTTCCTTTAATTTATTTTTAATGTGGGTGATGTGGGAGAGTCTATTACAGAGATTTTGTAGAGAAATGTTGCGTTTATGTTTCTCTCAGTTCAAAACAGGATCTCACATATGAGAATTGTGAGGATGTTACAGAGATTATTTGCAGTGATATTAGTGAGCTGTTCGTGTGTTAAAACATTGACAACACCATCACTATCCCTGAATATCAGATGTAAACACATTTAGGGCCAGATTTAAGAGGGCCAGGCGCCTTTCTAACAACACATTAGCGTTATTTTTTTTACGCGAATGTGGCGTTAGCTGGCCAAAAACGCTGCGCCATATTTACAGAGTGGTGCAATGCGTGCATTGCTCCCTTGGTAACTCTTTGTGCTGCATTATGCCTGCGCCAGGCATAATGTATGCAAAGGGGGTCGAAAAAATGGCACAAAGAAATCTACGAGATTTTTTTGCGTCATTTTTTTCTGCACTTTTAACGCCTGCTCAGTGCAGGTGTTCAAGGGAGGCTCCCATTGGTCACAATGGGCCTCTGGGTGCTTTGCAGGATTAGCGTCAAAATTATTGACGCTAATCCTGCAAAGCGCCAAACTAGTGTAAAAAATGTTGACGCTAGTTCCCTACCTACTGCCATGGTGCGTTGTATCTTAGATACGGTGCACACATGGTGGCATTAGGGGGGCGCTAAGGGGCGCAAGAAAAATGTCGCTGCACTGGGGTCTGCACCACTTTTCATAAATATGCGTCTTAGAAGTTGGGCGAGTGTTCCAGCCCACTGACCAAAGAGCTGAAACTATATCATAAATTCAAAGCTGTTCCAAAATACGTTTGAACCAGGGCCCCCAGAATTCCTAATCTGTCCCTGCCATAGGAGGCGGTGCTGCCACCCAGGCTAGGTAAGCTGCCAGGTGTCCTACAGCAAGGGGGCCGAGCAGGAGACTGTCTGGGGGGAGGGTCAGTATGTCAGGTTTCATGAAGTGTGATTAGCCCGGGGCGGAAGTGACATTTTGTGTGTCACCAAAGACTGCACTTGGGGCTGGCAGCACACACTGGGGCTCGCTAGATCAGCAGGGCTCCCTCCCAGAGAGCTTCCCGGGTTTATCACCAGCATCGCTGCCAAGTTTCCCAGGTCCATGCGTGATGTGCTGCTCCAGTTCAGGTTTTATCCTTTGAATTCTGGGACTTGTAGTCTTCTTTTATAATGGAATGAGCAAGACTACAAGTCCCAGAATTCAAAGAAAAACCTTTGCGTGATGCAGCACATCATACTTGGACCTGCCTGGGTGCATTAATTAACTGGACAGCAAGGAGTTTTCTTTAAAGGCAATACCCAGGCCTTTTTCTGCCCATCCGGATTAATCCCACTATATAGGAGTGGAAGGGGCTGATAAATTCACTGATAATACGAGACTGTTTGCCAATTACAGATGTGAGCAGAGTTTCCCATTGAGCGGTAATTTATAATATTCCTCTTTGGTTTAGCAATTCAATCACAAGAACAGTATTTCCTGCAGTAATTTGGTGTATCCTGCTGAATTTTCTTACCTCTTCACTGATGCTATCCCACACACTTGAGGTCAGTCTTGCAACAAAAATCACCCACCAGGCAACCCCACTTAAAAACCCGGCCCTGTGCATTGCAAGCAGGCCGAGGAGGACATTAGGCTAAAAATCTAGTAGGCAGGAGGCATTAGGGGTGTGGAGGATGTGGGGAATATGCAGCCACCATGATGCCAAGATTCTTCAGAAGAACTCACTTCAACTTTCACCACTGATGGAGATGAGTGGCAGGTGTGTAGGAAGGTAGCCTCTTTCTAGCCTTGTTACCCCCACTTTTGGCCTGTTTGTGAGTGTATGTCAGGGTGTTTTCACTGTCTCACTGGGATCCTGCTAGCCAGGGCCCAGTGCTCATAGTGAAAACCCTATGTTTCCAGTATGTTTGTTATGTGTCACTGGGACCCTGCTAGTCAGGACCCCAGTGCTCATAAGTTTGTGACCTATATGTATGTGTTCCCTGTGTGATGCCTAACTGTCTCACTGAGCCTCTGCTAACCAGAACCTCAGTGGTTATGCTCTCTCTGCTTTTAAAATTGTCACTGCAGGCTAGTGACTAATTTTACCAATTCTCATTGTGTAGGAAGTTGGCTCTGTATGCACTATTTCAAAGTAAGGAATAGTATGCACAGAGTCCAAGGGTTCCCCTTAGAGGTAAGATAGTGGTAAAAAGAGTTAATACTAATGCTCTATTTTGTGGTAGTGTGGTCGAGCAGTAGGCTTATCAAAGGAGTAGTGTTAAGCATTTGTTGTACACACACAGGCAATAAATGAGGAACACACACTCAGAGACAATTCCAGGCCAATAGGTTTTTGTATAGAAAAATATATTTTCTTAGTTTATTTTAAGAACCACAGGTTCAACTCTAACACTTCAAATGAAAGGTATTGCAGGTAACTACTTTAGGAACTGTGAATAATCACAATAGCATATATACTTTTCAAATAAATCACATATAGCTATTTTAAAACTAGACAATTTTCAACAGTTCCTGGGGGAGGTAAGCATTTGTTAGTTTCTGTAGGTAAGTAAACCACCTACGGGGTTCAAGTTTGGGTCCAAGGTAGCCCACCGTTGGGGGTTCAGAGCAACCCCAAAGTTACGACACCAGCAGCTCAGGGCCGGTCAGGTGCAGAGTTCAAAGTGGTGCCCAAAACGCATAGGCTTCAATGGAGAAGGGGGTGCCCCGGTTCCAGTCTGCCAGCAGGTAAGTACCCGCGTCTTTGGAGGGCAGACCAGGGGGGTTTTGTAGGGCACCGGGGGGACACAAGTTAGCACAGAAAGTACACCCTCAGCAGCAAGGGGCGGCCGGGTGCAGTGTGCAAACACGCGTCGGGTTTGTCATTGAAATCAATGGGAGACCAAGGGGTCTCTTCAGCGATGCAGGCAGGCAAGGGGGGGGCTCCTCGGGGGAAGCCACCACCTGGGCAAGGGAGAGGGCCTCCTGGGGGTCACTCCTGCACTGGAGTTCGGATCCTTCAGGTCCTGGGGGCTGTGGGTGCAGAGTCTTTTCCAGGCGTCGGGATCTGAGGAACAGGCAGTCGCGGTCAGGGGGAGCCTCGGGATTCCCTCTGCAGGCATCGCTGTGGGGGCTCAGGGGTGGCAACTCTAGCTACTCACAGTCTCGTAGTCGCCGGGGAGTCCTCCCTGAAGTGTTGTTTCTCCACAAGTCGAGCCGGGGGCGTCGGGTGCAGAGTTGCAAGTCTCACGCTTCCGGCGGGAAACGCAGTTGTCTTGAAGTTGCTCCTTTGGAAACAAAGTTGCAGTCTTTGGTGAACAGGGCCGCTGTTCTCTGGAGTTTCTTGGTCCTTCTAGAGCAGGGCAGTCCTCTGAGGATTCAGAGGTCGCTGGTCCCTGGGGAGAGCGTCGCTGGAGCAGTGTCTTTAGAAGGGAGGGAGACAGGCCGGTAGAGCTGGGGCCAAAGCAGTTGGTGTCTCCGTCTTCTCTGCAGGGTTTTTCAGCTTAGCAGTCCTCTTCTTCTTAGGTTGCAGGAATCTGTGTTCCTAGGTTCAGGGGAGCCCCTAAATACAGAATTTAGGGGTGTGTTTAGGTCAGGGAGGGCAGTAGCCAATGGCTACTAGCCCTGAGGGTGGCTACACCCTCTTTGTGCCTCCTCCCAAGGGGAGGGGGGTCACATTCCTATCCCTATTGGGGGGATCCTCCATCTGCAAAATGGAGGATTCCTAAAAGTCAGAGTCACTTCAGCTCAGGTTGCCTTAGGGGCTGTCCTGACTGGCCAGTGACTCCTCCTTCTTTTTCTCATTATCTCCTCCGGCCTTGCCGCCAAAGTGGGGCCGTGGCCAGAGGGGGCGGGCAACTCCACTAACTGGAATGCCCTGTGGTGCTGTAAAAAAGGGGGTGAGCCTTTGTGGCTCACCGCCAGGTGTTACAGCTCCTGCAAGGGGGAGGTGATAAGCATCTCCACCCAGTGCAGGCTTTGTTACTAGCCACAGAGTGACAAAGGCACTCTCCCCATGTGGCCAGCAACATGTCTCGAGTGTGGCAGGCTGCTAAAACCAGTCAGCCTACACAGGTAGTTGGTTAAGGTTCCAGGGGGCACCTCTAAGGTGCCCTCTGGGGTGTATGTTACAATAAAATGTACACTGGCATCAGTGTGCATTTATTGTGCTGAGAAGTTTGATACCAAACTTCCCAGTTTTCAGTGTAGCCATTATGGTGCTGTGGAGTTCGTGTTTGACAGACTCTCAGACCATATACTCTTATGGCTACCCTAAACTTACAATGTCTAAGGTTTGGCTTAGACACTGTAGGGGCACAGTGCTCATGCACTGGTGCCCTCACCTATGGTATAGTGCACTCTGTCTTAGGGCTGTAAGGCCTGCTAGAGGGGTGACTTATCTATACTGCATAGGCAGTGTGAGGTTGGCATGGCACCCTGAGGGGAGTGCCATGTCGACTTACTCGTTTTATCCTCACCAGCACACACAAGCTGGCAAGCAGTGTGTCTGTGCTTAGTGAGGGGTCCCCAGGGTGGCATAAGATATGCTGCAGCCCTTAGAGACCTTCCCTGGCATCAGGGCCCTTGGTACCAGGGGTACCAGTTACAAGGGACTTACCTGGATGCCAGGGTGTGCCAGTTGCGAAAACAAAAGTACAGGTTAGGGAAAGAACACTGGTGCTGGGGCCTGGATAGCAGGCCTCAGCACACTTTTAAATCAAAACATAGCATCAGCAAAGGCAAAAAGTCAGGGGGTAACCATGCCAAGGAGGCATTTCCTTATACAACCCCCCCCCAGACGAAAGAGGATGAGACTAACCTTTCCCAAGAGAGTCTTCATTTTCTAAGGGGAAGAACCTGGAAAGGCCATCTGCATTGGCATGGGAAGTCCCAGGTCTGTGTTCCACTATAAAGTCCATTCCCTGTAGGGAGATGGACCACCTCAACAGTTTTGGATTTTCACCTTTCATTTGCATCAGCCATCTGAGAGGTCTGTGGTCAGTTTGAACTACAAAGTGAGTACCAAAGAGGTATGGTCTCAGCTTCTTCAGGGACCAAACCACAGCAAAGACCTCCCTCTCAATGGCACTCCAACGCTGCTCCCTGGGGAGTAACCTCCTGCTAATGAAAGCAACAGGCTGGTCAAGGCCATCTTCATTTGTTTGGGACAAAACTACCCCTATCCCATGTTCAGAGGCATCTGTCTGCACAATGAACTGCTTGGAGTAATCTGGAGCTTTTAGAACTGGTGCTGTGCACATTGCTTGTTTCAGGGTGTCAAAGGCCTGTTGGCATTCTACAGTCCAGTTTACCTTCTTGGGCATTTTCTTGGAGGTAAGTTCTGTGAGGGCTGTCACTATGGATCCATATCCCTTCACAAACCTCCTGTAATACCCAGTCAAGCCAAGGAATGCCCTGACTTCAGTCTGGGTTTTTGGAGCTGCCCAGTCCAGAATAGTCTGGATCTTAGGCTGGAGTGGCTGAACTTGGCCTCCACCTACAAGGTGTCCCAAGTAAACCACAGTTCCCTGCCCTATCTGGCATTTGGATGCCTTGATAGAGAGGCCTGCTGATTGCAGAGCCTTCAAAACCTTCTTCAGGTGGACCAGGTGATCCTGCCAGCTGGAGCTAAAGACAGCAATATCGTCAAGATAAGCTGCACTAAAGGACTCCAAACCAGCAAGGACTTGATTCACCAACCTTTTGAAGGTGGCAGGGGCATTCATTAAACCAAAGGGCATAACAGTAAACTGATAATGCCCATCAGGTGTGGAGAATGCTGTCTTTTCTTTTGCTCCAGGTGCCATTTTGATTTGCCAGTACCCTGCTGTTAAGTCAAAGGTACTTAAGAATTTGGCAGCACCTAATTTATCAATCAGTTCATCAGCCCTTGGAATGGGATGGGCATCTGTCTTGGTGACAGAATTAAGTCCTCTGTAGTCCACACAAAACCTCATCACTCTCTTTCCATCTTTGGTGTGAGGTTTGGGGACTAAGACCACTGGGCTAGCCCAGGGGCTGTCAGAGTGCTCAATGACTCCCAATTCCAGCATCTTGTGGACTTCCACTTTGATGCTTTCCTTAACTTGGTCAGACTGTCTGAAAATGTTGTTTTTGACAGGCATGCTGTCTCCTGTGTCCACATCATGGGTACACAGGTGTGTCTGACCAGGGGTTAGGGAAAAGAGCTCAGCAAACTGCTGCAGGACCTTCCTACAGTCAGATTGCTGTTGGCTAGAGAGGGTGTCTGAATAGATCACTCCATCCACTGAGCCATCTTTAGGGTTTGATGAGAGGAGATCAGGGAGAGGTTCACTCTCAGCTTCCTGGTCCTCATCTGTTACCATCAACAGATTCACATCAGCCCTATCATGGAAGAGCTTAAGGCGGTTCACATGGATCACCCTCTTGGGGCTCCTGTTAGTGCCTAGGTCCACCAGGTAGGTGACCTGACTCTTCTTCTCTAGCACTGGGTAAGGGCCACTCCACTTGTCCTGAAGTGCCCTGGGAGCCACAGGCTCCAAAACCCAGACTTTCTGCCCTGGTTGAAATTCAACCATTGCAGCCTTTTGGTCATACCAAAACATCTGGAGCTGTTGGCTGGCCTCAAGGTTTTTACTTGCCTTTTCCATGTACTCTGCCATCCTTGAACATAGGCCAAGTACATAGTCCACTATGTCTTGTTTAGGCTCATGAAGAGGTCTCTCCCAGCCTTCTTTCACAAGAGCTAGTGGTCCCCTTACAGGGTGGCCAAACAGAAGTTCAAGGGTGAGAATCCTACTCCCTTCTGAGGCACCTCTCTGTAAGCGAAGAGCAGACATGGCAAGAGGACATCCCATCTCCTTTTGAGTTTTTCAGGGAGCCCCATGATCATGCCTTTTAATGTCTTGTTGAATCTCTCAACAAGGCCATTAGCTTGTGGATGGTAGGGTGTAGTGAATTTATAAGTCACTCCACACTCATTCCACATGTGTTTCAGGTATGCTGACATGAAGTTGGTACCTCTGTCAGACACCACCTCCTTAGGGAAACCCACTCGGGCCTTGGCTACTGCAGGGGCAGTAGTCGACCTAAGGGGAATAGCTTCAGGGTGTCTAGTAGCATGATCCACTACTACTAGTATGTACATATTCCCTGAGGCTGTGGGAGGTTCAAGTGGACCCACTATGTCCACACCCACTCTTTCAAAGGGGACCCCCACCACTGGAAGTGGAATGAGGGGGGCCTTTGGATGTCCACCTGTCTTACCACTGGCTTGACAGGTGGTACAGGAGACACAAAACTTCTTAACTTTCTGGGACATGTTGGGCCAGTAGAAGTGGTTGACTAGTCTCCCCCACGTCTTGGTTTGTCCCAAATGCCCAGCAAAAGGAATATCATGGGCTAAGGTCAGTATGAACTCCCTAAACTCCTGAGGCACTACCACTCTCCTAGTGGCACCAGGTTTGGGATCTCTTGCCTCAGTGTAAAGGAGTCCATCTTCCCAATAGACCCTATGTGTCCCAGTTTTCTTGCCATTGGACTCTTCAGCAGCTTGCTGCCTAAGGCCTTCAAGAGAGGGACAGGTTTCTTGCCCCTTACACAACTGCTCCCTTGAGGGTCCCCCTGGGCCTAAGAGCTCAACCTGATAAGGTTCTAACTCCATAGGCTCAGTTCCCTCAGAGGGCAGAACTTCTTCCTGAGAAGAGAGGTTCTCTTTTTGTTGTTGTGTTGCAGCTAGTTTCCCAGTTGTCTTTCCTTTCCTCTTGGTAGGCTGGGCCCTTTTTCCAGGCTCCAGCTCTACTTTTTCACCCTGAGCCTTGCACTCTGCCCTTGTCTTGACACACACCAGTTCAGGGATACCCAGCATGGCTGCATGGGTTTTCAGTTCTACCTCAGCCCATGCTGAGGACTCCAGGTCATTTCCAAGGAAACAGTCTACTGGGATATTTTAGGAGACCACCACCTGTTTTAGGCCATTGCCCCCTCCCCACTCTAAAGTTACCATAGCCATGGGATGTACTTTAGTCTGATTGTCAGCGTTGGTGACTGGATAAGTTTGTCCAGCCAGGTATTGACCAGGGGAAACCAGTTTCTCTGTCACCATGGTGACACTGGCACCTGTATCCCTCAGGCCTTCTACACTTGTCCCATTAATTGAGAGCTGCTGACTGTATTTTTGCATGTTAGGAGGCCATGCAGCCAGTGTGGCTAAATCCACCCCACCCTCAGAGACTAATGTAGCTTCAGTGTGACACCTGATTTGCTCTGGGCACACTGTTGATCCCACTTAAAGACTAGCCATTCCAGTGTTAGCTGGAGTGGAGTTGGAAGTTGTACTTTTCTTGGGACAAGCCTTGTCTCCAGTTTGGTGTCCAGGTTGATTACAGCTACGACACCAGGCCTTTTTGGGATCAAAGTTTTTACCTTTGTACCCAAAATTGTTTTGTGAAGAGGCTCTGGGCCCACCCTCCTGTGCAGGTTTTTGGGGGCCTGAAGAAGACTCTTTACTATTTTTGTTTTTGGATGTCTCAACACTCTTCCCCTGGGGAGGCCTTGTGATCCCTTTCTTTTGGTCACCCCCTGTGGAAGTCTTGGTCACCCTAGTCTTGACCCAATGGTCCGCCTTCTTTCCCAATTCTTGGGGAGAAATTGGTCCTAGGTCTACCAGATGCTGATGCAGTTTATCATTTGAACAATTACTTAACAGGTGTTCTTTCACAAATAAATTGTACAGCCCATCATAATCATTTACACCTCTGCCTTGAACACAACCATCCAGTGTTTTCACTGAGTAGTCCACAAAATCAACCCAGGTCTGGCTCAAGGTTTTTTGAGCCCCCCTGAATCTAATTCTATACTCCTCAGTGGAGAATCCAAAGCCCTCAATCAGGGTTCCCTTCATGAGGTCATAAGATTCTGCATCTTTTCCAGAGAGTGTGAGGAGTCTATCCCTACACTTTCCAGTGAACATTTCCCAAAGGAGAGCACCCCAGTGAGATCTGTTTACTTTTCTGGTTGCACAAGCCCTCTCAAAAGCTGTGAACTATTTGGTGATGTCATCACCATCTTCATATTTAGTTACAATCCCTTTTGGGATTTTTAACATGTCAGGAGAATCTCTGACCCTATTTAAGTTGCTGCTACCATTGATGGGACCTAGGCCCATCTCTTGTCTTTCCCTTTCTATGGCTAGGAGCTGTCTCTCCAAAGCCAATCTTTTGGCCATCCTGGCTAACAGGAGGTCATCTTCACTGAGGCTATCCTCAGTGATTTCAGAGGTGCTGGCCCCTCCTGTGAGGGAGGCAGCATCTCTGACTAACACAGTTGGAATCAGGGATTGAGGGTCCCTGGGTTCCCTAGTTAGGACTGGAAGGTGGGAATTCTCCTCCAGTTCACTATCCTCATCCTCTGGGTTGTCATCCTCAGAGGGGTTGGCTTTTTCAAACTCTGCCAAAAGCTCCTGGAGCTGTTGTTTGGAGGGTCTTAAGCCAATTGGGATTTTCTTTATTTTGCAGAGAGACCTTAGCTCCCTCATCTTAAGATGGAGGTAAGGTGTAAGGTCGAGTTCCACCACATTCTCATCTGCACCAGGCATTATGTTTCTAAAAGCTGGAATACTTTTTAAGAATCTAAAACTAGTTCTAGAACCTAATTCAAACTTTCACAAAACTTTTAAACTCTAAAAGAAATGCTAACAGGGACTAACACAAGGCCCTAGCAGGACTTTTAAAAATTTAGAAAAATAGTTCAAATTGCAAAAATCAATTTCTAATGACAATTTTTGGAATTTGTCGTGTGATCAGGTATTGGCTGAGTAGTCCAGCAAATGCAAAGTCTTGTATGCCACCGCTGATCCACCAATGTAGGAAGTTGGCTCTGTATGCACTATTTCAAAGTAAGGAATAGTATGCACAGAGTCCAAGGGTTCCCCTTAGAGGTAAGATAGTGGTAAAAAGAGATAATACTAATGCTCTATTTTGTGGTAGTGTGGTCGAGCAGTAGGCTTATCAAAGGAGTAGTGTTAAGCATTTGTTGTACACACAGAGGCAATAAATGAGGAACACACACTCAGAGACAGTTCCAGGCCAATAGGTTTTTGTATAGAAAAATATATTTTCTTAGTTTATTTTAAGAACCACAGGTTCAAATTTTACATGTAATACTTCAAATGATAGGTATTGCAGGTAAGTACTTTAGGAACTGTGAATAATCACAATAGCATATATACTTTTCAAATAAATCACATATAGCTATTTTAAAACTAGACAGTGAAATTTTGAACAGTTCCTGGGGGAGGTAAGTATTTGTTAGTTTTTGTAGGTAAGTAAACCACCTACGGGGTTCAAGTTTGGGTCCAAGGTAGCCCACCGTTGGGGGTTCAGAGCAACCCCAAAGTTACCACACCAGCAGCTCAGGGCCGGTCAGGTGCAGAGTTCAAAGTGGTGCCCAAAACGCATAGGCTTCAATGGAGAAGGGGGTGCCCCGGTTCCAGTCTGCCAGCAGGTAAGTACCCGTGTCTTTGGAGGGCAGACCAGGGGGGTTTTGTAGGGCACCGGGGGGGACACAAGTTAGCACAGAAAGTACACCCTCAGCAGCACGGGGGCGGCCGGGTGCAGTGTGCAAACACGCGTCGGGTTTGTCGTTGAAATCAATGGGAGACCAAGGGGTCTCTTCAGCGATGCAGGCAGGCAAGGGGGGGTCTCCTCGGGGTAGCCACCACCTGGGCAAGGGAGAGGGCCTCCTGTGGGTCACTCCTGCACTGGAGTTCGGATCCTTCAGGTCCTGGGGGCTGCGGGTGCAGAGTCTTTTCCAGGCGTCGGATCTGAGGAACAGGCAGTCGCGGTCAGGGGGAGCCTCGGGATTCCCTCTGCAGGCGTCGCTGTGGGGGCTCAGGGGGGGCAACTCTGGCTACTCACAGTCTCGTAGTCGCCGGGGAGTCCTCCGTGAAGTGTTGTTTCTCCACAAGTCGAGCCGGGGGAGTCGGGTGCAGAGCTGCAAGTCTCACGCTTCCGGCGGGAAACGCAGTTGTCTTGAAGTGGCTCCTTTGGAAACAAAGTTGCAGTCTTTGGTGAACAGGGTCGCTGTTCTCTGGAGTTTCTTGGTCCTTCTAGAGCAGGGCAGTCCTCTGAGGATTCAGAGGTCGCTGGTCCCTGGGGAGAGCGTCGCTGGAGCAGTGTCTTTAGAAGGGAGGGAGACAGGCCGGTAGAGCTGGGGCCAAAACAGTTGGTGTCTCCGTCTTCTCTGCAGGGCTTTTCAGCTTAGCAGTCCTCTTCTTCTTAGGTTGCAGGAATCTGCGTCCCTAGGTTCAGGGGAGCCCCTAAATACAGAATTTAGGGGTGTGTTTAGGTCAGGGAGGGCAGTAGCCAATGGCTACTAGCCCTGAGGGTGGCTACACCCTCTTTGTGCCTCCTCCCAAGGGGAGGGGGTCACATTCCTATCCCTATTGGGGGGATCCTCCATCTGCAAGATGGAGGATTCCTAAAAGTCAGAGTCACTTCAGCTCAGGTTGCCTTAGGGGCTGTCCTGACTGGCCAGTGACTCCTCCTTGTTTTTCTCATTATCTCCTCCGGCCTTGCTGCCAAAAGTGGGGCCGTGGCCGGAGGGGGCGGGCAACTCCACTAGCTGGAATGCCCTGTGGTGCTGTAACAAAGGGGGTGAGCCTTTGAGGCTCACCGCCAGGTGTTACAGCTCCTGCAAGGGGGAGGTGATAAGAATCTCCACCCAGTGCAGGCTTTGTTACTAGCCACAGAGTGACAAAGGCACTCTCCCCATGTGGCCAGCAACATGTCTCGAGTGAGGCAGGCTGCTAAAACCAGTCAGCCTACACAGGTAGTTGGTTAAGGTGTCAGGGGGCACCTCTAAGGTGCCCTCTGGGGTGTATGTTACAATAAAATGTACACTGGCATCAGTGTGCATTTATTGTGCTGAGAAGTTTGATACCAAACTTCCCATTTTTCAGTGTAGCCATTATGGTGCTGTGGAGTTCGTGTTTGACAGACTCCCAGACCATATACTCTTATGGCTACCCTGCACTTACAATGTCTAAGGTTTGGCTTAGACACTGTAGGGGCACAGTGCTCATGCACTGGTGCCCTCACCTATGGTATAGTGCACCCTGCCTTAGGGCTGTAAGGCCTGCTAGAGGGGTGACTTATCTATACTGCATAGGCAGTGTGAGGTTGGCATGGCACCCTGAGGGGAGTGCCATGTCGACTTACTCGTTTTATCCTCACCAGCACACACAAGCTGGCAAGCAGTGTGTCTGTGCTGAGTGACGGGTCCCCAGGGTGGCATAAGATATGCTGCAGCCCTTAGAGACCTTCCCTGGCATCAGGGCCCTTGGTACCAGGGGTACCAGTTACAAGGGACTTACCTGGATGCCAGGGTGTGCCAATTGTGAAAACAAAAGTACAGGTTAGGGAAAGAACACTGGTGCTGGGGCCTGGTTAGCAGGCCTCAACACACTTTCAAATCAAAACATAGCATCAGCAAAGGCAAAAAGTCAGGGGGTAACCATGCCAAAGGGGCATTTCCTTACACATTGGCACACTGGAACACCCTTATAATTCCCTAGTATATGGTACCTAGGTACCCATGGTATTTGGGGTTCCAGGAGATACCTATAAGCTGCAGCATTTCTTTTGCCACCCATAGAGAGCTCAGGCAATTCTTACACAGGCCTGCCACTGCAGCCTGCGTGAAATAACGTCTACGTTATTTCACAGCCATTTTCACTGCACTTAAGTAACTTATAAGTCACCTATATGTCTAACCTTCACTTAGTGAAGGTTAGGTGCAAAGTTACTTAGTGTGAGGGCACCCTGGCACTAGCCAAGGTGCCCCCACATTGATCTGGGCAAATTCCCCGAACTTTGTGAGTGCGGGGACACCATTACACGCATGTACTACATATAGGTCAATACCTATATGTAGCGTCACAATGGTAACTCCGAACATGGCCATGTAACATGTCTAGGATCATGGAATTGTCACCCCCAATACCATTCTGGTATTGGGGGGACAATTCTATGCATCCCCGGGGCTCTAGCATAGAACCCGGGCACTGCCAAACTAACTCTCTGGGGTTTTCCTGGCAGCTGCAGCTGCTGCCAACCCTCAGACAGGTTTCTGCCCTCCTGGGGTCTGGGCAGCCCAGTCCCAGGAAGGCAGAACAAAGCATTTCCTCTGAGAGTGGGTGTGAAGGGCTGGGGAGGAGTAGCCTCCCCCAGCCTCTGGAAATGCTTTCATGGGCACAGATGATGCCCATCTCTGCATAAGCCAGTCTACACCGGTTCAGGGATCCCCCAGCCCTGCTCTGGCGTGAAACTGGACAAAGGAAAGGGGAGTGACCATTCCCCTGACCAGCACCTCCCAGGGGAGGTGCCCAGAGTTCCTCCAGTGTGTCCCAGGCCTCTGCCATCTTGGATTCAGAGGTGCTAGGCCACAATGGACAGCTCTGAGTGGCCAGTGCCAGCAGGTGACATCAGAGACCCCTCCTGATAGGTGCTTACCTCTCTTAGTAGCTAAGCCTCCTTTCTTAGTAGCCAAACCTCCTTTTTGGGCTATTTAGGGTCTCTCCTCTGGGCTATTCCTCAGATTCTGAATGCAAGAGTTTACCAGAGTTCCTCTGCACTTCTACCTTCGACTTCTGGCCGCTGACTGCTCCAGGACGCCTGCAAAACCGCAACAAAGTAGCAAGACGACTACCAGCAACATTGTAGCACTTAATCCTGCCGGCTTTCTGGACTGCTTCCTGGTGGTGCATGCTCTGAGGGCTGTCTGCCTTCACCCTGCACTGGAAATCCTGAAGAAATCTCCCGTGGGTTGACAGAGTCTTTCCCCTGCTAACGCAGGCACCAAACTTCTGCATCACCAGTCCTCTGGGTCCCCTCTCATCTCGACGAGTGTGGTCCCTGGCACACAGGAGCTGGATCCAAGTGACTCCCACAGTCCAGTGGTCCTTCTGTCCAAGTTTGGTGGAGGTAAGTCCTTGCCTCCCCACGCCAGACGACAATCCTGTGTTCTGCGTGATCTGCAGCTGCTCTGGCTTCTGTGCACTTTTCCAAGGCTTCCTTTGTGCACAGCCTAGCCTGGGTCCCCAGCACTAACGTCCTGCATTGCCCAACTCGTTGAGTTCGACACAACGTCGTGGGACCCTCCTTTGTGAATCTGAGTCAACAGCTGTCCTCAGATCTTCTAAGTGCCTGTTCAGGTACTTCTGCGGGTGCTGCCTGCTTCTGTGGGGGCTCTCTGAGTTGCTGAGCGCCCCCTCTGTCTCCTCCTCCAAGGGGTGACATCCTGGTCCTTCCTGGTCCCCAGCAGCACCCACAATCCTCAACCGCAACTCTTGCAGCTAGCAAGGCTTGTTTGGGGTCTTTCTACGTGGAAACAACTGTGCATCCTCCAGCACTTTGTGGGATGTCTTCTGTCCAAAGCAGAAGTTCCTGGCACCTTCCGTTGTTGCAGAATCTTTGGCTTCTTCCACCCGGAGGCAGCCCTTTTGCACCTTCATCCGGGGCTTAGTGGGCTCCTGCCCCCCGGACACCTTTGTGACTTTTGGACGTAGTCCCCTTCTTCCACAGGTCCAGGAATCTGTCTTCAGTGTGCTGCAGTCAGTTGTTGTCTTTGCAGAATCCTCTATCTTGACTTTACTGTCTTTCTGGGGTAGTAGGGTAACTTTACTCCTACTTTTCAGGGTCTTGGGGTTGGGTATCTTTGACACCCTTAGTGTTTTCTAACAGTCCCAGCGACCCTCTACACACTACTCTAGGCCTGGGGTCCATTCGTGGTTTGCATTCCACTTTTGGAGTATATGGGTTGTGTTGCCCCTAGGCCTATTGTCTCCTATTGCATTCTATTGTGTTTGCTATATTTCTAAGTGTATTACTTACCTGATTTTGGTCTGTGTGTATACAATTTTTGTATATTACTTACCTCCTAAGTGAGGGTATCCTCTGAGATACTTTTGGCATGTTGTCACTAAAATAAAGTACCTTTATTTTTAGTAACTCTGAGTATTGTGTTTTATTGTGATATAGTGCTATATGATATAAGTGGTATAGTAGGAGCTTTGCATGTCTCCTAGTTCCGCCTACGCTCCTTTGCTATAGCTACCTCTATCATCCTAAGCTGCTAGACCCCTCCAATCTACTAATAAGGGATAACTGGACCTGGTACAGGGTGTAAGTACCACTTGGTACCCACTATAAGCCAGGCCAGCCTCTTACAGGGTGGTGCTGGGAGAAGCGGTGGGGAGGGACACCATGTGCCCCAGTAGGTCTTTATTTTACGTTTTCCAAGGTAAGCAGTGTTTACCTCAGAGAGGTGCACTGGCTGTGCTGGCTACCAATCCAGAAATGATGGATACATGCATACAAAGCTCTCCACAACACTGGATGTGCCTACTTCAACCACTGCCTCAGCTTCCACCAACCCTCCAGGCAACTGTGCTCAGCCTCGTTCCTCCTGGAGCACATACCCCGCATCAGCAGGAGCAAGGCAGGAGGACGCCTTTTATCTGCATCGCCTCCAAAGCCTGGAACTACCTTCCACACCAATCCCTTCCCGAATTCCATAAGAAACTGAAGACTTGGCTATTCGACTAGGAGCCTGATTGGCCTACTCACCTCCTCTAGCACCCGGATACCCCATGGTGATAAGCCAACTCTGCAAATCCTCATTACATAGCATCACATTACCCTGACATCGAAAGTAGGAACTTCCGGAGCCGATCGTTCAATGAGTCTTGCTCGACAATAGCTTCTAACCTTGCTCCGAAGCAAGTCCTTCAGAAAATGTTTGTGGCCTTCATACAAAGGAAGTCTTGGGAAAATGGAAGTTCATTGTCCCAAACTTTTCTTCCCTCGAAGCACTGCTCACACTCACTGCTGTGTTTATTTAAGCTTTATAGAGTGCCCAGCTCACTAAAAGGTCTCTTCCGTCAAACAGTGATAGTGCAATAAGTGAGAGGAGGAGTGTGGAAGCTGAACAGGTGGTGTTCAGCAGTTCTCAGAAGCTCAGGTGGCACTTTTACTCAGACTGGTGACTGGAACAACTCAGCAGTTTCTAGAAGTCAAGGAGCTGCTGATCCTTCTGCTGGTAAATGGAGGAGCTCTCTGGTTTCCAACTGCTGGTGAGCGGGGGAGCTCAGCGGTTTACAGAAGCTAACGTGCTGCTGATCCTTCTGCTGGTGAATGGAAGAGCTCAGCAGTTCACAGAAGCCAATGTGCCACGGATACTTCTGCTGGTGAACAGAGGAGCTCAGCAGTTTACAGAAGCCACGTGTAAAAGAGCTGATTATACCAATACCCTACTGAGAAGAGACTAAGGAGGGTTTGTAGATGTTTGTATCCCTGACAGTGTGTGTTATATGGCGGCGCATAGTGAGAACCACAAAGTGTGGTAGGAGACCTGACAAAGAAAGAAAATGTTTTTGAAAGGGCTTGCTAATAAGGAGCTCTCCCTGTCATTCCCAGGCCTCTTACCTGTGTTTGCACTTGTTATCTTGATGTTATGGTTTCACTCTTTGAAATTGCATTCATGACAAACAGCCTCCTAGTGCCGAGAAACGCTCAGTGGGTGTGAGGCACTGGTAACTAACTAACAAAATGTACACATCAGTCACGATTAGACACCCTTCAGTGCATTCAGTGCTGTGCTGCGCTTCAGAATTAACAGAACAATGAGTTACGGGGAGATGTTGTAGGTGTGAATGGTGCCAAGTTACAGGCATTCCTCTCAATCAATCAATCAAATAGGATTTATAGAGTGCGGATAATCACCCGCGAGGGAGTCCCGGTGCTGAGACCATAGCTGCTGAGGGGCTCAGTTGAACAGCCAGGTCTTGAGTCCTTTCCTGAATTCCAGGAGAGAGGATGAGGTCCGTAGGTGAATCAGGAGGTCGTTCCGTGATTCCACCGTTAGGTAGGAGAAGGAGGGTCCTCCACTGTTGCTCCAGCGTATGCCGGGTGTGAGCAAGGGAGAGGGCAGCGTAGGTGGCTGCAGGGTTGGTGGAAGTCCAGGCGGTGGTTGATGTATGCTGGTCTTTGATTGTGAAGTGCCTTTTAGGTGTGGGTAAGCATCTGAAATTGACAATCGGTGTAGGGTGGGTGCTGCCTGTGTAACTCCTGACCCACCCATAGGGGGCAGTGCTGCAGCCCAGGCTAGGTAAGCTGCTAGGGGCCCTTTAACAAAGGGGCTAGCAGGAGACTCTCTGGAGTGAGGGTCACTATGTTAGGTTTCATGAAGTGCAATTGGCCAGGGGGCAGAAGTTATTGGGGGCTGTGTGGGTGCACAGGCAGGACCTATTGGATTTGCCAGTGCTTGTTAGAGTATCAGGGAAGACTCAGGGATCATTGGAGCTGCAGGCATGGAAACACAGGAGAAGCTCCAAGCAAAGCATTTGGGGAGTTTTCACAGCGGCGTGGGAGTTTTACCATGAGCCCTGGAGCGTTAATAGGACATCTGTCAGGACATATTTGCAGCAAAAGATGCCAGAATGCCTGACCCCCATCTATTGATTATATAGCCACCACTCCTCTGCGTAGCCTTGATGGAGGGAACCCATTCACCCTCTGAAAGAGGGGTGCAGTCTGAACTACCTCAACTTCACAGCCAGCTCGGATATCTTGTTGTCGGAGAACAAGGGAGACCTCAACAAACTCATACAGACTTACTTAATAGTTGAGGTGACCCACCAGAGTTCTTAGTTGTGGGTCCTTATAAACTCTACATATAACAAGCCATCACTGACAGCTTTGGCGTTGACCAGGTATTGCTGGTCAGTGGGTGCCCCCACCAGATATTTAGGATGCCAGCCACCACTGCTAAAACAAATAAAGCCAGCAAATAGAAAGCCCGCAAATGTGAGTTACAAACTTCAAAGCCAATGGTAAGTAGGGTGACCACCTGTCCGTAATTTTCACAGACTGCCCGTAATTTAGCCCTACTTTCCATTGTCCGTTATGAAAGGCTTAACGGTCAGCATTTGTCCATAATTTTAGCCTTTCAGCCTTTCAGCCTTTCAGCAAAAGGTCAAAGTGTAATCAGGAAAGATCAGTTTCCCCAGCTAGATTGAAAGGCAGGGAGTCTCCTGGTCTCTGAGAGAGGGAGGGGTGGACAGAACAGGCCTTCTTGCTGGGGTGCCTCCTTCCCCAAAGAAATGCAAATGTGCACAACTGTCAAATCTCCAAATGCAAAGGGGCTTTGAAGTCTGTATTGACTTTAATCAAAGGAGTCACTTGAAGCTTTCTGGTGGCAAAGATACTTTCTTTGAGGGAGTGTTAGAAATAGGGTTTCTAGTTGGCAGTCGGTTTGCACGCTGTCCAAGTAAGGACCCTTATTCTAGTCACGATAAGGGAGATACCCGCTCAGATAACCACTGCTCACCCTCTTGGTAGCTTGGCACGAGCAGTCAGGCTTATCTCAGAAGCAATGTGTAAAGCACTTGTACATAACACACAGTAATACAGTGAAAACACTACAAAAGGACACCACACCAGTTTTAAAAAAAATAGCCAATATGTATCTGTGTAAAAGAAGGTAAAAACAATAAAAATCCAACATACAGTGCTAAACATATGAATTTTGTAAGACTTATCTTAAAAATACAGTTCCTTGAAGTCGATAGCTCCACCTGGCGTCATGATCAGCAAAACCAACAGTTCAGGCCCGCTGTGGTGTTGCAGGCCAGCTACGTTGTCGGGAATACCTGCAAAACACAACCTTTGGAATTGCAGGGTGTCGTGATTCTCGCTGTGAGCTCCTGGGAGCGGCATTGCTGGCGTCGTGGTGTCGGTTCCGGAGTAGGTGCGGGGTCATCGGGCCCTTGAAGTCACATGCATTGCAGATCGAACTCCGGGCTGATGAAGTCAGGAGCGCTGGCATGGATGGCATTGGGGCTGCGGTGCAAAGCAGGACGATGCGACGTGAGGTGCCCACAGGTGTCAGTGCAGGCAGAGGCTTGGTGACGGTGTCCAGTGGCATCAGTGAGACCAGGGCTGTGTTGTGAAGCGGGGCGGTGCGATGTGTGGTGTCACCAGGTCACAGTGCAGGCAGCGCTGTCGTAATTGCCGAAGCGCTGTCGTCGGTAGGCCCAAGCCAGCGGTGCAGGACGGGATGGTGCTTCGTGATCCTCACAAGCGGTGTCCAAAGGCCACGGTGCAGGCAGGATGCCTGGTGACGACACTGGAGTCAATGATGCTGACGTCGGACTGGGGCTGCAGTGTGGGACAGGACGGTGCTTCGTGCTCCTCACGAGCGGTGTCCACAGGCCACGGTGCAGGCAGCGGAGCCGGTGTCAGCAGGAGCGGCGGCGTCGGGGACGCCCAGGCTGCGGTGTGAGCAGGCGATGCCGGAGTGCGGGGCCCACAGGTCGCAGTGCAAGCAGCGGCTTGGTGAAGTCATCCGATGACGGCATCGGTGAGACCAGGGTCGCGGTGCGAGGCGGGGCAATTCGACTCCGTGCAGCGTTGGTAGACCACGGTGCAGGCCAGCGGCGTCGTTGGCAGTGTCACAATGGTTTCTCCTCTTGAGCAGCACAAAACACACTGTTTCCAGTGCTGCAGGTCGAGGAAACTGAAGTCTTTGGTGTCTTCTAACTGGAGGCAAGCTCTACTCCAAGCCCTTGGAGAACTCTCTCAAGCAGGACACCCAGCAAAGTTCACCCTTTGCACTCTTTTCAGGCAGAAGCAGCAACAGCAGGCCAGTCCAGCAAAGCAGCACAGCAAAGGGACAGTACTCCTCCTCCAGCTCTTCAGCTCTTCTCCTGGGCAGAGGTTCCTTTTGATTCCAGAAAGATTCTAAAAGTCTGGTGTTTTGGGTCTTCTTCTTACACCCTGTTCTGCCTTTGAGGTTGGCAAACTTCAAAGCAAAGTCTCAAGTGTTTGCCAGATCGTTCCTTGTCCAGGCCAGGCCCCAGACGCACACCAAGTGGTAGGAGACTGCATTGTGTGAGGGCAGGCACAGTCCTTTCAGGTGTGAGTGACCACTCCTCCCTCCCCTCTAGCTCAGATGGCTCATTAGGCTATGCAGGCAACCCCCCCCCCCCTTTTGTGTCACTGTCTAGAGAGGTGCAAAACAGCCCAACTGTCAAACTGACCCAGACAGACAATCCACAAACAGGCAGAGTCACAGAATGGTTTAAGCAAGAAAATGCCTACTTTCTAAAAATGGCATTTTCAAACAGACAATTTAAAAACCAACTTCACTAAAAGATGTATTTTTAAATTGTGAGTTCAGAAACCCTAAACTCCACATTTGTATCTGCTCTCAAACGAAATCTGTGCTGTAAGGATATTTAAAAGGTAGCCCCCATGTTAACCTATGAGAGAGATAGGCCTTGCACAGTGAAAACGGATTTGGCAATATTTCACTGTTAGGACATATAAAACACACTAGTATATGTCCTACCTTAAACTTACTCTGACCTTGCCCCTGGGGCTACCTAGGGCCCACCTTAGGGGTGCCTTACATGTACAGAAAGGGAAGGTTTAGGCCTGGCAAGTGGGTACACTTGCCAAGTTGAATTGGCAGTTTAAAACTGCACTCACAGACACTGCAGTGGCAGGTCTGAGCCATGTTTACAGAGCTACTAATGTGGGTGGCACAACCAGTGCTGCAGGCCCACTAGTAGCATTTGATTTACAGGCCCTGGGCACCTCTAGTGCACTTTACTAAGGACTTATCAGTAAATGAAATATGCCAATTATGGATAAACAAATGGACAGTACAATTTACATAGGGAGCACTTGCACTTTAGCATTGATTGGCAGTGGTAAAGTGCGCAGAGACAATAATCCAGCAAAAACAGACCGGAAAAAATAGGAGGAAGGCGGCAAAACGTTTGGGAATAACCCTGCAAAAAGGGCCATTTCCAACAGAGAGGTACTGTAAGGGAGTTCCAATGTGAGCTGTGGAGTGTTTCGTTTTAATGAAATGTTATTAAAAATGTTCTGCTCTAGGTATAATCTGTATATTATTGAAATCTGTATTTTAGAAGGGCTTTTTTCAATTTAACCTAAATGTATTTGCGCATTTTGTAGCAGCCTATATTATGATGTGTGTAATGCATGTTTAAAATAAGGACTTACACGGTCACAGTTCTTTCAGGGACCTCTGTACCTCATAGTACTAACAAACATTGACAAAGCCAAGCAAGAGTTATTGGCTTTGCCAATGTGTTTTATCCATGTTATACACAAGAGTGGCTGCTGTTCAGCATAGAGCAGAGTTGCGGGAAGTGTTGCAGAGTGAAATGGCAAAGAGTGGAGTAGAGTGGTGGAGAGTACAGTGGTGGAGAGTGCAATGTTGTAGAGTAGAGTATCAGTTCAGTGGTGTAGAGTGGCATAGACAGCAATAGCTTAGAGTACAATGGTGCAGAGTATAGTGCAGTGGCGTATAATGCAGTTGTTTAGAGTGCATTGGCGTAGAGTGCATTGAAGTAGAGTGCAGTGGTTTAGAGTGCAGTGGGGCAGAGTGGCAGTAGAGCGCAGTGGCATAGAGTGGAGAGGTGCAGGCTAGAGTGGAGTTGCGTAGTGGCATAGAGTGTGATGGCAGAGTAAAGTGGTGTAGAGTGCCGTGGCACAGAGCGCAGTGGTGCAGAGTAAATTAATGTGATGTACAGTGTATTGATGTAGAGGGCAGGGGCATTAGTTGAGTGTTACAGAGTACAGTGCACTGGCATAGAGTGCAGTGACGTACAGTGCAGTGTTGCAGAGTGGCATAGAGTGGAGTTGTGCAGACTAGATTGGTGTTGCCTAGACTGGAGTGCTATAGCGTGCAGAGGCGCAGAGGGCAGTGGTGTAGAGAGGCGTAAAGTACATAGAGTAGAGTGGTACAGAGTAGAGTAGAGAGGCATAGCGTGAAGTAGCATAGAGAGCAGTGGCATAGAGTGCAGTGGCATAGAGTGAGAGCACTCCGAAGGATACTGTAAATAAGGTTTGGGCAAGGGAAGGGACAAAATGAAGCTGGGTAGCCTAAAACAAATACAGCCAGCAAATTGAAAGCAAATAAATGTGGGTGGCAAACCACAAAGCCAATGGCAAGAAACAGGCGGAATGCATTCCCAAGGAAGCTCTATGAATATACTTAAAGTGACAGCTGTTGGGAAAGTCCAGTATTTTGGTCCAGTCCGTATCTTGCAGAGGTTTGGCCACATCAATCTCCCAGGTAGTATGACGAGAAGCCCTGGAGTGGTCTTTATGTTGCAGGAAAGGTCTGTACACCCATCTTATCGGTTTGCCACCAGTTCCCATGGTGTAGAGCTTCTGGCAAACCTTTGTAGGGTTAGTGCAACGTGGCAGACTGAAATAGGGCATTTAATGATTGTTTAAGGTGGTTGTAAGTAAGGAGTTGACCGGGGTGAAGATGGTAGTCTGCAACAATGGTTTAGAAATTTAATAGCTCACCATCCAGAAAAAAATCCCCCAGTTTTAAGACACCTGCAGCATGCCACTGATGGAGTTGCCTTGAGCACAGCCGTCCTGTGCCAGTGGGAAAGCTTAGCAAAGGTAGTGCAGGAGCACAGGGTTTCTTCGTGTCAGTGAGTTTACAGGTTCTAGCAAGGCAAGAGAAAGCCGTGCATGATAACCCCGGATGGTGATCCGTAGAATGGTCAGTAGGAAACAATGAGCAGTGCAGTAAGCCATCCTTAAATGTCTTTACAGATAAACCCCACCTGATGCAGAGGAGTGGGCAGACAGCCAGCAAACCACCTATTGGACCTGTGCAGCTAAATAATAGCGTTCCAAGTCCAGAAGGCCTAATCCACCCGCAGTCACATGTAGCTTTAGAGTGGAAAGAGCTACCGTACAGCGTCCCAGCAACCAAATTAGATGTGTGGGGTGTCTGAAGAAGGAATGAAGGATGAGCAGGGGAAGGTTTGGAAAATAATACTATCATCATGGTAGCCCACCATCTTCACTATGAGGAACCAGGAAATATTAGACCCCCACCCGGGGTCTCCTTCCCAGCGGTGGAGGGACACCCTTTATGTCCTCAGGGTCAATTTAGCAGAGAGTTCACAAATCAGACAGAGTCACCAACTGGAGGAATAAAGAGAAGTTTATTACATGGATTATAGCTCGAGCTAATACAGAGTCCCAGGACAGTCAAGTGACTATCCTACGGAGGCTGCCCCTTCACTCTGGGGTACCCACCCCAACACACACAAAACTGCTTAGTCAGAGGACAACTCCACCCCTAACGTATTCAAGGTCCTCTGCGGCCTTCAGAATATTTCAGGGATACACGTGTAGTGGGAGAAGGTACAGATGCAGCTGGCAGGAGGTGGCAACGACCTGTACAAACTTGTTCTGGCAGTTACTGATTAAGTACGACAATTCTCGGAACTGTAATTGGAAAAAAGTAATATGGCAGCGATAAGCAGATTGCAGCCCAAGGCTGCGAGCACAAGGTCAATCACCAAAGTTCAGGAGGTTTGTCGAGCACATGGCAACATAATAAAGATAAACAGATGCCTAGCAGCTATGGTGTATGATTAACTTTATGTACATTTTCTCAATCCCTCCTTTTGCCATTGTGAGGCAAGTTTGAACGTCATTCAGTGTCTATGTTAATGGACATAAGGTCTTTTATCTCCTGCTCAAGGGACACCATAGCCGTGTGTTGAGGAGGGCGAACAGGCTAGGGGGCAAGGGATGCCATACAGCAACCACACAAAGCAGGTAGGCACTGTACACAAAGACAACAGCTGAGGAATACAGCAGCAAGCACAAAAAAGAATATTAGTATCTTCCAGCCCCATTGGGAAATCAAGCCCCAAAACCAGTTGGTCAAGGACCATGTTCCTTCGTCTTGGTGTATTGTGGAATCTATCATATGTAACCTTTGAATAGCTTTATACACTGAAGGGGCATTGTCTGGAATATAAATGCAGCAGCTCGATCCGATCAAAGTACACACTCCACCACGGTCTGCCAAGATAATGTCAAGAACCATTCTGTTTTGAAGAGTAACAAGGCGGTCAGCAGCGAGCTCTGCAGTGATGTTACTCAGAGCTCCTGCTGTTTCATTTATTGTTGCTTCCACGACTCGTGTGAGATGTCTGATATCCCTACTGTTCATCATAGGGCCCCAAAATGGAAGGACTCCTTTAAAGTAGTCCAATGCTTCTTGTGCTGAGGTATCTTCTGCAGATATTACCCCTCTCCGAGTCCTGTGGTGTTGAGGGCCAGCTGTGTAAGTTGGTGGTAGTAACCAAGCAATGTAACACGTGCCGGTCCAGGTGGGTACCAAGGAGGTGTAGGCATTATTACCACAAACAAAATACGAGTTTCGTGATGGTATCATGGTAGGCCAATTAGTTCCATTCAATATTACTGTAGCATTACAGTTACTGGCACCTACACTTCTGTTACCACTTTTCTGAAAACAAAGTGGAGCCTTGACCTGTGTTACAAAAAATCTTCAGCCAATCCGGGGTGTGGTATTAAAGGATAAAAAATATATGTCAGTAGACCTATTTCGTCGGTCAGCATATTCTGACTTTTCTTCCTTTGTTCCATAAACTCTCGTTCCAGTGGGCCAGCATAACCGGTATAGGTGGGTGACCAATAGTCCGGAATTAGTAGCATCCATTGAGGTAGCCCAAATGGCTGATAGTTCATACCAGGCGCTGCAGGAGCCATCAAAAGAAAAAGCGAATGCAATATATGGCAACCTTCTTTGCACGGAACTCGGTAGCAAGCCACATATCCAACAATTTGTTCTATTTACAGCCAGCTGATGTTGATGTAACATAGATATGAAGGTATTGTTTTCATATTCCTTACGTCGTCCTTCCTCATGGGGTGGTAAGGAAACATGGCTGTGTTCTGGAGGCAGTGGCGTAGTTGGTGAGACCTCTGAGTCAGAATCATGTATTACCCACCCAATGCAAGACAGAAGTACCAAAAATAGTATTGTTATGGTGAGACAAGCGATACGTGGGCCTAATAGTCTTTTTAAATTACTTATTTTCTTCTTTTTCCTCTTGTCTTCTTGTATAACACCCATTTCTCTTTATTGCTTGTCCCACTAGCAGTTCAGTCCAACCTAGGTGCTGCCCGTGACTGGTGGTTGCTTCACTGTGGGGTGATTCCAGCAGTCCTATTGACACACTCTGGTCCGCCCGACAGTCAAAATCACGGCCCTGCAGCTATCGTCAGACTTAATACAGGGGACAAGCAATCAGTTCATTGGTTATTTTCTTATTTTGTGGGCGGAAATCGTATCTTGTGGACTATGGTATGGTATGGTCAGGAAACAATTGTTCAGTGTGACCAAAATCTGAGGGAACCTCCTGCAGCACACTGTCGTTCTGTTTTTTATCACTCCGCGTAGTGTTGCTGAAATGGTCCTCAGTCGTCGGGTGGTCACCACTTTTTATTTCATCAGAGGGTACGAGTAGGGGTACTTTCTTACAGTGGGATGCATGTATCCAATTCTTAGCTCCCTCGACTTTAACTGCTGTTCGAGTAGCAAGGAGAACCTGTCGCGGACCTTTCCATCGAGGTTCGAGACTCTTTTTCCGCTGGAAATTCTTTGTGAGGACCCAGTCTCCAGGTAGTATCCTGTGGCCTGGATTAGTGGATACAGATGGGAGTGCTTCACGCACCTGTTGGTGAATAGAACGCAAAGAATTAGTGAGTTCATTTAAATAGTCCATCAAAACAGGATGTTCTAGTTCAGAGTACTTGTGAGGTCGAGGGATCCCCCAGACATTTGCTAGCCTACCCATCACTATCTCATGGGGTGACAACCCTGATCTAGAGTGAGGCGTCATCCTGACAGACATTAAAGCCAGGGGCAACGCGTCCGGCCACCGTATACCGCGTTCTGCGCATATTTTTGACATCTTCAATTTAAGTGTGCCATTATATTTTTCAACTAGCCCTGCTGACTGGGGGTGGTTAGCTGCATGAAACTTCTGGCGGAGGCCCAACCCTTCACACACCCTTTTCATCACCTGCCCTACAAAATGACTCCCATTATCTGACCAGACACACCTTGGGACCCCAAACCGTGGGAAGAACTCCTTCAGAAGTACCTTTGCGGTGGTAAGGGCAGTATTATCTTTAGTAGGGTAAGCTTCTACCCACTTACTAAACATACAGACCACAACTAGGACATATTTCAAGTTGTTACACCTTTCCATCGCAATACAATCCATTTGTAGTACTTCAAAGGGATACATTGGTGGGGAAAAATGCCCAGCGGGGACTGAGGCATCCTTCCCTATGTTATGTTGTAAACAAATCATGCAGGATTGAACCAGTTGGTCAGCTACTCTTCTGATATTTTTATTAGACCAAACCGGATCAAGCAAATCACAAATGCTTTTCGCACTAACGTGTGCAGGACCATGGGCCATAGTCACTACTGGCAGCACGAATGCATCGGGTAACATCCATCTTTCCCTCTGTGACAGATCTGTCCAGCACAGCGTATTTTCATCTAACTTGGCCTTCCCTTCTTCCCATTCCTTTCTCTCCTGTTCAGTTGCCTCATCCTGTATCTTCCTGACACTCTCTACCGTGTTCCCAAATATTTCATGGGGACAAACCTTCTCTGTACTATCTACCACATACATGTGTCCTGTCTTTGCATACGTTGTATCCTTTGCTGTCTGATCGGCTAGGGCGTTGCCCCATCCAGTTTCATCTGTCACGTTTTTGTGTGCACTACACTTCATGATAGCCATTGTTTTGGGCAACGCCAGGGCAGAAAGTAAGTTAGTTATAAGGGTCCCATGTTGAATACGTGTCCCATGTGAAGTGAGGAATCCTCGTTCTGCCCACAAGCGACCAAAATTGTGTACTACGCCAAATGCATACTGACTGTCCATGTAAACATTCACATTAAGGGGGTCATTCCAACTTTGGCGGGCGGCCTCCGCCGCCCGCCAAAGTTACGCCGCCAGAAGACCGCACCGCGGTCAAAAGACCGCGGCCGTCATTATGGCTTTCCCGCTGGGCTGGCGGGCGACCACCAAAAGGCCGCCCGCCCGCCCAGCGGGAAAGCACCAGCAACGAGGATGCCGGCTCCGAATGGAGCCGGCGGAGTTGCTGGTGTGCGACGGGTGCAGTTGCACCTGTCACGATTTTCAGTGTCTGCCAAGCAGACACTGAAAATCAATGTGGGGCCCTGTTAGGGGGCCCCTGCAGTGCCCATGCCAGCGGCATGGGCACTGCAGGGGCCCCCAGGGGCCCCACAACACCTGTTCCCGCCAGCCAGGTTCTGGCGGTGAAAACCGCCAGAACCAGGCTGGCGGGAAGGGGGTCGGAATCCCCATGGCGGCGCTGCTTGCAGCGCCGCCGTGGAGGATTCCCTGGGGCAGCGGGAAGCCGGCGGGAAGCCGGCGGGAAACCGCCGGCTTCCCTTTTCTGACCGCAGCTTTACCGCCGCGGTCAGAATAGCCCCTGAAGCACTGCCAGCCTGTTGGCGGTGCTTCTCCGTCCCCTACGGAATGACCCCCTAAGTCCTTTACTTAACTCACAGGCTCGTGTTAGAGCTATTAATTCTGCAGCCTGAGCAGAGTTATGTGGTATTCTAGCTGTTTCAACTACAGTGGTAGCTGTTGTAACTGCATAGGCTGCAGAGGTAGTGCCATCGGGTAGCTTGATGCATGAGCCATCTACGTATAATATGCCATCAGGGTCTTTCAGTGGAGTGTCCTGTAAGTCCACTCTCCCTTTTGTTTCATCCTCCATCCGGAGAATGCAGTCATGTATTTCATCATAAGAATCTTCAGTTTTTTCAGTAATTGGCAATAAAGTGGCAGGATTGAGCGTGTTGCACCTTTTTAATGTTATATGACTAGCTAAAAGTGTCAGTTCATAAGTAGTTAATCGTGCATTAGTAAGATGCTGTTTTTTTGTTTTGTTTAATAGTGCGTCAACAGTGTGTGGGACCAACAGGGTGAGGGGTGAATCCATGACTATCCTGGCCGACTGGCGCACTGCGACCGCTGCAGCGGCTACTGCCCGTAGACAGCTCGGGGGTGCACGGGCCACTGGATCCAGTAGGGCCGAAAAATAAGCATAGGGGCGTTGTTTGCCGCCATGCTCTTGGGTTAACACTGATAGTGAACATCCACTTCTCTCGCTCACATATAACTGAAAATCTTTTCGATAATCAGGTGTACCCAGTACAGGTGCTGTGCAGAGTGTATTTTTCAATTCATCAAAACCAGACTGAAAATCATCATTCCATTCAATCTTTTCAGGACAATCTTTGTGGGTGAGATGCAAAAACGGCTTTATCAAAAGAGAATAATTAGGAATCCATTGATGACAGAAGGAGGTAATACCTATAAAGGCCCTAACGTCTCTCTGTGTCCTTGGAACCGGTATGTCTCGTATAGCTTGTATTCTCTCAGCCGTCAACGTACATCCCTCCTTAGACAGGAGGTGTCCTAGGTATATAACCTCCTGTCTACAATATTGCAATTTGGAGAGGGAGACCTTATGGTGATGGTGTGCAAGATGTTTCAATAAGGCTACAGTATCTGTTTTACAATTTTGTTCTGAAGGGGATGCTATTAAAAGGTCATCCACATATTGAACTAGCGTCAAGGAGCAAGGAAAAACAAGGGTATCTAATTGACCCTTGAGAGCCTGGCTAAAAATGCTAGGCGATTCAGTATAGCCTTGTGGAGCACGACAGAACCGAAAACTGCGACCACCCAGTGAAAACCCAAAGATGTGTCTGCTATCTGGATGAATGGGAATGCTAAAGAATGCATTTTTAAGATCGATAACAGAGAACCAAGTAGCAGAGGCAGGTATCATTGTTAATAATGTCGTAATGTCAGTAACAACAGGGAACTGGGGTATTACAATCTTATTGACCGCCCATAAATCAATAACAAATCGGAGTCCTGGAGACGCGGTGCCATCAGATAATTTTTTATGAACAGGAAGGACAGGACTGTTACAATCATTACCACGCGTTTCTTCAATGACACCCAAATCAATCAACTGGGTCACAATATTTTGAGTTGTTGTTCAATGTGTTGGGATAATTTGTATTGGGGAAGACGAGGCAATTTGGCATTGGCTTTCAAGCGTATGACATACGGTGGTATGTCCAGACATCCAACATCGTCCTTATGTGTGGCCCATAAAATGTCTGGCAAATCTCGAAGTTCGGGTGGAAGTGGTTTTGACAAAAATTGTGACGGGGAAATATTTGGACCTAGAGTGACATGAAATCCATCCGGAGAGCAATAAATGGTGGCGTGCAATTTCTTTAATAGGTCCAAACCCAATAAATTCTCACTACAGGCCGAAGTAAGAATGAGAGGGGAGCTAATGGTGTAAGGACCTATAGCAACATGCAGCGGCTGGGAGACGGGGTTAGCCACCGGAACACCAGAAAAACCCATAGAGACGTTAATATTGCCAGACAGAGGGACCCCTTGGAACTCTTCCTGTTTAACAGAACTTTTGGTGGCCCCAGTATCTACCAAAAAATCATGTGGAGTACCGTTTAATTGTACCTCAATGTGAGGGCCATTCTGCCTAACAGGAATAGAAACTGGTCCCACCCCCCTCTGTCGAAGGCTGTCCTAGTCAAAGGAGGACCCCTGACCTTCATACGCATCATAGTCGTCATTAAAATATTGACGCTGGGATGAAGCATCAAAATAATTCGGGTGGGGGGTACTGTGGGACCGTGAAGGGGCCTGCTGGTGGGGTCTGTCTGCAGGACCAGACCTACCGCGTGGTCTGTAGTCCTGTTGCGGTGGGGGCATGGGGCGGCCTGCGGAGTTGTCCTTATTGGGGCAGTCATTCTTCCAGTGGCCCTCCTGCTTGCAATAGGCGCACTGATTGTAGGAGAGGGAAGAACGGGGAGGGCGTTGGGACTGCCTTCTGTCATTGGGAGGTCCTTGTGACCTTGATCTGGACTGCTGTTGACGGGGCTGAGGGTAGGCCTGCTGAAATAACACCTTCGTTTTTAACTCCTTCGTTTTTTTCTCGTTCTTTTCTTGTTCTTCTATCTCCCTGTTCTCATAATATTGGGCCATTGTCAGTATTCCAGTGGCAGTAGAAACTGGCCACGTACTTTCACACAATTTCAATTTTCCCTTTATGTCTGGTAATAAATTGTCCACGAATTTGTCAACAAAGAGTCTTATCCCCCCTTCAGTAGTCATGTCTTGGCCGCTGTAATCAGAAAAGACACCCTCAAACCTTGTATAAAAGTCTGAAACACCCTCGTCCTTTTTCTGTTTACAGGCAGCCAATTTATCCCAATTTATCCTGTGTGGTGCAAGTATGGTCTTCATTAAATCCAAAATACGCAGTGGGAGAGCCAATATAAGTGGGTCTGGTTTTGCTACCCTAACCCTGTCTCTTTCTGCTGCTTGCAATTGGTCCCACGTGCCCCCTAGTTCAGCATGGTCGTGCCTCCGTATTTTTTACCATACTTCCTGCGGGACTACTGCTGCCATAAACATGTCAATATCGGACAACATCATAGTACATGATTCAAGAATTTGTTGCAATTCTTTATAATATCCTGCAGGGTTCTTACGGGGGTCAGGTAAGGCGGCTTTTAGGGTATATGTTTCAGATCTTTTCCATGGGGTGTGTACCCACATTTGTTGAAAATGCCCTGCGGTAATAACTTGGCCAGCGTCACCCGTCACCGGTTCTCGCCAAACCGGCGGAACCTCTCTCATGGGAAACATGGATGCCCTTATAGAAGGGCTACATGTCCACAGGCGGTCCCTATATACAAAAAGAGTAACAACATAATCATGTAGACCAGAACCAAACGGCAGCCCAGTAGAGGCGCGTTTTCGGAGGTCCACCAGTCCCGTTGGAGCTGAGGAACCATCATCCTCATATTCTTGTATTATAATGTTGCACATAAGGGTGGCTGCATGTAACTGAACTAAACTATCCCATTGTTTCATAGTGTGGACAATGTCCCTGACCCCATAGTCATTCCAATTAGTCATCCACCTCTGTGTCATTTCTTCAATGACATCTTCCTCTTGTGAATTAGAGAACAAGTGTCTGCGCAGGGTGCGCTTTCGCGGGGTCATGGGGCGGGGGGTATGCGTGGTGTCTAAACAGGAGTCAGGGGTGGGCCAAACGGGGGCCAGTCGAGGGGTGGGTACAGTCGGGCGGGGTGTATCTTCTATAGGTCTGGTGACAGGAGGGGTGGTGGTGGGTGGCGGAGCACTCGCCTGAGATCCAACCGGGGGTGGCACAATAGGGTCACCTGGTGCAGGTTGAGGATGTAGTGTAGGATATATTGGTGGAGTATATAACGGGGGTTTATCTAACATATCGTTTAAAAGGGGGTCTTCCTCTTGTGGCTTATCCACTACTGTCCCGGAAGGGTAACACTTATCAGTTTGTAAGTGAAGCTTTCGGGCATGTTCTAAAATTTTCTGTTGATGTTCAGCTACGTCAGAGTCATATACCTTTTCAGTCACCGTCCTGGTCTTATGTCTCTGTAATTCTTTCTCTGCCTTCCTACGTCTTTGGTCTGCTTCTTTCTGCCAAGTCCGTAGTGAATCAAACATCCCTGGTCTACTTTTTGTCACAAACAAACGTTCCTGTAAATAGTCTAATTTATCTTTATCAAATGTCCCGTGAATAGGCCATTGCAAATCAGAACTACCTTTGGTTCTTTTTCTCCATATATCAGACCAGATAATCGGACCTATGCAATATTTAACATATACATCATGATTCGGAGTCCTGGCCGGAGGAGCGGGGCATGTTTCCTCCAGGCGGGAGTCCGTACTGCAAAGACAACAACACAATTTCCTGAAACAACTGAACACTGGCATTCTTCCAGTATATTTAAAAAAAACAAAACTCTTACACCAGTGGTTTGAATACACCAAATGAGTGGCAAATATGCCTTTTGCTTCCTATATACTTAAATGACAACTGATGTCAGTCTTACCACTGACGTCGGTCTTTGCAAAGAGCGATAGAAACCGTACAATACTCACAGACCTATTTTTAGACAGGAATCTTTCAATTCCCGTCCTTACCTGACACTTCTGTTATAGTCCAACAGTTTGGGACTCCAGTAGTTCACGGAAAACAGAGACCCAAATTCAGACAGCGCCAGGAGAAGTCGAGCCGGCTGGAAGACACACAGTGGAGATCCGCAGGTCCACGACAGGGAACGAAGCTCAGAATCTGTGGGGCGCCTCCCTTGGAAATCCAATCGTGAGTCCTCCGTCACCTGGTCGGTCCCCTGGATGCCTGACTCGGGTCCCTGTTCGGGCTCCAACTGAGGAACCAGGAAAGATTAGACCCCCACCCGGGGTCCCCTTCCCAGCAGTGGAGGGACACCCTTTATGTCCTCAGGGTCAATTTAGCAGAGAGTTCACAAATCAGACGGAGTCACCAACTGGAGGAATAAAAAGAAGTTTATTACATGGATTATAGCTCGAGCTAATACAGAGTCCCAGGACAGTCAAGTGACTATCCTACGGAGGCTGCCCCTTCACTCTGGGGCACCCAACCTTATATACACACAAAACTGCTTAGTCAGACGACAACTCCACTCCTAACATATTCAAGGTCCTCTGCAGCCTTCAGAATATTTCAGGGATACACGTGTGGTGGGAAAGGTACAGATGCAGCTGGCAGGAGGTGGCAACGACCTGTACAAACTTGTTCTGGCAGTTACTGATTAAGTATGACAATTCTCGGAACTGTAATTGGAAAAAGTAATATGGCAGCGATAAGCAGATTGCAGCCCAAGGCTGCGAGCACAAGGTCAATCACCAAAGTTCAGGAGGTTTGTCGAGCACATGGCAACATAATAAAGATAAACAGATGCCTAGCAGCTATGGAGTATGATTAACTTTATGTACATTTTCTCAACTAGTGCCACATGGCCCACTACAGAAAGCAGAAAAGACCAAAAAGCAAACTGGGCTCGGGGGGACCGTGATGCTCTGCCGAGATTTCCATCCTGCAAATCATTGGGGGAATGATAGATATAAATCCCTAGGTATCGAAAAGTAACTGGTTCCCAGTTCAATCTGAGGTCTAATTGTATATAAAGGGGAAAACAGTACCATATGTTAAAGAAACACAAATTACATTTTAAAATCTCTCTCATGTTCTTACATTTTGTTTGTGCAATTTACATCCCAAATGTTTTTAAGATTCTATGTGTACTTGACACTTACCAGACCAGATCACTGGTTTGGCTTTTGCTCAATTGCAAAACCATCTTAAGACATGGACACAGTGGGCAGTTGCCTTGCACAGCCTTGCAAGGGGTCTGGCCCTTGCTCACCCTTCACAAGCACGAACAGCGGACCATTGCACCGGAAGAGTTTGCCAAGGTGGGTGGGTGCTGCTTGTTCAACTACTTGAGAGTACCTCTTCTGTTTCTCTTCTGTGTGCAGAGACAACTCCACAGGTACCCAACGCCTTCCGATTATCTTGGTGGATCCATCTTGTCTAATTTTAGGAATTGTCCCACCTTGTTCTTCTCTTCCTTATTTATCCAGTTCTTAGCAACAACCCTTTGAATTAGTTGCTGTGGATCTCCCATCTGATCTCGATTTCATCCTCCTCTTTTATTATCTTTGATTGGTAGCCCGGGCTCCCAGTTCTGAGATAAATGTAGAGTTCCAGATGTACACCCTAGTGCTGTGAGACTACAGACAAGTTGTGTGTACCTCAAATCCCGACATTAGGTGTGATACTGTCGCCCACACCATCTGCTCTGCCTCATTAAAAAAAATTTAGGTTGAAAGTTCATGGGCGGCTGGGGTGAGCCAGATGTTTTTGTTCAACTTGTTTAAACTAGCATAAGGTTACTTACCTTAATGTTTCCAAAACTGTTTTTCATGTGTTTTAAAATGTTTAGAAACACAAGCAAAATGTTGCTTTTGCTTTCTTTCCAAGAGAGATTGGATAGATTTGGGTAGGGGTGATGGCCTAGACAAAAGTAATGTGACAGCTGAATATAGCATACCGGGAGGCAATCACAAAAACACCATAGAGAATAAATAGTGCTATGTAAAAAAAAAGACTTAATAAATGCACTGATAACGTAATGGGGTGTGGCCTCTCTTCGGGGTGTCGGTAAAACTAATGTTTGTTCTTGAATTTTTGTCCTGAATTTTGACCCTTTGTCCTGAGTTTATCTCCAGAATTTTTGACCCTTTATCCTGAATTGTTTACAATCCTGTCCAGAATTTGCCTGGATGCCAGATGGTCACCCTAAAGGAAAGCAATTGGCGGAATGGATTCCCAGGGAAGCTTTCTGAATATCTGCAAGATGTCTTTAGCAAACCAGACATCTGCACTGTCTGGTAGGCTGCGACCTAAAAAGGGACCAATGACAAAACATATATGACTGTATCATTAGTTATACAGTATTTTTTTATGGAGCCTAGCTGCAGAGAAATGCAGACATGCCCATAGAGTTCACTCAGGTGGGAGCCTCCTGATCCTTTAAGTAAAAAATGGCTTTACTTAACATAGAAAATTGTCTGTCCCTCAGTATAAGTCAATGAGAAAATAGGTCCATCCCTGCCAACCCCCCCCCCCCCAACACACACACACACCTTGCAACACAGGAGAGTGCAGCGTCAGCACTCCTTAAAGGGCCAGTGTCAGTTGTACATCTGTTTACAGCCTAATGAGAGAGGGACACGCCCCCTTTGTTTTTCAGTTTTAAATACACGTTTAAAAAGCGATGTTTTCACTCAAGTACACTTTATCTGGGGTAACAAAGGGCGCAGTAGCTGGAGGGAGGCCACGTGCCTGGCTGGTGACGCTGGGAGGGATGGGCGTTGCACAGTGAAAGGCCCTCCCTCAGGGACACCAAAGAGATGTCTGATGGAGACAAGGGCCTTGGCATCAGGGCTCAGAGATTGTTCTGGAAGAGAAATGTGGGCCCCTGGGCGTCTCAAATTGCCTCTGCTCTAAACCTCCAGGAATGCAGGGGATAAACGCAACCAGGCAGCCCCATGTGCTTTGCTCCTCATTTTGACTTTTTTCCAACAAACATAAATATGCTTTTCCCAGCTGTCTCTGCAGAGTTCACCTTCTTTGATGCAGAAATCAAAAACAAAAACAAAAAAAACATTAGCATTTATAAAGCGCGCTACTCACCCGTGCGGGTCTCAAGGCGCTAGGGACAAAGGGGGTGGTTATCGCTGCTCGAACAGCCAAGTCTTTAGGAGTCTCCGGAAAGCGGAGTGGTCCTGGGTGGTCCTGAGGCTGGTGGGGAGGGAGTTCCAGGTCTTGGCCGCCAGGAAGGAGAAAGATCTCCCACCCGCCGTGGAGCGTCGGATGCGAGGGACGGCGGCGAGTGCGAGGCCAGAGGAGCGGAGGGGGCGGGTGGGGACGTAGAAGTTGAGGCGTCTGTTGAGGTATTCCGGTCCCTTGTCGTGGTGGGCTTTGTGTGCGTGGGTGAGAAGTCGGAAGGTGATCCTTTTGCTGACTGGGAGCCAATGCAGGTGTCTCAGGTGTGCGGAGATGTGGCTGTTGCGGGGTACGTCGAGGATGAGGCGGGCTGAGGCGTTTTGAATGCGTTGCAGGCGATTTTGGAATTTGGCGGTGGTCCCAGCGTAGAGGGTGTTGCCGTAGTCCAGGCGGCTCGTGACGAGGGCGTGGGTCACGGTTTTTCTGGTGTCGGCGGGGATCCAGCGGAAGATCTTGCGGAGCATGCGGAGGGTGAGGAAGCAGGCGGAGGACACGGCGTTGACTTGCTTGGTCATGGTGAGAAGGGGGTCCAAGATGAAGCCGAGGTTGCGGGCGTGGTCTGCGGGGGTCGGTGCGGTGCCGAGGGCCGTGGGCCACCAGGAGTCGTCCCAGGCGGACGGGGTGTTGCCGAGGATGAGGACTTCAGTTTTTTCAGAGTTCAGCTTTAGGCGGCTGAGCCTCATCCAATCTGCGACGTCCTTCATACCCTCTTGTAGGTTGGTCTTGGCGCTGGCGGGGTCCTTGGTGAGGGAGAGTATAAGTTGGGTGTCGTCGGCGTAGGAGGTGATGATGATGTCGTGCTTGCGTACGATGTTAGCGAGGGGGCTCATGTAGACATTGAAGAGTGTCGGGCTGAGTGATGAGCCTTGAGGTACGCCGCAGATGATCTCAGTGGGTTCTGAGCGAAACGGAGGGAGGTAGACTCTTTGGGAGCGGTTTACGAGGAAGGAGGCGATCCAGTCCAGGGCCTGGTCTTGGATCCCGGTGGAGCGGAGGCGGGAGATTAGGGTGCGGTGACAGACGGTGTCAAAGGCAGCCGAGAGGTCGAGAAGAATGAGGGCGACTGTTTCACCGTTGTCCATCAGGGTTCTGATGTCGTCTGTGACTGAGATGAGGGCGGTTTCAGTGCTGTGGTTGGTTCGGAATCCGGTCTGTGAGGGGTCGAGCAGGTTGTTGTCTTCCAGGAAGGTGGTCAGCTGTTTGTTGACGGTCTTCTCTATTACTTTGGCTGGGAAAGGCAGAAGGGAGATGGGGCGGAAGTTTTTCAGGTCGCTCAGGTCAGCCGTAGGTTTCTTTAGTAGGGCGTTGACTTCGGCGTGTTTCCAGCATTCGGGGAAGGTAGCAGAAGAAAAAGAAGAGTTGATGACGGTCTGGAGGTGCGGGGCGATGATGTTGTCGGCTTTGTTAAAGATGAAGTGCGGGCAGGGGTCCGAAGGGGCGCCGGAGTGGATAGAGTTCATGATGGATTTGATTTCTTCCGTGCTGATGTGGGTCCAGTTGTTGAGGGTGATGGTCGGGGATGTGGGTTCGGTGGTGTTAGGTTGGGTCTGGTGTCCGAAGCTGTCGTGGAGGTCGCTGATCTTGCGATGGAAGAAAGTGGCGAGGGATTCGCATAGATCCTGTGAGGGCGTGACGGCGTTGGCGTTGGCGCTGGGGTTGGAGAACTCCTTGACGATGCTGAAGAGTTCTCTGCTGTTGTGGCTGTTTTTGTCCAGTCTGTCGGTGAAAAAATTCATTTCGGCAGTGCGGATCAGGTGGTGGTGTTTGCGGGTAGCGTTCTTGAGGGCGGTCATGTTGTCAGCGGTGCGGTCCTTGCGCCAGGCTTTCTCAAGTGCGCGACAAGTTTTCTTTGATTCTTTGAGGGTGTCAGAGAACCAGAGGGGTTTCTTGGTGTTGTTCTGTCGCTGCGAGCGTTTGAGGGGAGCAAGGTTGTCTGCGCAGTTGGAGATCCAGTTTGTGAGGTTGAGGGCTGCGACGTTGGGGTCGGTGGTGAGGGTGGGTTGGTTGGCGGCGAGTGCGGCGAAGAGTTGCTCTTCAGGGATCTTGTTCCACTGTCGGCGAGGGATGGGTTGAGTGCGGAGGTGGCGGGTCTCGCGTCGGAATGTGAAGTGGACGCAGCTGTGGTCGGTCCAATGAAGGGCGGAGGCGTGGCTGAAGAAGACGTGTTTGCTGGCGGAGAAGATAGGGTCGAGTGTGTGTCCGGCGATGTGGGTGGCAGTGTTCACCAGTTGTTTGAGGCCGAGGTTGGCGAGGTTGTCGAGCAGGGTGGTGGTGTTGGGGTCGTTGTTTTGTTCCAGATGGAAGTTGAGGTCGCCTAGGAGGATGTAGTCCGGTGAGGCGAGGGCGTGCGGGGAGATGAAGTCGGCGATGGTGTCGCTGAAAGGGGCGCGAGGTCCGGGAGGACGGTAGACGAGGGATCCTCTGAGGGTGGTCCTCGGGTCGGTGCGAATCTGAAAATGCAGGTGTTCAGCGGCAAGAGGGGAGTCTTCAGTGGAGGTGGTGACGCTGATGGAGTCTTTGAAGACGATGGCGATACCTCCTCCTACTTGGTTGGTGCGGTCTTTCCTGGAGATCTTGTAGCCTTCGGGGATGGCGGTGGCGATGTCTGGAGCAGAGGAGGCGTTCATCCAGGTCTCCGTGATGAAGGCGACGTCCGGTGCTGTGGAGTCTAGGAGGTCCCAGAGTTCAACAGCGTGTTTGTGAACGGAGCGAGCGTTGACTAGGATGCACTTGAGGTGGTTGATGGCGCGTGGGCTTGTGGTCGTAGTTGTTGCGTGGTGGAAGATGCGTTTGCAGGAGTTGCAGGCGAAGGGTCCATGGGTGCGTTTGGGGTGAGCTTGGAAGCAGGTGTTGGAGCGTCCTGGGTTGAGGGCATGGAGGGTGGTGGGGTCATAGCGGATCATCGGGGCTTGGGAGCGCTGGGGACCAGGGGTCATGGCGCTGGGCGCTGGCCAGGCGCGGACGGGCGCAGACGGGCTTGCCTCTGGCGCGCCTCCGGCGCGCCAGCGGCGCACCCGCGCAGCGGCCGCCATATGAGGTAGGAGGGAGGGGGAGGGGTCAGCTGGGGGCGAATGGGAGCTGGGGGGCGGGGGCGTGCAGGAGGTCGCGGCGGGAAAGCGTGAGGGAGGGGGGGACAGGTAGAGTGAGAAGAGCTGGGGGAGGGGGGTTTAAGGGTGGAGGGGGGAGAGTGTTAGGAGGTTTAGGAGATTAGGGAGAAAGATAGGTGTAGGGTTGTGAAGATAGGGGAGGGGGGGTTGTAGAGGTGGGTGAGGGTGAGAGGTAGAGTGAGGGGATAGGAAGATAGGTAATAGAGGGGGTGGTGGGAGGGGGGGAGAGATAGAGAAATAGGTAGAGAGAAAAGGTAGATAGAGAAATCGATAGATAGGGAAAAAGATAGAGAGATAGGAAGATAGGAGGAGGTGGAGAGTGAGGGAGTTGGATAGTGGGATAGAGAGATGGAGAGATAGGTAGATAGGAGGAGTGAGGGAGGTAGAAAGTGAACGGGTTAGATAGGGGAGATAGAGGGGGGGATGCGAGTGGGGGAGGGGGATGAGGCAGGAGCAGGAGGGCAGGCGCGGGGAGAAGAGGACGGAGGAGGCAGAAGAGCCGAAGGCAGAAGACAAGAAGACAAGAAGACAAGAAGAACAGAAGAAAAGAAGAACAGAAGAGCAGAAGACCGGAAGGACTGAAGACCGGAAGAGCAGAAGACCGGAAGAGCAGAAGACACACAGAAGAACACAGAAGAACACAGAAGAACAGAGAGGAGTACAGAAGAACAGAGAAGAATACAGAAGAACACAGAGGAAGACAGAAGAAGACAGAGGAAGACAGAAGAACAGAGAAGAATACAGAAGAACACAGAGGGAGACAGAAGAACACTGAGGAAGACAGAAAAACACAGAGGAAGACAGAGGAAGACAGAGGAAGACAGAAGAAGACAGAGGAACACAGAAGAACACAGAAGAACACAGAAGAACACGGAGGGAGATACAAAAAACGAAGAAACAGAGTGCAGAATACCACAGCAGAAGATGAGGAAGAAGAGAAGAGGAGAGAAGACGGGGAGAAGAGGAGTACAGAAGAAGAATACAGACGAGGAGCGAGGAGGAAGAACAGAGAAGAAGGAAAGAGGAAAAGAAGCAGGAGCAGGAGAGAGGGTGAGTAGCGCGGGGCAGAACGAGGGGCTGGGAGGTGGGGGGTACTTACTGTGGGGTGGGTCTCAGGAACTCAGGAACCTGGAGGAGCTGCAGCGGCAGGGGGAGCGACCTACCCTTGGGTCAGAAATGTGATTAGTGTGCAGCCAGAGACGGTATTCCTCAGACTCCAGGCGTGTGTACTCGGGGTTCAGCTGCCTTTGCCGCCATTTCTGGTTTCTCACCCTCTGTCCATCCTCGAGAAGGCAGGGGCCTTGCAGGAGAGCTCCCTCTAGCTAGGGTAGCTTCTCCCGTCTTCATTCCTGGAGCAAACCATGGTCAGATGTATCAGTGTTTAGGAGCCCAGATCACGTTGTTGACATCTGCCTGTCCAGATGTGGGGGCCTTCCTGTGTGTGTCGCTCTGAAACACGTGGCCCTGTCTCTGTTGTCCTTTGTCGCTCTCTAACACGTGGTCCTTACTCTGTGTCCTTTGTCGCTCTCTAACACGTGGTCCTTACTCTGTGTCCTTTGTCTGTCGCTCTCTAACACGTGGTCCTTACTCTGTGTCCTTTGTCTGTCGCTCTCTAACACGTGGTCCTTACTCTGTTGTCCTTTGTCGCTCTCTAACACGTGGTCCTTACTCTGTGTCCTTTGTCGCTCTCTAACACGTGGCCCTGTCTCTGTTGTCCTTTGTCGCTCTCTAACACGTGGTCCTTACTCTGTGTCCTTTGTCTGTCGCTCTCTAACACGTGGTCCTTACTCTGTGTCCTTTGTCTGTCGCTCTCTAACACGTGGTCCTTACTCTGTGTCCTTTGTCGCTCTCTAACACGTGGCCCTGTCTCTGTTGTCCTTTGTCGCTCTCTAACACGTGGGCCTCACTTCTGTGTGTTTGACCTTCTTCACTTCTCTAGCATTTCATCTTGCTCTGTGCCTGTTTTTTGGTATTACAGGGATTACGCATTTTTGCGTCTTTGCTTGCACCAGTTTTAGGTGCTGTAGTTTTGAGTTTTCCTTTCTCTTTGTAAGTTGTTTACCTCCTCTGGTATATGGAGGACCCTCGGCCTCTATTTTGGGGTTTATTGTGCAATTATCTAAGGTTTGCAGACATTGGTAGCACATGGACTTGTTTCCATTGCTTCCTTTAGGATGTCTCAATGTCAAACAGTAGCCGTGTTGGCATTTATTCTGTGTAAACGTAGCCAATGGCAACATGAAGCTGGACAGGGCTGGGCTTTGGTACACAATTGTGTACACAGTGGGGGGGGGGGCTCACTGAAGGGACTTTGTGGGGTAGATATGTAGTGTTCTGCGAAGACGCAAGTTTTCAGCTCTTTCCTGGATTGAAGGAGGTTTGGGACAGTTCGATCAATCAATCAATCGGAGTATTTGTAAAGCGCACTACTCACCCGTGAGGGTCTCAAGGTGCTGAGGGGAGGGGAAGGGCTGCTACTGCTTGGACAGCCATGTCTTGAGATGTCTCCTAAAGGTTAGTAGGTCCTGTGTCTGACGCAGGTGGGTGGGAAGAGTGTTCCACGTCTTGGCGGCAAGGTGGGAGAACGATCTGCCCCTGGCCGTCGTTCTGTGGATGCGTGGGACGGTGGCAAGGGCAAGGTCGTCAGAGCGGAGCTGTCGGGTTGGGGTGTAGAAGGAGAGCCGTCTGTTGAGGTATTCTGGTCCGGTATTGTGTAGTGCCTTGTGAGCGTGGGTGAGGAGTTTGAACGTGATTCTCTTGTTGACGGGGAGCCAGTGTAGATCTCTCAGGTGGGCTGTGATGTGGCAGTTCTGTGGAGAGAGCTTGTATTACCAGATCCTGGGTGCATAGATGGAGAAGGCCTGTTTCTGTTTTTTAATTCTTTACATTTTCTTGTCTCCAGTAATAGGTGCAGTGCTTGTTTTATATTGACAGGAATATTCCTGCTCACCCTCAGCTCTTCTCTCTCTCGCTCTCTGTTATTCCCTTCCTCTCTCGCTGTCTTGTGCTGGGTTGGAAATTCTTTTGTAAACCTTTTTAATGCACTTGACCATCTAGGCGCTTTAGCCATCAACTGCCATATCCAGTCTCTTCATACTTGAACTTTTCAAACTTAAAGTGCCAAAGTATCATTGTTTTAAAAAGATTTGGTTTTTAGCCATTTCCTAAGTGTAGCCTCATTGTTTATTGCCATAGGCAGTGTGTGATCAGTTTTGCTCTGAGACAGAACAGCTCCTGCTGCCAGAGTGGGTCTCCTTCAAATGCTGGGTTGGCAGTGGGAGGTCACAATCTTTTCTCAGTGAGCTGGCCAGGGCAACTTTTTAGGTCTGGCGTTAGCCAAGACGTTTTGGGGCATATTTACTAGCCCCATGTGCCGCTGGTACGTCACTTTTTATTTCGCACCGCAGCGTGCAGACCCATATCTGCAAGGCCACGGCAAAGGATGTATGATTGAACAACGCATGCGCCAACCACGCATGCCTGAACAAAATGGTCAGAACAACGACCACGATGTTTCCACAAATGTCTTTACCACGCATTCCTTTACAATGATTTTTCGTTGTAAAGGCATACCTGGTAAAGGCATGTGTGGAAACGGCATGCGTGGTTTTTGCATGCCACCCCTCCCACCAGCCCTATAATCACAACTACCCCGACCCCCCACCCACTCTAAAAACACAACTACCCTGATACCCCCCACCTGCCCTAAAAACACAACTACCCCGAACCCCCACCCACTCTAAAAACACAACTACCCTGACCCCCACACCCGCCCTAAAAAAACACAACTATCCTGACCCCACCACCCACCCCTAAAAACTACCTGATACCCCCACCCACCTTGAGCCCTAAAACCTACCCAACCCCCCACTCACCCTAAAAACTGCCCCCACCCTAAAAATAAACCTATCCTGCCCCTAGAAACAAAATGACCCTAACCCCCCCACCCCGCCCTAAAAATAAAACCCACAAAATAAAACTAACCTTACCCCCACCCACCTCAAAAATAAAACTACCTCAACCCCCACCTGCCTCTAAAAACTACCTCGATACCCCACCCACCCTGAGCCCTAATACTTGTCCCTAAAAACCTGACCCCCTTCCCACCCTAAATACACAATTACCCAACCTCCCCACCTCGCCCCTAAAAATCTGCCCCGCACCTGCCCTAAATACAAAATTACCCAAACCCCACCCTAAAAAGCATAGCACCCCGACCCCACACCTGCCCTAAAAACAAAACTCCCCCCAGCTGAACGTACCTGTCCGTGTCCTCTCCCGATGCTGACTCCCTTTTTCCCTGCCTTAGCCACGCATGTGCGTTGTTCAGCTCATGCGTGGTTATGGCATAGAAAAAGGGAGTTGTTAATGTAAGCGTGGTTCCGCTTGCATTAACAACATTGTCATGGTTGCGGCATCGTTGTTCCGAAAGTTTCCCTGCGGCAAAGCCACTTTGTATGGGTTTTCATGGCCTTCTAGATATGGTGTACGGCAATCAAGCACAAGTCGCTGAGTTACCTCACTCTGCCTCAGGGGCGCTTTCAACAGGCGCTGCGGTGGGTGCTCCCACGCAACACCCATGGGGTTTGACACATTCCCAGATTTAAAAGGATTTGTAAACCTGGGAATGCCTCAAAACTGTACAGCTCGCCTGGGGTGGCGCAACGAGAAGAAATATCTCTATTCCTCCTCGTTTTATCCTCTTTCCATGTGCTGCAGCACAAATCGAAACATGAAAACGCCTCCATGGATGGAAAGCTGCCCTTTCCTGCACAAAGACAGTCCTGCATGCAAGTCAGGCACCCTGTGCTTGTATTGGCACTAGGCAGCCACAACGGAGCCAGCGGAGGGGAGAGGAGAGAAATGCATTGTATTTTGTGCCCTTTCCCTTGGCACAGGGCAGCTCAGCGAGGTCACATGCTGCGCTGCTCACCAATTCCTTGTAAACATCCCCTTTTCAAATTTTTCTTCCTCCTGCTACATCCTGGAACAAGGGTCGTCCATTTCAGCCATTGGCTAACTTCACTGTGAGTGACAGCATTCTGCTCTTTCCCAAGTAGCACATGTACACACAAAATAGTTCCCCTGAGTGCCAGGGACTGAAATAGGAATTTGTGCCTTTTGAGACAAAAAAATATTCTTGAATTTCTCTAGTGTGTTTTAATACTGGTGAAGGCCTAGCAGCTCCCACAATAACAGTTTTCAAAAACCAGTGAAAAATAGATACGTTTTGACAAAGCCAAAAGTTTGGTAGCCAATGCCGGACCTATTGGCTTTGCCAATGTTTGTTTAGGTCTGACATCAGCCAAGACCTTTGTATTTTACAAAAAATATATAGTACGGTCTGTTTTGGTGTCATTCACATTTTGTCACCAAACCATACAGTTATGGCCCAAGTGGGTTTGCCCAGGTGAGTGACTGATTCTTTCTCTGTTATTAACATCATTTTTTCTGCGCACTCTGAATATCGAAACCAGACTATCCATGGCACACAATATCGAGGGATAAATATCGAAACTAAAATATCGACAGGTAAGTAAATATAGATTTTCTATACCTAACTCCATTTATACGCACATTAGCATATACATTAGCGATATATATATATATATATATATATATATATATATATATATATATATATATATATATATATATATATATCTTTAAGGTATGTACATGTGGAATTAGGAATAGTAAATATGTACTTCCCTATATGCACTGACCTCTCACTATTTCACTCCTTGAGATTCTTGTACCACGATAACCAGCGTTCTTCTCAAGCACAATGTTGTCACAACAGAGACAATAGTCCCTTACATCTCAAGGAACTAGTGGTCAATTGTCTCATTCTAAAAGAAATTTTTTAATGAAAATTTGTTTTAAACTTTGCAAGGGCCCAGCAGTTGTACAGACACTGTTATTGGGCCGTCACCACCACTTGCAGTCGCTGCCTCCTGCTTGCCTGCAGCGCTTGCATTTCTAGAGCCATCCTCGCGTGCTCACCCATGTGCAAGCCATGGCGGCCATCTTTAAACATTTTTGTAGAAATTTATAAAAAATAAAAAAGGTAGGACCTGTGCGTCCATGTTCTCCTGCACGAATGAGCAGACACATTTTATGTTTTTGTAATAAAGTGAAAAAATATTTTAAAACATTGGCACTTTTCATGTTTTTGTAATAAAGTAAAAAAACATTTTTAAAAGTTCGCAAAACTGATAGACTGCTAACTAACACAGACTTGTTGGCTTTGTCAATGCTTGGGTTCTTTAAACAAACAGACCTAATTGCTCGTTCCGGTGCATCATGCATACATTTTTAAATACAATTCACTGGGTTACTACTCTTGAGTTCATTGTGAAAATTCAAAATAGGGAAATAGTCGCCATAAGGCCCGGAGGTGAAGCGCCTGTCTTGACTCCCATTGGAAGTTACTAGAGAGTTCTAGAACTCTTTATCCCACCTCCCCTCTCTAATACCTCCCCTCTTATCTCTCTTTTCTACTGTTTCTCTCTCTTCTTTTCCCTCCTTTCTTTTTCTCTCTGCCTTCCCTTTGTATGTCCTATACTGTATATACATCTTTTTTTCTGTATCTCTCTCTCCCCTCCCCTCTTTCTCTCTCTCTGCCTATCCTCTCGCAATTTATGCGCGGCGTGGAGGCGAAAAATACATGCAAATTGCAAGGCAGACCCATGGATTATGAGTCACAGTAGGGCTCCCCTGCCTCCCCAAACCTCATGAGTCAAAAAAAGATCTGATTATACCAATACCGTAGCGAGGCGGGAATAAGGAGGGTTTGCAGGTGTATTTATCCCTGACAGAGGGTGTGATATGGTGGGGCTTATTGGGAACCACAGGAGACCTAACAAAGAAGGAAAATGTTTTTGAAAAGGCCTGCTAATAAGGAGCTGCCAAGGGATCCATGTGAAGTCCTGATGAAGACCACATAAAATAGCGAAAACTAAGGTGGCTGAAACATGTTGACCAAAGGATGCTAGAGTTAGTAATCCTCTGATCAGGCAGCCCCATTTTGTTTTTAACTTCACCGAGGCACCCGTAAATAAGCTGTTTTAGGGTTCCATTTAAATACAACTGAGAGCTACCTTGCTTGGCAAGGTAGAGCGCATGCAGAGATAATAGGTCTCTGGGCGCAAACTCTTTGATGAAGCATGCCACGGGCAATCCCAGTGGGAGACTCTTTGATGAAGCATGCCACGGGCAATCCCAGTGGGAGAGAGTTCCTAGAAAAATACTCAAGGTTTTCCTGACAAGATACATGGTTTGAAGAGATCATACATATGTGGCCAAGGGCCCCTCCCTATATGTGATCTATTGTGTACATTTGAGAAGCTGGGTGACCCCACCTATCTTCTCACGGCCTCGTTTTGATAAAAGACCCAGCATATTTGGAACATGTGTTCCCTCGTGGAGGGCACTTTGCCTTCTAGTGTGGTTCATGCCACAGCTTCCACAGATGGTTGCTTGTCTCCTTGCTAAGTCGGTGTCTCCTTTTGTAAAATTTATCTTATCACATCCACAGTTTTCTTCTTGACCAGGGGGCTAATCTCCAAGGCTGTCTTGGGGGCCTGATTTAGAATTTGGCAGATAGATTACTCCGTCACAGCGGTGACGGATATCCCATCCACTGAAATCTAAATCCGATTGGATATAACGGGATTTAGATTTCGGCGGATGGGATATCCGTCACTGTTGTGACAGAGTAACTTGTGTGCCGAGTTCTAAATCAGGCCCTTTGTGTTCACATGAACCATGGCAGATTTAATTTCTTCTGCCCTGCTGTTTGATAAGGCATGTGCCTAGGCCACTACCAATATTACGTCCACCATCAACTCTGGTTTCCTTAGGATGAGCCGCCATAACACTGATGAACAACAGCCCTGTATGATTTGGGTACAGACATCTTTCATTGGATCATCATTGTTGCAGGTGCTGGCTAGCTGCCTCATTCTCACATCAAAGCAGTCCATCGATTCCCGTTTGCACTGTTTTACCAGTCTCAGTTTTAATCTCTCATGATCCGGATTGATTTGGGGGTCAAAGTGTCTTTTCAGTGCCACCTTTGCAGCCTCGTAGTAATGTTCTGCTCCAGTATTTGGAAGGTACTCGAACAGTTTATATATCTATTCCCCACCAAAATGAACCAGTAGTGACCACTCAGCTGTGCCATCAGCCTCTCTCGTGGTCCTGAAGTGGTTGTTTAGTCTCCCCAGGAATGTTTTCCATCTGGGAGCCGCTGTACAAGTGACAACAGTTCACTGAATGGCAGGACAGTGGTGAGGGCTGCGTGCGCTGAGGGTGCCCCCGGTAGTTGATTCTGGGGTTATTACCAGAAATGAGCTGTTGGTCATCAGCCGTGGTCTTCTCTTTTTGTGGTTCATAACCAGTTTTGTGGACTTCACCTACTCTAGTAATATCCCAATTTATCTTTTTTTATTCTCTTCTTGTGTCATCTCAGAAGGCCACTGTTGCGACCTTAGGTGGTGTGAGCTAACTGCTGTGCTGTTGGGTGTTGTTTTGTCTGTCCGAGTGTGACTGTCACCTGTGTGCAGCCTTCAGCAGGCTTATGGGGAGAGGGGAGATCGCCACTAGCGGGTGTCTAGAGCATGTTAGCATACATCAGCAAACCCCGGCAGCAGAACTGTAGCTGCTTGGTTGGCAACAGCCCACGCGCCTCACTTCAGTGGCGTCACATACGCCCCCGTGGTGCGCGGTACCCCAGGGCTCCAGGGGACCTCCTCAGCAAAAGTGGTAGGTGGTGGGACGGGGCACCCTCCATGTACTTTTGCAGGGAGGCCCCCTCAAGTTTTGTTGCGCCAATGGTGTCTGCATCACTTAGGCACAAATCCGCTGTGTTGCTCCCGTAGTAGATGTGGGTCACACGCAGTCAGGTATGTGGTGTGGGATCAGGCCATGAACGACTGATAGATGTTTATTTACCACCTGAGCCAAGCCCGCGCACCAGGTGTGTGTCGTCATGATCAATACAGTAGGACTCAGCTGATTTTACGGTGACAACTCAGCAACAAAGCAGAAGTCCTCACTGGTTCAATGGGAAATGTAATGTCTGATGCCATAGGTCTGATCTATTCATTACAGGATTCATGCAAAGCTCAGCAGGACTGTTTATTTATTAAAGCATTTTTTAAAGCTAAAAGGTCTTTGTGGATGGGCTGCTGTCACACTGTGGTAAAGCCTGTAGGCAGGTCATTTGTTCCATGGAATCTCACAGATTACTGTAGTTGGAAATGGCCTGGGTGTTGGCAAACCATGGGGGAGAAGATTTTCCCTATGATAATCTTTGTTAAGACTCTTAAAGCGTGTTGCATTTTGCTTTGTATATATGTTTAATGTTATGACTGCATGAGTGATGGCTGCCTTGTGGGAAAGCGTACTCTCAGTACAGAAGGCTTTAGTTGGTCATCGTGACAAGTCAATGATAAAGGCTATAGGCCTGAGTTGGGTCACTGGGAAACATGATGTCAGATGCCCAAGGTCCGTTATGTGATGAAAAATGACAGCAAAGGCAGTAGGCCTGACTTATTTATTATGAAAAGCATATGTTAAGGCCAGTAGGTCTTAACGGTGGATAGTTAGTAAACCCTATTAAAGTCTACAGACAGGTGTTTTAGTACGTGAAATCTCACTAATTACCTTAATAAGCCAGGCTTTTAGTGCTTATTAACGCCTTTGACAAAACCTGGAGGCTGAAAATTTGCACGGTGATAATCCTTGCTTGACCCTCTTAAGAGGATCCAGTTGTTTCTCAGGCTCGTAAACAAAATCAAATTAATAAAAAGCCCTACATACGTATGAATACATACACAGAGATACTTGGATCATCCCTCTTCTGCCATTGGTCTGTAAGAGTGTCATTCTAGTTCTGTTTCCATCCATGACAGCATACATCATAGGGCAGTGGGTCAGCCTACTCCGCCATTGGCTATATTGTCCTGTGAGTGACAGCATTCTGTTTGATCCAATGTACACTTCTGCCTGAAAACAAGTGTGCTCCAGTGCCAAGTCTGTTGGGCCAATTTGTTCATTTTTTATTTTCTCCTTGTACAGGCCCCATTTAGTTCTTTCCTTCTGTTTTTTATTTTATTATTGTGTTTTTAGAATTTGCCGCAGCTCCTACTATAAGCTACTGGGACCCTTGTTTGCTGTTCATATGACACATCCTGCATGTACACTGCGGCTTCGTATTATATTATCTAGAGCGTACCACTGTTTATAATTCTAGTCTGGCCAAGATGTTGCGTCTAAATGCAGCACCCATGTTGGAACTTTAAAATGATGATATACTATGCTCAATTCCACCTCAAGACTGCTGTCCACTGCTATGTTTAAATTTATTTTTTATCGCAAGCATACCATTGGGGCACCAGCATGTTTTCTTTTTTCTACTTTTATTTTTCTAAATCATCATGCATGCACTTGTTTACCTCGTGTGTGTGTTTTATTGTGGATGCTGTAAAAGTAAAATGTTTTATTACAAATTAATGCCTAACATAGGTTTGGTTTAGTTAGCATAACTAGGCCACATTTACAAGAGTGCTTGTCGCATTAAGGAAAAAATCATGTTTATTTGTTGTGCACAATCTACACTGGTTCATGGATTTCATTTGTTTTCATAAAATGTTTGAAATTCAGCTGCAAACCCTCCTCTCTGTCCTTGTTAGCTAATGTAACTTATCTTTGACTTCCTTGGGAAAGGATGTCCTGATGTTGCAACACTGCAAGGTTATGAGCAAAACATCTGTTGATATAATTGTGCTGAAGCAGTTTTTAAAATGTTTTTGGGATTAATATCATGTAGGATTTCCTCTGTACGACAAATAATGCAATTCATCAATTCATAGCCAATACAATAATGTGCAAGCTCGTGTTGTTTTGGATTTCATAGCTGAATTATTTACTGCACGAGCCACATGTTTAATACTGCCCATTTGTGAAAGTTGTGCTATAAATTTGTGTGTTTTCTTGTCCAGAACATTATAAAGGATGTGCTGTTTGGGAAAGAGCCAGTTCTAAATTCTAATAACAGACTTTCTTGCTGGACTTTTCTGATTTTTACTTAGAGAGGGATAGATGCTTGTGGCCCTTTCTGTATCTACTTTTTAGTGTTATTAATTTAATCGCTTGCCAGATGTGCTGTGTTTCTTTAATTTCTTAAAGGCACATGGGATTTTCCATAACTTTAGTTTCGGTTCTATGCTAATTTCCTTGATTAACTAACTTTTGCTTTCTGTAATGATGCTACTCTTTGAATAAACCTACCAGTCCTGAGAACTGGGAAAGCCTTGCTGTGCAGGTGTTCCTAATGGTCTTGATTCGGCATCAACGTTCAGGATTCTCCTTTTCCTGCCCATCGACTCACCTCAGCTAATTAGGGGTGGAGCGTTCCAAGCTGGTGAATGAAAGAATGAATCAGTGGGTGAATGAATGCATGAATGAGTTCCGAGGATGAGTGTCAGGGTGCATCTATGATGACATATTGAGTGTCTAAATTCAGTGAGTGAATATGAACTTCCAGTTACTACTGGCACTGCCAATGCTTGTTGTATTCATTCATATATAAAATAACACACTTTTTATGCATGTTTCAATTGAGTATAGTGCATCACACACACTGAAACATCTTGGCGGGTACTATTAGCCAAAAGGTATGTAGACTTGAAACTAATGAGTGGACAGAATGGTAACACTTGGGTCGATGAAAGCCTCCTGTGGTGGTGGGGTACCTGCAATGGCTATCTGAGCACAGCTGGTACAGAGCTCCCACAGCCACCTGTCTACCCCTCAGCAGGACCCGAGGAGGGCAGCTGAGCCTCCTGGAACAGGGTCTGTGTGGTGCAAGCACACTCGCTGGTGCCAGCAATCTCTTGTCTATATGTAGCATCCACTAATGTCCACCCAGGGTGCTTTTTATAGTACCAAGATAGCCTGGGACTGCCCCACTAGGGGTCTCAGCGCTGGTCACATAGTTTTGCTGGAGCCTAAGTTGCTCGCGGCCCATCTGCTCTCTCCATCCCACAGCTGGGGTGCTGACGTGCTGGTGAGCTGCTGCGTCACATACTAAAGAGGCATCTGATGCCATCCACCACTGGTAAAACAAAGCACTCTGACAAGAGGTTCAGCACTACGAGGCCTCCGGGTAGCTGGCGCTATTTAAGTCTCAATAACATAACATAACATAACATAACATAACATAACAAGAGGTTCAGGCCATCTAAACTTTTCCCAACACACCTGCAAGGCTAGGTTAGCCCTAAACTTGCCACAAGGTCCATGCTGAAAGGCAAGCTCCCCCAGGCAAGCATGGACAATGCCTAGAAACTCTCTGTGCCACTGGCGCAATGATTAGAGGTTGGCTGCCATTTTTCCATACGCCTCATATTTCCTTTTTGGAATTATTATTATTCCAGAAGTTTGTGGGGTGGTAGCAGTCTCCATGCTGACAGTACTGGACATCCATTGGTCATTCTGTCTGTTTTATTGTGCTTTGGTTTAAGCTTGAAAATCTGTGCTCATGTCTCTTAGCATCAAGGGCAAGTTTTGGTTACTAAGACTACAACGTGGACAGCGTCCCCCTTCAAAGACTGGCCCCCTCCTCCTGAGGTTAGCAAAGCTCCAGAGGACCAAACAAATAAACACTGCAGGCTCCTTACTACCTATGGACATTGATGCCCATTACTGGCTATTGCCCCAGGGACACTGATGATCATTATTCTATAGGGACATTGATGCTAAATATCACCCGGGGCCACTGATGATCATTATTCGCTAGGAGCACAAGACCATTGATTCTAATTATCACACAGGGCAACTAATAATTATTATTCTCTAGGGCCATTGATGCTAATTATCACCCGGGCCCACTGATGATCATTATTCTGTGGGGCCATTGATTCTAGTTATCACCCGGGGCCACTGATGATCATTATTCTCTAGGGCCAATGATGCTAATTATCATCCAGGGCCACTGTTGATCATTATTCTCTAGGGCCATTGATGCTAATTATCACCCAGGGCCACTAATGATCATTAATCTCCAAGGCCAGTGATGCCAATTATCACCCGGGGCCACTGAGAATCATTAATCTCTATGGCCGTTGATGCTAATTATCACCCAGGGCCACTGAGCATCATCAATATTTTCTAGGGCCATTGATGGTAATTATCACCCGGGGCCACTCATGATCATTTTTCTCTAGGGCCATTGATGCTAATTATCACCCTGGGCCCCTGATGATCATTATTCTTTAGAACCGTTGATGCTAATAATATACCTGGGGAAACTGATAATCATTATTCTCTAGGGCCATTGATGTTAATTACCACCCGGGACCACTAATGATCATTATTCTCTAGGGCCATTGATGCTAATTTTCACCCAGGGCCACTGAGGATCATTAATCTCAAGGGTCATTGATGCTAATTATCACCCGAGGCAACTGATGATCATTAATCTCTAGGGCCACTGATGCTAATTATTACCCAGGGCAACTAATGATCATTAATCTCTAGGGCCACAGATGCTAATTATCACCCTGGGGCCACTGATGATCATTATTCTCTAGGGCCATTGATGTTAATTTTCACCTGAGGCCTTTTAGTATCATTAATCTCGAGGGCCATTGATGCTAATTATCACCTGGGGCCACTGATGATTATTATTCTCTACGGCCATTGATGCTAATTATATACCTGGGGCCACTGAGGATCATTATTCTCTAGGGCCATTGATGCTAATTATATACCTGGGGCCACTGAGGATCATTATTCTCTAGGGCCATTGATGCTAATTATCACCCGGGTCCACTGATTAACATTATTCTCTAGGGCCATTGATGCTAATTATCACCTGGGGCATCTGAGTATCATTATTCTCCAGGGCCATTAATGCTAATTATCACTTGGGGCCACTGATGAATATTATTCTCTAGGGCATTGATGCTAATTTTCACATTGGGGCCACTGATGATGATTATTCTCTAGGGCCATTGTTGCTAATTTTCACCTGGGGCCACTGATTATCATTATTCTCTAGTGCCATTGATGCTAATTATCTACCGAGGCCACTGAGGATCATTATTCTCTAGGGCCATTGATGCTTATTATATACCTGTGGCCACTGATGATTATTATTCTCTAGGGTCATTGATACTAATTATCACCCAGGGCCACTGATGATCATTATTCTCTACGGCCATTGATGCTAATTATATACCTGGGGCCACTGAGGATCATTATTTTCTAGGGCCATTGATGCTAATTATCACCCGGTTCCACTGATTAACATTATTCTCTAGGGCCATTGATGCTAATTATCACCTGGGGCATCTGAGTATCATTATTCTCCAGGGCCATTAATGCTAATTATCACTTGGGGCCACTGATGATTATTATTCTCTAGGGCATTGATGCTAATTTTCACATTGGGGCCACTGATGATGATTATTCTCTAGGGCCATTGTTGCTAATTTTCACCTGGGGCCACTGATGATCATTATTCTATAGTGCCATTGATGCTAATTATCTACCGAGGCCACTGAGGATCATTATTCTCTAGGGCCATTGATGCTTATTATATACCTGTGGCCACTGATAATGTTTAATCTCTAAGGATATTGATGCTAATTATCACCTGAGGCCACTGATGTTCATTAGTCTCTCGGGCCATTGGTGCTAATTATCACCGGGGGCTACTGAGGATCATTAATCCCTAGGACCATTGATGCTAATTATATACCTGGGGCCACTGAGGATCATTATTCTCTAGGGCCATTGATGCTAATTATCACCCGGGTCCACTGATTAACATTATTCTCTAGGGCCATTGATGCTAATTTTCACCTGGGGCATCTGAGTATCATTATTCTCCAGGGCCATTAATGCTAATTATCACTTGGGGCCACTGATGATCATTATTCTCTAGGGCATTGATGCTAATTTTCACGTGGGGGCCACTGATGATGATTATTCTCTAGGGCCATTGTTGCTCATTTTCACCTGGGGCCACTGATGATCATTATTCTCTAGTGCCATTGATGCTAATTATCTACCGAGGCCACTGAGGATCATTATTCTCTAGGGCCATTGATGCTTATTATATACCTGTGGCCACTGATAATGTTTAATCTCTAAGGATATTGATGCTAATTATCACCTGAGGCCACTGATGTTCATTAGTCTCTCGGGCCATTGGTGCTAATTATCACCGGGGGCTACTGAGGATCATTAATCCCTAGGACCATTGATGCTAATTATATACCTGGGGCCACTGAGGATCATTATTCTCTAGGGCCATTGATGCTAATTATCACCCGGGTCCACTGATTAACATTATTCTCTAGGGCCATTGATGCTAATTTTCACCTGGGGCATCTGAGTATCATTATTCTCCAGGGCCATTAATGCTAATTATCACTTGGGGCCACTGATGATCATTATTCTCTAGGGCATTGATGCTAATTTTCACGTGGGGGCCACTGATGATGATTATTCTCTAGGGCCATTGTTGCTCATTTTCACCTGGGGCCACTGATGATCATTATTCTCTAGTGCCATTGATGCTAATTATCTACCGAGGCCACTGAGGATCATTATTCTCTAGGGCCATTGATGCTTATTATATACCTGTGGCCACTGATAATGTTTAATCTCTAAGGATATTGATGCTAATTATCACCTGAGGCCACTGATGTTCATTAGTCTCTCGGGCCATTGGTGCTAATTATCACCGGGGGCTACTGAGGATCATTAATCCCTAGGACCATTGATGCTAATTATATACCTGGGGCCACTGAGGATCATTATTCTCTAGGGCCATTGATGCTAATTATCACCCGGGTCCACTGATTAACATTATTCTCTAGGGCCATTGATGCTAATTTTCACCTGGGGCATCTGAGTATCATTATTCTCCAGGGCCATTAATGCTAATTATCACTTGGGGCCACTGATGATCATTATTCTCTAGGGCATTGATGCTAATTTTCACGTGGGGGCCACTGATGATGATTATTCTCTAGGGCCATTGTTGCTCATTTTCACCTGGGGCCACTGATGATCATTATTCTCTAGTGCCATTGATGCTAATTATCTACCGAGGCCACTGAGGATCATTATTCTCTAGGGCCATTGATGCTTATTATATACCTGTGGCCACTGATAATGTTTAATCTCTAAGGATATTGATGCTAATTATCACCTGAGGCCACTGATGTTCATTAGTCTCTAGGGCCATTGGTGCTAATTATCACTGGGGGCTACTGAGGATCATTAATCCCTAGGACCATTGATGCTAATTATCAACTGGGACATTGATGATCATTATTCTCCAGTGCCATTGATGCCAATTTTCACCCGGGCCACTGAGGATCACTATTTTCTAGGGCTATTGATGCTCATTATCACCTGGGGCCATTAATGATTATTATTCTCTAGGGCCATTGATGCTAATTATATACCCGGGGCCACTGAGTATCATTATTCTCTAGGGCCATTGATGCTAAATATATACCTGGGGCCACGGAGTATCATTATTCTCTAGGGCCATTGATGCTAATTATCACATGAGGCCACTGAGTATCATTATTTGCCAGGGCCAATGATGCTAATTATCACCTGAAGCCACTGGTGTTCATTATTCTCTAGGACAGTGGTCTCCAAACTCTTTAATGCTGCACCCCCCAGTTGAAAAATAAAAATCATTGCCCCCCCCCCTCAGAATTTTTCACAATTATTTTTTTTAAGCTGGCAATGTTTAAAAATGTCTAGACTAATTTAAACATTGCAGTTGAGTACTGTTACCTTTTTAAAAATGCAATAACATGTTTCTGCTTAAAACAAAGCCCTGTTATCTCTATAATGCTTCTTTTGGTCAGAACCTGGCACCCACCCTGGGATCACTTGAGAGCCCCCTGGGGGGGCCTACCCCCCAGTTTGAAGACCCCTGCTCTGGGGCCATTGATGCTAATTATCACGTGAGGCCACTGATGATCAATACTCCTTCTAAAGAACAGTGATCATCATTAGTGCCTGGGGCAATTAATGTTCATTAGTGCCTGGAGCAACTGATGTCCTTTAATGAGAGGGATGGTTGAAGTCCTTTAATCCCTGGGCTCATTGAATCTTGTTAATGCCCAGGGCCTCTGAGATTCATTATGGCCCGGCGTCTGTGTGAATGGCTGCTTGTAGATCAGTGGGTGCGAGTGCCGGTCTGCTGCCTTACAGTCAGATATTTTTGTCTGCGTGTGCATGTATACCTCTAGGTGGAGTGCTCTGCCTTCATACATGCAGGGATGTGTAATTTATATAAATGTGTGCCTACATGCATGCTGCAGTCAAATGTCAAAACTACAATGAAAAAAATGCAGGAAACATGTTGGCTGGCTGCATCGTGCTAATTTCAAATGTGACCTGTAACCGGAATCAAAATAAGGAAAATTATGATGCAAATTACGCAGTGGTCCCCAAAATTATTTTGACAGTTTGAAGAATGATTTGACATCAATGGCACACTGTGACTAGTGTGCAACTTTACTCAATGTTCATGAGTACCTTCTATTGCTATCTAAAAAGAGCTACAAATCGTTTGCAGTTAGATTCTGAAGGGTAGGCACCTGTTACAATATTGTTATATTATAATGTGTGTGTGCGGTGACAAATGCCACATCTGTGAATTGTAAATGGATTACTCCACTTTCCCTGCTCCCTAACACTCAGGCAGGGACTCCCAACATTGCAGCAGAGAACATTTCTTCAACAGCTCAAGCTATAGCTTTCCCAAAACCCAAGAGTTGCATTCAGTATGAGTGTCACATGGAGCTCTGTGACATTCCAGCTCGTAGAACTTACCTACACCAAAGAAGGTCTCCGGATAATTACCTGACCAGCTGCACACAGCACATTCAGTTCATGGTAACTGACTCTCAACTCCCTTTTACCAAAGTTAAAACAACTGATAAATTGATACTTTATAAAGCATGTGATTACAGCAGGGGGGTGTCAGTGGCCTGTGAAAAATCTGCATAGAGAAACTGATTAATAGATGAGCTGAATACATGAGTTTAGAGTTGCTTTCATAATCCTGGGCAGAGCTGAGAGAGAAAGGAAGATAATTCTAGGCCTTGGCGGAAAGGAGAGCCAAAGTCCAACCTCTGAGCCCTGCCCATCTTGTGAATGAAAAAAGAAGAGCGCGAGAAGAACAAAGGAGTCTGCAGGGGTGATAGTGATGGAGCGCGCACAAAATCAGAAGTCAGTCTTCATCCAATGGAGCTTTTTAGCTGACTGAAAAGCAAGAAAGTCAACAACAAAACTACAGGTTAACTTTTGTGGAGCCCATTTGGCCACACATTAAGGATCAGGAATCAGTATGTACAGTTTAGTAGGTTTATTACAGATTAGTAATCAATTCAGTATAGTTTTGTATCAAGATTATATTACAAAGATACAGAATCAGAACCGGCAAGCTGAAGCACCGGAATAGATTCAGTCTCAGTAGCATAAGGCATGCAAAGAGTACAGTCACAGCAGTACAGATACTAAGAAACAGAAATTGGTGTCCCTTAACGTAATTCGGATCCCATCAACTGGTTTGAGAGTCATCCAATTTGGGCTGTAAGCTAGAATGGGAATGTTTAGAATAGAGGTCTCAGAGGATTCCGGAATAAAGGAAGGAAGGTGTCAGCATCATGAAGACTGCAGTAGAAGTATTCTGAAAATGGGAAATCAGTGTTTAGCGTGAAGCTACACGCATGCCAGGACTAAAGGAAGCAGAAAGGTCTGTACCTCTCAAAGTCAAAAGGAATCTCCCGAACTTCTAACGGCGTGAACACTGAATCGAAACAAAAAGTTCTAGAAGCATCCATATTTCTTAACACATCACCAAAAACCCAATTACTTCTCTTTTTCACAGTGTGCATCTGCAACATCCGTTGATTTTCCCAACCCAAAGAGGTCATGTGACCATGTTAACCTCAAGCACCCCCGTACTTGATACGGGATGAATAGGAGGCTTCTCCTGCTCATGAAATGGTCCTGTTCTCGGCAAGATTTCACTTCTCGGGCCTCTCTATCTCTAACACACAATACTCTTTTCTATAGATATGAAATCACAAATGTGCACCCGCAAAAGAAGAAGCATGCAGAGCAGGGAAAAGTACATTTCATGTTAAGAAATGAAGGCCTAGTCAAGCTAACTTTCGTAAATTATTTTCAATGTGCACTTCGAATACATGATTATTTGTGCACGCATAATGTCAGATTAACTGCATGGCGTAAATAAATGAATTCATGATAACATAAGCATAAATGCACTATCATTTAAAATACAAATGTAAATGTAAACTACAAATCTTCATGTGAAGCTAAGCATTAGAAGACACACGTATATAAATCGTGGCAGTCCACAATCGCGGCGTTCCGACAGTCACCGCAAGGGTGGTGGTCCGAGGACCACCACACTCGTAATCAGGCCCTTTGTGTTAAATGGGGTGCCATTTTTCTGGATACTATGTGAATTATAATGCATTTTAGAAGAAAACATTACAAAAGTTGCATTCTAAGACACATTGAGTTTGTAAACCTAACAAGATGTAAACATTTAGGTTCAGTTTCTGGGCTAGCAGTGGCAAACGGTGTCTTCCACAAACATACTGGCACAGCTGCATAAGCCTCACCATAATAGGGCTTACTAAAAACAAAGTTTAAAAGACATTCAGGTGCTCGTTCTCCAAGTTGTGTTTTGGAAAAATGGTGATAAATGGTGCTAGTTGGTCACATTTCTGTGGTCATTCTGTTCTTTCTATATTTACAAGTGCACACACCTTTCAGCATACCCATGAACGCCGGGAGCAGCAGAATATTAAAAAGTAGCAAACTTTGAGAAAATATTTGCCAGCGATGCATTAAATAGAGACTGTAGAATTTCTGAGGATGGTTTAATCATCTTAGACAAACAGACAAAATAGAGGATGTAGAATCTTTGAGGAGGATATAATGGGTGATGCAAAACAGTAGTATATCAAAGCTCCTGCCGAAAGAGGGGTAAATCATGAACCTGTCTACCAGCAGGCGCGGTGGGCCAAACAATAACAACACTGTAAAGGCTTTTGACAAACAGGAGTAATTATGAGGAAAGCGTGATTTGCAACATACTAGGATCTTCTGTTGTGTATCTGTCCACGAAAACGAAATGTATAACCTTGGAAACCTGATGGTCAGGGCCAGGGTGCTTAAACTTCTGGCTGGAAGTGGACACTCCAGAGAGCAAAACCTGTGTTTGATGGTTTCTATTTCAGGCACTGCCGCGCCTACTAACTCTTAGACCATGGTTAAAGATCTGGTATTTCTAAACCTCAAGGTGTCTGTCCCCTGAGAGCTCCTCTCAGTCCCTCGCCACCTGCATCTGTGAGTGGACAATGAAAGCTGCAAGAGGCTCATACGACGTCCGACGACAGACCTTGTAGAGTAGATGGTCAGTATGTTGCCTCGTAGAGGCTCTCTCTAGACAGCTCAAGTGTGTATTTTAGAGTCAAAACTTTAATTCTGAGTACCTGTGTGGGTACTATTCGTGAGCCACAGGGCTGAAAAAGTCTATGGTGATCCTGTTGTATCAAGTGGGACTGCTTACCTGTGTTGTCCTGGAGTCTTCAGCCATCAAGTGCACCCCTTTGGGGCTTAACCCCAAGCACAGCTGGACAGGGCAGTGCAAGGTTTTAAAGGGAAGGTGACGAGACTTACACAAAGCGCAAGGTATCAAATTATTGTTTAATAAACTTATTGTTGAGCAAGATTTGTTGGATCTGATCAAACGTTTATACTCTGATCTTACTATCTCAATTCAGTGTGGTCAACATGGTGAAAGGTCCCATCCCCTTGCATCCAATCGGGGTGTAAGACAGGGCTGTACTCTGGCACCTTTTTTACTTTTGTTATACATTAACGGCTTGCATAGTTATCTAGCCCAAAATGGTAAGGATTTCCCAAGGATGAGTTTTAGACAATTGCCGATTTTATTGTATGCTGACGATGCCGTTTTAATAGCCCCCACGGCTAATGGCCTACAGACCCTTTTGGATCTTTTTTTAACGTATCCACAAGAGCTTGACCTGAAAGTTAATTTTAAAAAGTCACACGTTATGATCTGTGGCCCTAGAAATACACGTACTAAATGCTTTAAAATGGGGGGGGAACACCTTAACAAAGGTAAACGATTTTTGTTATTTAGGTTTGTACCTAAGTTCCTCTTTGTCATGGAAACTCCATTTGAATTTTAAGCTCCAACAAATGGAAAGAAATGCTGAAGCAATTTTTTGCTTTGCCCGTAGACTAGGGCACAGAGCAGTTCATCAGATCATCACGCTCTATAAATCCAAATGTGTCTCTGCGGCGATTTATGGGGGGGGCCTTTGGGGATACACCAGCTCAATTACATTACAGCGGGCGGAGAATAAATTTCTCCGTCGGCTACTTATGGTACCCAAGAATGTAGCGAATATCATATGTCATGAGGAGTTGGGAATCGGCTACATTACTGATCTGATAGACATTGCCCCCCTTTTGTTATGGATAAAAGTATGGTCAAACCCGGCGGCTATTTTAACACAGGACTGTGTAAAAGACTGTTCTTCGTTAGCAAACCACAACAAAATTCAATGGTTACATTTTATTCAAAATTGTTTTCGAAATTTGGACTTGGAGTTTATGTATCTTAAACCGGAGCTTATGCCTGCCAACGCGAAGGAAATTGTCAAATTCCGTTATAAGGAGTATGTCATGAATCTCAGATACCAAGTGGCAGAGAAATTGAGATCCTTTGAGTTATATGTACAAATTTAACAAATTTCATCTTCAAACTCGATAGAACCCTATTTTGTCTGGTTTCCGTTTCCCTCCATGTATTCTTTACTTGTACTTTTTAGATTTAATATGATTCATTTTAGAGTGGCGTCTCCAACAAAATGTGTGTGGAAAAAATATTACTGCCATGCCCTTGCGATAATTTCTCGAAACAAAGCACTTGTCACTTTATTATTTTTTGTTCACTTTACTCAGTTCCTAGGAAAACCTTTATATTACCAATTTTGCGCAACTTACATACTCTTTCTTATAAGGAAGGACTGATTGATATTCAAAGCCTTTCATCTAAACAAATGTGTAGTTCTATTTTAAGTTTTATCAAATCAGCTATTGTCATTAGAAATCGATATGAATTAGTTGATGTGACTATTTGTTAACGTAATTTTAAATATTGTTTTATTGTTGCATATGATTTTATAAGTATTAACTATTATATTCTGATTTAGAAGGGTTAAGGGACACGTTCAGATTTTTAGTTTTTGCAACTTAGCAGATCGAAGAAACTCGTTTTCTGAATTAAGTAATAAGGATTGTATTTTTATGGTGATAAATATATATGCATGTGCACTTTTATGGCAATATGCCGAATAAAGTTTTCTGACTGAGTGACTGACTGACAGTGCTTTACCCTAACTAAAGAAAAAGTAATCCTTTCTACACACAAAATGTAATACTTTGTAGAGAAATATGACAGTGTGAACCGCTACCTTTAAATGGAAACAGGAAGCTAGGCCTCACAATGAACCTACAATAACGAGGTTGTAAATACCTGTTTTAATACCATTAACCGAGGGCGAGATATTCACCTCCTATGGTAAATACCTCCCATTCTGAGTTTTCAACAGGACAGTGAGGCATAAATTGCAGACGTATCTAAAACACCAAAATCTACATGTTTTTGCCTATTTTCTGTGGCTTTTTCCACCAGTGGATGTAATCAAGCTTGACTTGTCAGAATTTATATGGGGAAAACAGCGAGGGTATTACACATCTTGTAATTCTGATCCATGTGCAAACGTGTTTGCACGGGGAAGGGAACTAACCCCCTCCTGAGAATCAAACACTGCAGTTTACACGTACATCCCTGCAGAATGTGTGTTACTGGAACATGTAGCCATAAATATATGCTTATTTCTACACACATATACATGCTCGTGATGTGCATTAAGTAGCGTGGATACTTCATTTGGCTGATGCTGAAATGATGTGATCATCAGGTCAGACGCCTGATTCCAGCAAGCTACGCTAAGCCACCCCTCCTCTCGAGGTAGGTTAATTTAATACCATTGAATCGCGTTGTAGTAATACCTGCTATGCCCAGTGCTTACAAGCAGCAGAAATACGATATGAGGCATTAAATAAAATAGCACCACGTGTTCTTGACCTGATGTCAGAAGGCAACATTTCTGGCGTTGTGTTTACATGTAAATAACATTTCCGGTTTTGAAAGGCTTCGCAGCGCTTGCAAATAGAACAGATCATAAGAATGGACTTCTCTTCTAATTTCAAAGTACATTTATTTACATGCTCTCCAGGTGGCAGAATTCTTGCAGGAAAGCGCCTGCCACGTTCTAGTTAAACAACCATGCTGCTGAAAATCACAGGAACCTCCTGCTGTGATGTGTTGTGTTTTAATAAAGATTGACACACACGACCCATTGCTGTCTGAGCGCGTGGAGTGGAGGGGGGATAACATTTAGACAGAGAGGGGGCTGTAGCAATTGAAAAAGTAAAAGCTGAAAAGCTGGCGGACAGTGTAACTGGAAACCCCCTCCTTGTGGATGGGGGGCTGGTAGAGTTTACCTGAGCAGTCCAGTCAGCAGCCCCAGCCCAGCCAGCCTGCTGACGGGGAGGACTGAACCCTTTTAGCCCAATGGGCGGTGCTCGCCTGGCTCCAAGGGTTCATAGGACAAGGATTCCTAATATTTGCGGCCAGGCGGGGGTGTGAACTCCCCGGGAGGGGCTGGGCAGGGAGTCGGGGGGGGGGGGGGGGGGGGCTGTAACGTGCACAGGTTGCAGCCTTGGGCCCTGATAAGTTTCTGCCAGGTAAGCAGAGCGGACTCTGGAGTTTGGCCTGGCAGTGGGACAGAGCTCAGAGTGTCACAGGACAGCCGGACAGCCAGGGCAGGGAGTGCCACCTCCCTTCTACAGGACAGCGTGGATACGGAGTGCCACATTGGCATCTACCGGAGAGAGTGACGCTGCCCGGGTGGCACCTGCTGAGTGTGGACAGACACTGCCCCTGTGGGATCAGACACCCTAGGCAGGAGGGCCCCAGTGGCACCTGCTGGCAGTGTGGGAAATCAGTGCCCGGGTGGCGTCGGGCAACCTGAGCAGGAGGGCCCCAGTGACACCTTGTGGACAGCGTGCCCTGTGGCACCTCCTGGCAAAGTAGGAAGACAGTGCCCGGGTGGCATCAGATAGACTGGGCAGGAGGTTCGGAGTGGCATCTTGTGGACAGTGTGTGCCTGTGGCATCTTTTGGCAGTGTGAGAAGGCAGTGCCCGGGTGGCATCGGATAGCCTGGGCAGGAGGGCCCCATTGGCACCGCGTGGAAGGGTGTGGCCCTGTGGCACCTGCTGGCAGTGTGGGAACCCATCCATCGCCTGCAGGAGAGATAGCGCCTGGAGTCAATGCCAGCTGCTGGGTAAGGAAGTTTGCAATGTTTCATCCCGGAGTTGTGTTTTGTGTTTGTGGCTGTGTCACTCCACGGTGGGGGGTAGTGGTGCGTTGTGTTGTGTGGCAGGGTCGGCCTGACCGATTTAACATTAGACACTGCCAGGAGTCAGAAGGGCTGGGTCAGAAGGCAAGTGGCGGCTGTGTTGGGTTTCTCGCGGTTCACATACTGTTGTGCGAGAGATCAAACCACCGAGCACGGATGCGCGCGCACATATTCATTTTATTTACTTATAGCTCTTACATAAGCGCTTCTCCGATGCCGGGGGTGTCAGTGCGCTCTACATTTAATAAAACCCAGACAGAGCAGCGCAGGGAGAGGGACAGGGGAACCGGGGCCTTGACGCCCGCCGCCGGTGCAGATGAAGGGAAGCTGGGCAGACCTGAGAGGGAAATAAAACATGCAATGAATCAACTAGGCGCTAGAGGAGATGGAGGGAAGGAGGATGCGTTCTTGAGACGGCAGGACCTGGGTAGAGAGAGCTCACAGGGGGGCTGACGCCCCTGTAAATGATGCGCGCGCACACACTTTCATTCACTTCAACAGGCTCTTAGCAAACAGTTCCAATAAACCATACAAAGGTGTCTCGAGACCCTGTAATCTTCTTTTAACAGGCACCAGTGCCACATATATCCCCAGACACTACCAAAGTGGGGCGCGCTGAGTCTCGGGTCAGCGATATGAACGTCTGACACTTCTCATTTGAGAGTCCAAACTTCTGTTTTTAAGTCTTGCCCTGTAGACAGCGCATGCACGGTCTGTTGTGGAACATATTGTGACTTACCAAGAACGCAGAGGGGCTTCGAGACCGGGTGTGGCCAGGTGGTCACCCATGGCTGAAATCAGGGAGGAGAGAGATATTTGCATATTTACTGTGGGTGTGGCCAGGTAGTCACTTATGGCTGAGGTTAGGGAGGAGAGAGATATTTGCATATTTATTATAGGTGTGGCCAGGTAGTCACCTATGGCTGAGGTCAGAGAGGAGAGAGAGATATTTGCATATTTATTGTGGGTGTGTCCAGGTAGTCACCTATGGCTGAGGTCAGGGAGGAGAGAGATATTTGCATATTTATTGTAGGTGTGCCCAGGTAGTCACCTACAGCTGAGGTCAGGCAGGAGAGAGATATTTGCATGTTTAATGTGGGTGTGCCCAGGTAGTCACCTATGGCTGAGGTCAGGGAGGAGAGAGATATTTGCATATTTATTGTAGGTGTGCCCAGGTAGTCACCTACAGCTGAGGTCAGGCAGGAGAGAGATATTTGCATGTTTAATGTGGGTGTGCCCAGGTAGTCACCTACAGCTGAGGTTACAGAGGGGAGAGAGCGGGTCACCTCTTTAATGAGGTGCGGTCCACGGTTGAAATGCATGAAAAAAGGTATGGGAACTGTGATCTTTGGTACATTGGGGATCTGTGCATATATAGTGCTAGGAGTTCGAAGCTTTTGCCAGAAAGCACTTTGAATAAGTAAGCCATTAATTAAAAAATGTATTACTACACTATAAGTTGCATGCATTATAAATGGGCTATTGCAGAATGTGTTTTGTTTAAATATTTACATGTTTTTAAAAGTTATGCTTTTAGTAAAACACTGATTGTATCTAGAGCAAATTAGGGGTGGGTGGTACTCCACTCCACCAAAGGAGTTTATGGCGTTTTGCCCGGACCGTGGAGTTCAGAAAAACATTGCCAACTGCTGCATGGCATAGATTTTCTCTTGTACGACTCACTAATGTTAAGTTTGCGAGCGCGAGCGAGAAAGTCGAGAGCTAGGACGAGTTCCGGTGTAATTTCTCAATGCGGGTGGTCGCGGCAGGTCAGTACCGCTCGCATTCGGAAAGCTGCAGCTCGTGTTGAGAAAGCTGTCGCTCGAGTGGTAAATCCACTTGAGTGGCAGGAAGAAGCAGCGCCCTCTGGCGTGCCACGTGGGGCCATTTGTGCTGACTTTACAGCACAGGAGAAGCTCCCGGTGCTAAAAATCAGAGCAAGCAGTGCAACGTGCTGAAATCCCACCGCTCGCGGAACACCGCAACGTGCTGAAATCCCACCGCTCGCGAAACACCGCAACGTGCTGAAATCCCACCGCTCGCGGAACACCGCAACGTGCTGAAATCCCACCGCTCGCGGAACACCGCAACGTGCTGAAATCCCACCGCTCGCGGAACACCGCAACGTACTGAAATCCCACCGCTCGCGGAACACCGCAACGTGCTGAAATCCCACCGCTCGCGGAACACCGCAACGTGCTGAAATCCCACCGCTCGCGAAACACCGCAACGTGCTGAAATCCCACCGCTCGCGGAACACCGCAACGTGCTGAAATCCCACCGCTCGCGGAACACCGCAACGTGCTGAAATCCCACCGCTCGCGGAACACCGCAACGTACTGAAATCCCACCGCTCGCGGAACACCGCAACGTGCTGAAATCCCACCGCTCGCGGAACACCGCAACGTACTGAAATCCCACCGCTCGCGGAACACCGCAACGTGCTGAAATCCCACCGCTCGCGGAACACCGCAACGTGCTGAAATCCCACCGCTCGCGGAACAACGCAACGTACTGAAATCCCACCGCTCGCGGAACACCGCAGAATCTCACAGAGCTTTTAGGCAACTTGTTGAATTTTGTGAAGTGAAACTCTGCGAATTCTGCCCAGCCCTAGTGCAAAACCTTTTTAATGGTTTCCATCAAAAGGTCAAATTCCTGATTCTGTCAATTGCAGCCAATACTATCTCCCAGCAGTCTGTAGGTTTGCTGACGAACCAGTTACAGATATTTACATTTCTTTCAGGTAGCAGACACCTTCTTCCCCCCTTTCAGGCTTCAGCAGCTCTCCAGGGATGCTAGTTTTTCAATAAAAAGTTTGGGAACTGATTTTATCAAATTAATAAAACCTGGTAACGTTGTTCACCTGTTCCCCTGAACACTTCAGTCTCTGGGTGAGGTGAAAGAGGAGGGGGGCAGCTTTTCACCCCTCTTTTTGGGTGTGGTGAAGTACTCACCTATGGCTAAGATCACAGAAGAGAGAGAACCTTTCATCTCTTTATTGGGTGCGGTCAGGTACTCACCTGTGTCTGAGGTCACAAAGTAGAGTGACCCTTTCACTTCTTTGTTGGGGGTGTGGTCAGGGACTCACCTATGCTTGAGGCCACAGAGGAGAGAGAGACGGTCACCTCTTTATTGGGGTGTGGTCAGGTACTCACCTATGCTTGAGGCCACAGAGGAGAGAGAGACGGTCACCTCTTTATTGGGGTGTGGTCAGGTACTCACCTATGCTTGAGGCCACAGAGGAGAGAGAGACGGTCACCTCTTTATTGTGGGTGTGGTCAGGTACTCACCTATGCTTGAGGCCACAGAGGAGAGAGAGACGGTCACCTCTTTATTGTGGGTGTGGTCAGGTACTCACCTATGCTTGAGGCCACAGAGGAGAGAGAGACGGTCACCTCTTTATTGGGGTGTGGTCAGGTACTCACCTATGCTTGAGGCCACAGAGGAGAGAGAGACGGTCACCTCTTTATTGTGGGTGTGGTCAGGTACTCACCTATGCTTGAGGCCACAGAGGAGAGAGAGACGGTCACCTCTTTATTGTGGGTGTGGTCAGGTACTCACCTATGCTTGAGGCCACAGAGGAGAGAGAGACGGTCACCTCTTTATTGGGGTGTGGTCAGGTACTCACCTATGCTTGAGGCCACAGAGGAGAGAGAGATGGTCACCTCTTTATTGTGGGTGTGGTCAGGTACTCATCTATGGCTGAGGTCACACAACAGAGAGATAACATTTCACCTCTCTATTGTGGGTGTGGTCAGGTACTCACCTAGGCTGAGAGCCTTTCACTCCCCTTTTGGGGGGGTGGTCAAGTACTCACGTATGGCTGAGGTCACAGAGGAGAGACTTTCACCTCTTTCTTGGGGTGTGGTCAAGTACTCACCTATGTTTGAGGTCACACAACAAAGAGATAACCTTTCACCTCCTTATTGTGGGGGTGGTCAGGTACTCACCTATGGTTGAGGTCACACAACAAAGAGATAACCTTTCAACTCCCTATTGTGGGGGTGGTCAGGTACTCACCTATGGTTGAGGTCACACAACAAAGAGATAACCTTTCACCTCCCTATTGTGGGGGTGGTCAGGTACTCACCTATGGTTGAGGTCACACAACAAAGAGATAACCTTTCAACTCCCTATTGTGGGGGTGGTCAGGTACTCACCTATGGTTGAGGTCACTGAGGAGAGAGAGGCTTTCACTTCTCTACTGTGGGTGTGGTCAGGTACTCGCCTAGGCTGAGAGCCTTTCATCTGTGTGTTGGAGTGTGGTCAGGCACTCACCTATAGTGTGAGGTCACTGAGGAGAGAGATGGAACGAGCCTTTCCCCTCTTTGTTGGTGCGTGGTTAGGCGCTATAGCACCATACACCTTTACCACTTCAAAGCTAAGGTCACAGAGGAGCTATAACCATTTACCACTGGATTTTGGGAGTGGTAAGGGGGTTATATTCACCTATATGACTGCAGGGCTGGGGTCACAGAAACCTTCACCTGTGGATGACGTGTGTGGTTAGGAGGTACCATACGAGGAAACAGAGCCTTCCAAGCCCTTCATTTGTCACCAGGCGCTATACGGCTGGATGCCCGAAGGCCTAGGTGAGACAGAGGGGCTCACTGCTGGACTCTGGCTGTAGTAAGGGGGTCTGTAGGACAGTTCCGTCTGGGAGTCATAGATCTGGGCTGCAGTGACTTGTTTTATTCTGTATTGATGTGTTTGAACCCGTTGCCTCTAGAACTGATGAAGAAGGGGCCAGGTGTCTACAGAGCATATGAGCTGCAGGACTGTGGGTGAGGGGTCACCAGAGTATTACATTCATGGCACAAAGCAGCGCCCTGAAACCATTCACTTCAGAGAGAGAGCTCAGTACAGACCAGCATCACAGATAAGACGAGGCATGGCTCATACATGTAAAAGCTTGTTACTCTGAGAGAATGTGGGAGGAGACACCAGGGCTTTCACTTTCAGGAGTGACTATTATGGGGTGAGATGTACATCTTTTCACCTTGAGTGGCTATGGGTCAAGTGCCTTGTGCCTGAGTGGCTCTGTGCTCATTGCCTTGAGGGTGACTGGCTCTGTGCTCATTGCCTTGAGGGTGAGCGGCTCTGTGCCCATCACCTTGAGGGTGAGTGGCTCTGTGCTCATCTCCTTGAGGGTGAGCGGCTCTGTGCCCATCGTCTTGAGGGTGAGTGGCACTGTGCCCATTGCCTTGAGGGTGAGTGGCTCTGTGCTCATCTCCTTGAGGGTGAGCGGCTCTGTGCTCTGTGCTCATTGCCTTGAGGGTGAGTGGCTCTGTGCTCATTGCCTTGAGGGTGAGTGGCTCTGTACCCATTGCCTTGAGGGGATGATCAGCTCTGTGCCCATTTCCTTGAGGGTGAGTGGCTCTGTGCTCATTGCCTTTAGGGCGAGTGGCCCAATGCCTTGAGACAGAATGGCTATGGGCCCATTACCTTGAGTCTGAGTGGCTCTGTGTCCACCGCCTTGAAGGTGAGTGGCTCTGTGCTCATTGCCTTGAGGGTGAGTGGCTCTGTGCCCATTGCTTTGAGGATGAGTGGCTGTGGCTGTGTGCCCATTTCCTTGAGTCTGAGAGGCTCCGTGCTCATTGCCTTAAGGGTGAGAGGCTTTGTGCTCATAGCCTTGAGGGTGAGAGGTTCTGTGCTCATTGCCTTGAGGGTGAGAGGCTCTGTTCTCATTGCCTTGAGGGTGAGAGGCTTTGTGTTCATTGCCTTGAGGGTGAGTGGCTACGTGCTCATTTCTTTGAGGGTGAGTAGCCATGTGCCCATCGCTTTGAGGGTGATCAGGTACATGCCATTGCCTTGAGGGTGAGTGGCTATGTGCCCATTGCCTAGAGGGTGAGTGGCTTTCTGTCCATTGCCTTGAGGGTGAGTGTCTCTGTGCTCATTGCCTCGTGGGGGAGTGGTTCTGTGTCCGTTGCTTTGAGGTTGAGTGGCTGTGTGCCCATTTCCTTGAGCCTGAGAGGCTCTGTGCTCATTGCCTTGAGGGTGAGAGGCTTTGTGCTCATTGCCTTGAGGGTGAGAGGTTCTGTGCTCTTTGCCTTGAGGGTGAGAGGCTCTGTTCTCATTGCCTTGAGGGTGAGAGGGTTTGTGTTCATTGCCTTGAGGGTGAGAGGTTCAGTGCTCATTGCCTTGAGGGTGAGAGGCTCTGCTCTCATTGCCTTGAGGGTGAGAGGCTATGCGTCCATCACCTTGAGGGTGAGAGGCTAGGTACCCATCGCCTTGAGGGCAAGTGGAAATGTGCTAATTTCCTTGAGGCTGAGTAGCTATGTGCCCATCGCCTTGAGGGTGAGTGGCTATGTGCCTATTGCCTTGAGGCTGAGAGGCTATATGCCCATCGCCTTGAGAGTGAGTAGCTATGTGTCAATTTCCTTGAGACTGAGTGGATATGTGCCCTTTGCCTTGAGGGTGATCAGCTACATGCCATTGCCTTGAGGATGAGTGGCTCTGTTCTCATTGCCTTGAGAGTGAGTGGCTTTCTGTCCATTGCCTTGAGGGTGAGTGGCTCTGTGCCCATTGCCTCGAGGCTGAGTAGCTATGTGCCTATCGCCTTGAGGGTGAGTGGCTATGTGCCCATTGCCTTGAGGTTGAGAGGCTATGTGTCCATCGCCTTGAGGGTGAGTAGCTTTGTGTCAATTTCCTTGAGACTGAGTGGTTATGTTCCCTTTGTCTTGAGGGTGATCAGCTACGTGCCTGTTGGAAATGGGGTCTCTAGTTGGCAGTCAGTTTGAACCCAGTCCATGTAGGGACCCTCACTCTAGTCAGGATAAGGGAGATACCCGCTCAGATAACCCCTGCTCACCCCCTTGGTAGCTTGGCACCAGCAGTCAGGCTTATCTCAGAGGAAATGTGTAAAGCATTTACACATAACACACAGTAATAAATGAAAACACTACAAAAGGATACCACACTAGTTTTAGAAAAATAGCCAATATTTATCTATAGAAGACAAGACCAAATATGCTAAAAATCCACCATACAGTAATAGATATATGAGTTCTGCAAGATTTGCTCAAAAATACAGTTCCTTGAAGTCGATAGCTCCACCTGGGGCTATCAAGGCGTCATGATCAACAGAACCAACAGTTCAGGCCGGCCGCGGCATCGCGGGCAAACTACGGAGTCGGTGTGTGGGTCATCGGGCCCTTGAAGTCACACGTGTTGTGGATCGAACTCCAGGCTGATGAAGTCAGGAGCGCTGGCATGGATGGCGTCGGGGGTGCAGTGCGAAGTGGGACGATGCGATGTGGGGTGCCCACTCGTCATGGTGCAGGCATCGGCTCGGTGACGGCGTGCAGCGGCGCCGGTGAGACCAGTGCTGCGGTGTGATGCGGGGCAGTCTGATGTGCGGAGTCACCAGGTCCCGATGCAGGCAGCGTCGTCGTCATTGCTGAAGCGCTGTTGTCGGTAGGCCCAAGCCAGTGGTGCGGGACGGGCGGTGCTTCGTGACCATCACAAGTGGTGTCCACAGGCCACGGTGCGGGCAGGATGCCTGGTAACGACACTGGAGTGGATGATGCTGGCGTTGGTGGACTGGGGCTGCAATGAGGGACAGGACGGTGCTTTGTGTACATCACGAGCGGTGTCCACAGGCCACGGTGCAGGCAGCGGCACCAGTGTCAGCAGGAGCGTCGTCGTCGAGGATGCCCAGGCTGCCGTGTGAGTAGGCGATGCCAGAGTGTGGGGCCCACAGGTCGTGGTGCGAGCAGCGGCTCAGTGAAGTAGTCCGATAGCAGTGTCGGTGAGACCAGTGTCGCAGTGTGAAGCGGGGCAGTGCGGCTCTGTAAGGCCTCAGCAGCTCACGGTGCAGGTCAGCGGCGTCGTTGGCAGCGTCGCAGTGGTTTCTCGTCTTGAACAGCACAAAACACACAGTTCCCAGTGCTGCAGGTCGAGTAAACTGAACTCAGGTGTCCCTGAGACTTCCAACAGGACGCAAGCTCTACTCCAAGCCATTGGAGAATTTTTTCAAGCAGGACACACAGCAAAGTCCACCCTTTGCTCGAAGCAGCAACTTAAGGGCAATCCAGCAAAGCAGCCCAGCAAAGGGACAGTACTCCTCCTCCAGCTCTTCAGCTCTTCTCCTTGCAGAGGTTCCTCTTGATTCCAGAAAGATTCTAAAGGTTTGGGTTTTCTTCTTATACCCTGTTCTGCCTTTGAAGTTGGCAAACTTCAAAGCAAAGTCTCAAGTGTTTGCAAGATCCTTCCTTGTCCAGGCCAGGCCCCAGACGCACACCATAGGGTCGGAGACTGCATTGTGTGAACAACCACTCCTCCCTCCCCTCTAGCTCAGATGGCTCATCAGGATATGCAGGCTACACCCCAGCTCCCTTTTGTGTCACTGTCTAGAGAAGAGGTGTGAACAGCCCAACTGTCAAACTGACCCAGACGGGGAATCCACAAACAGGCAGAGTCACAGAATGGTTCAAGCAAGAAAATACCTACTTTCTAAAAGTGGCATTTTCAAACACACAGGGGGTCATTACAACATTGGCGGGAGGCTAATACCGCCCACCAAGCTGTAACCGCCGTGCGGCCGCCAATGCAGCCGCACTCCCTCAGTCCCCATTACGACATCCCCGCTGGGCCGGCGGGCGCTAACCTAGTTTACGCCCGCCGGCCCAGCGGGGATGCGGCCGCAACATAGGAGCTGGCTCCTAATGGAGCCGGCGGTGTTGCGGCCGTGCGACGGGTGCAGTTGCACCCATCACGCTTTTCACTGTCTGCTATGCAGACAGTGAAAAGCTGCACGGGGCCCTGTTAGGGGGCCCCAGGACTCCCCTTACCGCCAGCCTCTTCATGGTGGTGCAAACCACCAGAAACAGGCTGGCGGTAGGTGAGTCATAATCCTCAGGGCAGCGCTGCTTGCAGCGGTGCCCTGGCGGGTTATCACCGCCGGGGCTAAAACGGCGGGAAACCGCCGGCCCCGGCGGTGCGACCGCGGTGCTCCCGCCGCGGTCGAAATATGGGTCTCCGTACTGCCATCCTGTTGGCGATAAGGACGCCACTTTAGCCCTGGCGGTCTCCGACCGCCAGGGTTGAAATGACCCCCACAATCTCAAAACCAACTTTACTAAAATATGTATTTTTAAATTGTGAGTTCAGAGACCTCAAACTCCAAATTTCTATCTGCCCTGAAAGGCAATCTACACTTTAAGGATATTTAAAGGCAGCCCCCATGTTAGCCTATGAGGGAGATAGGCCTGTCAACACTGAAACACGAATTTGGCAGTATTTCACTGTTCGGACATGTAAAACACACCAGTACATGTCCTATCTATACAGTATATACACTGCATCCTGACCGTGGGGCTACCTAGGGCTTACCTTAGGGGTGCCTTACATGTAGTAAAAGGGAAGGTTTAGGCCTGGCAAGTGGGTGCACTTTCCAGGTCGAATTGGCAGTTTAAAACTGCACACACAGACACTGCAGTGGCAGGTATGAGCCATGTGCACAGGGCTACTAATGTGGGTGGCACAACCAGTGCTGCAGGCCCACTAGAAGCATTTGATGTACATGCCCTGGGCACCTCTAGTGCACTTTACTAGGGACTTACTAGTAAATCAGATATGCCAATTATGGATAAACCAATCAACAGTATAATTTACCTAGGGAGCAGTTGCACTTTAGCATTGATCAGCAGTGTTAAAGTGCACAGAGACAATAAACCAGCAAAAACAGAGTCCAGTAACACATAAAAACAGGAGGTCAGCAAGCAAAAAGACAGAGGAGACACGCCAAAAAGCTGCCAGATCTAACAGTGCCATTGCCTTGAGTGTGAGTGGCTCTGTGCTCACTGCCTTGAGGGTGAGTGGCTAGAGTGGCTATGTGCCCATTGCCTTGAGGGTGAGTGGCTCTGTGCCCATTGCCTTGAGGGTGAGTGGCTCTGTGCCCATTGCCTTGAGGGTGAGTGGCTCTGTGCCCTTTGCCTTGAAGGTGAGTGGTTATGTGCCTTTTGCCTTGAGGGTGAGTGGATATGTGTCATTGCCTTGAGGCTGAGTGACTTTATGCCCTTTCCCCCTGAGAGTGAGTGGCTATGGCTATCTGCCCATCGCCTTGAGGGTTGAGGGTGTGTAGTTATGTACCCATTGACTTGACAGGATATGGGCCCATTGCCTTGAGGGTGAATGGCTATGTGCTCATTGCCTTGAGGCTGTAGGCCCATTGCCTTGACGGTGAGTGGCATTGTATCCATTGCCTTGAGGGTGAGTGGCTCTGTGCCCACTGCATTGAGGGTGAGTGGCTCTGTGCCCATCGCATTGAGGGTGAGTGGCTCTGTGCCCATCGCCTTGAGGGTGAGTGGCTCTGTTCCCATCGCCTTGAGGGTGAGTGGCTATGGGCTCATTGCCTTGAGGGTGAGTGGCTATGGGCTCATTGCCTTGAGGGTGAGTGGCTCTGTGCCCATCGCCTTGAGGGTGAGTGGCCCCTGTCTTCACACCTGAGTTGTCAGGCTCCTACTGCTTGACACACTGGAGTGGATGCGCCTCATTTCACTTCTTATTGCAGGGTACATGTTGCTTTTCCTGTTGTCTGTATTTTCCATGTGTAGTTTGTGTTTTGTGAAAAACTGAAGCTGCAAATAGTATTTTCCATATTACTGTGAATGATAAAGGGCAATCACACGTGGATGTCTCATGGTCTTTAGTGCTGTGAGAAGCCAGGCAATGCATTCACTGGAAATCCTTTGTTTTAATACAAATTCCTGTACATCTGCAGCTGCTCAGAGCTTCCTAAGGACACCTCTTTTTAAAAGCCCCTCTTGTTCAGTCTGCAGAGTTTCTGATGCTCATGGGGTGATGGGGTCAAGGAGTGAAGGCAGAATGCAGGAAGTGAGCTTGGGGAGGGGCAGAGATACTGTAGGACACAACCAAATTGCACTCAATGAAGAGAAATGTCTAGCCAGAGCTATAGGTTAGGAAGGACATAGGTCTTTATTTACACTGCAGACTTACAGGTGATGAACAAAGCTAACCAGAAGGCCCTAGCTCCTTGTGACTGAGTGACTGAGAGACAGCCTTGAGTGTGATTATAATGGAGCCACTCATGGTGCTACCAACAGTGTTGGCAAAGATCACTGCAGAGAATGATAATAGTAAGCAATGGCATCTTGACTGCGATTCGACCGACTGGAACTGTCCACTACATGCAACAATTCACAGGGGCAAACGGACATCTTCTAACCCTGTGCGGGTTACTCGTAACACAGGTCAGGTTTAAGGGGGGATCATCACAACCGTGCACTCAGCAAAGTGCAGTCTCAGAAGAAAGAGGGCCTGATTTAGATATTGGCAGACAAGTTACTCCATCACAAGTGTGACGAATATCTCGTCCGCCAAAATCTAAATTCCATAGAATATAATGGAATTTATATTTCTGCAGACGGGATATCCGTCACCATTGTGGCGCAGTAACCCATCCACCAATATCTAAATCAGGCCTAGAGTCAGTGCCGCGGAGTTAGAGACTGCCAAACATCTCAATCCCACCAACAAATTTACTGCCCCAAGGACGCTCCTTGTTTTTTGTTTCTATGGGGAGGGGAGGTTGAGGCAAAAGCTATGATTACTTAAAGGTTAGGACAAAAGTCGTTCTTTTCAATTGTCAGAACCATCAGGATTCATGTGTGAAACTTGACTGCTCATGAGCCAGGCCAAGCTAGTTAGTCCATGCTTTCTTAGACTGCCCTGAACTCATGGTTCTGGTTGGTTGAGGTTCAGATGTAACAGGAGTTAAGGTGATCCAAAGCTGGAGGTTGCTAGCTGACGTAATTTGGCTGTAACCCAAGCAAAACTCTTTTGAAGTTTACTGGAAAGCCTTGGGTTCCTCTTATAGGCTTATTCTACAGTGTCTAGGCACTAGAATAATGGTCAACTTCAACTTAAATGATGTAGAGTTTATATGAAGGTAGACACTCAAAATTATTAAGAATGTGTGAGATTGGAGCTCCAGGTACCTCACAAAATGAATCTTTCAGTGGACTCATCTAACAATTATTCACAGTGAATTGACTTCTGTTCTGTTTTGGTTGCAGATCATTTGTACAAACTCCAATCACTACAAATGCGATCTAGGAACTTGTTGCCAAAGATTTGCCTCTAAAAGTGTTCCAGAGCCCAGAGAACACAAAGGACCAGAGAAAGAAGCTTTTAGTGTAAGGTAGGTTTCTAGAAGTTTTCTATAATCTATTGTGAATGTTTACTTATTAGGTCACTTTTCGTTGGTGTTGAGTTATAGAGCACTCTATGTGCCTTTGCTCTATGAGTTCGGTGTTGTGGTTGCGTGGCTTCATATGCCACCCTTGCCAGGGTTCATATTCCATCCTCGTCGCCAATGTGACGTTCGAGAAAGTCCATGTGTACAGATGCAAACACAAGTTACTTTTCTCTTCCTGTTTCAGTTTACAGGTAAAAAGCATCCATGGGGCTAAGTAACAAACTCCACCAGCTGCTGAAGGCCTGAGTCACTTACAGAACACTAGTTCCATATATTCTACATCAGTGGTTCTCAGCCTTTTGAGTTCTGTGAACCCCCACTTTATCATCAATGGAAATCAGGAACCCCCACTGATTTATTGTGAGACTCAGGGGAGCCCTCATTGAGTCACTACTGGAAGCCAGGGACCCGGCCTAAACATTATTAATGATTTGAACTGCAAAGCAATTCACAGAAATACAGAAATAAACATTCATAAAACACATACACAAATGATAGCACATTTTATTTAGCTTGCAAACAAATATAAATAAAAACAATAAACAACTTAATTTTAATAGGAAGGTTGAAGCTTTTCTAAATTCAATTGAAGCCACACATCGTCCACACTATATTCTGTTTGATGCTCCTGCACTGCTCCCACGAATCAATCGGAGAATACCAATTTAATTTGTAGCCTCCAAATTCAAGCTCCTTCATATTTACTGTATATTTTATAATTTTCAATTGTACATTTAGCCACTTTATTTATTTACGCTTTATTAATAGGAATTTTCTTAGCAGTCTGAGAAGGCTTTGCGGACGCCCTGGGGTCCGTGGACCACAGGTTGGAAACCACTGTTTTGCATTATTGCTGCATCCGCGCACAGCTCAGACATACTGCTCACACAGAACAATAAGACACATCTCAAAGCGAGGCACTTTTTTGAACAGATATGCAAACTGTGCACGTTATCCAGTTTACAGCAGTTTAGTTTTGCATGTTTCTTGTTCTAGCTCCGGTTAGAGCCATCCCCAGGTTGGCAATGGACTCATGCCACAGCGGGAACAGTATCTTCACCTCATTGTGGTTGGCAAACACTCAGGGCCTGATTTAGAACTCAGTGGTGATGGATATCCCGTCCGCTGAAATCTAAATCCCATTATCTTCTGTGGGATTTAGATTTCAGTGGATGGGATGTTCATCACCGCTGTGGCAGAGCATCGTCTCCGCCCACTTCTAAATCAGGCCCTCAGTTCTGCAGCTTGATGGATCTCACTTTGATCTCGGAGTGAAGGCGTTATTTTCTATAGTCCCTCTTTGGCGCCCCACCGTGCGGATGTACATTGCAAGGGACATCCGAGTATTCAGGATAATACTAGGGTAACCCTAGCGTGCAGAGTCCCAGATGAAAGTGGATGGCCCCTGGAAGAAGGTGCATAGGTCTAGCCTAGCTGACCTTCAAGCCCAGGATTAGTAAATCTTTTGACAGTAAAATAGCAGCTACAACTGGTTAACTTGAGTTGTGTGACCAGTTGGTTTGGCTACCGGGCACCTCTGAGCCCATGATGAGGACCTCCATCCACACAGACTTTCTGCAGTCACCAGCTTTAAGAGCCAATCACTGCTGTTGTCTCACAGACAGAAGGCTGATTTTGGAAAACAAAATCCCTATCTTCTGGAGAATGTATTCACCAAACAGAAACTGCAACCAGATCTCTTAGGGGAGTCAAGAGACCATCATGGGACTGATGCTGGAAAGGTCGCTCAGACCACAACTTGCCATCCTGTGTATCTGTCTAGCTTCTCTCCCATTTCTCTTTCTTAAAAGGCACAGTGAGAAGACAGTTCCAGTGCATCCCTTTGGAAACATATATGGGATAACCCCTGCTCACACCTGTCCTTGGATGTGGAGAAGGCACCTAATTGAGTGGGGTGGGAAATGACTGGCCCGATTCACAATCAACCAGGATGCGGCCAAACTTCAAATGGTGTTAGAAGGCTGATAAAGTTTGAAAGCAAACTTTAGAGATTGTCGCAAAAATGTATGGTCCAGAAGATGAGTAATCAGACTAAAGAGGGTTGTCCTTTAGTCCTTTTTGCCTTTTGTATTGCCTGTGGGCCTCTACACCAAAATAATCAAAGACACAGACAGTATGAAAGGCTTTGTCATTGGCCAAAAGCTAGAAAATGTCATTCTTTGCCAACAGGCCTAGCCAGATGAAGAGAGATGTGGAGAGCTCTCCTGCAGAGAATATGAAGGAGGTGCAGTGTGGCTTGAGTTTGATTTTAATGCAAATGCTATAAAACCCCATACATGAAAGAACCCTGAACATCTACAAAGCATATAAAGAAGGCAACAACAAACCTCTTCCTTTTATCCATCTATCTTGTTGCGGGATTTACATAACAAATATATATAAAGAATTACAAATAGAAAATTGAGTCTCGCAAAGATCCTTCCAGGTATATAATTGTTTTGAAATGTCTTTGAAGGGCGAATGACGTGTGATCCACCTCACAGAGGCTTCTGTACTTGGAGCTCTCCCAGGTGTACTCACAAAGTAAACAACTTCTGAAGCACAGATCTCCAGGCACACACCTTTACCTGGCTAGATAAAGCTTTCAGCATTTTAAAAATAGACTTTCTATGTGGGTGTGAAGTTAAAATAAAGTCTGGTGGCCTCAAATGTTGAAAGGTATTATACTATAGCAAATCTAAAAATCACATACAAGCCCCCCCCATGATTAATAATCCTATAATTAACCAGTGTACTATTGCATAGCAGTGTAAACGTGAACTAGTATTTTATAAGATTAAATGCATTATGAGATGTGTGAACCTATTGCTGTACCAATAGTAAGTGCACAAGATTTCCTATAAGTACTTTTTGTTTGAAGATATTTATTATAATTAGAAGATAGCATGAATATAAGTTGTCAGTAATAGCAAAGTAACATAAACTGTATCACCATGACAGATTAAATAACACCTACACTGAATAGTATTGTGTCACAATTGAGACAACCTGTAGTAAAAATATAAAGTAAGAAAAACAGGCTGAATGTAAAGAAAAATTAAAAGAAGCAAGATAATTAATGTAACTTAGTTAATATATAATTTAAATTAAAAACAAGAATCCGACATCACCAGAGGTGGGATATATGAATACACTCAAACAAGTGTAAGAACATATAACAGACCAAATTATTCATATGCACCATGGAGCTCCCAGGGCTATTCATAAAGGTAACTTACACTTGTAAGTAGTTTACATGTGTAAGTTTACACTTACAGTTGTGATTTTACAAAATTGCAAATATGAACTTGCGCATGTAAGTTTTGGACAGTCAAAAAATCCCAGCGCAAATCACCCCCGGAAAAGGGGGTGGAGCCACATTTATGAGCGTAAGTTACTACTGCCAGAAAGCACCATTAGTAAGACCAGCACCACACATGGCCAAAGCCTGATACTGCAACACCCTCCAACAAAAAATAATAGACACAAGGACATAAAAGAAAGCCTTGTTGAAACTATGTTGAAATAAATGATTGAAAATAGTTATAAATAATACTAAACACAATTTAATTTCTAACAAAATATCTAAAAATAAATATCCACTCTTCACTAAAGAGGAGGGCTCCTGCAAAGACTGGAGATGGAATATATGGGTTACTTCTTGGGAGACTGTAAAGAAATGGCTCCCTGTTGCAGTTACCCCCCACTTTTTGCCTGATACTGATGCTGACTTGACTGAGAAGTGTGCTGGGACCCTGCTAACCAGGCCCCAGCACCAGTGTTCCTTCACCTAAAATGTACCATTGTATCCACAATTGGCACACCCTGGCATTCAGTTAAGTCCCTTGTAACTGGTACTTCTAGTACCAAGGGCCCTGATGCCAAGGAAGGTCTCTAAGGGCTGCAGCATGTCTTATGCCACCCTAGAGACCCCTCACTCAGCACAGACACACTGCTTACAAGCCTGTGTGTGCTAGTGAGAACAAAATGAGTAAGTCGACATGGCACTCCCCTCAGGGTGCCATGCCAGCCTCTCACTGCCTATGCAGTATAGGTAAGACACCCCTCTAGCAGGCCTTACAGCCCTAAGGCAGGGTGCACTATACCATAGGTGAGGGTACCAGTGCATGAGCACTGTGCCCCTACAGTGTCTAAACAAAACCTTAGACATTGTAAGTGCAGGGTAGCCATAAGAGTATATGGTCTGGGAGTCTGTTTTACACGAACTCCACAGCACCATAATGGCTACACTGAAAACTGGGAAGTTTGGTATCAAACTTCTCAGCACAATAAATGCACACTGATGCCAGTGTACATTTTATTGTAAAATACACCCCAGAGGGCACCTTAGAGGTGCCCCCTGAAACTTAACCGACTATCTGTGTAGGCTGACTAGTTTTAGCAGCCTGCCACAAACCGAGACATGTTGCTGGCCCCATGGGGAGAGTGCCTTTGTCACTCTGAGGCCAGTAACAAAGCCTGCACTGGGTGGAGATGCTAACACCTCCCCCAGGCAGGAATTGTCACACCTGGCGGTGAGCCTCAAAGGCTCACCTCCTTTGTGCCAACCCAGCAGGACACTCCAGCTAGTGGAGTTGCCCGCCCCCTCCGGCCAGGCCCCCACTTTTGGCGGCAAGGCCGGAGAAGATAATGAGAAAAACAAGGAGGAGTCACTGGCCAGTCAGGACAGCCCTTAAGGTGTCCTGAGCTGAAGTGACTCTAACTTTTAGAAATCCTCCATCTTGCAGATGGAGGATTCCCCCAATAGGGTTAGGGTTGTGACCCCCTCCCCTTGGGAGGAGGCACAAAGAGGGTGTACCCACCCTCAGGGCTAGTAGCCATTGGCTACTAACCCCCCAGACCTAAAACACGCCCTTAAATTTAGTATTTAAGGGCTACCCTGAACCCTAGAAAATTAGATTCCTGCAACAAGAAGAAGGACTGCCCAGCTGAAAACCCCTGCAGCGGAAGACCAGAAGACGACAACTGCCTTGGCTCCAGAAACTCACCGGCCTGTCTCCTGCCTTCCAAAGATCCTGCTCCAGCGACGCCTTCCGAAGGGACCAGCGACCTCGACATCCTCTGAGGACTGCCCCTGCTTCGAAAAGACAAGAAACTCCCGAGGACAGCGGACCTGCTCCAAGAAAAGCTGCAACTTTGTTTCCAGCAGCTTTAAAGAACCCTGCAAGCTCCCCGCAAGAAGCGTGAGACTTGCAACACTGCACCCGGCGACCCCGACTCGGCTGGTGGAGACCCGACACCTCAGGAGGGACCCCAGGACTACTCTGATACTGTGAGTACCAAAACCTGTCCCCCCTGAGCCCCCCACAGCGCCGCCTGCAGAGGGAATCCCGAGGCTTCCCCTGACCGCGACTCTTTGAACCTAAAGTCCCGACGCCTGGGAGAGACCCTGCACCCGCAGCCCCCAGGACCTGAAGGACCGGACTTTCACTGGAGAAGTGACCCCCAGGAGTCCCTCTCCCTTGCCCAAGTGGAGGTTTCCCCGAGGAACCCCCCCCTTGCCTGCCTGCAGCGCTGAAGAGATCCCGAGATCTCTCATAGACTAACACTGCGAACCCGACGCTTGTTTCTACACTGCACCCGGCCGCCCCCGCGCCGCTGAGGGTGAAATTTCTGTGTGGACTCGTGTCCCCCCCGGTGCCCTACAAAACCCCCCTGGTCTGCCCTCCGAAGACGCGGGTACTTACCTGCAAGCAGACCGGAACCGGGGCACCCCCTTCTCTCCATTCTAGCCTATGTGTTTTGGGCACCACTTGGAACTCTGCACCTGACCGGCCCTGAGCTGCTGGTGTGGTGACTTTGGGGTTGCTCTGAACCCCCAACGGTGGGCTACCTTGGACCAAGAACTGAACCCTGTAAGTGTCCTACTTACCTGGTAAAACTAACAAAAACTTACCTCCCCCAGGAACTGTGAAAATTGCACTAAGTGTCCACTTTTAAAACAGCTATTTGTCAATAACTTGAAAAGTATACATGCAATTTTGATGATTTGAAGTTCCTAAAGTACTTACCTGCAATACCTTTCGAATGAGCTATTACATGTAGAATTTGAACCTGTGGTTCTTAAAATAAACTAAGAAAAGATATTTTTCTATACAAAAACCTATTGGCTGGATTTGTCTCTGAGTGTGTGTACCTCATTTATTGTCTATGTGTATGTACAACAAATGCTTAACACTACTCCTTGGATAAGCCTACTGCTCGACCACACTACCACAAAATAGAGCATTAGTATTATCTATTTTTACCACTATTTTACCTCTAAGGGGAACCCTTGGACTCTGTGCATGCTATTCCTTACTTTGAAATAGCACATACAGAGCCAACTTCCTACATTGGTGGATCAGCGGTGGGGTACAAGACTTTGCATTTGCTGGACTACTCAGCCAATACTTGATCACACGACAAATTCCAAAATTGTCATTAGAAATTGATTTTTGCAATTTGAAAAGTTTTCTAAATTCTTAAAAGACCTGCTAGGGCCTTGTGTTAGATCCTGTTTAGCATTTCTTTTAGAGTTTAAAAGTTTGTAAAAGTTTGAATTAGATTCTAGAACCAGTTATAGATTCTTAAAAAGTATTCCAACTTTTAGAAGCAAAATGTCTAGCACAGATGTGAATGTGGTGGAACTCGACACCACACCTTACCTCCATCTACAGATGAGAGAGCTAAGGTCACTCTGTAAACTAAAGAAAATAACGATGGGCCCCAAACCTACCAAAATACAGCTCCAGGAGCTTTTGGCAGAGTTTGAAAAGGCCAACCCCTCTGAGGGTGGCAACTCAGAGGAAGAGGATAGTGACTTGGAGGACAATTCCCCCCTACCAGTCCTATCTAGGGAGAACAGGGTCCCTCAAACCCTGACTCCAAAAATAATAGTCAGAGATGCTGGTTCCCTCACAGGAGAGACCAACACCTCTGAAATCACTGAGGATAACCCCAGTGAAGAGGACATCCAGTTAGCCAGGATGGCCAAAAGATTGGCTTTGGAAAAGCAGCTCCTAGCCATAGAAAGGGAAAGAAAAGAGATGGGCCTAGGTCCCATCAATGGTGGCAGCAACTTAAATAGGGTCAGAGATTCTCCTGACATCCTAAAAATCCCCAAAGGGATTGTAACAAAATATGAAGATGGTGATGACATCACCAAATGGTTCACAGCTTTTGAGAGGGCTTGTGTAACCAGAAAAGTGAACAGATCTCACTGGGGTGCTCTCCTTTGGGAAATGTTCACTGGAAAGTGTAGGGATAGACTCCTCACACTCTCTGGAAAAGATGCAGAATCTTATGACCTCATGAAGGGTACCCTGATTGAGGGCTTTGGATTCTCCACTGAGGAGTATAGAATTAGGTTCAGGGGGGCTCAAAAATCCTCGAGCCAGACCTGGGTTGATTTTGTAGACTACTCAGTAAAAACACTAGATGGTTGGTTAACTGGAAATGAAGTGTGTGACTATGTTGGGCTTTATAATTTGTTTATGAAAGAACACATTTTAAGTAACTGCTTCAATGAAAAGTTGCATCAGTATCTGGTAGACCTAGGTCCAATTTCTCCCCAAGAATTGGGAAAGAAGGCAGACCACTGGGTCAAGACTAGGGTAACCAAAACTTCCACTGGGGGTGACCAAAAGAAAGGGGTTACAAAAACTCCCCAGGAGAAAGTGGGTGACACTAGAAACAAAGAAAAAGAGTCCTCTGTAGGCCCCCAAAAACCCGAACAGGTGGGTGGGCCCCAAGACACAACCCAAAACAAAGGTGGGTACCAGGGTAAGAACTGGGATGCCACTAAGGCATGGTGCCACAACTGTAAACAGTCTGGGCACCACACCAAGGACACTTCTTGTCCCAAAAACAAACCCCAGAACAAAATTCCAGGGGTAACCAGTGTAGCCATGGGAGATGACTCCTCAGATGAGGAGGTCTTCCTAGCCTTCAACTGGAAACAGGGCCCAACAGGTGAGTTGGAGATTCCAGAGGGAAGTAGACACTTCCACCACCTACTGGTGAATGGAATCCCAACCACTGCCCTGAGGGACACTTGTGCCAGTCACACTATTGTGCATGACAGGCTGGTGCTCTCAAACCAGTACATCCCAGGTGAGACTGCCAGGGTAAGAGTTAGCCTAGACAGGGTCACTAAGAGGCCTGTGGCTTTAGTGCCCATAGAAGTGGGTGGCACTCTTAGCTGGAGAAGGGTAGTAGTCAGTACAGACCTCCCCCTTGATTGTCTCCTTGGAAATGACTACCCAGAGGTTAGTCAGAGCCTAAGAGAAGAACTGGTCCAGGGCCAGTCCTCTCCCAAGGATTCTGGAGTGCCTGCCTCTGCAGTAAATGCAAGCAGACCCCAGAAGAAGAAGAAAAGAAAACAGAGTAGGAAGGGTGGACAACCTTTAGCCAAGGTTACAGCAAGCCAAGGAGATTCTGCTCCAGTAGGGGAGAACTCCAAAAATGGCCCTGATAAAGTCCAACCTGACCCACAAGAAGTCCTGGCTAGTCAGGCAACTGTTAAACCTGAGTGGGTGGCTCCTCAGCTAACAGAAGAAAGAGTGGAAGGAGGGTGTTTACTACAAGATGTGGTAACCCCCCACTCTAATACAGCAGACAGGCAACCTGAACCCAAAGAAGCCTGTAACTTAGCCCCTTCCCTTTTAGGTGAAGAGCTAAAGGTGTGGTTCTGGGCACTGACAGCTGTCAGTGGCCTCTGCTGGGTGTTAGCCTTTATGGCTGCACTATCCTTGGCATGGTGGTCTGACCCCATGCCAAATAACAAGTTAGGCCCCCTGACCCTGTTGGTCATGGTGGGGTTACTCCAGCTCTGGGTAACCTCTTTGGGTAAGCTAGGGGTGACCCTGGCTAAGATAAGATTAGCAGAGGTGGATACCTCTGACCTCAAAATAGAGAGAATGGGTGAAGACATAAAAAGCACAGACAAGAGGCAGTTCAGACTAGGTCCTATCACTGTGGAAGTGGGTCAGTTCCCCAGAGGGAATGACCTGAACAGGAGGATGTAAGGCAGAGTAGGCCCTGCAACAAACCAGCCATTTCCTCTACTCTTCCTCGCCTGACAGACTAGGAAGACTCTTCCAGCGTTGGCTGAGTCTCCTGGCCTGTGGGCTGGGGGGGGCTTGTGTAAAGAAATGGCTCCCTGTTGCAGTTACCCCCCACTTTTTGCCTGATACTGATGCTGACTTGACTGAGAAGTGTGCTGGGACCCTGCTAACCAGGCCCCAGCACCAGTGTTCCTTCACCTAAAATGTACCATTGTATCCACAATTGGCACACCCTGGCATTCAGTTAAGTCCCTTGTAACTGGTACTTCTAGTACCAAGGGCCCTGATGCCAAGGAAGGTCTCTAAGGGCTGCAGCATGTCTTATGCCACCCTAGAGACCCCTCACTCAGCACAGACACACTGCTTACAAGCCTGTGTGTGCTAGTGAGAACAAAATGAGTAAGTCGACATGGCACTCCCCTCAGGGTGCCATGCCAGCCTCTCACTGCCTATGCAGTATAGGTAAGACACCCCTCTAGCAGGCCTTACAGCCCTAAGGCAGGGTGCACTATACCATAGGTGAGGGTACCAGTGCATGAGCACTGTGCCCCTACAGTGTCTAAACAAAACCTTAGACATTGTAAGTGCAGGGTAGCCATAAGAGTATATGGTCTGGGAGTCTGTTTTACACGAACTCCACAGCACCATAATGGCTACACTGAAAACTGGGAAGTTTGGTATCAAACTTCTCAGCACAATAAATGCACACTGATGCCAGTGTACATTTTATTGTAAAATACACCCCAGAGGGCACCTTAGAGGTGCCCCCTGAAACTTAACCGACTATCTGTGTAGGCTGACTAGTTTTAGCAGCCTGCCACAAACCGAGACATGTTGCTGGCCCCATGGGGAGAGTGCCTTTGTCACTCTGAGGCCAGTAACAAAGCCTGCACTGGGTGGAGATGCTAACACCTCCCCCAGGCAGGAATTGTCACACCTGGCGGTGAGCCTCAAAGGCTCACCTCCTTTGTGCCAACCCAGCAGGACACTCCAGCTAGTGGAGTTGCCCGCCCCCTCCGGCCAGGCCCCCACTTTTGGCGGCAAGGCCGGAGAAGATAATGAGAAAAACAAGGAGGAGTCACTGGCCAGTCAGGACAGCCCTTAAGGTGTCCTGAGCTGAAGTGACTCTAACTTTTAGAAATCCTCCATCTTGCAGATGGAGGATTCCCCCAATAGGGTTAGGGTTGTGACCCCCTCCCCTTGGGAGGAGGCACAAAGAGGGTGTACCCACCCTCAGGGCTAGTAGCCATTGGCTACTAACCCCCCAGACCTAAAACACGCCCTTAAATTTAGTATTTAAGGGCTACCCTGAACCCTAGAAAATTAGATTCCTGCAACAAGAAGAAGGACTGCCCAGCTGAAAACCCCTGCAGCGGAAGACCAGAAGACGACAACTGCCTTGGCTCCAGAAACTCACCGGCCTGTCTCCTGCCTTCCAAAGATCCTGCTCCAGCGACGCCTTCCGAAGGGACCAGCGACCTCGACATCCTCTGAGGACTGCCCCTGCTTCGAAAAGACAAGAAACTCCCGAGGACAGCGGACCTGCTCCAAGAAAAGCTGCAACTTTGTTTCCAGCAGCTTTAAAGAACCCTGCAAGCTCCCCGCAAGAAGCGTGAGACTTGCAACACTGCACCCGGCGACCCCGACTCGGCTGGTGGAGACCCGACACCTCAGGAGGGACCCCAGGACTACTCTGATACTGTGAGTACCAAAACCTGTCCCCCCTGAGCCCCCCACAGCGCCGCCTGCAGAGGGAATCCCGAGGCTTCCCCTGACCGCGACTCTTTGAACCTAAAGTCCCGACGCCTGGGAGAGACCCTGCACCCGCAGCCCCCAGGACCTGAAGGACCGGACTTTCACTGGAGAAGTGACCCCCAGGAGTCCCTCTCCCTTGCCCAAGTGGAGGTTTCCCCGAGGAACCCCCCCCTTGCCTGCCTGCAGCGCTGAAGAGATCCCGAGATCTCTCATAGACTAACACTGCGAACCCGACGCTTGTTTCTACACTGCACCCGGCCGCCCCCGCGCCGCTGAGGGTGAAATTTCTGTGTGGACTCGTGTCCCCCCCGGTGCCCTACAAAACCCCCCTGGTCTGCCCTCCGAAGACGCGGGTACTTACCTGCAAGCAGACCGGAACCGGGGCACCCCCTTCTCTCCATTCTAGCCTATGTGTTTTGGGCACCACTTGGAACTCTGCACCTGACCGGCCCTGAGCTGCTGGTGTGGTGACTTTGGGGTTGCTCTGAACCCCCAACGGTGGGCTACCTTGGACCAAGAACTGAACCCTGTAAGTGTCCTACTTACCTGGTAAAACTAACAAAAACTTACCTCCCCCAGGAACTGTGAAAATTGCACTAAGTGTCCACTTTTAAAACAGCTATTTGTCAATAACTTGAAAAGTATACATGCAATTTTGATGATTTGAAGTTCCTAAAGTACTTACCTGCAATACCTTTCGAATGAGCTATTACATGTAGAATTTGAACCTGTGGTTCTTAAAATAAACTAAGAAAAGATATTTTTCTATACAAAAACCTATTGGCTGGATTTGTCTCTGAGTGTGTGTACCTCATTTATTGTCTATGTGTATGTACAACAAATGCTTAACACTACTCCTTGGATAAGCCTACTGCTCGACCACACTACCACAAAATAGAGCATTAGTATTATCTATTTTTACCACTATTTTACCTCTAAGGGGAACCCTTGGACTCTGTGCATGCTATTCCTTACTTTGAAATAGCACATACAGAGCCAACTTCCTACAGAGACTCTTCTAAATTTGTGGCAGTGCAAGGGAATATAGCTCAATTCACAAAGGTAAACTTATACTTGAAGTGTAAGTCTAGACCTGAAGTCTTAACTTTAGACCGAAAGTCTAAGGGCCCAATACACAAAGGTAAACTTAGACCTGAAGTCTAACTTTAGACCTGAAGTCTAAAGGTCCAATTCACATGTCATCTTTTGTTAAAGGGTTGACAACAGATCAGACTGCAAAGGTTTTCCCTGTGAATTTATGGATCATGGATTGAGTTGGGGGAAATGTAACACGCGTGTGCACATAGAACACACTCATGGCCATGACACACTTGTCGCTCACTGTTGGAAAATGGGTTATTGGTAAGGGCAGGTAAGTACCTACACTTAGCAATAGGCCACTAACCTCCACTTAGGTCCAGTTAGGTCTCAGTAAATTAAACCCAGCTCAACCCTTGGTAGCTTGGCAACGAGCGACAAGGCTTAACTTAGGAGACAGAGTGTAAAGCATTCAAATATCACAAAACAGTAATTAAATAAAACACAGGAAACAGTTTAAAAATCCAAAACCAATTTATAAAAATAGATTATATTTTTATCTTTAAAATGACACAAAAACGGATAAAATCGGATAAGGGGAACCGGAGATATGAATTTTTAAAGAATTATTGTATTTTAGCGCCTAGAAACAAAAAAGCGGTAATCGGGTCATCTGGTTGCACCTCGCCCGGGGCAAAGTCAAATTTTAAGGCCGACCGCGATGGAGCCCTGCTCGGCTACAGCTCGTGGGAGGCCTCAGTCGAAAGTTTACCTTCGGACTTAGGGGGTCATTCTGACCGCGGCGGACGGCGGTCGCCGCCCGCCAAGCGGTTCCCGCCGAAAGACCGCGGCGGTCATTCTGGCTGTCCCACTGGGCCGGCGGGCGACCGCCGAAAGTCCGCCCACCAGCCCAGCGGGAAACACCCTTCCCACGAGGACGCCGGCTCAGAATGGAGCCGGCGGAGTGGGAAGGTGCGACGGGTGCAGTTGCACCCGTCGCGAATTTCAGTGCCTGCAAAGCAGACACTGAAATTCTTCGTGGGGCCCTCTTACGGGGGCCCCTGCAGTGCCCATGCCATTGGCATGGGCACTGCAGGGGCCCCCAGGGGCCCCGCGGCACCCCCTACCGCCATCCTGTTCCTGGCGGGAGAACCGCCAGGAACCGGATGGCGGTAGGGGGTGTCAGAATCCCCATGGCGGCGGAGCACGCTCCGCCGCCATGGAGGATTCTCAAGGGCAGCGGGAAGTCGGCGGTACACCGCCTACTTTCCGTTTCTGGCCGCGGCTGAACCGCTGCGGTCAGAATGCCCAGCGGTGCACCGCCAGCCTGTTGGCGGTGCTACCGCCGACCTCCGCCATGGCGGTAATTACCGCCAGGGTCAGAATGACCCCCTTAGTGTCTTTTCTGAAGATTTTCTTCAGCGAAACGAACCTGCCAGTCCAATCCGACCTCCTGGATCCCTTCTCCGGATACTTGTCGCGGGAATCCTCTGTGGAGATTTTTACCTTCAGACTTAGTCGTTTTTTCGAGGTGAAATCCTTTGACTGGGGTAAACCTGGATCTTGATCCGACATCCCTGGAGCCCTCCTCAGATATGCTGACCGGGAGGTCCCGGTCAACTTTTTACCTTCGGACTTAGTCTCTTTTTTGGAGATTTTCTTCACCGGGACGAACCAGCAAATCAGGCCTGGTCGCGGTTGAGGGAAGCCGGCTAGAGTTGCTGAGGTGGGTCGGTCCCTCTATGGAGATTTTTTTCAAAAGTTCTTCAAACTTCTCCAAACTTCTGGGGCTTCTCCCAGATGTTCTTTTAAGGTTCTTTTGGGGTTAACAGCTCACCCCAAGGGTCCAGAAGTTCTGAGAGGATCCTTGGGGGTGTACAACTCCCAGAATGCACCTGGCGCAAACTCCTTTTTGGCCACTGGGCAGCTGGTTGATTTCTTCAGGAGTTGGTGCAGGGGACTCTGACTATCAATTTTTCACCTGTAGCAAACAGGGAGTCCCTCCTTGAACCAGTTGAAGCGAGGCAAAGTCCTTCTTGTGTTGAAGCCCAAGTGTACAGCTGGTGCAGTCCTTCTGAGTGCAGCAGGTGCAGGCCAGGGGTCCAGCAGGGCAGTCCTTCTTCTCCTTTGGTTCTTCCTTGTTGGAATCTGATGGTGATCTGAGGTGTGGGTGCAGGTCTGCCAGTTTTATCCTTGCTCCTGGGTGAAAAACAAAGGGGTCCTGATTCTCCAATCAGGTGCAGGGTCCTTCCCCCTGTGATGACCACTTCCTGGGAAGTGTGGCAAAAATCAATCCCAGGAGGCAACATTCTTCACAAATCCATCATGGCTGAATCAGATTTTTGGAGGTTACATCTGGCTGAGCCCACCCACTGGTGTCGCTAAAAATCATAAACACACCCCTCTCCTAATCTAATCACGGGGGCACCTAGTTGTCTGGGGTTGCAGGATGTGGGGGTGTTGCTGGGTTGCTCCAAATGTCCTTCTCTGCCTTTGAAGACCAGTTTGGCAGCCCTCCCCCTTCCTGCCTCACCATGTGCTGAGGGGAGATCTCCTCCCACAGGCACATCTCTTTGTGTGAAGCCAGGCCACTTCACACCTCATCAAGGCAGCCTGGCCAGGCTCCCAGAGGCTGGCCAATCAGGGCACAGCAGCAAAAACAATGCAGGGCTGAAATTGGCAACTTTTCAGGTAAAGTTTAAAACTCTTTACCTGAACAAGTTATATTAAATCCAACAACTGGAAGTTGTGGGATTTATTATAACAATTAATTTGATACCAAACTCTTCATATCTGTCATTTAACGGGACTTTTAAAATTAAAATAACGTCTCCCCATTCTAGCCTATGAAGGCCATTCACTACAAAGAGGGGAAAAAACGAATTTGGCTGTTTTTACCTCACCAGGGCTTATAAAACTACTTTTATAAGGTCCCTGCTTATAGTTACATGGCACCCAGCCCTAGGGGCACATAGGGCACACCTTAGGGGTGACTTATATGTAAAAATAAGGTAGTTTACGTCTTTGGAACTACTTTTAATACCAAAGTCGAATTTGCATATAACTTTAAAATGACACTGGGCACCTCAGCAGTGCACCTATGGATGCACTACCTATGCTGTGGTCCTTAAACCTACATGCCCTACCATATACTAGGGACTTATAGGTAGGTTAACTTAGCCAGTTCTAATTAGCCTAATTTGCATATCCACTTTACATAGAGCACTGGCCCTGGGACTGGGACTGGTACGCAGTACCCAGGGCACAGCCAAGAGTCAGTAACCACCAGTACCTGTCCAAAAAGTGTGGGGGTGACCAGGGCAAAAAGGAGGACTTTCCTACACTCACAAAACAGTTCCAAGAGTTAGAAAACTTCACATCTGTTGAGTTCTGGGGAAAAGAGACTGACTGAAGAGGCTAGTCACCCCTGAAATGGGGCAACTGAGACCTCTGAGTGGGGTGCACTCTCGTGAGAGATCTCTGAAGTGGACAAGCCGCTCACACCCAGCAGAGGACCTTGGAGGTTCTCTAGTCTGGATGGGGATCAATAACTGGGGTGGGACAACTTCATGTCTACAGAATGGGCATTCACTGAAAACCGAAATACTTAAGGATTGGACCAGCTAATGGACACGACCTCATACGGACCTGGACTGGATCAGCCAGAGAGGAGACAACTTGAAATCACTGGACTGGACAAGCCAGAGACACCCAGCACAGGACAGTGAGCAGTTCTAACACCAGACAAGAGACAGCTCCACATTCATGCAATTGACAAAGTTCTCACACCTGTTGCTGGCACCTTGCCTGATTGCAACACACCACTCCCACCTGACACAGGACAAATGAAGAGCCACGGGATGGACAAGCCACTCCCACCTGACACAGGACAACTGAAGAGCCACGGGCTGGACAAGCCACTCCCACCTGACACAGGACAACTGAAGAGCCACGGGCTGGACAAGCCTCTTACACATGCCACAGGACAACTAAAGAGCCGGGGGCTGGACAAGCCTCTTACACATGCCACAGGACAACTTAAGAGCCGGGGGCTGGACAAGCCACTCCCACCTGACACAGGACAACTGAAGAGCCGGGGGCTGGACAAGCCTCTTACACATGCCACAGGACAACTGAAGAGCCGGGGGCTGGACAAGCCACTCCCACCTGACACAGGACAACTGAAGAGCCGGGGGCTGGACAAGCCTCTTACACATGCCACAGGACAACTGAAGAGCCGGGGGCTGGACAAGCCACTCCCACCTGACACAGGACAACTGAAGAGCCGGGGGCTGGACAAGCCACTCCCACCTGACACAGGACAACTGAAGAGCCGGGGGCTGGACAAGCCTCTCACAACTGACACAGGACAACTGAAGAGCCGGGGGCTGGACAAGCCTCTTACACATGCCACAGGACAACTGAAGAGCCGGGGGCTGGACAAGCCACTCCCACCTGACACAGGACAACTGAAGAGCCGGGGGCTGGACAAGCCTCTTACACATGCCACAGGACAACTGAAGAGCCGGGGGCTGGACAAGCCTCTTACACATGCCACAGGACAACTAAAGAGCCGGGGGCTGGACAAGCCTCTTACACATGCCACAGGACAACTTAAGAGCCGGGGGCTGGACAAGCCACTCCCACCTGACACAGGACAACTGAAGAGCCGGGGGCTGGACAAGCCACTCCCACCTGACACAGGACAACTGAAGAGCCACGGGCTGGACAAGCCTCTTACACATGCCACAGGACAACTAAAGAGCCGGGGGCTGGACAAGCCTCTTACACATGCCACAGGACAACTTAAGAGCCGGGGGCTGGACAAGCCACTCCCACCTGACACAGGACAACTGAAGAGCCGGGGGCTGGACAAGCCTCTTACACATGCCACAGGACAACTGAAGAGCCGGGGGCTGGACAAGCCACTCCCACCTGACACAGGACAACTGAAGAGCCGGGGGCTGGACAAGCCTCTTACACATGCCACAGGACAACTGAAGAGCCGGGGGCTGGACAAGCCACTCCCACCTGACACAGGACAACTGAAGAGCCGGGGGCTGGACAAGCCACTCCCACCTGACACAGGACAACTGAAGAGCCGGGGGCTGGACAAGCCTCTCACAACTGACACAGGACAACTGAAGAGCCGGGGGCTGGACAAGCCTCTTACACATGCCACAGGACAACTGAAGAGCCGGGGGCTGGACAAGCCTCTTACACATGCCACAGGACAACTGAAGAGCCGGGGGCTGGACAAGCCTCTTACACATGCCACAGGACAACTAAAGAGCCGGGGGCTGGACAAGCCTCTTACACATGCCACAGGACAACTTAAGAGCCGGGGGCTGGACAAGCCACTCCCACCTGACACAGGACAACTGAAGAGCCGGGGGCTGGACAAGCCACTCCCACCTGACACAGGACAACTGAAATCTGTACCAGCGCTAGTCGATTTTAAGATTCTTAGCACTTGAAAAACGGGATCCTATACACCGTGAGGAACGGCCCTGTTTATGATTATTTATCAGTGAGGACGTGCGAAGTCCACAATTCCTGAAACAAAAAGAGTCAATGGTCAAGGACACTGACAGCAGGGGGCACGCTGACGTGTGTCGAGGATAGGAAGGAGGGGGGTCCTTTCAGACACAAAGGACTTCCTCTGCTCTGATGTGTAAGTGTCTACAGCAGGATATGAGGACAAACTTTGCATCACCAGGAAATACACATTTGTCTCCCCTTGGGACGGCGAGGCCTCCCCCGCCCCAGAGCAGAGCCCTGCTTTAGGCGACAAGCATGCCGGGCGTCGGCTCTCACAACATCCACCGAGATTCCCTTCAGCATTGGAAAGCACCAGACAGATGCAGGAAGAGGTTGATAGTGTGCCCAGGATCACACAGTGGTCCAGTGGAGACGCCGGGATCCGAACTCACTTCCTCTGTCATCAGTTCACCACTCCACAGCCCTTGGGCAGAGGGAGACGTCATTCCCTTCCCGCCTCCTGGCTGCAGCCCCCAAATGTTGGTTGTGCCCGGTCCCCTGGAGGAGTGGGGTTCAGCTGACGGCCTGTCCAGAGCCTGCGGACAGAGGGTTCTGCCCACGCGAGGGTGCTTACTGTCAGGTCCCAGGATAGGAAGGCCTACACCCCCGCCTGGGTATTGTGTGCCCTGTGGATGCGCGGGTCAGTCCTTATTATTATAATTATAATGTGTACGTCTGTCTCTCACATACTGTGGCCATTAGTGGGGTAATGAAACTTGAGGGGGTCCCTTTCAAAGTGCCTGGAGGGGTCCCCTCCCCCTGGACTCAGTCAGGGGCCTGCTGACTATGCAAAGTGTACTGTGGTGAGGGGCACACCACATGCAAACACGTCCCATATAGGCTCAAGACATACCCCACACAGTGAAGCTTGTTATACATGTGGGTAAGCGCTTTACCTCCCCACAGAGTTAGTAGGCGCTCTACAAGTGCTACAATGCAATAAAATGCTATATAGATGTGGTCACGTTTTGCTGTCTCTACAGAGGTGTACAGGAAGAAACAGACACACTCATGAGGGCACACATCTGCCGCACGCCCACACAAACACGTACAGACATAAGTACACAACTGGTGCATCCTTACACACAGGTACACTCGGGAAAGGCACCAAAGAGCAAAAAAATACACATACACGCACACATGTCTATGTCGGCACACACATGGGCATACCTGGTGCATACATGCACTTATCATAGACATACTGTTCAATGCACACAGGTGGGGCATGCATAAACAGAGATACGTGCAGATACATCTATGTGTGACACACCTGGAGCATGCACACACAAACACACCTATATTCACACCTGGTGCATATCTACACACAGGCACATATGGATATGAATCCACACAGGCAATCATGCATAAACACAGAAACATGCAAATACAGTTATGTATGCAGACATCTGCTGCATACATACACACACATAGAGACACAAGTGTGTGTGTGTGTGTGTGTGTGTGTGTGTGTGTGTGTGCGTATACTCCCGATTTATACCTATACACAGGTTCCTATGAACACAATGTTGAATGCAATCACCAAGTGAATGCATAATAAACAGATACATGCTGATGCACGTGTGCACACAGCTGGATCTAGCACAGACACAAATAGACACACCCATGTGGGCACACATCAGCCATTAAACAGGTGCAGCGGGTGCAAACAGGGGCAGTGCACCCTGTTGTGATGAATGCGCTATCTTTAGGGCAACTGGAAACTCGCACTGAACTGGGGGCTGCACAATCAGTAAAATACAGAGCGGCTGCTTCAAAGCGCCTTCGTGTTCACTGTGCAGGCGGCAACCTGCACGTCAGGCGGGTTTAGCGATCCCCCTGCAGGCAGGTGCAGTGAGTGCAGGAGGATGTCTGGGGATCCATGGGACCCCTTCCACAGGGCTGCCCCCAGAGGGGCACCCAGAGTCAAAGTGATGTCCCCATTTGCATTGCGCCACACCCGCATCCAAATGAGGGCACACCCTCTGGTGATAGCACTACATGCGTGCCAGCGTGATCAGTATTGCGGAGGGGGCCGCACAAGCCTCTGCGCCAGCTTCTGTGATACTATAGTGCCAAGGGGGTGCAAATAGCTGGCGCACCCACCCGTGGCACTCACAGGACACTATCTGTAGCACAGCCTCTGGTGCCCACACAGACCCATGTGTTCACACCCTGGGTACACACACACAGCAAACAATTACAGACACACACTAACACAAATAACCGTAAGGGGTGAAATTCAGTCCTTTTAGGTCTAGCTTTTGACAGCGCAGTTTTCAGCAGACCTATTGCTGACAATAAAACCTAGAATGGGCTTTGTGTCCTAGCCCTTCAATCCCTAGCTTTCTTCAACCAGCCTCTTTCAGCCATTGGCTTGCAGATTTGTCAATCACGTTTTGGGTCAGTCCAGTGGACTATTCATCTCTCTCTTAATGCTTTTGAATGTTTTTAAGTCTATGCTTGCCCTTCCTGTTGTAAGGCTTGCGTTAAACTCTATGGCTCCCTCCTGTGTGTCTTACTCTAAACTGCTAACGCTGCAAGGTTTAGAAATTAAAACCAGGCCTACTAGCTTTGTCAATGCTTGCTAGGTCTAGGTGTTGACAACATAGCTGCCAAACACAAACAAACCAATTGCTAACTTTATGCATGGGGTAGGCTTTGGGCCCGCCTCTTTCAACCATTGGCTTTATTTAAGCAATCTCTTTCAGCCATTGGCTTCAGGCTTTGTCAATCACTTCTTAGCTCATCCCAGTGGAGTGTTCGTCATCTCTCACCTAAAGGCACAAGCTGTTTCACTGTATCCTTCTGCCTCCACCCGAACGCTTGGATTGACTGCCTGAGGCACTAGTTTACAACTACAGCCTACTGGGCTCACTCGAATGGGCTAACGCTGCATGCATTAGCACAATAAACCCAGACCTACTGGCTTTGCTAATGCTTCTTTAGAATTTGGATCATAAATAAAATGTCACTTAAACTGAAGTTCTGGTGATTGCAACCAGTGGGAATAGTGTAGCATAAATTAGATATGTACCAAAAACATAAAATATGGAATTATAGGCGGGTGAAGTACATTACAGGGATGTGTTTTTTACCGAGGGGTTCTGAGAGACATCAAATAGACAGCAAGAGTGAAGCTTGCACTGTCAGTGATGTCACTCAGTCCCCAAGGTGAACAACATTCCCATAATTCACTGTTTACCCATCTATAATTAATAAGTTATGTATGGCCCCAAAATCATCTTCCCTTGTTTTCAACTGCTACACAGGGGGCGAGGAGTAACAAAGATGCAACACACAGCACAGCCCCCCCGTTTCAAGCAAAAATAAAACATTACCTGATATTGCAAGCTGGTGGGGGTCTTTGTATTGATGACTCTTGTCTTTACCATTCTGTTTCTTGCACTGTTCACTATCCTAATCATTGCAGCCCATGCAACGTACCGCAGATTGCAGTTAAATAAAACCTATTAAAACCTGCATCTTCTTCATTGCCTGTGTTTGATTGAGACATGGTGTTCTTGTGAGAAAGGGGTAATCTCCGTTTAACCACAACACTCCCTGAGATGTCATACTCTTGAGTCCAAGCGTAAAGGCTGCCACAAATCACCTTTTACTGTTTGGGTTTTTGGTGAGATGCTGCTAGTGAGCCGGGAGGGTTGGGACAACAGTTGCAATTTGTTGTAGGATTGGCACAGTCATCTACAAACATAAGTACTGTCATCCTTGAACCAGCAGTCTTGGCTAGAGCAGGAGTCCAACTACGACAAAACCTCACCAACCCCAACCATCTTAAACCCTCTTCCCTGCCTTCCTCCCCCTCCTGAAGCTGTTCTTTCTGCTTTCCGTCAAAGCCAACAAGCAGAGCTGTGCAGACATGCCCTGAGAGCCCCGTCAGCCTGGCCTCAAAGGCCTTTATGACATCACCACAGTGGGTAAAAAGTTTTGTTATACTGTTGCTATGTCATAGCAGTGATCTATGACATTTAAAAACTGAAATAAGCCATAGAGGCTTCCTATGAGAGCCATACATAACAACTGAATACTAAGTGACCCAATAGGCCAGAACACACAACAGGGTTGTGTGGTAGTTTAAGACACACAACAGTAATGCTTTCAGTAAACATTTACATGGTTAAAATACAATAATATGTAAGAAGTGGTGTGTTACAAAGTTAGTGTGACATTTATAAAAACCTTGACTTTATTTTTATGTTGAAAAATACTGTATGAGTGCGAATGGGGTGTAGGAGGGCATCAAGGCGCCTCACAGTAACAGAATAAAGTACAATCCACGCAGAGCGGTATAGGAATTAACAATATGTTGTGAGGTGGGTGGAGCAGAGCCTGGGTTTGCATAGTCATCAGTTTCAAGAGATTCATGAGCTAAAAATAAGATTTCATCTTTCTTTTTTTCCTTCTAAGCATTTTATAAATTTTAAGAACACAAAAGAAATAACACGAACAATACAAAAATAACATATATGTAGTATGAAGAATATAACTCAACAATCTATTATGATTGCAGGTAAAACTGAATACATATATAGAGAACTGTAAAATCACTGATCAAATCTAAGAACACTAGATAAGATTTCATCTTTCTAAAGGCACTGCATTGGTTGATATTTGGTTAGATCAGCAAGATGGTACATCACAGTCGGTGCCTTGGTTTAGAAGCATCTCTAGAGTACATAGACAGTACATTATCTCTAGGGTTCCCCACTAGGTTCCCATCTTTTATCCTATGACCGCGTGGTCACAGTCACCGGGTGTGCCCAGGGCCATCGTAAACCTAAGGGTTCCTGTGTCTGTTTTCTGCAGTATTTCAGCTCAGTAAATCATCTTGGCTCTAGATAGATATAGATGAATTATTCATTGTGTACTGTCCCCTAAGATGACCCTTTATGCAGTGAAAGTAACTCAACCGCTGGGACTGACGGAACAGCATATTCTTTTACTTTTCAGTTCTTGCTACAGACATCTTGAATGTTTTTTTTTGTCCAATACTTTTCACATACTAAGAAAGTGGGTTTTGGGTCCGCCCACTTCACCCATTGGTTCATTGAGTTATGCCTTTTCAGCCACTGGCTTGAGACATTGTCAATCACATCTTAGACCAGTCCACGGGCGATTGGCTGTCTCACCTTAAGGTATTGTCCCTTTTTGAGTCTCTGCCTGGTCCTGAGTGCTTGCATTGCAGTGCACGAGGGACTATTTTCTCTACGTGCTCAGGGCCAGACAGGCCTTTTATTCCACCGGGCATTTCCCAGGCGGGCTGGAGGGTTTGGAAAGACCAGGGGCACCTGCTGGTGCCTCTACCACTTTCCTCAGAGATTAACTGCCCCAGGCACAGGGAGAAAGAGGAAAAAAAGCAATATATGAGACGCAGGACACACGGGGGCTTAAGAGGCACTAGAAAAACAGAGGAGTGTGGATTGTTAGGGAGTACTTGAAACACAATAGTTTTCAAACAACCAGTTTTTAAGGCAGAGACAAGAGAGAGTCTGTGTGTGTGTGTATGTGTGTGTGCGCTTGCATGTGCATGTGTTTTTTGCATGTGCAGCCATGTAAAAAACCAGGGTGAAATCCGACAGACACCTCACCATATCCAACTGAAAGCACCTGTGGCCAACTATTTACTACAGAATACATTTTTTAGGGGGTGTAACACCCCAAATGCCCCCCTTGAAGCTACTCCCCTGCCTCTTTCTTATTTTTCTTATTCTGACTCCTGCGTATTAGAGTCCACCACGGAACAATCCCAGCTCTCTACCAGCGACGCTGAAGCCACCGCCCGGACCGCTGTTTCATTAGGAGCTCACCCCTTTCCTTCGGTCTCTTTGCCATCTTTGTCTTCCTGCTGCCTGGGCTCTCCGGGTATTTCTTCCCTGGGTGTTGTCTCCCAAGATCCTACTGACTCAAACATTCTACAAAGGATCCGGTCTGGACCCTCACCTGAATTGAGGGTGGGCGTAACTCACCTGATTCGCTGCAGCTTAATGATGCGATATTACAGCAAACGTACATAAAATCATGCATACCTATGCGAGGATGATAACCCAGCACTTCGTACCATTTTCTTAGCACAAAATGTGCCCTTTTGTATAAAATGGACCTGAGGGTGAATTTTGCACCAAGAAAATAGAAATAGCACTAAATGCAACAGAACACAAACAGCAGAAGGTGCTCGCTAACGTCTTTGTTCCTGTGCTCGTGCAGTAGGATTTTTGTGCCAAATTACTTGAATAGGTGTAATCACACACCTGAGATGTCTGCTAGTTCTGAAGCTTCTCAGAGAGATGTGACGTGCCACCACTGAAGGCCTCTTGCGTCAGACACATGGCTTTGAACTGTGTTCTTTCCTTGATGGGACGCCAATGTTTTATTGATAAAGCTACTGCCATCAGGTCACAGTTGCATTTTTAAAAAATAGCTTCTGGTTGTGGCCCTGCACTACTTGGTTGTTCTAGACCATTTTTTCAGGAGGTCTGTGTTAGTAATTGCTAGAGCTGGCCCTTTCTGCAGGGAATTCCCCAAACCTTTTCATTAGGGCTTCCTCTTTTTCTGACCTCATTTATGTTGGCTTTAGGATTCTGGGCACTTTATCACTGCGGGCCAGTGCTAATGTACAGGTGCTCTGTCCCCAAACATAATAACATTGGCTTATCCACAACTGGCATATTTAATTTACTTATAAGTCCTTGACTTATAGGTCCCTAGTAACGTGCACTACATGTGCCCAGGGCCTGTAAATTAAATGTTAGTAGTGGGCTTGCATCACCGATTGTGCCACCCACTTCAAAAGCCTTTAAACATGCCTCAGGTCTGCCACTGCAGAGCCTGTGTGCAGTTTAAACTGCCATTTCGACCTGGCATGGGTACCCACTTCCCAGGACCATACCTTTTTATTACATATAGGTCACCCCTAAGGTAGGCCCTGATTAGCCCCAGAGGCAGGGTGCAGTGTATTTAAAAAGTTGGACATGTGCTTTTAAGTTTAACATATCCAGATAGTTAAAAACTCTTAAATTTGTAGACACTACTGCAAGGCCTATGTCTCTCATAGGTTAATGTTGGAGTTGCCTTAAAACATATTTTAATTGTAATTTCCAACTAGGACAAGATAGAAATGTGAAGTTTGCTGTCTCTGGACTCACAATTTAAAGTTACAACTTATTTTGAAGTCAGATTTTATATTGAAAGTCTGAACATGCCACTTTTAGAAAGTTTGCATGTTCCTACTTTAACCATTCTGTGCCTCTTTCTATCTCTTAATACACATCTGGGGTAGATGCTAGCTGGGCTTTGTGCATTCTTTCTAGACAGTCACACACAAAGGGATCCGGGATGTGACATTTGCATCCTGATGGGCCATCACCAGGCTGATGGGTCTTCCTGGGCTAGATAGGTGGGAGAAGCTGACACCTACACCTGAATAGAGCTGTGCTTCTCCTCACACAAAGCACTGAATACCCCCTGTAGAGTTTCTGGAGCAAGGAAAGGAAGTGCAGGAACCCTGCAAACCTCAAAGGCCTCTCTTTGAAGTCTCCCCCACTTCAAAGACACATTTGTGTATAAGTACTAGGCCCCAAACCCCATCAAATCAGTTCACTTTTGGGTCCTGAGAAGACGCTGCCAAGAAGAGGAGCTGTGCTGCCAGGAGGGACTGCGACTTTGCTCTTTTGCTTTGCTGTGTTGCCCTGCTGCCTGCTGTTTAATGGACTATCAGGAGGGACTACCACTTTGCAGCTTGCTCTGCTGTATTGGCCTGCTGCCTGCTGGCTCTTGAAGTGAGAAGGAATAAGCCTCCTCTACAACCGCTTAACCTAAAGTAACTCCAAGGGCTTTTTGGCTTGCCCCTTGTCCCTGGAAGTATTAGGGCCATCAAAGACTTCCCTGTACCAATGTTGCCGTAAGACTCAGAGTCCGGCACTTTGAAACTGACTACATTCTGCCTGCCTCAATTGAGGGACTGAGCGCTTGGCTTCACCCGAAAATCCAGTACTTCATTTGCAGGAGGCAGGTGCTTCAACCTGTGGAAATCACAGCATCAAGGTCTCATGCCTGCGTTCCCTGGATGGCAGCAACCGTGATGCGAGGGCCCGTGTTCTGAGGGAGTGAAGCACTCACTTCGGAGCTGCACACTGAGCAACTTTGCTGCATCCCTGGCCTGATGCGTTGCAAGGGTAATGCTGAGTACAGCGACAATGTCACCTCGCCCGAGCTGTTCTTAGCCCGAGCAATGCAGCTGGACTGAGGACATCACCTCCTTGTGAGCTCTGCCCTTAGACATCAGCAACGCAGGCGGCTTCCCCAGGACCTGCTGTCTCGTGCAAAGGTACTGTTGCCTATGAATGGACCTGAGCAGCCCCTGCCAGTTGTGTTGAACTTTCCACAAACCACTGAATCAAACTCATAGCAACCTGCTTTGAAGGACCACTTGCATACCGTGCTATTTTTTTAAAGTGTTACCCAGTCCCTAGGTGGATCATAAATCACCTGATTACCAAGCGCGCAGGTGCTCCGCAAAGAGTAATTATCTGCATACCCTGAACGCCTATATCACAACTTCTGCTTATTGGATTTTTGTTGTTTTGGTCTCGTTTTGCACAGATAAATATTCCATACTTTTCTAAATTGGTGTGGAGTCCTTTTGTGGTGTCTTTTTTGTGTTACTGTGCTTAAGTGTTGCACAAAGTCTTTACACATTGCCTCTTAAGTTAAGCCTGACTGCTCTGTGCCAAGCTACCAGGGGGTGTGTATCTGACTTACCCTGACTAGGATTGTGGTCCCTACTTGGACAGGGTGCATACTTCTGCCAACTAGAGAGTCCATTTCTAACAATGATGTTGCGGTTGGCAAACCTCAAACCAGCCACTGCAAATAGCAAGGGTATCTTACGAGGAAGGTGCAGCAAAGACGGTCCCTGGCTTTGCTGGTGAGGGGGAAGATTGCACCTGTCATTATTCTGTTCACTTAGGCTGTAAAGGCGAAGCTTGCCCACACAAATGCCCAAAGTGCCCACCATCTGGAGTTGGTGGTGGGTCATGAACAGGAACTGGGAGGGCTCCTCAGGGCCCCCCGCGGGATCTCTGTCTTCTCATGTTGATGCAGGACTCTTTAGATGCCTCCTGTGTTGGACTTCCTTCAGTTGATGGCATGGCCAGTGTCACTCTGCCAGCTGCAGGCAGAACCTAGCGTTGTCTGTACATGTGCTGACCCTTGCGTTGGGCCCACAGGATACAGAGCTAGGCACTCCACTCCCCTGAAACTCTAGCCCCCAGGACCGCCACACTCTGCCCATTGGCACAAAGAGAGGGACCCAAGGATTTAGAGTTTTAAACAACACCCACATACCTACAAACTTAAATATCTCCAGCCTATGCCCCCACACTACGGTGAGAGGACAGGCAGCCTGATGGCAGCTGATGGGCCGAGAGTGCCAGGACTGGAAAAAAGGAACTCCAGGAACTCGAAAATTGGGGGTCAAGGTGTGGAAGAGGAAAGGGGGTGGAGTCACAAGGGGTGGAGCTTGAAAATTAGAGTCTGACAGTCATTTTATACATTTATTTGTTCCAAAGAAATTGTCAACAAGGGCAAATGTGACAGCAAAGCTGTTCTGGTTTACCTAATGAGTCACAAAGAGGCTTCATTTTAAACTATCTTACTGGGTTAAGGCGCCTGCTGCAGAGACATCTGTGTAATTTAAGTCAAGTACACTGTTCCATAGAAAGAAAGAGAAACTAGAGAGACCTGAATTATCAGGAGCCAGAACCCTCAAGCATCACTATGGATGACTCGCATCATCATCGGGTAAAGCTCCTCACCAGGCCGGCAGTGCAACGCCTGATGGGCTCCTCACACGGAGGAGCACTCAACCGTATTGTTCCGATAATTACTGATGAACAACAGTTATCTAAATGGGCAAGCATCCATTCATACGCCTGTACCCAGAAGAGAGAACAAAAAGAATAAAGAGTAAAATTGGTTAATCATTCCTACATATATCATCATTTTAATCAATAGTCAGGGATGAAACCAAAATTAAAAACACTGGAAAGTAATATAATGAGTGTCTATGCTCAATTACTTTCTATAAGCAATGAACTTGGAGCAAAACCCACTAGGAATCCTCCTTAATTAGGGTCAACATGTTTCGCGTCGTGTGGTCCCCATGGATCCAATGACGCTTCATCAGGACCAGAATATTAAAACGCTCTTCTCCAATTAAACAAAAATTATGAACACAAAGCCGGTCACTTACATTGAAGATTAATAGGCTAATTCACAGTCAGAAAGACAATCAAAAACAAAGCACCAAAGAATGCCATGAAGTAGTCATAAATGTCATTATGCAAACATTGTGCTGAAGAGAAAGAAAAAAACAAAAGAATAACGTGACATGATGACAGTAAGGTAGGCTTACCACCCCCAAGTCAGGAACGGACTCCTTGGTACACACGTCCCCTAGACTCGGCTATCAGCTAAACATAGTGAGTGTAAATATAAAACAACAAGCAGTCTGTTAGTAGGATAATGAACAATGTTCATGTTGATAGACAGCATAAGATATACCACAAAGTTTCTTCAAATAGTACCTGGACAAAAAAAGGGGAGATGTCAGTACCAGTGTCCAGTCACCAAGTTAGTGAGCTAACACAAATTGCGCAAAAAGATAGAAGGCGCGGGGTGAATATCATCATTATGCAATAAATACAATGTAGTGTATGAACACCAGCGTATGGTCGTCATTAGTCTGTGGTGATTATATATGGTAATGAAACAGAGCCGCCCACACATTGAACATATCATAGGGCCGGTGCCTAGTGTTTCATCCTTGTAGCTGGCATTTAAGTATATCGACAATCCGATAATAGAAACTTTCAAAGAAACGCACTCGATCGGAATGAAATGAGCCCAAAATTACCCCTATAAACAATGCGAATGCCGTTCAGTCCGATATGATAGAAACGGATACATAAATTGAACGAATTAAGTTCAAGGTACTCACTATTACTGCCGCCGGTCCAAACTGTGGACCTACCCTCCAGGACGTGACGCCGCAATTACACGCTGTTCACCGTTCTCCGGGTATTTGAAGGCGTTTAAAACCCGGAAGTTGTGTTGCAACAGAGCTCCAGGCGCGTCTTAAAAAAACGTGAGACATCGAAGAAGGACTACTCGTAGTAGTGAACGTCTCAAAGGAAATAGACGCCGGCCAAATATTCTCGGCCATCTTAGATGAGGGGACAAGGGCAATGAACATACCGGCCATCTTAATGATAAGAGTTAAAATCCTATGGCTATTCAAGGTGTAAAAGTCATAAAAAGGGGGTGGAAATCAGGAAACCCCTCTTAGAGGGGATATTGTTTCAGTCCATGTATATAACTTAATTTTAAAAAATGTTAAAAATAAGTCAAAAGTGGTCAAAGTAGTCACCCTTAAACTTCATCAAAAGGGAACCAAACAGGAAATGCTGAATTGTGATGTTGAACTATTACAAAAATAATTCCTTCATATGGTCTTGTTAGTAATGAGTAGAGTCAAAGTGTATATTTATGATTTACGCTAATGAGGTCCAAGGGATTTCGTCATTAAGGCCCCGTATATTAGTTCCCAATTTGAACACCCATCTTTGTTCTGTCCTAAACAGGAACCCTGAATCATTGGGTCTTATTTTTGGTGCTTCCAGGATCACCCACCAAAAGTAATCAGGGGAGTGTTTCACCGTTATGAAATGTGTGCTAAGTTTAGTGGTGATCCTTTTGCACCTGATGTTACTCCGGTGTTCATTGATGCGGTTTTTTACCGGTCTGGATGTCATGCCAATATAACGTAAATCACAAGGACAGGTAATCATATAAACACAGTTCTTAGTGTTGCAATTGGTATGTGTTTTGAGATGCCATATACCTATCGGATCTAGATTTACTGATGATACATGTCTGGTGTACGCACAAACACTGCAATTGCCACATGGGTGGTGTCCTACTACCGGGGGAAGACCCCACAGTGTCTTCTGAGTGTGGGCAATGATTTGTGGCCGTGGTCGGGTATGGATTACCATATCTTTGATATTAGTCGAACGTTTGAAAGCGAAAAGAGGTCGGGAGATCTCACAACCACCACTGGTCAGAATAGACCATTGTTTATTAATCAATTTCTTGATTGAATTTGATAGGGGAGTAAACGTAGAAACACATGTAATTCTTGACTGTGGTGTTTTATCAAAAGATGTAAGTAAAGATTCCCTGTTGTTGTTTCTTGCTCGTTTACCTGCCTGCTTCACAATTCTAGGGGGATAATGGCGTTCTAGAAGTTTCTCTTGTAGGGCATCCGCTTGTTGATCAAACTCATGGGAAGAGATACAGTTCCGTCTAAGTCGTAAGAACTGGCCAACCGGTAAGTTGTCTCCTAATGATTTAGGGTGATGACTATCATATAATAACAAGGAGTTACGATCAGTAGGTTTGTGATAGATGGAAGTGGACAGTTTTCCATCAGCAATAGTAATCATTAGGTCGAGAAATGGTAATTTTGTGGAAGAAACAGTAGACGTAAACCTTAAAAAAGGGCCAAGGGTATTGATCCACGTCGTGAACTGGGCCGCCAAAGTCAAAGGCCCATTCCATATAATCAGGACGTCGTCAATGTAGCGGCGCCATAGTACCACATGCTTTGAAAAGGGATTGCAAGGTGATAGAATAAATTTATTTTCAAAATCATACATATACAAGCAAGCCAGGCTAGGAGCGAAAGTGCTGCCCATCGATGTCCCCCTGACTTGATGGTAAAACTGATCCTCGAATTGAAAGTAGTTTTCAGTCAAAGCTAATCTGGCTAGGTGCATAATGAACCAGACTGGAGTAGAATGTATAACAGATGACTCATGAAGGGCTGCTTCTATAACTTGTAGAGTAGCTTCCTGTGGAATGTTGGTATAGAGTGCTTCAACATCCATGGTAATTAGGGCTTGTACACTGTCAGAGTTGTTAACTGACTCAATCAGATTGAGGACATCTTTGGTGTCCTTCAGATAAATTGGAGAATTCTTAACCAGAGTCTGTAAAAAGTGATCACAAAACATTGATAATGGTTCTAAAACTGAACCTATCCCTGAGACAATGGGGCGTCCTGGGGGTGGTGTAATGTTTTTGTGGATCTTTGGTAAACAATCGAAGTAAGGGACACGAGGCTGTGCGGTATCCAGGAAGTCCGCCTCCTTGGGCGAGATCCAAAGGTTGTTCCTAGCTTCTTCAATCAGAATCCTAATCTGAGTCTGTAATCTGGTGGTAGGATCCTCCCTAATCTTAACATAGTAGGTGGCATCACTTAACAGGCGTAGGCATTCTTGTTTATAGTCTGAAGAATTCATTATAACAATGGCACCACCTTTATCAGCCTGTTTTATGGTGATCTGGGGGTCAGATGCTAGATCAAGGAGAGCCTTCTTCTCTTTGTTAGGGATGTTAATGAATGGATGTCGAGGGCATAATTTATTTAGATCAGTGAGTACTGCTTTCTCGAAAGTTACTACTTCACTGGGCATGACCACTTGCGGTGGCACAAAAGTCGAGGGTTTCTTTAACCCTGAATCACACTGTGTAAGTTCTGCTTTCTTGTCCTTAAAAAAGAAATGTAACCGGATTTTCCGAAAAAATTGAGCCATTTCAATGTGTAATCGGAAGAAATCCTCTTCAGGCGTAGGGACAAACCCCAAACGCTTATTAAGTACATCTGTTTCTATTGATGTAAGTTGTCTAGATGATAAGTTAACAACTAAGTTGTCACCGAGGGGATTCTTGTTTGGCTCCTGGTCAACATCTGGGGTTCCTCTCTGGACCATTGAACCCGTCTGCCCCTTCCTCTTCTTCTGCCTCTGCTTCTGGCCCGGCCGTGGCCTAAAAAAGGTACATATGGCATCATAGGTTGGGGCTGGAAGAAAGGGTACGGGGGTTGCCAAGGCATCGATTGGTGTACTGGGTAAGGGGGATAGCCATAGTAGGGTTGTGGTGGATTATCATCCGTACTCCAGCCATCAGAAGAAGAACTATTGCTGAAGGTACGGGTTTTCTTAAGGGTTTTCTTAAGGGGTGCCGTGGATTCGTCAGAGGATCGGGATTGGTTATCGACATCATAATCCTCCTTGATGTAAGGGTATACCTTTTCTCTATTAAATCTGATGATGTCTTTTTGGAGTTTGGTTATTTTCTGTTGTGTGACATCTGTGTACCCAGCAGTTGTGCAAGGATTATGTTAGCTGTAAGATAACTCTTTTGGCTAATGAATTTCTGGGATAGTTCTGTGTTTTGTCCAGTCACAGTTTTGACTCATAAAGTAGCATAGAAGGTCAATGCGCCTGCTGCAAAGCACATCGTGTAACATGCAGATCACAGATCCGTATTTTCTTTTAAGATAGGCAAGTGGGCTACTGCTCTTGACTCTTGGACCATTTTGTCACTTCCAGTTCATAAGCTGCGATCCTTCCAATACAGCACAGTCAACTATTTACCAGCATCAAGGAGCTACATGCAAACTGCGAATCATGGGTTTAGATCCTTATTATTTGTTTCCTCTATATGTTGGTATTCTAAGTTTGCAAAGAAAAATAGATTTAAAAAAATCTAAGAATGCAAAGAAGGGGTCCTGTGGAAATTAATAAAGTTTTGTTAGTATAGATAATCCCAAACACGGTGTTACATTTTACATCCTGACTTTGTGTTTCTCTCCAACGTTCACTCTTAACATATAATGTTTACAAGTATGGACAGTATGTGATTGCAACATCTTATAACCCTCATTGTCTCGAGTAACCTTTCCTGTACATTATATACACACTTGTATGATTTGTCCTGTCTCTGAGTGTGATGTGAAGTGCTCTGACACCCTACACTGGGGTGAATAGAGCTTTTGAAGAACAAAAAAATAAATGAGCAGGTGCCCCTTAAATTATTATTAGCGCCAGTACTCCTACACACAGCTAAATCTTGCATGAAGAAGGGGAGTTGAACAAAGCCTAAAACCTGCCTCCAAGTCACAGTTTCTCTAAAGTACTTGTGAGGTGAAAGGCCACGTGCCTTTGTTTTCTTCCATTGCATTGCCACCTAGTGGTCAGGCTCCAGAGGGCTCCCGGCCAGGATGATTTTTTTTTTGTTTTTTTTTAAAGTAGGGTTAACGGCCCTTTAAATCAGGCCTTTGTTTGTGTCTGGCTAGCAGTGAATATAAGAAAGCCCTTTCACTGCCTGCAGGTTGATGCATCAAACAGAATGCAGACAATGTGATGGTGCTGCTGAACTGTGCCCCGGTGTACCAGATCCCAGATCCGCCACCAGAACTGGGATCCGGCATGATCCCCTTACTTTCCAGCACCGGATGGGCAGGAGTCGCTGGGTCAGTACCCGCGGCACACTACTCGTGAAGTAGAGTTTCTTATCTGCATGCTCAGTACGTTATGTTGTTTTTTTCACATATGAAATGTACATGTTTGATCGCTGGACCACAATAAAGCTTTAGTCTCCTCCAATGTTGGTGTCTAAAACCGAGGGAGAGTTTGCGGTGAACTGGGTCACAGTGAGATTTACACAAGTGGAATAGATCGTCCAGGGGTACACATGAGATGTCCTGATGGAACTGGTTGCTGGAGGAGCTGGGATCCACCCAGGGACCTGTGAACAGCAATCTGCTGCCTGTTGACTAGGTTCCCATTGACCAAATAGCACATACATACATTCATACATACGTAAATACATAGATTCATACATTCATACATGCATTGAACGTTTACCCTTTTACTGGGTTATCTAACAAAGGGAGCTGAAGCAAGTGAAACTCACAGTCATGGTAGTTATTAGGTCTGGCCCGATGGCACGGCTGTCGCCTGACCTTATGTGATCAACAAAAAAGAGCTTTCAGAGTAGTACTGAGAGAGCCACTTAGACCCCACCCACATGTTGATTCCCCGAAGGACAGGATCTGATTGGGCAGAAGATGCATGCTTCCACTGAGAAGGCTGCTTGTATTGCACATTTGGTTTGTGACTAAGCACATAATCAGAACAACTGACTTAGTTTTTGCTGCAAATAGGGGCTGATCTGCTCATTGTGAAACATAAAGTGGGAGACACTATGTCTGACATTTGTTGTGGCATTTGACACCTATCCATGTAAGGGTGGGTTGTCATCACTGGGTATGAAAGTCTGCAGACTGGGATTTTAATACATAGAATCTCACAGATTACAGTGGCAGGCAATGGTTTTGGTGTGGGTAACCCTCTCTGACAAACAAGGGGCATGGAAGGTTTGCACTGTGAGAGTCCTTCTTGGAGCCCCTTAGCAGCGATAGCATTTGGCGTTGCCAGCTGTAGTTTTCTGCACATTTGTCATTTTATGGCTGTGTGCTTGATGGCTGCCTCAAAGGAAAGATTACGCTCAGTACAGTAGGCCTGAGTTGGTTATGGTGAGAAGTCAATGACAACAGCCGTAGGCCTGAACGTTATATCAGACGCCATGGGTCCGATCTGTTAATTATCAAAAGATGCTGCAAAAGTGATAGGCCTTATTTATTTGCTCTGTGACACATATGTTAAAGCCAATGTGCTGTTACGGGTGGGTGGTTTTTTCACGCTATTAAAGCTTGACGATGGGTATCTTTTTACATGAACTCACAGATTTCCTTTTCGGGGGATCTTGGTCACCCACTTTCACAAACCCCAGGCTAGATGATTTGAACAGCAATAATTCTTGCTAGAATCTCTTTGGAAGGCCTGTCTGGCTTAGTTGTCTGCCAGGATCTGATAATAAATAAAGAAATCATACATAATCCCTATATCAATGTATATCCATATGGATACATAGGGGTCGTTTGGGTCACCTCTGTGTGTCATTGGTCTGTCTGAGTCTCATTCACAAGCTGCTCCCACCCATGACAGCAAACTGCATGGGACAGTGGTGGACACCAGTCACGGGTTCTCTTGACTTGTGAATGACAGCATTTTCTGATCGCATCTGAACATCCAGCTAATAATTTGTGCATTTCAGTGCCAGGGCTGACTTCTCTGTAGTTTTCATTTCCTCTTTTTACAGTACCTTTCTAAACGTTTTGCCTCTTATCTTTTTATTTTCCTTCAGAGGGTACTGCGGCTCTCCAGGCAGTGCTTACTTGCCTCTAGCTTGCCCTTCATTTCATCTGCAGTGCGATGCATCCCGTGTGGCCAGTTGCTCTAGAACAAGCCTCCATTAAGGAATGCTGATGTCCGTAGTGTATAATTCCTTTCCCAGTCCAAGATCACCAACACATTGGTTCTAAATATGGCAGCTTTGCTTGAACTTTAAAATAACCAATGGACTGTGTACAATAAACCTGCAAGATGAGCGTGCGATGTTTAATTTAGTAACTGCTGGCGTATGTCACCCGTCTTTAGATGGGATGCAGCCTTGAAGCATGTTTTCTGCTCTTTGCTTGTATTTATTTAATTTACCTTGTATACGTTGGCGAGTTTGTGTGTGTTTTATTGTGGTTGTTTCAGAGGGTGAATGCAAGAGTGAGTCAGTGAATGCATGAATGCGATGAGCGCCTAAATCCCTCAATGACATAAAATGGCTTTCATTCGTCAGCTGGATAGACTGGGTGTTGCCAATGTTTGTTGAGTAGTTGACTCTTGTCTGTGGTTAATGGTGCTCTTGGGTAGAAACACCCCCGTGGTGTCCTGGAGCGCAGTCCTGCAATCTGGGCCACGGGAGATTGCATTGTGCATCTGTGCATTTCACACAAGGATCATTGCCTCTGCTTCCAGGTCTGGCTTTGCGTAGCACATGCGGGTTCCTGGTTACCTATTGTATTGTAGCCTTTATGTAGCGCTCACTACCACTATGCGGGTTGCTGAAGCACTTGCCTACATGGGTAGCACGCTACACTGTGTAGGGTGTGCGATTGGAAATATTTTGTTCTGATCCTATGTGAGAAGTGTTTCCGTGTTCTGCGTGATGACCTATGTGGTACCCCCTGCATATGCAGGCGTTCTCTGCCCAGCATCTCCCTCTCACATGATCGCCTCCGGTCGGTGTAAGTCTGTACCCCCTCTTGCCCCAAGCTGTGGGGGTCCCTCCCTCCTCCTGTAGGCTCCCGCTCATCCGTCCCTGACACATACATGCCTGTAGACCCAATTCAGAGGGGTGACTCCCGATTTCTGAAGCCAAAAGTGGCTTGTTTTTAACTGCCTCTGGGCCTGTGGTGTCACAAATCTTGAGGGGGGCCCTCTGCAAAGCACATGGAGGGGCTCCCCTCTTGTCTGGCCCACCACCTAACACTTTTGCTGAAAGCTCGGGGGCCCCCGCGCCGTGGGGGCTGCGGGAGCCTATGTTAAGCCACCGCTCCTGCCTGAAATTGCCTCTGCTTCAATAGAAGTCAACGGGGAAAAAACATCCCCCCGATTTCTTCTTGGGGATCCCCCCCTCTCCTTGGCTGAAAGGCTGGCATGCGTGCTGAAATCACACGCTCTCCATGAGGCCACGCCCTCTCAGTGGTTAGTCTGACGTCAGAATGTGCACAGTGCAGCGCTGAGATGCTCCTTACCATTATGCAGCGCTCTACGGTGTGCACGTGGCCTCCTCTCTACCGCGCGCAGCCGTAAGCGCTTTACCGATAAAATAAGAATATTACCCGAAGACCCATTGGGAAAGGAGGTAACACTGGTGCCTGAGTGTTTAGCTGCTGTTGGGGACTCAAAAACTGTAAAAGCACAGCAGGTCGTGGGTTACAATCTGAATACAGTTTTCTAAAACCGCTGGTTTAAACAAGGCGGTGCCTTTTAAGGAACTTACTTAAAATAAATACATAAGTGTGTTTTGGCGGCGGAGGCCTCGTCGCTCCCTCTTTCAAGCGAAATTCGAAAATAACTTAACACAGATTAAGGAAGCTGGACTGGAGAGCACTTTATGCCACAGAAAATAAGTTTACACTCAGCCCAGCAGAAGACAAGTGGGGGGACACCCAAGAAAAGAACCAGGGGGCAGCTCCGCCTTGGAGAGGATGTCTGCCTTAAGTCCGGTGCACCTTGTCCACACCTGTGCAGGTACGAGGTGCAGTGATACACCCCCGAGCAGGGCACTGGACCCCCAAACCCTACACCCGCCAGCCGCTGACCAGTCACCAGACGCTCAAAGCGCAAGGCTCCCATCGCCTCTCTTGGGGTGACCAGATCAAGAGGCCACAGCCTGGACACCCCCTCCAGCAGGACACAAGACCTAAAAAATAAGTGGGGAGACTGAGTGAGGCGCTATGTAACTCACATCACAGCTCGTGACATTACAGGAAGTGACATCACGACCCATGATCTTGCAGGAAGTGGCAGTGGAGCTTAAGACCTCAGAGATAGGTTTAGCAGGTCTATCTTACATATATTTGAGCACAAGATGTAACAAATGAAAGCTGATCAATACTTTAATCAGTGACTTCAGTTCCCTGTCTAAAGGAATTAACAGCCCAAATGTGGATGAAGTTTGGTGTTTGACTAACTACAGCACACAAGCCACTAAGCGCTACAAGCTAGGCACGCATACCGCCCGAAGGTTGTTACCCACACTTACCAGCAGATATCTCTCACGTTCTTACTGTTGGCATAACTATATCTAAACCACCCCCACATTCACCAGTCCAACTGAAGGAAAGCTTACCCTGGAATCAGTACCCCCAGAATACTCACACAAGGAGGGCCCACACAGCAGTGGCGTAGCAATAGTCCACGTGGTGTGGGGGACCCCAAGCTCCACTTAGGGCCCAATTATGAGTTTAGCAGATGGGCACACCCGTCTTCCAAACTCCTTATGGGGTGGTCGCAACCATTCAGGCGACCTCCCCTCCGGCCCCATTAGGACTTTCCCACTGGGCTGACTGGCGGAAACCAGGGTTTCCACTGCTCAGCTTAGTGGGAAAGTGGCCACAGCGTTGTGCCGACTCATAATCTAGCTGGCGGCAATGCTGCCGCACGCGGGGTGCACCAGCACCCTTGAAATGCGCACTGTCTGCACTGTGTGCTGGGGCCTCCCTAAAACCTACCCTGTCCTAAAAACAACCCACCCTTTCCTAAAAACTACCTGACGCGCTCTTAACCCTAAAACCTACCCTGTCCTAAAAACAACCCCACCCTTTCCTAAAAACTACCTGACCCGCTCTAAACCCTAAAACCTACCCTGTCCTAAAAACAACCCCACCCTTTCCTAAAAACTACCTGACCCGCTCTAAACCCTAAAACCTACCCTGTCCTAAAAACTACCCCAACACCCTGACTTTGCCCTAAACCTTAAAAGCTACCTTGCCCTGTCCCAAAACCTACCCTTCCCTGTCCTAAAAACTACCCAACCCCCTGCCCGAAACCCTGAAACCTACACTGTCCTGTCCTAAAAACTACTCCGACCCTCCACCCCACCCTAAAACCTACCCTGTCCTAAAAACAACCCCACCCTTTCCTAAAAACTACCAGACCCGCTCTAAACCCTAAAACCTACCCTGTCCTAAAAACGACCCCAACACCCTGCCTTTGCCCTAAACCTTAAAAGCTACCTTGCCTGTCCCAAAACCTACCCCTCCCTGTTGTAAAAACTGCCTGACCCCCTGCGCTAAACCCTAAAACCTACACTGTCCTGTCCTAAAAACTACCTGGAGGGGGCATGGCCAAGATGGCGGCGTGCTAGGACGTGTATGTCCGAGCTCCGCCGCCCTGGCCCTCTGAATAGCTGTCTGGTCCGCTAAGGGGGTCGCTTTGAGGCCCCCCAGAAGTTGCGGACATCGCCGCAGGCCGCAAACTGCCCCCTGAGGACTCCGGGGCGCGCCGGGCGGCTCTTGGTTGCCGGGAGCCGGCAGGCGCGGAGGCATGGCCTACGTCGCAGTGCGGCGTGGGAGATGCAGCCTGCGCTGGCAGGAGGATCTTTCCCCGGCGCCTCGTCTGCTTTGGCACCGGAGGGCCTCAGGCCGAGGAGGCTCGTTTTCTTTTTCGTTTTTGGCATTTTTGGCCCTGGCTTTGACGGGGCGGAGCGGAGGGCCTGTGCCTTAATACTTTGGAGCTGAGGGCGCTTGGAGGCACCCTTTTATGCCTATGCTGGCTGAGGCCAGGAAGCTGGTTCCCCCATACTGGTGTGCCTCACAGCAGACGGAGGAGAGGCCCGAGATCCCGCTTGCGGACGGGGGAGGCCATTGCATCGCCACGGGCCACCCCACGCCCCCCCATGACAGCAAGTAAGTGTGGGCCTAGGTAGAAACCGCAAATTGGGACGCCGCAGCGGAGGATAGCCGGGTGTTGGTTCCGAACATTGGCCCCGATACGGTGATGCTCCCATGATTGCCAGGGAGGGCGGGCTAGGCACAAGAAGGCAGAGGCTCTAACGTTCACGAGCTGCAGGAGGTGATCTCTGGGCGCGGGGCCCAGGCGCAGAATTTGTTGTGCAATTCTGACCGCTCTGCTACCAGTGGAGGTGCTGTGGATACGTTGGCAGCTGATCTGGCGATTCGCGATTGGGCCTGTGAAATATGGCGACGTCTAAGTCTAAGCGAGAGCGGTCAGTGAAGGACATGCTGGCAGGCGCCCGTATGACATTGGGTGGCATGGCTGAGGACTCACCAGCGACAAGACCCCCAGAAGGTCGACTGGATGAGGATTCTGATGGAGGCTCGCCGGTCACGAAGGGCTTTTTGACCTCCCTGTTTGATTCGCTCCGTATCGATATACAGGAATTGCGACGGGACATATCCCAGGAGGTGAAGGAGTTGCGAGGAGAGGTGACCTATTTGGGGGAGCGTGTCTCGCAATTGGAGGAGGGTGAGATTCCTCGTGGTGAAGAATTAGCGGGCCTGCAGCAGGAGGTTGTCCGTCTCCGAGAGCAGCAGGATCATCTCCAGTTAGCAGTCGAGGATTTGGAACATTGCTCGAGGAGACAAAACATCTGCATCAGGGGGGCCCCAGTGGGGGTGGAGAAGGAGGACATCGGGGACTATGTAAGGGCCTATTTCATTCTCTACTTGGCCCAGATGAGACGCAGGAGATAGTCCTGGATAGGGTGCATCGAGTTAGCCGTGGTGGCGGCCCCGGAGACCGCCCGGCGGACATCCTGGCCTGCCTTCACAACTTCGTCCTCAAAGAACGGATTTTACAGCGAGCCCGCACTCTTCAGAAGGTACTCTTTAGGGGACAAGAACTTCAACTATTCCAGGACCTCTCTGTGCATACGTTGCAAAGGAGAGAATTTAGATCGATCACAGAACACTTGCGGGCGCACAATGTTTCTTACTTTTGGGGTCATCCATTCCACCTGGTCTTTCGCTGGGAGGAGTAGCTTCGGCAGGTGACATCTGTTTCGGAGGCGGCCCGGATCCTGGGTTTGGAGGACGTACCCCAGGTGTCGAGTTAGGGGTCGGCCTTGACGGTGGGGGGCCCTCCGCGTTGGCGGCGAATGGAGAAGAGGCGGAGGCTGCGGCACCCTTCGGCTTAGAGAAGAGTGCCCGGAGGTGTCCTGGATGGCGGTGGACGTTGCTGCGAACGGCATATCGGCCGTTGGAGAGGGTCGGGGCGGCGGGGGTGAAGGACGTGGATCACCAAACATGGCTGGTTCTACTGCCCTCTGGAGACTTTTCCTCGTGAGGATGGATGTGCAAGGACTCTTATGTTTTTTGCACCTGTTGTGCGTAATGTTTGATGTTTGTTGGGTTTCCCGGCGAGGTTGGCATTTACGTGGAGATTCTCCCAGGGCTTGTGGTTACCGGTGGGGTAGATCTTGGCACAGGACTTTGTTCTTGAGCTATCTCCTCCTCTTTGCCTGCGACTTTTAACTTAGCTCATGATTATTAAATGTACGAGCTTGAACGTCCATGTGCTCAATAATCCTACCAAGAGGTTGGCCGTTCTGTCCACCCTAGAGAGGTCAGGCTGTCATATATGTTTGCTTCAGGAGATGCATCTCGCCCCGAAAGACACCTATCGCATGCGCTCTAGGTGGTTCCCTAGGCAGTTTTGGTCCTCTGCAACAACAAAGCATGTGGGGGTGGCGATACTACTAGCGCGCTCATTCCCGGGGGAAGTGGTGTCCAAACTCCATGAGATTCAAGGGAGGCTTCTGGTCATGCGATTGAGATTGGAGGGCTTTTCCTTCACTATTGCTTCTCTGTACGCGCCTAACTCTCAGCAGGAAGCCTTCTTAAAACGAGCATTGACCCCGCTGTTGCAGTCCCCAGATGGCACTATTCTGGTTGGGGGCGATTTCAATCTGGTGATGGACGGGGGTTTGGACCGTTCAGGTCACAGGTGGGGGCAGACAGGGTCTATATCCGATGCTGATCGTTGGCTGAGTGAGTGTGGCCTGGTGGATGTGTGGCGTAGGGTTCACCCCACGTTAAGAGATTACTCCTTCTATTCGGCAGCGACTAAGACATATGCTCGCCTAGACCTTTTCTTGGCTTCGCAGGAATTTCTATCCTGGATCAAGGACTCTTTGATTGAACCCTGAACTCTTTCGGACCACGCCCCGGTTACTGTTGTGGTTCACACGAATACGGAGCGAGTGATCGCGTTGGGTTGGCGGTTTAGGGACTCAATGCTTCAGAGCGATGTAACAGTACAAGAGATCCGCAAGGTTATAACAGACTACCTCGTCTGGAATGACGATGGGACCATTGGCGCGACGACGCTGTGGGAGGCACTGAAGGCTGTCGTTAGGTGGGAGGTGATGTCGCTCTCGGCTAGAGACAATAGGGCAAAGAGACTCCTTAGAGCGGAGCTGGAGCAGCGGGTGAGCGAGCTGGAGCGTTCACATAAACGCACTGGGGCACCGAGAGTCTGGCGCGAGCTTGAGAAAGTAACGAAACAGTTGAGAGGGTTGGACTGGGATAGGGCAGAATATGCAGTGGCGCGCCTCAAACACAAGTATTATGTGGGAAGTAATAAGTGTGGGAAGCTGCTATTGCACAGGTTGCGAGCGCAGTGAACGGCGTCAATGATACAAATGGTTCGCTCTTCCTCGGGAACGGAAGCACGCACAAGTGACCAAATAGCGGAAGCCTTTACGGAGTTTTATCAGGCAGAGGAGCCCGGTATTTCTTCTCCGGAGGCCTTTCTAGAGGGTGTAGCAATTACGCCCCTGTCTGAGAGAGATTCGGCTTCTTTGGAGCAACCTATAGGGGCTGAAGAGGTTATATCAGCAATCTTGCGCTTGCAGGCCAGGAAATCACCTGGGCCCGACGGCTTCTCTGCACTCTTTTATAAGACCTTTTGCGTGGAGCTTGTTCCAGTTTTGGTGCGACTTTTTAATTCCTTTCGACTCACGGGGGCTCTCACGCCTAGCATGCTTGATGCCACTATTGTGGTAATTCCGAAGCCGGGGAAGGACCCCGAGGATTGCGCTTCATACAGACCGATCTCGCTTCTGAATATCAATGCCAAATTGTTTACGGGCATATTGGCGCATCGTCTGAATTACTATATGCCAGGCTTGGTCGACCCTGATCAGGCGGGTTTTATACCACATAGACAGTGTAGCGATAACACCAAATGACTGCTCCATTTATTGGATAAAACGGAACGCTCTAGTAGGGAGGTGCTTTTCCTCTCTATTGACGCTGAAAAGGCGTTCAACAGGGTTCATTGGCCATACCTGTTTAAGGCGTTAGAGCGCTTCGGCTTGGGCCCTGGTTTTATGGCTTGGATCCGATATATTTACCGAGTGCCCCGTGCGGCGGTGCGGGTTAATGGGACGCTCTTTTTGCCATTTTCGGTTCAAAGAGGAACCCGGCAGGGGTGCCCCCTCTCGCCCCTTTTGTTTGCCTTGTATATGGAACCTATGGCTCAGTGTCTTCGTGATGACCCTAGGATTGCGGGTGTTAAGTTTGGGGGAGATAAGCACCTCATCTCATTATACGCGGATGATGTGATTCTTACTTTGGCGGAACCTACGACCTCGCTGCCTGCGCTAATGAATGTACTTGAGGAATTTGGAAGGGTCTCGGGTTTCCGAATCAATATGCTAAAGTCGCAGGCCATGAGTAGGTTTCTCAGTGCTGAGCATGAAAAGGGTTTGAGGGACCGATTCCATTTCATATGGTCTTCCTCAAAGCTTCCATACTTGGGGGGTCGAGTTGGGCTCCACGGTTGCCCGTACAGCGACGTTGAATTATATGAAACTGACGCGGGAGGTGCAGCGTGATCTGGAGAGCTGGGGGAGGCTTAAATTGTCATGGTTAGGTCGGGTGGCGGCAGTTAAGATGACCATCTTGCCGCGCGTATTGTATGTGTTTCAGGCACTGCTGGTGGAACCCCCGCCACGAACAGTAACAAGCCTTCAAACTGCGGTCCTAAGATTCATATGGGAGGGGAAGGCGGCGCAGCTACCACGTCGACTGATGTATCTCCCTAAGCGGGAGGGGCGATTGGCTGTTCTCTGCCTCCTGAGATACTTTCAGGTGGCACAATTGCGTTTCCTATTGGAATGGAGCCGCCCGTCCTCCGAGAAACACTGGTGTTTCATGGACCAGGCACTGGTTGGCTCACATATATGGAAAGAGCCCTGGCTTAAGCGCCGTCACAGAGCTCGTGGGTTGTACGTATCCCCGGTAACGGAGGTATCGATGAGGATGTGGAACCGCATGGCCAGTCGATTGGGCCTGATGACCTTTCCGTCCCCAATGACCCCATTGGTGCGAATCCCGATTTTGGTCCGGGCCTTCAAGTCGAGGCGCTTCGTCATTGGCATGAAGGGGGCTGTAAAAGGGTTGGTTGTTTTTTTGATGAACAGGGTGTGATCCCCTTTGACCAGATGAGGGAGACGTATGGCTTATCTGAGGCAGACAGGATGATGTACTATCAGATACGACATTGGGCTCTGCTACCAGCCAATAGAGCATTAATAGACAGGCCCTTAACACCTTTTGAAAAATGGATTATAACGAAAAATGATGATAAGCAATTGAGTTCTGAGCTTTATGCTCTTCTGCAGGGGGGGGTCCGACCACCCAAAACTAAGGGTCAGTTGAGATGGGAGAGGGAGCTGGAGAGAGAGCTCTCTGAGGAGGAGTGGGAGAACATCTTTTACAGAACACATCACACAGCTTATAATGCGGCAGGAACAGAATCAGCTTATAAGGTGGCATCCTACTGGTACTATACCCCGGCACGGATCCATGCCTGGGATCCTGCTAAGTCAGATCTGTGTTGGAGAGGGTGTGGAATGACCGGATCGCTTGTCCATCTCCTATGGCACTGCCCTAAGCTCCATAGGTACTGGGAGAATATATTAGACACTCTTGACTCGGCATTCGATACTCATATCCCCAGATTTCCTGCGTACATCTGACTGGGCCTTCCCAATGCGCTTACCTTCCCTTTGAAGTCAATGAAAGGTAGACAGATGGCCTTAGCGTTAAATGCAGCCACTCAGCTGTTGTTAAGTATGTGGGGGTCTGATCAGATCCCGACCCTAACATTATGGCTCCATAAGCTTTGGTTTATTCTCGCCATGGAAAAGCTTACCCTGTCTTCATTGCACAGTAGTGAAGATTTTAAGGAACTGTGGCAACCATTCTTACAAATACTGTCTACGGAGTTCCCGGAACTAACATGTCCAACCTACCTGAGGGTTTTGAAGCTGATTTGAAGGAGGAGAATAGGGTGTGCAATGCTTGCTTCTATCCGGGGCCGTGTCTGCGCAGGTACAAGTCCTGGGAGTTTAAGATATTGATGCGATTTTGTATGTCAACTGTGGGGAAACTATGTTTGATGCTTTTTTATTTAGTTGTTTTTTTGTCTTATCGATATGCATAGAGCGCATTGTATGCTATTGCATTGGTCTTATTTTGTAGTGTTGCATATGCATTGTTTATATTTGAAATTACAAATAAACAGATTTGATCCATAAAAACTACCTGGACCCCGCCCCACCCTAAAACCTACCCTGCCTTGTCCTAAAACCTATCGCGCTCTGTCCTAGAAACTACCTGACCCCACCCTAAACCCTAAAACCTACCCTGTCTTAAAAACTACCCCACCCTGTCCTAAAAACTACCCCATCCCACCGCCTCACCCTAAACCCTAAAACCTAACCTTCCCCTGTCCTAAAACCTACCCCGTTCTGTCCTAAAAACTACCAGACCCCTGCTCTAAACCCTAAAACCTACCCTGTTCTAAAACCTACCCCACTCTGTCCTAAAAACTACCCCATCCCACCGCCTCACCCTAAACCCTAAAACCTACCCTGCCCTGTTCTAAAACCTACCCCAATCCCCCAACCTGTCCTAAAAACTACCACAACCCTCCCTCCCCAACCCAGGCCCCCCTTACCTCTGTCCTCTGGTCGCTGCTCCTTTCTGCTTCCCTCCTTCTGCCAACTGCTCTCTCCACCGTTACCATATGCGTGGTAAACGCATGCGTAGTAAACCCATATGCGTAACGGCGGCGTGGTGAATGCATAGCGATGCACTGACCGTGTTATTAGTGCCGTTTCAGCAAAGCCAGCCATGCATTGCAGCTGTAGGTAGGAATGAGAAGGGCAAACAACACCAGCCATACCCAGACAGGGTAACAACTTGGCACATGTAATAGGGCCACATGTTCAAAGTTATCAAAAAGTAACTTGTATTCCTTGCAAGGAAAACAGCTCTTCAACATTTAGTGACTGGAACTGGTAAATGAAGCACATAATTTCTAGTGTTTGAAAATCATTTTGTGTTGTGGTGTGACGGATTTAGGTACTTCAGCACAAAACCAAAATATCTGGGCCATACAGGAAAAATGAGTATTGTGTGAGACAGTTCTCCTTTGAAGGGGGAAATGCACAGTTGTAGAGTAACTGAGAGAAGAAACCTGCACAATTAATACATTGGTGGGGAACAAATCATTTAAGAGCCAACTTCTATTGGTAAATCACCACAAATAATGCCTGAGAGGGGCATGTAGGTCTAACGCTGTGCATTGATCAGATCACTGTAGTCCATATCCAAGGTGGTCATTACTTTAGGTGGGATTAAAAATATGGAGCAACTCTACAAAGGACATTGGCAAAGTAGTGTAACTTGGAATCCTTTCCAAGAGGCTCGGCCTACATGATTAAGGGTGTGGCTTAAAACATAAAAACTAGTATTTTGTACTTTCCAAAAAATGCCTCTTGGCCAGTGTTTGAGTGTCTCTGTAAGAGTTATTGTTGTATTTTGTTATTCAACTGTGTAGGTTTCCTTTATGGAACCACGGGTATGGAATGTAGAATGTAAGGGGTGGTGTACTGGGAGGAATGTGTGGGCATTCTATAAATGGAAATGAAGGAATAGAACATGCAGTGCTGTTAAGTAATGATCCATCTTTAAATATCACTCTGGTCTGGAGCTGAAATTACTACAGTTATACGTTACTGCATCTTTCCCTTTGTCATTCGGGAGCTGTAATGCTGAACTTACTCACTGGCCCCGGATACGGGTGTCACTATTGGGTATGTTAAATCTTATATATTTGGATGCTACTATATTATGTTACGAGGAGACTGGAATTATAACATTTCTGGAACAGAAACATTATCATTATTTTATCTTTCGACTACATAAGGCCACACAAACCGCCTTCAAATACAGAATCAACAACAACGCTCACAGCCACAAGGAGCTCTTCAACGTCGTGAAGTCACTCTCCAACCCCAGCTCCAACGCCCACGACATCCCACAATCCCAAGACCTCTACGACTCCCTAACCTCCTACTTCCACTGCAAGATTGCAGACATCCACGACAGCTTCAGCACCCAGACCCCCCCTGGCAACCACCAACATCACAGATTCACCTCCAACCAGCTTCCTGTTCTCCTGGACCCCCGTCAACAACACCATCGAAATCATGAACACCATCCACTCCTGCTCTCCAGCTGACTCCTGCCCTCACCACATCCTCAACAAAGCAAGCTCCGTCATCGCACCCCAACTACAGAACATCAACAGCTCCTTCGAGTCCGCCAGCTTCCCGGAGAAGTGGAAACACTCTGAGATCAACGCCCTCCTCAAAAAACCCAAGGCGGACTCAAAGGACCTCAAGAACTTCCGGTCTATCTCCCTGCTCCCCTTCCCGGCAAAAGTCATTGAGAAGGCCGTCAACAGACAACTAACCGCTTTGTAGAGGGGAACCGCACCCTGGGCCCTTCCCAATCCGGATTACACAGCAACCACAGCACCGAAACCGCCCTCATCGCCGCCACCGACGATATCAGAACCATACTGGAGAACGGCGAAACTGTGGCCCTCCTCCTCCTGGACCTCTCGCCCACGTTCAACACCACCTGCCACCACACCCTACGCTCACGCCTCAGCTGAAATCCGCAACAGAGCCCTGGACTGGGTCACCTCCTTTCTCACTGGCAGAACCCAGAGAGTCCGCCTCCCCCATTTCACTCGGGAACCACCAAAATAATCTGTGGCGTACCACAGGGTTCGTCCCTGAGCCTGACCCTCTTCAACGTCTACATGGCCCGCTCGCTAACATCGCCCGATCCCACACCTTCAACATCATCTCATACGCCGACGACACCCAGCTGATCATCTCCCTCACCAAGGACTCCATCAATCTCAATTCCGACAAGATGGAAGCCCTCATCTTCGGCTCCACCCCCTCCGCATGGGATGACTCCTGGTGGCCTGCCACTCTCCGAGACGCTCCGACTCCCACCTACCTCGCATGCAACCTAGGATTCATCTTGGTCTCCTCTCTATCCATGACCCAGCAAGTCAACGCCATCTCCTCCTCCTGCTTCAACACCCTCTGCATGCTCCGAAAGAACTACAAATGGATACCCATCGAAAACAGTCACCCAGGCCCTTGTAAGAAGCAAACTGGACTACGGCAATGCCCTCTATTCAGGAACCACGGCCAAACTCAAGAAGAAGCTGCAACGAATCCAGAACGCCTCTGCACGCCTCATCCTGGACATCCCCCGCCACTGCCACATCACAGACCACCTGAGAAACCTACAATGCCTCCCAGCCAACAAGAGAATCACCTTCAAACTCCTCACCCCCGCTCACAAAGCACTGCACAACACCGGACCAGAATACCTCAACAGACGGCTCTCCTTCTACACCCCGACCCGACAGCTTCGTTCTGCCAACCTCGCCCTCGCAACCGTCCCATGAGTCTGCACAACTACAATCGGCGGTAGATCATTCTCGCACCTCGCCGCCAAAACGTGGAACACTCTTCCCACCCACCTGCGCCAGACCAAAGACCTCCTTACCTTCAGGAAACCTCTCAAGACCTGGGTGTTTTTGCAGTAGCAGCATCTCCCCCCCACCTTCTCCCCCTCCCCTCCTCAGCGCCTCGAGACCCTCACGGGTGAGTACTGCGCTTTACAAATTCCTGATTGATTGATTGAAGAAGTTGATTTTATGAACGAAACGTGTTGGATGGAGGCCGCTTTTATGAAAATGAAGTATAGATAGGAAAATAAAGACAATTCTTAAAAAATGTATATTTTGGACTTCTCATCATTGGGAGCATCTTCCCATGTTGTCTTTTATTGTATCCAGATACATAACATAAGAGACATACGGGTAAAAATCAAGCCAAACCTATTTGTTTTGCCAATACATACTCTTAGTATCTAATAAAGGAGTGACAACAATAATTGTATTGTGAATAATTAGACTTGAAATGTTTCAGTTCTAAAGGTTTGAGACTGAATTAAACATTGCCAATAACTATGGAAGGGAAATCAGTCTTAAGAGTGTGTCAGTCACTTCTGGTCTCTTCTGTTGTCAGGTTAAACACTCACTCCCTTTCACACCCCACATCTATCGGAAATCTTCCCTCTGCATCTCTCACACATCATGATTTCCAGTCACATTTCCCCCCCACTTCCTCTTCTGTTTACCCTTCACCTCCACGCTTCACCAGCCCCTCGCGCACACACAAGCCACCAACTCCGCTCTAAACACTGCTTTGTATGTTCCTTTGGCACTGGCAACATGCTGACAGCTGTGTTCCACCCTCACACATTTTGCCATCAAATCACAATTACAGCTGGCCCATGTGTGGCCATTGTTCCGTAGTCTCTGCAGAGAGGCCAGGGACAGCATGGGCATGTGGTCTGAACCCATATATGACCCACTGACAGATACTGTGAAACATTCACACACACACCTGCCCAGCTGTCATTTATGTCCGGTCATGAACACTCCCCCAGATGCCCAGTAACAACTTGCTTCATACAGAAAGTTATATGGTTCATGAAATACTAGAGAAACACAACATGCAGAGAAAACACAGGGAATGGAAGATGAATTAAGTCTGAAACGTAAGTGGGGACTGTATCGCTGTTATTAATACCTCAGGGCTTTCTAGGACATGTGGAATTTAAGCATTCCATTTGACTGTAAATCATACATGTATTTAGGTCTTTATAGAGACCCATTTTAAAGACTCTATTAAATTTCTGCCCTATCTTAGACCTGACAGAACCCAACACACTTACAGCCCTCCAGGCAGCACACTGACGTGGAGCGGACAACGGATTAGGGCCCAATCAGATCTGTGCCCTCCAGTGCTTAATTTCAGCCGGTGGTTTCCGGTGCAAGGGCCCGGCACTTATTTTTGGGGCTAGCCCTTATTTTTCTGCCTCAAGCATTAAATGGGAACAAAAGACACATATGGGAAACACGGAGGAAGAAACAATGAAGACGCATCACAAAGGGAGAAAGCAGAAAGCTGCAAGAGTGAGCTGAAGGGGCAGGGAGTGCCTGTAAATGGATTGACGAGGGCTGGGATGGCTTCAGGACTACGCTGCCTCAGTATACTGTGCTCTCACACAATTAATTGCAGCAGCCGCTTGTTTCAGAGGAGAGCTCTGGGCACCGGCACGTTTTTATTTACAAATTAAGCACTAGCACTGCCCCCATCCCAGCATGCAAATCACACGTACCCAGCCAAGCCCAGTCTTACAGGTGGGTGGGCCACAAAAGGCTTGGCAAGTAACCAAAAATAAGGATAATGCCCATATAACCCCCCAGTTTCTGGGCAACTAAATGGCAAATAATGAAGAAATGGACAAAGAGGGGATAGATAAACAAAAATTGCTCCTCAACCATGACACCATAAATTGTTACTGGACACACATTCATTTTCTGAAAATGAATTATATATTTTTTTGTATGTACAGAAATAGTAATTATGCTGCAACATCATCAACATAAAATTGATGAAATTATACAATTTACATAAAAAAGGAAATGATCAAACTCATCTCGTGGTATATCAGATTCCTTCTGACTTCCAAATTTTAAAGGTGGTTTTAGCCAGTCCTTTTGCTGCAGAATCCACCTGAAGGTAGTCCGTGCCGAGCCAAGGACATATGTGCCGAAGGTTACCTAAACTCCTGGCAAAACATATTCTACAAGTACTGCTATTTACAGGACTCCTCCCAAGGTTGTTGACACGTTTCAGCCTCTGCTTATTGAGGCCTCATCAGGATGAAGGTAGTCAAGGAATGTACCTCCAGCTTTGGGGAAAACCTGTTTGACATACATGGTCTTCTTGGACCCTCAACCCCAAAACAAGCTGAGTTTCATGCAGCTTCTACCTTCTATCCATCTTCTAGCCTCATGCACCGAGAATTTCAGAGGAAGCAAAAACATTTGATTTACAGTAGGCAAGTGAAAGCTATATCCATGTAGCAGCTGAATTGCACAAAGCGAAGCCAGAAAATATGGGAGGAATCCTACCTTCCCTGTTTGGAAAACAATTGTGTCATCCTAGACCACATATGAGAGCACCTTCAAATGTGTGAATTTACTAAGCGTGCTGTACAAAAACATCTTTTGTTTGATTTAACAGACTGTAATATTGCGCTGTCCATATTAATAATCTAGGCAACATATTGGGTACACTATTGTGTGCAAGAAAGTGATGGATGGAATGCTTGAATTAATCTCAGCCACTGGTAATTACTTAGGGCTGCTTCCTAGTCCACCATTTTGCACACCACGCCACCTCAGTTTAAACCGTTGCTTAGTTTGTAAATGAAAATGTGCCGTTGCCCAAAGCTCTCCTTTGAAACACACGCTGCTACAGTTTAATTTGCAAACACAAAATATTGAGCCTAATCCTGAAGCCGTCTTGACCCTCTTTATTCCATTTACAGCCACTCCCTGCCCCTTAAGCTCACTCTTACAGCTTTCTGCTTTCTTCCTTTGTGACGCTTTTTTGTTTTTCTCTTCCTCCGACTTTCCCATATGGTTCTTTTGCTCGTAGTAAATGCTTGAGGCAGAAAAATAAGTGCCGGCCCTAACAAATAAGTGCCGGTGCGCTGCACCGGAAACCACCGGCTCCAACTAAGCGCTGATTAGAGCCCATCCGTATGCAAATCAGTCTTGACCCTGTTCCAATAGGAACAGTCAGTCTGAACTGCTAGGCAAGGCCCTCCTTGAACCGGAACACAAGCAACCCAACACCGGTGTCACCCTAATTTTCCATATGGCTAAGTCCAAACTGAGGTGGCATGGTGTGCAAAATAATGATGGGCTGGGATGCAGCCCTAAGTACTTACCAGTGGCTGAAGGTAATTCAAGCATTCCATCCATTACTGTTTCATATACTTCAGTGTGATTTCACTAGTGGCATTGTCATCAGGATGGGAGGGAGGCCTCAGTATTTCTAAGTTCATGTTTTCAAACCGAAGCAAATATATCCTATTTCATATGGCTTTACTTACATGGCAAATGTTTCTATGTCTCTGCTCATGCGGGGCTCCTAGAGCCAAGCCAGACCCTTTGCTCCACTCTCCCTGTTATTATAGTGGCTGGCCCATCACTAAGGGGCGTGTTTACGGGAGTGGGGGCACAGAGCAGCAGGGCAAGTTCCTGCTGCTCTGTGCTGCACTACAGGGAAAGGGCAGGAATGCATCATATTTATCCAGTATGGCATATTTGTATCCTTTACCCCTGTGCTGGTGCCGTTTTGGCTGCTTCTCGCCAAAGCAGGGACCCTTGCACCATGATGCAATGGTGTATGTGTAGTCATCAGGATTGTTTCTGTGCAGGAAGGGACACCTCTGGGGAGGCGTAATATTTTGACGCATTCCCAGGTTTCAAGTCCTTTTAAATCTGGGTATGCTTCAAAAACCATGGAAGTTGCGTGGGAACACCCACTGCAACGCACATGGAACGCCTTCCCAGGGTAGAGTGAAGCGATTTGCGCTGCATTGCATTACTCCATATTTGTGAAGCTGTTCAAAGTCACACAAAGTGGCTATGCGTGGTTTCGTAAGTATGACTTCACGCGCCTCCCGAATATGCCCCTGGGTGTGCAGTGATTTAATGTCACTGTTGTCACTGCGGCTGCAGGCAGTGGACATTCACTGTCAGACCTGACTAAAGAATGATTAAGGGGGTGTCCCAGGCTTGAAACTGTTTTGCAGCTCTTCTGCTGCATGTGTAATCCTCATAGCAGTGCTGGAATTGGAAAATCTTTACTCAGGGGACCAATAATTTGGGGTTCAAGGTGTGGCAAAAGGAGATGAAGGTATGAGGGGGCGGATTCGTGGAAGGCAGACTGACAGCCAATTTACATGCTTTTTTTTTTTTTAATCTGCCAGAAAAATGGCAACAAAAAGACATTTGACAGTAAGGGGGTCATTCTGACCCTGGCGGTCGGTGATAAAGCGGCGGCCAACCCGCCAACAGGCCGGCGGACAAAAAAATGCAATTCTGACCCTGGCGGGAACCGCCAACACAGCATTAACACTCCGACCGCCACGGCGGAACAAACAAACAGCGCGGCGGTCACCGCCAACAGCCAGGCGGCAGACAATGTACCGCCCACCCTATCACGACCCACCAATCCGCCACCTTTTCCGGGGCGGGAGCCCCGCCGATAAAAACACGGCGGAAACAGACATTTCCAATGGAAAACGCTCACCTCGAGACACTCCACGCGGAATCCGGACAGCATGGAACCCGAATTGAACATCATACCTGCTCTCGTCTACCTGCTCATCTACCACGAGTACGAACTCCGGCGCAGACGTCAACGGTGAGTACTGCACCTACGACACACGGGAGGGGGGAGGAAGAAAGGTTACGGGCATACACATATGCGACTCCCCCACCCCCACAATATGTACACACCAATGCAGAGCAGGAAGTCACAGTGACACCACACAAAGACCCTTTAAAAATACAATGACACAACCAAATTTGGAATAAATTTTCATGTACAAAAAAAGCACCTGGAAATAATTGAGCAACCGTGAAAAATATTTACAAAAACCAAAAAGATATACACATCAGTGTATCACTGAAGTAACAAGTCCTGCACATCCTACGAATCTAACATGTCCGTGGGCCAAGGTTCTGCGAAACAAGGGCAAAGCCCACACACGAGACCTGAGTCCTTTGGAGAGAACACTGCAGGGGCATCTGATGTCAAAACTACAGGCACCTCAGGGGGAAGGGAAGGGGGGGCCACCACAGCCACATGAGTCCACGACGCCAGATCCACGAGGAGCCACCATGCCCACTGTACCATCCTGGGCAGTGCAAAGCCACAGTCTCTCAAGTCTCTGCAGTGGGTGGGTTGCCCACTGGACCATCCTGGGGAGTGCAAAGCCACAGTCTCTCAATGTCTCTACAGTGGGTGGGTTGCCCACTGTACCATCCTGGGGAGTGCAAAGCCACAGTCTCTCAATGTCTCTACAGTGGGTGGGTTGCCCACTGGACCATCCTGGGGAGTGCAAAGCCACAGTCTCTCAAGTCTCTACAGTGGGTGGATTGCCCACTGTGCCATCCTGGGGAGTGCAAAACCACAGTCTCTCAGGTGGATTACAGAGTCCACTGGTCAAGGAGGAGGCATGGTGGGCACAGTGAACCATAAACAGGGCCTGAGACGGCGGGACCCAGCGCAGCGGTGCATGACATGGCGATGTCCAGCGGAGCGGTGCTTGAGAGGAAGGGCCCAGCGGAGCGGTGCTTGACAGGAAGGGCCCAGCGGAGCGGTGCTTGAGACGGCGGGGCCCTGTTCAGCGGTACCTGTCTTCACGGCGGGGCCCTGTTCAGCGGTGCTCTTCTGCACGGCGGGGCCCTGTTCAGCGGTACCTGTCTTCACGGCGGGGCCCTGTTCAGCGGTACCTGTCTTCACGGCGGGGCCCTGTTCAGCGGTGCTCTTCTGCACGGCGGGGCCCTGTTCAGCGGTACCTGTCTTCACGGCGGGGCCCTGTTCAGCGGTGCTCTTCTGCACGGCGGGGCCCTGTTCAGCGGTACCTGTCTTCACGGCGGGGCCCTGTTCAGCGGTACCTGTCTTCACGGCGGGGCCCTGTTCAGCGGTGCTCTTCTGCACGGCGGGGCCCTGTTCAGCGGTACCTGTCTTCACGGCGGGGCCCTGTTCAGCGGTACCTGTCTTCACGGCGGGGCCCTGTTCAGCGGTGCTCTTCTGCACGGCGGGGCCCTGTTCAGCGGTGCTCTTCTGCACGCCGGGGCCCTGTTCAGCGGTACCTGTCTTCACGGCGGGGCCCTGTTCAGCGGTACCTGTCTTCACGGCGGGGCCCTGTTCAGCTGTACCTGTCTTCACGGCGGGGCCCTGTTCAGCGGTACCTGTCTTCACGGCGGGGCCCTGTTCAGCGGTGCTCTTCTGCACGGCGGGGCCCTGTTCAGCGGTACCTGTCTTCACGGCGGGGCCCTGTTCAGCGGTACCTGTCTTCACGGCGGGGCCCTGTTCAGCGGTGCTCTTCTGCACGGCGGGGCCCTGTTCAGCGGTGCTCTTCTGCACGGCGGGGCCCTGTTCAGCGGTACCTGTCTTCACGGCGGGGCCCTGTTCAGCGGTACCTGTCTTCACGGCGGGGCCCTGTTCAGCGGTGCTCTTCTGCACGGCGGGGCCCTGTTCAGCGGTACCTGTCTTCACGGCGGGGCCCTGTTCAGCGGTACCTGTCTTCACGGCGGGGTCCTGTTCAGCGGTGCTCTTCTGCACGGCGGGGCCCTGTTCAGCGGTGCTCTTCTGCACGGCGGGGCCCTGTTCAGCGGTGCTCTTCTGCACGGCGGGGCCCTCTTCAGCGGTACCTGTCTTCACGGTGGGGCCCTGTTCAGCGGTACCTGTCTTCACGGCGGGGCCCTGTTCAGCGGTGCTCTTCTACACGGCGGGGCCCTGTTCAGCGGTACCTGTCTTCACGGCGGGGCCCTGTTCAGCGGTACCTGTCTTCACGGCGGGGCCCTGTTCAGCGGTGCTCTTCTGCACGGCGGGGCCCTGTTCAGCGGTACCTGTCTTCACGGCGGGGCCCTGTTCAGCGGTACCTGTCTTCACGGCGGGGCCCTGTTCAGCGGTACCTGTCTTCACGGCGGGGCCCTGTTCAGCGGTACCTGTCTTCACGGCGGGGCCCTGTTCAGCGGTGCTCTTGCAGTATGTCAAGGGAGTCATACCTGGCCTGGACACCCTGCTCACTCGCCCTCCGACCGTGCTGTGTCAGGCCCCTGCGGGGAGTGAGTCCTGGGCCCTTTGGTGTCGTCCCTTGCAGCCGGGATGGGGCTTGTGGGGCCCTCCTGCTCCGCGCTCCTGGTGGTTGTCCTCTCCGCCCTGCTGTCCTTCCGCTCCTTAGATGGGGCTCTCGGGCCCTTGCCTCCCCTGGCTGCTGTGGCCGGTGAAGTGGCCGGAGTCACCTCCTTGGGGGCAGCCGTCTCTGTCCGCTCACGGCGGCCCTTCAATTTCCGGGTCCTCTTGCCTGGGGGGGGGCTGGTTGTCCCCTTGCTGCTCACCGAAGTGTTACTGCCGCCAAAGGGTGGACTCCACATGCCATGCACCACTTGCACTGTAGAAGTTGGGCTGGTGGTGGCTGAGGTGCCCTTGGGACTTTTCCCAGTTGGAGGGGGTGGGTCGGGGGAGGGAAAGAGGTCAAAACTGGAGAGGTAATTTTTCTTGGGACCAAGGTAAGGGGTAGGAGTAGTGGTGAGAGAAGTGGAGGAAGAGGATGTGGTTGTATGAGAGCCAGGTGTGCTGTCCTTGGGTGCAGGTGACTGGGACGTAGGCTGTGGTAAGGTGGTTGGCTGTTGTTTGGGTGTCTGCCTGCGTTTATGTGTCTTGGAAGAGGGGGTGACAGACACAGTGGGAGAGGACACAGGGGACGTGTAAATGCCAGTGGGGGTGGTGACTGCAGGTGTGCGGACTGTAGTGGAGGGTTTGCTGGTGGTGGAAGAACTGGCTGATGTTGGGGTGCATGCAGGTGTGAGTGTAGACGTCACAGGGAGGGAGGAGGGAGACGAGGAGGACGGGGACACAGAGGTGGTAGTGACTGTTGATATGTCTGCATCTGTGTGTTGCTTGGGTGAATGCTTGTGTTTTCTGTGGTGCTTATGTTTGGATGAGCTGGCCTTGGGTGTTGAGGTGTGTGCAGGCTGGTCTGATGGTGTGGATGGGATAGGTTGAGGTACAGGAGACAGAGAAAGGGTGGAGGCAGATAGAAGAGGGAGACTGGAGACAGGGACAATGGCTGCCGTCAGTGCTGAGGCCAGAGCAGTGAACGCTCGTTGATGGGCAGCCTGACCCGAATGAATGCCCTCCAGGTAGGCATTGCTCCGATGCACCTCCCTTTCCACCCCCTGGATGGCATTCAGAAGGGTAGTCTGCCCAACAATGACCGTCCTCACCAGGTCAATGAGCTCCGCACTGAGGGCAGCAGGGGTAACAGAGGCAGGGGCTGAGGTGCCTGGGGCGAAGGAGACGCGCGCCTTCCTGGCCGAGCGGCCACGGAGCGAAGACTGAGGGGCTGCTGGGAGGGCGGTGCTGGTGCGCTGGGTGGCGGCTGTACCTGTTGTTGCGGGGGGCACAGATGGTGCTGCCACCGCTAGGGAGCTCCCAAACGAGGACGTGTCCGTGTCGCTGGTGTCTCCACCGGCCCCCGTTGTGGTGCTCCCCTCGCCCTCCGGATCACTGGTGCCCTCGGTGTCTGTGTCAGTGCCCACCGGGGCCTGGTGACCTGCAGCTCCCTCCTGCTCCGACGCCAAATCTCCTCCGCCTGATGATGCTAAAACACAAGAAGACAAAGATTTAGGGTGGGGGGAGAAATGAAACAAAGTTGAGTGCATGCCTTAGCAATACCCTTTGCGGAGAGGACAGACACAGGTGCCTCGTGCACTAAGTCGCGAACTTGGGGTACACTACTCAGTACTTCTGACTAGGCAAACAGGTCTAGGGACAACACACGTGCACATGTGTGATGCTGGAGCATGGATAGCTGCACTTGGCACCCTACAGAGGTGGGGGGCGGGGGCACAGGGCCATGCCTAAGGGAGCGGACTACACTACAGAGAGCGCCCTGGCCTAATGTCACCCACAGCCCTCCTCCCCCACCCAGACGCCTCCAATGCGCATACAGATAGGAGAATGTGCGGATACTCACCCCCTTGTGTCTGCTGTTCTGTCCTCAAGCGCCCATCCAAATTAGGGTAGGCCACCGCCAGGATCCAGGACATCAGGGGGGTCATGGTGCGACTGGCACCCCTCCTAGGTCGGGAGGCCATCCCCAGCAGTGTTTCTGCGGTCTTCCTCGTTCCGCGGCGGATGTCCTCCCACCTCTTGCGGCAGTGGGTGCCCCGTCTGTTGTAGACCCCCAAGTTCCGGACTTCCTTGGCGATGGCACGCCAAATATCGATTTTCTGGTGGGCGCTCACCTGTTTGACATGTACAGGGTGGGAAAGAGAAACCGTCACATATCTGCATGTTTGGAGTACATGCCCCCCCCTCCCCAACCTTGTCATGGTTCCCATTCTCTCATCTGTCGTGCGTTGCACTCCTCATTCCCTCCACACCCCACCAACTTACATCCCCCCCCCTCCACACAGGCATAACCCATTCAATGTGCACTGAGTGTACTCACCTGTTGGTCTGGAGGACCGTAGAGTAGCGCATACTGGGGGAGGACCCCGTCCACGAGCTTCTCCAACTCTTCTGAACTGAAGGCGGGGGCCCTTTCACCAGTAGCAGCAGCCATTGTCACTTCCAGACCGAGTTCACAGCAGCACTTGCAGTATAGGTCCTCTCCTGTGGATGATCAGGTCTCGAATGATTGAGCAGATAGAAAATGGCGGTCACGCCCGCGGCGGTGCGTACCGCGGCGGTGCGTCCCGCGACCGCCGGCGCACATCGTCATTGGCTCCTGAAACCCATAGGCTTCAATGTTAACCAATGCGTCTTCGCACAGCGGTCTTCGACCGCCTACCGCCACGGTGTGCCCCGCCAGCGCAGTGACCTCACATCCCATTGTCCCACTTCACAGGTCAGGCATCGGCCATTTCAAGGGCCCACATGGCTTAATTTCTAATGCGTCACACAGGCCTAGGCCTTGCAATGGCACACATACAAACATATCAAACCATACATTTACCTGTACTGTGCAAGCTGTGTTGTACGTACCTGTGAGTGGATTGACTCTGTACTCCATATTCTCCTTCCTAGGCACCGTCCGCTGGGACTAGCGATGAGAAGGAGGAATCCTCGCGTGTACCGGCCGCTGGTGGACCTGTCCACAATGGAAGAACGCAACATAATACTACGATACCGACTTGACCGAGCCTCCATCCATGAACTGTGTGCCCAGCTGGAGCCAGCCCTGATGTCCCCCATCCGCCAACCCACAGGAATTCCCCCTCTAGTGCAGGTTCTGTCTGTCCTCCATTTCTTTGCAACTGGCTCATTCCAGACAACAGTGGCCATGTCATCTGGGATGTCTCAGCCTATGTTTTCCAAGATCTTATCCTCATGCGGAGCTACATCATTTTCCCAGAGGAGGGTGATTTGCCTACAGTGAAAGCTGATTTCTATGCCCTTGAACACATCCCCAACATCATTGGTGCAATTGATGGGACCCATGTGGCTTTAGTCCCCCCAAATGACGATGAACAGGTGTACAGGAACAGGAAGAATTACCATTCAATGAATATCCAGGTGGTCTGTTTGGCTGACCAGTACATCTCCCATGTACATGCCAAGTTCCCAGGGTCAGTGCATGACGCGTATGTTATGCGAAATAGCAGCATTCCCTATGTGATGGAACAGCTACAGAGACAGCGTGTGTGGCTAATAGGTGACTCTGGTTACCCCAACCTGCCGTGGCTATTGACCCCAGTGAGGAATCCCAGGACCAGGGCAGAGGAACGGTACAATGAGGCCCATGGGCGTACTAGGAGGGTGATTGAGCGAACCTTTGGGCTCCTGAAGGCCAGGTTTAGGTGCCTGCATATGACAGGTGGATCCCTAATGTACTCACCAAAGAAGGTGTGCCATATCATTGTGGCGTGCTGTATGCTCCACAACCTGGCTTTGCGACGCCAGGTGCCTTTCCTGCAGGAGGATGGTCCAGATGGTGGTGTTGTAGAAGCCGTGGAGCCTGTGGAGAGTGAAGAGGAGGAAGACTCTGAGGACGACACAGACAATAGGGACAGAGTGATACAACAGTATTTCCAGTAACACACAGGTAAGAATCACCCACGCCATTTCACAATTGCTTATAGCCTCCTGCATCTGTACTTTCTGTAGTTCCCCACAGATGTTTTTCATTAATTTTTGCCTTTCCCTTCCCTTCTCAGTGCTGTCTGACTCAGTACCTGACTTCTGCTTGGTTCGCCCATGAAATACAGTGTATTGACATTGGTATGTTGTCATGACTAATTGACAGAACAGAAATTGAACAGTAATATGTAATACATTTGTTAATAATACAGCATGACTCAAAACAGATTTGTGTGCAAAATGTGATTTATTTACAGTGCTAGATATCGGTACATGTGATTCTAAGGGTGATGGGTGGGGGTGGAGGAATATCCATGGCAGAGTCCAGTTCTCAGTCTCACAGGTGCATTGTCCTTTTGCCTGTGGAAGGATGGAGCATAGGCAGTTCATGGTTGGACAGGGTGGCAATGTGGGACAGTGGGAAGACTTGAGGGGGTATGTCCTGCTGGCGGGGGTCTTGACATCCTACTCTGTCTTTTTTTTTGGTCTCAGGCTCCTCTTACGGGGTGGTTGTTCTTCAGCAGGAGGTGGGGTTCTGGGGGGCTGTCGAGGTGTTGGGACCTCCTGTCCACTAGCGCCGGCGGAGGTGGTAGGCTGTTCCTGGTCCGGGCTAGTGACAGGGGCCCTGTGTGGTGCACCATGGTCCCGCAGCGCGTCCTCTATCCTGTGGAGGGCCAGGACGATGGTCCCCATTGCGGTCCCGATGATTCTCAGCTCCTCCCTGAACCCCATGTAGCGTTCCTCCTGCTGTGCCTGGATCTCAGTGAACCTGGCCAGTACCGTCGCCATCGTTTCTTGGGAGTGGTGGTAGGCCCCCATGAGGGTGGTGAGGGCCTCTTGGAGAGTGGGTTCCCTGGGCCTCTCCTCCCCCACCTGTCGCACAGCAGCCCTCCGAGCTGCCCGGTTTCCCCCGGCCTCTGTCCCCTGGACGGTGTGCCCGCCACCACTGCCCCCAGGTCCCTGTTGTTGGGGTGTTGGGTTAGCCTGGGTGCCCTGTAGTGGCAGACACACCGCTGATTGAGCTGTCCTAGAGACAGAGGCATGGGCCCGCTGGGTGGGAGCTGTGCTGGTGTTGGCAGAGGGGGTCGGGTCTGGTGTGGCCTGTGGCTGCCTGAGGGGAACCGACTGCCCAGAGGTCCCCGATGGTCCGGGCTGGTCATCAGGTTCACTGTCGACAGAGCTGCTATCCTCACTGTGGGCCTGTTCCGGTGGTGGGATGGACACTTCTGGACCCTCCTGGCTGGTGTGTTGTCGTTCGGGTCCTGCATGGGGTAAGAGAGTTTGGTTATTGTTTCTGTGTGTGCAATAGCGTGCGTGTTATGGGTGCCCTTGTCCCCCAGTGCAGGCATTCCCTTGAGGGAGGTGTTGTGAGGGTAGTTAGTGGGGGGGGGGGTTAGTGCAGTGGTCATGCTTAGGTGATGGGTGCCCATGATTTGTGTTGGCATGCAGGAGTTGGTGTTGGGATGGGTGGGTTGTGCTGGTGAGACATTGTCAGGGAGGATGTGTGCTGGGGGGTTGGGGGCGAGGGTGGGGGTGTGGGTTGGCATGCTGGTGGGGTGGGGGGGATATAGTAGTTGAGATTGGACTTACCAGAGTCCATTCCTCCGGCTACTCCTGCGAGGCCCTGAGGATGCAGGATGTTCAAGACCTCTTGCTCCCACGATGTGAATTCGGGAGGGGTGGGTGGGGGTCCGCCGCCAGTCTTCTGGACCGCGATGTTGTGCCTGGAGACCATCGATCGGACCTTCCCCCGTAGGTCGTTCCATCTTTTGCGGATGTCCTCCCTATTCCTGGGATGCTGTCCCACCGCGTTGACCCTGTCCACGATCCGCTGCCATAGCTCCGCCTTCCTAGCTATACTGGTGTGCTGCACCTGCGAGCCGAAGAGCTGGGGTTCCACTCTTAGGATTTCCTCCACCATGACCCGGAGTTCTTGGTCCGAAAAGCGTGGGTGCCTTTGGGGTGCCATGGGGTGGTGTGGGTGAGGTGTGGGGTGGTGTATGTGATGATAAGTATGTTGGTGAGTGGTGCTTTGTGCTACTATGTGGTGTGTGTGATGGTGTAGTGTGCCTCAGTGTGTCTTGCTATGGATTGTCTGCTGTGTCTCTCTCTCCTTCTCTCAGTAATTATGGTCGCAGGGGTTTGTGGGTGATGTGGGTGTGTGTTTTATAGTTGGTTGATTGTGTGGGAGTGGTGTGTGTATGTGTATCAGGTGTGTGTATTTCAAATTGTCCAATGTGGCTGTGTTTTGGTGCTGTGTGTGTATTCTGACCGCGGCGATGTGTAGCGCCAATGGAATACCGCGTTTGAATGACCGCCGTGTGGATTCGTGGGTCGTAATGGCATGGGCGTATTTCTGTTGGCGTGACGGTGGAGGTTTGGTCATCTCCAGTTTCTCGCTGCCCGCTGATGTGGCGGGCTGCAGTGGAGGACGGATTTTTGGAGGTTTGGCCGTTGTGGGTCAGAATGACCGTGGCGGTTAACCGCGGCCGCGGCGGTGTTATGGCGGTCTTCTGACCGGCGGTAAGGGCCTTTTACTGCCGAGGTCAGAATGACCCCCTAAATCTGTTCTGGCTTAGTTGGTTGCAAAGACTATGGGGGTTATTCCAACTTTGGAGGAGGTGTTAATCCGTCCCAAAAGTGACGGATTTACCACCAGCCGTATTACGAGTCCATTATATCCTATGGAACTCGTAATACGGCTGGTGGTATATCCGTCACTTTACCGTCACTTTTGGGACGGATTAACACTCCTCCAAAGTTGGAATAACCCCCTATGTTTTAAAATATCTTGGAAGGTTAAGGCACCCGCTGCAGAGATCTTTGTGTGTGTCAACTAAATCTCAGGGAATAATAGAAATGGCAAGACAACTCTGGTGGTAAATGCACTTGCGGAAGGGATCAAAGTATTTCCTAGCCATAGTTTTCACTCAAAGTAGCAGAGAAGGTGAATATGTTTTTTGTGAAGCACACCTTGTAAGGGCAGATGACAGACTTTTATTTTATGTAAGAAGGTAAGTGGGTTACTGATTTTAACACAGCTCCTTTTGTTACTTGCACTTCATAAATTACAACTCTCCTTCTATGGCAGAGTGATCTATGAAGGATATGTGACTCCTACACCTTGTAACCCTCACTGTCTGTAACACATCTGCACATTGACTTACACACTCGGAAGAGTTATTGTCAGTTTAAAATGTGTGTGTGCGTAAAGCTCTCAGGCGCCCTTCTTGGAATGAGTAGCACTATAAAAGAATTAAATAAAACAAGAATAGTGGTGTTTGAATTGTGTGTGTGTAAATACTCATCCAGACCAATACATCTGACATTCTTACAGTGCGTGAGCATGCACAGCTGGTGAACAAAGTCAGAAGCTTGCCTCCAAATAAGAGTTTCTTTGAAATCCTTCTGAAAAGATCCCCTATGCCTTTCTTTCCCCTACATTGTGTTAGCACCAGTGTGTGAGGCTCACCCAGCCAGGATCACACTGAAACAACAGGGGAGCTTATTACCCCTTCATTTCATGCCTTTGTTGTGGTTCTAGCTGTAATTTTAAGCATGAAAGCCCCTCTCCTCCCTGCACGTTACTGCTGGGAAGGGAAAACAGACAATGTGCAGAGGCTGATGTGTGTCCCGGTGGGTGTCTGAAAATTACACCGGGACAGTTTCATCATATTATACTGAGCCCAACTTGTTGGTAGGGGGTACGGTGTCCACCCTCTGAAAATAGTGGGTGTATGCCATCCACCCAGGTGCACCAGTGATGTGCCCTGCTCTCGAGTGATTAGTGTGCTATACAAATCAACACAACATAACTTAACATCTGGACAAGGTCTGCAGATGGCATGTGCACACAGAGACACCCCTGTGTTGTATTCTTCACGGTCCAGGACACCTCATGCGCCCTTCTTGAAGAGTTGTGTTTCTGGCCAGGACCTGTGTGCCTCTGGATGAAGCACTGTTACTCGTCTCTGTCTTTCAGGAACAGTATCTACCCCCCCACCCCGTTGACCCTGCTCCGGCACTGTCCCGGGGCAGGTGTGAGCAGGTCCATTGTTTGGTATCCACTTCTTACAACTCTAGGGTGGTACCTGCTCGTTAACGAAGACACAGATCTCCCTGCAGCCTTGTTCTTCATCAACAGTGAAGTTCCATGCAGTCCGGTGAAGTTACTGCTGGTATTGTTGCATTTATATAGCGCTTACTACCCCTATGTGGGGCGCTGAAGCACTTGCCTTCATGGGCAGCAAGCTACGCCATGTAGGATGTGTGGTTGGAAGGTTGTTCTTGATTGAGTTCCAGAAACCTAGACACATTGAGACCTTCTGGACTCAATCCATGTGAAGGGGGTGACTGCTGTTGGGCACACTTTGCACCAGTGGCCAGGCACAGAACACCCAGGCGCCTGTTCTGCAGACTTGTTATACAGGATCATCTGATCAAAGCTGATTCAGGAGTGAGATATATTCACTAGTTGCGTTTGATGGTCATGCTTTGATCGGTGATGCTTGAGGTGCCTCTGCTTGTTTTAGACTTGTATGAATCTGAGGTGAAACACAGACATATATGTAATGGAGGCCGCTTGGAATGTATGTGATATTCCAGCTTTCTAACAGTCAAACCTAGTGTGGATAGTTTTTAGACTTTGAAAACTAAAAAACCAGACCGTTCCATTAACAGAGAAGTAGGACTACAAGTTGTCTTCAATAAAGAGACACAGAATGACCTCAGACCTGCCAACAGCTCACCATGTGAGGAGGAGGGGCAGGTTGATGAGGGGGGTGGGCCTTGTGCCGAGAAGTACCTCTGAGGCACTTTTGTCCCCTCTCGAATCACCAACCCCTCTCTTCCTCCCAAAACAAAAAAGCTTTCTGAGGTAGTGCCATGTCATGGGGTGTTTTCACTCCTTTTAATGGACATAGGAAGTCCAAAGCCTCTGAAAACAAGATGGAAATCCACTATTTACAGTGGTTTTCAGTTCTTTTTCCTGCCATCGTAGGATATAGGCTCCTCACCGTGTGACTGTGTGTTAGGAGCCGACATCATGTGTCACATGGTGGTACTGTGTTAGTTGTCAGGTCCGCGTCCTGATAGCACGCCAGTGGCTGCTGCCACTGAAGGATGGTGGTGGGGTGGGGATTACCTTGTCCGTCGGGAGACGGGTTCGTCTCCTCTGTCCTTGTCCTCAGAAGCACACAGGCTCCCAGACTCTCCTCAGCCAATCACGAAGCCACTGTCACCAGCATGACAGCAGCGTCGTGATTGGTGTCAGCGGCCTGCTTCGGCGCTCACAGAGGGAGTGAAGGCCTGTGTACTTTCTCACATGCGCACTTATAGTACACAAACCACTCCTCCTCCAGCCACGCCCCGCCCTCACCTGGCTCAACGAAAAATAAAATGCTAATAAGACTCCATTTTCATCATTTTGTTTGTCTTTCTGGTGCAGGCAGCGGGGTGACGCTCCTCCGCCTTAGCGGCACTCACCAACATAGAAAACACAGGCAAGGAAGCACTAAGGGAAATGAAAAGCAGGTTTGACGTGCAGTATCATCTCTATTAACTCTTAAATTGCTGTCTGCCAGGGGCAGGGAACTCTTGATGCACTGGAACACATGAAAACGCGCCTCCCTCTGTATTCAGCGGACCCTCTCAAACAGATATGTGCTAAATGAACTGAAATGTGATGGTCCCAGCAAATCTATGACCAGCTCACCCTTCCTAGGGAGCTTTGCTGCACGTCATGGTATTGGAACTGGACCCCAGGTTTTGGGACTGGGCCCCAAGCACACAAAGGGGATTGGAGAAATGCTTGCAGGTAGTCTAACCACTGGCAATCACTCAGGTAGCATTCCAATCCATTGTTTTTCACCCACTGTGACACTGTAGACAATGGTCTGCATCATGCAAATCAGCACTGACCCTGCTTCTCATGGAAACTACCCATCCCGAACTGGCAGGTGATCCCTCCTCCAGAAGGGAACACAGGCAACCCCAGATCGGGTTCAGCCTTAATAGGCGTGCTCAGTGAGGGATAGCTGGGATCCTGTGGCACAGCAAGAAAGGGACCCACGTCTGGGCATGCCGATTGTACACGTATGGCTTCCATATAGAATAACAAACAACCTGTCCTGGGAGTTCGGGCTGAACTGTTTTTGCTTTCAAGAAAGAGACTCCCAAACAAGGAGCAAAGCACTGCTCCAATGCTTTCAGCTGGCAGTGAGCTATGTGGGTATGTTAGAAATGGGGTATTTGGTTGGCAGTCAGGTTAGCCCCTGTCCAAGCAAGGACCCTCACTCTAGTCAGGGTAAGTCACACACAATCCAAATTCTCCTGTGCCCACCCTCTGGTAGCTTGGCACTGAGCAGTCAGGCTTAACTTAGAAGGCAATGTGTAAAGTATTTGTGCAATAAATCATACAAGAACAAAATATAGCACCACAAAAATACACCACACAGTATTTAGAAAAATTTATAATATTTATCTGGATATTTGCAGCTCAAAACGATAAAAGATGCAATAAGAAATTGTAGAAATATCACTGGAAAGTGATATAAGGTGTCTTAAGTCTTTAAAAAGCAAACAAAGTCTCTTTCAAGCACAAAGTACCTGGTTTGGAGTGAAAAATCTCTGCAAAGGGCTGCAGAGGAGGAGATGCGTGGAAAATGATGTGTGCGTCGGTTTCGCCCCTTCACACACTGACTTGCGTTGTTATTTTTCACACGGGGAAGACGTTGCATCGATTTCCGGCGCGCGGACAGGTCTCCTCTGTGGGTCGCGGGGTTTTCAGACGCCCGGGGTCTGTGCGTGGAACTCTGGGCTTGTAGTCTGGCTGCGCGTCGTTCCGGTGGGCTGTGCGTGGAATTTTCTCCCTCACGGCAGGCGCTGCGTCAATTTCCTCTCTGGAAGTTGGGCGGCATTGTGCAGGCGGGCTGTGCGTCGAAGCTCTGGTCTCACCACAGGCGGCATGTCGATCTTTTCCTCGCAAAGTCGAGCAGCGTTTTTCCGGTCCGGCGTGCGGTGAATTTTTCACCGCGGAGCAACCTGTGCATCTAATTTTTCGCCGCACAAGGAGTCCAGTTGAAAGAGAAAAGTATTTTTGGTCCTGAGACTTAAGGGAACAGGAGGCAAGCTCTATCCAAGCCCTTGGAGAGCACTTCTGCAGCAGGGCAAGAGTTCAGCAAGGCAGCAGGGCAACAGAAAGGCAGCAGTCCTCTGTAGAAAGCAGTCAGGTGACTCCTCTAGGCAGCCAGGCAGTTCTTCTTGGCAGGATGCAGGTTCTGGTTCAGGTTTCTTCTCCAGCAAGTGTCTGATGAGGTAGGGCAGAGGCCCTGTTTTATACCTAAATGTGCCTTTGAAGTGGGGGAGACTTCAAAGAGTGGCTCAGAAGTGCACCAGGTCCCCTTTCAGTTCAATCCGGTCTGCCAGGGTCCCAGTAGGGGGTGTGGCAGTCCTTTGTGTGAGAGCAGGCCCTCCACCCTCCCAGCCCAGGAAGACCCATTCAAAATGCAGATGTATGCAAGTGAGGCTGAGTACCCTGTGTTTGGGGTTGTCTGAGTGAATGCACAAGGAGCTGTCAACTAAGCCCAGCCAGACGTGGATTGTAAGGCACAGAAAGATTTAAGTGCAAAGAAATGCTCACTTTCTAAAAGTGGCATTTCTAGAATAGTAATATTAAATCCAACTTCACCAGTCAGCAGGATTTTGTATTACCATTCTGGCCATACTAAATATGACCTTCCTACTCCTTTCAGATCAGCAGCTACCACTTCAATAATGTATGAGGGCAGCCCCAATGTTAGCCCATGAAGGGAGCAGGCCTCACAGTAGTGTAAAAACGAATTTAGGAGTTTTGCACTACCAGGACATGTAAACTACACAGGTACATGTCCTGCCTTTCACTCACACAGCACCCTGCTCTAGGGGTTACCTAGGGCACACATTAGAGGTGACTTATATGTGGAGAAAGGGGAGGTTTAGGCTTGGCAAGTACTTTTAAATGCCAAGTCGAGGTGACAGTGAAACTGCACACACAGACCTTGCAATGGCAGGCCGGAGACAAGGTTAAGGGGCTACTTAAGTGGGTGGCACGACCAGTGCTGCAGGCCCACTAGTAGCTTTTAATTTACAGGCCCTGGGCACACATAGTGCCCTCTACTAGGGACTTACAAGTAAATCAAATAGTCCAATTTGGTGTGATCCAAGGTTACCATGTTTAAAGGGAGAGAGCATATGCACTTTAGCACTGGTTAGCAGTGGTAAAGTGCGCAGAGTCTAAAAGCCAGCAAAAACAGTGTCCAAAAAGTGGAGGGAGGCAGGAAAAAAGTTAGGGGTGACCACCCTAAGGCTGTCATACTGGGACGTTTGTGGTAGGATTTAGAATGGAAACGTGCACGATTGATTTTGGCTGGACCAACCACTGCCTTGTACATACATGTCCATGTACATGGCATGTAGCATATTTCGATGAGCCTGTAAGGATTGCTGGTAGTGTTTTATTGTGCTTTTCTGGCTATGTGTGCATTTGTGATGGCCAGTAGTAGTTTTCTGAATGTGTGTGCTTACCTGGTGGTCTGTAGAATGGTTCCCTGTTTTTCAGTGCCTGCCTGTTGGTCTTTAGTACAGGGCAACCCTCCACAGACGAAAAGCAGAAAAAAGGGATAATAAAAGTATTTTATTATCCCTTTATTTTTCCACCTTCACAGGGCGGGCCAGCCTCCTCCACATCAAGTGGAGGAGGAGTGGTATGTGCGCTGCTAAGTGCGCATGTCAGTTTGGCCAGCCGTCTGAGGCCAGCCAAACTGACATGCGCACTTAGAAACTCTCCACCCAGCTGTATTTTACAACCGGGTGGAGGCCAAGCGCAGTGCCACACTCTCCCCTGAGCGGCATTTCTGCCCACTTAGGTGTAACAGCATGAAAGAAGTGTTGTAATTGGTTGGGCGGAGAAGATGAGGTGGCTGGAGCGGAGCGATGCATCACAGAGGGGCAGGTAAGTGGTTTTTTTTTAACTTCCCACCCCCTGCACTCCCTTCTGCACATGCTGCCCCCCACCCCTTCCTGGTAGCAGCCGCGACTGCTTTAGTGTGCTTCTGTGGTTGTGTGTGCCTGCCTAGTGCTTGTAGCACATTTCTCTTGATGTGTGTGTGTGTGTGTGATTGGTGCTTGTTTCATGTTTCTCTGTTTGTGCGTTGCTGCCCGTGCTTGTGGCAGGTGTGGTAAATCTGTCTTTTCTGTGTGGTCCCCTTCTGCCAGACCCTATATTTATGCTGCCTTTAGAACCCTGTGCACTTTACCCCTGCTGACCAGTAGTAAAGTTCATGGGCTCACCCTTTAATCATAGTCGCATTGGGTGTGCATACTAAATATTGAAGTCAGAATATTGAGGGTACTAAATATCGAGGACAAAATATGGAGAAAAAATATTGACAGATAAGTAACTCTAGATTTTCTATACCTAACTCCACATATATGTGCCTACGGTGTACATATATCTTCAAGGTATGTAGATGTGGAGTTAGGAAGAGTAAATATATACTTTCCTCTATGCACGTACCTTTCAATATTTCGATCCCTCGATATTCTTGTGTATCGATATTCTTCACGTCAGTATTCAGTAGTACGGTCATCGAATTGTCGTTCTCCTGATGTATATTTAACCTGCCTGTAAGTCTCTAGGTCATGGTACAAAGTGTAACCAGAGCCTGAGTGTTTAATGCTGTTAGTAGAGCTGCACCTATTCTGCCATCCTCTACAGTGGCAGTGAAAGCAAGACTTCTGGCCCACCATGGTATCCTGATTGTAATAATGCAAGATATACATTGCAAACTGACAAAGTAAACCTTTCTGCTAGATAAAAACCTCCATTTTAAATGATAGAAAGACACACCTGCGCGATTCTCGTTGCCCACAAGGTAGGTTACATGATATTTAAAAAATTTACCTGTAGAAAATGTCTTTTATCATGTATTTACCATGTGTAGCACCCAAAAGCTATTTTTTACCATAGGAAGGTTAGTTGACCCATAGAGAAACACTGGGAAGCAATTTTCAATATGAATACTGTATATCAGGAATGGGACCAGCTAGATTAATTAAATAAGCCATTGTTTTTAATACATAATAAGGAAAAGTAACTTTTAGAAAGTTACCTTTTCCTTGTTTGAAGTTCCTGTAGGCTCGCCAGCAGTAGCCTGGCCAGGGATTAGCCTTCAACAGGTTTGAAAAAGATGTGAAATGCCTCCCAGGATCAAACAATAAGCTGACATAAATGGGCAGAGACCACTCCTCCGAACTCCATAGAATATGCAGAGTGGGTGCTGTGGGCATCCTTTTTGACACTAAACCATCAAATCTGCTTGACAGATCTGTTGAGCCACATGTGACACAGGCAAAAAGAGAACAGGATGCCAATACAATTATTGTGTCTCCACTGTCTGGTTGCTGGAGGACCCTGTTTTTGTCCTACCAAACTTCAGTCTCTGGGTTTGTTGTGGTTACAGTGGCTGCCTCAAACTGGATTTTAATGTTAGATGTGGGAGGGCACTACGATTACCTTAGTACATTCCCAGCACACACATTCTGCACTTATAGTCCAAGATTCATTTAGCCAAACACTTTTGCTAACTTGAAAATGCATACACATAGCATTTTGGGCGTGTGTGTAGTACAGAAAACAGGAACTGCTGCAAAAGTGGAAAGGACTAGCCCTGGTAACTTTTACCCCATTGGTTAGGGCATGCCCAGGAGTCATTCTACCTAGTAGCCAGGGGCAGCTTCTCCATTACAGTGTAGGAGTTTTGCCCCACTAAAATACCCCCAGAAAACACCAGAGACGAAAAATAAAATGGTAATAAAGTTAATTTATTACTGAGTGTCAGGACGAGGTGAGCCTGCTCAGTGGCAGCTGTGGTGGGCAGGGCTGCCTTTGCACTAGTTTACAGTGTGCAGGTGACTTTAGCAAGCTGTCTGGCAATGGCCAGCCTGACATGCGCATTACAAACCTGCCAACCAGCTGTGTTAGACAGCTGGATTAAGAGCATGCACAAGCCTCCAGTGTCCCGGGAGCGCTGAGAGGCCACTCCCTCCAATCCTGGCACTTCTCTCATGCTGGGTAACAGCATGAGAGCAGCACCAGGACTGGTTAAGGGACTTAGCTGGGGCCCTGGACATGACGTGACAGGAGAAGAGTACCCGAGTGAAAAATGTGTCTGCCGGCAAGATGGTAAGTACATTTTTATTTGTCTTACTTATGTTTTTATTTTTTCACCCACCCACCACCCATCTGCTCGTAGTTGATGAGCGACACTGCCAGCAGCTGGTGCAAAGCATAAACGTGGCACTTCCAGGCTTCCATACCAGAACACTTTTTGGACCTGTTGAAGATCAGAAGAGGACCGGACCTGCTGCCTGTAGCCTGAGAGGAGCTCTGAAGGGCCGGACCTACTGTCTGTAGCCTGAGAGGAGCTCTGAAGGGCCGGACCTGCTGCCTGTAGCCTCAGAGGAGCTCTGAAGGGCCGGACCTGCAGCCTGTAGCCTGAGAGGAGCTCTGAAGGGCCGGACCTGCTGCCTGTAGCCTGAGAGGAGCTCTGAAGGACCGGACCTGCTGCCTGTAGCCTGAGAAGAGCTCTGAAGGGCCGGACCGGCTGCCTGTAGCCTGAGAAGAGCTCTGAAGGACCGGACCTGCTGCCTGTAGCCTGAGAGGAGCTCTGAGGGGCCGGACCTGCTGCCTGTAGCCTGAGAGGAGCTCCGAGGGGCCGGACCTGCTGCCTGTAGACTGAGAGGAGCTCCGAAGGGCCGGACCTGCTGCCTGTAGCCTGAGAGGAGCTCTGAAGGGCCGGACCTGCTGCCTGTAGCCTGAGAGTAGCTCTGAAGGGCCGGACCTGCTGCATGTAGCCTGAGAAGAGCTCTGAAGGGATGGACCTGCTGTCTGTAGCCTGAGAGGAGCTCTGAAGGGCCGGACCTGCTCCCTCTTGCACCCAGGACAAAGAAGCAGACTCCAAGGGTCACTTGGCTGACAGCCTGTGTGGCTACAGGTGATAACATACTCAAGAAGCTTTTTCCTGGAAGTACCCAGCGGACCACTGGCAACTGGACCTGGATTAGACCCTGCTGTTGGCCTCTGCCTGGCACCTTGTGAGTGCCTGAGTGCCTGAATGCCTCCCCTGAGGTGCTGGTGTATGTTTCTCTTTTTGTGCTTGCCTGCTTGGTGCATCTGGTTGTGTGTGCCTGGCTGTTGGCCTGCAGTATGCATTCGACTGTGTGTGCCTGTCTCCTGGCCTGCAGTGTGTACTTCTGGTCTGTGTGCCTGTTTGATGGCCTGCAGTGTGCATCTGGTTTTGTGCGCCTGTCTGGAGGCCTGCAGTGTGCATATGGGTCTGTCCGCCTGCTTGGTGGCTTGCAGTGTGCCTCTGGTTGTGTGGGCTAGCCTGGTGGCTTGCAGTGCGCGTCTGGTTGTGTGCGCCTGCTTGGTGGCTTGCAGTGTGCCTCTGGTTGTGTGGGCTAGCCTGATGGCTTGCAGTGCGCGTCTGGTTGTGTGCGCCTGCCTGGTGACTTGTAGTGTGCGTCTGGTTGTGTGGGCTAGCCTTATGGCTTGCAGTGCGCATCTGGTTGTGTGCGCCTGCCTGGTGGCTTGCAGTGTGCGTCTGGTTGTGTGGGCCTGCCTGGTGGCTTGCAGTGAGTGTCTGGTTGTGTGCGCCTGCCTGGTGGCTTGCAGTGCGCGTCTGGTTGTGTGCGCCTGCCTGGTGGCTTGCAGTGCGCGTCTGGTTGTGTGCGCCTGCCTGGTGGCTTGCAGTGCGCGTCTGGTTGTGGGCGCCTGCCCGGTGGCTTGCAGTGTGCCTCTGGTTGTGTGCGCCTGCCTGGTGGCTGCACCGTGCACCTCTGGTTGTGTGCGCCTTCTTGGGGCTGGCGCTCGCACCGCAGGGAGCTCTCCCGGGTGTTGGTCATTTTGTTCCCTCCATCGCCTGTCACCTGAGCCGAGTGTGACCTACTGGGTATTCATCGTGCCAGGCTATGTAACCCAGCCCCGGCCACCGAGCCCGCAGCAGGTGCATGAGCGGAGGGAGGGGAGGGAAGAGGGGCCACTGATGAAAGAGAGCCCCTCGACTCCATGGGGCATCTCTGAGGAGTGGGGCAGGAGGGGGGCGCAGGGAGGGGAGGGAAGAGAGGCCACTGGCGGGGAGAGCCCCTGGAATCCATAGGCGTCTCTGGGGAGGGAAGAGGGGCTACTGGCGGGGAGAGCCCCTGAACTCCATGGGGCATCTCTGAGGAGTGGGGCAGGAGGAGGCGCAGGGAGGAGAGTGGAGGGAAGAGAGGCCACTGGCGGGGAGAGCCCCTGGGCTCCATGGGGCGTCTCTGAGGAGTGGGGTAGGAGGAAGGCGCAGGGAGGGGAGTGGAGGAAAGAGAGGCCACTGAGGTGAGTGAGGCTCTCGCCTCCATAGGCGTCTCTGGGGAGGGAAGAGAGGCCACTGGCGGGGAGAGCCCCTGGGCTCCATGGGGCGTCTCTGAGGACGCCCCATGGGGTGGGGTAGGAGGAAGGCGCAGGGAGGGGAGTGGAGGGAAGAGAGGCCACTGACGGGAGTGAGCCCCTCGCCTCCATAGGCGTCTCTGGGGAGGGAAGAGGGGCTACTGGCGGGGAGAGCCCCTCGACTCCTCGACTCCATGGGGCATCTCTGGAAAGTGGGGCAGGAGGGAGGCGCAGGACGCGGGGGGTGGGGGAGGGAGGAGGGGCCACTGGCGGAGAGAGTCCCTCACCCCCAATTAGCCACCTCTGGGAGTGAGGCAGGAGGGAGGCGAAGGGAGGGGAGGGAGGCCACTGGCGGGGATACCCCCCTCCCCTCCATGGGACATCTCTGGGGAGTGGGGTAGGAGAAATGCGCAGGGAGGGGGGTGGGGGAGAGAGGGGCCACTGTCGGGGAGAGCCCCTCGCCCCAATGGGCCATCTCTGGGGAGGGGACAGAAGGGGGGCGGGGAGGGGAGAGGGGCCACTGGCGGGGAGAGCCCCTGGACTCCAGGGGGCATCTCTGGGGAGGGGGCCGGAGGGGGGCGGGGAGGGGAGAGAGGCCGCTGGCGGGGAGAGCCCCTCGACTCCATGGGGCATCTCTGGGGAGGGGGCAGGAGGGAGAAGGGCTGGAAGGGCAGTGCGCTCATACAGGGCTAGGAGGGGATTTGAGATGGGCCAGCTCGTGTGCACAGGGGCACACGGTGAGACGGGGAGGGGTGGGGAGATTGGCAGATGTTGTGGAGAGGGCATTGGTTGCAGAGGGTGACAAGGGGTGTTTGTGGAAGTTTTGGGGGGCGTGGTGTGTGGAGGGGCCGGTCACGGGGGCAGGACAGGCTGTGACCAGTCGCGGGTGCGCATGGGTGGAGAGAGGGCTTGAGGGGCAGGCCAAGGCTCGATGGGGGGTCTGGAGGGGAAGGAGTTGACGCCTGTGCTAAGCAGTGTTTGGGCACAGAGACTCAGGGCAGTGGGACAGACACGAGGCGCTGTGGAGCCGGGCACTGGAGGGCCGGGGGCACACACAGCTTGGCACCAGCTGAGGAACGCCGGGATCCGAGCATCACAAGGTCAGTGTGAAGGGGCCCGGGGACCGCATAGCCGGCCGGTGCCAGCAAGAGGCGGGTGGCAGCCAAGGTGAGCCCCGGGCGTTGTGCGGGAGTGGTATATTGTGTATATTGTGTGTTTGTGTGTGAGTGGGTGGCATATTGTGTGTGTGTGAGTAGTATATTGTTTGTGTGTGAGTGAGTGGTATATTGTGTGTGTGTGTGTTAGAGGTATATTGTGTGTGTGTGTGTGTGTGTGAGAGTAGTATATTGTGTGTGTGAGTAGTATATTGTGTGTGTGTGTGAGTTGTATAGCGTGTGTTTGTTTATGAGTAGTATATTATGTGTGTGTGTGTGAGTGAGTGGTATATTGCATGTGTGTGTGTGAGTGAGTGGTATATTGTGTGTGTGTAGTATATTGTGTTTATGTGTGAGTGAGTGGTATATTGTGTGTATGTTAGTGGTATATTGCATGTGTGTGTGTGAGAGTGAGTGGTATATTGTGTGTGTGGGCGCGAAGGAGTGTGTGTGTGGGGTGTGCATATGTGTGTGTACGGGAGCGGGTGAATATAGTGTGTGTGTATTTGTGTGAGTGTGTATAGTGTGTTTGAGGGAGTGAGTGTGTATAGTGTGTGTGACAGGGAATGAGTATGTATTGTGTGTGTGAGCGAGTGTATATAGTGTGTGTGTGGGAGTGAGTTAATGTGTGTAAGGGAGTGAGGGTGTATAGTGTGTGCATGAGGGAGTGTGTATAGTGTGTGTGTGAGACAGGGAGTGAGTATGTATTGTGTGTGTGAGTATGTGCATATAGTGTGCATGTGTGTAGGTGTGAGTCAGTGAGTGTGTATTGCATGTAGGTGTAGAGGGAGTGAGTGCATGTATGTGAGAGGGAGTGAGTGTGTATATAAGAGCGAGTATATATATATTTAGTAAGGGTGTGTAAGGGAGTGTGTGTGTATCGTGTGTGTGTAACAGAGAGGGAGTGGGTGTGTATAGTGTGTTTGTGAGGGAGTGAGTGTGTATTGCGTGTGGGTGTAAAGGGGGTGAGTGTGTGTATGTGAGAGGGAGTGAGTGTGTATAATGTGTGTATGTGGGAGCGAGTATATATATAGTGTGGGTGTGTAAGGGAGTGTTTGTATCGTATGTGTGTAACAGAGAGGGAGTGTATAGTGTGTGAGGGAGTGAGTGTGTATTGCGTGTGGGTGTAGAGGGAGTGAGTGCGTGTATGTGAGAGGGAGTGAGTGTGGATATGGAAGCGAGTATATATATATAGTGTGGGTGTGTAAGGGAGTGTGTGTATCGTGTGTGTTTGTGTAACAGAGAGGGAGTGGGTGTGTATAGTGTGTGTGTGACAGGGAATGAGTATGTATTGTGTGTGTGAGCGAGTGTATATAGTGTGTGTGTGGGAGTGAGTTAATGTGTGTAAGGGAGTGAGGGTGTATAGTGTGTGCATGAGGGAGTGTGTATAGTGTGTGTGTGAGACAGGGAGTGAGTACGTATTGTGTGTGAGTGAGTGCACATAGTGTGCATGTGTGTAGGTGTGAGTCAGTGAGTGTGTATTGCATGTGAGTGTAGAGGGAGTGAGTGCATGTATGAGAGGGAGTGAGTGTGTATATAAGAGCGAATATATATATATAGTGAGGGTGTGTAAGGGAGTGTGTGTATCGTGTGTGTAACAGAGAGGGAGTGGGTGTGTATAGTGTGTTTGTGAGGGAGTGAGTGTGTATTGCGTGTGGGTGTAAAGGGAGTGAGTGTGTGTATGTGAGAGGGAGTGAGTTTGTATAATGTGTGTATGTGGGAGCGAGTATATATATAGTGTGGGTGTGTAAGGGAGTGTTTGTATCGTGTGTGTGTAACAGAGAGGGACTGTATAGTGTGTGAGGGAGTGAGTGTGTATTGCGTGTGGGTGTAGAGGTAGTGAGTGTGTGTATGTAAGAGGGAGTGAGTGTGGATATGGAAGTGAGTATATATATAGTGTGGGTGTGTAAGGGAGTGTGTGTATTGTGTGTGTTTGTGTAACAGAGAGGGAGTGAGTGTGTATAGTGTGTTTGTAAGGGAGTGCGTGTGTATTGTGTGTGGGTGTAGAGGGAGTGAGTGCGTGTATGTGAGAGGGAGTGTGTGTATATGGGAGCGAGTGTATATATAGTGTGGGTGTGTAAGGGAGAGTGTGTATCGTGTGTGTTTGTATAACAGAGAGGGAGTGGGTGTGTATAGTGTGTTTGTGAGGGAGTGCATGTGAATTGCATGTGGGTGTAGAGGGAGTGAGTGCGTGTATGTGAGAGGGAGTGTGTGTATATGGGAGCGAGTGTATATATAGTATGGGTGTGTAAGGGAGAGTGTGTATCGTGTGCTTGTGTAACAGAGAGGGAGTGGATGTGTATAGTGTGTGAGGGAGTGAGTGTGTATTGCATGTGGGTGTAAAGGGAGTGAGTGTGTGTATGTGAGAGGGAGTGAGTGTGTATATGGGAGCGAGTATTTATATAGTGTGGGTGTGTAAGGGAGTGTGTGTATCGTTTGTGTGTGTGTGTGTAACAGAGAGGGAGTGGGTGTGTATAGTGTGTTTGTGACGGAGTGCGTGTGTATAGTGTGTGTGTGAGGGAGTGAGTGTTTATTGCGTGTGGGTGTAGAGGGAGTGAGTGCGTGTATGTGAGAGGGAGTGAGTGTTTGTATGGGAGCGAGTGCATATATAGTGAGGGTGTGTAAGGGAGTGTGTGTATCGTGTGTGTGTAACAGAGAGGGAGTGGGTGTGTATAGTGTGTTTGTGAGGGAGTGAGTGTGTATTGCGTGTGGGTGTAGAGGGAGTGAGTGCGTGTATGTGAGAGGGAGTGAGTGTGTATATGGGAGTGAGTGTATATATAGTGTGGTTGTGTAAGGGAGTGTTTGTATCGTGTGTGTGTGTTGTGTGTGTGTGTAACAGAGAGGGAGTGCGTGTGTATAGTGTGTGTGTGTGAGGGAGTGAGTGTGTATTGCGTGTGGGTGTAGAGGGAGTGAGTGCGTGTATGTGAGAGGGAGTGTGTGTATATGGGAGCGAGTGTATATATAGTGTGGGTGTGTAAGGGAGTGTGAGCATCGTGTGTGTGTGTGTAACAGAGAGGGAGTGGGTGTGTATAGTGTGTTTGTGAGGGAGTGAGTGTGTATTGCGTTTGGGTGTAAAGGGAGTGAGTGTGTGTATGTGAGAGGGAGTGAGTGTGTATATGGGAGCGAGTGTACATATAGTGTGGGTGTGTAAGGGAGTGTGTGTATCGTGTATGTGTGTGTGTGACAGAGAGGGAGTGGGTGTGTATAGTGTGTTTGTGCGGGAGTGCATGTGTGCAGTGTGTGTGTGAAGGAGTGCATATTGTGTGTGTTTGTGTGGAAGAGGGAGTGTGTGTAGGGGGAAGCGAGTGTGTACAGTGTGTGTGAGTGTGAGTGCGTTGTGTATTTGTGAGGGCGGTGGATACACTGTGGGTGCTCTGAGAGGGGTGAGTGAAGTGTGTATTAATGCCAGACTCTAGACACTGTCACTAAAGTCACTGCCAGCAGATCACCCTCTCCATCCACAGCAAGCCCCCGGCCCTCCACCCCGACGTCACCCCCTGGTCTGGTCCTCTCCCCCCCTTCCCTCCAACTCCACATCTTCCACTGCTCTCCATCCACAGCAAGCCCCCGGCCCTCCACCCCGACGTCACCCCCTGGTCTGGTCCTCTCCCCTTCCCTCCATCTCCACATCTTCCACTGCTCTCCATCCACAGCAAGCCCCCGGCCCTCCACCCCGACGTCACCCCCTGGTCTGGTCCTCTCCCCTTCCCTCCATCTCCACATCTTCCACTGCTCTCCATCCACAGCAAGCCCCCGGCCCTCCACCCCGCCAGTCACCCCCTGGTCTGGTCCTCTCCCCTTCCCTCCATCTCCACATCTTCCACTGCCCTCCATCCACAGCAAGCCCCCGGCCCTCCACCCCGCCAGTCACCCCCTGGTCTGGTCCTCTCCCCTTCCCTCCATCTCCACATCTTCCACTGCTCTCCATCCACAGCAAGCCCCCGGCCCTCCACCCAGCCAGTCACCCCCTGGTCTGGTCCTCTCCCCTTCCCTCCATCTCCACATCTTCCACTGCTCTCCATCCACAGCAAGCCCCCGGCCCTCCACCCCGCCAGTCACCCCGTGGTCTGGTCCTCTCCTCCACTGCGCTCCATCTTCACATCTTCCACTGCTCTCCACCCACAGCAAGCCCCCGGCCCTCCACCCAGCCAGTCACCCCCTGGTCTGGTCCTCTCCCCTTCCCTCCATCTCCACATCTTCCACTGCTCTCCATCCACAGCAAGCCCCCGGCCCTCCACCCCGCCAGTCACCCCGTGGTCTGGTCCTCTCCCCTTCCCTCCATCTCCACATCTTCCACTGCTCTCCATCCACAGCAAGCCCCCGGCCCTCCACCCCGCCAGTCACCCCCTGGTCTGGTCCTCTCCCCTTCCCTCCATCTCCACATCTTCCACTGCTCTCCATCCACAGCAAGCCCCCGGCCCTCCACCCCGACGTCACCCCGTGGTCTGGTCCTCTCCCCCCCTTCCCTCCAACTCCACATCTTCCACTGCCCTCCATCCACAGCAAGCCCCCGGCCCTCCACCCCGACAGTCACCCCGTGGCCTGGTCCTCTCCTCCACTGCGCTCCATCTTCACATCTTCCACTGCCCTCCATCCACAGCAAGCCCCCGGCCCTCCACCCCGCCAGTCACCCCGTGGTCTGGTCCTCTCCTCCACTGCGCTCCATCTCCACATCTTCCACTGCTCTCCATCCACAGCAAGCCCCCGGCCCTCCACCCCGACGTCACCCCGTGGTCTGGTCCTCTCCCCCCCTTCCCTCCAACTCCACATCTTCCACTGCCCTCCATCCACAGCAAGCCCCCGGCCCTCCACCCCGACAGTCACCCCGTGGCCTGGTCCTCTCCTCCACTGCGCTCCATCTTCACATCTTCCACTGCCCTCCATCCACAGCAAGCCCCCGGCCCTCCACCCAGCCAGTCACCCCGTGGTCTGGTCCTCTCCCCTTCCCTCCACCTCCACATCTTCCACTGCCCTCCATCCACAGCAAGCCCCCAGCCCTCCACCCCGCCAGTCACCCTTTGGTCTAGTCCTCTCCTCCCTCCATCTCCACCCCCTCCTTCACTTTATTTTGGCAGTTTGTATATAGCGTGAACTCGACCCAGAAGGTATCAGAGCGCTTTACATGAGCACCAGGCACATTGCTCAAGGACACATTCATTTTTGTACCCGCGTGGAGGCGAAGTGATTTGCCCAGGATCACAGGATGTTGAGTTGAAGCCCAGACTCCAACCCGGTTCCCCAGCTCCAAGGTCGCTAGCTCCGGCTCTTACCCCACATCCTCAACCTAAATCACCCGCCAGTCACTCTAAAGTCCCCTGCCCCTCACCCCTCCTCCACAGTCCTACCTACCCTTCTCCCCCACCCTCCTCCAGAAGACCCCAGGCCCCTGCGCTCCACCTGCCCCACCACCTCTCCATCACTCTATAGCCCCCGTCTCTCTCTTGAGTATCTATGAGTCCACTGTGCCCTGCCCATCACTCTGTCTCCCCGCTGCCTCCCTCCTCGGTATCTGTGAGGCCCCTGTGCCCTGCCCTCCACCCCCATCACTCTATGGTCCTCTCCCCTGTCTCCCTCCTCTGTATCTGTGCGGCCTCTATGCTCTCCCTCCCCTCCATCACTCTATGGTCCTCTCCCCTGCCTCCCTCTCCTGTATCTCTGAGGCCTCTGTGCCCTGCCCTCCTCCCCATCACTCCAGGGTCCTCTCCTCGGTATCTGTGCGGCGGTGCCCCCACCCTCCACCTGCCCCCAGTGGCGGCTGCCCCAGTCCCTACCCCCGGCCACGGCCTCTCTCCCGAGGCCCATCACGTGGCCTGGGGTGTGCTGGATGTGTGTCCGGAGGAGAGGCCCTGGTCACTGAGAGCATGTGACCCGCCCCCCACTGCTTGTATTCAGGAATGAACCCCACCCGGTGTCACCCGCCCCTCCTCTGCCCTCCCTGATCCATTCATCTCCGGCCCCTCCCCCAGCGGATTATTCCCTTTCAGCCCCTCTCGCCCCTCTGGCCCCCGACACAATGTGAAAGTCCCACAGGGGGGCAGGAGAATGTTAGGCCGGGGTAGCTGCACTCACCCTGTCAGCCCCCATTACAGAAACATCTGTCGCATCTCTCTGCACCCAGAGACATCTAGCGACCCCTCTGCAGCCAGAGACATCTAGCGACCCCTCTGCACCCAGAGACATCTAGCGCACTCTCTGCACCCAGAGACATCTAGCGCACTCTCTGCAGCCAGAGACATCTAGCGACCCCTCTGCACCCAGAGACATCTAGCGACCCCTCTGCACCCAGAGACATCTAGCGACCCCTCTGCAGCCAGAGACATCTAGCGCACTCTCTGCAGCCAGAGACATCTAGCGACCCCTCTGCACCCAGAGACATCTAGCGACCCCTCTGCACCCAGAGACATCTAGCGCACTCTCTGCAGCCAGAGACATCTAGCGACCCCTCTGCACCCAGAGACATCTAGCGATTCCTGTGGTATGAGAGTGACATTTAAACCTTTGCGGCTGTACCCCTCCCAGGTTGTGTTCTGGGGTGAAGGTACCCCTTCCCTGTGTTATGGGAGGGAGATATAAGCTCCCTCTCCGGCCCTCTCTCTGTTCTCCGTGCAGCGCCCTGAAGCCCCCTATCTCTTGGTGCCACTCACTGGCGTGTGCCAGGCCCCTGTACCCGTGTGCCTGGGGCGCCCAGATAAGGACGGGGCTGCCCTGCTGCCCCCTCGGAGGAGGGGCTCTCCCCTCGGTGTGAGATAAGAGGGGGTTACACAAACACAGCGTGTGTCCTCTGTACCCCAGCCTGTCCCACACCGGTACTGGGCTCTGGGCCTTGTGCGCGCTTGCCCTTTGGACCCCCCAGTTTGGACCCCCCAGTTGTGCGTATTGGGCCTTTTACACCTGGACTGTATAGCACACAGATGTGGGTTTGTGTTGTGTGCACGTGAGGGGAAGACGCCAGTGTCCTTGTTGATATCCATAGCTTTGTGTAGGGGGGGGTGAGTTCTTGTGGGCTTCAGGGCGCTGGTCACAGTTTAATCTAAATTTTCACGAAACAGCATTGTGAAAACTAGTGGCGCACGTGTAATAGGATACAGTGGACAGCAAAGGGTGTGGGAATTCAATCGATCAATCAATCAGTTTTTGTAGAGCACAACTACTAACTACTCACCCGTGAGGGTCTCAAGTCGCGGGGGTGGAGGGAGGCTAACCGAGCCTCATCCGAAGAGCCACGTCTTGAGGTTCTTCCTGAAGAAAGTGAGAAATGGGCTTTGTCTGAGGTGCAGGGGGAGGTTGTTCCAGCTCTCGGCTGCCAGGTAGGTGATGGACCTCCCTCCGGCGGTGGTTTTTCTTATGCGTGGCTTGATGGCTAGTGCCTGCTGGGCGGCGGGATCTGGCGGAGGCGTGGAAGGAGACGCAGTAGTTCAGGTAGGCCGGTCTCACAGTTAGTGAGAAGGGCCAACGCATTTTGTCAGGCTGTGGGCCAGGGTGATCACAATCCCAGCTCTGATGGTCGGTGCACGTGTGACCTTCGGCACACCTTGTTCTGCACACTATACCCTTGGTGGTGTGGTCGCAGGATACCCATCTTCACGCCCCGTACTGTGCACCAGGATACAGTGTGTGCCTTCCCCAAGATACCCGCCTGTGTGCACAAGTGTGTAAGGGTGGCGGCTGCTTGTCACTAGGATGGGTGCAGGGAGGGCACAGGGAGACCCCAGCAGGCCATCTTTAAAGGTGGTTACACCCTGGACAAGCTTATGAACGGCATACACAACTGCTCCCAAAACGAGCATTGGCAAAGCCAATATGTCTCTGCTCTACAAGATAAGCGACTGGCTTTGCCAACACCCTTTGACATTTACAAACAAACACAAGCATGGTTGGTAATCTTGCCAAGAGTTTTTTATTAATGAAAACTCATCCCAAAACGGAGTCACAGCCCATGGCAATGCTACAACATTAAATCAACATTGCAAACATGGGAAAAACAAGTGCACATCATTGCAAAAATGCAGAGAACTGGTGCAGTTGTATTTTGCAACTGTGAAACCCCATTAAAAAAAAGTATAACTTATAAGGCGTTATTTAAAAGAGGGAGTGGGATTGGGAACGAGGCAGAGAGTAGGTGGGGTTCATGTCGGTGGGGTGTAACACATACACCCCCTGTGGAGTGGTCACTGCAAAAGGAATATAGTAAGACCAAAAAACAACCATTGGTAATGACAACAGGTCTGGTTTTAAAGGAACGTTGTATGGTAATGTGAGAAATTATAAGTGGCATTGTAATCAATAAGTATTTGTGTGGATGCAAAAAAAACGCAGAATAATATTGGTGTGGGTTAAAAGGCCAGGTGGCAGTTGCACTGCCAAGCCAGACCTAAAATTCCATGTAGGGTAATGACTCCCCTCTTCCTAAATGTGCTGCAGCCAGAGGAAAAAACACCTTACATTATCTAGTTATACAATACACTTTAATACTATTCTAATTTGATGTGTTTGCTTCTGAAAGTTCAATCTCAGGCAGCTGGATACACTTAAAAAAACTGATCATAGCTGCGTGGAGGGCAAGCACTTTTTTTGTGGAAGTATACAAATGCTGCCCAATGAAACGTGTACTCCTGGCGCTCAGAGCCAAAGTGATGCTCACATAATAGTTTGGCAACAGCTGCGCTGTCAAGCCAGACCACTAAAAATATTTCCCTAAAATCTGCAGTGGAAGCATTTATCTAATCTAATGAGAACACTGTCACCCAAATGCTCCCGGTTAGACACAAGAATATGGCAGAACGCCATTGAAAGAATTGCAGGCAACTGAGATAGACAAGAAAGACATCCAATCATGGGCGAGGGGCGGACCCAAAGCCCGCTCTAAATATGTGTGTATTGCAAACAACAGCTGTCTGTAGCCAAGACCTAAAATCATGACAATGTGGGGCAGTCTCTTGTCACCCTGTCACAAACAAATCAGAAAAGTGGATGCCTAAAAAACACTTAACATCAGCAGTCCCGCGGGGCGTCTGTTATACGCATCTGTGTAGTGCTTTGTATTGTATGGGTTTTTGATTGGTTCCGTCGCTAGTCTAGAATCTAGGCACCTTTTGGAATGCTGGGGTACTTAATGCAACTGTCTATTGATATACTATAGGGTTATGTTTCGTTTTGTGTAGAGGCGCGATATACTGCCCGTTGGAGCAGACCAGAGCAGTGCCTTCCAAACTTTTTAGAACTGTGACCCAGTTTTTAAAACGATAACTTTCATGACTCACCTCACTGTAATGGACATGAGGCAAGCGGTTTTTAATGCAACCAAAGCATAAGTCATTTGCAGGCACCACATTTTCCATTGAAATGGCCACTACCTTTGCACAGATGTACAGTTTTACTGATAAGCTTAAACTGCATACAAACGAGAATGTGTGGAAATCAGGTTTCAGTGAATATTTATCATTTGCACATCACCAAGTAAAGTATTTTGATTTGTTTTGATCCTATTAAAATCTTTGTTTCCATCACACTTCAGGATTTCCAAAAAATGTGCCTCATTTTTGCTTTCCTAACTGCTGAATATGTACAGTTCATTTAAAAGGTATAATATTTTGCTGTACGTGACGAAAAATAACATCCTACGGCCTTTCCTTTCAGACTCCCTGTACCCCAGCACGAGTGTCACATAATGCTTTTTACTTTTCTTTCTCTGGCTGCAAAGCAAGTGGAATTTGCAATCACCAGTTCCCCGTGTTACAAAATAAGCAGCAGTTTGTCAGAAAGCTAGCCTGACATTTGACCTCTCTTTGAAGCACAGCAAATGTGACAACATAAATACAGAATTTAAAGGCATCTGTATTTATTACTTGGAGTTTCTGGATCCATCACAAATTGTCTCGCGACCCACTAGTCGGTTCTATTGGGTGTACAGAGTGTGTGAAATTCTTGTGATTTGCATTCGTGTAACTATGCAAAACTTTGGCAAAATTATGTCTAGTTTTGTAAAATACAAAACCGTCATCTGGCTCTATATTTTAAGGCAGAATGCTTCCCTGCATCAATTTTTGATGCAATAATGCACTTTGTGCTAAAAAATAGTGTAAAAAACAAATACACATTTAACAACAGCCACTTGTGTTCTGTGGTTCCCAGGCATTTACAGTACATTTTTATAACGAGTGGAATGTTGGCGGGAAACCTGAACAGCAAATGGCCCATAAATACAAGAAGTGGTGGAATGGCATACTTTTGCGTAACAAACTTAGTGAGAAATTCCTAAAATTACACTAACATAATTTGCAGTGTACAGCTGCCATCGTCAGCTTAAGGCAGCAGTTATGTTAAAGGCGCCTTTGTTCTTTATGTGGTTATCATGCACTCATGAGTTAAGATCTGCTTGAAACGGAAGCAAAGCTATTCAGGATGGTTGATACTTTGACTAGTGAGGGGATATAAATCTACTTTTGAGGCAAGAGTACAACGATCTCCACTGTCGTCCGGTGTTCTGCAAGGCACGGCCATGGGCGACTCTTTGTACCACAGCAGGCCAGCCGAATGCAGAACCCGGAATCTAAAGCCAGCCCAGAAATCAAATAGTGGCCCACACCGCACATGTAGAGGTCCTGTCGCAGGCCATCTTGAAAAGTCCCTGTGGTAAACATCAGGGCCCACGTTTATTAAATTAAAAGAGGAACTTTAGAGACAGAGCCACTGCGATTATGCAGCAGGAGCGGTCCAAAACATGCGGCAGGGTTGACTAAATTATGCAGCAAGAAAAGGCAAATTAGGCAACTTGATTGGGCACATTTTGTGATAGCATTTTTTCATAATTGTGTTGCTTGTTCACATGCCAACGCTTCCTGAGTAAAGGTTTCACTTCATTAGTAACAGTTTAACATCCAAATACACTAATAAGCAACTAAAAGACGGCCAGTCAGCACTCGCATAGAGGCTTCGACCGTGGAGAACATGGGTTGCTGCATTTTTAGTAACTTCTGATCCATATGAGCTAGAATCACTTATTTGCTAAAATCTGGAAATTATGTGGCAAATGCATAAGTGTACAGAAAATGCTGCAGGTGCAAAATCACAATTCCAGTGGCCCTGCTTGCAGGTGATCCGTAAAATAAGTAGAGATAAAATACAAATAGAGAGGGTTATCACAACAAAAGGTTCATCAATTACTTCCGGTTTAAACTGAGGTAACTTTAGGAATAACTTCTTGGAGGAAGGGTTCAGCTACGCGCCCACCCTTCCGATTACTAGGTCACCCTGGCGTACAGAACAACCACAGCCTTCAGATTATTTCAGGTTATTGGGGTTAGCTTCTGCTTATTCCTTGGGATACCCTAGAAAATGTGCCTTTCATCACCTCGCGCCTTTGGGTCACCCAGCTAAGAGCAGCCCAGGCATGACAACGCCCCAATCTTGACTATGATACACTTATGACACAAAACCAAGACACAGTCTACAGTACACAGCAGACTGACCCCTATAGACGCACCCACAACATTTACAACATGGCAGAATTGGACCTTTGAGGACTCGAAGCAACACTTTTCATGAACAATGCATATTAGAGCATCCTTCTCCAACGAGTAGCTCGCGAGCCACTGTTAGCTCTCCAGCTTCCTGTGAGTATCTCTCCTGTGTGCAGCCCCGACTAAACTGGAAGCTTTCGCTTGCTTGAATGAATATATGCATAACCAAATTTAAAAGTGTTTTCAGACGAAAAAGTGTATTTTTTCTGAACTCATAAGCTGATGTTTGTGAAAAATGGTAGAATTTCCAAAATATGCTTAAAGCGGATATTTGAGTAATAAATCACATGGTGCTTGGGAGACGTGTGACTAATATTAATAACTTGGTGCCAAGCATATGTATTACCCATGCAGGGGCATTCCATATCGACAAAGCATTTTTTACATTACTGTTGGCAACCATGCTGGCAGACTGAGATGATTAATCCATTTAATCTTTCATATACTGGCTGCCAAGGCTATCTTGTCGGATGTGGTCACTAAACCAACTCTAGTAATATCAGTAGCTTGTGATGATTTTCATTGAATATAAGTAGGGCTTCCAGTTATTTTGTATTTATTTCTTGACATTTCAGTCTGCATTTATCCATATTTATTTCTTGCTAATTTTATCTGTGTTTATTTTAAGTTTTGTGAAAAATTGAAGCTGAAGCTAAATATATTTGCATATTTATTTAACCGAAAAAAGTACATTCTTCTTTGAATGTCTACCAGTTTTCAATAATATTAAGGCCCATAAATAATAAATCAATACCTTTTTAAGAAAATATGAAACTTTTAGTGTCAATCTTATGCATATATATGGCTCTTCAAACATCATTATTAGAACGTATTCATTTTTTAACCTACTTACCTGCCAATTTGTACAGTCATTACTGACAATATTTAGAATTGCTCAGGAAAGATTCTGATTTCCAGTTTTATACACATTTAAAAATAACTACAGATACGAAAATAAATGTTTTTCTGTTTGTATTTGTCTGTAAAAATCACTAAAAATGGAAAACAGGGAGCATTAATTATAAGAAGGTCCTTTTATAGAAAAGGTGGGAGACCCCTGCGTTCAAGAATATTTTTCCAAATACATCCATAATTTATTGTTTACCACTGAACATGCTGGACAGATCCCAGAGGGCCTCAGGGTACAGCTAGGTGGCCTTATGAGGGGCGGTACCTCCTGGAAATGACAATTGGCTTCAGTTTGCAATCCCTTGGGTGCTTGCCCCGTTTCTCCGGGTGTTGCCACTGATCGGTTTTCGGATTTAGTCATTGATAAGGTAACTAGGACACCACCTCTCAATTCTGGCCATAATTCCCTCTTATATGAGGTTCAGGAATGTCATCAATATACTCACAAGCCATGGACAGCGAAACACATGTCAGCAATTTTATCTGTTACAGACAGACCTCCTATAATTAATAAGCATTTGTAATGCAATGGGTCTCGCATTTGCTCGAGTTAGAGCTCTTAGCGTTGTAAATTCCTAACTGGACTTTTCTTGTCACATGAATTGAAAATGAAAAGTAAAACAGTTGGCATTAGCAAGCCGATTCAAAGCGCCACGGCCACCATGAGCGCGAAGGAGAGACACAAAAGGAAAATTAAGTTTGCTCGCAGTCAAACGTATCAGCAAACGTGCAATTATCCATGTATCAGGGTTGATGGCCAAGGCGGTAACAAAAGTGCCCCAAGGAGGGACAAACGTAAAGCATTTACCAATGATAACAAAGGATTTTTGAAAGGTAAAGCCCACAAACGAGTGACAGTGATGGGGGTGAGGTGGGCATGGTCAAAAGCCAGCAATACTTACAACAGGCCAAAGCGCTTACGCGCTAAAAATGGTTGGTAAGGGAATACTTTGTGGACTGTTAGGTATATACAACAGAATCAATAATGGAGGAGAACAGGAAACTGAATTGTGAGGTGTTATCTACTTGCCTCGTTTACCAGGCCTCGAAGGCACTGCCATTATGTTTGTTCTGTTGGGGTGTACAGTAAAGGTGTGTGAAATTTGTGTAATTTGCTTTTGAGTAACTGTGCGAAATGTTGGCAAAATTATGTCTAGTTTTGCAAAATGTGAATCTTGCCATTTAGCTCTGTATTTTAGCATGAAATGCATCCTCGCATCAATATTTGATGCAAGAACGCATTTTGTGGTAAAAAAATGCATAAAAAAACAAATGCACATTTAACAGACACTGGTGTTCTGAGGTTCCCAGGCATTTACAGTAAATCTTTAGAACGAGTGGAATGTTTGCAGTAGACTTTTACAGTGAATGGCCCATAATTACGGGAAGAGCTGTAATGGTGTACTTTTGTGTAAGAAGTTCAGTTTGAAATTCCAAAATTACACCAGCGTAAACACACCAAGAAGGATATATATAGCTAGCAGAGCACGTACAACTCAACTGCGCTGTTCCCCACCAACCACCACACATGGAACATTCACAAAGTCCTTGTAAATGTTCCACACCCTCGGAGTACACAACTGTGTAACTACTAATTACAAGGCTGGCGAGGCCTCCCTGCCTATTTACAGACAGCAGGAACATTTGGATCAGAAATGTTGCACATAGGCCCATATTCATGGGGAATTGGCGTAGGGCAGGGCCGCAAGTCTTGGTGCTGTGCTGTCCTGCGACAATGTGAAAGGGCAGGAATGCATCGTATCTATGAAACACAGCGCCTGCCTCTCCTTTCCCCCTGCACTGGCACACAATGGACAGGCTTGCGCCAATGCTGGCACCCTTGTGCCATGGCGCAAGGGTGTCTGCGTTGCATGCAGGACTTTCTTTTGCAAGAAGGAACAGCTTCCAGTCCATAGAGGTGCTTTCCTCTTTCTGGAAAGAGGAAAAACTACGAGAAATGAAAATATTTCTTCTCGTTACGCCAGCTCTAGGGAGCGTGAGGTTTTGGCTTTTTCCCAGTTTTATGTGATTGAGTAAATCTGGGGCAGCGTGAAAGTCCATGAGTGTTGCCTGTGAAAACCCACTGCAGCGCCCATGGAACGCCTCCTTGATGCAGTGTGTGGTTGCGTGGGAAAACCCACCGCAACGCCCACGCAACGCCTCTTTGAAGCAGAGTGTGGTTGTGTGGGAAAACCCACCGCAGCGCCCATGCAACGCCTCCTTGATGCAGAGTGTGGTTGCATGGGACAACCCACCACAACGCCCATGGAACGCCTCCTTGGTGCAGAGTGAGAAAACCCACCGCAACGCCCATGGAACGCCTCCTTGATGCAGGGTGTGGTTGTGTGGGAAAACCCACTGCAACGCCCATGGAACACCTCTTTGATACAGAGTGGGAAAACCCACCGCAGTGCCCGCCTCCTTGATGCAGAGTGGGAAAACCCACCGCAACGCCCATGGAACACTTCCTTGATGCAGAGTGGGAAAACCCACCGCAGTGCCCGCCTCCTTGATGCAGAGTGGGAAAACCCACTGCAACGCCCATGGAACGCCTCCTTTATGCAGAGTGGGAAAACCCACTGCAACGCCCATGAAACGCCTCCTTGATGAAGAGTGTGGTTGCGTGGGAAAACCCACGTAGCGCTCATGGAACGCCTCCTTGATGCAGATTGGGAAAACCCACCGCAACGCCCATGGAACGCCTCCTTGAAGCAGAGTAAGGCTACGCAGAGACTTGCGTTCCTTTGTCTTACTCCATATCTGTGAGGACATTCAAAGCCACGCATTGTGGCTCAGCGTGGCCTCATAGCTATGGTTGGGAGGTTTGCTCTCGCGAATCAGTGATAGCGCCTAGGTGACGTCAGAAGGTCCTGTATGGCGGAATTAGGTGGTAAGGTAGGGTGATAAGATGGAGGAGAGAAAGTGAGTGGTTTGAGGGGGTTGCTGTTTTAGGGGGTGCTGCACCCGGAACAGAGTGCGGGTACCAAGGCGGAAACCCTTGTCTAGAGGTGCAGAGGAGTGGTTCGGGGGGCGACCAAAGGCCTCTTGCAGGAGTGGAGTCTGCTGATCACCAGTGAGTTCACCAGAGTCCTGGCTGTGTTGACCGACGAGTGGGCAGATCTTGGGCACGTGTGGGAGCGGAAGGCATTCTGCGGTGTCTGTTCTGGTGATGAAGGCTTCCATCCTCAGTGAAGAGAAGAAGGGCAGTGAGGGGGGAATAAAAACTGATTTATAGTGCAGTTCAGCCTGAATGGCCGCAGCGCCACCTAGCGGTGGACGCCTGTAGGGCAGCCACAGAGGCCTCGTAGGGGGAAGGGTGGAAACTTTGTGAAGATGGCGGAGTTTTCTGCATAGGGGTGACCTGAGAAGTGGGGTGGTGTGTAGTGACACTGGAGAGGGGTGGGGCGGATGGCTGACTTCCAGGAGGCCTGTAGGAGCGGCTGGAGAGGGAGGAAGCCAACTACTTAAAGAGGTGTGTCAGGGAGTTATGAGAGGAGAGCAGAGCAGGGTGGTGGACAGTGCAGGGGGCAGGGCACGAGGGGTGGAGGAAGCCTGATAATGTGAAGTTCTGGACAGTGCGGAGGGCAGTACACAGGTGAGGGGGAGAGGCCTGAGAACATTAGAGGATGTGAAGTTCTGGACAGTGAGAGGACAGTGCGGAGGGCAGCACAGGTGAGGGGGAGAGGCCTGGGAACGGTAGAGGGTGTGAAGTTCTGGACAGTGAGAGGACAGTGGGGAGGGCAGCACACAGGTGAGGGGGGAGGGAATCTGGGAACGGTAGAGGGTGTGAAGTTCTGGACAGTGAGAGGACAGAGGGGAGTGCAGCACACAGGTGAGGGGGAGAGGTCTGGGAACGGTATAAGATGTGAAGTTCTGGAGAGTGAGAGGAAAGTGCGTAGGGCAGCACAGGTGAGGGGTAGGGGCCTGAGAACGGTAGAGGGTGTGAAGTTCTGGACAGTGAGAGGACAGTGGGAAGAGCAGCACACAGGTGAGGGGGGAGGGGCCTGAGAACGGTAGAGGGTGTGAAGTTCTAGACAGTGAGAGGACAGTGGGGAGTGCAGCACACAGGTGAGGAGGAGAGGTCTGAGAACGGTATAAGATGTGAAGTTCTGGAGAGTGAGAGGACAGTGCGTAGGGCAGCACAGGTGAGGGGTAGGGGCCTGAGAACGGTAGAGGGTGTGAAGTTCGGGACAGCGGGAGGACAGAGCGGAGGGCAGTACACAGGTGAGGGTGGAGGGGCCTGAGAGCAGTAATGCATGTGAAGCTGTGTGTGCCCTTCCCTTTGGATTGGCCTGATCACTTTAGAAACATAGTTAATGTGAGACATACGCCAGGGTTACACGCCCTGATGAAGTCCCAGGCAAGACGCCCATTGGACGAAACGTGTTGGCAGAGAGCGAAGGATCAATAAAGATTGGACCTTTGTCATTAATGGACTTTGATTACAAACCTTATGATTTAGTGAAGGTTCTGCGTGTGATTAAGACGTTTGTGTCTCTTCAGCCAGACCTCGCCCCTCGGTGTATTGTGTAACACATTCTCTTGGGCTTGTTTGTACCTGTGTACAGAAGAATTGTAGCGGCCAAGGCTCCTTTAACCTGAGTCGCTGCTATGTTCCTTGGCCTTAGATGTGGGCTGCAGGAGCTGACAGCGAGTGCTTTACAGGAGCAGTCAGGGAATATCTGGGGGTCTGACTTGCAACCAACACAGAACTAGAGGGGTCTGTGGGGGGCTGATATGGAGGCTTGCTTTCTGATTGGTTGAGAGAGACAACTCCCCGGCTCAGAAACTGTTCCCATCTTTCTGTTATTGATTCTTTTCCTGTGTTTTCAAAGGGGGCCCCGGTAGAAATTAAGTGCTTTTGCGCAGAGTACTTTGAGGCAGAGATTCCTTGTGATGACCCACATTGACGCACAGCTGGCCGGTGGTAACACCCCCTTTCAAAAGCAGGTGAACTACACTGCCATAAAAGCCAGAGCACAAGAGTATTTGGTTTTCATATTTTTCAATCATCACTATTGCGATGTTCTGTGCTTAAATATTATCAAAACCACTGAATATACTTTAGATTATTCGGAATGCGGCTGATCGGCCAGTCCTGGACTTTCCGGGGATTTGGTCCCTCCTTTGGCTGCCGACAGTGCTTAATTTGAGCCGGCGGGTTCCGGTGCGGGGCACCAGCACTTATTCTTCTGCCTCAAGCATTTCCTGCGAGCAAAATACATATTGGAAAGAAGGAGTCAGGGAGGGACGAAAAAGCTTGACAATAGGAGAAAGCAGAAGGCTGCAGGAGTGAGCTGGAGGGGCAGGAAGTGGCTGTAAATGGATTGAAGAGGCCGGAGATGGCGTTAGGATTTCGCTGCCTCCTATTCCGTGCGCGCAACGTTAGTTGCAGCAGCCGCGTGTTTAAGGGGAGGTCTTTGGGCACCGGCACGTCTTTATTTACAAATTAAGCACTGGCTGCCGGTCAGGAAGCGCGAGGCCTTCCTAACCCTCTGGTTCATACTGCTGCTCATTCCAGGGGTCCTGAGTAGAGCCTTCCTCTGGTGACCTTCCAATGCGCAGATGGAGTCTGCCTCTCTCGGGAAGGCCGAAACACTTACATTTCCAAAAGCCAGGTTTTGGGGGACCTTCCTTCCGGGTCGCCGCTGCCAAGCTGAGGAATACTCTACACACTCACACTGCGGGTGTAACCTCCCGTGCTGCATTTGCAAGCAGGTGAAACCCTGGCTTTTCTCCCTTCCCTGATGGATGGGTCTGGCCTCCTCTCTGCTAGCGCTTTGACACTCTTGGGTGTAATGCGCTCTACACATTTCCAAAAATACAAATATTCCAAGGGGCCGAGAGCCGGCTCGTGCGAGTGCAGTGGGCAGGTCTGTGCGTCCAGAGGTGGACAGGCCTGTGCGTCCAGAGGTGGACAGGTCTGTGCGTCCAGAGGTGGACAGTTCTGTGCGTCCATAGGCAGTGGAGAGCCGGCTCGTGCAAGTGCTCTGGATAGGTCTGTGCGTCCAGAGGTCGACAGGTCTGTGTCTGTGCGTCCAGAGGTGGACAGGTCTGTGCGTCCAGAGGTGGACAGGTCTGTGTCTGTGCGTCCAGAGGTGGACAGGTCTGTGCGTCCAGAGATGGACAGGTCTGTGCGTCCAGAAGTGGACAGGTCTGTGCGTCCAGAGGTGGACAGGTCTGTGCGTCCATAGGCGGCGGAGAGCCAGCTCGTGCGAGTGCTGTGGATAGGTCTGTGCGTCCATAGGCGGTGGAGAGCCAGCTCGTGCGAGTGCTGTGGACAGGTCTGTGCGTCCAGAGGTGGTTGAGAGCCAGCTCGTGCGAGTGCTGTGGACAGGCCTGTGCGTCCACAGGTGGACAGGTCTGTGCGTCCAGAGGTGGACAGGTCTGTGTCTGTGCGTCCAGAGGTGGACAGGTCTGTGCGTCCAGAGGTGGACAGGTCTGTGCGTCCAGAGATGGACAGGTCTGTGCGTCCAGAGGTGGACAGGTCTGTGCGTCCAGAGGTGGACGGGTCTGTGCGTCCATAGGCGGTGGAGGGCCGGCTCGCGCGAGTGGTGGTGCTGTGGATAGATGGTGGGAACCAGGTCTGTGTGTCCAGGAACATGGGGGAGGGGGCGCTGCTTTGCAGTGGTCTTCCTGGGGCTGCTGAATCCTGGCTCGTTCAGTGGAGAGGCACTCCTGCGAACTGACCCTAGGGGTTCACACCTACTCCTGCGAACTGACCCTAGGGGTCCACACCTACTCCTGCAAACTGACCCTAGGGGTTCACACCTACTCCTGCGAACTGACCCTAGGGGTTCACACCTACTCCTGTGAACTGACCCTACGCCCCTGCGGTTCACACCTACTCCTACTAACTGGCCATACACCCCTAGAGGTTCACACCTACTCCTGCGAACTGACCCTACTGTAGGGGTTCACACCTACTCCTGCGAACTGACCCTAGGGGTTCACACCTACTCCTGTTAACTAGCCCTAGGCCCCTAGGGGTCCACACCTACTCCTGCGAACTGACCCTAGCCCCCAAGCTTCAGACCTACTCATGCAAACAGGCTCTAAGCCCCTAGGTGTCCCCGCCTACTCCTGCGAACTGCCCAAGGACCCTAGGGGTTCAGACCTACTCCTGCGAATCCGTCCCTACGCCCCTGCGGTTCACACCTACTCCTACTAACTGGCCATACACCCCTAGGTGTTCCCCTACTTATGCAAACTGGTGTGATACCTGTCCTACAATAGGCTCCTAGGGTTACCCCCTACACCTGTGAGCTGGTCTGAGGGCTGTCCTTACCTAGGCCCGAGGGGTCCCCGCCTATTCCTGCAAACTGGCCTTAGGCCCCTAGGGGTTCACACCTACCCCTGCGAGTTGGTATGAGGTGTGTCCTTCCCAAGGCCCCTAGGGGTTCACCACCTACTCCTCTGAGCTGGCGTGAAGTCTGTCCTTCCCAAGGCTCCTAGGGGTTCACACCTACTCCTGTGAGCTGGCGTGATGTCTGTCCTTCCCAAGGCTCCTAGGGGTTCACACCTACTCCTGTGAGCTGGCGTGATGTCTGTCCTTCCCCTACTCCTGTGAGCTCCGTCCTTCCCAAGGCCCCTAGGGTGACCCCTACTCCTGCCCCCAGTGGAGAGGGTGGCACATGAAGGTCACTAGAGCCTCCTGCATCCGACACACAGAGCCCCCACCGCAGGCTTGTTGCCTCCAGACCTGGCCTGGGGCAGATTAGCAGCAGGGCAACCCCTGGGCAGTGAAGAGGACTCTGCCCGGTGCATGCTGCCCCACAGTGGTGCCCTGCTGCACGGTGCCCGCACACTGGATGAGATCTCTTTTTTATAGTTTTATAGCGCCAACTCCACCCGGAGGTATCGCAGCGCTTTACATGCTCAGCAGTCACATTACACAAGGACACATTGATCTTTGGTAGCCGCGGGGAGATGAAGTGATTTACCCAGGATCACAGGATGAATCTGCCCACCGCTGACACTCCTGGCCCAGTGACAGGCTGCCAGGCCCTGATTCCCCAGTCTATCAGGATCCCGTGGGCGGGCGTGGTGGGGGGCAGGGGGTAATCTTCTCTGCCCTAGCACAGGGGCAGTAGAGGCAGGCCTCCAGGGGCTGCAGGTGTCTGCAGGTCATCTGTAGGGCACGGTACGTAAACACACCTGCAGGGCAGTTCTTCCGGGTAGGACAGTGGCACACGTGGAGGGCAGCACAGTACACATGATAGGGCTGCACGTGTAGGGCAGGACTGCCTGTAGCAGGGCAGTAGCTAAGCACACCTGCAGGGCAGTAATCCACGTAGGACAGTGCACACCTGTGCAGGGCAGGACAGCCGGAAGTGAGACAGTACACAAGCATCCAAGGATGCATGTGTGGGTGCACATGCGTGTGACAGGACTCTATGAAGTACGCATGAGCAGCACCTATGACCACGTCAGGACATGTCTGTAGGGCATTACTTCACGCAGTAGAACCGCGCTATACATTTCAGAAATGTGTACATCGAGGCCACACCCACGTGAAACCACCTCTCCCCTCCCAGCCAATCAGAATGCGGCACTCCTATGTACGCTGATATATGATATGTTTATCTGGCCCAGCACCCGGCTGAAAGTTACTCACTGGAAAGACTTTGGGAGGATGAATAGCGAGGTTGGCCCTGCCTCCGCTGAACGCTACAACAGATCATTACAACAGGTGCATTAACCACGGAGCCGACAGCCACATTGTAACTGGAATGTTATTTATATAGCGCTTGCTACCCCTGACGAGGCGTCGAAGTGCTTTTCGGCAAGTAGCATACTACTGTGGAACCCAAAAAGGATTAGTGGTGGGTTAGTATCGTAATATCAGTTACTTTGAGCGGTATCTGTCTCCCTTTTTTGCTCTCACTGTGGATATGGCAGTGAGCCTCACAGCTGCCTGCCCCCTGCCAGGTGCGCCCAGTGGCACAGCGCCCGCCTCTCACATTTCCCCGTGTCTTCCTGGGAAGACTGGTTATTAGTCGCGGTGTGTCTTGCCAGGCGGGTACAGAGAGGCTTGGTGGCCGTGCCAAGAGCCAGTGCCAGGTTTGGACTGTGGCTGGACTCCGGCCTTAGACAAGAGGGAAGGGCTGGCATGCGTCTATGTCTAAAGATGGCGGCTGCTGTTCACTGGCATTGTTGAACTGCACCAGCGTACAGAGCCGCCTGATGCATAGCGCTAAAACGCAGGTCACTCAGGGCCAAGCCCCCTTGCTGCACTGCCCTGGGTCAAAGGGAAATGTCGGGAATGCGCCATATTTATAGCATACGGGGTATTCCTGCCTTTTCCCGCTTTGCTGGCGCAGCCTAGTGCCTACGTAGGCCCCCTTCGCCATGGCGCAGGGGTGTCTGTGTTGCATGCAGGATTGTTTTGTGTGGGTAGAGACACCTTCCTGCACAGAAGCAATCCTGACAGGCTTTTCCCTCTTTCTATGGGTGCTGCAGAAAGCAGCCAAATGGAAAGAGTAAAAAAAACAAGGAGAAATGAATATATTTCTTCCTGTTATGCCTGCTCTGGGGAGGGCACCCTCAGGTTTACTGGGTCTTGTAAATCTGGGAATGGGTCAAAGTCCAGGGGTTTTGCGTGGAACGCCTCCTTAACACAGAGTGCGGCTCTCAAAGTGCCCCAGGGCTCTATGTTAAACAAGTTAGACCGAGTCTATAGCATAATCTATAAATCAATGTGAATAACCGGCTTCTTTTTAAAATTGAATTTGCATTTCTATGAGGGGGGATCAGGTACTAGAAGAGGCTGTACGTTTTCATTTTAAATGTTCATAGTAATTCTTTTATTTGGCAGTCTTTTAAAATGTCTCGATCAATCCTATTCTTACCTTAGTCCGTGGTATAACCCTCTAATGAATTTAAACACCGTTCCCTTTTATACTTGTGTTGCATCGGAATTTTTACAACAGGGGTGTTTTTTTTTATTAAGAGGATATTAGAGTTTCTTAAGTTTTAGGGTTTATTGTAACCAATGATTTATACAATGGAGTTCTCACCACTAGTGCTTTATCATTGACTATCATCATGAAAGAGTCAGGCCTCCTGTACTGAGCATCAGCTTTCCCAGGGCAACCATCAGGAACAGGGGCGTAACATTATGAATATACAGGGCCACGGAAATTATGCGGTCGTGTGGCTGAGGTGCTTTTTTGCATAATTATACATTTGCTGCATTTGCCACATAATCCATTACCTGGTGCATAATCTGCAGATTTAAACAAACAGAAAAATCAGTTTCTAGCTCAAACATCTCAAAAGTTTCTAAAAAAGTTTCAAAAGTTTCTAAAAACGCAGTGGCACTTGTTGCAGTGTGAGGGAGACCCTTGGCAAAGGTTGACTGGTCATTTTTCTGTTGGTTATTGCTATAATTTGGTGTTAAACTGGTACTTATGAGCTGCAAACTACACCCAGGTAGTGTTTGTAAGTGTACAAAAGGCATATTAATAAATTAATACAATGACAAATTTTGCCCTCTTATGCTGCATAATTTTCCATTTCTTGCCACATAATTTAGTCAACCTTGCTGCATAATTTGGCCCTCCCCTACTGCTTAATTCCAGTGGCCCCGCAAATAAAAATTAAAAAAATTAAGAGGTAGCAAAACTAAATGCAGCCCTCTCAAGAGGACCAACAAGAATTTTCATCGTGCAAATCTTCTACCCTTGTCGTGTCTCAGAGTGGGTAAGTAAGACCATAACTCTTGCCGTCTGTGGCATCTGTGAGTATCCATGGAACAAAATACCCAGGGCCACTGGAATAATGCAATTCTGCAGCTATGGCAATTTGCGCATAATTATTGATTTGGCGGATTTGCCACATAATCCATCATCTGCTGTTTTCATAAAAAAAATGTTTTTAGCTCAAATGGTTCAAAAGTTACTGATAATGCATGGATAAGTGTTGTCACGCACCGGAAGGCCCTTTGGAAAGTTGGACTGGTCACCTTTCTGCTGCTTATTGCAATATTTGGGTGCTAAACTGGTATTAATGAGATGCAACAAATGCCCAGACAGTAATACTTCTACAAAATGTGCTGCATTATGCCGCATAACTTGACTTTGCTTGCCGCATAATTTACTCAACACTGCCACGTAATTTGGCCCTCTCCTGCCACATTCAAATGGCCCCGAGTATCGCAAATCGCCTCCATTGTGGTCGCACTCAAATGACTGCCCAGTGAAGAGAAGATTATCTGTAAACTGCATCATCCACAGGGCGCCTCCCTCGGGGACCACTGAGCACCTGTCTCAGAAGCTGCCCATCACAGGTGGTTGGCACTGACCCTGGAGCTTTGAACCCTTTCCCCCTTCTTGGAAACCACTGATCCCTCTCGGGGGGCGCTCCAGGGCCTGTACCCCACCGGCCTTTAGGACAACTCTTCCTAGGAGGCATTTTAAGTGCCACGTCCTCCTGTGAGATGTGCAGGTCTGTCACAAGTACCTTAATACACGATTTCGCCTCTTGCATGTTTCCCAGTGGTCTCAAAACCCGTATTTCACAGCTCTCATCAGCCACCAAAACCATTCGACAAGAAATTGCAATTCTATCCCTTGTCTTGCAACACTCTTCAGAATACATTTCATGCAGTGAACAGCCTGACTGCCTTGGTAAGGCACGTGCCATGCTTTACCCAGCATGCCTCTCGCTTCCGAGCGTGGCACACAGCCCAGACCCCCCTTCTGCACTGAAACCCCAGCACACAGTCATTTAATTAGCTGCTGGAATCAAGAGTGCCCAATCTCCGAAAGTGCTCTCTCCCTGGCCCTGCTGAGGACGTCATTTAAAGTGACAGAGCACTCTTGTGCCGCCCCCAGCGCTCACACTGTGCAGTGGGGCATCCTGGCCTCTGAGGAGGTTCACCGGGGCAGCCCTGCTGAATCTGAAACTTGCAGCTTTGTTTATTCCATTATAAAACAGGACTACAAGTCCCAGAATTCAAAGGAAAAAGCCTGGGCTGGAGCAGCACATCAAGCATAGACGTGGGCAGCTGTGCCAGGGATAGAGAAGCAGCCGTCTGTCGGAAGAGAGAGCGCACTGGCGTTCACTGCAGGAAATGCGTGAGATCCAGCCGAATCCTGGATCCGGCAGCTATAATTGCGCCAGAACTGGGATCTGGGCTGCTCCCAGAAACAAATGCTGAACTTGTCCCAGTGTAATTTTCAAGCACCCTCGGCTCAGCAGCGCCCGCACGTCGTCGGCTTCTGTTCCGAGCCGCAACCCGCAGGCAGCAAGACAGGCTTTCTTATTATGGGCGAGCACGAAGTGCTCCGTCCATTCTGTAATGTCTCTTTGGGCTTGAAACCACGCCCATGCCACGTCGGTCACTTTCATTGGTTCCTGGGCTTGCCTTTTAAAATCCTCTTGCTTTCATTTGTGTAAGGCGTGCATACGTCATGCCTTTTCCGGTGTTTAGCCTCCCTACACGGCACCGGTAAAGTACCAAAAACATATGAGGCTCGATGTTTTCAGCCTGGGGTCCAGGCTACTTTATCTGTTTATTTTCCACGCAGTGCGATCGCGCTGCATTTTACATAGCGCGATCGCACTGCGTTTTTTTTTGCTTTACAACTCTAATAGCTCTAACTCAAACAAATGCGAGACCCGTTGCATTGACAATGCTTGTTTTTACTTCAAGTTGGGCATGAAACAAAGCCCCTCAGGCCTCCTTTGGTTCCAGGGCCTGACTAGCACCTCAGGCCTAAATGCCAAGAAAGCAGCACAGAACCTCTCACATCACTAGAACAGAAACATTGTAGGCATGTATTTGACTTTGTAGAACTTCTGTATAAGAGATGTGCACGCATTGTAAGGATGTTAGATGTATGGCTGTTTGGGTTCTTAATTCATAATATAAAGAGATGGTATTCATTTTTTTAAACAAAATTCTATAATGGCACTACACCTCTCAACATAGGGCATCAGAGCGCTTTACATCATATGCACACATTTTACTCATACATTGACACTAAATCATGCGGGTTACAAGGTGTGGGAGTCACATATCGTCTTTACCGGTAGGCGTTATACGTTAAGAGTGCAAGGTTGGGAGAAACACAAGTTCAGGATTTAAAATGTACCACTGCTCAGGCTTGTCTCTACTACCAAGACTTTATTACCGACCACTGGAAGCCTTTTTAGTAGCCCTGTAATAAAGACAGGCTGAGAAAAAAAGGTTCCAAACCCTTGCTCCCTGAAGCTGGCTTCTAGCTCACTGTGCTATATTAGAAGGATTGTGTAGCAAATCATATTATTAACTGTGGTGGGGGACTTCCCACCTCACAGTATAATTACAACCCTGCAGGGTGAACCACTAAACTTACTATATACACTCAAGCACAAACCTCTCGTACCAATAACCCAGAGGAGACAGGCCTAACTTAGAGGCAGTGTGTTAAGTATGTATGCAGTACCCAGACAGTAATAAAGTCAAAATGCAAAACAATAAAAAACTCAAACCAAATTAGAAACATAGAGTCCAATTTCATAAATAAAAATGCACCTGAATGGCAAAAAATCTAAAAGCAGGAACTAGAGATCTAGTTTTAAATAGGAACAGCGCCAAGAAACACAAAGTGCCCATGAAAGGCAAAGGTCACAGAAGACCGCGACCTCGGTTAAATTTGATGCTGACAGTGATGGAGGGTGGGTCAGATACATCAACCAGGTTTGTTCTGATCAAAGATTTTTTCTTCTGACTTTAGTTTTTTAAGTCAAATCCACCAGAAGAGTACACTTTGAGAGCCTTCCAGGGCACCGGGGAGGCAGGGGCCAACAGGAGGATACGATTCAGGCCGAGTGACCACCGGTCAGCTGGACCGTTGTAGGAAAGACCTCTTGTAGATTGTTGTATCTCTGTGGCTTGAACAGGAGGACTGCCATAAGACCCTTAGAGTCCACTTCCTTCTCCTGGGTACAAGAGGGAGCAGGTCCTCCAGGACTCCTCTCAGGTTACATACAGCAGATCCAGTCCGTTTACGACTGGCATGAGCTACTGGGTAGGAATAACTCTTGGGCATTGCCCTAACCAATAGAGTAAAGGTTCCAGGGGCCAACCGTACCCACCTTGGGCATGTTCAAGATGGCCACAGACTTCAGCCACACTAAACTCAGGCTCTGAGGGGCCGGGTGGGTTTGGGCAGTGCACTGTGGTGATCTCAGTGGCCTCCCGCTTCTAACACTAACATTTAGTTTGGGAGCCACTGTTCCAACAATAGAAGTCTCGTAGAAGATAAGAAGGGTTTTCAAGCAACCAGAATGGATATGCAACAATTGTTTTGGCATCCTGTTTTCCTGTGCTTCAAGCATGCCCCAACGTGTTACATGTAAACCCAGCAGACCTGTCAAGGAGGATTTTACATTGTCATGTCAATAGGGATGTATGCTCATAGCGCCCACCTAGGATATTCTGGTAGGTTCACAGGAGTCATCTCTGCCCCTTCAGGTCAGCCTACTGTTTGCTCCCGGGAGGTATTTCACACCTATTCGAGGCTAATTGCTGGCTGCGAAAAGCTAATGGAAATTTGCCTTTGGAAATTCAGGCAGGGAAAATGTTACTTTCTAAAAGTTACTTTTTCTTGATATTTGTTAAAAATTAAACTTCATCATTGAATTGGACTTTTAATTACTAGTAAAATATTTGTTTAATTATTTTTCTAGGTAGTCCCATCCTAAAATATTGTACTAGGATGTTTAATCTGTACTCCGGTTTTCAACATAGAACAGCTAGGGCTGCTACAGTGAAAAAAAGCTTTTGGGTGCTAGTTTCTGTAAGGACATAAGACATGTTAGCATTACATTTCTATACGTCCTACTTTTAAATACCATGCACGCTGCCCTGTGGATGACAAGGGCTCCAAAGGGGGAGACATTAATATTTAACATGGAGGTTTTGACCCGTCAAAAGGCTTTATTTTGACAGGTCTAATGGAAGTGTTTAAAATACCACAGTCAGGCTAGAATGGTAGGCCTGAAGCCATGTTTTTCATGGTCAGTGTTGTGGATGTAACACTCGGCACTGCAGTCCACTAGTGATGTTTAACTTAGAGGCCCTGGGTACCAATTAGGAGTGTGCCAATGTGCCTATGATGAAAGGGGGGCACAGACACTTTACCACTGGTTAGCAGGTTTAAAGCACACACAGGTCTAACACCAGCAAAAATACAGAGTCCGGTGAAAGGTGAGAAATATTGGGTGACCAGACAAAAAAGACTGATGTACAGATTGCAATTTATGAACTGTAAGTCAGTGTCAAAAAGTGTAACCCCATTATCCATCTCCATAAAATAACAGTCTGAGATCTGCATGCTACACCATGTGCTTTGCAGAAGGTACATTAACCTTCTCTGCTACACTGTGGCTCGTGAAAACACAGATACCTGCAGCAGCTCATTAACTCCCAGAGTTATCTTACCCTTCTCATCACCGGAGATCTGCTGGGCACACACAGATCTTAACATCAGGCGCCTTCATGTCATGAGATATTTTAAAATGCAGACTTTGTGACCAATTAAGCCAGAACAGGTTTATTGTATGTTTCTCCTTGGTGCAGCCTTAAAAAATTAAATAAATGTAAAAGTTGACTATCAGACTGCTGCACGACTCTGCCCCTTGTGTCTCCACCCCTTTTCATTGCCGCACTTTGATTCCCACGCTGTGGGTACCAGAGTAAACTGTTTCCACTTCCAGCTCTGTGCTCAATATTGCTTAAAAGCTCCTGTCAGAACAAGCACTGGCAAAGTCAGATGGTCTGAAAAAGGCACTCACAGTGGCAGGTCACGTGAGATGCACACAAGGCTGTTCATCACGTTAAAGCGTGTCCTGCAGGCTTTGCCAGTGCTGGCCACAGTGGGAGAGGGATTGCTTTCTGTATAGAATGCATATGGGAGGTCAGGAACTCATTGAGACAAAGAGCACGATGACTGAGTGCCCTCTTGAGATCTAAAGTACACCCTCGGCAGTGTCAGTGGAAGCACTTCCTGAGTGACTGACCCTCTTGGGAACGGAGCCAAGGCTGCCTCCTAGAAATAAACGAAGAAACTACAAACTAATGAATGTGCTGCGCCGCACTGAATACACACACGCGACGGCAGACAGAAGCCATCTCTCGGCCAAAGGGGGTCTGCTTTCAAATGTGGTGTGCGGTCTGTGCGGGGTGGGAGTTTGCTGCTTACTGTGCTCGGCTTTGGTGGTCTGTGTGTGGGGTTGTGTGTACCTGATCTCTGTGCCGGGCTTGGTGGTCTGTGTGCCAGGCTGTGTGTACCTGATCTCTGTGCTGGGCTTGGTGGTCTGCGCGCCGGGTTAGGTATTCCTGATCTCTGTGCTGGGCTTGGTGGTCTGTGTGCTGGGCTTGGTGGTCTGCGCGCCGGGTTAGGTATTCCTGATCTCTGTGCTGGGCTTGGTGGTCTGTGTGCTGGGCTTGGTGGTCTGCGCGCCAAGTTAGGTATTCCTGATCTCTGTGCTGGGCTTGGTGGTCTGTGTGCTAGGCTTTGGTGGTCTGTGTGTGGGGTTGTGTGTACCTGATCTGTGTGCTGGGCTTGGTGGTCTGCGCGCCGGGTTAGGTATTCCTGATCTCTGTGCTGGGCTTGGTGGTCTGTGTGCTGGGCTTGGTGGTCTGCGCGCCGGGTTAGGTATTCCTGATCTCTGTGCTGGGCTTGGTGGTCTGTGTGCTGGGCTTGGTGGTCTGCGCGCCGAGTTAGGTATTCCTGATCTCTGTGCTGGGCTTGGTGGTCTGTGTGCTGGGCTTGGTGGTCTGCGCGCCGAGTTAGGTATTCCTGATCTCTGTGCTGGGCTTGGTGGTCTGTGTGCTAGGCTTTGGTGGTCTGCGCGCCGGGTTAGGTATTCCTGATCGCTGTGCTGGGCTTGGTGGTCTGTGTGCTGGGCTTGGTGGTCTGCGCGCCGAGTTAGGTATTCCTGATCTCTGTGCTGGGCTTGGTGGTCTGTGTGCTAGGCTTTGGTGGTCTGTGTGTGGGGTTGTGTGTACCTGATCTGTGTGCTGGGCTTGGTGGTCTGCGCGCCGGGTTAGGTATTCCTGATCTCTGTGCTGGGCTTGGTGGTCTGTGTGCTGGGCTTGGTTGTCTGCGCGCCGGGTTAGGTATTCCTGATCTCTGTGCTGGGCTTGGTGGTCTGTGTGCTGGGCTTGGTGGTCTGCGCGCCGGGTTAGGTATTCCTGATCTCTGTGCTGGGCTTGGTGGTCTGTGTGCTGGGCTTGGTGGTCTGCGCGCCGAGTTAGGTATTCCTGATCTCTGTGCTGGGCTTGTTGGTCTGTGTGCTGGGCTTGGTGGTCTGCGCGCCGAGTTAGGTATTCCTGATCTCTGTGCTGGGCTTGGTGGTCTGTGTGCTAGGCTTTGGTGGTCTGCGCGCCGGGTTAGGTATTCCTGATCGCTGTGCTGGGCTTGGTGGTCTGTGTGCTGGGCTTGGTGGTCTGCGCGCCGAGTTAGGTATTCCTGATCTCTGTGCTGGGCTTGGTGGTCTGTGTGCTAGGCTTTGGTGGTCTGTGTGTGGGGTTGTGTGTACCTGATCTGTGTGCTGGGCTTGGTGGTCTGCGCGCCGGGTTAGGTATTCCTGATCTCTGTGCTGGGCTTGGTGGTCTGTGTGCTGGGCTTGGTGGTCTGCGCGCCGGGTTAGGTATTCCTGATCTCTGTGCTGGGCTTGGTGGTCTGTGTGCTGGGCTTGGTGGTCTGCGCACCGGGTTAGGTATTCCTGATCTCTGTGCTGGGCTTGGTGGTCTGTGTGCTGGGCTTGGTGGTCTGCGCGCCGAGTTAGGTATTCCTGATCTCTGTGCTGGGCTTGGTGGTCTGTGTGCTGGGCTTGGTGGTCTGCGCGCCGAGTTAGGTATTCCTAATCTCTGTGCTGGGCTTGGTGGTCTGTGTGCTAGGCTTTGGTGGTCTGCGCGCCGGGTTAGGTATTCCTGATCGCTGTGCTGGGCTTGGTGGTCTGTGTGCTGGGCTTGGTGGTCTGCGCGCCGAGTTAGGTATTCCTGATCTCTGTGCTGGGCTTGGTGGTCTGTGTGCTAGGCTTTGGTGGTCTGTGTGTGGGGTTGTGTGTACCTGATCTGTGTGCTGGGCTTGGTGGTCTGCGCGCCGGGTTAGGTATTCCTGATCTCTGTGCTGGGCTTGGTGGTCTGTGTGCTGGGCTTGGTGGTCTGCGCGCCGGGTTAGGTATTCCTGATCTCTGTGCTGGGCTTGGTGGTCTGTGTGCTGGGCTTGGTGGTCTGCGCGCCGGGTTAGGTATTCCTGATCTCTGTGCTGGGCTTGGTGGTCTGTGTGCTGGGCTTGGTGGTCTGCGCGCCGAGTTAGGTATTCCTGATCTCTGTGCTGGGCTTGGTGGTCTGTGTGCTGGGCTTGGTGGTCTGCGCGCCGAGTTAGGTATTCCTGATCTCTGTGCTGGGCTTGGTGGTCTGTGTGCTAGGCTTTGGTGGTCTGCGCGCCGGGTTAGGTATTCCTGATCGCTGTGCTGGGCTTGGTGGTCTGTGTGCTGGGCTTGGTGGTCTGCGCGCCGAGTTAGGTATTCCTGATCTCTGTGCTGGGCTTGGTGGTCTGTGTGCTAGGCTTTGGTGGTCTGTGTGTGGGGTTGTGTGTACCTGATCTGTGTGCTGGGCTTGGTGGTCTGCGCGCCGGGTTAGGTATTCCTGATCTCTGTGCTGGGCTTGGTGGTCTGTGTGCTGGGCTTGGTGGTCTGCGCGCCGGGTTAGGTATTCCTGATCTCTGTGCTGGGCTTGGTGGTCTGTGTGCTGGGCTTGGTGGTCTGCGCGCCGGGTTAGGTATTCCTGATCTCTGTGCTGGGCTTGGTGGTCTGTGTGCTGGGCTTGGTGGTCTGCGCGCCGAGTTAGGTATTCCTGATCTCTGTGCTGGGCTTGGTGGTCTGTGTGCTGGGCTTGGTGGTCTGCGCGCCGAGTTAGGTATTCCTGATCTCTGTGCTGGGCTTGGTGGTCTGTGTGCTAGGCTTTGGTGGTCTGCGCGCCGGGTTAGGTATTCCTGATCGCTGTGCTGGGCTTGGTGGTCTGTGTGCTGGGCTTGGTGGTCTGCGCGCCGAGTTAGGTATTCCTGATCTCTGTGCTGGGCTTGGTGGTCTGTGTGCTAGGCTTTGGTGGTCTGTGTGTGGGGTTGTGTGTACCTGATCTGTGTGCTGGGCTTGGTGGTCTGCGCGCCGGGTTAGGTATTCCTGATCTCTGTGCTGGGCTTGGTGGTCTGTGTGCTGGGCTTGGTGGTCTGCGCGCCGGGTTAGGTATTCCTGATCTCTGTGCTGGGCTTGGTGGTCTGTGTGCTGGGCTTGGTGGTCTGCGCACCGGGTTAGGTATTCCTGATCTCTGTGCTGGGCTTGGTGGTCTGTGTGCTGGGCTTGGTGGTCTGCGCGCCGAGTTAGGTATTCCTGATCTCTGTGCTGGGCTTGGTGGTCTGTGTGCTGGGCTTGGTGGTCTGCGCGCCGAGTTAGGTATTCCTGATCTCTGTGCTGGGCTTGGTGGTCTGTGTGCTAGGCTTTGGTGGTCTGCGCGCCGGGTTAGGTATTCCTGATCGCTGTGCTGGGCTTGGTGGTCTGTGTGCTGGGCTTGGTGGTCTGCGCGCCGAGTTAGGTATTCCTGATCTCTGTGCTGGGCTTGGTGGTCTGTGTGCTAGGCTTTGGTGGTCTGTGTGTGGGGTTGTGTGTACCTGATCTGTGTGCTGGGCTTGGTGGTCTGCGCGCCGGGTTAGGTATTCCTGATCTCTGTGCTGGGCTTGGTGGTCTGTGTGCTGGGCTTGGTGGTCTGCGCGCCGGGTTAGGTATTCCTGATCTCTGTGCTGGGCTTGGTGGTCTGTGTGCTGGGCTTGGTGGTCTGTGCGCCGGGTTAGGTATTCCTGATCTCTGTGCTGGGCTTGGTGGTCTGTGTGCTGGGCTTGGTGGTCTGCGCGCCGAGTTAGGTATTCCTGATCTCTGTGCTGGGCTTGGTGGTCTGTGTGCTGGGCTTGGTGGTCTGCGCGCCGAGTTAGGTATTCCTGATCTCTGTGCTGGGCTTGGTGGTCTGTGTGCTAGGCTTTGGTGGTCTGTGCGCCGGGTTAGGTATTCCTGATCGCTGTGCTGGGCTTGGTGGTCTGTGTGCTGGGCTTGGTGGTCTGCGCGCCGAGTTAGGTATTCCTGATCTCTGTGCTGGGCTTGGTGGTCTGTGTGCTATGCTTTGGTGGTCTGTGTGTGGGGTTGTGTGTACCTGATCTGTGTGCTGGGCTTGGTGGTCTGCGCGCCGGGTTAGGTATTCCTGATCTCTGTGCTGGGCTTGGTGGTCTGTGTGCTGGGCTTGGTGGTCTGCGCGCCGGGTTAGGTATTCCTGATCTCTGTGCTGGGCTTGGTGGTCTGTGTGCTGGGCTTGGTGGTCTGCGCGCCGGGTTAGGTATTCCTGATCTCTGTGCTGGGCTTGGTGGTCTGTGTGCTAGGCTTGGTGGTCTGTGCGCCGAGTTAGGTATTCCTGATCTCTGTGCTGGGCTTGGTGGTCTGTGTGCTGGGCTTGGTGGTCTGCGCGCCGAGTTAGGTATTCCTGATCTCTGTGCTGGGCTTGGTGGTCTGTGTGCTAGGCTTTGGTGGTCTGCGCGCCGGGTTAGGTATTCCTGATCGCTGTGCTGGGCTTGGTGGTCTGTGTGCTGGGCTTGGTGGTCTGCGCGCCGAGTTAGGTATTCCTGATCTCTGTGCTGGGCTTGGTGGTCTGTGTGCTAGGCTTTGGTGGTCTGTGTGTGGGGTTGTGTGTACCTGATCTGTGTGCTGGGCTTGGTGGTCTGCGCGCCGGGTTAGGTATTCCTGATCTCTGTGCTGGGCTTGGTGGTCTGTGTGCTGGGCTTGGTGGTCTGCGCGCCGGGTTAGGTATTCCTGATCGCTGTGCTGGGCTTGGTGGTCTGTGTGCTGGGCTTGGTGGTCTGCGCGCCGAGTTAGGTATTCCTGATCTCTGTGCTGGGCTTGGTGGTCTGTGTGCTAGGCTTTGGTGGTCTGTGTGTGGGGTTGTGTGTACCTGATCTGTGTGCTGGGCTTGGTGGTCTGTGTGCCAAGCTGGGTATTCCTGATCTATTTGCTGGGCTTGGTGCTCTGTGTGCTGGGCTTGGTGGCCTGCGCACCGGGTTAGGTATTCCTGATCTCTGTGCCAGGCTTGGTGGTCTGTGTGCCAGGCTGGGTATTCCTGATCTCTGTGCTGGGCTTGGTGGTCTGTGTGCTGGGCTTGGTATTCCTGATCTCTGTGCTGGGCTTGGTGGTCTGTGTGCTGGGCTTGGTGGTCTGTGTGCCAGACTGGGTATTCCTGATCTCTGTGCCAGGCTTGGTGGTCTGTGTGCCAGGCTGGGTATTCCTGATCTCTGTGCTGGGCTTGGTGGTCTGTGTGCTGGGCTTGGTGGTCTGTGTGCCAGACTGGGTATTCCTGATCTCTGTGCTGGGCTTGGTGGTCTGTGTGCTGGGCTTGGTGGTCTGTGTGCCAGGCTGGGTATTCCTGATCTCTGTGCTGGGCTTGGTGGTGTATGTGTTATGATTAGTGGTTTATATGCTGGGCTTGGTGTTCTGTGGGGTGTGACTGGTGGTCTGTGTGGTGTGATTGGTGGTCTGTGTGGTGTGAGTGGTGGCCTGTGTGCTGTGATTGGTGGTCTGTGTGGTGTAACTCGTGGTGTGTATGTGCTGTGATTGGTGGTCTGAGTGGTGTGACTGGTGGTGTGTGTGCTGGGCATTCCTGATCTCTGTGCTGGGCTTGGCGGTGGTGTGTGTTAAGATTGGTGGTTTATATGCTGGACTTGGTGGTCAGGGTGGTGTGACTGGTGGTCTGTGTGCGTGCTGTGATTGGTGGTCTGAGTGGTGTGACTGGTGGTGTGTGTGCTGGGCATTCCTGATCTCTGTGCTGGGCTTGGCGGTGGTGTGTGTTAAGATTGGTGGTTTATATGCTGGACTTGGTGGTCAGGGTGGTGTGACTGGTGGTCTGTGTGTGTGCTGTGATTGGTGGTCTGAGTGGTGTGACTGGTGGTGTGTGTGCTGGGCATTCCTGATCTCTGTGCTGGGCTTAGTGGTCTGTGTGTTATGATTGGTGGTTTATATGCTGGGCTTGGTTTTCTGTGGGGTGTGACTGGTGGCCTGCGTGGTGTGACTGGTGGTCTGCGTGGTGTGATTGGTGGTCTGTGTACTGTGATTGGTGGTGTGTGTGGTGTGACTGGTGGTGTGTGTGCTTGGCTGGCTATTACTGATTTGGGTGCTTGGCTTGGTGGTCTGTGTGGTGTGTGTGCTGTGATTGGTGGTCTTTGTTGTGTGACTGGTGGTCTGTGTGCTCTGCCGGCTATTACTAATCTGGGTGCTTGGCTTGGTGGTCTGTGTGGTGTGACTGGTGGGGTGTGTGCTGTGGTGGTCTGTGTGGTGTGACTGGTGGGGTGTGTGCTGTGGTGGTCTGTGTGGTGTGACCGGTGGGGTGTGTGCTGTGGTGATCTGTGTGGTGTGACTGGTGGGGTGCGTGCTGTGGTGGTCTGTGTGGTGTGACTGGTGGTGGTGTGACCGGTGGGGTGTGTGCTGTGGTGGTCTGTGTGGTGTGACCGGTGGGGTGTGTGCTGTGGTGGTCTGTGTGGTGTGACCGGCGGGGTGTTTGCTGTGGTGGTCTGTGTGGTGTGACTGGTGGGGTGTGTGCTGTGGTGGTCTGTGTGGTGTGACCGGTGGGGTGTGTGCTGTGGTGGTGTGTGTGGTGTGACTGGTGGGGTGTGTGCTGTGGTCTGTGTGGTGTGACCGGTGGGGGGGGGTGCTGTGGTGGTCTGTGTGGGTGTGACTGGTGGGGTGTGTGCGGTGGTGGTCTGTGTGGTGTGACTGGTGGGGTGTGTGCTGTGGTGGTGTGTGTGGTGTGACCGGTGTGGTATGTGCGGTGGTGGTCTGTGTGGTGTGACTGGTGGGGTGTGTGCTGTGGTGGTCTGGGTGGTGTGACCGGTGGGATTTGTGCTGTGGTGGTCTGTGTGGTGTGACTGGTGGGGTGTGTGCTGTGGTGGTCTGTGTGCTGTGACTGGTAGGGTGTGTGCTGTGGTGGTCTGTGTGGTGTGACTGGTGGGGTGTGTGCTGTGGTGGTCTGTGTGGTGTGACTGGTGGGTCTGTGTGGTGTGACTAGTCGGGTGTGTGCTGTGGTGGTCTGTGTGGTATGACCGGTGGGGTGTGTGGCTGTGGTGGTGTGTGTGGTGTGACTGGTGGGGTGTGTGCTGTGGTGGTGTGTGTGGTGTGACTGGTGGGGTGTGTCCTGTGGTGGTCTGTGTGGTGTGACCGGTGGGGTGTGTGCTGTGGTGGTGTGTGTGGTGTGACTGGTGGGGTGTGTGCTGTGGTCTGTATGGTGTGACCGGTGGTGGGGGGGTGCTGTGGTGGTCTGTGTGGGTGTGACTGGTGGGGTGTGTGCGGTGGTGGTCTGTGTGGTGTGACTGGTGGGGTGTGTGCTGTGGTGGTGTGTGTGGTGTGACTGGTGGGGTGTGTGCTGTGGTGGGGTGTGTGGTGTGATTGGTGAGGTGTGTGCTGTGGTGGTGTGTGTGGTGTGAGTGGTGGGGTGTGTGCTGTGGTGGTCTGTGTGCTGGGCTGCCTCCTCCTGGTCTCTGTGATGGGTTGCTTTTGGTGACTTGTAACATTCCTGGCAGTGGGCTCCAGTATCCCCCTTGGTCTGTAGCTGATGGTTCAGAACAGAGAGTAGTGGGCGTGCAGGGAAGTGCAGATAATGACTGGAGCCCAGAGGGAAACCACAGGCAGGTTGTGGGGTGTAGTCAGATCAACCAGGGGGTGGGCGGTGTGAACCGAAAAGCTTCTGTAAATGTGAAAGAATGTGAAATTGGAGACTAAAACCTAAATTGGTATGCTCAGACTGATTCCTGCAAGTGCATCAAACGGAATACATGCTTTTATGATGGGTTGTCTTAACTGAATTTAGAAAAATCTCCAACTTTCTCGTTAAAACTAAAATTGTGATTTTTTAAAATAAATATTTGTGAATTCGGTAAATAGTTCATAATTTGTGCATTGTTTTGTGATCCCTAATATTTAAATTGCTTAGACCGCGGCTCCGTTTACTCATTGAGGGTCCCCTGATTCCAATAATTATTCGAAGGGGTACCCGGATTCCAGTAATAATTAAATGGGGATTCCACAGAAGTCAAAAGGTTTCAGCTCTCTCACAAAGTCTGGCCACAAAGTGCTACACCCTACACCCTTTCCTTGTTACTTAGGGCCTGTTTTAGAGTTTGCGGTTGGGGTTTCTCTGTCACGAACGTGACAGATATCCCGTCCGCCGTATTACGATCCCATTGTATCCCGTCCGCCGTATTACGATTCCATTATATCCGATGCTAATTGTAACGTTTGTATCTGAGTAACCCATCCACCAGACTCTAAGTCCGGCCCTCTGTGCCCATTTTAGGTTGGTTGTTTTTCCCACGGTTTCCTCCATGCTGGGTCATTGCAAGCGCACACAGAGTTTTCCACAGTCTGTGCTCAGTTCAGCGCAGCGTTTACAGGACACAGCAGGACCGCGAGTCACAACACTGACCGGCAACAGTCTGTCTTATCTGCTCTGATGCATCTCCGCTGGCTTCCGCTGCACCTGCAGACACAATCCCAAGCAGTCAGGCATTCTTTACAGGGCGCATAAGGGTTCTGTGCCAAGGTATCTTCAGAGTCTGAAGGCTGCTAACATTCTGCAGGTCCAAGAATGTACACAGTGAACTCTGTGGTGCCTCAGGCAGAAATATTCACCATGTTTGTGACATGGGGCCATATGTACGAAAGATTTTTCCCATAGACACAGAATAGGTAAAATCCTTTGGTACATCTGGCCCAAAGAACCAAAACCTTCACATCAAGTAGTGCCAGGTCACGAGAGGTCATGGCTGGGTCTGTGTGGTCTAGAATGGAGGCCGTGACCCAGCACCAGTATAAGAGCCTCATCATGAAGCCTTTCTTGGAATGCGCACACACCTGGTGCAAACTCACCTGGCACAAGCTCACCTGGCGCATGTCTTTGAAAGGATTTCCCTCTGAGAACCAGAGGATGACAAGGGTGGCCTCGCAGACTGATGAACAATCTGTGCCCACCAATGGGGGTGCTGTGGCCTCAGCTCTGTGCACGGATAGCACACAGAGACTGGTTCTTCACAGTGCACACGCCACCTTGTGTGCCCGCACAGCACTCCTTCCCCAGACATAGACTCAAAAGACAAACTTCTGACCTAGGTCCATCATGGCGATAAGGCTTAGACTCCTGGACCTGTCTCAAACAAGCAATAATATTGATTACTCAGCCCATGTGTTCAGATTATGTGAAGTGGTAATGCCTTCCAGGGCTAGGCCAACCAGTGCTTAATTTGAGCCGGTGGTTTCCAGTGCTGAGCACCGGAACCTATTTGTCAACACCGGTGCACCACCACACTCAAGATCCCACCCCACCTTGAGGGTCTCTTGTTTCCATTTCAAATTATTTACTGAATAAGAATTATGAAAACATTTCCCATACTAGAAGCAAGTAGTAAAAACAAAGAAAAACAATGAGCAACTGTATAAAAGCAGTAAATAGGATAATTCAATAATATTCGTGCACAAAATATGAACATAAATACAGTGTTTGGACAAAATATCGATTTAAAAATAGCATGCTATCCATAAATTGTGTCAAGAATATTGAGGACAAAAATAGTATGAAGGTAAGATTCTATGGGGAAGAAAGTTTGACGATCTTTAACTCCACATAAGTACCAGTGGCATAACAAAACTTGAGGGGCCCCCCATGCAATACATGGTGATGGCCCCCCCTCATTCACATCAGTAGGAGCTGAGGGCCCACCCTCCGGTATGGGTAAGACTGAGAGCCCCCCTTGCACTGCAGGGGCCTCTGTTATGCCTCTAAAATATACCTACCATGAATATATATAAATATGTATATTTTCAAGGTAAGTTGTTGGGGAGATAAGAAGAGCAAATCTTTATTTACCTATTTGCACTTACGTTCTCAATAGTTTGGTCCTCAATATTTTTGACACAATATTCTGTGCACATGACATTTTTGTCATCAGTATTCTATCAGACAACCCGCAAATACAGAGTCAGTTACAGAAGCTAAAGGAAAACGTATACATGTATTGTGGGGACCTTTTTCAAGAGTTCAAGGGTAATCTGTGGTTTCTGAGCGCTTAATATTACAAGGAGAGCCCTTTATCTCTGGTGTCAGAGGGTCTAACCTAACTGTGGGACCCAAAACTGAGCACATTGTACATTTCTTCAGAAGGTACCTCTCATGGCAGGAGGAGGCGAGCAGGCCAGGCTCACTCAGGGTGTTGGGGCACAAACTCTGAACTCAATGAAACCTACAACAATAAATAAGGCATTCACCAGCCACTACTTTGGCTGAAAAGAAACATTACTTTGATCTTGAGAACACAATACTACACAGAAAATACAGTGGCAGAGGTGGTCCTTCCTGTCACTAGCCTGTAGTAAAGCATCCTCCCACTTCACAGGCACTGTAGGGGACCCCCTGTGGTGCGTCGGCAGCTGGAGGGTGGCTCCTGGTCGTGCGCATTCACGCACCCTCTTAGTGGGACCTCCTGCAGCACCTCGGTAGCTGAGGTAAGGCTCCTGGTCATGCACACATTCATGCACCCTCTTAGGGGGACCTCCTGGGGTGCCTCGGCAGCTGAGGTGCGGCTCCTGGTCATGCGAACATTCATGCACCCCCTTAGGGTGACCTCCTGGGGTGCCTCGGCAGCTGAGGTGCGGCTCCTGGTCATGCGCACATTCATGCACCCCCTTAGGGTGACCTCCTGGGGTGCCTTGGCAGCTGAGGTGCGGCTCCTGGTCATGCACATTCACGGGTCATGCGCACATTCACACACCATCTTAGGGGGGACCTCCTGCAGCACCTCAGTTGCTGAGGTGCGGCTCCTGGTCATGCGCACATTCATGCACCCCCTTAGGATGACCTCCTGGGGTGCCTCGGCAGCTGAGGTGCGGCTCCTGGTCATGCACATTCTCGGGTCATGCGCACATTCACGCACCCTCTTAGGGGGGACCTCTTGCAGCGCCTCAGTAGCTGAGGTGCGGCTCCTGGTCATTCGCACATTCATGCACCCTCTTAGGATGACCTCCTGGGGTGCCTCGGCAGCTGAGGTGCGGCTTCTGGTCATGCACATTCACGGGTCATGGGCACATTCACGCACCCTCTTAGGGGGGACCTCTTGCAGCGCCTCAGTAGCTGAGGTGCGGCTCCTGGTCATGCACACATTCATGCACCCTCTTAGGGTGACCTCCTGTGGTGCCTCAGCAGCTGAGGTGCGGCTCCTGGTCATGCGCACATTCATGCATCCCCTTAGGGTGACCTCCTGGGGTGCCTCGGCAGCTGAGGTGCGGCTCCTGGTCATGCACATTCATGCACCCTCTTAGGGGGGACCTTCTGCAGCGCCTCAGCAGCTTAGGTGCGGCTCCTGGTCATGCACACATTCATGCACCCTCTTAGGATGACCTCCTGGGGTGCCTCGGCAGCTGAAGCGCGTCTTCTGGTCGGACCCCTGTTCAAGCAAACTGTTATGGGGCCTCCTGCGGTGCGTCAGCAGCTGAAAAGCAGCTCCCTGCAGGGTTATATTGGGATCAAAAATAGGCCCGGGCACCCTAAAAAAGTGCCCCACATCTGCAGATTGCGCCTTATGCAAAACTCTGTTCAGTGTTCTAAGTATCATGAAAAGCAGGAGGGGGTGTTTCTCTAAAAGAGGCACATTTTCTTAACTTTACTGAGATAAATAAAATACAAATGTTGCCAGGACTCTGTGCATGGATTAGTTCACAATGGTGAGCCACAGTTGAATGTAAGTGAGGGCACTTCTGCTCAGGCCACCTGCCGCTGCTCAATCTGCATACATTAATGGGCCAGCCCAGCGAGAGACTTGGAATGACATCTCTGTCCTGTTGGTAAAAGGGAGGTAATGGAGACCCATCTTCCTCCGGAAAGACCACTCAGGCCCCCACTGGGCGGCTGGCGCCACCAGCTCAGACACAGCTCAAAATGGCCATTACACTAGCCAGTAAAGTGTCTCACAGCTGTAACTCACATACCGGCCCATCACCTACCACCTGAGTGCCCGCCTTACCAATCCAACCCTGGCTCCTGGTCGTACACAGATTCACACACACTCTTAAGGGGACCTCTTGCAGTGCGTCGGCAGCTGAAGTGGGGCTCCTGGTCGTACGCAGGTTCACGCACACTCTTAAGGGGACCTGAAGTGGGGCTCCTGGTCATATGCAGATTCACACACACTATTAAGGGGACCTCCTGCAGCGGTTCGGCAGCTGAAGTGGGGCTCCTGGTCATAGGCAGGTTCACGCACACTCTTAAGGGGACCTCCTGCAGCGGTTCGGCAGCTGAACTGGGGCTCCTGGTCGTAGGCAGGTTCACACACACTCTTAAGGGGACCTCCTGCAGCGCGTTGGCAGCTGAAGTGGGTCTCCTGGTCATAGGCAGGTTCACGCACACTCTTAAGGGGACCTCCTGCAGCGGTTCGGCAGCTGAAGTGGGGCTCCTGGTCATAGGCAGGTTCACGCACACTCTTAAGGGGACCTCCTGCAGCAGTTCGGCAGCTGAAGTGGGTCTCCTGGTCGTACGCAGGTTCACGCACACTCTTAAGGGGACCTCCTGCAGCGCGTTGGCAGCTGAAGTGGGTCTCCTGGTCAGAGGCAGGTTCACGCACACTCTTAAGGGGACCTCCTGCAGCGCGTCGGCTGCTGAAGTGGGGCTCCTGGTCATAGGCAGGTTCACGCACACTCTTAAGGGGACCTGAAGTGGGGCTCCTGGTCATATGCAGATTCACACACACTATTAAGGGGACCTCCTGCAGCGTGTCAGCAGCTGAAGTGGGTCTCCTGGTCATACGCAGGTTCAAGGCACACTCTTAAGGGGTCCTCCTGCAGCGCGTCGGCAGCTGAAGTGGGGCTCCTGGTCATAGGCAGGTTCACGCACACTCTTAAGGGGACCTCCTGCAGCGGTTCGGCAGCTGAAGTGGGGCTCCTGGTCATAGGCAGGTTCACGCACACTCTTAAGGGGACCTCCTGCAGCAGTTCGGCAGCTGAAGTGGGTCTCCTGGTCGTACGCAGGTTCACGCACACTCTTAAGGGGACCTCCTGCAGCACGTTGGCAGCTGAAGTGGGTCTCCTGGTCATAGGCAGGTTCACGCACACTCTTAAGGGGACCTCCTGCAGCGCGTCAGCTGCTGAAGTGGGGCTCCTGGTCATAGGCAGGTTCACGCACACTCTTAAGGGGACCTGAAGTGGGGCTCCTGGTCATATGCAGATTCACACACACTATTAAGGGGACCTCCTGCAGCGTGTCAGCAGCTGAAGTGGGTCTCCTGGTCATACGCAGGTTCAAGGCACACTCTTAAGGGGACCTCCTGCAGCGCGTCGGCAGCTGAAGTGGGGCTCCTGGTCATAGGCAGGTTCACGCACACTCTTAAGGGGACCTCCTGCAGCGGTTCGGCAGCTGAAGTGGGGCTCCTGGTCATAGGCAGGTTCAAGCACACTCTTAAGGGGACCTCCTGCAGCGGTTCGGCAGCTGAAGTGGGTCTCCTGGTCGTAGGCAGGTTCACGCACACTCTTAAGGGGACCTCCTGCAGCGCGTCGGCAGCTGAAGTGGGGCTCCTGGTCATAGGCAGGTTCACGCACACTCTTAAGGGGACCTCCTGCAGCGGTTCAGCAGCTGAAGTGGGGCTCCTGGTCATAGGCAGGTTCACACATACTCTTAAGGGGACCTCCTGCAGCGGTTCGGCAGCTGAAGTGGGTCTCCTGGTTGTACGCAGGTTCACGCACCCTCTTAAGGGGACCTCCTACAGCGCGTCGGCAGCTGAAGTGGGGCTCCTGGTCCTAGGCAGGTTCACGCACTCTCTTAAGACGTGCAGAACTCAGCCCTCCTCTGCTGGATTTGGCAAGCAATCTGTACACAGCCAAGCTACTGAGAGTCACTCGAGCAGGAGGTGATGCAGTCAGAGGTCCATGCACACTTCTGCTAATCATGCTGTTTTCAAGACCCACAGAGTGCATTTGTGATTCTTTCTAGTCCTGTGTCATCACCAGTGTGGTCTTGTGCAACACAAATTGCCAGGTGTGTTAATAAGGTTTTTATTGAGCAACCCTGTTAGAACGCTTCTTTGTGACTTAAGCTCTTTCAGTCACTTTCTGAGAGGCTCTATGGATCAACGAAACATTCACGAGGGCCCAACGCGACCACAGTTTGGGTGACTCCAGGGGAACCAGGATTACAAGAACTCTTTGTATGGGGGATCCTTTCATGGACTCCAGAGGTCCAATGTTCTGTTTCTCCTACACAGCTTCTTAGGCCTTCCTCTTCTAGACAGCCTTTCCGTCACCGAGGGCCACCTCCAGTTCTCCTCTACGAGGTCAGTAGGTGCCCTCTTTCAAGGTGGTTGATAGGTAGCATCCATAATAGGACACAGCAATTCAAGGGTCCTGTTTCTGAACTTGGTAAAGGAGAGCTGACGTCCAGCGACCCCAACCCTTGAGGCTCAAAGATCTTTGTCTGTCTGCACTGGTGTGGCAACCCTAGTACTGCTGAATGAGACAACCTGACACAAAGACTGGTGGTGTCTACCCAATATCTATAGCAAGGTTACCAAAGGAGGCTGTGTCCAGTTATGGGGCAGGTTTCAGCCACTTCCTGACTTTTTGTGCTCCTTCCAGACAAATCAAGCAATAGATCTTGTCCTAGACCAGTAGGTCTTACTTAAAATGACACCCTTTATAATGTTACAAAGGGGTGAGTGTTTGTCGTAATGGCCTGAGCTGCCAACTTTGGAGCTGCTGGCTTCGGAGATGGAGGAACAAGGTTCGAGTCTTGCCGTCACCTCGGTATCCTGTGAATCTGGGCAAATCACGTTATCTCCCTGTGCCTACAATTCAGCGCCTTGAGACCCTCGCGAGTGGTTTGCCACACTTTACAGATCCTGGTTTTATTTATTCAACCATAGTGCCGTGGTGGCTGTGTGTGGCATGGGGAAGGCCCCGCAAGCCGAGCACAGCCAAAGGCAGGCGTGGTAGGGGGTCATGGGAGGGGGTTGGGTAGCCAACCTCATGCCGAACACGGCGATGGACATCATACTGTGCATTATACTTAGGAGTTTTAATATCTTATTTGCATAAATAAACCTTAGAAATTCACTGAAAAAACACAAAGATTAAAGGGACGTTATAGTTAGGTGAAAATTTCAGTTAAAGCATAACATTTTAAACAAATAAAACAACTGAAATTCACCAGTTCTAGTTATCTCAAGTAACTATAACTCATGCCCCTGCCGTGCACTGCTAAATACCTTTTATATTACATCACTGATGACATATTCTATGACATCATTGATAATATCACTGTAACATCTGAAAGAACACATTGAAAACAACTGTGCGTAGCTGGGGTCCAAGTTATAGCTACTTTAGGGCACAAGTGATAATTAAGTGAGATGCTAGCATTGGTCCTACAGTTGTTAACTAGAAGCCCCGCCTCCTAGCTCGCCCCGCCTACCGAGGCGCCAGCCATCCCGCTGACCTCACCACAGACAATAGAGGTGGCGTGAGCCTCAGGCCCGCTGCCCCCTGCTGGTTCTTCCTTTGACTTTGGCACCATCAACATCCTCTCCCAGCAGCAGGGGGCGGAAGTCTCCGCAGGAGAGAGGCATCTCCAACTCCTGTCCAAACATCACACACATTTCTCAGGAGCTCTGGGGCCTGGGAGAGTCACAGCCCAGCAGAGCAAATAGTTCTCTTTGGTGTCCCATCTGGAGCACGTCCTGGGGTTCCAGTACTGGGAGTCGTACACGGCTCTTCCAGTCCACCTCGGTCTTAACCTGCAGCATCCATACCCACACACAGTACTTCCATTGGTACTGCAGAAAACCCTCACGCACCACCTCCCGGCCCCCATTGTAAAGCACCTGACCCCCAACCTGCAACACCTCTTCGCCTCCTATACAGTAAACACTGATTCTGCAGGTTATGCCTCATTTCCAGGTTGAAAACTCAGAATAGGAAGTATTTACCTAGTAAACACCTCAGTCCTGGCTGATGGTGTTTACCGGGTACATTAAATGTCCACCACCTCACCATTTTCTTCACCAGTGTGGTACATTGCTATTTCTGTCTGCATGACTTGCTAACCAGTGTGTTCTAGGGGTGGTGCGTGTAGCTGGAGGTATGCACCGCCTTGGGTATGCGTCATCTGGGCAGGTTGGCATGCGCACTGCCTGCTGGTAGGATACGCCCAAGGCAGCAGCCAGGAGTGTGGTTTCCCACTCACAGTCTGCATTATCCCTCCATGCCCTACCCGTGGTGCGGTGGTCTGTGATTCGGTTTCGTTCGCCTTGTATTGCCCTTAGATAGTTTTCTACTAAATTCATTGGGCGCATAAACAATAAAGTTAAACATTTTTACTTTCAGTTTTTCCTTTTATTTCTAACATATCATAGTGCAAATACTTTCACACCTACAGTCAGGCGATTGTTTCAGGTATTTCCATAAGATCATGTCGATATAAAGCAAATAACCAACTAAACACCATTGTATCCTAAACAAATATCTTGATAATTTTCGGCGACACGTGTTTCACGGCATATTATGCCCGTTTGATGACCGTGTGAGTCATCAAACGTAATCTTCATCAGTGTGAACCAGAGAACATTATAGATATCATCGCCACGTGTGAAATCTCCAAATCCATCCCTCCGTCACGCTTCGTCCCTTAGGACAGAAGAGGGTTGTTAGTACTGTAGGGCGTCCGTACCCATCCAATGCAATGATCTAGTCTGATGAGTCACGTGGCTCCAGTACTGATCATGCTTGGGACGTGTGCTCTGGAAGCTGTATGCAGACTGCCAGGAATCCCCCCTTTATAGGATTCATTACAGATTCTTCCAATGAGCCCTGAAGAAGCAGCGTAATACGGGGTGAAACACGTGTTACCTGAAAATCATCAAGCAATTTGTTTCGGATGTAATGGTGTTTGGTTGGTCATTGGCTATATATTGAAATGATCTTATAGAAATACTCGAGACATTCCTCTGTCTGTACATGTGAAAATACTTGCACTATGCACTATACTCACACTCAAAGGCTGTAGTCCTGCACCAAGACCCTCACGTTCAAAGGCTATACTCCTGCACTGAGACCCTCACATTCAAAGGCTGCTGCATCAAGACCCTCACAATCAAAGGCTGTACTCCTGCACCGAGCCCCTCACATTCAAAGGCTGCTGCACCAAGACCCTCACAATCAAAGGCTGTACTCCTGCACCGAGACCCTCCCATTCAAAGGTTCCTGCACCGAGCCCCTCACATTCAAAGACTATACTCCTGCACCAAGACCCTCACACTCAAGGGCCGTACTCCTGCACCGAGACCCTCACATTCAAAGGCTATACTCCGGCAGCGAGACCCTCCCATTCAAAGGCTGTACTCCTGCACCAACACCCTCACATTCAAAGGCTGCTGCACCAAGACCCTCACATTCAAAGGCTACTGCACCGATACCCTCACATTCAAATGCTGTACTCCTGCACCGAGCCCCTCACATTCAAAGGATGAACTCCTGCACCGGGCCCCTCACATTCAAAAGCTGTGCTCCCGGACCGAGCCCCTCACATTCAAAGGCTGTACTCATGCACCGGACCCTCACATTCAAAGGCTGTACTCCTGCACTGAGACCCTCACATTCAAAGGTTGTACTCCTGCACCAAGCCCCTCATATTCAAAGGCTGTACTCTTGCACCGAGCCCCTCACATTCAAAGGCTGCTGCACCGAGACCCTCACAATCAAAGGCTGTACTCCTGCACTGAGACCCTCATATTCAAAGGCTCCTGCACCGAGCCCCTCACATTCAAAGACTATACTCCTGCACCAAGACCCTCACACTCAAAGGCTGTACTCCTGCACCGAGACCCTCACATTCAAAGGCTATACTCCGGCAGCGAGACCCTCACATTCAAAGGCTGTACTCCTGCACCGACACCTTCACATTCAAAGGCTGCTGCACCAAGACCCTCACATTCAAAGGCTACTGCACCGATACCCTCACATTCAAATGCTTTACTCCTGCACCTAGCCCCTCACATTGAAAGGCTGAACTCCTGCACCGGGCCCCTCACATTCAAAGGCTGCTGCACCAAGACCCTCATATTCAAAGGCTGTACTCCTGCACTGAGACCCTCACATTCAAAGGCTGCTGCACCAAGACCCTCACATTCAAGGGGTGTATCCAAGGACTATACTCCTACCCCGAGTCCCTAACATCCAAACACTAGACTGATGCACTGTGCTCCTTGTATTTTAAATCTTTACTCCTGCACCGAACCCTTCACATGCAAAGACCATACTCCTGCACCAAGTTCTTCACATACAAAGGCTGTACTCCAGGAGCAGGTCCCTCACGGCCAGGATCCCTCCCAGCCCTGATCCTTCCAGCCCTCACACCCAGGGTCCTCCTTTCCAGCCTTCACACCTGGGTCCCCCAACTCTCACAGCCGGGGTCCTCTCAGCCCTCACAAGCGGGGTCCTCCTTCCCAGCCTTCACAGCTGGGTCCCCCCAACACTCAGAAGCAGGGTCCCTCCTAGCCTGATCCTCCTGGCCCTCAAAGCCAGGGTCCTAACAGCCCTCACAGCCAGGGTCCTCCCAGCCCTCACATTCAAGGGCTGTACTCCTGCACTGAGACCCTCACATTCAAAGGCTGTACTCCTGCACCGAGCACCTGACATTCAAAGGCTGTACTCCTGCACCGGGCCCCTCACATTCAAAGGCTGCTGCACCAAGACCCTCATATTCAAAGGCTGTACTCCTGCACTGAGACCCTCACATTCAAAGGCTGCTGCACCAAGACCCTCACATTCAAGGGCTGTACTCCTGCACTGAGACCCTCACATTCAAAGGCTGTACTCCTGCACCGAGCACCTGACATTCAAAGGCTGTACTCCTGCAATGAGCCCTAACACCCAAAGATTCTACTGCTGCATTGAGGCCCTAACATCCAAAGACTATATTCCTGCACCGAGCCCCTAACATCCCAAGCCTATACTCCTGCACTGAGGCCCTAACATCCAAAGACTTTACTCCTGCACTGAGCTCCTCGCATCCAAGGTCTATACTCTAGCACTGAGCTCCTCGTATCCAAGGACTATACTCCTACCCCGAGTCCCTAACATCCAAACACTAGACTGATGCACTGTGCTCCTTGTATTTTAAATCTTTACTCCTGCACCGAACCCTTCACATGCAAAGACCATACTCCTGCACCAAGTTCTTCACATACAAAGGCTGTACTCCAGGAGCAGGTCCCTCACGGCCAGGATCCCTCCCAGCCCTGATCCTTCCAGCCCTCACACCCAGGGTCCTCCTTTCCAGCCTTCACACCTGGGTCCCCCAACTCTCACAGCCGGGGTCCTCTCAGCCCTCACAAGCGGGGTCCTCCTTCCCAGCCTTCACAGCTGGGTCCCCCCAACACTCAGAAGCAGGGTCCCTCCTAGCCTGATCCTCCTGGCCCTCAAAGCCAGGGTCCTAACAGCCCTCACAGCCAGGGTCCTCCCAGCCCTCACACCCAGAACTTCTCAGCAGACAGCAGGCACTGTCACATGCTCAGTGTCTGTTCACTCCGAAAGAGAGACCCGGCGCTCCTCAGCAGCGCCCCCACGCCTTACAGGATGAGTGAATACCAGAACTTCTCAGCAGACAGCGGGCACTATGGATGGCCGCGACGCACGTAGGGCGTCTTTAAGGCGGACAGCATCCTAGCGTCGCTCCCCCGCCTGGTAGAGATGAGCCCGAGGGGCCTCCGTACTGGGAGGGTGGGCCACCTCGCGTTTATGGCCCCCAAAGGTGTGATGGAGGCGGAGTGAGGCCACAAGGCCTCTTAAGGGGCAACTGGACTGGGCTGGGGCCTCTTTGGCTGAACTACGCGCAAGGGGTCGCAGGAGTGGCGTGAGAGCGGAGGAGGCAACCTGGATACAAGCGGGACGAGGAGTGACCAGAGGACGGCGGCAGCAGCGCTAAGGTGAGTCGGGAGATGCTGGGGAGGGGAGGGGGGTGAAGGAACGCTGCGACCAAGTGGGTCTTTGGCGATTGCTGGGGGGGACCATAGAATTCTGGTAGGGGGGTGGGGGGAATAGGGAACCACCGCGAGGGGTTGCGGAGGCAGCGCGCGCCGCGGGACCCGAGTGGGGACCTCCCGCCGACAGAGGCCATGTAGAACATGCTGCCGATATAACAAAAAAAAAAAAGGAAAACGTAACTCCACTTCCCTCGTTCGCTCAACCACTCCCCCCCCACCCTCGCAACAGATTTAAAGAAACCTTACCGTCATCCGGGGTGTGGGGCTGCGATCCGGCTCTCCGAGCCAGCTCCAGGAAGGGAGCAGGCAGTGGGGCACGTCACCGGGCACACGAGGCAGGGACCCATGGCTAGGGGGGGGGCACAGCGGCTGCAGGGCGCCGTGCCCCCCACCCTGCTGGAATCGGGGCTCGGGGACTTGGTGCATGGCCAGGGCGGCCGGCTCCGTCGCGCCGCGCATGCGCGCGGCAAACACAAAAAAAAAAAAAAAGACTAGAGCGCGGCACACGCGGAAGTTGTGTGCCGCGTGTGCTAGAGGCCCTGACTGCACGAGCCATTTGGCTCTGCAAATGCGCGCGAGGATGGGCGGGGCTCGGCCGCTTTCCATCCCCCCGCCCTCGCAACAGATTTAAAGAAACCTTACCGTCATCCGGGGCGTGGGGCTGCGATCGGGCTCTCCGAGCCAGCTCCAGGAAGGGAGCAGGCAGTGGGGCACGTCACCGGGCACACGAGGCAGGGACCCATGGCTAGGGGGGGCACAGCGGCTGCAGGGCGCCGTGCCCCCCACCCTGCTGGAATCGGGGCTCAGGGACTTGGTGCATGGCCAGGGCGGCCGGCTCCGTCGCGCCGCGCATGCGCGCGGCAAACACAAAAAAAAAAAAAAAGACTAGAGCGCGGCACACGCGGACGTTGTGTGCCGCGTGTGCTAGAGGCCCTGACTGCACGAGCCATTTGGCTCTGCAAATGCGCGCAAGGATGGGCGGGGCTCGGCCGCTTTCCATCCGGCGCGGTGCGGCAGAGCGCAGCACACGCGGAAGTTGTGTGCCGCGTGTGCCCGAGGCCCAGACTGCACGAGCCATTTGGCTCTGCGAATGCGCGCGGGGCGCGGCGAGGATGGGCGGGGGGCTCGACCGCTTTCCATCCGGCGCGGTGGCCAATGGCGTGCCTTTTAAGCAAGAAGCTACCCAGAGACAGGGGTTCCATCCAGCCGCTTCCATTTGGCCGCGGCTGGGACAGACGGTGCTCGGCCGGTCGGCGCGCATGCGCGTGCCCAACCTGAATTTAAAAAATAAATAAATAAAATAATAAATGAAAAAATAAGTAAAATTAATTATCAGGGAGTAGACGCTAGGGTCCTGAACGCAAGGAAGCTTTGGCACAGAAGACAGCACGTAAACACGATTCCAGCCACTGCCCTAATAAAAAAAAAATAAAAAAAAAATATAATTTGGTTAGGTTGCAACCCATAACAGGGTTAAGTCGGTATGACGCAGGGGTAGGTGGGGTGACATTAAGAGAGAGAGTGCATCCAGTAGTAGTATCATAGGGCTAAAAAAAAAAAAGGAGTAAAGCAAATATTGGTTTATAAATGATACTAAAAAAAATAAATAAAAAAAAATTATATAAAACGGGGGGAGGACCAATAGACGGTGCAGAGGGGAAGTCGCGTGGGTCGGTGACACCTCCCCCCCCCCTTCCCCAACCTAGCCAAGCGCAAGGAGACAGGCACAGAGCAGGTCCTGGCAGTGGGCTAATCGTGTTTTCCATGGGAGGACAGAGCTGATAAAGTATATGAGAAGAATGACAGGGCGAGCGAGAGAGTCGCAAGGGCGGCGACATAAAGTGCAAGATAATGAAGTGTAGCGACGACATAAAGTGCAAGATAATGAAGTGTATTATATCAATTGCAGGCTGGAATCATTAACCCACAACCACATTACTGCGATGGAAGTCGAAGGGTCGCCGGCGCTTTTTTCCCCCGATGAGAACCAGGAAGAGGCCGAGGTCTGGGCGAAATTCAGGGCCTTGGGGCAAGCGAAAGGGCTGGATTGGGTAAAGAAGATGGTGGCGGTGCAGGGTGCCCAGCAGCAGTCGGAGGACAACGCCGCGGCCAACACGGACGAGGTGCAGCCCACAGACTCAGGCCTTTGTCTACGGAGCGTAGAAAGTGTTACAGCACCGGCCAGACGGAAGCGGCCACCAAGGGCCACGGCAGGGAACAAGCTCAAACCGGCCAAAAAGGTCGGAACGGAGAACGTTTTGCCGGAGGTCTCAGCAACCCCGCTGGAGGACAGTGGACTGAGAAGGAACATTGACAGTATGGAGCAGGGGGGGCCTGTGGCAAGTGGGGCGCCCCTCACGGCTGGGGCTTCGACCACTAGGGAGAACCTACAAAGGGACCAGGGGCAATCTGGCCAGCCTGCAGACAATGGGTGCTGCGCTCCCGCGCCAGGACCTGCGGGGCAGGGGTTGCAGGTCGGGCTGGGTAAGATGATGGAATCGATGCACAACTTCATGGCCTCAGCGAAGGCGCTGGCAGGCGGGGGCATGAACGAACAGCGCGCGGGTAGCGGGAGTGCATGGGCAGGACAGGTTTGGGGCCAGGGCGAGAGCTATCCTCCAAAGAGTCAGGGCCTGGTCACGGGGCAGGAGACAAAGAATCTGGGGGGGTCGGCGTCAGACACGCTAGCAGGTACAAGCAACAAAGGGACTGTGGTGAGGCCCGATCCCCCCCTGTTGTCCGGGAGGTCATCCCTGGCTTGGAGGGTCCCACTAGAAGCTAGAGAAAGAATATGGAACAGGGAATTTATTGATATTTTCTCCCTGCTCACCTTTGCAAAAGAGGGTGCAGACATAACCGTGCCCAGCAAAGAGGTTGAGAAGCATAAATGGAAGAGGAAGGTCAAGCCTGAGGAATCGATGGACAATTGGCTTGAGGCATTCGCCATGTTGTCCACAGTGATCATGGAGAAGTTCCCGGAGCAGGGACCAGCTCTATGCAAATACAACAGAGTCATATACGAAGAATATACCCGTAATGGGAGTACAGGGTGGCTGTGTTATGACAGGGAATTCAGGCAAAAAATGGAACAGGCACCCGAGATGGCATGGGACTGCCGCGAGATTGAGCTCTGGGTGCAGTATATGGGCAATGGCTGCAGAACAACAACCAGCGAAACCCGTTTCCCTAGACACAAACAAGCAAGGCTGTTCTACTTTAAGCAACAGCTTAGGTCCCCCTTTCGAGGGAAGCCCCCGCAGAGTGGGAGAGGGGGGTACCAGTATAGGTCCAGCAACAACTCATGCAGGCCATACAATGCCGGGGCATGCTCTTGGGGTCCTGCATGCAAATTCACTCACACCTGCTCCAAGTGCGCCGGTTGGCACCCTGCAACCGAATGCACCAAAGGGAGTAAGACCGATAAGGCAATGGGTACCTATGGGGGTGCCAAGCAGCCCTAACCATCCTCAGTCACACCACACTACACTAGCGCCATCTCCCATAGATTTTAACGCATTGGCCTCGATCCTTAAGGATTACCCTAGGGCCACTGAGCGCGAGCTGCTGTTTAATGGTTTCAGTGAGGGCTTTAGGATCCCATACGATCGCCCCTCGCTCTCGCGGGGAGCAAATAACTTGCGCTCTGCCATGGAGGCTCAGGGAGTAGTGCGGGAGAAGCTGGAGAAAGAGTGCCAATTGGGGAGGGTGGCGGGTCCCTTCATCCACCCCCCCCTTCCGAATTTTATTGTGTCAACGCTGGGGATCGTGCCAAAGAAGGAGCAGGGCAAATATAGGTTGATCCACCATCTCTCTTTCCCCAAAGGGTCTTCAGTAAACGACTACCTGGAGGAGGGCACATGCTCAGTTTGCTATGCATCATTTGACGAGGCCGTCGACTTGGTTCGCGCAGCGGGCTTAGGTGCGCTCATGGCAAAGGCAGACATCGAGTCTGCTTTCCGCCTCCTCCCGGTCCACCCAAGCAGCTTTCACCTCCTAGGGATGCAGTGGGCTGGCCAATACTTCTATGACAAGTGCATGCCCATGGGTTGCGCAGTGTCTTGTGCTTTGTTCGAGACCTTTGCCTGTTTTTGGAATGGGCACTGAGGGAGGGGACACCCCCGGGGAGTTCACTGCACTACCTTGACGACTTCCTCTTTATTGGAAGAGCGGGTTCCGGCGAATGCAAGGCAACCCTCAGTGCATTTGAGCACCTCAGCCAGACGTTGGGGGTACCATTGGCCCCGGGTAAGACTCAGGGGCCAACAGACTGCTTGACTTTCCTGGGCATTGAAATTGATTCAACCGCGGGTTTGTGCCGGTTGCCGGAGGACAAGGTTGCGGCGCTGCGGGCCGACATCCAGCTGGTCCTGAGCAGGGACAAGGCAACGTTGGCCACGATTCAGAGCCTCCTAGGCAGGCTCAACTTTGCAGCGAGGATCATACCAGCGGGCAGAATATTTGCCAGGCGTTTAGCAAGGGCGACAGCAAACGTGAGAAAACCCCTACACATGGTGCGTCTCGGGGCTGGGCTGAAGGAAGATCTGCGCATGTGGCTGTCATTTTTGGAGGAATTCAACGGTGCCTTATTGTGGCGCACCGCATGGTGCACCAGTCAGCAGCTCCAGCTCGCCACCGATGCTTCAGGAAGGGAGGGATTTGGGGTCATACTAGACCGGCAGTGGTGTGCGGCGAAATGGCCGAATGCATGGGCAAGGCATGGACTCACAAAGAACATTACTGTGCTGGAAATGTTCCCAATTGTCCTCTCCATCTACCTGTGGCCACAGGTGTTGGCCAACAGGAGGATTACATTCTGGTCCGACAACATGGCAGTGGTCCAGGCCATCAACTGCCAATCCGGGAACTGCCCAGTATTGTTAGGATTGTTGAGGGAACTAGTCAGGGGTTGCCTGTTGACGAATGTGGAGTTTCGCGCGCGGCATGTGCAAGGGGTCAAGAATGTGGCCGCTGATGCTCTTTCTCGTTTTCAGTGGGCGAAATTCAGGGCGGCATGCCCTCAGGCGATGGCAGAGATGACACCGTTCAAGGCGGAGTGGTGGCACTTGGTACAGTGGAGCAAAGGATAGGGGCGCTAGGAGAGTTATCACTGGCCCCCGCGACCCGTGCCAAGTACAAGGCATGTTTCAACAGGTTCACGGCAGTAACGCAGGCTGGGGAGGCTGGGGACCCCCTGGCGACAAGGGTGCAGCGCTTCGTACTATGGGCAAAGGACAATGGGAAATCGCACGCATGGGTCTCCAGGCACGTGGCGGCTATCGCCCACTTCTCGAAATTGAGGGGAGAGGGGGTCCCGACCGCGGGTTTCCCATTGAGGGCGGCACTGAAGGGATGGGCTAGACAGGAGGAGAGGACACCCGACCAGAGGGCACCCATCGACATTAACATGCTCAAGAAGTTGGTGGGGGCACTCACAGCCATTTGTAGCTCGCAGTATGAGGAGCTCTTATTCGGGGTCACATTTTCCCTAGCCTTCTTTGGAGCCTTCAGGACCTCAGAGTTAGTGGCTGGGTCAAAGAGCGACACGTCCAACAGGGCATTGAATTTGGGTGATCTCAAGATGGGTCTGGACATGGCGGAACTTAAGGTTTGTCGCTCTAAGGCGGACCAGAAAGGGAAAGGTGTAGTGGTTCGTTTGCGGGTACTGGGGGACACCAGATACTGCCCGATCGAACTTCTCAGGAGGTACATAGCATGCCGCCCCTCGCTACCTGGGTATTTATTGCTTCACCGGGATGGCCAGCCGTTAACTCAGTTTCAATTTAGAAGGATCTTGAAGGGAGCAATCGCAAAGGCCGGGTACCAGGGGCATAAATGGTCAACGCACTCCTTTAGAATCGAGGCTGCCACCACGGCTTTCAAAGAGGGTTTGCATGCGGATGCTATTAAGCGGATCGGGAGGTGGCAGTCGATAGATACAAGCTGTACATACGCTCTGGGGAACGCTAAAGGGTTGGAAACAAGTTATATATAATGTGAACGCTGTGAGCGGAACGTATGCGATCTACGATGTCAATAAAGTGTGTGGTAATGTTTACTTTCTTGTCCATCTAGGGGCTAAGACAGTATGGGTGATGGGTCACTCTCTGGTGGACAGAGCAGAACACCGGGCCAGGGAGAGTGGCTGGACGCGCAGTTTCAGCAACACCAAATTCACTTGGAGGGGAACCCCGGGAATGAGTTGGTCCATGCTAGAACCTAGAGTTCGCCAGCTGGTGGGGGAGAAGGGGCCAAAACCCGACATTCTTGTAATTCACCTGGGCGGAAATGACCTAACGACTTGGGGGAGGGGCCCGCTGTTGCAGGCCATGACGCATGGCCTGGCCAGAATGGCCGCCCTGATGGAGGGCGGGGAAGTAATATGGTCGGAGATTCTCCCAAGGGGGGTGTGGCAGGGGGCCAGGTCTCCGGTCGCACTTGAAATGTCAAGGCGGAGAATCAACAAGTCACTAGAGAAATTTGCGAAGCAGCACGGTTATGGGTTCATTAGACATACCCTGCTGTGTAGACGCTTGAGCAGTAACTTTGCGGCAGACGGGGTACACCTGTCTGACACGGGCACGGATATGTTCTTAATGAGCATTAGAGACGCTCTCGAGACATCCGGCTGCAATTAGCTGGGAAGGAAGGAGCACAGGTGGGGGGCCTCGGGTATCACGAGATGCGATCCCCGAGGCGTGGCGGAGTTACAGGGCGATCCTAAAGCTTTAAGGGTGACTAAAAGGCCTCCAGATGGTGATTCCTGGAGCAAAGGCTATTCCTCGGGCCACTGGGAGCCTTTACGGCGGGGCCCGGGATGATGTGACGGCGCTCCTCAACCCCGCAAAGGGGGGCAGTTGGAATCCTGAGCAACTGTGGAGACTGGCCGGGGTCTCGCTCTGACTTGTCAGGAGCATGACTAAAATATCAAAGTGGTAAACCACGAGAAAGGAACGAGCTGTAAGATGCGGAGTACGCAGGTGCAGAGAGCACCACAAGGGACAGCTCTAGCTTTCTCAGGATGGGTGTCGGCCATATTCATAAACTCATCTCCGACACCTGAATCGCCCGTAAGATAACCCTACCTGTGTAATCAATAAACTTGCGACATATTATACCCACAAACATTGTCCTGGCATTTTATTATGTTGCATGTATAAGATTGTGATCAAACACCAGGAGTATGCAACCAAAGGGCTGGGGGTAGCAGCGCTATGTGGATGGCCGCGACGCACGTAGGGCGTCTTTAAGGCGGACAGCATCCTAGCGTCGCTCCCCCGCCTGGTAGAGATGAGCCCGAGGGGCCTCCGTACTGGGAGGGTGGGCCACTTCGCGTTTATGGCCCCCAAAGGTGTGATGGAGGCGGAGTGAGGCCACAAGGCCTCTTAAGGGGCAACTGGACTGGGCTGGGGCCTCTTTGGCTGAACTACGCGCAAGCCCTCCCACCCACCCCGACAACAAAGGGATATAGAAGGGTTTAAGGGCAGAAAGGGAGCGTAGGCTTAACATTACTTTCTTTACAGGAAACGTAAAAGTCGTCGCAAAGCGGAGTTACAGGGCGATCCTAAAGCTTTAAGGGTGACTAAAAGGCCTCCAGATGGTGATTCCTGGAGCAAAGGCTATTCCTCGGGCCACTGGGAGCCTTTACGGCGGGGCCCGGGATGATGTGACGGCGCTCCTCAACCCCGCAAAGGGGGGCAGTTGGAATCCTGAGCAACTGTGGAGACTGGCCGGGGTCTCGCTCTGACTTGTCAGGAGCATGACTAAAATATCAAAGTGGTAAACCACGAGAAAGGAACGAGCTGTAAGATGCGGAGTACGCAGGTGCAGAGAGCACCACAAGGGACAGCTCTAGCTTTCTCAGGATGGGTGTCGGCCATATTCATAAACTCATCTCCGACACCTGGATCGCCCGTAAGATAACCCTACCTGTGTAATCAATAAACTTGCGACATATTATACCCACAAACATTGTCCTGGCATTTTATTATGTTGCATGTATAAGATTGTGATCAAACACCAGGAGTATGCAACCAAAGGGCTGGGGGTAGCAGCGCTATGTCACATGCTCAGTGCCTGTTCACTCCGAAAGAGAGACCCGGCGCCCCTCAGCAGCGCTCCCACCAGCACTTCTCAGCAGACAATCGGCACTGCCAGGTCCCAGCAGCCCTTTAACCTTCCCACCGGCTCGCATCACCTGAAGCTGTGCACGGGTAACACAGGGCAGACACAGCGGGGTGCACCGAGGGCCCCCCAACCCCTGCACAGCCCCCCTCCCCCTCCTGCACAGCACTCTGTGCTCTGGCGTTTTATCCTTGTTCTCTGCTCCAGACAAGAACAGGACTGCAAGTACCAGAATGCATCGCGTTGAGATACAACCAGCAGGACGCTGACCTCAGGGCCGGCCTTTGGGCGGTGCGACGCTGAACTTAGGGGGGCGCTGGGTTCAGCAATAACTTCCGTGTGTCCAGCCTTCAGGAAACAATTAAAATGTCAAGATACCACTTGTGATTAATGTTGCTGCTAGAGAGAGAGATGGGAGTTTTGTCCAATGGCAGCTTTGACTCCACAGAAAGTAGCACAGAGGGTTAATGTGCCTGCTGCAAAAACAGAACTATGGGGCATATTTAAGAAAAGCAGCCCCACTTTTATTGCACACCTTAGCGCCCCCCTAACGCCATGTGTGGTCATATTTAAGATATGGTGCACCATGGCAGTAGTTAGGGGACCAGCGTCAGAATTTTTTACGCTAGTCCGGCGCTTTATAGGATTAACATCAAAAATGTTGATGCTAATCCCGTCGAGCACCCAGAGGCCCATTGTAACCAACAGAAACCTCCTTTTAACGCCTAACAGTGCTGGAAATTTTCTTTGTGCCCTTTCTTTTGCCTCCCCCCCTCCCCCAAACAGGGGGATGCCCCCATTGCATACATTATGCCTGGCACAGGCATAATGTAGCGCAAAGTGTTACAAAGTGGCACAATTGCACCCCTTTGTAAATGTGGCGTGGCATTTCTGGCCTCCTAACCCACATTAATGACACTAATGTGACGTTAGAATGGCGCTAGGCTCCTAAATATGCCCCTATCTTTTATGTGGCTAGCTGAGTGGATTGGTAAAGCCAGCCTTTACAAGTGCTTTAATGTATGTGAGAGGGGGCTCTGGGGAGATGGGGGCACCTTTGGGTGGTAGTGAGTGAAACCGAGGAGGAGGTCATGGGGTGGGGGACTCCACAATAAACTGTCGCACAGGGCGCCCCCAGCCCTAAAGCCGGCCGTGGTGGCCATGATGCAGCCTGTCCCTGGGGTGGGAGGTCAGCACATAGGGGCCACAGGGGAGGGGTTCCCAAGACCCCCCAGTTATAGATGTATGGGGTCATGGGGGGGGGAGGCTCCCTGCCTGGGCTCCCAAGGAGGAGGGTGGGGGGGCGTACAAACTATGACCACCCCTCCCGCCCCATCACCTATGCGACAGCTTCTCCTGTCTGCGTTCCCGCCTCCTCTCCCGCGTCCTTCCTCCCTCCCCTCTCGCTCTCGCTCTCCTTTCCCCTCCCCTCCCTCTCTCCCGTCCCTCCCCTCTGGCCCCAGGCCCTTCACCTGATCCCGCTGCCTGTGTTTGCCACCCTGCCCCGAATGCACAAGTCCTCCTGGGTGGGAGCGCCCTGACTGCGCGCTTCAAGGAGCTCTGGAGGGCCGAGCACAGGTGCTCGTCTTCCGGGGGTCTGATGAGAAGCGATGCCCACCGGCTCTGAACATGTTCTGCCCACAGGTGAGCGGCCCCCCCTTACACAAGCACCCCTCAGCAGGCGGGCCTCGCTTGGAGCAGCTGTGTTTTCAAACATCGATGATACAGCGCTACTGTGGGCGGAAGCTGCCTCTTAGCACACGACTGGGCCTCGTACAGTTTTTAATTGATTGTGATTCGAAGGTGCCCTTTTAGCACATCAGTGGTCCTTGTGAAACTTTTTTTTGCGTTTTTTTGTTTGTTTACGCAGCCTTGGCCATGATGGATTAATGCGCATTACAGGCAAGCAGTCAGTTCTGGCTGACAGAGCTCCTACAAGCACGTACCGGCCATACCTGCAGACACACTACAGGCCAAAGTATTCATCTAACACCAGAGTAAGCCAGCAGCGAGCACCCCGACAAGACTCCCAGCTCCATGGGGGTGCGCTGCTCCAGGGACAAGCTTCCCAGCTCCACGGGGTGCGCTGCTCCAGGGACAAGCTTCCCAGCTCCACGGGGTGCGCTGCTCCAGGGACAAGCTTCCCAGCTCCATGGGGATGCGACAAGCTTCCCAGCTCCATGGGGGATGCGCTGCTCCAGCCCCGACAAGCTTCCCAGCTCCATGGGGGTGCGCTGCTCCAGCCCCGACAAGCTTCCCAGCTCCATGGTGGTGCGCTGCTCCAGCCCCGACAAGCTTCCCAGCTCCATGGGGGATGCGCTTCTCCAGCCCCGACAAGCTTCCCAGCTCCATGGGGGTGCGCTGCTCCAGCCCCGACAAGCTTCCCAGCTCCATGGGGGTGCGCTGCTCCAGCCCCGACAAGCTTCCCAGCTCCATGGGGGTGCGCTGCTCCAGCCCCGACAAGCTTCCCAGCTCCATGGGGGATGCGCTGCTCCACCCCGACAAGCTTCCCAGCTCCAGCTCCATGGGGATGCGCTGCTCCAGCCCCGACAAGCTTCCCAGCTCCATGGGGATGCGCTGCTCCAGCCCCGACAAGCTTCCCAACTCCATGGGGATGCGCTGCTCCACCCCTGACAAGCTTCCCAGCTCCATGGGGGATGCTCTGCTTCAGCCCCGACAAGCTTCCCAGCTCCATGGGGGTGCGCTGCTCCAGCCCCGACAAGCTTCCCAGCTCCATGGGGATGCGCTGCTCCAGCCCGACAAGCTTCCCAGCTCCATGGGGGTGCGCTGCTCCAGCCCCGACAAGCTTCCCAGCTCCAGCTCCATGGGGGTGCGCTGCTCCAGCCCCGACAAGCTTCCCAGCTCCATGGGGATGCGCTGCTCCAGCCCCGACAAGCTTCCCAGCTCCATGGGGGTGCGCTGCTCCAGCCCGAGAAGCTTCCCAGCTCCATGGGGACGCGCTGCGCCAGCCCAAGGGACTTCCCTTGGAATTCTGGGACTTGAGAGCAGAACATCACCATGGACCTGGGAAACTTGACAGCTTGAGGTCTTGAGTCCTTCCCAGAATTCCCAGAGCGGTGCGGCGTTCCCGAGGTGCAGGGGAAGGCTGTTCTAGGCTTTGGCCGCCAGGGGGGAGAAGGAGCGTCCTCCGCTGTTGAATCAGCGCATCTGGGGGGAATCTGCTGGATCTGGAGGGCACTGCGAGGAAGAGAGAAACAGATGTAGGTGTCTGAATGCTTGGTGCAAGGTCATGCAGTTGTTGATGTACGCCGGTCCTTTGTTGTGCAGGGCTTTGTATGCGGTTGTTGATTCGTTGTGCCGGGCTTTGTATGCCGTTGTTGATGTACGCCGGTCCTTCGTTGGGCGGAGCTTTGTATGCCATTGTTGATGTACGCTGGTCCTTCGTTTTGCACGGCTTTGTATGCGGTTGTTGATGTACGCCGGTCCTTCGTTGTGCAGGGCTTTGTATGCGGTTGTTTGTGTACACTGGTCCTTTGTTTGTGCAGGGCTCTGTATGCGTTTGTTGACATACGCCGGTCCTTCGTTGTGCAGAGCTTTGTATGCGGTTGTTGACGTACGCCGGTCCTTCGTTGTGCAGGACTCTGTATGCGGTTGGTGATGTACGCCGGGCCTTCGTTGTGCAGGGCTCTGTATGCGGTTGTTGACGTACGCCGGTCCTTCGTTGTGCAGGACTCTGTATGCGGTTGGTGATGTATGCCGGTCCTTCGTTGTGCAGGACTCTGTATGCGGTTGCTGATGTACGGCGGTCCTTCGTTGTGCAGGGCTCTGTATGCCTGGGTCAGCATGGACCTGTATCTCTTCTGGATGGGGAGCAGGAGGGCCTCTTGCAATCTTCTTGCCTGAAAGTCAAAGGCCTGAGCAGTAGGTACTTCGCATTTGGTGATCTCACAGAGCTCCTTAGATTTTCAGTTTTCCGGCCAGATAGCAGGAAGTGTGGATGTTGAGGTCTTTATGAGTATTGCATGCAGTCTTAAACTGGGCTCTTGCAGCCATGCCCGGGAGCAAAGAACAGGAGAGATGTGGTTGAATTTCCCGTGGTCTGTTACAGGGTGGGCAGCCCAGAGCTCTGCTCTGAGTCACTTTAGGGAGACCAGAGAGGTCTGAGTAACCTTAATCTGGTAACGACAGTGCCTGGACCACAAGTTTCAAGCTAGGTGCCAAAACCTACCTGCGTGTGCCTGAGAATCACAGCTGGGATGCCCATCAGGGCCAACGAGGCCCTTCATCCTTCAGAGGTTGATATACAGAAAAGAGTAACATGGGAAAAGATTAGAATAATGCTGTAATGTAGGTTATGCAAAACTGTGTGATCTTGGGGCTGGCCAGAGAACAATTAAAATGCCTGCCTGGGTTTTGAAGAAAAGGCATGTGTCAGACCCCATTCGAGGGGGTGAGGGGGATTTGGGCGCAGGTCAGAAGGGCCTCAGATGTTGTGGCTAAGGTCTACCCTATTGCAACTCCGCAAAGTACACCCTGACTCTCAGAGGTAGCAAAGGCATACAACCACAGGCTTCGCTGGGAGGTACTGTGGGGGGGGCAAGAGATCAGAACTCAACAGTCAAGCAACAAACACAACATAGCATGCGGCCAAGAGCACAGCAGTGCTAAATACTGTACAATCAATCAATCAATCACGTATTTGTAAAGCGTGGCTAATCATCCATGGGGTCTCAAGGCGCTGTGTATAACCAGGGCCATTAGAATTATGCAATTGTGCAACCGCAGCAATTTTCATACAATTATAGGTTTGCTGCACTTGCCACATAATCCATCATCTGCCACATAATCTGCAGATTTTAACAGAAAAAAATGTTGTTTCAAGCTCAAACGGTTAAAAAGTTACTAAAAATATAACAAGGGGTGTTGCAGTGGAAGGCCCTTTGCAAACCTGAACTTTTCACCTTTCTGTTGCTTATTGCTATATTTGGGTGTTAAACTGGTACTAATCAGGTGCAACCAGTGCCCAGACAGTGTTAGCAAGTGTAAAAAAAAAATGAAGTAATACTATTTTAAAAAATCTGCTGCGTTATGCAGCATAATTTGCCTTTTCTTGCCTCATAATGTATCCAACCATGCTGCATAATTTGGCCCTCTCCTTCTTCGTAGCTTTTCTATTCCACTTGTCTCCCTACATCTCTCGGTGCATCCCAGTCTCACCCGCTTCTCCTTAGAATCTCTTTCTGTCTCTTGTAATGCATTACTGTCTCTCTTGTGCTGGTTAGCATTCTCCCCTTGCCTGTCACGCTTGTGTTGACTCTATTTCACACACAATGAGGGCTCTCTTTCTCTCTCGCCCTCTCTCGCCTATTGGTCGTCTTTCCTCTCTCACCTCTGCTCGGATTCTCCCTCACTTTCTGTTCCTCCTTTCTCAGCTTTTCCCTCGCCTTTCTTTGTAATGTCTCTCCTACGCTACGTCTCTTTCTCCCTCCCTGTCAGCTGTCTCTTACTTGCCTGGGTCTTTATAGCAGTCTCTGACAGGTTTCTGACCTCCTTTCCATCTCTCCAGCACTCTGCCCTCCTTTTGACCATTCTTTTCTTGACCTCTCACATGCTCTTCCTCTCACTCATCTATTACATGTGCCCCTTCCTCTCCTCTGCTGGTTATTTCCCCCTATTTTGATCTGTTCATTCCCCCTCACATTCTCAGTGATGGAGAGAGAGACACCTTCTCACCAGGGTCACCGTCCATCTCAACAGATCATAGCCTGGCACCCATGAAGGCGGAGGCTGTACTCTGGGGGTACCAGTGGCTGTTCATCTCACTGCCATGCCATGGGTGGGTGAGAGGCCCTCACAGGGTGGGGTAGGCCTGTGGCCCCCACATGCTGGGGGCCCTGTGTTACATCCTTGGTGGATGTAGGTTGCACACAGACTCCTCTTTCGTGGGAGTCCAGGCTTTGCACACTGCTTAATTTGAGCCAGTGGTTGCCAGAAGAGGCCACCGGCACGTATTTTTCCACATCAGGTGTTTTCCAACCGCAAGAGAGTGAAAACACACAAAACGGAGAGACGGTGGAAGAGAATGGCGGAGGGAGAAGGCAGGGACCTGCAAGAGTGAGATAAAAGGGCAGTGGTGTCTGGTGGATTAAAGAGGAGTGTGGTGGATTTAATACTACACAGCCTTGGCATTTAGCACTGTCTGTGCAGCAGACGTACCACACCATCCCTCATAGCTCCACTCAGCTGGTGTGGGGGCCCTGGAGGCGGCCTTGCCCAGCTCCAGGTTTTCGGCAATGTCTGGGGCGTTGGCCAGGCACCTCCAGGGTCCAGCAGCGTGGCCCCCTTGGTCAGCTGCAGTCCAGCCCTCGGCAGTGGTGGCTGCAGCCTGCAGGCCATGCTCCTTGCAGCGGTGACTTTGGGGGCACTTGTGGCTTCAGGGTTCCCTCGTGTCCTTGCTGGCCTCCACATCACACATCCTTGAGCCCTCCTGGAGCAGTGCTTTTCACCAGTTTCACTGTTGCTTCTACATCATTAAAAAAACACGGAACCTTGCAACCATTCAGGCCCGAAGCGCGCATTCTCCGGGCATGTGTAATGAATACAATATACACACTGAAAGCCCTGAGGGCGGCGCTGAATCACTCCCTGCAAATATTTCCCTTCCCTCCTGAGGTGCGCTTGGTTGTGGTGCAAGCAACCACGTGCCTAGTGATCCATTCAGAGAGCCTCGAATCCGGCTTCCCCCCACAAGGCACTGTGTGCTCAAGGGAAAAGTGGTGACATCTGCACGTAGTAGCGTGGACCGCCCCAGCCCAGCCAGCTCATGTTCTCTTTTGTCTCACCCCTGGTGAGCTCCATCCATCTAACTGGAGATCTCGGGTGGGTTACTGAGACCTACACTAGGAGGTCAAGTGGGAGATCTCTGGACTGAGGAAGCTAACCCTGTCTAACTGGATCTGGACTGAGAAGGCTACTGGGATCCAGTCTAGGGCAGCCTGAGATCTATGGACCGGGGGAGGTGCTCTTATCAAACTTTAGGTCTGTGGACTGGCACACGGCTGAGATCTGGCTGTGAACAACTTGAGATCTCTCAGCTGGAAGAGAACTGACATGCAATAACTGAGATCCTGCTATAGACAACTTGAGATCTCTCTGATGGAAGAAAACTGACATGCAGTAACTGAGATCCTGCTATAGGCAACTTGAGATCTCTGAGCTGGAAGAGAACTGACATGCAGTAACTGAGATCCTGCTATAGACAACTTGAGATCTCTGAGCTGGAAGAGAACTGACATGCAGTAACTGAGATCCTGCTATAGGCAACTTGAGATCTCTCTGCTGGAAGAAAACTGACATGCAGTAACTGAGATCCTGCTATAGGCAACTTGAGATCTCTCTGCTGGAAGAAAACTGACATGCAGTAACTGAGATCCTGCTATAGGCAACTTGAGATCTCTCTGCTGGAAGAAAACTGACGTGCAATAACTTAGATCTTGCTATAGACAAATTGAGACTTCTCAGATGGAAGAGACCTGGCATTCAATAATTGAGATCTGGGTATAAACAACTTAACATCTTCAGCTGGAAGAGAACAGACATGCAACAGTTGAGATCTGAAATCTGGCTATAGACAACTTGAGATCTCTCAGCTGGAAGAAACTGGCATGCAATAATTGAGGTCTCTGGCTGAGGTAATATACTCACCTTACCTGGGACCGCTTAAAATCCATGGATTGCACAAGGCACTCACAGCTGACACACACAACTTAAAATCTTTTTGTTGAGTGAGATACTGACATGTAACTGGAGGTCTCCGGGTTGATCGAGTTACTTACATCTGAGCTGGTGCCCCTCAAGAGCTCAGGCCCAGGCTTGCTTCTCACAACTGACAGGCACAAATGAAGTCCTCTAGGTGGAGTGAGCTACCTGTAACTAACTGGGCATGCTACACGTGTCCAAGTCCATCACTACCTTCCTGTCAGAAATCCCCATCGAAAGGAGGAAGTCCACTGCTGGAGGTTTAGACTCACTCAACCTCTGTATTAACAGACTTGTAGAAGGTTGAGTGTATCTACGCTTTGAAGAAAGAATTCAAATCAATTGTAGTTTCTTTATTTTGCAGGTTCATTTGATAGGTAAATCTCATTATCTCCATCAAGTAGTGTTGCATCCACAGATGATAAATACACATTTTGATGCGTTGTAGGAAGCTGACACGTGTTTCGCCCCCTTAGCAGATTGATAGTCTGGGGCTTTTTCAAGGCTTTTTAAACAAATGTTTGTTCCAAAATATTGTTCTTCCCCCTGATTCTTAATAACAAGCGGTCTCAGGGTAAGTCTCTGGGCTGCCTCACACCGGGCGGATGCATCAAAATGTGTATTTGTCATCTGTGTATTTTGATTTAATTTAACACTACCTGATGGAGATAATGTGATTTACCTATCAAACCTACAAAACAAACTACAATTGACTTTGAATTCTTTCTTCAAAATGTATGAGCTCCTTACTCCAGACATGGACAACTGAGGATGTGTGGGCAGCGTGAGCTGCTGGCTAGTAAAGGAATGACGTGTGGTCTCTGGCCGACATATACTATTCTGACCTCACATGTGACACCTTGAGCTGTCTGTGACATACTGAAACTTAAAATCCGGATTTCCAATCAAAAGTGACAAACGGTTGTGCTACATTTACAGGAAGGGCTCGGAACACAAGAATGACAGCTAGAACAGTGGTTCCCAACCTGTGGTCCAGGGACCCCTGGGGGTCCGCATCGGCCTAGAAAATTAAATAATATTAACAGATTAATAAAGAGTATATAAATAAAGTGGCTAAATGTAGAATTGAACACTTTAAAACCTACAGTAAATGTCAAGGAGCGTGAATTTGGAGGCTAAAAATTAAATCAGTATCCTCAGGTTTATTTGTGGGCGCTGTACAGGTGCATCAAACAGAATATAGTATGGACGATGTGGGGCTTCAATTGAATTTAGAAAAGCTCCAACCTCCCTATTCATTTTTTATTTATTTATATTTGTTTGCAAGTGAAATAAAATGTGTTATCATTTGTGTATGTGTTTGAATGATTGTTTCTGTAATTTTCGTGCACTGCTTGCTTTTCAAATCATCGACAGTGTTTACTTCGGGGTCCCCAGATTTCAATAATAATTCAGTGGGGGTCCCCAGGCTCAAGTCAAAAGGTTAAGAACCACTCAACTAGAACATTGCTTTTGCGTAGTTGTCAATGTTTTTTCATACCCTTTTGGGACATTTTTGTGAACTATTTTTTCTGTTTCTCCTCCAGGAAGAACATAACAGCCCAGTGTGTGTTGGGCCGAGCCCTGCCTCAGGTAAGTGGTTTCCACAATGAGCGCTTGTATTGATTTAAGCTGATGGGGATGCCTCTGTCCATATGTGGTAACCCTCAGAGATGTGTTCCAGGGATCTGGATGGTCCTAAGAGATGCTCCTCTCCACAGTGCAACCATAGATTGCTTTCTAGAGGGGCCACTTTCTGTGCAGACTGAGCATAAAAGTTTAAGTTTAATTCCATCATGAATGTGTCGTGAGTGGCCGCTAGGTATAATACCAACTATTCCAACAATAGAAATGGGATTCGAATTGTGCATCTATGGTAAGATGCTAAATACGAAAAATTTAAGGTGTAAATGAGTCTGACAGAAACTTCTTGTGTGTGTGATTTCAGTTTCTTGATATTAACAAAAAGTGCCCAACTACTGAAACAACCCTCTCCCTGCAAATGCGGCGAGGCTGATCGAAAAATAAATCATCCACAATTATGAACAAGGCAACGGGCACTGAACATGAGACAGTAGTTCTTATAAATAAACTGTCCACAGATGTGTGTGTAAGTGTCTGTTGCTTTGGTAGTGGCCCCACATGACTCTAAATCAACAAGAATCAAACCGCCAACACGTGTTTCGTCCAGTGGGCTTTTTCAAGGCTGAGAATGAATGTTATCGGATTTAAACAATTTATCTACAACACAGTTTAATCCCACAATCCTCAAAACAGTAACATCTCCTCTCCTGCACCAGACATGTTGGAGTGTAAACTCTAACTTGCTAGTTACTTGTCGCATTGGTGCTCGCTGTTTTCGTTCACAGAATCGAGATCTTGCTTCTTTAAGGCTATTGTTTCACTGGTATAAAACCACAAATTGGTTGATAATCTGATAACAATTGTTCCAGAATTCTATAAAGGCACATAAAGTAACTTGACTAGATAAAGTAATTTGTCCAGGATCACACAATCTGATGGAGTGGAGAAGTCTAAGTAATAGCCCCCGTCTCCTGTTTCCAAGGTCTAAAACCTGGGTATTAGATCACATCTTCTTGCATGCAAAGCGGATTATTTTCTCATTACTTCTTCCACAAACCCACTTGTTTGGTGCCAGAATAACATTTGGAGAGACTGTCCGCGTTCATGGATTATAGCAGCCGTGCATTCACCTTTTAGATATGACTGCTCATTCACTTTCAGTCACAAGTAGAAAGTCTGATTCACAACATTCATGTGTGTTTGGAGCTGTGCCTGGGTCTTGCCTACTGAGGCTGGTACACGGAAGGCGGGAATTAGAGTAAATGTCCTTTTTTATACAGTGCTGAAGATAGTGGTGTAAGTGTTCCCTCATTTGGCAAGTAAGGGCACCAAGTCACAGGAAAGATCTGCTGAAGATCACACAAAATGCTCAAGTGGGACGTCTGAGATTCGACCAGAGTCACTTGTTCCACAACTGAACTGAGAGGTGATTAATTAAGCCACATCTTCACGAATGAGCTGACGCCCCCCCGGAAGAGGGACACTTAGAGGTCCCAGTGGTGGAATGGTTTTGTGGGCAGCTCATGTGCTGGTCAGAACTGGGAGTGTTTCCATCCAGAGATGGTTCAAGCTGCGCCGAGCTGCGCCAAGACTTGACTTTGTCTGGAACTCTTTTTTTATCCTGCTGGGGTCTGTACTTGGTTCAGAATTCTGGTTTTTGGGATCTCCCTGCCTTCTGTGCCAACATCTCATCCCAGTTAATCAAGAGTTCATAATGTGTGTAGTAGCATATTTCTTTCTATATTTTTGTGTATTGTTTGGAGGTTCAAATCTTAGGCATTGGTTAGGCCGGGGTCCCCGTACCCCAGTGGTGATTCCTTGGGGGTCCACAGAAGTCAAAAGTTTGGGAATCACTGATCTATGCAACGAAGGCCAACGCTGAGTAAACCGCAGTCTGTGGAGGTCAGCGGTGCCGATGTTGAGCCCTCTTCCAGGGTAAATATACAAGGATCTATGCAACGAAGGCCAACGCTGAGTAAACCGCAGTCTGTGGAGTTCAGCGGTGCTGATGTTGAGCCCTCTTCCAGGGTAAATATACAAGAATCTATGCAACGAAGGCCGGAGCTCAGTAAACCGCAGTCTGTGGAGGTCAGCGGTGCTGATGTTGATGTTCCAGGGTAAATATACAAGGATCTATGCAACGAAGGCCGGAGCTGAGTAAACCGCAGTCTGTGGAGGTCAGCGGTGCTGATGTTGAGCCCTCTTCCAGGGTAAATATACAAGGATCTGTGCAACGAAGGCCAGAGCTGAGTAAACCGCAGTCTGTGGAGGTCAGCGGTGCTGATGTTGAGCCCTCTTCCAGGGTAAATATACAAGGATCTATGCAACGAAGGCCGGAGCTCAGTAAACCGCAGTCTGTGGAGGTCAGCAGTGCTGATGTTGATGTTCCAGGGTAAATATACAAGGTTCTATGCAACAAAGGCCAACGCTGAGTAAACCGCAGTCTGTGGAGGTCAGCGGTGCTGATGTTGAGCCCTCTTCCAGGGTAAATATACAAGGATCTATGCAACGAAGGCCGTAGCTGAGTAAACCGCAGTCTGTGGAGGTCAGCGGTGCTGATGTTGATGTTCCAGGGTAAATATACAAGGATCTATGCAACGAAGGCCGGAGCTGAGTAAACCGCAGTCTGCGGAGGTCAGCGGTGCTGATGTTGAGCCCTCTTCCAGGGTAACTATACAAGGATCTATGCAACGAAGGCCGGAGCTGAGTAAACCGCAGTCTGTGGAGGTCAGCGGTGCTGATGTTGATGTTCCAGGGTAAATATACAAGGATCTATGCAACGAAGGCCGGAGCTGAGTAAACCGCAGTCTGTGGAGGTCAGTGGTGCTGATGTTGATGTTCCAGGGTAAATATACAAGGATCTGTGCAACGAACGCCAGAGCTGAGTAAACCGCAGTCTGTGGAGGTCAGCGGTGCTGATGTTGAGCCCTCCTCCAGGGTAAATATACAAGGATCTGTGCAACGAAGGCCTGAGCTGAGTAAACCGCAGTCTGTGGAGGTCAGCGGTGCTGATGTTGATGATCCAGGGTAAATATACAAGGATCTGTGCAACGAAGGCCAGAGCTGAGTAAACCGCGTCTGTGGAGGTCAATGGTGCTGATGTTGAGCCCTCTTCCAGGGTAAATATACAAGGATCTATACAACGAAGGCCAGAGCTGAGTAAACCGCAGTCTGTGGAGGTCAGTGGTGCTGATGTTGAGCCCTCTTCCAGGGTAAATATACAAGGATCTATGCAACGAAGGCCAACGCTGAGTAAACCGCAGTCTGTGGAGGTCAGCGGTGCTGATGTTGATGTTCGTGGGTAGATATACAAGGATCTATGCAACGAAGGCCAGAGCTGAGTAAACCGCAGTCTGTGGAGGTCAGCGGTGCTGATGTTAAGCCCTCTTCCAGGGTAACTATACAAGGATCTGTGCAACGAAGGCCAACGCTGAGTAAACCGCAGTCTGCGGAGGTCAGCGGTGCTGATGTTGAGCCCTCTTCCAGGGTAAATATACAAGGATCTATGCAATGAAGGCCAGAGCTGAATAAACCACAGTCTGTGGAGGTCAGCGGTGCTGATGTTGATGTTCCAGGGTAAATATACAAGGATCTATGCAACGAAGGCCAGAGCTGAGTAAACCGCAGTCTGTGGAGGTCAGCGGTGCTGATGTTGAGCCCTCTTCCAGGGTAACTATACAAGGATCTATGCAACGAAGGCCGGAGCTGAGTAAACCGCAGTCTGTGGAGGTCAGCGGTGCTGATGTTGATGTTCCAGGGTAAATATGCAAGGATCTATGCAACGAAGGCCAGAGCTGAGTAAACCGCAGTCTGTGGAGGTCAGCGGTGCTGATGTTGAGCCCTCTTCCAGGGTAACTATACAAGGATCTATGCAACGAAGGCCGGAGCTGAGTAAACCGCAGTCTGTGGAGGTCAGCGGTGCTGATGTTGATGTTCCAGGGTAAAAATACAAGGATCTATGCAACGAAGGCCAGAGCTGAGTAAACCGCAGTCTGTGGAGGTCAGCGGTGCTGATGTTGAGCCCTCTTCCAGGGTAAATATACAAGGATCTATGCAACGAAGGCCAACGCTGAGCAAACCGCAGTCTGTGGAGGTCAGCGGTGCTGATGTTGATGTTCCAGGGTAAATATACAAGGATCTATGCAACGAAGGCCAGAGCTGAGTAAACCGCAGTCTGTGGAGGTCAGCGGTGCTGATGTTGAGCCCTCTTCCAGGGTAAATATACAAGGATCTATGCAACGAAGGCCAGAGCTGAGTAAACCGCAGTCTGCGGAGGTCAGCGGTGCTGATGTTGAGCCCTCTTCCAGGGTAACTATACAAGGATCTGTGCAACGAAGGCCAACGCTGAGTAAACCGCAGTCTGTGGAGGTCAGCGGTGCTGATGTTGAGCCCTCTTCCAGGGTAAATATACAAGGATCTGTGCAACGAAAGCCAGAGCTGAGTAAACCACAGTCTGTGGAGGTCAGCGGTGCTGATGTTGAGCCCTCTTCCAGGGTAAATATACAAGGATATGTGCAACGAAGGCCAGAGCTGAGTAAACCGCAGTCTGCGGAGGTCAGAGGTGCTGATGTTGAGCCCTCTTCCAGGGTAAATATACAAGGATCTATGCAACGAAGGCCAACGCTGAGTAAACCGCAGTCTGTGGAGGTCAGTGGTGCTGATGTTGATGTTCCAGGGTAAAAATACAAGGACCTATGCAACGAAGGCCGGAGCTGAGTAAACCGCAGTCTGTGGAGGTCAGCAGTGCCGATGTTGATGTTCCAGGGTAAATATACAAGATCTATGCAACGAAGGCCAGAGCTGAGTAAACCGCAGTCTGTGGAGGTCAGCGGTGCTGATGTTGAGCCCTCTTCCAGGGTAAATATACAAGGATCTGTGCAACGGAGGTCAGCGGTGCTGATGTTGAGCCCTCTTCCAGGGTAAATATACAAGGATCTGTGCAACGAAGGCCAACGCTGAGTAAACCGCAGTCTGCGGAGGTAAGCGGTGCTGATGTTGAGCTCTCTTCCAGGGTAAATATACAAGGATCTGTGCAACGAAGGCCAACGCTGAGTAAACCGCAGTCTGTGGAGGTCAGCGGTGCTGATGTTGAGCCCTCTTCAAGGGTAAATATACAAGGATCTATGCAATGAAGGCCAGAGCTGAATAAACCGCAGTCTGTGGAGGTCAGTGGTGCTGATTTTGATTTTCCAGGGTAGATATACAAGGGATGCTGGAGACATTAACGGATGCAGCAACACGAGTAACGAAGAGTGGGAATCCTGCACCCCAGCTGCAAGGCCACTGGCACAAAGTATTTTTTTGGAAGAATTTTACATAGTACCGGGACATGTGATGGTGGGTGGGACGATGGTGGGCGAGGCTAGGACAAGGGAAGCTCTGTGTGGGTCTTGTATTTGGAGGAAAGGAACCCTGAGGGGTTGTGTGGGCGAGTGTTAAGATGATCGAGTGTCCACATGGGTGTTTATATGGCCTTGGGTGGGAACAATATGAACTTGTGACAGAAAACTGAGATCCTATGCTGTCTGTTATAAGTTAGTTATCGACAATTTGAGGGATGCAAGCAGTGCTTATTTTGTGCTGGTGTTTTCCGGTACTCAGCACCGGCACTTATTTTTTAACACCAGCACATACTTAAAACACTCTACCACACGGTGGCACTGTCAGTCTTTTAGAAAAGCAGATGAGCAAAGTGGTTAACAATTACTTATACAATTAAAAATAATAACACAAGGACACTTAAGCTACACTTAAGCTATTCTTAAATCGCTGGATCGCCCAGTGCCGTCCACGTTGTAACATTTGTAAGACAGTAATGGTAAGTAGATGTCGTTGGTCCTGGTATTCTGCAGAGCTGTCAGGAATCCTGAAGTGGGACACGCCCCAGTGGCCTCCTGAGAAATATACTGGGCTCTGGCACTTTATATTTTACAGATTCAGCACTGGATGCAAGCAGTGTCCAGAGGGCTTGAAGAGCACTGAGAGATTTCTAGCAGATGTGGGTGATGCAAGGACTGAAGGACACGTGGGGTCAATGAAGATGGGTCAGAGGAGGTCACATAATGGATTATTCTAGTCTTCGAGGAGCTGATCGTGAGTGGTCGTAGAGACCTCCAGCGGGAGACTTAAGTGTGACGTGGAGTTTTAAGAGAACAACCTTTGGGTGTTTTTGGCACTGAAGTGATAAAAGTCAAAGGAAGAGGTAGGCAACAGAGGGAGTAAGGAGTAGAAAGCCCAGTCCTGGTCTTGATGGCATCCTCTGGAGGAGGGCAGGGCAAGGTTCTGGGCCAAACACTCTGGAATGGAGAAGGGACAACTGGGAGGTTCTTGAAAACATCAATCAATCAGTCTTTTTTAGATCGCATTACTCACCCGTAGGGTCTCATGGCGCTGTGGGACATGTCCTCAGATTTAATTTGACGAGCAAGGTCTTGATGTCCTTCCTGAATTGAGGTAGTGATGGCGACTGTCTGAGGTGGAGAGGTAAGGTGTTCCAATATTTTGCCACCAGGTAGGTGAACGATCTTCCTCCAGCCGAGGACTTCTTTATGCGGGTTACGGTGGCAAGCAACTGCTGGGAGGAGCGGAGAGGCCTGGCAGGGGAGTACCCGGTGATATGATGTTGCGGTTGAGGTAGCTGGGTCCAAGGTTGTGGAGGGCTGTGGTTAAAATACTGTGCCATATCGGAGGATCTTGTTAGATATCGCGACCGGATGTGTCGAAGATGTCAAGTGAAATTAGGAGATGGATGGGTGATAAACTGTTGTGGTGGGCCAAGGTCTTGCTTTTGGAAACATGACAGAGAAAGCAGTCTTGAGTAGAGAGCTTGGAAGCCAGACAGCAAAGGATGAGTGAACACTTGAAAACTAAGCGCCTGATTTAGGTCTTGGTGGAGGGGAATACTCAGTCACAAAAGTGGCGGCTATCCCATCCGCCATGTCACAATCCCATGAGATCCTATGCAGACCGTTATGTGGCGGATGAGATATCCATTGTGTTTGTGATGGAATATACCCTCCGCCAAGACCTAAATCAAGCTCTAAGTCTGTTCAACATCTCATAGACCAAGAAGAGGCAATTTGGATACCAGCAGTGGTTGCAGAGAAAGTGCCGGAACTTGCTTTTTTCTCAGGAGCTATAGTGCCGAGACACCACTCGAACACTGAGCTCGGACACTACTAGTTAAGGTCGTGGGGTAACCGGCTAGATGTGGGTTGTCCATTGGGCAAAGTTGAAAACCGACGTAAAATGTGCGTCTACCACCTATTAAAGTAATATTGCCAGTGTTACTGCGGTGGGGATATGTATGCTTCCGCGTGGAAGGCATCAGTGGCGGGAAGAGCTGGCGGCTGGCGAAAAGAGCGACTATGTGGTCTTCTACCTTGTTACTGGGGGGACTGACTAACTTAAAGGGTCATTTCAGTAAAGTCTTGCAGACGTGATACTAAAAGTAGCTTTATTTCAAAGAGGGGTGTGTTATGGCTTCCCACTCTAGTTCACTTGTAAATAAAGTCATTATTGTGTCTGCTGAGGTCTGCCTTTTTATATTTATATTACTAAATTACTGTACAGTGTTACAAATGTGTGTAATATTCACTTTTCTATTTCACACAAAGTCTGCAGTTTCTATTGTCGTTCATTTCTTTTTCGCCTTTATTGCATATTTGTATATATTCTTATGTATCCACCCGTCTCTACCCCCTCATGCATAGCCATACTCGTAAACATATTAAATGGGATTGTACTTACTATGTATTTTATACTTATTACCCCTGCCTTATTTGACTGAATTTGCTTATGTAAATTACTGTGTGCTGTTCATTACTCAAACTAGAAAGGGTAGCTTTGTTTCCTCACAACCCCCGAGTCGCCAGTATCCCGTGCACACTGTACTGTACAGCAGGCACATGGAACACACCAACACAGAGGTGTTGCTATGTACGAGTGTCCCACCACACCACAGTCACCCAGCGTGGACAGAGCACGCCCTCTGCGCCCAGTTCCGGATGGGTATCTGCTACCTGGAGTAAGCAGGGCAGAAAGTCACTTCCAATGTGTCTGCTTTGGTTCGGAGGCCTGTTGAGGCCTCATTTACCTGGTGGCCTCTTAGGCTGATGGGCGAGTTAGAGCTTTGGCGACGTGGATGTTGTGTTATGAGTTAAGTGGGGTAGTTTGCACAGTCACAGTGTGAAGTAGTGAAATCTACAAGCACTGCGTCTTACAAGGTACCAGATCTTCTCCATGTGTGCCTGGGTCTGTGGTGGTGACGTCTTTCTTCTATTACAATTACATTCTGCTGACAATACTAAATGAAATGAGATTAACTTTTTTTTTTAAGTTTGTATGTGCAAAGGTGCTCTTGTGAAAACACACATTTCTGAAAAGTTACTGTGTTTGCCTTGGATATTGGTTAAATGGGTTTTGACCGACCGTTAATATTTTTTTAATAGTAGTTGTGGTAAAATGAGCTTTAAAAAAACTGGAAACTACTTTTTATCCTGGTTTTTTTGGGGCTACATTCCGCCCACCTCTCTGCAAGGTTAAAAGTTTCAGAAGGAAAACATTTCCTACGGAAATTCTTTGTATCTGTGACACTGATTGTGTTTTCCACCATGGTCAGTGGTGTGACGTAAAATGAATCCCCCCCCCCTGCAGAATGAGAAGAGGGGCCCTGAGTCTCCCATACCTCACAGAGACTCAGTAGTCTTGGGAGGAAATTGGCCCCTTTGAAGGTTTTGGGAGCCTCAGGGCCCCTGAAGGGTGGGGTTCCTCTGTGCCACAGGGGCTGCATGGGCCTGTGTGGTGCCCCGTGTGGTGTGTGCATGGTTTACTCACTGATAGTGTAATATGGACAGCACAAAGTGCTCATGCGGACACCTGGCTTCCGGTGTGTAAATCCCATCAATGGTGAGTTCCTGGAGTCACAACCTTGCAGTGATGGACACCTCGCTAACTCCCACGGGGTAAGGGAGGCTTTAGAGGTCCCTTGGTTGAACCCCCTCACGCAGCCATCAGAGCAACAAGCACTGAATGGATCCATCGCCTGCCTAATGTCCCTGATGGGGTTTCAACACTTACTATTTACTTTTTCATTTTGCAGTTCTATGTAGCGCAAATTCGACCCAAAGGCATTGGAGCGCTTTAGGTGAGCACCAGGCACATTGCACAAGGACACGTTCATTTCTGGTGACCGCGGGGAGGTGAAGTGATTTGCTCAGGATCACAGGATGTTGAGCCGCCGAGACTAGAATCACGTTCCCCCATTCCAGAGTCGGCCGCTCTGCCCCTTACACCACATCCTCTGTATAAATAACCTACTCCTCTGGCCCTGTTTTAATTTCTATATTTCGTATTTAGTCCCTGAACTCGGAGGCCAGGCCTTGAGGTTGGAGACACAAGACGTGTAATGGGGCTTGTGTGTTTATTTATTTATTTTTTTAGTCCCTTCTACGGTAAAATCTTCAGATACATGACGGTTACTTATAATAAGGGCTCCCGGTTTTATGGTATTTATTTGTTGAACATTTCCGTCTGTATTAATCTATATTTCTTTTTTGGCCATCCTGTTGGTATTAATCGATATTTATTTTGTGTTTTGTGACCAGATGAGGTTATAACTTGTATATTTCTGCATTTCTTTAACAGATAAACATGCACACATAATGATGCCTGTCAAGTTTTAGCACATTACACTGCCAAAAAATAAAATCATAAAACCACATGAAAATAATAGCACAAATGCATGTTGAGATATGCAGTAATTTAAGCAAATCTCATCCTCGTTTTAACTCCCCTTGATGCCAATATGTACAGCTACTGGTCTAAAAGTCATTAATCGCAGCGCGGAGAATCACTCAAAAGAAGCCAAAGTATCTGTATTTTTCTGCTTTTAAAAATAAATACAGTCAGGAAACACAATGTTTTCTGTCTGTATCTGTAAAAATCAGAATAAAAAACAGAAAACAGGGAGCCCTACTTATAATGGAGTCCATGAGCTCCCTTCAAGATGGACACCTCTGTCTCTCAAAGTATGTTCAAGGTTTTGTGTACGCCAGGCTGACCCAGAGCTACCGAGCCCACCCTGTCAAAGGCCTTTTCACAGACACACCTGGTAAGAGGTGAGTCAGACCAGGTCATAGAGGAACCGGTGAGCTCAAGGGCAACTGGGCGATCCTTCTAACTAGTATTGTGGTGTCACTAGTTACTGCAGGCCCCTCTACATCTACAGGCTCACTCTAACAAGTATTGTGGCATCTCTGGTGACTACAGGCCACAGTACAACTGCAAGCTCACGAAAACCAGTATTGTGGCATCTCTAGTTACTACAGCCAATGTACAACTGCACGCTCACTCTAACAAGTATTGTGGTATCTCTAGTTACTACGGGTCCCTGTACAACTGCACGCTCACTCTAACAAGTATTGTGGTATCTCTAGTTACTACAGCCAATGTACAACTGCACGCTCACTCTAACAAGTATTGTGGTATCTCTAGTTACTACAGCCAATGTACAACTGCACGCTAACTCTAACAAGTATTGTGGTATCTCTAGTTACTACGGGTCCCTGTACAACTGCACGCTCACTCTAACAAGTATTGTGGCGTCTCTAGTTACTACAGCCAATGTACAACTGCATGCTCACTCTAACAAGTATTGTGGCGTCTCTAGTTACTACAGCCAATGTACAACTGCACGCTCACTCTAACAAGTATTGTGGCATCTCTAGTTACTACGGGTCCCTGTACAACTGCATGCTAACTGTAACAAGTATTGTGGCGTCTGTAGTTACTACAGCCAATGTACAACTGCACGCTCACTCTAACAAGTATTGTGGTATCTCTAGTTACTACGAGTCCCTGTACAACTGCATCCTAACTGTAACAAGTATTGTGGCGTCTCTAGTTACTACAGGTCCCTGTACAACTGCACGCTCACTCTAACAAGTATTGTGGCATCTCTAGTTACTACGGGTCCCTGTACAACTGCATGCTAACTCTAACAAGTATTGTGGTATCTCTAGTTACTACGGGTCCCTGTACAACTGCACGCTCACTCTAACAAGTATTGTGGCGTCTGTAGTTACTACAGCCAATGTACAACTGCACGCTCACTCTAACAAATATTGTGGTATCTCTAGTTACTACGGGTCCCTGTACAACTGCACGCTCACTCTAACAAGTATTGTGGTATCTCTAGTTACTACAGCCAATGTACAACTGCACGCTCACTCTAACAAGTATTGTGGTATCTCTAGTTACTACGGGTCCCTGTACAACTGCACGCTCACTCTAACAAGTATTGTGGTATCTCTAGTTACTACAGCCAATGTACAACTGCACGCTCACTCTAACAAGTATTGTGGCGTCTCTAGTTACTACGGGTCCCTGTACAACTGCATGCTAACTGTAACAAGTATTGTGGCGTCTGTAGTTACTACAGCCAATGTACAACTGCACGCTCACTCTAACAAGTATTGTGGTATCTCTAGTTACTACGAGTCCCTGTACAACTGCATCCTAACTGTAACAAGTATTGTGGCGTCTCTAGTTACTACGGGTCCCTGTACAACTGCACGCTCACTCTAACAAGTATTGTGGCATCTCTAGTTACTACGGGTCCCTGTACAACTGCATGCTAACTCTAACAAGTATTGTGGTATCTCTAGTTACTACGGGTCCCTGTACAACTGCACGCTCACTCTAACAAGTATTGTGGTATCTCTAGTTACTACGAATCCCTGTACAACTGCATCCTAACTGTAACAAGTATTGTGGCGTCTCTAGTTACTACGGGTCCCTGTACAACTGCACGCTCACTCTAACAAGTATTGTGGCGTCTCTAGTTACTACAGCCAATGTACAACTGCACGCTCACTCACATGTCGGGCACCTCTTTTGGCTTTGACTCACAGGGAGTAGAAACTTCAACTGTCCAAGCTTACTCTCGAAGTGGAGTTGAAATGTCTGGTACAGCTATCCTTGCCTAGCGCACACTTCTTTGAGCAATGTTCAGACATTGTTATTGTGTTAGGTACAAACTGAAAAAGCCTCTTACCTTGGGCAACCATCTTTCTGGTGGATGGTCCAGGTACCTGCCGATTCCTCACGTGTTGAATAATCCCAGGTGTCAGACTGGATCCAGAAACTTCAAAGCTCTTCAAGCCTGTAGGCATCACCAAGTTTATATAACAACCACCACAGTGCATCAACGTCACTTCCTGTCTGCTTTATGTGTGCCTTGTGGCAAACGCATAAACCGATAGCGTTGTCTAACGTGACTAGAACCTTACTTGTACCTGTGTAACCCTTCATCAATGTGGACCCCGTGGGATTGGTGAGGAATCTGGTGGTAGCCACGGGATCCACCAGAGAAAGTGTTACCTATGGTAAGTAACTTACCCTTCTGATGTACACTGCTACCCGCAGGTTCCTCACCCGTTGGATAGATTCCATGCAACCTGCCAGGCGGCGACTGATGGATGGGGTGAGGTCTGGTGACGTGGCTGCCTGTGCACCTCAGAGTCCAAGCAGTACAGGGAGGCCTACGTCACCGCCTTGCGGATGTCACCCCCACAATAAGAGCACTCCTCGCAAGAGCAGAAGGTTTAGACCTGGCCCTGGTTGAATGGCCCTGATTCCCTCAGGTCCCTTCTTGGAAGAGCTCAGTCCTTTTAATGCACATGAAGGTGCGGCGAGACGGTCTACTTCCGGCCTCCTTCTGTCACACTAACCAACAAAGAGTGATCATCCGCTTGGAACTCTTTTATGCGATCAGTGTACAAACTGAGCACCCTCCTGGGATCCGGGCATTGCGGCTGGTCCCCGTCATCCTTTGTGGAAGGCGGCAGGACATAAAAAGATAGCGGGGTGACTGACTGGCCCAGGTGTTGGGGGGGGGGGGCAGCTTGAGCATGAAAGGAGCTCTGCTACCCAACGCCAGCTTGTCTTGGGAAAAGAACACAAGTGTGTGTCAGGCGCTGAGCTCCAGTGGGACCTTTAATAATACTTGTTATTCAAAGCCTCACTCGGGCTTCATTCATCGATCTCTGACGGATGAAAGGCGGAGTCGCCGCTGCTGGGATTCGAACCTGGGACCTACAGGTAGAACTTTGGGTTCTACCTCTGGGGTTCTTCAAGCCTCCAACCGTCCCAGGAGTGCTTTTGTTTTCGAAGTCAGTGCTTCTAAGCACTATCATATGAGTTTTTAAGTGGATATCCTCCTGTGAGATCTCACTACTTCTTCAATACAGTCAGAGGATCGGGGGGATGTTGATTAATTTAATGTAATCATTTGGCCCACGGGTTGCAAGAATGTTTATTTTATTTTGTGCGTTTAGGGCAACAAATAGAGTCTGAAGCGCAAGGCAATGGAGCGATGTGTTGTGATTGGTCCCTTGTGTTGTAACGCTTTGGCCGGTCCTACTCAGAACACGTTGGATCCCCATCTGGTGTTATCCAAAGAGTCTACATTACCAGGGACCACGTCCTCCAGTCCCGGCCTTTTGATTTTATAGCCCGTTGTCATCATTCAGAACTTCAGTCCATTTCCAGTGAACTAAGGCTGAAACTGTTAGAAAACTTAGTTCATCTAGGAGTTTTGTAGCAGAGTGTAGAGTATGGCTGCTTCCAGGCGCTATGTTGAGCAGCTAGGCGTAGAGGTTATATTTTCCTATGGCTGCTTCCAGGCACTAGGCTGAGCAGGTGGGTGTAAGATTAAGTGGATAGGGTAATATTATCCTATGGCTGCTTCCAGGCGCTAGATTGAGCAGGTGGGTGTAAAATAAAGTGGATATGATACTACTACCCTATGGCTGCTTCCAGGCGCTAGGTTGAGCAGCTAGGCGTAGAGGTTATATTTCCCTATGGCTGCTTCCAGGCACTAGGCTGAGCAGGTGGGTGTAAGATTAAGTGGATAGGGTAATATTATCCTATGGCTGCTTCCAGGCGCTGGGTTGAGCAGGTGGGTGTAAGATAAAGTGGATATGATACTATAACCCTATGGCTGCTTCCAGGCGCTAGGTTGAGCAGCTAGATCTAGGGTTTATTAGGGAGTTTGCGTGTCCCGCCAGATGCACAGTGTGGGCCCCTTTGGCGGATTCTCTAAACGCGGCAGCTCTATGCGGGAGTCTTGAGAGTCAGTTGAAAGTGTTAATGGTTCGATGTCCTCTGTACCAGAGGTGGGTTGATTGGAGCTCCCGTGAGCTGCTCCAACGCTCCCGCTGTATGAAAACCCTTATTGCACATCGGGTGACACTTTCTAGTTCTGTGGGGTGTTTTTTTGGGGCAGTTTTTATATAGTGCGAACTAGACTAGAAGGTATGGAAGCGCTTTGCATGCGCACCAGATACATCACAAATTCATTTTTTGTAGCCGCTGGGAGATGAAGTGATTTGCCCAGGATCACAGGATGATGAGCAGGCGCCGAGACTAACCCTGGTTCCCCAGGTCCAAGGTCTGCAGCTCTGGCCTTTGCGCCACCTAGACCTCTGGACGTGAGCCCACTGTTTCGGTTTCCCTGTTAGGGGGCCTCCTAGGGGGGCTGCAGGAGAGTAAATAACCTTGTGTGTAGTAGAGGCTGGTCTGGAAGGTCAGCCAATGACCATCCGTGCCCCACAGGCTGAGGGGCTCTGTGCGCCTCACTTACTGACTCCGTGGGTGTTTACTCTCTATCACTCACTGACTCCGTGGGTGTTTACTCTCTATCACTCACTGACTCCATGGGTGTTTACTCTCTATCACTCACTGACTCCGTGGGTGTTTACTCTCTATCACTCACTGACTCCATGGGTGTTTACTCTCTATCACTCACTGACTCCGTGGGTGTTTACTCTCTGTCTATCACTCACTGACTCCGTGGGTGTTTACTCTCTATCACTCTCACTGACCCCGTGGGTGTTTACTCTCTATCACTCACTGACTCCGTGGGTGTGTACCCTCTATCACTCACTGACTCCGTGGGTGTTTACTCTCTATCACTCACTGACTCCGTGGGTGTGTACCCTCTATCACTCACTGACTCCGTGGGTGTTTACTCTCCATCACTCACTGACTCCGTGGGTGTGTACCCTCTATCACTCACTGACTCCGTGGGTGTGTACCCTCTATCACTCACTGACTCCGTGGGTGTTTACTCTCTATCACTCACTGACTCCGTGGGTGTTTACTCTCTGTCTATCACTCACTGACTCCTTGGGTGTTTACTCTCTGTCACTCACTGACTCCTTGGGTGTTTACTCTCTATCACTCACTGACTCCGTGGGTGTTTACTCTCTATCACTCACTGACTCCGTGGGTGTTTACTCTCTATCACTCACTGACTCCGTGGGTGTTTACTCTATCACTCACTGACTCCGTGGGTGTTTACTCTCCATCACCCCCTGACTCCGTGGGTGTTTACTCTCCATCACTCACTGACTCCGTGGGTGTTTACTCTCTATCTATCACTCACTGACTCCGTGGGTGTTTACTCTCTATCACTCACTGACTCCGTGGGTGTTTACTCTATCACTCACTGACTCCGTGGGTATTAACTCTCCATCACTCCCTGACTCCGTGGGTGTTTACTCTCCATCACTCACTGACTCCGTGGGTGTTTACTCTCTATCACTCACTGACTCCGTGGGTGTTTACTCTATCACTGTAGGAGGCTGGACTGGCTTGTAGTGAGTACCAAGGGGTACTTGCACCTTGCACCAGGCCCAGTTATCCCTTATTAGTGTAGAGGGTGTCTAGCAGCTTAGGCTGATAGATAATGGTAGCTTAGCAGAGCAGCTTAGGCTGAACTAGGAGACGAGTGAAGCTCCTACAGTACCACCTAGTGTCATATGCACAATATCATAAGAAAACACAATACACAGTTATACTAAAAATAAAGGTACTTTATTTTTATGACAATATGCCAAAGTATCTTAGAGTGTACCCTCAGTGAGAGGATAGGAAATATACACAAGATATATGTACACAATACCAAAAATATGCAGTATAGTCTTAGAAAACAGTGCAAACAATGTATAGTTACAATAGGATGCAATGGGGACACATAGGGATAGGGGCAACACAAACCATATACTCCAAAAGTGGAATGCGAACCACGAATGGACCCCAAACCTATGTGACCTTGTAGAGGGTCGCTTGGACTATTAGAAAATAGTGAGAGTTAGAAAAATAACCCTCCCCAAGACCCTGAAAAGTGAGTGCAAAGTGCTCTAAAGTTCCCCTAAGGACAAAGAAGTCGTGTTAGAGGAATAATGCAGGAAAGACACAAACCAACAATGCAACAACGATGGATTTCCAATCTTGGGTACCTGTGGAACAAGGGGACCAAGTCCAAAAGTCACAAGCAAGTCGGAGATGGGCAGATGCCCAGGAAATGCCAGCTGTGGGTGCAAAGAAGCTTCTACTGGACAGAAGAAGCTGAGGTTTCTGCAGGAACGAAAAGGGCTAGAGACTTCCCCTTTGGTGGACGGATCCCTCTCGCCGTGGAGAGTCGTGCAGAAGTGTTTTCCCGCCGAAAGAACGCCAACAAGCCTTGCTAGCTGCAAATTGTGCGGTTTGCGTTTTTGGATGCTGCTGTGGCCCAGGAGGGACCAGGAGGTCGCAAATTGGACCAGGAGGTAGAGGGGACGTCGAGCAAGACAAGGAGCCCTCTTAGCAGCAGGTAGCACCCGGAGAAGTGCCAGAAACAGGCACTACAAGGATGCGTGAAACGGTGCTCACCCGAAGTCGCACAAAGGAGTCCCACGTCGCCGGAGACCAACTTAGAAAGTCGTGCAATGCAGGTTAGAGTGCCGTGGACCCAGGCTTGGCTGTGCACAAAGGATTTCCGCCGGAAGTGCACAGGGGCCGGAGTAGCTGCAAAAGTCGCGGTTCCCAGCAATGCAGTCTAGCAAGGTGAGGCAAGGACTTACCTCCACCAAACTTGGACTGAAGAGTCACTGGACTGTGGGAGTCACTTGGACAGAGTTGCTGGATTCGAGGGACCTCGCTCGTCGTGCTGAGAGGAGACCCAAGGGACCGGTAATGCAGCTTTTTGGTGCCTGCGGTTGCAGGGGGAAGATTCCGTCGACCCACGGGAGATTTCTTCGGAGCTTCTAGTGCAGAGAGGAGGCAGACTACCCCCACAGCATGCACCACCAGGAAAACAGTCGAGAAGGCGGCAGGATCAGCGTTACAGTGTTGCAGTAGTCGTCTTAGCTACTTTGTTGCAGTTTTGCAGGCTTCCAGCGCGGTCAGCAGTCGATTCCTTGGCAGAAGGTGAAGAGAGAGATGCAGAGGAACTCGGATGAGCTCTTGCATTCGTTATCTAAAGTTTCCCCAGAGACAGAGACCCTAAATAGCCAGAAAAGAGGGTTTGGCTACCTAGGAGAGAGGATAGGCTACTAACACCTGAAGGAGCCTATCAGAAGGAGTCTCTGACGTCACCTGGTGGCACTGGCCACTCAGAGCAGTCCAGTGTGCCAGCAGCACCTCTGTTTCCAAGATGGCAGAGGTCTGGAGCACACTGGAGGAGCTCTGGACACCTCCCAGGGGAGGTGCAGGTCAGGGGAGTGGTCACTCCCCTTTCCTTTGTCCAGTTTCGCGCCAGAGCAGGGCTAAGGGGTCCCCTGAACCGGTGTAGACTGGCTTATGCAGAATTGGGCACATCTGTGCCCAAGAAAGCATTTCCAGAGGCTGGGGGAGGCTACTCCTCCCCTGCCTTCACACCATTTTCCAAAGGGAGAGGGTGTAACACCCTCTCTCAGAGGAAGTTCTTTGTTCTGCCATCCTGGGCCAGGCCTAGCTGGACCCCAGGAGGGCAGATGCCTGTCTGAGGGGTTGGCAGCAGCAGCAGCTGCAGTGAAACCCCAGGAAGGGCAGTTTGGCAGTACCAGGGTCTGTGCTACAGACCACTGGGATCATGGGATTGTGCCAACTATGCCAGGATGGCATAGAGGGGGCAATTCCATGATCATAGACATGTTACATGGCCATATTCGGAGTTACCATTGTGAAGCCACATATAGGTAGTGACCTATATGTAGTGCACGCGTGTAATGGTGTCCCCGCACTCACAAAGTCCGGGGAATTGGCCCTGAACAATGTGGGGGCACCTTGGCTAGTGCCAGGGTGCCCTCACACTAAGTAACTTTGCACCTAACCTTTACCAGGTAAAGGTTAGACATATAGGTGACTTATAAGTTACTTAAGTGCAGTGTAAAATGGCTGTGAAATAACGTGGACGTTATTTCACTCAGGCTGCAGTGGCAGGCCTGTGTAAGAATTGTCAGAGCTCCCTATGGGTGGCAAAAGAAATGCTGCAGCCCATAGGGATCTCCTGGAACCCCAATACCCTGGGTACCTCAGTACCATATACTAGGGAATTATAAGGGTGTTCCAGTAAGCCAATGTAAATTGGTAAAATTGGTCACTAGCCTGTCAGTGACAATTTGAAAGAAATGAGAGAGCATAACCACTGAGGTTCTGATTAGCAGAGCCTCAGTGAGACAGTTACTCACTACACAGGTAACACATTCAGGCACACTTATGAGCACTGGGGCCCTGGAGAACAGGGTCCCAGTGACACATACAACTAAAACAACATATATACAGTGAAAAATGGGGGTAACATGCCAGGCAAGATGGTACTTTCCTACACAACCCCCCCCCCCAAACGAAGGACAATAAGACTAGCCATGACCTGATGAGTCTTCATTGTCTAAGTGGAAATATCTGGAGAGTCCATCTGCATTGGAGTGGCTACTCCCAGGTCTATGTTCCACTGTATAGTCCATTCCCTGTAGGGATATGGACCACCTCAACAATTTAGGATTTTCACCTTTCATTTGTTTTAGCCAAAGTAGAGGTTTGTGGTCTGTCTGAACAATGAAGTGAGTGCCAAACAGGTATGGCCTCAACTTCTTCAGTGCCCAGACCACAGCAAAGGCCTCCCTCTCAATGGCAGACCAACGCTTTTCTCTAGGGGTCAACCTCCTACTAATAAAAGCAACAGGTTGATCCTGGCCCTCAGAATTAAGTTGTGATAGGACTGCCCCTACTCCTAATTCAGATGCATCAGTCTGGACATAGAATTTTTTAGAGTAACAAGGGCTTTTCAGGACAGGTGCAGAGCACATGGCCTGCTTCAGCTCCTCAAAAGCTTTCTGACAGTTTGCTGTCCATAATACCTTTTTAGGCATTTTCTTGGATGTGAGGTCATTAAAAGGGGCTGCAATGGAGCCATAGTTCTTAATGAACCTCCTGTAATACCCAGTGAGGCCTAGGAAGGCTCTCACCTGAGTCTGAGTGGTAGGGGGAACCCAATCAATAATTGTTTGCATTTTCCCCTGAAGTGGTGCAATCTGTTCCCCACCAACAAGGTGTCCCAGATAAACCACCTTACCCTGCCCTATCTGGCACTTTGAAGCCTTGATAGTGAGGCCTGCCTTTTGCAGGGCCTCCAAAACTTTCCATAGGTGGACCAGGTGATCATCCCAGCTGGAGCTAAAGACAGCTATACCGTCCAGATATGCTGCACTAAAAGCTTCCAGCCCTTGCAGGACTGTGTTCACCAACCTCTGAAAAGTGGCAGGTGCATTTTTCAATCCAAAAGGCATTACTATAAATTGGTAATGGCCTCCTATGGTTGAAAAAGCAGTTTTAGGTTTAGCATCTTCTGACAATTTGATCTGCCAATACCCTGCAGTCAAATCAAAAGTGCTTAGATACTTGGCAGATGCCAGTGTATCTATAAGCTCATCTGCCCTGGGTATAGGGTGAGCATCAGTTTTGGTTACCAGGTTGAGACCTCTATAGTCTACACAAAACCGCATTTCCTTCTTTCCATCTTTGGAATGGGGTTTTGGTACAAGTACTACAGGAGAAGCCCATGGACTTTCAGAGTGCTCAACCACTCCTAGTTCTAACATTTTCTGCACCTCTTGCTTTATGCAGTCCCTGACATGGTCAGGCTGCCTATAGATCTTACTTTTGACAGGTAAACTGTCTCCAGTATCTATAGTGTGCTCACACCAAGAAGTGGTACCTGCCACAGTAGAGAAGAGTTCAGAGAATTGATCTAGGAGATTTATGCAATGGTCTTTCTGCTCAGCAGTAAGACAATCAGCCAAAACAACACCTTCCACAAGAGCATCTTGTTCTGTGGAAGAGAAGAGATCAGGTAGAGGATCACTGTCTTCTTCCTGTCCCTCATCAGTTGCCATGAGCAGGGTGAGATCAGCCCTGTCATAGTAGGGTTTCAGGCGGTTTACATGGAGTACCCTAAGGGGACTCCTTGCAGTGCCTAAGTCAACTAAATAGGTGACTTCACCCTTTTTCTCAACAATTGTGTGGGGACCACTCCATTTATCTTGGAGTGCTCTTGGGGCCACAGGCTCCAAAACCCACACTTTCTGCCTGGTTTGTACTGAACCAAAACAGCCTTCTGATCATGCCATTGCTTCTGGAGCTCTTGGCTGGCCTGAAGGTTTTTACTGGCCTTTTTCATATACTCAGCCATCCTTGATCTGAGGCCAAGTACATAATCCACAATATCTTGCTTAGGAGCTTTTAAAGGTTGTTCCCAACCCTCCTTTACAAGTGTGAGTGGACCCCTAACAGGGTGACCAAAAAGAAGTTCAAAGGGGCTGAAGCCCACTCCTTTCTGGGGTACCTCCCTGTAGGCAAAAAGGAGGCATGGTAGAAGGATATCCCATCTCCTGCGGAGTTTTTCAGGGAGACCCATAATCATGCCTTTGAGAGCTTTGTTAAATCTCTCCACCAGTCCATTTGTTTGTGGATGATAGGGTGTAGTGAATTTATAAGTTACACCACACTCCTTCCACATGGCCTTTAAGTATGCAGACATGAAATTGCTTCCTCTGTCTGATACTACTTCCTTTGGGAAGCCCACCCTAGAAAATATTCCCAGGAGGGCCTTTGCCACTGCAGGTGCTGTAGTGGTCCTTAAAGGAATTGCTTCAGGATATCTTGTGGCATGGTCCACTACCACCAAGATAAACCTATTGCCTGAAGCAGTAGGCGGGTCAAGGGGGCCAACTATGTCAACCCCTACCCTCTCAAAGGGAACCCCAACCACAGGCAGTGGAATAAGGGGTGCCTTTGGGGTGCCACCTGTCTTGCCACTGGCTTGACAGGTTTCACAGGACTTACAAAACTATTTTGTGTCCTCAGACATCCTAGGCCAATGAAACAAGGGGACAAGCCTGTCCCAAGTTTTCATTTGTCCTAGATGCCCAGCTAGGGGAATGTTGTGGGCAAGAGTTAGGAGGAACTTTCTGTACTCCTGATGAATCACTAATCTCCTGGCAGCTCCAGGTTTAGGATCCCTATGCTCAGTGTACAAGAGGTTGTCCTCCCAGTAAACTCTGTGAGAGTCACTGACATCCCCATTAGCCTGTTTGACAGCTTGCTGTCTTAGACCCTCTAATGTGGGACAGGTTTGCTGTGCCACACTCAGCTCCTCCCTGGCAGGCCCCCATTCACCCAAAAGCTCAGCAGTGTCTGCTTCAAGCTCCTCTGGTGTAGGTTCTGCACAGGGAGGGAATTCTTCTTCCTCAGAAGTTGAATCCACTGTAGAGGGAGGGATAGTAGGAAGTGGTTTGCTTCTACTAGCCCTAGCTTTTGGGAGCACTTGGTCCATTGTTCCAGGATCCAAGCTTCCCTGTCCTTTTTGCTTTTTGGCCTGAGCCCTGGTTAAAGCAAAAATATGCCCTGGGATGCCCAGCATTGCTGCATGGGCCTCCAACTCCACATCTGACCAAGCTGATGTCTCCAAATCATTTCCTAGTAGACAGTCTACAGGTAAATCTGTGGCTACCACAACTTTCTTTGGACCAGTAACCCCCCCCCCCAGTTGAGATTTACAACAGCCATGGGGTGGCTAAGTGTGTTGTTGTGAGCATCGGTTACTTGGTACTGGTGACCAAGTAGGTGTTGTTCAGGGTGGACCAGTTTCTCTATGACCATAGTCACACTGGCTCCAGTGTCCCTGTAGGCCTGAACCTCAACACCATTTATTAGGGGTAGCTGCTTGTACTTATCCATATTAAGGGGACAAGCAACTAAGGTGGCTAAATCAATAGCCCCCTCAGAGACTAACACAGCCTCTGTGGCCTCCCTAACAAGGCCAACCCCAACTAAGTTACCAATAGTGAGCCCAGCTACTCCCTTGGATTGGCTATTAGTAGGTTTGCTCCCACCACCACTGCTATTAGTAGAGACACTAGGGGTAGCAGTAGGGGTTGTAGTGGTAGGAGGCTTGGTGCTTTTCTTTGGACAACTGGGATCTGTTGTCCAATGGCCTTTTACTTTACATAAATAGCACCATGGTTTCTTTTCTTTGTTTTGATTAAAGGAGGATTTGGACCCACCACCCCCACCAGAGTGTTTTTGTGGGCCTGATGAAGACTCATTTTTAGATTTGTCCCCACCCTTGTCAGAAGACTTACCATCCTTCTTTTTGTTGCCATCTTTGTCACCCCCTGTATGAACTTTTCTGTTCACCCTTGTTCTGACCCATTTGTCTGCCTTCTTTCCCAATTCTTGGGGAGAGGTCAGATCAGAGTCCACCAAGTACTGGTGCAACAAATCAGACACACAATTATTAAGAATATGCTCTCTCAGGATCAAGTTATACAGGCTGTCATAATCAGTAACTTTACTGCCATGTAACCACCCCTCCAAGGCCTTCACTGAATGGTCAATGAAATCAACCCAGTCTTGTGAAGGCCTTTTTGGTCTCTCTGAACTTTATCCTGTATTGTTCAGTGGTTAAGCCATAACCATCCAGGAGTGCATTCTTAAGAACTGTAAAATTATTGGCATCACTTTCTTTCACAGTAAGGAGCCTATCCCTACCTTTTCCACTAAATGATAGCCATAGGATAGCAGCCCACTGCCTTTGAGGGACATCCTGTACAACACAGGCCCTCTCAAGTGCAGCAAACCACTTGTTAATGTCATCCCCCTCCTTATAAGGGGGAACTATCTTGTGCAGATTCCTGGAATCATGCTCTTTTGCAGGATGACTATGGGGAATACTGCTGCTGCCACCATGGGTTTCTAAACCCAACTTCTGTCTTTCCTTCTCTAGTTCAAAAGACTGTCTATCCAAATCCAGCTGTTGCTTTTTAAGCTTCAGTCTGGTTTGTTCCACTCTCAACTTGTTGAGTTCCCTTTCTAACATTCTGTCATCAGGGTTGGTGGGAGGGACATTCTTAGATACAGAAGAATGATGTGAATGGACAGAAGGAGACCTGTCCCTTACAGAGGCCACCCTAACAGCTTGGCTAACGGAAACCTCACTACCACTGTGGTGAGAATGAATGCTCTTGCTATGATGTGAGACAACACTATTTGTATGGTGTGGCTCTTCATCATTACCATCTATGCTAGACTGTCTAGTAATGGGCAGGCTAGGAATTTTCTTTCCTGAATCTTTTCCTGGGGGAGTCCCTGGATCAGATTGGGAACCATTTGCTACTTTTTCAACAGATGTGGCCCCTTTGGCCTTATCTTGTTCTCTAAGCATATTAAGCAACAATTCCAAGGAAGGATTCTTCCCTACACTCAAACCTCTCTATGCAGAGACTCCTTGCTCCTTTCCAGCTAAGGTGATCATATGCAATTGTGGACAGATCAACATTTTGGCCTGTGCCAGACATTTTTAGAGAGAGTTAAAGTGATAGAAAAAGAGAAAAAAGTTTTCAGAACTTTTTAGAAAGACAGAAAAAAAACTTTTTAAACTTTTAAGAACTTTTTGAAAGTTTAGAAGTACTTTTCAGCACTTTAGAAAAGAGTGAAAAGAGGAAATGCAAAACTTTTTAGCTATGTGTACACACACTGAACTTGTTTTGTATATTTTTCTCTTATGAAAAGTACAATGACAAGAGTGGTAAGTAGTCTCAAAGCACTTATCCCACCGCTGCACAACCAATGTAGGAGGCTGGACTGGCTTGTAGTGAGTACCAAGGGGTACTTGCACCTTGCACCAGGCCCAGTTATCCCTTATTAGTGTATAGGGTGTCTAGCAGCTTAGGCTGATAGATAATGGTAGCTTAGCAGAGCAGCTTAGGCTGAACTAGGAGACGTGTGAAGCTACTACAGTACCACTTAGTGTCATATGCACAATATCATAAGAAAACACAATACACAGTTATACTAAAAATAAAGGTACTTTATTTTTATGACAATATGCCAAAGTATCTTAGAGTGTACCCTCAGTGAGAGGATAGGAAATATACACAAGATATATGTACAAAATACCAAAAATATGCAGTATAGTCTTAGAAAACAGTGCAAACAATGTATAGTTACAATAGGATGCAATGGGGACACATAGGGATAGGGGCAACACAAACCATATACTCCAAAAGTGGAATGCGAACCACGAATGGACCCCAAACTTATGTGACCTTGTAGAGGGTCGCTGGGACTATTAGAAAATAGTGAGAGTTAGAAAAATAACCCTCCCCAAGACCCTGAAAAGTGAGTGCAAAGTGCTCTAAAGTTCCCCTAAGGACAAAGAAGTCGTGTTAGAGGAATAATGCAGGAAAGACACAAACCAACAATGCAACAACGATGGATTTCCAATCTTGGGTACCTGTGGAACAAGGGGACCAAGTCCAAAAGTCACAAGCAAGTCGGAGATGGGCAGATGCCCAGGAAATGCCAGCTGTGGGTGCAAAGAAGCTTCTACTGGACAGAAGAAGCTGAGGTTTCTGCAGGAACGAAAAGGGCTAGAGACTTCCCCTTTGGTGGACGGATCCCTCTCGCCGTGGAGAGTCGTGCAGAAGTGTTTTCCCGCCGAAAGAACGCCAACAAGCCTTGCTAGCTGCAAATCGTGCGGTTAGCGTTTTTGGATGCTGCTGTGGCCCAGGAGGGACCAGGAGGTCGCAAATTGGACCAGGAGGTAGAGGGGACGTCGAGCAAGACAAGGAGCCCTCTTAGCAGCAGGTAGCACCCGGAGAAGTGCCAGAAACAGGCACTACGAGGATGCGTGAAACGGTGCTTACCCGAAGTCGCACAAAGGAGTCCCACGTCGCCAGAGACCAACTTAGAAAGTCGTGCAATGCAGGTTAGAGTGCCGTGGACCCAGGCTTGGCTGTGCACAAAGGATTTCCGCCGGAAGTGCACAGGGGCCGGAGTAGCTGCAAAAGTCGCGGTTCCCAGCAATGCAGTCTAGCGAGGTGAGGACTTACCTCCACCAAACTTGGACTGAAGAGTCACTGGACTGTGGGAGTCACTTGGACAGAGTTGCTGGATTCGAGGGACCTCGCTCGTCGTGCTGAGAGAAGACCCAAGGGACCGGTAATGCAGCTTTTTGGTGCCTGCGGTTGCAGGGGGAAGATTCCGTCGACCCACGGGAGATTTCTTCGGAGCTTCTAGTGCAGAGAGGAGGCAGACTACCCCCACAGCATGCACCACCAGGAAAACAGTCGAGAAGGCGGCAGGATCAGCGTTACAGTGTTGCAGTAGTCGTCTTAGCTACTTTGTTGCAGTTTTGCAGGCTTCCAGCGCGGTCAGCAGTCGATTCCTTGGCAGAAGGTGAAGAGAGAGATGCAGAGGAACTCGGATGAGCTCTTGCATTCGTTATCTAAAGTTTCCCCAGAGACAGAGACCCTAAATAGCCAGAAAAGAGGGTTTGGCTACCTAGGAGAGAGGATAGGCTACTAACACCTGAAGGAGCCTTTCAGAAGGAGTCTCTGACGTCACCTGGTGGCACTGGCCACTCAGAGCAGTCCAGTGTGCCAGCAGCACCTCTGTTTCCAAGATGGCAGAGGTCTGGAGCACACTGGAGGAGCTCTGGACACCTCCCAGGGGAGGTGCAGGTCAGGGGAGTGGTCACTCCCCTTTCCTTTGTCCAGTTTCGCGCCAGAGCAGGGCTAAGGGGTCCCCTGAACCGGTGTAGACTGGCTTATGCAGAATTGGGCACATCTGTGCCCAAGAAAGCATTTCCAGAGGCTGGGGGAGGCTACTCCTCCCCTGCCTTCACACCATTTTCCAAAGGGAGAGGGTGTAACACCCTCTCTCAGAGGAAGTTCTTTGTTCTGCCATCCTGGGCCAGGCCTGGCTGGACCCCAGGAGGGCAGATGCCTGTCTGAGGGGTTGGCAGCAGCAGCAGCTGCAGTGAAACCCCAGGAAGGGCAGTTTGGCAGTACCAGGGTCTGTGCTACAGACCACTGGGATCATGGGATTGTGCCAACTATGCCAGGATGGCATAGAGGGGGCAATTCCATGATCATAGACATGTTACATGGCCATATTCGGAGTTACCATTGTGAAGCCACATATAGGTAGTGACCTATATGTAGTGCACGCGTGTAATGGTGTCCCCGCACTCACAAAGTCCGGGGAATTGGCCCTGAACAATGTGGGGGCACCTTGGCTAGTGCCAGGGTGCCCTCACACTAAGTAACTTTGCACCTAACCTTTACCAGGTAAAGGTTAGACATATAGGTGACTTATAAATTACTTAAGTGCAGTGTAAAATGGCTGTGAAATAACGTGGACGTTATTTCACTCAGGCTGCAGTGGCAGGCCTGTGTAAGAATTGTCAGAGCTCCCTATGGGTGGCAAAAGAAATGCTGCAGCCCATAGGGATCTCCTGGAACCCCAATACCCTGGGTACCTCAGTACCATATACTAGGGAATTATAAGGGTGTTCCAGTAAGCCAATGTAAATTGGTAAAATTGGTCACTAGCCTGTCAGTGACAATTTGAAAGAAATGAGAGAGCATAACCACTGAGGTTCTGATTAGCAGAGCCTCAGTGAGACAGTTAGTCACTACACAGGTAACACATTCAGGCACACTTATGAGCACTGGGGCCCTGTAGAACAGGGTCCCAGTGACACATACATCTAAAACAACATATATACAGTGAAAAATGGGGGTAACATGCCAGGCAAGATGGTACTTTCCTGCAATCACTCACTGACTCCGTGGGTGTTTACTCTCTATCACTCAATGACTCCGTGGGTGTTTACTCTCTATCACTCACTGACTCCGTGGGTGTTTACTCTATCACTCACTGACTCCGTGGGTGTTTACTCTCCCTCACTCACTGACTCCGTGGGTGTTTACTCTCTATCACTCACTGACTCCGTGGGTGTTTACTCTATCACTCACTGACTCAGTGGGTGTGTACCCTCTATCACTCACTGACTCCGTGGGTGTGTACCCTCTATCACTCACTGACTCCGTGGGTGTTTACTCTCTATCACTCACTGACTCCGTGGGTGTTTACTCTCTATCACTCACTGACTCCGTGGGTGTTTACTCTCTATCACTCACTGACTCCGTGGGTGTTTACTCTCTATCACTCACTGACTCCGTGGGTGTTTACTCTATCACTCACTGACTCAGTGGGTGTTTACTCTCTATCACTCACTGACTCCGTGGGTGTGTACCCTCTATCACTCACTGACTCCGTGGGTGTTTACTCTATCACTCACTGACTCAGTGGGTGTGTACCCTCTATCACTCACTGACTCCGTGGGTGTTTACTCTCTATCACTCACTGACTCCGTGGGTGTTTACTCTATCACTCACTGACTCAGTGGGTGTGTACCCTCTATCACTCACTGACTCCGTGGATGTGTACCCTCTATCACTCACTGACTCCGTGGGTGTTTACTCTCTATCACTCACTGACTCCGTGGGTGTTTACTCTATCACTCACTGACTCCGTGGGTGTTTACTCTATCACTCACTGACTCCGTGGGTGTGTACCCTCTATCACTCACTGACTCCGTGGGTGTTTACTCTCTATCACTCACTGACTCCGTGGGTGTGTACCCTCTATCACTCACTGACTCCGTGGGTGTGTACCCTCGCATCTATCGCCTGTGGGTGCCTTCTGTGGCGAGGGACTGGTCAGTACAGAATCTGGGTTGGGAGGAAGGTGACTGAGGCATGATGTTCAGATCTCACATGCTTCTTTACATATGCAGAGGCGGGGGCTGGATACGTTGTACTCTCTGACATCTCCATGGCACAGATTCCATATGGCTCGTTGCCTGCCCTTATCCCCAAGCGGCCCCCTCTGTGGCCCTAAAGCTCCAGCCTGGTCCGTGTTTAAGGGACCCCCAGCCCTGCCCGGTGTCCCAGGTCCAGGAGTGATGTGCAGCTCCGGTCCAGGGGTTTTCTTTTAATTCTGGGACTTGTAGTCTTCGGTGGTGCTGCTGTGGCCTTCTCCCGGATGCTGCCAGCATCCTCCTCTGACCATGCGTACCACAGCAGCTGCCGGGCACCGGCGGGGTATCACTGCACCTGGCCACACACTGCCACCCTCATGAGAAGGCCCCCTGGGACCTGCCAACCACCAGGACCCCCGCCTCTGACGCTGCTGTGGCCCATCACAGTGATCCAGGCGGATCACAGGTTGTACCAGGCTTAAAGTGGGATGAAAACAAGTGGGGGGCCCCTAAAGGGGCGTGGCCTATATAATTACGGGCGTGGATTACATTTCGAAATTAAACTGTTAAGCATGCCACAGTGCCCGCGCAACTGCGACACGACCATTGCTCCGTGCGCTCAGCAGAGAGGCCAAGGATTGGAAGAGCAGGTGTTATGAACACCTTTTTCATCCACTGACGCTATTCACAGCGCTAGCCTTGGGCTCCTGCTTCTAACTTCGGGCCGGCACGTATTGTTTTACAAATTAAGCCCTGTGTGTGAAATATAGATAGCAAAGTTATGCATTAGTTTAGTATTTTTACACTGCTGTTCGGAAATACATACGTGTTTTGGACTAGTTGTACCTGCAAAATAAGGGCATGAATACAGGGCCCAAACTAGACCCGGTTCAAAGTCCGTTTTTAAGTACTACCGGGTCTGAGACCCGGACTGACCCGGCCCACTTAAAGCCCAGCGTACCATTTATGTTTGTGAGTTCACCATCGTGTGTGAACGTGAACAGCACTGTGTGGCACGACACACTGGGGAACTTCTAAGGTGGTTCACCAAAGAAGAACATCTGGTCAGAGGACTAGCAGGGCTGATCAGCGCACAGGTTAACCTCTGCTAGTACTAAGTGCTGCTGTGAGCAGAAGCCGTGCACCCACAGACCTTTTAAGGCACGGCAGAGTGGGCCTTGGCCCAGGGCGCCAGCCTTTCATGGCCCCCCGAAAGCCAGCTCTGTTCTGAAGAGTCTCGCCCTGATGACCCTCAACAATTCTAAAACAGATTGTTTTAAATCCCGTTTTCCTTTCATTTATTTCTAATCTGGGTGATGTGTGAGTCTTCTACAGACATTTTGCAGAGAAATGTGTTTGTTTCATGCAACATCCATAAAAAAAGGTTTTTTTAAGTTCAAAACGGGACCTCACATATAAGACATGGGAGGTGTCACGGAGATTATTTGTAGTAATATTAGTGAGCTGCTGCTGTGTTACAATATTAAAACAACACCTCACTGTCCCTGAATATTAGCTGTGAACACATTTAGAGTTTGGGCCAGTGTGTCCTGTGCACTGTCTGTGACCTGGCAAAGAGGACATATCCATGAAGGAGCTGAAACTAGATCATAAATTTAAAGCTGTTCCGAACAGGGGCTCCTAAAATACGTTTGGACCAGGGCCCCCCAAATCCTTAAGATGTCCCTGCGTGCACCACCTCAAACTTGAACCCCTCTCCATGTGCAGGCCACCTCCATGGAAGTCCCACTGCTATTAATGTGCCTGGCTTCTGCTGCTGACATGTGGTCGTTTGGGAGCTTTGCCCCCCACAACTCCCCACCGTCCCCACTCTCCCCATCCAGTCACGCAAGGGGGAGCACATGCACTGACAGCGTGTTCCTTGGACGCCTGCACCTGGGCCCCTGAGAACGAACAGTTCACAAGAGTTCAGGGGTGAGGAGGGCGCAGCTGCACCGGGTTCAGCCCTGTCCAGAAAAAACCCTGTTGCTGTTACCCCAAGCCTCTGGAAAAGCGCCCGCAGCAGCAACAGCTGCTGAGAGGAGGGAGGGGGCGAGGGGGGTGGTGTCTCATACATTAGTAAAAATACATCTGTGCAGGAGGGGTCTGTGTACAAGAGCTGGTGGGGAACATTCACAGACCAGCGAATACAGAGATAGACTAATGCCTTCAGTCATTTCAATCCTGAGTGCAGTGGGACAAACATTGTCAAAACCCGTAGTTCTACCTTTTGGGAACTAGGGTGACCAGACGTCCCGGATTTTCTGGGACAGTCCTAATTTTTAGAGAACTGTCCCAGTGTACCGACGTTTCTCTTAATTTTAAATAAATGTCCCGGTTTTTGGGACAGAGGTCAGATCATCTAGGGAATCATAAGTTAAAGACCCCTACAAAGTATGCAATAATTAAAGTAATTTATCTGTTACTGTCAGGTAACACAGTCCCCTGTCTGCTCCCAGAAAAAAGTGGGTGGGGGGCGGGTTGGGGGTGCAGGGTGGGAGGTCAAGCCATAGCTAGTTTTATATGTGTAGTCTTTTAAACTTGTGTGTGTTTGTTTATATATATATATATATATATATATATATATATATTATATATATAAACACACAGCTGTTAGGCACACATTCACAAAGCTAGGCAAAAAAAAAATAAAAAAGGGACAGGCAAGATATAAAAATGGGAGTAAAGTCTTTAGTCCTTCTTTTATGTCTGGCCTGTCCTGGCTTTTGCTCCTCAAAATCTGGTCACTCTAAACTACTGGCTTTGCCAGTGCTTGTTGCCGATAATATGCAGCATCGGTAAAAAGCACAATGCTGTTTGCCACTGGCCTGTAGCAGACAAAAAAGCCAGGTGACGCAGATCTGCGCACCTGTGATGTGTGCACGCATGCGCCACAATCCATGCCTCTGGTGTGACTGAGCCTGTTGTTTAGCTGAGCCAAGACAACAGATACCTTTTAGATTGATAAACGAAAAAGAGTAATAATTTTAGCAGCGCACAGTGCTTCACTTGGTCCTCCAAAAATGAACTAATGAAAAGAAAATGTGACAGATCACAAGGGGTTTGTGGAGCAACGAAAGACCAGTGTGGGTGGCAACAGGGAGTGGGCAGGGGGCAAGAGGCGCTTGACGCTGGGCCTGGAGAGTCTCCCAAATAAATAAATAGTTGAATAATAATGCACGGAGGGAGCAGGTGTTTGTGGTAGTGAAGAAGCATATGAGGGAGAGAGGTAGAAAACGCATGCACTCTCATGGAGAGGTGAACGAAAAAAGTAGTTGCCTAAATTTGGGCAATTGAAGGATGCAAGTCAGCCAATCAAAAGCGTGGCAAGGAGTCTATGCTCCAGGGGAGAGACAAACACAAGACGAGGAAGGCAAGCTATCAAATTAGAAACAAGTAACTGACAGTGACAAAGCCAGCCGATGGTAAGCATTATGGTACAGTATGGCCCACAAGAGGCTTTCGCCTACAGTCAGCTAATATGGTCTGTTAGGCGAGACCTAAAAATGGGCGCAAGCGCCTTTTCTGTCCATTTTTGTTCGTGATCGCCTGTCAGGCAGTGAGTTCCCTTACATTTTGCAGATAAAGTGACCACCAGTGTTTCACTAGCGTAAACAACACAGGCAAAAAATATTAATGAAAGTTCACCCAGACTGAAAATGGATGCAAAAAACGTTATGTCTAGTACATAAATTGAGCAGTGTTTTTTTTTCTCCCTGCTGGTAACAAAGTTCAGAAAATCACCTTTAATGTAGTCTGTGGTTTTACAGCAAAATAGTACATTTGTTGGCTATATGAACCCTGGATTCGCTATTAGTCCCCAAGATGTAGTTTTTTGTATCACTTCTGTGTTTGTAGTCCCCCTACACAGTTTCAGCTGCCTTGCATGGACAGCAAAAATACAAAGAGTGAGCTTTGTCGTGATTGGATGGCTTCCTTGTCTATCTCCGTTCCCTGCTCTTTAGGGCTTTCCTCCATTTTGTGTTTTTCCCTCCGACTGGAGCACTGCAGGTTTACCCTTGCTTTTGATTGGCTAATTTGTATCCTTACACTGCTGACATCACTGAACTGTTGTTTATTTCTTTGGTATAACATCCCATTTAGCACTCCATGGGAGTGCATCTCCGCTCATGCATGGCATTTGTGCTCTTCCCTCACTCCCACCCCCCCATGTCTTTCTCCTTCTTTTTGCTCTACTTTTTTATTTTATGCTTACTAGTGACATAACATTGTGCATTCCCTTGTTCCCTGATCCACTCCTTTGACTGTTTATGCCTCCCCATGTCATAGCTGCCAAGTTTCCCAAGGCCATGCGTGATGTGCTGCTCCAGTCCAGGTTTTTCCTTTGAATTCTGGGACTTGTAGTCCTGTTTTATAATTGAATTCTTGGACTTTTATTTATTCCAAGTAAAAACCTGGACTGGTGCACCACAGCGCGGATGGACCTGGGGAAACTTTGCACAGCTGCCATATTGCTTTTTTTCATGCCCTTTAGGCTCCTTGTTCCTCTATAGCTTTTCTTCCCTTCTTAGCCTGTCCCTTCTCTGCTTTTCTCTACCAAACCCACCCATCTCTCCATCTACTGTTCTTGGCTTTGTTGATGTCAGGGGCTTCTAAAATGAAGAGCCCTTGGTAAAGCCAACAGAGGTGACTCGCCATCTCGAAAGTCTATTTAATTAATCCTTTCAAGATGGCTTCCACATGGACCACAACTTGGGATGATTCAGCGCGGCAGTGGTCTTGAAACTGTAAACTATAATGTTTCCCTAGTTTCAGGGTGGACCCCACACCGAGGCTTTGTGATATCCGAACTGCTGTCTACATTCTAGTGAGTGATAGGATTTAGAGTATTGGGCTGTTTTTATTCATGAATTAAGGCCAAATCAGGTAGTTCTTTAACTAATGTTGAAAAGAAAACTGGAAATCCAGAACTGGAGGGTGCTTAAGGCACAAGATTAAAATGGGCTTCAGTTACACAGGATATCTCTTCACCAGGTAACACGGTTACTATTAAATAGTACACAAGAGTACTTTTCAAATGAAGTGGTTTGGAGGGTCCAGCACTGATGCAGACATTGCAACACTCATGACAATGCTACTGTTTCAAAGTATTCATATAAAGGTGAGAAATATTACTACTGCAGGTATTCGTCTCTCCAGAATAAGCAGATGGGCTTAGTGCATCAGTTCCAACTCATTGTAGGAGTGACTGATTGTGATGGGGTGGGGATACTCTGTTAATGTCTCAAGCAGATGGAAGGAGAGGAGCCTTGAGCCACCACATTGAGGAAGTGAGCAGGTGTGTGCTGTGCCACATATCTGTCAGTTGTGTGGCAGGTGAAGCCGTAGTCTGAGTCTATACCTGATGGGTGGTAGTTTTGCCTGGGTAAAGAGGGCTAACACAGCAAAATGTATTCTCTCTCCTCCAGGTTCTTGAGAAATCATGTAAAACCAAGTGCACATGCGCTGTTTGAGTAACATAGCTTTGTATGCAGCAGGAAGACCTCTTTGGTGCCAGCCTGTGGCTGCAAGGACCACACACTGCAAGCAGCAAACGCTTATTTCATTTTTAGGTTGCGTGCAAGCAATTTGACCTGTTGTAAGTATTGTGGGCTTTTAACCACGCCCACCGCACGCCCATGACTTTCACTCCTTCATGGGCTTGCCTTTCAAAAATCCTTTGTTATCATTGGTAAATGCTTTACGTTTGTCCCTCCTTGGGGTGTTTTTGATACCGCCTTGCAGACTGCCCTGTTACATGGATAATTGCATGATTTCAGATATGTTTGATTGCGAGCGAACTTCTTTCCTTTTATGTCTCTCCTTCACACTCATGGCGGCCGTGACGATTTGAATTGGCTCACTAATATCAACTGTTTTACTTTTTCTGTTCAATTTAAGTGGCAAGAAAAGTCGAGTTAGGAATTTACAACGCTAATAGCTCTAACTCGAGCAAATGCGAGACCCATTGCATTGCAAATGCTTGTTAGTGTAGGGGCTGCAATTGTCTAGTGTTTTTGTTTTCTGCTGTATTTTTAGAGTACCTGGGAGAGGTGGCAGGCAGTGTGTGGGAGGGAGGGCAGGTTCAAGATCTGATGTATAGGCCTGTCATGCCATATGACATTGTGTGGAAGAAGCAAATGTTTTCTATGTGGGTGTGTGGTGACTTGTTTGGGGCTGGGATTCTGTTGGCTAGATTTAGTTATAAGTGAATGAGTGCCATGAGCAGGACCCCTGGAATTAGAGTTTTTGTGGCTGCGGCGTTTTCTGCATAAGTGTGGATTTGTTGCCTTTCCCTCTTACAATACATAATCTGCAGATTTGAACAAAAACATTGTTTCTAGCAAGTGGTTTGTTAGTCTTTTGACATATGCTGGTAAGTGAGATATTGAATTGTACGACAACCGGCCGTTTTGGTACTTTCTGTATGTCTGGCTCAGGGCATACGAGGAGGGTTTTTGTCGGTGGGTAGAACTGCTGAGGCAGAGTTGAGGTTTGGGTGTTCAGTGCACAATCAGCATTCTTGACAAAGTTGATTGCATGACAAATGGTATGACTTGCCTGACATGTTGGGCATGGGAGTCTATGTTGCTGTAATGTTAGAAGAGTTGTGGCGAGTGTTGATTGTGTTTTGCACTGGGTTGTGTAACATTACCATGAGTCAGCAAGATGTGGGATTAGTTTTGTGAGTTCCTTTTTAGGTTGTTTGTGGTAGGTCCGTCCAGTGTAGCTCACAAGTAGGAGTTAAGAAGACTTTGTGATTTACTTTTGTTATTGGCTGCAAGGGGCTCTGGCACTGTGTGTGTGTGTGTGTGGATGTATTGAGATGGATTTGAGAGATGTGTAAATGCATCTTTTCAAGGCGGGCATGATGTTGAAATGAAATCAGAGTTTAGCAGTTTTAATGCTTTGGATGACGAATGTAGTGTTGTTGTAAGTTCAGGGGTTTGGTGGAGGGGGTTGTGTTTGATAGCACACATGTATTATTGATGACTTTGGTCTATGTGTGTTCGATTTGAGTGGCACTGTGATGTTGTTTTTAAGCGTTTCAGTTAAGAATTCTTGTAGTACGAGCGTTTGCTGGTGTAGGGGACAAGGCTGTAGGATTGCTGTGTTGATTTGACCAGTCGTGTCTGAGGGGCATGCGGGAGTGTGTTTTGTAGGGGATCTGTATATGGTGTGAGTGTTGTGGTGTTTATCCTGCTTTATAAAATAGGTGGTATTTGCTTGGAATGTATGGTGTGGTGTTTTTTATGATGTGCTTTAGCAATGTTGCCTTGATAGGCGGTTGTAACATATAGGGGTTGTGTGTGGGGAAGAAATCTCTCGCCTTTTGAAGGTTGGTACGTGGAAGTGTGGTTTTCTGTAGCTTTATAATTATTTTAGAAGTTACAGGCCACACGTAACCTGTTAGTGGTTGTTCTGCAGAAATACCGGGCAGGTGTGGAGTATTTAATGGTAAGAAGTGTGGCGGTTGAGCCTGTCTCCCAGTATATCTCCTTGTATAAGTTTCATCTTCAAGCTCCTTCAATCAGGCCTGAACGTTTATTGCCAAACGAATGTTGCTTATGCTTTGTAGTTTTATTTTAAACTCTGTAAGAGTTGGCTCAATATGCCAGTCTGCACAGTGGTGCTGGCTGAAGAGGCGGAATCAGAGGGCACGAGGCCCCTTGTGTGAAGAGGCAACTACGTGTAAGGATGTCCATTGACTTGGAGGGGAAACAAAGGCACCGGCATGTTAAAACTTCACAGGTACTTAAGTGAGGCATGCGTTTCACGCTGTTCGGTCCCTGTATATAAGACATATGCATGCATTGTTAGAATGTCAAATGCGTTGGTCTGCCCCTATATTTATACATATAATAATTTAAATACCGCTATTTTATTTATTTTATAGTGCTACTCATCTCAGTGCATGCTGTAAAAGCGCTTTACATAACATACACATTGACAATAAATCATGTGAGTGTGTAAATCAGTGTACAAGATGTGTAAAGGCAGGGTAACAAGAGGTAGGAGTTGCATGTCCTTCATAGCTCACTGTGCTGTATTAGAAGGATTACAATTTGTGAATTGCAAGTACCAAATTGATCTCTGGGTTAAAAGCAGTAACCCACTTACCTATCTACATAAAATAAAAAATTCATCTGCAAGTTAGGTGATGTGCTTTGCAGGACACTCATAAGTCTTCTAAACACACATCTCTCCAGCAAAAGCATTAAACTCCAGAGTTAATTAAAGATTGTTATTATTATTCCCTGAGCTTTACTGGGCACACAAAGATCTCTGCAGCAGGTGCCTTAACCTCATGAGATATTTGAAAATGTAGACTTTGGCAACAAGGAGAAGCATGGCAGTAGATCTGTTCTGCTTCTGCATAATTAGCTGCAATTATTTCGTGGCAGAGTTAAAAAAAACAAAAAAACATAAATGTATTAGTTGAGACCCCGATTTTGCACCGGGTTTTTTTGCACAACACGGATACAAAATTAATTTGTTATATCTTGCAATGTGCGTAAATGTTCATGATAATTCTGCTAAGCTTGTGTGTGTTCTTAATATCTAATGTCACTTCTTGTGAGGTCACTTCCTGTGAGGCCACATGCAATGTCATATGCTGACGTCACGCGCTGTTCTGTCACACGCCTCGATGTAATTTGCATACTGCGTAACTTGGTTAGCACCCTCACTTTTTTTTTTTTTTTAGGATTTGCGCCCTGATTTTTGAGGTTGTAGACAATTGTGGGACATGCGTGCAATGTTAATGAATGTTCTGCAGATCTACTGGGCAGGTGTGATGTGTGGATGACATGAGGGAAGGTGGTGTTGGTGGTTGGCCTTGTCTACCAAGAAGTTTTCCTTTAACGAGTTTCACCTTCAATCAAGCCTGGAAGTTTATTGCCGAACTCATGGTGCATATGCTCTGTAGTTCAATCTTTCACATTGTAAATTGGCTCAAAGTGCCAGCCTGCACACTGGTGCTGGTTTAAGTGGTAGAAGTACACACCATGGGCCTGCGGTGTGAAGAAGCATCTACCTGTAAGGAGGTCAGTTTACCATTCTCAAACCCAGCAGTTGTACTGCAATAACACACTGATAATATGGGACGCTTAGGGCAAAGGAACATAAATAAGTCAGCCGCCTGAGACACACTGGGCCTCCTCTTCCCTCCCCTGGGCCTCCTCTGCCTCATGTCCTCTTGGGCCTCCTCTGCTCTCCCCTGGGCCTCTTCTCTTCTCCCTGGGCCTCCTCTTCCCTCCCCTGGGCCTCCTCTGCCTCATGTCCTCTTGGGCCTCCTCTGCTCTCCCCTGGGCCTCTTCTGCTCTCCCCTGGGCCTCCTCTTCCCTCCCATGGGCCTCCTCTGCCTCATGTCCTCTTGGGTCTCCTCTGCTCTCCCCTGGGCCTCTTCTGCTCTCCCCTGGGGCTCCTCTTCCCTCCCCTGGGCCTCCTCTGCCTCATGTCCTCTTGGGCCTCCTCTGCTCTCCCCTGGGCCTCTTCTGTTCTCCCTGGGCCTCCTCTTCCCTCCCCTGGGCCTCCTCTGCCTCATGTCCTCTTGGGCCTCCTCTGCTCTCCCCTGGGCCTCTTCTGCTCTCCCCTGGGCCTCCTCTTCCCTCCCCTGGGCCTCCTCTGCCTCATGTCCTCTTGGGCCTCCTCTGCCTCATGTCCTCTTGGGCCTCCTCTGCTCTCCCCTGGGCCTCTTCTGTTCTCCCTGGGCCTCCTCTTCCCTCCCCTGGGCCTCCTCTGTCTCATGTCCTCTTGGGCCTCCTCTACTCTCCCCTGGGCCTCTTCTGTTCTCCCTGGGCCTCCTCTTCCCTCCCCTGGGCCTCCTCTGTCTCATGTCCTCTTGGGCCTCCTCTACTCTCCCCTGGGCCTCTTCTGTTCTCCCTGGGCCTCCTCTGCTCTCCCCTGGGCCTCTTCTGCTCTCCCCTGGGCCTCCTCTTCCCTCCCCGGAGCCTCCTCTGCTCTCCCCTGGGCCTCCTCTTCCCTCCCCTGGGCCTCCTCTGCCTCATGTCCTCTTGGGCCTCCTCTGCTCTCCCCTGGGCCTCTTCTGCTCTCCCCTGGGCCTCCTCTGCTCTCCCCTGGGCCTCCTCTTCCCTCCCATGGGCCTCCTCTCCTCTTGGGCCTCCTCTGCTCTCCCCTGGGCCTCCTCTGCTCTCCCCTGGGCCTCCTCTGCTCTCCCCTGGGCCTCCTCTGCTCTCCCCTGGGCCTCCTCTGTCCTCCCATGGGCCTCCTCTGCCTCATGTCCTCTTGGGCCTCCTCTTCCCTCCCATGGGCCTCCTCTGCCTCATGTCCTCTTGGGCCTCCTCTGCTCTCCCCTGGGCCTCCCCTGCCCTCCCCTGGGCCTCCTCTGCCCTCCCCGGAGCCTCTCCCTCCCCGTGCCTCCCAGGCCTCCAGCCCCGGCTGCAGTGCTCGAGGACCCGAGGCCTTCACACTCTCTCCATTCTAGAGTCTTTTAAAGATGGCGCCGGCAGCGGCGCTTCCGCTTCCGGGTCAGAGGGCGGGCTGCTCCATACTGCCCTCCTGCAGCAGGCCCGGAGCAAGTAGCCAATCAGCGCGGCAGAGAGGCCCCTGGACGGTAGAGGTGAGCGCCTATAGGAGGCCGAGGTGCAGTTTGACCTCAGGGCCCGCCCCCGCACCTGTGGTGTGACCCTGGCCCCAAGGTCACAGCCAGGAGCCCACCCCTGGAGGGGAAGGGCTGGGGCTGGGTCAGTGGCTGCCTGCCCAGGTGACTGACCTCCCCCAGCCCCTCTGGCTCATGGCTCTGCATCAGTAGTGTGTGAGGGGGGAGCTAGTCCCTAGCACCCCTGGAGGGGAAGGGCTGGGGCTGGGTCAGTGGCTGCCTGCCCAGGTGACTGACCTCCCCCAGCCCCACTGATTCTGGGGTCTGCATCAGTAGTGTGAGAGAAGAGCTGTTCCCTAACACCACTGGAAGGGAAGGGCTGGGGCAGTCACTACCTGCCCAGGTGACTGACCTCCCCCACCCCCACTGGCTCCTACGCTCTGGGTTCTGCAGCAGCAGTGTATGAGGGGACCTTGTCCCCTCACTGGAGGGAAATAGCTGGGTCATTCACTGTCTGCCCAGGTGACTGACCTCCTCCAGACCCACTGGCTCTGCAGCAACCATGTGTCAGAGGGGAGTTGGTCCCCGCCTCTGGAGAGGTTGGGCTGGGGATGGGCCAGTGACTGCCTGTCCAGGTGACTGACCTCCTCCAGCTCTAATGGTTCCTAGGCTCTTGGGTCTGCAGCAACAGTGTGTGAGAGGGGAGCTGGTCCCCACACTGGAAGGGAAGGCTGGGTCAGTGACAGCCTGCCCAGGTGGCTGACCTCCTCCAGCCCCACTGGGTCCTAGCAACAGTATGTCAGAGGGGAGCTGGTTCTCAAGACAGCCCTGACAAGTTTCCCAGGTCCATGTATTGTATTGTATTGTATTGTAATCGTATTTATATAGCGCTTACTACCCCTGACGAGGCGTCAAAGCGATTTTCGATGAGTAGCACGCTACTCTGGAACCCAACAAGAATTAGTGATGGATTAGTATTGTTAAATAATGAGTACAGTTTTAGTATTATTATGAGTTAATTTGAGCCGCAGATATGAGAGTTTGTTAGTTAGATTGACTGGAGTAATGGAGGGGTGGAGGAGGAAAGAAATCCAGAAGTGTTAATTGGGAGTATATTTTTCATTTACTCAACCCAAAGGCTTGGGGTGAGTAAAGGGGGGCGGAGGGGGAAGAGTATGTGGAAGGGTTAGGGAGCGCATAGTAGCAGGGTGAGATAAATGCAGGAGAATTTAGTAGGGTTGTGTGGGAGGTCACAGTAGTAGAGTGAGGTTTGGTGAGTTAGATGCGGAAGCGGAGGGAAGAGCTTAGGCAGAGATATTTAGGAGATGAAAGTGGTAGAAGGGATTTGGGATGAGTCAGAGTGAGAATGGAGGATAGTTTGATAGAGACATGACATAAGAGTGAGGAGTAGATAAGTGTGATAAGATGAGAGCAGGAATTCATAGATATCTAGTATAGCAACCCACCCAGGAGCCATGCAATGATCCACGAACATGCCAAGCACAGAAACAACATATACATATATATATATATATATATATATATATATATATATATATATATATATATACACACACACATACAAATGAATACACACACATATGCACATACAATACATAATTAGAACCATGGGTAAAAAAATACTTAGTCAAACAGGTTTAAAGAGTGTGTGTGTATTTTATTGTTATGACATAGTAGCAATACATATTTTCTAAAGAAACTATAAATAAATAGAAATATACATATAATCTGAAAAAAATATTTTTCAACATAGGCATATGCAGTTCATAGTTGTTTGAATAAGGTGGTTATGAAGGAAAGAGCCAACTCTTGAGTAGTTTTCTGAAGACAAGAAAGTTATCTGTGGCTCTTATAGTTGGGGGTAATGAATTCCATAGTTTGGCTGCTTGGACGGAGAAGGATGTACCACCTATAGTCTTTTTCTTGTATGGTGTTGTTCTAAGGCGGGGTGCCAATCTTGAGCGGAGGGTTCTTTGTTGGATGTATTTGGTAATTTTCTTTCTGATAAAAAGCGGTCCTGTTCCATGTATAGCTTTGTGGGTGATACAAAGCAGCTTGAAAGTGCATCTTCTGGCAACGGGTAACCAGTGTAGTGCTCTCAAGGCAGGGAAGATGTGGGCTTGCGGCTTTATATGTAATAGTAGCCTGGCTGCGGAATTCTGGATACGTTGTAGTTTTTTCATAACAGATAGAGATGATCCATGGTAGAGGCTATTGGCATAATCCAGTTTGGATAGTACAAGCGAGATAGTAGCTTGCACCTTGTGTGGAAATCCGAGGTGGGGGAAGATGCGTCGTAAAGTCTTCAAGGTGATGAAGCTTGTGCGTGCTAATTTGTCTACTTGGGCATTCATAGTTAACTTGGAATCCATGGTGATTCCTAGGTTTTTAACTTCCTTGGATAATTGAGGAGGTGGTCCGAGATCGTCAGGCCAGACGCACAGAGGGTCATAATTTTTTCAGTCACCACATAAGAGTATTTCTGTTTTGGAGGTATTTAGTTTGAGATGGCTCCAGGTCATCCACTGATCAACGGCTCTGAGGCAACTGAAGATTTGTGAGTTTTCAATGTTTTTGGGGCATTCTAATTTAAGTAGTATTTGTGTGTCATCTGCATAGTTATAGCATATGAGATGGAAATCATTGATCAGTTCTGGTAAAGATATCATGTAGATGTTGAAAAGCAAAGGTGAGATGATTGACCCTTGGGGGACCCCTGCTTTTGTGAGGTAGGGTTCGGATGAGAAGGGGGGCGAGTGGATGATATTCGATCTTTTTTGAAGATAGGAAGTAATCCAGTCGAGAGCAATCCCTTGTATGCCGGCTTTGTGGAGTCTTTGAGTTAGGGTGTCATGGTCAACCATATCAAAGGCAGCTGAAAGGTCCAAGAGAAGCAGTGCAGCAACTCCATTTCGGTCGACTGTGTTTTTAAGATCGTCCCAGATTGCCATGAGTGCCGATTCAGTGCTTCTTTCTGGGCGGAATCCAGTTTGGAAGTCTGAAAGTATAGAATTGTCTTCAATGAATTGTGACATCTGGGTGAATGCTGCTCTTTCTATCAATTTGCCCATTGATTGGTCTGTAGTTGTTGGGGTCTTGTGGGTGAAGTTAAAGAGTTGTTGATGATTCTTCTTACAGGTGTGGCAGCAGAAGTAGATAGAAGGATGTTCTTGAAGATTTGTGGTGGGCAAGGGTCAGAAGGGCAACCAGAAGGTCTGCTTGCTTTGACCAAATCCATAAATTCATCCTGGGATATTTGTTTGAAGGACTGTAGAGGTTGGGTTGGTTTATTCTTAAAGGGTATTTTAGGAAAGGGGTTGGTGCTGATGGTTTTCTTCTGTTTTAAATAGGAGTCCAATGTGTCTGCCTTGGTTGTGTAGCGAGTTGCCAATTTGTTTGTGAAATTTTGAGTAGTGGGATGACTTCCTTCCATGCATGTAGGTTTTCGAAATTCATTGAGAATTTTATAAAATTCCTTGGTTGTAGATTGAGCATTTTGAATTCTGTCCGAGTAGTATCTTTTTTTAGCTTTTTTGACTGATGATTTGTATATCCTGTTAAGTTTGTGTAGCTGCAGTTTGTCTTGACTGTTGTTTGTTTTGAGCCAGGTCCGCTGCAACTTTCTGATTTGTTGCTTTATCTTTTTAAGTTCTGTGTTTCTCCAAGGTGTTGGTTTTCTTTTGTCGTGTTTAGTTTTTCTGAGTGGTATTAGGACATCAAAAGCTTCCTGTAGCCACCCATAAAGTTTTGGTACAGAATTAATTGTATCTAGATCTGTGTTTGCTGTTAGTTGTGTTTCTAAGTGATCCAAATTGAGTTTGCTCCATGGTCGATAGGTGTATGTATGTAAGTAGTTGTGGGGTGTGTTGATTTGTGGAGTTGTATGTCGGAAAGTTATCATATGGTGGTCTGACCAGGTGATTGGTGTGATGCTATGAATAGTAACTAGTTCAGGCTTAGCAAAAATGACATCTAGGATGTGACCAGCGATGTGTGTGGGATTGTGTACAATCTGATGTAGGTTCAATTCGACAAGGCCAGTGGTGGTCGCTTTTGGATGGGGCATATTGGGTTTGTTAAACCAAATGTTTAGATCCCCAAGAATGCATAGATTGGAGTATAGTGTAATAAGGTTTGAGACTGTGTCTAGAAAAGCATCTGGGAAAGTGGAGTTGTTAGGTGGAGGTCTGTAAAGGAGGAGAAAGTTACAGGAGGAAGTTGGAATAGGGTGGCATCTGGTAAGGAGGGATTCACAACCTTGTATGGAGATGTTGTCTGTTTTACTGAGGTTCATTGCCTGTTTGAATATAATAGCTAGTCCACGTCCTCTCTTGCCTATACGGTTTTGAGTGATGGTTTGATAGCCCAGAGGAACGGCTTCGTGCAACACTGGTGCCATGTCATCTCCCAACCAGGATTCAGTTATGAATAGTAAGTCAGGTTGTTTGTTTGTGAGCAGGTCGTAGATGTGGTGCTTGTTTTTTGAGAGTGATCGAGCATTTATGAGCTGGCAGTTTAGAAAAGGTGTGTTAGTGGTAATGTTGTTTTGTTTAGTAGAAGGGTAAGTAGTGTAATGTGAGCTTGAAGCAGGAGTGCTTCTAGTTGTGATAACTGTTTGAGGCTCACAGTAGTCTTGCTTGTGATGTGCTGCTCCATTCCAAGTTTTCTATTTGAATTCTGGGACTTTTAGTCTTGTTTTTTTCATTATACCACAGGACTACTACTCTCAGAATTCAAAGAAAAAACCTGGATTGGAGCAGCACATCACACGTGGACCTGGGAAACTTTGCAGCTATGCCAACACCACTGGAAGGGAATGGCTGGGTCAGTCACTGTCTAGCCAGGTGAAAGACCTCCTCCAACCCCACTGGCTGCAGTTCACCACTGCTCCAAGCTGACAAGGAAGATCTTCCCGGAGTCCTTCTGAAGTCATCTGAAGACTCCTGCACTTTTAATTTTAGTAATCGCCTGAGGAAGTCATTTCAAACCACCATTATGTGTGTGTATAGAGTAAAATATTGAAATAATGTGACTCCAGAGTCATCACAAGAACGTAAGCTGTAATTACTTCACCAGAAAGTGTGTGATGATTGTTTACTATTCAAGGAATTCTAATTGACAACTTCAGTGTGGATTACCCGAGGAGATTGTGATAAGTGATCCAAGTAGTCCAGGTTCAGGTCCAACTGTTTATTCACAGGTCATATTCACCCACGGCATGTTGCGTCCAGCTGGCTCGGAGACCGGCTTCAACTGACTCCACTCCCGTTCGAATCCCTCGCCAGTGTTCACTTCATACACGTGGCGTTACAAATCATGACAACATCAGTGCTTAATTTGTGCTTGTTGTTTCCGGTGCTGAGCACGGCACTTATTTTTGAGGGCCGGGGCTTATTCTTCTGCCTCAAGCATTTGCTGCGAGCAAAAGACACATTTGGGAAAGACAGAGGAAGAGAAAAAGGAAAAAGCGTCATTAAGGTAGAAAGCAGAAAGCTGCAAGAGGGAGCTGAAGGGGCAGGGGGTGGCTGTAAATGGATTGAAGAGGCCCGAGATGGCTTCAGGGTTACGCTGCCTCAGTATTCCGTGCTGCACATTTAAATGCAGCAGCCGCGTGTTCAAGAGGAGGGCTTTGGGCACCGGCACCTTTTTATTTACAAATTAAGCACTGGACAACTTGACAGTGCACATCTTGAGACACATCTTGAGGCACAGTACATATATCACATCACCTTCCCCCTTTTAATAACAAAACACTAAATACACGTTAAACTACACATGTGCAAATTATACATTAAAATATTATTATCTCTAATAACTTATAAAATCATCAGACTTCTTGGGAACTTTCGTGATACGTTATCCTGTCACCACCTCTTTGTCTTTGTGGCCCACCTCAACCATGAACCGATCTTGAGAGCAATGCTTGAACAATGACCTCACCAACCTGTCTAGAAACATTCCTTCTCTCCACATCAGACTGCAACCAATGCGCCCAATCATGGTCATGCATAGAAAGGTCACTTTTCTTCTGTTGCATGGTATTGGCTTGTTCTGGTGTTACCTTCACCGGTTCTCTTTTTTTTCCACCAGTCTTTCCCTGCCACAAATGCTGCACCTTTGCTAACTTTTCTGATTTTTATGGACATGGAAAACTTAGATTCCCCTTTTCTTACTTTGATGGGCTTCTTGATTAAAACCCAATCCCCATCTGGCACATCCATGTGGTCAGACCCACACCTGCCGTCAAAGATGTGTTCATGGCTGCTTGATTCATGAACACCTTTGATGAAGTCACTTCACTTTTCTTTTATTTCAACCATTCCTGGAACAGAGAGGTATGCACATCCCTGCCCCTAATCCGAGAGAAAGTTGTGACCCCCTGTGTGAGGTATTCTAATTCCACACCTCCTGCTCAATAAAATCACTTGCATCCAAACCTGAAGGTATGGCAGTTTGTATGCCTTCCTCCCTGATTTTCAAGTGGGCCAGTATAACGCCACTGTCAAATGTTTTATATCCCATTCAGACATGAACTTACAGATCCCTTTCGAATAAACTGTTTGCAATTGTATGGGAGGATGACCCTAGGAGCTCCTTCTGTTAAAAATACCTTGCTCAGAAAATCAATGGTTGCTGCAGTGTTTGGGGCTTCTACAAACTTATAATACATCCATTTTGAGAAATAGTCAATGGCTAAAATTAAATACCTTATGTTAGTGGGCAATACTGAATAGGGTTCTCAAAAAGTCTAAACCAACTTTTTCCCATGCCACATTTGGAAACTGAGCAGGATGTAATGGTGTTTTAATGGTTTTCCAGCACTTATCCGACAGTAAGCACTCTGGACATTTATCTACCATTTTTTTGACATGAGTGTCTAAAGCAGGCCACCAACAATGTTGTTTCATCTTCAAGCAAGTTTTGGTGGTACCTAGATTACCTTGGTGTGCTTTACTTATGATTGCACTGTGTAATGCCATAGGTGGAACAAACTGGTCGCCAAGAAGCCCAGTGCCATTTTCTACTGTAATTCCTCGGCAATTTGTAAAAAGGTTTTCAAATGCCCACTCAAACGTCTATTTTCTGGCCATTTATGATAGTGTATTCAACAACTTTTGTTATTGTCGATCGTTTGCGCAAGCCTCTGGCCAATCTGTTTCAGTAAAGACAGACTCATACTCTGACACCACATCCACTAAAGCTACACGTTCTACATCATCTACGCGTGAATTCTCAAGATCATCATTCATTGGTATTCTGGAAAACAATCGGCCTGGAAGCTCTTTCCTCCAGGGATATGTTTCATTGTAAAAGTGTACTCTTGTAGTGTAGACACTACTCTTGAAAGCCTAGCTGACATGTTATTGCTGCTTACTTTGCTAAAATTGTAAACCAGTGGCTTGTGATCAGTATTTAACTCAAACTTGCTTCCCCAAATGTACATTTTAAATTTCTGCACTGCCCACACACATGCAAGTGCCTAGCGTTCAATCGTACTATATTGATGCTCAAACTGTTGTAGTGTTCTTGATGCAAATGCTACCATTTGTTCATGCCCATTCAGCCTCTGGCTGAGGATAGTACCCAAACCATAAATGCTGGCAGCGACCGTTAATAGTGAAGTGCAACCCTCCCGCAATGCATGTAATGCTGGAGCTGTTACAATTAACTGTTTGATCTTGACAAAAGCTGTCTCCAAATCATCTGTCCATTAAACTTCCGTCCTTTTCTAAGCAAGGAACGTAAACGTTCAACTGTTTTGACATAACTAGCTACAAACCATGCCTAGTATTCTGCTAACCCTAGGAATGACCGGAGGGTATCTTTGTCAGGGGTTGCTTTGTCATCAGTAATTGCCCTAACTTAGGTTTTATGCCAGTAGCTCACATTGTGTGACCTAAATATTCCACTTCATTAGTTGCAAATCTACATTTATCAGCTCTGACTGTCATGCCTCCCTTATCCAAGATGGATAATACTTCTCTCAAGACTTCATTATGTTCCTCCAGTGTCTTTGCCTATATTAGAATGTCGTCTTGATATGCTTGTACCGCTCTGATGCCTTGGAACAATGTGTCCATTCGTTTCTGGAACACACTGGCTGCTGAGGCCAGTCTAAACGGTAGTCTCAGAAACTTGTAGGCACCATAGGGTGGCACAAATGTTGTCAACTCCTGAGACTCAGTTAACGATATGTGACGATCAGCTGAATGAAAGGAAAACCACTTCCCTCCCCCCCCCCCCCTAATTTGCCAGAAACTCGTGATTTTTGGGCTGTGGGTGGCAGTCCACAATAATATTTCTATTTAGGGCACGTAAGTCAGCACATAATCTGATGTTTCCTGATTTTTTCTGAGCGACTACTATGGGCACCACACACTGTGATGAATCTGTAGGCTGAATAATTCCTTGTGCACATAGATTTTAACTCCTCCCTGACACTGATAGGAACAGGCCTTACTTTGTATGCCATGGGCTGTGCGTCAGGTGCCAACCTTATGTGGTGTTCCACTCCCTTTACCAGACCTACTTGGTTGCTAAATACTGTTTGAAATGTAGCCAGAATTTCGTTGACCGAAACCTCCCACAATCCACATGGCATACAGATAAATCACCTACCATCACAGGGTTCTCAGCTCTAGGTACAAGATACAGACCTATGAATGCAGGTTTTGCCAACCAATTATGTTCCTTACTTTTACAGCTACGTACACTTTTGTGTGTGTTTCTCTGCCTAAACTTTGTACTATAGACAAAAACAAAACCAACCATCTCTAGGTCTTTCTCCCCAAACGCTTTGGGGTTCACATCTGACTGCGACAATGAACACTCTTTATTTACCCCAGTTTTCATAAATTCTAGTATCTCTTAATATAGTTATGGGCGATCAAGAATCTGCTATGACCTGGAAAAGAATACCATTAATAACAGCAGTACACAACAGTCCTTTAACCATTTTAACCTTGTCATCACAGTCAAGTGCTAATATCACATTGTTGAGGGAATCAGAATGTGTCCACTTCCACATCAACGCTACCAGTTCTTTACGTCTTCTTGGTACTCCTGCAAACAATTTGAAAATGATCTGTTTTCTTACAAATTAAACACCATTTGCCCATAGCTGGAGAGCCAGGGAAATTTCTTATGTAACTCTTAGATCCACATCCATAACAAATGGTTGATCTCTTTTTTTACAAATGTAAAAGTTTTCCCCTTAGTTTTGATAATTCACAATGACTCCTCTTGCTCAAAAGGTCTGTAGACGGCACAGCGTTGATGCTCGTGGTGGACTTTGCATGCATGGCCTTAGTTGAGATTGCCAATCTTTCAATACTAAGAGCCAAATCAATACCTTCAGATAGTGACTGGGGTTCTTCAAGTAAGCAATCTCTTCTGGGTCTTCCTTGATGCACAGTTGAAAGCAAATTGACACTGAATGTAATTATCTAGATGAGGACCAAATTCACAATTAATCGCCAACACTCTGAGAGCTAAAATATACTCTTCCACATTCTCATCTCAAAGTTGCTTGCGTTTGTTAACATTATGGCATTCCAACATAATGCTAGTTTTGTCAGAAAATTCTTTCCTCAATCTCGCAATGGCCTCCAGATACACATTCCAATGTCCATCACCTTGAGGCAGGGTTTTAGCGTCAGACTATCAAATATTTGTTGAGCTACTCGCCCCAGACTTCCAGATAATAGTGCAAACTTGCGTACAGGGTTATATCCATTGCCATCAATGGCTACCACATGGTTCTCAAACAACCTAAATCACTGTGCCCATTTAATGGCTGGTTTACCTGGCTTCCGTAGGAATGATGGCGGTTGAGTAATTTGATGAACAGTAGCCAGGACAGCTTATACGACCAAATACCAGGTGATAAACAAAACATGTTATTGTCTGTATGCAGCGCAACCCTGTAAAAGGGCTTAACTGACACCCAAAGTGCGAGCCACCAACCAACCCAACAATGTTGCAAAAAATTATATAAAGCCCAATGAACACACAATGCTGTTTACTTACATTCTCCAGTCTGTTTATGCCAGATAGTCTGCTGCCAAAAGCGCTGAAATCGGTAGTGAAAATAAAATGTGCTGAACAGCGGTTCTAGGGCCAGATGTACGTAGACGTTTTTGGTTGCAAACGGCCCCATTCACAGAATCGTGCATTTGCGACCAAAGAAAAAGCATTTTCCTCTGTACCAAACCCAGTTTTGCATTTTGGTAATTGAATCGCAAAATGGGTTTGCGAGTCTCTATTAGGAAGGGGCGTGTCAGGGGCATCCCTTCCTACTATCAGGTCGCAGTGGTATGTATGATTGTTTTGTGACAGTGAATCCCTCTCCCCCCAAAAAATAAAGTTCTAGGATGCAACGCAATGTAAAGATCGACATGTTGTATTACATGCGTGGTATTTGATTGCCTTGTAATGTCAGATATTCCTCCAGGATGGTTGCATGAAAACGTCAGCATGATTGTGGATTGCTATGGGATGATAATATGATAACTATGATAACTATAGGATGAGTGAGGATTACTTTAGGCTGAGCCTACGACACCTTCATGATGAGTGTGGATTGCTCTGGGAGGATTCTATGACCGCTTCAGAAGTGCAGATTACTCCAGAGTGGTTTTATGGCCACTTCAGGATGAGTGCAGACTACTCCATGATGATTGAGTTACATCTTCAGGATAATGTGGAACTACTCCTGGTGAATCTACAACTTTTTCCAAAGATTTCCAGCGAGCGACATCCATTTCATCCTCTCCATTCGTGGACTTCGATGTGCACCTCCAGCATAGGCTTCCACCTTTCACTCATGTCAAAACTCTGATTTTGGTCCTACTGTGCGGTATCAACATTTGGGGTTTACTTATTCTTTTCCATAGAAGAACAGTTTTGAAGAAATGCCAATTTTTTAGAAGGAAATGTGTCGATAAAGATAAATGGTGATATGTTGAAGCATTGTAAGAGGATCTTTGGCAAGTTTTGGTTTGTATTTTCTGGAAGAAGATACTAGAACATGGTTTAATAAATAGATAGTCGTTTGTAGGTAACTGACACATGGAAGCTGTGAGTGGAAGTACAAATGGATGAGTAATGGAGGCGGGGAAGCTGTGAGTGATTGCAGGTCACAAATTGAAGATACACAAAGTTTAAAGAACAAGGGAAATGTTTGTAGGTGAGCAGTAGAGGGAAAAGTTTGGAGTGATTTAGTGTTGGTACAATAATGACTGGGCAAAGGGAGCTGTGACAGTCTGTAGGTGAACGGGTGAGGTAAGCTATGAGTGAGTATAAGTAAGCAAGTATGAGGAAGGAAGATGAGAGTGACTACCTCTAAGCAGCTAGAAATTGCAGGATGAACTTGTAAATGAATGGGTATTTGCACCTGAGCGCATGTTGATGAGTTAACCTTTAAGTAACGGGATCTAGGTTAGTGATTAGGGGCAAAGCAAGCCATGAGATTGTGGTTGTCTTCAACAGAAGGTTGGGGTAGCTGTGAACATAAGACTATCTCTAGGTGGGTGTTGAAGGGCAGGGGACATTGTGAGGAATGGAGTGTTTGCAGGTGGTTTAGGGAGGTTAGAGAAGTTTGGTTCAGTGTCTATGAGAAGTGTGCTTGGTTTTGCAGTTGACTAGTTTAGGATGAGGGAAGCTGTGAGTGTCTATAAATTACCTGTTTATTGGCAAGAAGGAGGTTGCAAACAAATGAATTAATGCAGGTGAACCGTTAGGGGGAGTCTGTGAGTAGGGGCATGATTGAGGTCTGGAAAATTTGTGAGTAGTTGAATATCTGGCAGAGTCAGGGTAGGGAAGGAGTTGTGAGTTCAACTGATTAGACAGTAGTAGGTCTTGTCTTTTTCTTTTGATTTTTGGCTGCTGCAGTTCTTTTTATCCATTATGAAGACATGGCTGCAAGTACCTGAATGCAAAGAAAAATAAGTCTAAATGACCTAATCCATTTGATATGGAATAACGTAAAAGCACCACCTTTTAGGACAGGGGAACCTGCAATTGCCCTAGTGCCTGCGAATGGTGCATGCGGAAGCTTAGCCAGGGTATATGAGGGATCAGGCTGGGACGTCTGGACATTTAGATTATGTTCTGACATGTGGTGTCTAGGTATGGCCTGGGTTGGAGATCAGGCCTTCATTCGAGGTTGGGGTTGGTGGACAGAATAGGGTCCTGAGCATCTGAGCTTGGAGTTCAGGCCTGTTCCTCTGGGCCTTGGTTTCTTGATTCAGAATTATTGTCTGGACTTTTGAGCCTCAAGAGGATTTGGAGTTTGAGCCCCTATGCCTGGGGAACGAATGTGGGAGTCTGAACCTAGGTCCTGTCACTAGGATTCCAGGCTACCTGTCTCATGGTGGGAGTCTACCACCTGTGTGTGAGGGGTAGAAGCCCAGTGTCTGTGTTGGGCATGTAACTGGAGTGGGTTGCGTGTGTGGGTGGGTTGGTGGAAAGGAGAGGAAGTCCACAGTCTGTATTGTGTGCCGGTGGTGGTAGTCCAAGATGTGTGTTGTTGCATGGGTGAGAGTCCAGGTTCTGTTTTGAGTCTTGGGGTTGTATGTGTGCTGAAGTGGGAGTCCATGGCCTGTGTTTTATGTCAGGTTGGAGTACAGAGCCTGTTTGGGTGTTGGGGTGGATGTACATGTTCAGTTTTGTGTGTACAGGTGAATGACCAGGGCCTGTGTTGTGTGCCAGGGTTTATAGTTCATGGCAGGTGGTGTTAGCCAGTGTCGGGGAACCTGGGCCTGTGTTGTGTGTCCAGGGTGAGAGTACAAGGCCTATGTTCGGTGGAGAAGCGAAAGTCTAGGGCCTGTGTTGTGTGTCACGGTTGGGAGACAGGAGCCCGAGCTGTGTGCCAGTAAATTACACTAGCATAATTTGACCAATTTTGTGACTTTTGCATTACACTTGTTACGCGAAATGCTTGAAACTACGCCACTTCACATAATTACGTGCCATTCATGGTAAGACTTTACCTTGAATGCAAAATTCACTTTAAATATTTACTGCGAAGAGAACAACAGTGGCTGTTTTTTGGCTGTGTTTTTGTGGAAATATATCCTTGCCCCAAAATTGATGCAAGGTGCATTTTCACTAAACAATATAGCAAAATACAGCGATCCATTATGATCACACCTCTGGTATTACCAGAAGATGCAGCTGTAACACTGGAAGCTATCCAATCATATTGTACATATTTTGGTAATCCGAAAAGAAGTCTCTGGCAACTTTATGCTGCCAGAAAAAGCTTCTGCAACTGCCAGCAATAACATCTGCAGGTTATTATCCAAATTATCAGACCAAGGTGCAGATCTGGCAGGAAGGACCCCAGATAAAGATATTACTAACTCAGTCCTTTCAACTCAGTTCAAAATGACAGCCTACATGCCTAGTTAGAAAAGTCTGGCCGAGCTACGTTTTGCCAACTTCCTGGGTCCGAGTATCTGGTTTAATAACACAGGTGTAAGTCTCCCAGTAGGAAGTGGCAGCCTAGGTTTCTTATATGGGGGTTATTTGTCTTCATGTCTAGCGTGGGGTTTTAAATATCATCCTGAAACACATCCTGGCTGCAGGACATCGAATTGTGAAGGGAACAACATGTATGTAACATAGATTTACTATTTCTATCTCCACATGCATGTTTCTTGATGATATATATGGGCTAAAGTACTGTCAGAACCCTGTCCAGAGGGCCACTGAGCATGTTGCATCTACTGATCGCAACTCTGGGGGTGAGGCATTTTTTTTCAGATGTCCCAGGGCCCGACCAACTATGGGTCCTGAGCATCGGGGCAAAGAACCCCTTCAGTACTTTACTCTCAATAGCAGCATGGGTGGCAAGACTTCTTGGAGGGAGAGGGAGAGACACAGAGGGGTGAACACAGACTCGCAAGTCAAAATATGCACAGCATCAGCAATAAACGATTGTCTAGTCAAAAGCTTGCTTTTTATGAAAAAGAGTATTTATATACGGCCACTGTGAGAAGGTAGCCTCTTTCTAGCCTTGTTACCCCCACTTTTGGCCTGTTTGTGAGTGTATGTCAGGGTGGTTGTCACTGTTTTCACTGTCTCACTGGGATCCTGATAGCCAGGCCCCAGTGCTCATAGTGAAAACACTATGTTTTCAGTATGGTTGTTATGTGTCACTGGGATCCTGCTGGTCAGGACCCCAGTGCTCATAGGTTTGTGGCCTATATGTATGTGTCACTGGGACCCTGTCACACAGGGCCCCAGTGCTCATAGGTGTGCATGTACATGTTCCCTGTGTGGTGCCTAACTGTCTCACTGAGGCTCTGCTAACCAGAACCTCAGTGGTTATGCTCTCTCATTACTTCCAAATTGTCACTGACAGGCTAGTGACCATTTTTACCAATTTACATTGGCTTACTGGAACACCCTTATAATTCCCTAGTATATGGTACTGAGGTACCCAGGGTATTGGGGTTCCAGGAGATCCCTATGGGCTGCAGCATTTCTTTTGCCACCCATAGGGAGCTCTGACAATTCTTACACAGGCCTGCCACTGCAGCCTGAGTGAAATAACGTCCACGTTATTTCACAGCCATTTTACACTGCACTTATGTAACTTATAAGTCACCTATATGTCTAACCTTTACCTGGTAAAGGTTAGGTGCAAAGTTACTTAGTGTGAGGGCACCCTGGCACTAGCCAAGGTGCCCCCACATTGTTCAGAGCCAATTCCCTGAACTTTGTGAGTGCGGGGACACCATTACACGCGTGCACTACATATAGGTCACTACCTATATGTAGCTTCACCATGGTAACTCCGAATATGGCCATGTAACATGTCTATGATCATGGAATTGCCCCCTCTATACCATCCTGGCATAGTTGGCACAATCCCATGATCCCAGTGGTCTGTAGCACAGACCCTGGTACTGCCAAACTGCCCTTCCTGGGGTTTCACTGCAGCTGCTGCTGCTGCCAACCCCTCAGACAGGCATCTGCCCTCCTGGGGTCCAGCCAGGCCTGGCCCAGGATGGCAGAACAAAGAACTTCCTCTGAGAGAGGGTGTGACACCCTCTCCCTTTGGAAAATGGTGTGAAGGCAGGGGAGGAGTAGCCTCCCCCAGCCTCTGGAAATGCTTTGTTGGGCACAGAGGTGCCCAATTCTGCATAAGCCAGTCTACACCGGTTCAGGGACCCCTTAGCCCCTGCTCTGGCGCGAAACTGAACAAAGGAAAGGGGAGTGACCACTCCCCTGACCTGCACCTCCCCTGGGAGGTGTCCAGAGCTCCTCCAGTGTGCTCCAGACCTCTGCCATCTTGGAAACAGAGGTGCTGCTGGCACACTGGACTGCTCTGAGTGGCCAGTGCCACCAGGTGACGTCAGAGACTCCTGCTGATAGGCTCCTTCAGGTGTTAGTAGCCTATCCTCTCTCCTAGGTAGCCAAACCCTCTTTTCTGGCTATTTAGGGTCTCTGTCTCTGGGGAAACTTCAGATAACGAATGCATGAGCTCAGCCGAGTTCCTCTGCATCTCCCTCTTCACCTTCTGATAAGGAATCGACCGCTGACCGCGCTGGAAGCCTGCAAACCTGCAACTTAGTAGCAAAGACGACTACTGCAACTCTGTAACGCTGATCCTGCCGCCTTCTCGACTGTTTTCCTGCTTGTGCATGCTGTGGGGGTAGTCTGCCTCCTCTCTGCACCAGAAGCTCCGAAGAAATCTCCCGTGGGTCGACGGAATCTTCCCCCTGCAACCGCAGGCACCAAAAAGCTGCATTACCGGTCCCTTGGGTCTCCTCTCAGCACGACGAGCGAGGTCCCTCGAATCCAGCGACACCGTCCAAGTGACCCCTACAGTCCAGTGACTCTTCAGCCCAAGTTTGGTGGAGGTAAGTCCTTGCCTCACCTCGCTGGGCTGCATTGCTGGGAACCGCGACTTTGCAAGCTACTCCGGCCCCTGTGCACTTCCGGCGGAAATCCTTCGTGCACAGCCAAGCCTGGGTCCACGGCACTCTAACCTGCATTGCACGACTTTCTAAGTTGGTCTCCGGCGACGTGGGACTCCTTTGTGCAACTTCGGCGAGCACCGTTTCACGCATCCTCGTAGTGCCTGTTTCTGGCACTTCTCCGGGTGCTACCTGCTTCAGTGAGGGCTCTTTGTCTTGCTCGACGTCCCCTCTCTCTGCAGGTCCAATTTGCGACCTTCTGGTCCCTCCTGGGCCCCAGCAGCGTCCAAAAACGCCAAACGCACGATTTGCGTGTAGCAAGGCTTGTTGGCGTCCATCCGGCGGGAAATCACTTCTGCACGACTCTCCAAGGCGTGGGGGATCCATCCTCCAAAGGGGAAGTCTCTAGCCCTTGTCGTTCCTGCAGTATTCACAGTTCTTCAGCCTAGAAAGAGCTTCTTTGCACCAACCGCTGGCATTTCTTGGGCATCTGCCCATCTCCGAGCTGCTTGTGACTTTTGGACTTGGTCCCCTTGTTCCACAGGTACCCTCAGTCAGGAATCCATCGTTGTTGCATTGCTGATTTGTGTTTTCCTTGCATTTTCCCTCTAACACGACTATTTTGTCCTTAGGGGAACTTTGGTGCACTTTGCACTCACTTTTCAGGGTCTTGGGGAGGGTTATTTTGCTAACTCTCACTATTTTCTAATAGTCCCAGCGACCCTCTACAAGGTCACATAGGTTTGGGGTCCATTCGTGGTTCGCATTCCACTTTTGGAGTATATGGTTTGTGTTGCCCCTATCCCTATGTTTCCCCATTGCATCCTATTGTAACTATACATTGTTTGCACTGTTTTCTAAGACTATACTGCATATTTTTGCTATTGTGTATATATATCTTGTGTATATTTCCTATCCTCTCACTGAGGGTACACTCTAAGATACTTTGGCATATTGTCATAAAAATAAAGTACCTTTATTTTTAGTATAACTGTGTATTGTGTTTTCTTATGATATTGTGCATATGACACTAAGTGGTACTGTAGTAGCTTCACACGTCTCCTAGTTCAGCCTAAGCTGCTCTGCTAAGCTACCATTATCTATCAGCCTAAGCTGCTAGACACCCTATACACTAATAAGGGATAACTGGGCCTGGTGCAAGGTGCAAGTACCCCTTGGTACTCACTACAAGCCAGTCCAGCCTCCTACATTGGTTGTGCAGCGGTGGGATAAGTGCTTTGAGACTACTTACCACTCTTGTCATTGTACTTTTCATAAGAGAAAAATATACAAAACAAGGTCAGTGTATATACACATAGCCAAAAAGTTTTGCATTTCCTCTTTTCACTCTTTTCTAAGTGCTGAAAAGTACTTCTAAACTTTCAAAAAGTTCTTAAAAGTTTAAAAAGTTTTTTCTGTCTTTCCAAAAAGTTCTGAAAACTTTTTTCTCTTTGTCTATCACTTTAACTCTCTCTAAAAATGTCTGGCACAGGCCAAAAAGTTGAACTGTCCAAACTTGCATATGATCACCTTAGCTGGAAAGGAGCAAGGAGTCTCTGCATAGAGAGAGGTTTGAGTGTAGGGAAGAATCCTTCCTTAGAACTGTTAATTAATATGCTTAGAGTACAGGATAAGGCCATAAGTGCCCAATCTGTAGAAAAAGTAGCTAATGGTTCTCAATCTGATCCAGGGACTCCCCCAGGAAAAGGTTCAGGAAAGAAACTTCTCAGCCTGCCCATTACTAGACAGTCTAGCATAGTTGGTACGGAGGTTGAATCACATCATACTGATGATGTGCTCTCACATTATGCTGGTAGCCAAGCTGTTAGGGTGCCCTTGGTAAGGGACAGGTCTCCTTCTGTTCATTCCCATCATACCTCTGTATCTAGAAATGTCCCTCCCACCCACCCTGATGACAGATTGTTAGAAAGGGAGCTCAATAGATTGAGAGTGGAACAAACCAGACTGAAGCTCAAGAAGCAACAGCTGGATTTGGATAGACAGTCTTTAGAATTAGAGAAGGAAAGACAGAAGTTGGGTTTAGATACCCATGGTGGCAGCAGCAGTATTCCCCATAGTCATCCTGCAAAAGAGCATGATTCCAGGAATCTGCACAAGATAGTTCCCCCTTATAAGGAGGGGGATGACATTAACAAGTGGTTTGCTGCACTTGAGAGGGCCTGTGCTGTACAGGATGTCCCTCAAAGGCAGTGGGCTGCTATCCTATGGCTATCATTTAGTGGAAAAGGTAGGGATAGGCTCCTTACTGTAAAAGAAAATGATGCTAATAATTTCGAAGTTCTTAAGAATGCACTCCTGGATGGTTATGGCTTAACCACTGAACAGTACAGGATAAAGTTCAGAGATACCAAAAAGGAGTCTTCACAAGACTGGGTTGATTTCATTGACCAGGCAGTGAAGGCCTTGGAGGGGTGGTTACATGGCAGTAAAGTTACTGATTATGAAAGCCTGTATAACACAATCCTGAGAGAGCATATACTTAATAATTGTGTGTCTGATTTGTTGCACCAGTACCTGGTAGACTCTGATCTGACCTCTCCCCAAGAATTGGGAAAGAAGGCAGACAAATGGGTCAGAACAAGGGTGAACAGAAAAGTTCATACAGGGGGTGACAAAGATGGCAATAAGAAGAAAGATGGTGAAAAATCTCAAGATAAGCATGGGGATAAGGGTAAAACCAAAGATCCCACTTCAAATCTTAAACACTCTTCAGAGGGTGGGGATAAAACAAATTCTTCCTCTTCTTCCCAACCTGCACACATTAAAAAGCCTTGGTGCTTTGTGTGTAAAAATAGAGGCCATAGGCCAGGGGATAAGTCCTGTCCAGGTAAACCCCCTGAGCCTACCACCACTAATACATCAAGCTCTAGTGCCCCTAGCAGTAGTGGTACTAGTGGTGGGACTGCTGGCAACAGTCAAGCAAAGGGTGTAGTTGGGTTCACTTATGGGTCCATAGTGGAAACTGATGTAATCAGTCCCAAGACAGTTTCTGTCACACCTAGTGGCATTGGCCTTGCCACACTGGCTGCTTGTCCCCTTACAATGGATAAGTACAGGCAGACAGTTTCAATAAATGGTGTTGAGGCCTTGGCCTACAGGGACACAGGTGCCAGTTTCACTTTGGTGACTGACAACCTAGTGCACCCTGATCAACACATCATTGGACAACAGTATAAGATTATTGATGTCCATAACTCCACTAAGTTTCTTCCCTTAGCTATAATTCAGTTTAGTTGGGGTGGAGTTACTGGCCCTAAGCAGGTGGTGGTATCACCTAGCTTACCTGTAGACTGTCTCTTAGGTAATGACCTAGAGGCCTCAGGTTGGGCTGATGTAGAGTTTTATGCCCATGCAGCCATGCTGGGCATCCCTGAGGAATTGTTCCCTCTCATTTCAAGTGAAATGAAAAAGCAAAGGAGAGAAGGCCTGAAAATTCAGGATCCCTCTCCATCAACAGGTAAAAAGGGTATCACAGTATCCCCTAACCACCCTACCATTCAGGATACTATTCCTGTGGTAGGAGAAACCTCTCCTGGGGTGGCACCTGTTCCAAGGGAATCATCAGCTGGCAAAGCTGGACTCCCTGAGGTGGAAGTACCTCTCTGTGGGATAACTAACATTGGTGAGAAAAACAGCACCATTTTAGTTAACATGGAGCATCCCTCCAACCCTCCCAGAGAAACTTTAGTGCAGAAACCCTGCACTACCTCACAACACTTAGGACAGCATCCCTGCCCTAGTGTGGAGCTCATAGGACAGCATCCCTGCCCTGCTCCAACTCAAGAGAAACAGCATCCCTGTTCTCTCTTCCAGCCATATGGACAAAGTTTTTGCCCAGCTATGGCTTTTCTGAGACAGCATCCCTGTCTGGCATTTCCATCACTACAAATAGGTTCAGTGGACAATTCCCACTGCTCTAAACTAAAACTTACTGATAGAAACTCTGAAAATACATCTTCACATTGTTGCTTAGCTAAAAAACTTCAAACAGGGTGGTTTACATCCCCACAGGGAAGTAACCATATAGTGGATGATAAAGGGAGTAACCAGTCTATTGCAGAGCTACTCTCTACTTATCACCACTTAGACAATAAAGTCTCAACTGGCCAAGGTTAGCCTTATTGTCCTTCGTTTGGGGGGGGGTTGTGTGAGAAGGTAGCCTCTTTCTAGCCTTGTTACCCCCACTTTTGGCCTGTTTGTGAGTGTATGTCAGGGTGGTTGTCACTGTTTTCACTGTCTCACTGGGATCCTGATAGCCAGGCCCCAGTGCTCATAGTGAAAACACTATGTTTTCAGTATGGTTGTTATGTGTCACTGGGATCCTGCTGGTCAGGACCCCAGTGCTCATAGGTTTGTGGCCTATATGTATGTGTCACTGGGACCCTGTCACACAGGGCCCCAGTGCTCATAGGTGTGCATGTACATGTTCCCTGTGTGGTGCCTAACTGTCTCACTGAGGCTCTGCTAACCAGAACCTCAGTGGTTATGCTCTCTCATTACTTCCAAATTGTCACTGACAGGCTAGTGACCATTTTTACCAATTTACATTGGCTTACTGGAACACCCTTATAATTCCCTAGTATATGGTACTGAGGTACCCAGGGTATTGGGGTTCCAGGAGATCCCTATGGGCTGCAGCATTTCTTTTGCCACCCATAGGGAGCTCTGACAATTCTTACACAGGCCTGCCACTGCAGCCTGAGTGAAATAACGTCCACGTTATTTCACAGCCATTTTACACTGCACTTAAGTAACTTATAAGTCACCTATATGTCTAATGTAAGGAAATGCCTCCTTGGCATGGTTGCCCCCTGACTTTTTGCCTTTGCTGATGCTATGTTTACAATTGAAAGTGTGCTGAGGCCTGCTAACCAGGCCCCAGCACCAGTGTTCTTTCCCTAACCTGTACTTTTGTATCCACAATTGGCAGACCCTGGCATCCAGATAAGTCCCTTGTAACTGGTACTTCTAGTACCAAGGGCCCTGATGCCAAGGAAGGTCTCTAAGGGATGCAGCATGTCTTATGCCACCCTGGAGACCTCTCACTCAGCACAGACACACTGCTTGCCAGCTTGTGTGTGCTAGTGAGGACAAAACGAGTAAGTCGACATGGCACTCCCCTCAGGGTGCCATGCCAGCCTCTCACTGCCTATGCAGTATAGGTAAGACACCCCTCTAGCAGGCCTTACAGCCCTAAGGCAGGGTGCACTATACCATAGGTGAGGGTACCAGTGCATGAGCATGGTACCCCTACAGTGTCTAAACAAAACCTTAGACATTGTAAGTGCAGGGTAGCCATAAGAGTATATGGTCTGGGAGTCTGTCAAACACGAACTCCACAGCACCATAATGGCTACACTGAAAACTGGGAAGTTTGGTATCAAACTTCTCAGCACAATAAATGCACACTGATGCCAGTGTACATTTTATTGTAAAATACACCACAGAGGGCACCTTAGAGGTGCCCCCTGAAACTTAACCGACTATCTGTGTAGGCTGACTAGTTCTAGCAGCCTGCCACAAACCGAGACATGTTGCTGACCCCATGGGGAGAGTGCCTTTGTCACTCTGAGGCCAGTAACAAAGCCTGCACTGGGTGGAGATGCTAACACCTCTCCCAGGCAGGAATTGTCACACCTGGCGGTGAGCCTCAAAGGCTCACCTCCTTTGTGCCAACCCAGCAGGACACTCCAGCTAGTGGAGTTGCCCGCCCCCTCCGGCCAGGCCCCACTTTTGGCGGCAAGGCCGGAGAAAATAATGAGAATAACAAGGAGGAGTCACTGGCCAGTCAGGACAGCCCCTAAGGTGTCCTGAGCTGAGGTGACTCTAACTTTTAGAAATCCTCCATCTTGCAGATGGAGGATTCCCCCAATAGGGTTAGGATTGTGACCCCCTCCCCTTGGGAGGAGGCACAAAGAGGGTGTACCCACCCTCAGGGCTAGTAGCCATTGGCTACTAACCCCCCAGACCTAAACACGCCCTTAAATTTAGTATTTAAGGGCTACCCTGAACCCTAGAAAATTAGATTCCTGCAACTACAAGAAGAAGGACTGCCCAGCTGAAAACCCCTGCAGCGGAAGACCAGAAGACGACAACTGCCTTGGCTCCAGAAACTCACCGGCCTGTCTCCTGCCTTCCAAAGATCCTGCTCCAGCGACGCCTTCCAAAGGGACCAGCGACCTCGACATCCTCTGAGGACTGCCCCTGCTTCGAAAAGACAAGAAACTCCCGAGGACAGCGGACCTGCTCCAAGAAAAGCTGCAACTTTGTTTCCAGCAGCTTTAAAGAACCCTGCAAGCTCCCCGCAAGAAGCGTGAGACTTGCAACACTGCACCCGGCGACCCCGACTCGGCTGGTGGCGATCCAACACCTCAGGAGGGACCCCAGGACTACTCTGATACTGTGAGTACCAAAACCTGTCCCCCCTGAGCCCCCACAGCGCCGCCTGCAGAGGGAATCCCGAGGCTTCCCCTGACCGCGACTCTTTGAACCTAAAGTCCCGACGCCTGGGAGAGACCCTGCACCCGCAGCCCCCAGGACCTGAAGGACCGGACTTTCACTGGAGAAGTGACCCCCAGGAGTCCCTCTCCCTTGCCCAAGTGGAGGTTTCCCCGAGGAATCCCCCCCTTGCCTGCCTGCAGCGCTGAAGAGATCCCGAGATCTCTCATAGACTAACATTGAAAACCCGACGCTTGTTTCTACACTGCACCCGGCCGCCCCCGCGCTGCTGAGGGTGAAATTTCTGTGTGGACTTGTGTCCCCCCCCGGTGCCCTACAAAACCCCCCTGGTCTGCCCTCCGAAGACGCGGGTACTTACCTGCAAGCAGACCGGAACCGGGGCACCCCCTTCTCTCCATTCTAGCCTATGTGTTTTGGGCACCACTTTGAACTCTGCACCTGACCGGCCCTGAGCTGCTGGTGTGGTGACTTTGGGGTTGCTCTGAACCCCCAACGGTGGGCTACCTTGGACCAAGAACTGAACCCTGTAAGTGTCCTACTTACCTGGTAAAACTAACAAAAACTTACCTCCCCCAGGAACTGTGAAAATTGCACTAAGTGTCCACTTTTAAAACAGCTATTTGTCAATAACTTGAAAAGTATACATGCAATTTTGATGATTTGAAGTTCCTAAAGTACTTACCTGCAATACCTTTCGAATGAGATATTACATGTAGAATTTGAACCTGTGGTTCTTAAAATAAACTAAGAAAAGATATTTTTCTATATAAAAACCTATTGGCTGGATTTGTCTCTGAGTGTGTGTACCTCATTTATTGTCTTGTGTATGTACAACAAATGCTTAACACTACTCCTTGGATAAGCCTACTGCTCGACCACACTACCACAAAATAGAGCATTAGTATTATCTATTTTTACCACTATTTTACCTCTAAGGGGAACCCTTGGACTCTGTGCATGCTATTCCTTACTTTGAAATAGCACATACAGAGCCAACTTCCTACATTGGTGGATCAGCGGTGGGGTACAAGACTTTGCATTTGCTGGACTACTCAGCCAATACCTGATCACACGACAAATTCCAAAATTGTCATTAGAAATTGATTTTTGCAATTTGAAAAGTTTTCTAAATTCTTAAAAGTCCTGCTAGGGCCTTGTGTGTTAAGTCCCTGTTTAGCATTTCTTTTAGAGTTTAAAAGTTTGTAAAAGTTTGAATTAGATTCTAGAACCAGTTGTAGATTCTTAAAAAGTATTCCAACTTTTAGAAGCAAAATGTCTAGCACAGATGTGACTGTGGTGGAACTCGACACCACACCTTACCTCCATCTTAAGATGAGGGAGCTAAGGTCACTCTGTAAAATAAAGAAAATAACAATGGGCCCCAAACCTACCAAAATACAGCTCCAGGAGCTTTTGGCAGAGTTTGAAAAGGCCAACCCCTCTGAGGGTGGCAACTCAGAGGAAGAGGATAGTGACTTGGAGGACAATTCCCCCCTACCAGTCCTATCTAGGGAGAACAGGGTCCCTCAAACCCTGACTCCAAAAATAATAGTCAGAGATGCTGGTTCCCTCACAGGAGAGACCAACACCTCTGAAATCACTGAGGATAGCCCCAGTGAAGAGGACATCCAGTTAGCCAGGATGGCCAAAAGATTGGCTTTGGAAAGACAGATCCTAGCCATAGAGAGGGAAAGACAAGAGATGGGCCTAGGACCCATCAATGGTGGCAGCAATATAAATAGGGTCAGAGATTCTCCTGACATGTTGAAAATCCCTAAAGGGATTGTAACTAAATATGAAGATGGTGATGACATCACCAAATGGTTCACAGCTTTTGAGAGGGCTTGTGTAACCAGAAAAGTGAACAGATCTCACTGGGGTGCTCTCCTTTGGGAAATGTTCACAGGAAAGTGTAGGGATAGACTCCTCACACTCTCTGGACAAGATGCAGAATCTTATGACCTCATGAAGGGTACCCTGATTGAGGGCTTTGGATTCTCCACTGAGGAGTACAGGATTAGGTTCAGGGGGGCTCAGAAATCCTCGAGCCAGACCTGGGTTGACTTTGTTGACTACTCAGTGAAAACACTAGATGGTTGGATTCAAGGCAGTGGTGTAAGTAATTATGATGGGCTGTACAATTTATTTGTGAAAGAACACCTGTTAAGTAATTGTTTCAATGATAAACTGCATCAGCATCTGGTAGACCTAGGACCAATTTCTCCCCAAGAATTGGGAAAGAAGGCGGACCATTGGGTCAAGACAAGGGTGTCCAAGACTTCAACAGGGGGTGACCAAAAGAAAGGGGTCACAAAGACTCCCCAGCAGAAGGGTGATGAGACAACCAAAACTAAAAATAGTAAAGAGTCTTCTACAGGCCCCCAAAAACCTGCACAGGAGGGTGGGCCCAGAGCCTCTTCACAAAACAATGGGTACAAGGGTAAAAACTTTGATCCCAAAAAGGCCTGGTGTCATAGCTGTAAACAGCATGGACACCAAACTGGAGACAAGGCCTGTCCCAAGAAAGGTTCCACTCCAAACTCCCATCCAGGTAACACTGGTATGGCTAGTCTCCAAGTGGGATCAACAGTGTGCCCAGAGCAAATCAGGGTCCACACTGAAGCTACTCTAGTTTCTGAGGGTGGGGTGGATTTAGCCACACTAGCTGTCTGGCCGCCTAACATGCAAAAATACAGACAGCAACTCTTAATTAATGGGACTAGAATAGAGGGCCTGAGGGATACAGGTGCCAGTGTCACCATGGTGACAGAGAAACTGGTTTCCCCTGGCCAATACCTGACTGGAAAAACTTACACAGTCACCAACGCTGACAATCAGAGAAAAGTACATCCCATGGCAATGGTTACTTTAGAATGGGGAGGGGTCAATGGCCTGAAACAGGTGGTGGTCTCCTCAAATATCCCAGTGGACTGTCTGCTTGGAAATGACCTGGAGTCCTCAGCATGGGCTGAGGTAGAGCTAAAAACCCATGCAGCAATGCTGGGTATCCCTGAACTGGTGTGTGTGAAAACAAGAGCACAATGCAAGGCACAGGGTGAAAAAGTAGAGCTGGAGTCTGGAAAAATGGCCCAGCCTACCAAGAGAACAGGAAAGTCAGTTGGGAAACCAACTGCAACACAGCAAAAGAAAGGGAACCTCTCTTTTCAGGAAGAAGTTCTGCCCTCTGAGGGAACTGAGCCTTTGGAGCTTGAACCTTATCAGGTTGAGCTCTTAGGCCCAGGGGGACCCTCAAGGGAAGAGCTGTGTAAGGGACAAGAAACCTGTCCCTCTCTTGAAGGCCTTAGGCAGCAAGCTGCTGAAGAGTCCAAAGGCAAGAAAAATGGAACCCATAGGGTCTATTGGGAAGATGGGCTCCTGTACACTGAGGCCAGAGACCCCAAACCTGGTGCCACTAGGAGAGTGGTAGTGCCTCAGCTGTTCAGAGAGTTCATCCTAACATTGGCCCATGACATTCCCCTTGCTGGACATTTGGGACAAACCAAGACGTGGGAGAGGTTAGTCAACCACTTCTACTGGCCCAATATGTCCAACATGGTTAAGGAGTTTTGCCTCTCCTGCCCCACCTGTCAAGCCAGTGGTAAGACAGGTGGGCATCCAAAGGCCCCCCTCATTCCACTTCCAGTGGTGGGGGTGCCCTTTGAAAGAGTGGGTGTGGACATAGTTGGTCCACTGGAACCTCCCACAGCCTCAGGAAATATGTATATCCTGGTAGTAGTGGATCATGCTACCAGGTATCCTGAAGCTATTCCCCTTAGGTCGACTACTGCCCCTGCAGTAGCCAAGGCCCTCATTGGTATCTTTACCAGAGTGGGTTTCCCTAAGGAGGTGGTGTCTGACAGAGGTACCAACTTCATGTCAGCATACCTAAAGCACATGTGGAATGAGTGTGGAGTGACTTATAAATTCACTACACCATACCATCCACAAACTAATGGCTTGGTTGAGAGATTCAACAAGACATTAAAGGGCATGATCATGGGGCTCCCAGAAAAACTCAAAAGGAGATGGGATGTCCTCCTGCCATGTCTGCTTTTCGCTTACAGGGAGGTACCACAGAAGGGAGTAGGGTTCTCACCCTTTGAACTTCTGTTTGGTCATCCTGTAAGGGGACCACTTGCCCTTGTTAAAGAAGGCTGGGAGAGACCTCTCCATGAGCCTAAACAGGACATAGTGGACTATGTACTTGGCCTTCGCTCTAGAATGGCAGAGTACATGGAAAAGGCAACCAAAAACCTTGAGGCCAGCCAACAGCTCCAGAAGTTTTGGTATGACCAAAAGGCTGCACTGGTTGAGTTCCAACCAGGGCAGAAGGTCTGGGTTCTGGAGCCTGTGGCTCCCAGGGCACTCCAGGACAAATGGAGTGGCCCTTACCCAGTACTAGAGAGGAAGAGTCAGGTCACCTACTTGGTGGACCTGGGCACAAGCAGGAGCCCCAAAAGGGTGATCCATGTAAACCGCCTTAAGCTCTTCCACGACAGGGCTGATGTCAATCTGTTGATGGTAACAGATGAGGATCAGGAGGCAGAGAGTGAACCTCTCCCTGATCTTCTGTCATCAGACCCAAAAGATGGTACAGTAGATGGAGTGATCTACTCAGACACCCTCTCTGGCCAACAGCAAGCTGATTGTAGGAGAGTCCTACAACAGTTTCCTGAACTCTTCTCCTTAACCCCTGGTCAGACACACCTGTGTACCCATGATGTGGACACAGGAGACAGCATGCCTGTCAAGAACAAAATCTTTAGACAATCTGACCATGTTAAAGAAAGCATCAAGGTGGAAGTCCACAAGATGCTGGAATTGGGAGTCATTGAGCGCTCTGACAGCCCCTGGGCTAGCCCAGTGGTCTTAGTCCCCAAACCTCACACCAAAGATGGAAAGAAAGAGATGAGGTTTTGTGTGGACTACAGAGGGCTCAATTCTGTCACCAAGACAGATGCTCATCCAATTCCAAGAGCTGATGAGCTCATTGATAAATTAGGTGCTGCCAAATTTCTAAGTACCTTTGACTTGACAGCAGGGTACTGGCAAATAAAAATGGCACCTGGAGCAAAAGAAAAGACAGCATTCTCCACACCTGATGGGCATTATCAGTTTACTGTTATGCCCTTTGGTTTAAAGAATGCCCCTGCCACCTTCCAAAGGTTGGTGAATCAAGTCCTTGCTGGCTTGGAGTCCTTTAGCACAGCTTATCTTGATGATATTGCTGTCTTTAGCTCCACCTGGCAGGATCACCTGGTCCACCTGAGGAAGGTTTTGAAGGCTCTGCAATCCGCAGGCCTCTCTATCAAGGCATCCAAATGCCAGATAGGGCAGGGAACTGTGGTTTACTTGGGACACCTTGTAGGTGGAGGCCAAGTTCAGCCACTCCAACCCAAGATCCAGACTATTCTGGACTGGGTAGCTCCAAAAACCCAGACTCAAGTCAGGGCATTCCTTGGCTTGACTGGGTACTACAGGAGGTTTGTGAAGGGATATGGATCCATTGTGACAGCCCTCACTGAGCTCACCTCCAAGAAAATGCCCAAGAAAGTGAACTGGACTGTGGACTGCCAACAGGCCTTTGACACCCTGAAACAGGCAATGTGCTCAGCACCAGTTCTCAAAGCTCCAGATTATTCTAAGCAGTTCATTGTGCAGACAGATGCCTCTGAACATGGGATAGGGGCAGTTTTGTCCCAAACAAATGATGATGGCCTTGACCAGCCTGTTGCTTTCATTAGCAGGAGGTTACTCCCCAGGGAGCAGCGTTGGAGTGCCATTGAGAGGGAGGCCTTTGCTGTGGTTTGGTCCCTGAAGAAGCTGAGACCATACCTCTTTGGGACTCACTTCCTAGTTCAAACCGACCACAGACCTCTCAAATGGCTGATGCAAATGAAAGGTGAAAATCCTAAACTGTTGAGGTGGTCCATCTCCCTACAGGGAATGGACTTTATAGTGGAACACAGACCTGGGACTGCCCATGCCAATGCAGATGGCCTTTCCAGGTTCTTCCACTTAGAAAATGAAGACTCTCTTGGGAAAGGTTAGTCTCATCCTCTTTCGTTTGGGGGGGGGTTGTGTAAGGAAATGCCTCCTTGGCATGGTTGCCCCCTGACTTTTTGCCTTTGCTGATGCTATGTTTACAATTGAAAGTGTGCTGAGGCCTGCTAACCAGGCCCCAGCACCAGTGTTCTTTCCCTAACCTGTACTTTTGTATCCACAATTGGCAGACCCTGGCATCCAGATAAGTCCCTTGTAACTGGTACTTCTAGTACCAAGGGCCCTGATGCCAAGGAAGGTCTCTAAGGGATGCAGCATGTCTTATGCCACCCTGGAGACCTCTCACTCAGCACAGACACACTGCTTGCCAGCTTGTGTGTGCTAGTGAGGACAAAACGAGTAAGTCGACATGGCACTCCCCTCAGGGTGCCATGCCAGCCTCTCACTGCCTATGCAGTATAGGTAAGACACCCCTCTAGCAGGCCTTACAGCCCTAAGGCAGGGTGCACTATACCATAGGTGAGGGTACCAGTGCATGAGCATGGTACCCCTACAGTGTCTAAACAAAACCTTAGACATTGTAAGTGCAGGGTAGCCATAAGAGTATATGGTCTGGGAGTCTGTCAAACACGAACTCCACAGCACCATAATGGCTACACTGAAAACTGGGAAGTTTGGTATCAAACTTCTCAGCACAATAAATGCACACTGATGCCAGTGTACATTTTATTGTAAAATACACCACAGAGGGCACCTTAGAGGTGCCCCCTGAAACTTAACCGACTATCTGTGTAGGCTGACTAGTTCTAGCAGCCTGCCACAAACCGAGACATGTTGCTGACCCCATGGGGAGAGTGCCTTTGTCACTCTGAGGCCAGTAACAAAGCCTGCACTGGGTGGAGATGCTAACACCTCTCCCAGGCAGGAATTGTCACACCTGGCGGTGAGCCTCAAAGGCTCACCTCCTTTGTGCCAACCCAGCAGGACACTCCAGCTAGTGGAGTTGCCCGCCCCCTCCGGCCAGGCCCCACTTTTGGCGGCAAGGCCGGAGAAAATAATGAGAATAACAAGGAGGAGTCACTGGCCAGTCAGGACAGCCCCTAAGGTGTCCTGAGCTGAGGTGACTCTAACTTTTAGAAATCCTCCATCTTGCAGATGGAGGATTCCCCCAATAGGGTTAGGATTGTGACCCCCTCCCCTTGGGAGGAGGCACAAAGAGGGTGTACCCACCCTCAGGGCTAGTAGCCATTGGCTACTAACCCCCCAGACCTAAACACGCCCTTAAATTTAGTATTTAAGGGCTACCCTGAACCCTAGAAAATTAGATTCCTGCAACTACAAGAAGAAGGACTGCCCAGCTGAAAACCCCTGCAGCGGAAGACCAGAAGACGACAACTGCCTTGGCTCCAGAAACTCACCGGCCTGTCTCCTGCCTTCCAAAGATCCTGCTCCAGCGACGCCTTCCAAAGGGACCAGCGACCTCGACATCCTCTGAGGACTGCCCCTGCTTCGAAAAGACAAGAAACTCCCGAGGACAGCGGACCTGCTCCAAGAAAAGCTGCAACTTTGTTTCCAGCAGCTTTAAAGAACCCTGCAAGCTCCCCGCAAGAAGCGTGAGACTTGCAACACTGCACCCGGCGACCCCGACTCGGCTGGTGGCGATCCAACACCTCAGGAGGGACCCCAGGACTACTCTGATACTGTGAGTACCAAAACCTGTCCCCCCTGAGCCCCCACAGCGCCGCCTGCAGAGGGAATCCCGAGGCTTCCCCTGACCGCGACTCTTTGAACCTAAAGTCCCGACGCCTGGGAGAGACCCTGCACCCGCAGCCCCCAGGACCTGAAGGACCGGACTTTCACTGGAGAAGTGACCCCCAGGAGTCCCTCTCCCTTGCCCAAGTGGAGGTTTCCCCGAGGAATCCCCCCCTTGCCTGCCTGCAGCGCTGAAGAGATCCCGAGATCTCTCATAGACTAACATTGAAAACCCGACGCTTGTTTCTACACTGCACCCGGCCGCCCCCGCGCTGCTGAGGGTGAAATTTCTGTGTGGACTTGTGTCCCCCCCCGGTGCCCTACAAAACCCCCCTGGTCTGCCCTCCGAAGACGCGGGTACTTACCTGCAAGCAGACCGGAACCGGGGCACCCCCTTCTCTCCATTCTAGCCTATGTGTTTTGGGCACCACTTTGAACTCTGCACCTGACCGGCCCTGAGCTGCTGGTGTGGTGACTTTGGGGTTGCTCTGAACCCCCAACGGTGGGCTACCTTGGACCAAGAACTGAACCCTGTAAGTGTCCTACTTACCTGGTAAAACTAACAAAAACTTACCTCCCCCAGGAACTGTGAAAATTGCACTAAGTGTCCACTTTTAAAACAGCTATTTGTCAATAACTTGAAAAGTATACATGCAATTTTGATGATTTGAAGTTCCTAAAGTACTTACCTGCAATACCTTTCGAATGAGATATTACATGTAGAATTTGAACCTGTGGTTCTTAAAATAAACTAAGAAAAGATATTTTTCTATATAAAAACCTATTGGCTGGATTTGTCTCTGAGTGTGTGTACCTCATTTATTGTCTTGTGTATGTACAACAAATGCTTAACACTACTCCTTGGATAAGCCTACTGCTCGACCACACTACCACAAAATAGAGCATTAGTATTATCTATTTTTACCACTATTTTACCTCTAAGGGGAACCCTTGGACTCTGTGCATGCTATTCCTTACTTTGAAATAGCACATACAGAGCCAACTTCCTACATCTAACCTTTACCTGGTAAAGGTTAGGTGCAAAGTTACTTAGTGTGAGGGCACCCTGGCACTAGCCAAGGTGCCCCCACATTGTTCAGAGCCAATTCCCTGAACTTTGTGAGTGCGGGGACACCATTACACGCGTGCACTACATATAGGTCACTACCTATATGTAGCTTCACCATGGTAACTCCGAATATGGCCATGTAACATGTCTATGATCATGGAATTGCCCCCTCTATACCATCCTGGCATAGTTGGCACAATCCCATGATCCCAGTGGTCTGTAGCACAGACCCTGGTACTGCCAAACTGCCCTTCCTGGGGTTTCACTGCAGCTGCTGCTGCTGCCAACCCCTCAGACAGGCATCTGCCCTCCTGGGGTCCAGCCAGGCCTGGCCCAGGATGGCAGAACAAAGAACTTCCTCTGAGAGAGGGTGTGACACCCTCTCCCTTTGGAAAATGGTGTGAAGGCAGGGGAGGAGTAGCCTCCCCCAGCCTCTGGAAATGCTTTGTTGGCACAGAGGTGCCCAATTCTGCATAAGCCAGTCTACACCGGTTCAGGGACCCCTTAGCCCCTGCTCTGGCGCGAAACTGGACAAAGGAAAGGGGAGTGACCACTCCCCTGACCTGCACCTCCCCTGGGAGGTGTCCAGAGCTCCTCCAGTGTGCTCCAGACCTCTGCCATCTTGGAAACAGAGGTGCTGCTGGCACACTGGACTGCTCTGAGTGGCCAGTGCCACCAGGTGACGTCAGAGACTCCTGCTGATAGGCTCCTTCAGGTGTTAGTAGCCTATCCTCTCTCCTAGGTAGCCAAACCCTCTTTTCTGGCTATTTAGGGTCTCTGTCTCTGGGGAAACTTCAGATAACGAATGCATGAGCTCAGCCGAGTTCCTCTGCATCTCCCTCTTCACCTTCTGATAAGGAATCGACCGCTGACCGCGCTGGAAGCCTGCAAACCTGCAACTTAGTAGCAAAGACGACTACTGCAACTCTGTAACGCTGATCCTGCCGCCTTCTCGACTGTTTTCCTGCTTGTGCATGCTGTGGGGGTAGTCTGCCTCCTCTCTGCACCAGAAGCTCCGAAGAAATCTCCCGTGGGTCGACGGAATCTTCCCCCTGCAACCGCAGGCACCAAAAAGCTGCATTACCGGTCCCTTGGGTCTCCTCTCAGCACGACGAGCGAGGTCCCTCGAATCCAGCGACACCGTCCAAGTGACCCCTACAGTCCAGTGACTCTTCAGCCCAAGTTTGGTGGAGGTAAGTCCTTGCCTCACCTCGCTGGGCTGCATTGCTGGGAACCGCGACTTTGCAAGCTACTCCGGCCCCTGTGCACTTCCGGCGGAAATCCTTCGTGCACAGCCAAGCCTGGGTCCACGGCACTCTAACCTGCATTGCACGACTTTCTAAGTTGGTCTCCGGCGACGTGGGACTCCTTTGTGCAACTTCGGCGAGCACCGTTTCACGCATCCTCGTAGTGCCTGTTTCTGGCACTTCTCCGGGTGCTACCTGCTTCAGTGAGGGCTCTTTGTCTTGCTCGACGTCCCCTCTCTCTGCAGGTCCAATTTGCGACCTTCTGGTCCCTCCTGGGCCCCAGCAGCGTCAAAAAACGCCAAACGCACGATTTGCGTGTAGCAAGGCTTGTTGGCGTCCATCCGGCGGGAAATCACTTCTGCACGACTCTCCAAGGCGTGGGGGATCCGTCCTCCAAAGGGGAAGTCTCTAGCCCTTGTCGTTCCTGCAGTATTCACAGTTCTTCAGCCTAGAAAGAGCTTCTTTGCACCAACCGCTGGCATTTCTTGGGCATCTGCCCATCTCCGAGCTGCTTGTGACTTTTGGACTTGGTCCCCTTGTTCCACAGGTACCCTCAGTCAGGAATCCATCGTTGTTGCATTGCTGATTTGTGTTTTCCTTGCATTTTCCCTCTAACACGACTATTTTGTCCTTAGGGGAACTTTGGTGCACTTTGCACTCACTTTTCAGGGTCTTGGGGAGGGTTATTTTGCTAACTCTCACTATTTTCTAATAGTCCCAGCGACCCTCTACAAGGTCACATAGGTTTGGGGTCCATTCGTGGTTCGCATTCCACTTTTGGAGTATATGGTTTGTGTTGCCCCTATCCCTGTGTTTCCCCATTGCATCCTATTGTAACTATACATTGTTTGCACTGTTTTCTAAGACTATACTGCATATTTTTGCTATTGTGTATATATATCTTGTGTATATTTCCTATCCTCTCACTGAGGGTACACTCTAAGATACTTTGGCATATTGTCATAAAAATAAAGTACCTTTATTTTTAGTATAACTGTGTATTGTGTTTTCTTATGATATTGTGCATATGACACTAAGTGGTACTGTAGTAGCTTCACACGTCTCCTAGTTCAGCCTAAGCTGCTCTGCTAAGCTACCATTATCTATCAGCCTAAGCTGCTAGACACCCTATACACTAATAAGGGATAACTGGGCCTGGTGCAAGGTGCAAGTACCCCTTGGTACTCACTACAAGCCAGTCCAGCCTCCTACAGCCACAAAGTAAAATATGACATTCACAAACAACACACACAGTTCCTGCCCCCTATGTCTTTTTTCTTTTTTTTGTTTTTTTCATAGGACCCAAGTCCAAAGTTGGCTGTCACAACTTCTTGGCTGATGTGGTGGCAGCCAATCTGACCTCGGCATAAGATCTGTCAGGTCCTCCGATCCTCTCCAGTGTAATACTCGGCCATGAACAGTGGACTTTAGTGTGGGGCCTGGCATGCGGCCCTGCTCCCAACCCCCTCTTGTGAGTACTATGTCATGTAACAATATAAAGGGTGTCATTTTAGGGAGGGTCAGATCATTAATATACAACAACCTGTTCTATCGGCCTTATCAAGGGGTCAACACATCGACATATGTAATGCTGACTCCTTGAACTTGTCGGTACATCAACACAATACTGCAACTTTAAAAAAAAAAATATTTTCAAGGGCTGCTGCACTCCCTGCAGTCCCCCACGGCATTAAAAAAAAAAATTGATGGTGCCCCTGCCACTTCAAAGGACACCACAAGAATCAAAACATCTTAAAAAACATAAATAAATAAGCCCTTGCATGGTAATATCGAGTGCTCCCCAGCTGGAACAGTGAATGTGAAATGAGTGCCTACACTGCTTATTTCACATTATTGCTCTTTTTAATTATATTTTTATATTTGAGGAGGGTCAGTGCAGCCTTTGGGAAGGCCCCTGGGACCCCATCCTGTGTGGCATAGATATCTACTTTATTGGTGAGGTCGGCTTGCTCCAAACCACCCAAGCCTTTTCAAGGACCTGGGGACACAATCTCTTGGGGCTGATGTATTTTTAATTTGGGAGGGGGGCATGCCCCCCCACCTTCCCAAGCCATATAATAGCTCATCCCCTGTGGTCTGATGGCAATAGTGTGCTTTCCCACAGGACACTGGGTGGTTCGCTGCTTGGGGTGGCACAGAAACTCAGAACTTCAACTCCTGCCCACACTCTCCTGGGCAGGGAAAACCGGTTTGCTCCCGTTGGGTGGAAGCAAATAAATGCAGCCAAATCCCGCTGTACCTGGGATAGCTGCAGGCATGGAAGTGGGCGGGACTACAAGCACCCGAGGGCTTCCTCTACGTCCCTATGCCCTCTCATTGCTGTTGCTTTTCCAGGTGGGACTGGGGCCCCTACTGTAATTTTAATTTGTTTAGGCCTCAGGGAATGGAATCCCCGGGGTCTCGACTCCTCTTTTATAATGTGATGTGGCCCTGGTTCCCCAGATCCTCGTAATGACTCAGGGATAGGGCGACCACTAAAATCATAAAATACCCCCCCCACCAGGGTGAAAAAAATTGAAAAGGGCTGTATGTAAATGTAGAGTACGGTTTGGAATATGTAACAAGCTTCAAGTCTGGGATCTCTCTATTTAAACTCCATGTCACCGGGAGGTACCTTTTCCAGTTCTAGACTTTCGTTCTACAAATCATTGTTCTTAGGTGTGTTGGTCCAGTTGGCTCAAACAAATCTATAACTGTTGGGCCCAAATTACAGGTTTCATTCTATTACCAATTTAGGTGGAAGGAGTTTCTGCCTGGATTGATGTTAGAAGAAATGCAGTAATTTAGCATTTGGTGTTCTTGTATGAATAAAATACTGCCGAAAATTCTGAGGACAGAACCACCACACCTAACGTGGTGAAGGTTCCCCACACAAAAAGTCTCAAAATTAAGGATTGTGTGGAAATATGTGCACCAACATTGATTTCTTCAAGGTATTCCTCATACTGTGGTGGAGGTAAACAGGATTGCTAATCCTCAGTGTGATGTGGTAGATGGGAATCTGGTCTATCCTAGTGTAGAAGACCTGGAAGTTTGGGCTTTAGTGTATGAACTAGTGTCTTGGTGGTTGATATCTAAGGTCTGCAGGTGGTGCAGTGCTGGGCTGGGGAAGAGTCAGGGCAGGGTCTTTTCAGCTATCCTTGATGTCTGTAGAGGCTGGAAAGAAATGTTTGTTGGGGGTCAGGCAAGAGACATGTAGAGCCCTGTGTCATGTCAGCCAATCCTTTGTAGGCTTGCCCTTCTCATGCGAGAACTTTTGTTACCTTAGAGACCACCCATTGCTTACCATTGGTTGGCTTCATTGTCACTCTCATTTGCTTGCTTCTCATTCCTCAGCTTCCATAGGCTTCCGTCTTCTAGGTGTATTTGTCCCTCCCCTGGGCATGGATAAATTACTGAGTCCTTTCACTGCTCACTTTTTCAGGCGTTATTTTTTTTTCCCCTTTTTTTTGTTTAATCACTCTATGATATTGCATGTGTTTTTCAGCTGTCTCCCTCTTGTACAACTCTCCCTTGTCCATGTGCTTCCTTCAGCCTCTCCTGCCTACCTTCCATTGTGTTCATGCTTGCCCCTCCCAATCCCCCACTGCTGCCCTTGTGCTTGCCCCAGCCCACCCTCCACTGTCTATAACTTAGACCTTCTAGCCCCACCCTCTTTTGTCCGTGTGCTAACCCAAGCCCCTCACACCCACCGTTGGCCATTTTCTTGCCCCAGCCCCTCAAACCCTCTGTTATCCATGTGCTCCCCCCCCCTTTCTCCCTTGTTCTCTCACCACACCCACGGACTGCTGGACAGTATGGCTACAAAACATTGTGAAAGCCAATAGCTCTCATAGGCTATACCTAGTGGCTTTGCCAATGCTTGTTTGTTTTTTTACCCTGCACTGCTTTGTTTTCTGGAACTTGGAATTTACGAATAGAAACCCCAGTGTGCAAAGTATTGTTGGATTATAAAAAGCACAGATTGGCTTGGGGGTCATATACATAGGGGCTACGTACGATTATGGGGCCTTTCCACTAGCCCCCTACTCCAGAACCCTTTTCAATATATATATTTTTTTTTAACAGTTGTTTGTGAATTAAGTAGATTATTTCATAATTTATGCATTTCTTTTACTTGTGTATTGGTTTTGCAGTTCAAATCATGGAAATTGCTTAGGCTGGGATCCCCAGAATCCAAGAAACACTCATTTGGGGTCCCTGGATTCCAATTATGATTCATAGGGGTTACCTGGATTTCAATAAATATTAACTGGGGGTCCACAGTAGTCAAAAGGTTCTGAACCCCTGCTCTAGAGTGAAAGAGTGAATTATGCGGGGGGCGCTTTAGCTCCAGGGGTCAGTCCTTGTATCTGCTACTGTTGAAAGCAATATATAAAAAGGTGGTAGTATTTACAACGGTGCAGAAACCTGTAACAATTATTTCTAAAGATACACCTTGCTGAACAGTAAAGATGCTGTTTTGTTTATCTGGAAGTTCGGTTGCCTTTGTTCTTTGGTTGGTTGAGTGTTTTGTGGCTGGAATCTCACTGTTTATAGACGTCATTGTTGCACAGCACAAAGCTTTTGCTTCATACACACCAACATTCGTAAACAGGAAAGAGGAAGTCTTCAAAAATAATCAAGAGGAATGTATTTTCCCCATCGAGTTGCATTGAAGTAGACAGGAGCATTGCCGTCAGTAATGAGGGAGGTGCAGGGGCCTGAGGGGTGCACACCACCCAAAGTATAGCTGTTGTTATTTTTACTGTGGCTATGGGGTCCATTGTCCGTGCTTGCATTGAGACCCATGGCACCCTTGCTACACCACTGGCAGTGAAGGCAAAAGCTTAACGCAATTGTTTCTTTAATAATCAGGAGTCTCCTATGGTGGAACAGCTTTACTTATACAGTACTTAAATCCCACTATTCGGTTCGGGCTGGGGTACCTCCTTCTTCACCAGCCTTGTTATGTTATGTTGATTTGTGTAGCCAGCTAATCACCCAAGAGAAGAGGGTGTCTAGCTTCTTGGGCGAGGTGTGTGGGTGTGTGCTCCCCAGGTGCTTATATGAAAAGCCAGCTCTTCAGCTTCTTGCGGAACTCAGGAAGTGAGGAGGGGGCTCTTATGTGTTGAGAGAAGTCATTGGATGTCTTGGGTGTGATATGGGAGAATAAGCAGAGTGTTGCTTTTGCACATGCGGGGAGTGTGTGCGAGTGTGAGTGACAGAGCGTAGGTGTCTGGCGGGTTGGTGAAAGTGTATGCAGTTGTTCAACTATTCTGGTCCTGTGTTATGTAGGGCTTTGTATGTGTGTGAGGAGTCTGAATTGGCTGAGCCTGTGGATGGTGGGGGGCAGTGAAGCTTCCTGAGGTGCGGTGTGATGTGGGTGCGGTGCGTGAGGTAGAGTCTTGAATGTTGCTGCTGCTGTGTTCTGGATGGTCTGGAGTCTGCGTAGGAGTTGTTTGGACATTTTGCCGTAGTCCAGCTTGCTGGTGATGAGAGCTTGTGTGACAGACCGTCTGGTGCTCTGAGGCAACCAGTTAAAGAACTTTTGTAGCAAGTGTAGGATGTGGAACCAGGAGGAGCACACTGTGTTGGCTTGAGCCATCACGTTGAGCCTATCTTCCACGGTCTGTTGGTGTTGATCCTAGCTCTGACAGCCGTCAGGAGGGGTCTTGTTGCCGAAGGCAAGTACTTCAGTCTTGTCATAGTTGAGCTGCAGGCAGTTGGTTGACATTCAGTCTGATACAATCGCCCTGCAGTTGGTGAAGTTGGTTCTGCTGGCATTTCTCTTGTGTGACAGGGTGAGGATGTAATTCCCGTAGGAGAGGATGGTGATGTCTTATGATCGGATGATGCTGGCGAAAGGTGTCACGTAAAAGTTGAAAAGAATGGGGCTGACGGGAGAACACTGTGAGACTCCGGAAATCAGTTTCTTGGTCTCTGATGTGAAGGTTGGCAGCCTGACCCTTTGGATTCTTCCCATGAGTAAGGAACAGATCCATTTGAGAGAGGATCCTTGTATGCCAATCTAGTGGAGTCTTCTGACGAGGGTGTTTTGGAGACCGTGTCAAAGGCAACAGAGAAGTCGAGTCGGATGAGGGCCGCTGTTTCTTCTTGGTCCAGGATGTTTTGAATGCCACCGGTGGCCGCGATGAGAGCTGTGTTGGTGCTGTGGTTCTTTCTGAATCCTGATTGAGAGTTGTCTAGAAGATGAAGAAGTTCGAGGTGGACTGTAAGTTGCTTGTTAGTGGCCTTTTCAATAACTTTGGCTGGATAGGGGAGCCGGGAGATGGGTCAGAAGTTGCTCAGTTGATTCTGGACAGATGTGGGCTTCTTGAAGAGGGCGTTGATTTCTGCAAGTTTCCATTCATCCAGGAAAGTGATGGCCGTGATAATGATGTGGGTCAGGGTGGTGCTGGTTGGTGATGTTATCAGGTTGTAAATGTTGTGGGTGGCATGGGTCCCTTGGGGCCCCAGAGTGGATGGTTCACATGAATGCTGCTGTGCAGTTTCTGGTGAGGGTTGTGCATTCAGTCGGGTGGCCGGCTTGATTGCTGGTGAGTAAGTTAATGATTATTTCTCTGGGGTCGGGTTTCTGTGCGAAGTTGCTGCAGCAGTTTGAGATTTCACTGTGGAAGAACTTGCAGAGGTTGTTGCAGCGTTATTGGAAGGTAGCAATGTTGTTGACAGTGGCTGAAGGCAAGTTGAAATCTTTAAGGAGCGAGGTCCCCTTGCAGCTGTTAGAGCTTCCTTCGATGCAGTCCACTAGTGCTCATTCTTGGTGTCTCTAATTTGCCGGTGATAGCGTCTGAGTGCAGCCTTGTAGGTCGTTGTGTCGGGGGCGTCGTGCCTAGCTCTTCATTTCCTTTCTAGCTGCATACAGTGCCGTTGGGTGTCTCAGAGACCTTCTCTGTACCAGCTGGCCTGCATGTATGATCTACTGTACTTGTTGGGTTGGAAGGGTGCGAGGGAGTCTGCGCAGTCCTTGATCCAGTTGTGGAGGCTGCCTGTGGGGTTAGGCGAGTGAGGGGAGGGGCCTGTGCCTGATCTGAACACCACAGCCTGTGACTGTCCATGCTGCAGGCCCCGCCTCCCTGCTCTGGGGATTCCCTGCCTGGGAGGGGAACAGGGACTTTCTCCTTCAGAGTAGGTGAAGCAGCACTGATTCACTACCACACTGCAGTTTTGTATCACACTGATAGTCTAGCCCAGGGTTTCTTCACCGTTTGAATTCTGATGACCCCTGCAGAATCATTGGAAGCCAGGGACCTCTGCCTAAGTAATTTCTAGAATTGGAACCTCAAAACAATACACAAAAGCATAGAAACATGAATGCACCAATTACATTTTCAAGTATCTAAATATTTTGTTCAATTCATAATCAAATATAAAGTTTTAAAATTTTCAATTTTGCTTATTTATTTATATATACTTTAATTTTTTAGTGTAGTAATTTTAATATTATTCGGTTTTGTAAAACAGTCGCAGACCCCCTGAGTAGCCTTGGTAGACCCCCAGGGGTCCTCAGACCACGGGTTAAGAACCACTGTTTTATTGATCAGTTATTATAGCCCACAGCAGAGACTGGATTCCCTCCAGACATTCTACGTGATAGGTGTCAATATTAATAATGCCAAAGGGTGTAATTGTATTCGCCTGATACTGTAGAAGATGCAAGGCTCCGTCTCCGTGCTGAGTTTAAAACTAGTCATCCACACTTACTAAACAGTGCATCAGGCACTCAGCCCACTGAGCGACCTTAGAGCAGGTAATCAGGTGAACATCAGGGATCTTTGTTCACACCAGTCAGGGGGTAACAGAAGTCTGATACTGTCCTTTACCTACCACTACGTTGTCATACAGATGAGTTCTGGTCCCTCTCTGGGCGCGGACACTATTTGCACCTGATGTGAAATAGATGGCTTCATGCAAACTCTGCTTCCCTCTGTGTCTTTCAAGGTGCTGTTGCCTTAAGGGGGTGCCTGGCACTATTTGTGGTGTTAAAACAAAGTCGATACCTTGTGGTAAAACCAAGCACAATTATTACCACAAATTGTTCCCTATTTCCCATTTTAAAACTTGAATCAGTTACAAAAACCATACAAGGCGATAATGTTACTTTGTGATAATAGTGTTTTCACTGATTTTTATTTTGCTAGATTTCAACTACCCACTCGCAGTGAGGGGCAACTGGCGTGGTAAACGTTAAGAATATTGGGCCTGATGTAGAGTTTGGCGGAGGGGTTAAGCTCAGTGGCATAACAAAGGCCCCCTCTGCAGTCCCTGCACTGCTTGGGAGGAAGGGGGCCTGAGTTCCAGGGGGCCTCCACATCACAGTACCCTGGCCTGACAGCTCCGGAGGGAGTCTAGTGGGGGGTCCCTCGATGTGCTCTGCAAGGGGGGGCCACTCAAGAGTCCTTGCACCACAGGTTAGCCTGTCACAATGTGATGGATATACCGTCCACCATTTTACAATTTCCACAGGCTTCAATGGGATCGTAATACGGCAGACGGGATATCCGGCACGTTTGTGACAGAGTAACCCCATCCGCCAAACTGTAAATCAGGCCCATTGTCTACGCTGGCATTTGTGTAACTTCTGCACGTTCTGCACACAGAGACCCTGGTTATATCGTGAGGTAAGTTTGCACCAGTACTGTGCAGTTACCAGTAAAACCACATGAAATGGGTGTTTACCCTATTCGTCAATTTTTCCAGCCATAAAACCACGCGGAATTCACCATTCCATGGTGTTTTACTGCTTACTTTTAGCCCCTGCTATAGACAGGTATAAAAAATGTGGGGGACGGGGAGAGGTGGGGGAAGGAGAAGGGACAGAGAGGGAATTACTTTTTGTTGAAAAGGGGCATTGTTTGCTCCCCCATTAGGAAACAAAAAGAGGAAAGAGTCTTGGCTGCTCATGCCTCATGCAGCCAAGGGTTCGTGAGATTGATTTTCCCCTGGCCACTATTATTGGCACGAATAATGGAGTCAGGTTCTCCCACACTTGAAAAAACTCAGTATGTAAAATCCTAACTACTGGAAATCAAGTAGAGTGGAATTCCAGAAATTAAGCCTTGTCTGCTTGACTCATAATTGGGCCCCCATGGAATTTCTGTTGCAGTTTGGGTGTTTTGGACTGTTTTACTAGGAACTCAGTCACAAGGCCTCAAATTCACTGAGAAGCCCAGTCTTGCATACAGGACCGCAGAGAAACTAGGGCAGAGCACAAAAGTGTAATATCAAACACCCAAAAGGTGATGGGAGGAATGCTCACAATAACTCTAACCACTAGCAGTTGCTCAGGTTAGCATTCCAACCCATTGATTTCAGATTGCTTGTGTTCTGATTCAGGGAGGACTTGGCCTGGTGGTTCAGGCTCGACTATTCCTATTGGAGCAGGATCAATACTGATTTGCATATAGCTGGGACCAAACAGAGGTGGCCTAGGGGGCAAAAGAACACTAGGTTGGAATGCTAACCCAGTTCCTCCCATCACCTTTTGTGCATTTGATTTACCCCCTAAGTTCGCTGGGAATGCCTAGATTTGGATCCCGTGCTCACTGTGCCTTTGGAACCAAGCTACACCCAACTGAACAGCCCCAACCAGGGTGAAAGTCGTGTTGGGTTGTTTGTGTTCTGGTTCAGGGAGGACCTAGCCAGGCACGTTGGACTGGACTGCTGTGGCTGGCTCCAAACTGAGCTGGCATTTTTTTTTCAAGTTTTATATAGCGCAAACTCGACCTGAAGGTATTGCAGTGCTTTACATGAGCATGTTATATGACACAAAGACACATTCACTTTTATTATTTTTTTGTAGGCACAGGGAGATTGTGATTTGCCCAGAATCACAGGATGGGTTGGAACGCTACCCCAAGCGATTGCCAGTGGTTAGACAAATTGCACGCATTCCTCCCATCATCTTTCGTGTGTTTGATTTACCACCCAAAGTTGTAAGGGTGTGCCTAGGTGTGGGCCCCCCGCTCACTGTGCCTCTGGCACCAAGACACACCCAATTGAGAGGTTCACCCTTTGGTTAACAACTCAGGAAAACTTCACTCTGAGCAGAGGCTGGCAAAAGTCCCAACTTCACCAAGGTGAACTTTAGCACACCTGGCTGATTTCTATCCACAGGGTGTCATGCCAGCTAACGTACCAAGATATGAAGTAGGGTGGGGATGAGGCAAGGAGTGCGGTCTGAGGTAGAAGGTGCCTCAAGCTTTGGGGATGGTGAGGGGTTGCCGAGAGAGAGATGGACTTTAGCAGAGCAGCAAGGGGGCTTGTGGAGCTCGGTATGGAGTGGGATGCAGGCTCTGACCTCCTGCGGTGGGGTCTCTGAGAGGTGGCAACTGCTAGGACTCAGAAGTCCAGCTGCTGGTCATTGTAGCTCCTCGCGGCCTAAGAAAAGGCGTAGTGCTTCAGCGGTGGGCTGCAGATGCTGCCTGTTACTTATAAAAATATCTGCAGTTACGAAGCTGGCACACTTTAAAAACGGATATGAAGTTGCAAATGACCTGAATTCACAATTTAGCATAGTCATCCTATAACTTATTCTCTCACGCCTCTCTTGTTTTTTCTACCTCTCTTAAATATTGTATATAAGTGTTGTTTGCTGTTGGTGCATATCAACATTTGTATTTCTATATGGGTATAAGCTGGACTTGCATGTCACTGTGTTTTCAGTTATTTCTCAATTCCTAATTTTGTGAATAAAACAATGGCTACACAATCCAAGTTAAGAGGTCAGGATGGCTTGGTAATACAAACGGGCGCACAACATGCCCTTTTGTTGACTTTGTGAGTGATTTAGTCTTTGGTGCACACTCCGAGATGACCGCCGGCCCAGCGGTGGCCTCTGTGACTTCAGATGACCGCCGGCCCAGCAGTGGACCGAGGACAGGATACTCCACCATGCCTGTGGCAGAGTCCCCTCTCCGCTAAACTCTATCAGCCTCATAGGACCATGGCATTTCCATGACCCATCATTACTCCATTGCCAAATGCTAGGGGACCGGTCCATAATGCCCAACTGGCATATAAATAATAGTGTGTAGGGATTGGTATGACACTAGATATGTGCCAAGATATTATCACTAGAATATGCTAGATAAATGCTATCTCCCAGTAGAACACTATCCGAAATGCTTCCTAAAAACCTGTACTGCCCAATGGAGTAGAGGTTCACATGTTGGCATGTGCTGAGGATGTTGCAGCCTAATCTCCTAACATCAGTAAAGCTGTGACCAAAATCAACGAAGCGGAGGAATGTTTTGGGAAACCTTCTGGATATAACTAAAATCTGGCTAAAATGCAGATCTTTTTGAATCACGGGTTGGACACACAGGAGATCCACGTTGTTCCAGAACATCTGGTCATCAGCATATGTGGTAATGTTGGCTAGACCAATCATATGAATTATGAGGCCCTTCTCAAACAATGTAAGAATAAAGGGCCATATGTACGAAAGCTTTTTCCCATAGACACAGAATGGGTAAAATCCTTTGGTACATCTGGCCCAAAATGCCTAATTTGCATCGGCTGCCACTCAGCTTAGTGGATCGCTGTGATGCAGTTAAAATAAATGCACTCCCCAAATGTCTCTATTTATTGAGATACGTCTTGCTGTCCATCTCCAGCTCCTTCCATCACTTAGATACCGCTACGAAGGGGACTCATGGAGCCAGAAGGGCCATCCGTTATATCAAATTACCCTAGACGCAAGGTGATTGGACCGTTACCAATTTCAAACACTGTCATTGGGCAGCCATGCGGAGCACATAGCCCCTTATTACTTGATTACTGTGATCATATATGTTTCTATTTGCCATCTGTGCATGGGTGAGGACACAAGTGGCTGTCTCATAAGATGTATAGACCTACAACTACCTCAGAGGTACCTCAGAGGTCAGGGTTTAGGTGGTGGCAGTCCTGGTGGTCGGTGTTCAGTAAACAAAGAATCTGTTTTACGTTGCACTTTTGGGAGCGTCCTCTCCAGCAGATCTGTCTGGGCATCATCTGGGAGAAGTCAATGCGTACAATGATCTCATTAAGAGGGTCAGCTTTTCCAAGATGAATCCTTTCTCTGGTTTTAATGAAGTCCAGAGAGAATTTGTTCTTCCTCACAATGGGCTGTTTGTGACTTTTCCCACAAACCTGATCCATCTGCTGTTACTACTGAGGGAGATATGGGTACGATCACTGTCCGACCCACTGCCAGATGTTTGTTAATGGTGGAGGACACAAAAAGTGATGGGCTAAGTTTCTCCAGAGAAGGTTGTGTTTCGCTTTAGTCCAGCACCAGATGCATCTATAACCCCCTAAGGCTTAAACCATACCATTTTACAATATTTAATTTATGTATCATGTGCATATGGAAACTCATAGATGAGTGTTAGTGCCACAGGTGTATATGACTTGATGCAGATGGCTCACTTTTCTTTAATTGTAATGTTTTAGGGCTTCCTTGGTCGCGTCTCGCAGGGCGTCTTTAGTTATGCGTGTGGATGTTTCATTGTCTGCACATAGCGTAAACTTCAGAGTTGCTGAGTATTTCATCTGCCCATACCTGTTTCTTTCTTACAGCTAATGTTATTGCACGGCTGTGTATAGTGAGGGTTTGGATTAATAATGAGGTTCTTAAGATGGATGAATGGTTGGCTCGGATGTTATTGCACGGCTGTGTATAGTGAGGGTTTGGATTAATAATGAGGTTCTTAAGATGGATGAATGGTTGGCTCAGATGTTATTGCACGGCTGTGTATAGTGAGGCTTTGGTTGGCTCAGATGTTGTTGCACGGCTGTGTATAGTGAGGCTTTGGATTAATAATGTGATTCTTAAGATGGATGAATGGTTGGCTCAGATGTTGTTGCACGGCTGTGAATAGTGAGGCTTTGGATTAATAATGAGGTTCTTAAGATGGATGAATGGTTGGCTCAGATGTTATTGCACGGCTGTGTATAGTGAGGCTTTAGATTAATAATGAGGTTCTTAAAATGGATGAATGGTTGGCTCAGATGGTATTGCACGGCTGTGGATAGTGAGGCTTTGGATTAATAATGTGATTCTTAAAATGGATGAATGGTTGGCTCAGATGGTATTGCACGGCTGTGTATAGTGAGGCTTTGGATTAATAATGTGGGGCAAGATGTAGCAAAGGGTTTTACCCATTCTGTGTCTATGGCAAAAGTGTTCGTACATATGGCCCGTGATTCTTAAAATGGATGAATGGTTGGCTCAGATAGTATTGCACGGCTGTGTATAGTGAGGCTTTGGATTAATAATGTGATTCTTAAGATGGATGAATGGTTAGTTTAGATGTTATTGCACAGCTGTGGATAGTGAGGCTTTGTGTTAATAGTAAGACTCCCACTTTTACAAAAGTGTGTGTTTTCTTTAGGTTAGTGCTCATACAAATCTGCATTGCGGTCAGTTTCAACAGCCCCTTAATCCTCTCACATGCATCCTTGCCCTAAAATGTATTTTAATATTAAATGCCAGTGTAATTGTTGAAAAATCTGAAGCGCACATACCTCCAATCTCAGAGACATTTTAAGGATTTTGGGGTCCTGGGGCAGAATGTATTTTGGGGTCAATCAATCAATCAGTGAATTTATAAAGCGCGCTATGTCCCCTCTTCTGAACAGCTTTGAATTTATGATACAGTTTCATCTCTTTCATGCCCTCTTTGGCCGGGTCACTGACAGTGCACAGGGCGCTGGTCCAAGCTCTGAATGTGTTCACAGCTAATATTCAGGGACAGTGACGTGTGTTTTCAATATTGTAACACAGCAGCAGCGCACTAATATTACTGCAAATAATCTCTGTGACCCCCCCCCCCCATTCCTCATATGTGAGGTCCTGTTTTGATCAAAAACCATTTTTATGGGTGTTGCGTGGTATTGAAAAACAAACGTTTGTCTGCAAAATGCTTCTAATAGACTCACACACATAATCCACATTAAAAATAAATTAAAGAAACTGTTTGAAACAGCCTGTTTAAGAATCATTCAGGGTCATCAGGGCAAGACTCTGCAGAGCTGGCTCTATCAGGGGCCCCTGAGAGGCTGGCGCCCTGGGCCAGAGCCCACCTGCCCCTGCCCAATGTCCCTGACCAGGCTGCGCCCCTGGGTGCGCGCTCAGGCCTAGTGTGTGGTTACAAGCCTCTCATACCGCCTCCGTGTGGACTCTCTTCAGTGGCCCAGGGCTGTGCACCCTCGCCGGGCATCTCCCACCAGCGGGCACTGCCTCCTGGGGCTGGTGGAACTACTCCCTCCGCTCGGCAGCCGGCTCCAAAACCTGCCTTTTACACCTGAATATCTTTACTCTCTGTCTTCCTCTGTTCCTTTTCATTCCATTTTCTTTACGCCCTTTTGTGTAGCTTTACGATTAATCTTCTGTTCTTTTTTTCTAGCTGTATATTGCTTTTACTGGCTTGTTCTAAGCATGTGTTCCTGTTGTACAAACGTGTGTGGGTTAGAATGAGCTAAGCACATGTGCTAAGTGTACAAGCATATTGGTGTTTTCTGACGGGAACCATTGTGACTTTTACGATATAGCGCCTGGAAAGGAGGAAAGCGAGGGGCTGCTCGTAAGCTAAGCGCCTCTTTTAAGTGTATAAGCACACTGGTGTTTTATGAATGGAAAAAGTGCGTCTTTTAGGGTATAGCGCCTAAAATGGGACGGAAGCGAAGAGCTGCTTGTGTGCTAAAGGGAGGCTGTTGGAAGACACAGAGATGCATTGTATCATTTATATAGCACTTGATACCCCAGCGTGGGGCGTCGAGGCGCGTTTTGGATGGATAACACACCACACCTTGGAGGGGTGCTTGCCTAGGACAGGATTCCTGTATTTGGTATGTTCCTATGTGTAAGGCGCCTCGGTTTCGGACGTGAGTGGTCAGAGGTGCTCTTGGGGTCTAGCGCCCAGTTGTGTAATGGAGGAGGTGTGAGGTGTAGGCACACACATTTTGATTGTAGTTGGGACTAAAACACATAGACGGCTACATATGACCAACCGAGCCATCGGGGCGGCGGGGATCTGTGTATGTCAAACAGTTGGACAGGATGAGGCGTAACCGCCTGAGCTGCCGACTCTGGAGCTGGGGAAGCGGGTTCGAATCTCGGCGTCGGCTCAACACCCTGTGATTCTGGGCAAATCACGTCATCTCCCCGCACCTACAAAATAAAAACAAATAGAGGTACTGGTGCTCATGTAAAATTCTCCAGTACCTTCAGGTCGAGTTTCTACATAAAACTGCAAAAAAAAAAAGGCACTTCAGTTTGGAGTCACCCACATGCAGATCAGCCTTGGCTCTCCTCCAACAGGAACAGTCCAGTGCCAACCAGCCCCCTCTGAACCAGAACACAAGACACCCAAATCGGGTTTCTCCCTGGTTGGGGCTGTGGGTTGGGTGTAGCTTGGTTCGAGGGGCACAGTGAACACGGGACTATGTCTAAGTATACCCTTGCCACTTATGGCGGTAAGTCAAACACACGACAGGTGATGGGAGAAACAGAAGTAGCGTTCCAACCCATGTCTTTGGCCTACAATGCCACCTCAGTTTGGACCCAGCCATAAGCAACAGTGGTGTAACAAAGGCCCCCGCAGTGTGTGGGCCAACCACCAGGGGGTGCCCTCAGCACAGCGTCTGGGCCTAAGAGATCCTGAGTAAGTCTGCTAGGGTGTTGGGGGTGTACTTTGCCTGGGGGCTCTCAAGTTTCATTGCCTCACTTATATGTGAATCAGTCTTGACTTCCTCCAATAGGAACTGTTCATCCCAAACCACCAGGGCAGGTCCTCCCTGAACTGAAACATAAACAGCCCAAAATTGCTGGGTATGTAGTGCTACCCCGAGCAAGTGCTAGTGGTTAGAGTTATTGCAAGCATTCCTCCCACCACCTTTTGGGTGTTTGATATTATAGGTTTCTGCTCTGCCCTAGTTTCTCTGCGGTCCTGCAATACTGGGCTGCTCGGTGAATTTGAGGCCTTGTGGCTGAGTTCCAAGTAAATCAGTCCAAAACTCCCAAACTGCAACCTAGATTCACGCTGGGCCTGATTAGGAGTCAAGAAGAGAAAAATAAATGTGTGGAATTCCACTCCACCTCACTCCAGTAGTTAGGATTTTACCTACTGGGTTTTTCCAAGTGTGGGAGGCCCTGTCTCCATTATTCCATGGAATGGGGAATTCTGTGTTATTTTATGGCTGTAAAAATTGACCAATAGGTAACGCATAAGCAGAGTCTGTGTCCAGAACTTACAGAAAGTAGCCAAACACCAGCTTAGACAATATTCTAGTGTTCAAGGGGCTACCTGTCAGTTGCTCCTCACTGCCAGAGGCTGGTTGAAATCTGGTAGAACAAATATACGTAAAAACACTATTATCACAAAGTAACATTATCACCTGGTATGGTTTTTGTAACCGATTCAAGTTTTATAATGGGAAATGGGGAACAATTTGTGGTAATAATCTCTGTGCTTGTTTTTACCACACGGTATCTACTTTATCACCACAAATAGTGCCAGCTAGCACCCTGAGGCAACAGCACCTTGCAATACAGAGAGGGAAAAGGTTTGCATGAAGCCGCCTGTGTCACATCAGGTGCAAACAGTGTGTGCGCCCAGAGTGGGACCAGAACTCATCTGTGTGACAACGTAGTGGTAGGTAAAGGACAGTATCGGACTTCCGTTGAACCCTGACTGCTGTGAACAAAGCTCCCTGATGTTACCTGCCCTGAGACCGCTCAGTGGACTGAGTGCCCGCTGCATTGTTTAGTGCCTGCCCAAAATGAATCTGTCCTTGTGTAATGTAACTGCTGCTCGTGTAAAGCGCTCCGATACCTTCGGGTCGAGCTGGTGCTATATACAAACTGCAAAAAAAATATACATACTAAAACAAATGTACGGGTAATCAGTGAAGGGCCAGTAATCCCTATTTCGAGGTGGGCGAGGTGGAGAAGCTGGCATAGGAGTAAAACGGTGCCAAATGGGCAGGGATGGGCGTTCGTGACATGAGCAGTAGTTTTGCAGCTTTTTAAAGACAGCTCACGAGTGATAAAGAACTGGAAAAGGACCCACACTTGGGACCCTGAGCCACAAGTACAGATCTTTAAAGGCCAGATTTCACCTACTCCTGCTAGGCCCGAGGGAGCTGTAGTTTTGAGGAAGGCATCATCTACCCAAAGACGAACGAGACCCGGTCCTGCCCACTGGCCTAACAAAACTCCAAAGTGTCCCCCCCTGCAAAGTGCATGGAGGGGCCACCCCCGCAAACTGCCCGGACCCACTCAGCAGCTCTCAGGACGTGAGCCCGCTGCACATGCTCAGTGCAGGCTGTGCTGGAGCCCGCCCCCCCCCCCCCCCGCTCGCACCACTTGGGCTGCGGGGGCCTTTGTTACGCCGCTGGTCGGGTCATGGTTCGAACCCTAGCTAGACTGGCACCTTGGTAGGTTGTTGCCATGACTACACAAGCACGGATGGGCCGGTCCCACGTTACCCTCCTGTCCTCACCCCCCCACGCGAGCCCAGTACCTTTGCTTATGACATCTCATGGCTCCCTCTCTCTCACATAGGAGGCTCAGGGCTGCCCCTCTGGAGGTGTATCCCTGACAGCTTCCTCTCAGCATTAGTAGGAGTGACATGTGAGGTTACAACAGAAACAGTGCGGGGTTTCCATTCTTCCAAGCAGGACAGCAGAGTCGGCGCAGTTTGCTCCCTGTTTCACCCTTTCATGGCCGGCAGAGGCACACACATGACTCGTTGTGTGATATGGTGCGAAACAAGGCCTGCACCGACGGTGAGAAGAGATAACAAAGTGTGGGGGTAGGGGGAGCTGCAGGGTGGGGTCTACGGTGGAGCTGTGGCACAGGGAAAGAGGAGGGGGGGGGGGTGGGACCTGCAGCAGAGAAGGGGATACACAGACACAAAAAGAAGGAATGAATGATTAACATGCATACACCCTAAAAGTGGGCTTCTAGGAGCTGGCGGAGTGTTTGTTGTGATCCACTGTGGGGAGGTACTGGTGTGTGTGGGAGTCTTGGGACATAGCGCCTAGTAGTCACCTCCCTCTACAGAGACCTCCTGGCTCTGCTCAGTATACTGCAGACCCTCTTGCTGCCATGAGCTTCCCCCATGCTGCTGAGTTCAGGCTCCCAGCAGTCTCTGTGATGCACAAGCAGCTGTCTCTGCCCCCCACCGCCCGTGAGACACCCCTCTCCTGGTCTTATCTGGCCTCTGCTGAGGGCTATCTGTCCGTGCAGGCCTCGCGGGCTTCTGTGCACGTGGTGAGTGTGCAGGGCCTGGCCTGTCCTGGCTGTTCTGAGAAGGCACCAGATTACTCCAGAGGGACATGCTGGAGACCGATAAGCAGTTTAGGCCCCTCCATGAACACAGCAGGGACCCTGGAAGGTGTCATGAGCACACGTAATAGGGACCGATATACGTGCCTGCCTGCACACAGCCTGCTCACATACGTCAGATGCGTCTTCATACGTGCCTGCCTGCACACAGCCTGGCTCACATACGTCAGACGCGTCTTCATACGTGCCTCCCTGCACACAGCCTGGCTCACATACGTCAGATGCGTCTTCATACGTGCCTCCCTGCACACAGCCTGGCTCACATACGTCAGATGTGTCTTCATACGTGCCTGCCTGCACACAGCCTGCCTCACACACGTCAGATGCGTCTTCATACGTGCCTGCCTGCACACAGCCTGTTCACATACGTCAGATGCGTCTTCATAAGTGCCTGTCCGCACACAGCCTGGCTCACATACGTCAGATGTGTCTTCATACGTGCCTGTCTGCATACAACATGGATCACATACGTCAGATGTGTCTTCATACGTGCCTGTCTGCACACAGCCTGGCTCACATATGTCAGAAGCATCTTCATACGTGCCTGTCTGCACACAGCCTGGCTCTCATACGTCAAAAGCGTCTTCATACGTGCCTGTCTGCACACAGCCTGGCTCACACACATAAGAAGCGTCTTCATACGTGCCTGTCTGCACACAGCCTGCTCACATACGTCAGATGTGCCTCCATACGTGCCTGTCTGCACACAGCCTGGCTCACATACGTCAGACGCGTCTTCATACGTGCCTGTCTGCACACAGCCTGGCTCACATACGTCAGATGTGTCTTCATACGTGCCTGTCTGCATACAACATGTATCACATACGTCAGATGCGTCTTCATACGTGCCTGTCTGCACACAGCCTGGCTCACACACGTCAGATGCATCTTCATACGTGCCTCCCTGCACACAGCCTGGCTCACATACGTCCGATGCGTCTTCATACGTGCCTCCTTGCACACAGCCTGGCTCACACGTCCGAAGCGGCTTCATATGTGCCTGCCTGCACACAGCCTGGCTCACATACGTCAGAAACATCTTCATACGTGCCTGCCTGCACACAGCCTGGCTCACACGTCAAAAGCGTCTTCATACGTGCCTGCCTGCACACAGCCTGGCTCACATACGTCAGAAACATCTTCATACGTGCCTGCCTGCACACAGCCTGGCTCACATACATCAGATGTGTCTTCATACGTGCCTGTGTGCACACAGCCTGGCTCACATACGTCAGAAGCGTCTTCATACGTGCCTGTCTGCACACAGCCTGGCTCACATACTTCAGAAGTGTCTTCATACGTGCCTGTCTGCACACTGCCTGCTCACATACGTCAGAAACATCTTCATACGTGCCTGTCTGCACACAGCCTGGCTCACACACGTCAGATGCGTCTTCATACGTGCCTGTCTGCACACAGCCTGGCTCACATACGTCAGATGCATCTTCATACGTGCCTCCTTGCACACAGCCTGGCTCACATACGTCAGATGCGTCTTCATACGTGCCTCCTTGCACACAGCCTGGCTCACACGTCAGAAGCATCTTCATACGTGCCTGCCTGCACACAGCCTGGCTCACATACGTCAGAAACATCTTCATACGTGCCTGCCTGCACACAGCCTGGCTCACACGTCAGAAGCGTCTTCATACGTGCCTGCCTGCACACAGCCTGGCTCACATACATCAGAAACATCTTCATACGTGCCTGCCTGCACACAGCCTGGCTCACATACGTCAGATGTGTCTTCGTACGTGCCTGTGTGCACACAGCCTGGCTCACACACGTCAGATGTGTCTTCATACGTGCCTGTCTGCAAACAGCCTGGCTCACACATACGTCCGATGCGTCTTCATACGTGCCTGCCTGCACACAGCCTGGCTCACATACGTCCGAAGCGTCTTCATACGTGCCTGTCTGCACACAGCCTGGCTCACAGACGCGTCTTCATACGTGCCTGTCTGCACACAGCCTGGCTCACATACGTCAGACTCGTCTTCATACGTGCCTGTCTGCACACAGCCTGGCTCACATACGTCAGATGTGTCTTTATACGTGCCTGTCTGCACACAGCCTGGCTCACATACGTCAGATGCGTCTTCATACGTGCCTGTCTGCACACTGCCTGGCTCACATACGTCAGAAGCGTCTTCATACGTGCCTGTCTGCACACAGCCTGGCTCACATACGTCAGACGCGTCTTCATACGTGCCTGCCTGCACACAGCCTTGCTCACATACGTCAGATGTGTCTTCATACGTGCCTGCCTGCACACAGCCTGGCTCACATACATCAGATGCGTCTTCATACGTGCCTGTCTGCATACAACATGGATAACATACGTCAGATGTGTCTTCATACGTGCCTGTCTGCACACAGCCTGGCTCACATATGTCAGATGTGTCTTCATACGTGCCTGTCTGCACACAGCCTGGCTCACATACGTCAGACGTGTCTTCATACGTGCCTGTCTGCACACAGCCTGGCTCACACACGTCAGCTGCGTCTTCATACGTGCCTCCCTGCACACAGCCTGGCTCACACACGTCAGATGCGTCTTCATATGGGCCTCCCTGCACACAGCCTGGCTCACACACGTCAGATGCGTCTTCATACGTGCCTGCCTGCACACAGCCTGGCTCACATACGTCAGATGCTTCTTCATATGTGCCTCCCTGCACACAGCCTGGCTCACATACGTCAGAAACATCTTCATACGTGCCTGCCTGCACACAGCCTGGCTCACATACGTCAGATGCGACTTCATACATGCCTGTCTGCACACAGCGTGGCTCACACACGTCAGATGCGTCTTCATACGTGCCTGCCTGCACAAGCCTGGCTCACATACGTCAGACACATCTTCATACGTGCCTGTCTGCACACAGCCTGGCTCACACATGTCAGATGCGTCTTCATACGTACCTGCCTGCACACAGCCTGGCTCACATACGTCAGATGCATCTTCATACGTGCCTCCATGCACACAGCCTGTCTCACACATCAGAAGCGTCTTCATATGTGCCTGCCTGCACACAGCCTGGCTCACATACGTCAGAAACATCTTCATACGTGCCTGTCTGCACAGAGCCTGGCTCACACACGTCAGATGCGTCTTCATACGTGCCTGCCTGCACACAGCCTGGCTCACATACGTCAGATGTGTCTTCATACGTGCCTGCCTGCACACAGCCTGGCTCACATATGTTAGATGCGTCTTCATACGTGCCTGCCTGCCTGCACACAGCCTGGCTCACACACGTCAGATGCGTCTTCATACGTGCCTGTCTGCACACAGCCTGGCTCACATACGTCAGATGCGTATTCATACGTGCCTGCCTGCACACAGCCTGGCTCACATACGTCAGATGTGTCTTCATACGTGCCTGTCTGCACACAGCCTGGCTCACATACGTCAGATGTGTCTTCATACGTGCCTGTCTGCACACAGCCTGGCTCACATATGTCAGATGCGTCTTCATACGTGCCTGCCTGCACACTGCCTGGCTCACACGTCAGATGCGTCTTCATACGTGCCTGCCTGCACACAGCCTGGCTCACATACGTCAGATGCGTCTTCATACGTGCCTGTCTGCACACAGCCTGGCTCACATACGTGAGAAGCGTCTTTATACGTGCCTGCCTGCACACAGCCTGGCTCACATACGTCAACTGCACCTTCATACGTGCCTGTCTGCACACAGCCTGGCTCACATACGTCAGATGCGTCTTCATACGTGCCTGCCTGCACACTGCCTGGCTCACATACGTCAGAAGCGTCTTCATACATGCCTCCCTGCACACTGCCTGGCTCACATACGTCAGATGTGTCTTCATACGTGCCTCCCTGCACACTGCCTGGCTCACATACGTCAGATGTGTCTTCATACGTGCCTGTCTGCACACAGCCTGGCTCACATACGTCAGATGTGTCTTCATACGTGCCCGTCTGCACACAGCCTGGCTCACACACGTCAGATGCGTCTTCATACGTTCCTGTCTGCACACAGCCTGGCTCACATACGTCAGATGCGTCTTCATATGTGCCTGCCTGCACACAACCTGCTCACATATGTCAGATGTGTCTTCATACGTGCCTGTCTGCACACAGCCTGGCTCACATATGTCAGAAGCGTCTTCATACGTGCCTGTCTGCACACAGCCTGGCTCACATACGTCAGATGTGTGTTCATACGTGCCTGTCTGCACACAACCTGGCTCACATACGTCAGATGCGTCTTCATACGTGCCTGTCTGCACACTGACTGGCTCACATACGTCAGAAGCGTCTTCATACGTGCCTGCCTGCACACAGCCTGGCTCACATACGTCAGACGCGTCTTCATACGTGCCTGTCTGCACACAGCCTGGGTCACATACGTCAGATGTGTCTTCATATGTGCCTGTCTGCATACAACATGGATCACACACGTCAGATGCGTCTTCATACGTGCCTGCCTGCACACAACCTTGCTCACATACGTCAGATGTGTCTTCATACGTGCCTGCCTGCACACAGCCTGGCTCACATACGTTAGATGCGTATTCATACGTGCCTGCCTGCACACAGCCTGGCTCACATACGTCAGATGCGTCTTCATACGTGCCTGCCTGCACACAGCCTGGCTCACATACGTCAGATGCGTCTTCATACGTGCCTGTCTGCACACAGCCTGGCTCACATACGTCAGATGCGTCTTCATACGTGCCTGTCTGCACACACAGCCTGGCTCACATACGTCAGATGCGTCTTCATACGTGCCTCCCTGCACACAGCCTGGCTCACATACGTCAGATGCGTCTTCATGCGCGCCTATCTGCACACAGCATGGCTCACCTACATGCCTGTCTGCACACAGCATGGTCCACAAACATGCCTGTCTGCACACAGCATGACTCACATATGTCAGATGTGTCATCATACGTGCCTTTCTGCACACAGCATGGCTCACATACCTCAGATGTGTCATCATATGTGCCTGTCTGCACACAGCATGGCTCACATACCTCAGATGTGTCATCATATGTGCCTGTCTGCACACAGCATGCCTCACATACGTCAGATGTGTCTTCATATGTGCCTGTCAGCACACAGCATAGTTCACATATGTCATATGTGTCTTCATACGTGCCTGTCTGCACACAGCATGGCTCACATACATCTGATGAGTCTTCATATGTGCCTGTCTGCGCACAGCTCACATACGTCAGATGCGTCTTCATACATGCCTGTCGTCGCACAGCATGGCTCACATACGTCAGATGCATCTTCATACGTGCCTAACGTCACACAGTGTGGCTCACATACGTCAGATATTCTTCATATGTGCCTATCTGAAGTAGCACTTGTAACTTTTACATTTAAGGCCTTCGTTTAGCTTTTGCCAATGCTTTTTGATTTTACTAAAATTATATGTATCATATATTTATTTAAATGAGCTTTCAGCCAGCCCTCTTCATCCATTGGTCTGCCGCTGCGCCATTCACATTTTTCTTCTTCCCATTACAGCTTACAGCATGGGACACTTGGCCCACCCACTTCAGCCATTGGCTAATCTTACTGTGAGTGATGTCAGTTTCGAAGGGGGCAACCCTGCGTACAAAGCGGTTCCTGCAGTGCCAGGCACTACTATGCCAATGTATGGCTTATACGATCTCAACAGAGACATGGGAAGAACGACGAAAACAAAGAGAAGGGAGGAAGGGAGATCAGGAGGTAATGTCACGTGTCCCAATGTTCAAATACCTCACACCTTTAAAACTAGATTTTCACAAACCCCCCCCACTCCCACTGCGTCCTGTGATACATGGAAGGGTGAGCGATGCAAGACATGAGAAGATGCTGACACCGTCATGGCTGTCCAGAAAGATGCTGGCTGCATGACGGCTAGAAATAGTAAAATTCTCTTTCCATTAAAGAGCGGATACCTTTTAGGCTTGACCTAGATACGCCTCATGTTTAAAAAAAAAAAAGAAAAGCAGTGCAAATATGTAGAAACACACACACGCACACACCCTGCCCCACCCACAGCTGCCAAGTTTTCTAGTTCCAAGCGTGTTGTGCTGCACCAGTCCAGTTTTTTCCTTTGAATTCTGGGAATTGTATTCCTAATTTCTAAGGCTGACACACACACTCTCTTTATCTCTCTCTGTCAGCACTGTTCATCCATTCGTCTGTTCAAATGCCATTTACATTTTGGCTCCACCCACTAAAGCAGGGTGGGTCATCCTACATCAGCCACTCGCTTGTTTTACCGTGACAGCATTTTAATTGTGCACGTCTGCCTTGAAACTAGGAAACGTCGGAGCCAGGGCTCGTAGACCGAACTCTGCTTTTATTTCATTAGTTTTTACTTTATTTTTTTGCAATGGGTCATTTTTAGGTTGAGCATAGCAGCACGCAAGCGCTGCTTTTTGACCTGTTGTAATCTATTCTGTGGGCTTTAACCATGCCCATCACCACCTCCGTTCGTGCCTGGACCTGCCTTTCAAACATCCTTTGATGTGGTTGGTAAATGCTTTTGTTTGTCCCACCTTGAGGCTGTTTTGTTACCGCCTTGGAGGCGGACCCTGTTATGGGATTATTGCACAATCGGCCAGATAGCTTCGTGTCGGCACACTATTTTTTTCTTTTGCCTCGCCACTTCACTTATGGTGGTATGTTGTTTCTTCATCTTCCTTGGTTTCGGGCATCCTGCTGTTTGTTTACGATGTCTGTGAGCTCTTTTTTATGTATTTATTTTTTGCAGTTTTATGTAGCACTAACGCAACATGCAGGTATGGTGCACTTTATTTATTTTGCAGTTTAATATAGCACGAACCCGATACAAAGGTATTAAACGCTTTGCATGAGCATCGGTTACATTACTCAAGAGCACATTCATTTTTGGCAGCAAGGGGAGATTAATTAATTTGCCCAGAATCACAGGATGTTGAACCGGTGCCGAGACTCGAACCTTTTTCCCCAGCTCCAAAGTCGACAGCTCTGACTTTACCGCCACATCCTCTCCCCTATGGCTCTTTGTCTGGTGCGTGTTGGGGCAGTCTGGGAATAACTTGTTTTTTAATATAGCACTTGGTAATACAGTTTCTGCCTTTTCATAGTGCTGCAAAGCAGGTGCCATTCTTAACAAAATCGCTATAATTCATTTGCAGTTAAGTTGCCTCTTCGGTTATTCTCTTTGTATACAGTCATTGTTTTTAAAAGTTAGTCTGGTATTGCCAAAGTAGAGGAGTAAGTCCTTTAAAAGTTTAACACAAAAAAATATGTCTGCCCCCTTTACTTGGCTCCTAACTCTTTAGACCCCCTTAGTCTCCAGGTTAAATGCCACTTGGTGGCTTGTTTCGTGCTATAAAAGTTTAGGTAAACACGCTAGAAAGGGTTGCATCTCTAGTGCCAGTCTGTAAGAATGAGGCAAAACACTCCCACGATGGCGGCCTTGTTGTGTCCTCTCTCCTGCAGGGACAGGCCTGGGAGGGGGGGGGGGGGGGCGTGGCACCTGGCATGCATCCACTACACTGCAAACCAAAACACATGGGTAAAATATATTGTCATTTACAATGTCAATAGCTCTAACTCTCACAAATTTGAGACCTATCACATTGCAAATGCTTGTTACTCATTGTTTTTACAGGTACACGAACGCCAGATGTAAACAGCTGCATTATTCGTTTTTTTCACGTTTGCACTTTTAATGACTACTGAATGTGTTTGCAAATAAAAATATTGCAGGCTTGCCATGCCAAGGCCTAGTCTGAGGCAGCGGGCCTGGTGGCTCAGGGAAGTAATGCATCCACTTCAGGGATCTGAGTTTGGCCCCTGGCTACAGGTTAGAACCCCCATGGGTCCACTCAGCATTTCATGCTTCCGAGGTCAATAAAATGAGCACCACTGAGTTTGGTAGAATTAAACATCTGGCTCGGTGCCTCAGTGGAGGAGGTGCAGTTTACAGGGTGTCCGAGGAAGCCCCAAGTCACATCACTGTTTAGATTGAGAAGACTATAGCGGTAGCCAGGTTTTGTGGCTCAGTGACTAATAGATAAACTCTGTGTTTTACCACAGAGTTATATACCCATGGATCGACGCAGCACTTCATCCTTCCCAGGTCCATAAAACGAAGTACCACTGTGTTGGGTAGCAGTGAGCATGTTATTTCAATGACAAGAGGCCCAGTGGTGAATGCACACTTTACAAATACACAGTCAGCTCAGTTACTGTGCCACTGTCCCCTTATTTACTGGTAATGCATGTGGTGTAGTCTTGGCACCTTCTGCGGTGACTGCTGGAACTGTCTTTGAGTGGAAAAATGTACAAGGTCGGCCTCTGGTCTGCCTCTCTCAGGTTCTGAGCATATATATCAGAGGTCGGCCTGAGGAGTGCCTCTCAGGTTCTGAGCATATATATCAGAGGTCGGCCTCCGGTCTGCCTCTCTCTGGTTCTGAGCGGTGATATATCCGAGGTCGGCCTCCGGTCTGCCTCTCTCAGGTTCTGAGCATATATATCAGAGGTCGGCCTGAGGAGTGTCTCTCTCAGGTTCTGATATATATATCAGAGGTCGGCCTGAGGAGTGTCTCTCTCAGGTTCTGAGCATATATATCAGAGGTCGGTCTGAGGAGTGTCTCTCTCCGGTTCTGAGCATATATATCAGAGGTCGGCCTGAGGAGTGTCTCTCAGGTTCTGAGCGTGATATATCCGAGGTCGGCCTCCGGTCTGCCTCCCTCAGGTTCTGATCATATATATCAGAGGTCGGCCTCAGGAGTGACCCCCTCAGGTTCTGAGCATATATATCAGAGGTCGGCCTCAGGAGTGACCCCCTCAGGTTCTGAGCATATATATCAGAGGTCGGCCTGAGGAGTGTCTCTCTCAGGTTCTGAGCATATATATCAGAGGTCGGCCTGAGGAGTGTCTCTCAGGTTCTGAGCGTGATATATCCGAGGTCGGCCTCCGTCTGCCTCCCTCAGGTTCTGATCATATATATCAGAGGTCGGCCTCAGGAGTGACCCCCTCAGGTTCTGAGCATATATATCAGAGGTCGGCCTGAGGAGTGTCTCTCAGGTTCTGAGCGGTGATATATCCGAGGTCGGCCTACGGTCTGCCTCTCTCAGGTTCTGAGCATATATATCAGAGGTCGGCCTGAGGAGTGTCTCTCTCAGGTTCTGAGCATATATATCAGAGGTCGGCCTGAGGAGTGTCTCTCTCCGGTTCTGAGTGGTTATACGAGCTTCGCCTCAGGAGTGACCCCCTCAGGTTCTGATCATATATATCAGAGGTCGGCCCGAGGAGTGCCTCTCTCAGGTTCTGAGCATATATATCAGAGGTCGGCCCGAGGACTGCCTCTCTCAGGTTCTGAGCATATATATCAGAGGTCGGCCTCCGGTCTGCCTTGCTCAGGTTCTGAGCATATATATCAGAGGTCGGCCTGAGGAGTGTCTCTCTCCGGTTCTGAGCATATATATCAGAGGTCGGCATGAGGAGTGCCTCTCTCAGGTTCAGAGCATATATATCAGAGGTCGGCCTGAGGACTGCCTCTCTCAGGTTCTGAGCATATATATCCGAGCTCGGCCTCAGGACTGCCTCCCTCAGGTTCTGATCATATATATCAGAGGTCGGCCTGAGGAGTGCCTCTCTCAGGTTCTGAGCATATATATCAGAGGTCGGCCTGAGGAGTGTCTCTCAGGTTCTGAGCGGTGATATATCCGAGCTCGGCCTCAGGACTGCCTCCCTCAGGTTCTGATCATAAATATCCGAGCTCGGCCTCAGGACTGCCTCTCTCAGGTTCTGATTATGTAATCACTATTAGGAAAAATGACACATCTGGCCCCCAGAAACTGGAGACATGGGTTTTTAATCCCGGCCTCCAATTTGGACAAATTGTGTGCTTTCAGGCAATCACTTTTCTGAACTTATTCTTCAGCTTCCATCTTGATAAGAGTGGAAGTATTTCAATTTAGTGTAAACGCCGCTGGTTAAAACAACAGACGTTTATCACCTGGGGATAGGAAGAGAAGCCCAGCCACATGGCGTGTGTTCACCTAACCGAAAAATGGTGGTAAATTTGCAGCAAGTAAAAGTGTGCTGCAGTCTTAGGTCTACTAATTCAACACACTGTTTGATCTTGGGCAAATATTACTGTCCCAGTGCATCTGCCCACTAATCTCATAATGTCCGCACGCTGAGGCAGGTGTAATAATGTGATGAACACCAAGGCCGGTCTCCAGCAGTGTATTTCTCACCACATTCAGGGTTGGTTGCATCATTTCATCAGCTGAAGGTGCTCCTGCTGCTGGTTTGGGTGGGACCCCTACTGTGCTGCAGCCCAACCCTTCCGGCCTCCGACGAGCAGCTTGTGCAGTGGGTGGTACCAGCAGAGTGAGTTCCAAGAGGAGATGTATCACAGAATAAATCAGGTACAAGATAATGACCCCAGCAGCCTGTCGGCTCAGCTGCTCTTCTCTCCAACAGAATCCCTGTTTCACAAGTTCTGCATCCGACCCCTGGCATCATATGGATGCCTTCACCTGGGTACCACTCACCTTTGCAGCTCATAAAGGGCTGAAAGAGTGAGAAGTAAAGCTTGAGCTGATGGGCGTCCTGCAGGGCTTCTGTGCGGACACGGGACAGGAGCAACAGTTGCAGAATCTACCCCAGGCCCACGATGAGGGGATGCGGGGCCTCATGTTGATGGGCTGCGTGGTGGACCCTGGGCAGCGGCCCACACTGTCCATGCCTATCACCGGCCCTGGCTGTTCTTCATGGACAGGAATTCAAGGTCTGGTACACGACCTCTTATATACCCGGCCTGATTTATAGTTTGACGGATGGGTTACTCTGTCACAGACATGATAGATATCGGTGCACCGTATTACAAGTGTATTAGAATATAGGGCCTGATTCTAACTTTGGAGGACGGTGTTAAACCGTCCCAAAAGTGGCGGATATACCACCTACCGTATTACGAGTTCCATAGGATATAATGGACTCGTAATACGGTAGGTGGTATATCCGCCACTTTTGGGACGGTTTAACACCGTCCTCCAAAGTTAGAATCAGGCCCATAATGTCTTCTCAATAAGGTGGATGGGATATCCAGCACGTGTGGCACAGTATTCCGTCCCCCAAATTATATATCAGGCATCTTCAGTATTTCCATGTTCTCTTGGGGAAGTTCAGGAGAAGGATGCGAGAGGTGCATCTGCTCCAGGACCAGAGTTCGGGAGGTTTAGTCATGCATTGGATGTTTCAATGCTCTTAGCCTGTACATTACTATCCAAAAGTAGGAGGGCTATTTAAGCATCTGGATACTGGTAACACCCCGCTGCACGGCCTCCCAGACTCCACTCTGGCCCCTATCAAAGGCCTCCTACAGGGCAGCAGCTCGTCTCTTCCAGGACTAGAGAAGTGTCATCACCTCGCCTCTGTCCTGGTGAATGTTCCTTGGCTCCCCTTGCCGGCCCGCACCATCTTCAAAACCAGGTGTGCCGGACGCAAACAAAGAAAGTGCATCCTGTTACACTGAATGAGATGCCCCACGCTGCCCTGAGGCATCTGCTTTGTGCTTTGTGTTTCACTGTGCAGACGGCAACCCACGTCCACCTTTAAGGGGGATTAGAGATCCTCTTGCAGGCGGGTGCTGTGAGTGACTGTACCCACCTGCAAGGGGGTATCTTGGGAATCCATAGGCCCCCCCCCAGAGAGCTGGCACCAGGAGTGAAGTGTCCTTGCGCCTCCTGGCAGCTTCTCTGCCTCTGCACCAGTGTCTATAATACGGCGCGGGCACAGAGGCAAAGGGATTCCCTCATATGCGTGGGGCCACACCCCCATGCAGATGAGGGAGCACCCTCTGGTGATAGCGCTGGTGCTTTGTGTGCTCCAGCGCTATGTGTATTACAGAAAGGGCCCCACAAGTGTCAGCGGCTCTTTCTATAATATCAAAGTGCCCTGGGGATGCGCAAAGTGGGCCCACATGCCGGTTGCGCCCCTGAGGCACTTTGTGCAATACGGCCCCAGATGCATAATTTCAAAGCCATCACAACCAGCCTTAAGCAAGCTCACCATCTCGGGTGGTTCTCGGCACACCCTGGACACCTTCAGAAACCCACAATCTGCCACGACATCCATGTATCCATTAAGACCTCCCAAACCTGCTCCAGTTCAGGAGAGAGATGAAGGCTCACCTCTTTAAAGAGCAGAGCATCTCAGAGCAGTAACAGCCACACACCAGCTGCCTCTCAGGTCCTTGTGTACTGCATCCTTGCCGATGACCCTGTAGAGCACTCCACTACCTTCTGTCTAGAATACATACACACTATACCACTGTATTATTATAAGAGCTCCCTGTTTTCCGTTTTTACAGATTTTTTACAGATAAATACAGACAGAAAACATTGCATTTCCTGTCTGTATTTATTTTTGAAAGCCTGAACTTACAGATAGTTTGGCTTCTTTGGAGTGACTCTCCAGGCTGAGATTAATGCCTTTCAGGCCAACAGCTGTACATATTGGCAGCTTGGGGCATTACCAAGCTGAATGCGATTTGCTCAAATTACCGCACATCCCAACATGTGTTTGTGTGTTATTATGCTATTTATTTCATGTGGATTTAATATTTTATTATTTTTGACAGTTCAATGTGCTAAAACCTGAGATGCATCAAAGTATGAGTGCACTTTCATTCGTTAAATAAATGCAGAAATAGGAGTTATCAGTGCATTTGTTCACAAAACACAAAATAAATATGTATAAATAACAATAAGATGGCCAAACAATAATTATGGATACATTTAGACTGAAATTTTCAAAAAATAAATACCATAAAACCGGGAGCCCTAATTATAATGATGAAGTTTGACTTCCACTCTCTGAAAAGAGCTTCTCACTGTTTTTTTTTTTTTTTTCAGGACTATGGGTCTGATTTAGATTTCACCAGAAGGGTTACTCTGTAACCACGGTGACGGATATCCCTTCAGCCGAAATATAAATTCTATAGTGAATAATGGGATTTGTATTTCAGCGAACGGGCTATCGGTCACCCTTGAGAGTAACCCCTCCACCAATATCTAAATCAGGCCCTAATTGTTTTAGGCCAAAGTTGAGCTGATCTATCCAGACCTCCTCTGCTTCTGTACCACAGTGTTATTAAAAATTTCAGTTGAAATGTGTCCAGTTTTTAATAGTCCTTATTTTCCTCAAAGTCACGCTGCTCTGGAGTATAATTTCAGAGTTGAAGTTGTTCCCTTTGATGTATTCATAGAAAGGTTCTGCTGAGAGCGCATGACTCATATTTTGTGCCGGGGGCAGTAGATATGATTGGCTGACTTGCTAGGTGACATACCAGTCATTCATAGTTGTCTGTTTGCTCTTCTTTCCCAGGGCCTAACAAAGACTTCTCAGAGCTTAAATTTATAAGAAGCATTCTAATCCTCATTTTAGAGCGGTAACCATGACCATGGCGTCCCCACCTCCGGACAGGTAAGCTTCTCTCTTTCACTTGATGTTCATAAACCCTGATATTTTTGCTTTTACAATTCAAGGTCTTTGTGTTGCTCTGTAATCTCCAGTGAACTTGGGTTTTCCTCTTAGTTCTCATTCGTAGCCTGTGGTCTCGCTGTAGTTGGGTGCTCTCTTTAGTTCTCCTTTGGAGCCTGTGGTCTTGCTCTACTTGGTTGCTCTCTTTAGTTCTCCTTTGGAGCTTGTGATCTTGCTGTACGTGGGTGTTCTCTTTAGTTCTCCTTTCGACCCTGCGGTGTTGCTCTACTTGGTTGTTCTCTTTAATTCTCCTTCGTAGCCTGTGATCTTGCTGTACTTTGGTGTTCTCTTTAGTTCTCCTGTGAAGCCTGTGGTCTCGCTGTACTCAGCTGTTCCTTCTAGTTCTTCTTGGGAGCCTGTGGACTTGCTGTACTTGGGTGTCCCTCCTAGTTCTCCTTGGAGCCTGTGGTCTTGCTGTACTTGGGAGTTCTCTTTAGTTCTCCTTTGGAGCCTGTGGTCTTGTTGTACTTGGGAGTTCTCTTTAGTTCTCCTTTAGAGCCTGTGATCTTGCTGTATGTGGGTGTTCTCTTTAGTTCTCCTTTGGAGCCTGTGGTCTTGTACTTGGGAGTTCTCTTAAGTTCTCCTTTGGAGCCTGTGATCTTGCTGTATGTGGGTGTTCTCTTTAGTTCTCCTTTGGAGCCTGTGATCTTACTGTATGTGGGTGTTCTTTAGTTCTCCTTTGGAGCCTGTGATATTGCTGTACGTGGTTGCTCCTGGTAGTTCTCCTTCGTAGCCTGTGGTCTTGCTGTACTTGGGAGTTCTCTTTAGTTCTTCTTTGGAGCCTGTGGTCTTGCTGTAATTGGGTGTTCTGTTTAGTTCTCGTTTGGAGCCTGTGCTCTTGCTGTACGTGGGTGTTCTTTAGTTCTCTTTTGGAGCCTTTGTCTTCCTGTACTTGGGTGTTCTCTTTAGTTCTTCTTTGGAGCCTGTGGTCTTGCTGTTCTTGGTTGTTCCTGGTATTTCTCCTTTGGAGCCTGTGGTCTTGCTGTACGTGGGTGTTCTCTTTAGTTCTCCTTTGGACCCTGCGGTCTTGCTCTACTTGGTTGTTTTCGTTAATTCTCCTTCGTAGCCTGTGGTCTTGCTGTACGTGAGTGTTCTCTTTAGTTCTCCTTTGGAGCCTGTGGTCTTGCTGTACTCGGCTGTTCCTCCTAGTTCTCCTTGGAGCCTGTGGTGCTGCTGTACTTGGGAGTTCTCTTTAGTTCTCCCTTGGAGCCTGTGGTCTTGCCGTACTTGGTTGCTCCTAGTAGTTCTCCTTTCGAGCCCGTGGTCTTGCTGTACTTGGGTGTTCCTCCTAGATGTTCTTTGTAGCATGGCGCCTTACTTTAGTTGGGTTTTCCTCTCAGTTCTCCTTTTGAGCCTTAGGTCTTATTATGCCTGGTTGATTCTCTTAGTTCTTCTTGGTAACCTATGTTTTTGTTATACTTTGGCATTTCCTTTAGTTTTAAATTAAAGTATGTGATTGAAAGGGCCTTGCATGATTTTCCTGGTTCCCTTTTGAAGCCAGCACCATTGTTGGTTTTGACAATTTTCTTTAGTTCTCCATGGGGGCTGTGGCTTTGCTAGTATTGTGTGTTACTCTGTTTCTGAATGGTACTGGTCCTGATGGGTTTGGGTGTTCCTCTTGGTTCTCCTTTGAAGGATGTGTCTTTGTTGGTTCTTGTAAGGCTGACGTCTTACTGACATTAGATGTGTTCTTTATCTCTGCATGGTAGGCAGAGGCCTTACTGAAGATGAGTATCTCACTCTGTTCTCCATGTGATGTTAGGCTTTTACCTGGTTGTAATTAAAACCTTGTGGCCATGAAGATCAAGTGTGTTTTTTTGGTTCCCTGTAGAAGTCTGTGGATGTTTCTCTTTCTTTTCCTTTGAAGGTGGTTCGCGGCAGGACTTTTATTTCTACACTGGAGGCTGCAGTTGCTGTGCTTGACGCTTCACTAGGCTCAATTAAGAAATAATGTTGTATTTCTGCTTTGAAAGTATCACCCTTCTCTCTCACACCACACTCTATTCTTCCTGAAGTAATATAGGTTTGATAAACTTTCTGTTGGGTTTCCTTGGTGGTCTTTCGTATTCTGTTTGATTCTCTTTAGAAGTCTGTAGCCTTGGTTCTTTAGAGTGTTTGGCTTAGTAAGCCATGGAAGGATTTGTTCTTGCTCATCTTAAGTCTTCGTAGCTGTCATTGAAAGGATTTGTTATTGCTGGCCTTAAATCTTTCTTTGGTTTTCCTTGAATTGAAACATTCTTGTTGGTCGTGGGTGTTTCCCGTGGATCTTCACACAAGGACAATGTCTTGCTGGTATTGGGTGTTTCTCGTGGTCCTCTCTAGAAGAACGTGTTTTTGCTGGCCTTGGGTGTTGTCTTTCTTCTCCATGGAAAGATATCTTCTTGCAGTCTTGAGTGTTTCTCGTGCTTTTCCATCTAAGCTAGTTTTGTGGGTTTCTTGTGGCTCTCAGAGGAAGGATGTTTTGTATGTATGTATATTGTGTTTCTATTGCACAAACGTAGCTAGAAGCGGAGCGCTGAATATGATTAAGGATAAAGTCAACGAGTAATAGAAGAGTTAGCTAGTTTGTGGACAGTTAATACATTGTGATGTACTGTTCTTTACAGAGATGAGTCTTCAACAGTTTCCTAATTTGGAGCAATGCTGAGTGGTCCTAGTGGACTCTGCAATGTTGTTCCATCTCCTGGGTGCACAGATGAAAATGGCTTGCTGTCTTGTTTTTTTCATTTTTAAACTTCTTATTCTGCAGTCTGATGGTGTTGTGGATATGAAAGTGCCAAGATCCACCAGAGATGGTGGGATACTTTGCAAGATAAGTGGGGATGCTGGTCATGATGTCTTTTGTAAATTACGCAGCTAGTGTTGCAGACTTGTGGGCCAGTAAGGGGATCCAATAGAGTTCCATCATGATGGGGTCGATGTGACCCTATTTCTTGAAACCCAGGATGAGACGTGCTGCGGCATGCAGGGTGCTCTTAAGAAGTGCCAGTGAGAAGTCTGGGACGCCATGCACCAGGAGGTACCACCATCCAGAAGTTGTTGCAAGTATGGTGGATACTTCAGAATTATGAGGGCTTGAAAATGAGTTTTGAAATCTCCGTCTGGAAGAAAAAGTTTCACTTTCACTTTCTTTAGAAGAGAGACCGGGTAGTAGGTTGACTTTATTTTTTTGGGGCAAATGTTCCTTGAGGGTGAGGTTGGTGTCCTGAGTTAATCCAAGTGACTTTATATACAGTGGAAGTTGGGGTTCAAAGCCTTCAGGGTTCATGTCATTGAGTCAGGTTTGTACTGTTTCTTGTTTGCTGTTCTTGACAAATATCAGGAAATCTGTCACGGTTGGGCTGAGCTTCAGGTAGGCACTGAACATCCAGGTTTGAATGATATTTTGTCACCAGTCTTGAATGATTTTTGTAGTTCATTATAGAAGGATGTCTTCTTGCTGGTCTTGGGTGTTTCTTGTGTTTCTCATTTGTTTGTTTTTTCATGGAAGGATACCTCCTTGCTGGTATTAAGTGTTTCTTGTGGTTTTCAATTACATCTTCTTGCTGCCTTGGGGCTTCCCATGGAAGGCTCTGTATATGTTTTTCTCACAGTTCTATATAGAAGGGTTTGTTCCTTTGATTAATACTTTTTGCTGATCTTGGGTATTTTGTTTTTTCCAAGGGAAACTTGTATTTTCCCTGGTCTTGGGTGTTTCTCGTGGTTCTCCATGCAAGGACTTAGGTGCTTCCCTTTGCTGTAGTTATTGTTCTTTGTGTTCTGTTTCCCTTTTCATAAAACGTTGTGGTCTTGCTGCTCCTGGATGTTTCTGTTCACCTCGAGTGGAAGGCTATCTCGTTTCTTGTTTATTATAACACATTTTGTAAAAATGCCATTGTTGTGCAGACAAACACGCAATGTCACACAGCATATATTACAAACATTGTTCACCTTGGACACGAAATCAAAAGTAAGGAAGAAGAAGAAAAGCAGGAACATAGTAAAGATTTTAGACAGAAGGAAATAACTTTAATCCTAAAAGGGACTGAGCTAACAGGATGGCGGGAGTAAAACCTAGATTGGGACCCAACTCATTGGAGAAACATAAGAGGCACCTCTGTTGTGTGTCCATCTCAGCCCTTCGGGTCAGAATTTCCCTTTTCCTTGTTGCCCCTCTGGTGGTTCTTCTCGGTCTTCCTCCTCTAGTTCTTCTTCTGGGTCTTGCACCTCTGGTGGTTCTTCTGGGTCTTCCTCCTCTGGTGGTTCTTCTGGGCCTTCCTCCTCTGGTGGTTCTTCTTGGTCTTCCTCCTCTGGTTCTTCTTCTGGGTCTTTCCCCTCTGGTTCTTCTTCTGGGTCTTTCCCCTCTGGTTCTTCTTCTGGGTCTTTCCCCTCTGGTTCTTCTTCTGGGTCTTTCCCCTCTGGTTCTTCTTCTGGGTCCTCCACCGCTGGTTCTTCTTCTGGGCCTTGCACCTCTGGTTCTTCTTCTGGGTCTTCCACCTCTGGTTCTTCTTCTGGGTCTTCCACCTCTGGTTCTTCTTCTGGGTCTTCCACCTCTGGTTCTTCTTCTGGGTGCTCCTACTCTGGTTCTTCTTCTGGGTCTTCCTCCTCTGGTTCTTCTTCTGGGTCTTTCCCCTCTGGTTCTTCTTCTGGGCCTTCCCCCTCTGGTTCTTCTTCTGGGTCTTTCTCCTCTGGTTCTTCTTCTGGGCCTTGCACCTCTGGTTCTTCTTCTGGGCCTTGCACCTCTGGTTCTTCTTCTGGGTCTTCCACCTCTGGTTCTTCTTCTGGGACTTCCACCTCTGGTTCTTCTTCTGGGACTTCCACCTCTGGTTCTTCTTCTGGGTCTTCCACCTCTGGTTCTTCTTCTGGGTCTTCCACCTCTGGTTCTTCTTCTGGGTCTTCCCCCTCTGGTTCTTCTTCTGGGTCTCCCTCCTCTGGTTCTTCTTCTGGGTCTTTCCCCTCTGGTTCTTCTTCTGGGTCTTCCCCCTCTGGTTCTTCTTCTGGGGGTCTCCTCCTCTGGTTCTTCATCTGTGTCTTTCCCCTCTGGTTCTTCTTCTGGGTCTTCCCCCTCTGGTTCTTCTTCTGGGTCTTCCACCTCTGGTACGTGTATTGAGGATCCTAATACTCTTACAGCTGCCATGTGGCAATCTGAAGGACAAGACCAGCTCTGGTCCATCAGAACTCTGGGCAGAGAGTGATTATACCCGGTGGGGACTATGCAAGTTGTATGGTTTCTGCAGCTCAGTCCTGGGGGTTGAGGGAAGGAAGGACAGACCAACATGGACATTGAAAAGAATCACTTGACACAATGTGAGCATGTTGTCTCCACAACACTCAACAAATTGAAGAAAAAAAACCCAGGCAACCTGACTTATTATATCCTGCCCAATGTTCGTATCGGCAGTGGCTCAGACAATCATTTATAACATCAACTTTATTCTCTATAATTCATTATACCATTGCATCAATCATTCTTTTATTGTCTTTCCATGTAGAAAATGACTATATGCACATTGAATCAATAAAACAAATATATATCCTGCCATCACATTCATTCACACACATTCTCTCCATATCACATATACCCCAATCAGTCAAACTGAACCATAGGCATATTATCTTTATTCCAGTGTTGTCTAAACATACTTCATACATTTACGTATGAACGTTAGAGTACTTTACATCAGTTCTTTAATTCGTAATACAATTTTCTGTTAAAGTTGTTTATATTACTTCTCTTGATATTGTAGCTTATATCATGTTTACCTAAACTGTACCTTCAATTCCCAATGGGAATGACCTTACTCATCAAGTATTGCTCTGCCAGAGGTGGGTTATGTTCCAGGGGTGGTAAGTTCAGCAGGTCAAAATGAGTGTTAACGTGCATCATCTGTGTTTGCTGCACAAATTACCATACTGTTGTCATTTTTTACCAGAAAATTTCACCTGTTTTTTCCTGTGCCTGGGGAAAATTGGGAGTGTGGGGTAATTACCTTGTGCAGTATTTAGCATATCTGATTGTACTGTTGTGCACACCTGCAGTCAGACTCTCTTCTCTTGTCTTGTGCAGGTGCACATCTTCACCAGTCTTTGATTGGAACCTGTTGTATTGTGTTGTGTGAGCACCAGATGGCCTACAGGCACACAGAATCCATCATGCTTAAACAGAATTAGAGTTTACAAGTTGGAAGCTTGCTTGAGCGGCCAAGTCATCAGTTGGCACCTGAAGAAAGGGGAAGAGCTTTCCACACGCAGATAGATTAGCATGGCACTCCAGAGTCTGACACATATCGAGAAGCTGTGCCCAACCATTTTGGATTTGCAGATTGTAGATACTGTTAAATTATTGGTACCCAAGGATCTCAAGGACCTCAAAATGAAATAGTCATGAAGCTTATTTTTTACGAAGGCCGTTAGGTTTCCTGCTACTGATCTATGTACAATACATAGAACCCGATTTGAAGTTTAGCAGATTTAGAGTTTCCCAAACGCGATGGATAGCCCATCTGCCTTATTACACGTGCCATAGGATTTAATGCACATATAAATCGGTGGACGGGGTATTTGTCATGCTTGTGATGGAGTAACTCACTCCGCCAAACTCTAAATCAGGCTCCTAGTCTTTTGAACAGAATTCACTGTTTGACTGATGTCCATGAGACTTTATACAATGGAGAGTTAGCATGAGTGAATACTGAAGCTTCTGCTGGCCGTGTTTTGAATCACCTGGAGCTTCTGCACAAGATGTTGAGCTAGTTCCAGTTACAAGGAGCTCCATCAAGCCATGCCAGCTAAACACCAGCCCCCTTTCCAGGAGCCAAAACCTGTCATTCCTTAAGCTGATGGTCACGACAAAACTTCTTATGTCTCATCTTCGTAGTTCGTGAAGAAGACCAAGAAAATCTCATAGGCCTCAAATGAGACCAAGGCTTTCCAGGGGCATTCCAGATGTAAGTAAGGGCCACATGTACGAAACTTCCAATTTGCATTCCTTAAATAGCAGTTTCTAAGAAATTGCTATTTAGAAAATGCAAATTGGAATGTACTAAAATTGCGATTTCCTAATAGCGATTCCTATGGAATCGCAATCGCATCCTACAGGCAATCGTAAATTTGAAAATGCAAAACCATTCCCACCTATGGGACTTAGGCCCCCTTTAAATCTAAGTGAAGAAAAAGTGGTGATCGTGTAAAGTGATCCTATGCCCTAGGCGAGTGCTCGCTCTGCGGCACTGCAGGAAGTGCATTTTGGGAGCCTTTGTGGAATTTGCATATGGTTACCATCATAATGGATTCAATGGTAATGACATTTCCTAAATGGCCGTTTCGCATTTAGGAAATGCTATGTACATTGAGTTTGGAAATCACAAAGAGGAAATCCATATTTGCGATTTCATATTTTGGTAACTGTAAAATTTGCTTTCTGCGGGGTAGAAATTGCAATTTACCACGCCGCAGAGCACTTTTGTACCTTGGAAAAGGCTATTTTGCATTTGTTAACGGGCCAACATTGAGATTCGGTCCTTTAAGGAATGCAGAAAGCTTTTGTACATGTGGGCCTATGTAACCATTGCTTCATCTCTGACACTAGGTGCCTCTCCAGAGGAAGGAAGCTTCTCTGTTCACTGCAATCACTGAATCTAGGGCACCAGTGAATTCTAGCTGTTCCCAGAGTCTGGGTCCAGAGGAACTGTAGACGAGATGCTGACTCCTCCGCTTGTTGTCAGGAGCCCACCCTACCTTTTCAGAAGGATCTGGCCTACTTCACCATCTTCACTCAGCAGACACAGAGATCACTTGCCTTGGAGCTTCTCAAAGCTCATCTGGGCCCCCCCACCTCTGACATAATCTCTGAGGTTGTGGGCCTTCGCTACAAAGCTGCGGACAGGGGTCCTTTCTGGCAGCCACGTCCACACGTTCCACCCGCAACACTTTGATCAAAGTGCGGTTGTGGTGCCATTTTATGGGTCAGGTCCACCGCATCCACCCACGCAAACCTTTTGGCGTTCAAGGTGGTTTTCGTAGCCTAAAAGTTTGCTCGTCTGGTGATCAGGTGTAGTTTTGATCACATACCAACCCCCACTATGGCCCTATTCTGTATTCAGAAATAGGACAACTTGCTTGTCACAGATCTGCCAGCTCTCAGTTCAGCTGTGGGAGTTTATATCAGATGTCTTTACATCCACCTTGGTCTGACCAGATCTTTCCTCCTCCACCTTTAGTTCAACATAAGCTTACCTCTCCCACTTTTCCATAACACCGAAGTGGCTTTTACGTCACAGCCCTACCTTCAGCACGTTACCTACCCCTAACTCGAAAACTTACCATGACTACAGCTGTTTCTTGAATTGTAGGGTATGAACTTTGATCACATCAGATTCCACCGAAAGGAAACCTTCAATTTAATTATTTTCTTAAGGAACATGTCCTAACCCCAAATTTAACTCACAACCTTAAACTAAACCAATATCAATTGTTTTGCTTGGCAAATACTGATTCTAATCCTAACCTTCATTTTTTGTCTATTTAATTTCATTAAAATAGCTAATAACCTTATTTTAGTAATTAAGGGCTTTAATTTATTATTTGAGTTAGTTAATTTAGTTTATTAACTCTAACTTTAAGTCGTAATGACTTATTTTAAATTAAATGTAATTAATCTAATTGCAGTAATATTAATCCCAACCCTTAATTAAACAAAACCTCATTAATATATATTACTAATATAGTGTTGTCTTAGTTCTAATATTGTATACTACTTACCTTACAGGTCATTTTCTTGAAGCAATGGTGTAATCTATAAGTGCAGGTAGATGTCGGACAAAGAAAGGGGGATCGGTGAAGGTAGATACCCTGGACAGTGAAGCAATTTACAGGACATGTTCGTCCAGGTCTCCCGTACAGCAGGGATCCTCAGCCACAGAGCAGACAGCCTTAGTCGTCATGTCGAGTAACCCCATGACTGAGAACTTAGCCAGGTAGTTCTTGACCCCCATCTTTTAGGCCTAGAGGCATCCAGGTACAGATGTCCTTGTGATACAGCTGCGCAACAAACATGTCAGGGTCACAGATGCTCTTGGGCTGGTTTCAGCCCTTATGGGAACCAAGGACACCAGGCATCTCTGCTAGAAGGAAGTCATCCTGCCTCCTTTCCCAACAGCCTTCCAACTTGCACATTATGAGCGTATGATTCTAGAGGAGATCGCCTTTTCTATTGTCGGTCCTTGGGACTGCAAGCCTTTTTGCCTCACATGAAGTCTTCAAGCCTTATCCAACTGGCTTCTTGCATCAATTTCATCTAGTCAGTAGACTGGATGTCACATGGGATATGAACCCCATTGTCCCTCCTAATGCACAAGCCTTTTGATCCAATGGCTACCTCTGACAAAGACCTCCTGTCCTGGAAAACAGCCCTCTTGGTTGCCATCACTTCTGCTCAGTGCCTTAGTTAGCGCCAAGCCCTGGCTGCCCCTGAAGCCTCAGTAGTACTTCGGAGAGTTCAGTCTTCTGTCCCCAGGGTGTTGACTGAATTCCATCTGGATGGCACGTGCCTTACTGCCCATGAGTGGCTGTGTTGATGTTTTGTTTGTCACTTCTGTCCTCCATTTGTTCTACGGATATCCTGTGGCGTGTGCCCTACTGTCTACAAGGTCTCCTGTTGTTGACTTGTTTGTGCCATTCTTCCCTTGAATTGTCCTGTCCATGTCCTGTTGTTTGTGGCTTTTGTCCTTCATTCCTGCTCCTGATGACCTTCCAGGGCTGATGTACCTTCTCACTGCTGTGGTTCCTTGCAGGTACAGAGCTGTTTGGCTGATATTCTTCATACTCGGTCTTGGGACGTTGCTGCCATGGAACTTTTTCATGACGGCCACCATGGTGAGTGTTCTGCACACCGGAGTATACAACCATGAGTCTCTCAGAGGGGGTGTATCTGTGACTGGCTTAGTATTAAAGGTTCTGTAAGGGTGGAAAATATATAGATGCCTTTCGAGTGAACGTGTCATGGCGACTGCTCAGTATTGAATTTAAAGTTCGCTTGACATGCATGTAGTTTGTATGCATTTGATGGTCCTCTTGAGGTGTGTGTGAGTTGCATGACCTTGAGGCCTGATTTAGAACTCAGCAGGTGGGTTACTTGGATTTTAGATTTCGGTGGACGGGATATCTGTCACGTTGGCCGCTGTGACGGAGTAGCCCATCTGCCGAGTTCTGAACCAGGCCCTCAGTCTAGTTGTATGTGGTTTAGACCTCCAGACACTGAGTACTCCCTTAAAGCATTGGTTATGACTAGTGACAACCGCTGGATTTTAGTGTGGTTTTCTATAAGCGGCCTTCTAGTTTTCTGCTTTTTTTTGTCTTTGCAGTATTTCACCAGCCGCCTGGCTGAACCGGCGCAGGAGCGCATCGCCGGAGCGGAGCTAAACAGCACCGTACCTACTCAGACCCAGCTACAGGCCAAGTTCAACAACGTGATGACGCTGTGCGCCATGCTCCCGCTCCTCATCTTCACCTGCTTGACCTCCTTCCTGCACCAGAGGTGAGTGTCGGTGACCACTGGCCAGGACCCACCTGCTGGATCCATGGTGGACCACGCAAGGGGGGCAAGGGTGGGTAGACTGAGGCAACTGGTGTGTTGGACCAGCTGGAGATATCTGTGTCCTAGACAGGAGGCTTGTTTATTCACACAGAACCACCATCACAACTCAACCTTTGTGTAGACTAGTCAACAACTGAATCAAGACAAGCAAGGAGCCCTCACTCAGGGAGAGAAGTGGCAGGAGAAACTGATACAGCAGGAAACTGTGAACGCCTGTCTTATGAAGCAAAGGATGTAATTCAGTGAAGGGGTCGTGAGGAAGACTGGGATAAAGGTCTTTATATATATTCTTCAACACTTCTCGCTATTGGTGAGATAACTACCTCAAACTCCTTAACTAGGCTTAGTTTCTACTTGTCTCTTGTGCCACTGGGAAGTCATAAGGAGAGGGTGTGGTGTAACCGCCCGATCTGTTGAGGTCGCAGCTGGGGTAACCAGGTTCGAGTCTCTGTGTCCGCATTGGCACAACCTCATGTGAATCTGGGCAAAGCATTTAATCTCCCCGTGCCTACAATTCAGCGCCTTGAGACCCTCACGGATGATTCTCCAGACTTTACAAATCCTGGATTTATTTATACGCTGTCCTGGGGGTGCCTATCATTAGCAGTACATATATAACTTGCTAAAAACTATTACTACCTTGCGCATAATCATATATGCATATCATGTGTGACCATTAGCTTGAAGTGCTAAAGATTCGCAGCTTGAAATGCAAATTCTTCTTGTCCCGTCACAGGATCCAACCCAAAATGTTATTGTACAATTCCTAAAGTCTAAGCAGTGCTCAAAGACGAATGTTCAAAATAGTTCAAAGGCAGTTTCTCAAATTTGATTTTAAGATACTTCTCTGTATTCATCAACTGTCCCCCAATAAACGTCCATGCAAGCAACTGTTCTTTGCAAAGCATGATGCAGAATCCAAGGAACCAGGTCCATGCTACAGCAGCATTGTGGCATGACTGTCTAACAAACACACCATGAAACACAAGGACAAGGATATCTGATAATCAAAGACAGCTGTAGTTGTCTCCAGACAACGCGAGAGTTCAAGGACTGCTGGGAAATGTAGTTTGTCTTTGAGGCACAGCCTCACAGTGCATTATCCACACACTCGAAACCTACACTGGGCAGCACTGGCACGCCACAAACACTATCAGACCTTCCTTCAATGGAATGGACTCTGTGCAAGCGGGTTTGCAGTATTGCGCCCCTGCACCAGCAAGCCGTAAGCGGTCACTCATGCGCCCATGCACTCATGCGCTCATGTACTCATGCAGTCATGCGCCCATGCACTCATGCACTCATGCCTCCTGACAGTATGGAAGCCTCTAAACGATCCATAACCAAACGGGTATTGTCCTGCATCATTATAGGCCGGGCCACTGGAACTATGCTGCAGGAGGGGGCAGGGTTGGGTAAATTATTCCGCAAGAAAAGGCAAATTATGTGGCATAATGAGGCAAATTATGTGGCATAATGAGGCACATTTTGTAATAGTATTATTCCATTATTTCTTAATTTTTAAACTTGGTAACACTGTCTGAGCATTGCTTGAACCTCATTAGTACCACTTAATACCCAAATACAGCAATAAGCAACAGAAAGGTGACCAGCTCAGCTGTGCAAAGGGCCTTCCACTGCGCGGCAACACGTGTCACTGCATTTTTAACTGATTGAGCTAGAAACAATTTTTGTTGTTGAAATCTGTATATTATGTGGCAGATGAAGGATCATGTGAGAAATGCGGCAAATCCATAACTATGCGAAAATCGCTGCGGCCGCACAATTGCATAATTCCAGTGGCTGTGATTATAGGTTATGGGGTCTGGTGGCTCAGTGGACTAATCCACTCCAAGAGTCTGTGTTTGACTTCATGCACACGGGTTAAAAGGACAGCAGCTCTACCCACCATTTCATAGTTCTAGGGCGGATTCTGAGTTGGGTAAGATTAAACGCCAGCCTATCAGTACCAGATGTCCGAGCTGGTGAGGTGGGCCTACAGATACTTGCTGTGTTACTGGAGGGCTACCCGAGCTGCCCACATATGCAAGAAATAAGGCATTCCCCATTGTCCTTTTATTTCCAGTTAATAACATTAGCCAAACAACACCCTGGGGAGAAGTCCAGGGCTTTTCAAGGTCCAGCAGTCTGGAGTCTGACTCCAGGGCACACCCTCGAGTACACGAGGCATCGGTGCTGAACTTGTCCTAAGGACATGCTGTTATCCTCATGTGTCCAGTGCTTGTTGCTCTTCAACCACCCTCTAAGGCTCGGCTAGCTGCCCTCCTCAAGTGTTGGTGGATGTTATTACAATGGAGAAGGAAGGTTACTTTCTTTTAGTTCTAGTTATCAATCTTGGATATCTTAAGCTAATAAGAATCCCCCACCTCATCCTTAAAGCCAAGTGGCTGTCCATGGAAATTGACACCAAGATGCTTCTTCTGATATTGTTGTCAATAAATGGGGGGGTGGGCGGGACGGGCTGTCCTGCATTGTCCTAGTAACAAGGTAGCTGGTCTGACTGCCATAATAGTCTGTAAATTCTAAGACATTTTTTAAAGATAGAGTGATTGAATGCTAAATTAATTTCAGTGACTGACAGTTACTTCAGGCTGCATTCCATCATTTTTAGATTGCCTGTCTCACTACAGGCAATACCTCAGTCTTAGCTCTGGTGTAGGAGAGACCACTGGGCCACCTCCTGTCTGAATTGATACACAACCTCAGATCTTCTTCGGCTTTGTAGAGCCTCATCGGTGAGATGCAACTTGACTCCTCATCCACAGTGAGCACATGCCCCATCTATGGGCACACGTGTCGCACTTCAGGACTCCTACGGTGAAAATATAAACAAGTGATAGATGAAATGCTTGCGTTAATATCAGCCATTGTTAAATACACCGCACCGTATTTCAGTTCTTTAGTTTTTTCGCTCTCTTGCAACTAGAGACAGGGACCAATCAACCATATGAAATCAGTTTTGTCCATCCCAGTAAAGGGGTGGCTAAGCCTGAACCTCTAGCCCTCGCCCCCCTGGGAACAGATACACTGGCATCCCATATGAGTTTCTGCCTCGCTCCGTCTCATGAATGAGGCGCCGATTGAGCCTGTGGCACAGCGAGCACTGGACCCGCATAACTCTGGGCACACTCGTTGCACATGTGGGGTTCCATAAAATAGCGAGAAGTGCAATGCTTAAATTAATCTTGTCCACTGGAACCTTTATGGGTGGTATTCCAGTTCTATTGGTTTGCAGCTCATTGTGCCACCACAGGGACCAGCGGCCTTCGCCTGCTCCAAAGGGATGATCCAACTTGAATTACTAGTCTATGGGCCAAAACACAAAACTGGCACTCAAGCTTGCAGATTCTTTCTACTTTCAATTACTCTAGGCTGTGTTCCCTTCCATCATTTGTAGCTCTTCTGTGCTATTAAAGGTCGAAACAAATCAGATGCAGCTGTCCGTCTCGGCCACTCTAAACAATGGTGCAGCCAAAAGAGGAGGCCGCATTCCCTCTGAAATGAGCTACAAAAACCTCCAAACCAGGACCTTAACTGTTGAAAAGTAGTGGTTGCACTTTACAAGCTACTAGTCTTATATTAGTAGGAAACCTTATCTCTCAAGAGAAGACCTGGCGCTTTGTTGCAAGGCAAGTCTTTGAAGTTGAGTTAATGAATCATGAGGCAATGTTTGCATTCACTTTGACCCCTGAACATGGTGAAATTAGCTAATTCATAATTGGCACGTTTACCTTGCCAGTAAGGACAAAGTGTATGGTTGTATGGGAGTTAAATGTCGCTTGTGGTCTATGGCATGCATCATGTCATACGCCAGGCTGACCAGTAAAGCGTGACGTCAGGCCTTCGCGTGTAGCCTGACTGCTGCAGCTTTTCCACCTGCAGGTTAACCTGCCACAGTAATCCTTCATGACAAGAAAAAAAAACTTATTTTAGATATTAGGTAAACCACCTTTAAGTAGGCTTTGTAACTCACAAGATAGGGTGATTAGTCCTTAACAGTGGAAAAGTTAACAAAATAAAGTTGGCATGTTCTTACAGTGACCACTCGCCCCCCCCCCCCCCCCTCCCAAAAGCTATTTTCACTGTATAGGGCTGTGTCTGTGTCTATGAGAAAAACTAAATCAGTTAATGTATTATTTTGATAACTTTGTTTTGAAATAAGCTACAGAATCCACTTAACCACTGATATTAATAGTGATCACAAATCCAACTGAGTGGGGAAGTTGGATGTTTGATTACTATGCAGGAAAAGTAACTTTTGAATTGTTAGACTTTGCCTGCCTGAGGCTTCAGTAGAGGAATTAGGAATAGCCTGCCTTATGTTGCCCTCCCTGCCAGTGCCTTCCACTTGGTGAGTTATGAAAAGTGCTCTGAGAGCAGAAAATATGACTTTAGCATTGTGGCAGGCAGACCCTGGTGTGAGGTATGTGCCTTCTGCTCTCTTAGACAATGCAATTGGGAGGGTTCGGAATTTCATAAACCTAAAAGCGACCAAATTAGGCTCACCCATTCAAAGTTTACTGTAAACTGAGTCGTAGAGTAAAAGGGCTTCTTTTATCCCAGGGTCGGCTTTGGCCACCATGGCTTTCTTCCAGTGGGAGGGGCAGCTAGCTCCGAAGCAATTTTGTGTGGTTGAGGAGGACAGGACTGCTCATTTCTGTAGGTATACCCCTGGGTGACCAACCAGCCTCCTCCAGGGGCTGAAAGTGTCTGGCATCTTAATTTTTCTCTCTGAGAATTGTGCACCATGGCATAGTTTGAAGTAAAAAGCAAACACTATGTGATGTAAAACTGGGAAGTTTTGTCCTTAGAAATCTGTTGCCTATTGGTTAGAGAACGCCCAGGAGTCGTCCCCAACCAGAACTGACAAAAGTGACACCTCTCCCCCATCGTCTGTCTCGGAACACATCAGGCCCTGCTGAAGAACGGAAGTGGACTGGACTGCTGTCTGTTACCTGTGTGTAGATCTGAAGGGTTGGGCCTGCTCCCATTTTTCCCGTGAACTTGGAAGGGGACTCCAAGTGTCAGTTGGCTGACCTCCTCTGGGGCTGAAGGGTCATCAGAAGATGCAAGAGTCCTTTTCCTGGAGTGACCCTTTGACCAGTGGCAGGTGGACTGTGCTGGTGACCACCGCTGGAGTGAGTCCTGGATTCTGAGGTGCTATCCCTGAGGTTGGACACTTAAAAGGGACAAGAGGAACTACGCCATAAAGATGGAAAACTTGGGACTTGGAAATGTTTCTTCTTCCGGAGGACTGATATTAAACACCCAACGCTAGGCATGACCTCAGTGGACAAGAAAACCAGATTGGTCTCATTTAGAGTTTTATGCCACACAAAAGAAGACTTCAGAAGACCCTCACGGCTAGGGTATACATCTTTGGTGTGACCTTTCCAGGATACAACCTGTCCCGCTCAAGGATTTCAACCAGAAAAGAGACTAAGCCCGATTTGGAGTTTGGCAGCCAGGAACTACATCACAAACATGACAGATACCCCATCTGCCTTATTACAAGTACATTAGGATATAATGCACTTGTTAAAGGATGTAGGCACTTGTAGTAAGGCAGATTGGCTATCCGTCAAGTTTGTGACAGAGTACCCGTCTGCCGAACCCTAAATAAGGCCATAAGCTTCAACATAGACATTTTCACTGGGCAAAGGTACAAAACGTATCCAGTCAACAGGAGGAGACTGCTGAGTGTGACTTTGGAATCTTTTGGGCTACCAGTGACCACCATGGTCTTCAAAATATCTGAGTGTTATGGTTCCTTTAGAAGTTTTGCTTATCTGAATCACCTACAAAGTTTGAGTCTTTTGCAGTCTGTAGAACTGTTCCTTCAGATGTCATATGAAGAGAGCATTGCAATAATCCAATCACACTCTTAATACTTAGGTCTTTAAAAAGGCTTGAAATAAATAATTGCTCTCCCAAGAAGCCCTATCCTTCTTTTATATTCAGAGATACATCTCATGTCCTAGAATAAAGTAGTACTCCCAGATTTTGAAAAACAATTTCATTTGTTTCATCATAGATAAGAAGGCATGATTTGGATGTTTTTTGGGTGCTTTACTCATTGGTAGAACGAGTGGTGATGCTGAGTGATGAAGTGTTTGTCACTGGAGTTGAAGAAAGAGTCTTAAAGATTCTGATTAAATAATCTGATGGATGCATCTAGCTGCAGATCCCTCACCTTAGAATTCTCCCCCAGGAGCCCGACGGGATCTGGAATTTTTTTTTCCCGCAGTACCTCTGCGCGTCAGAAGAGGGCTTTGTGAGACTCCGTAGCAACGTCATCCACCGGATGTGAAGTTGACTGAGTCTATATAAACTCCTCTTTAACACGCTGACGTCAGTAGTTCTTTTCTGAGCTTATAACACGGATCCGGAGTGGTTCTTCATCCTGTTTTTGGCCTATCTTGACAATTTCAGTGTTGAAGGAACAGTGTGCCCTTCACATGTCCTCAGGGTTCAAACCTTGTGGGCCCTGTGGCTGGCAGATGTCGGCAACAGACCCTCATACAGTTTGTATGTGGTGCCTCAGGGAACACCCTGACTCCTAGGAGTGCGATTCCTGCTGTTGCCTTTGCCCGAAGGCGTTGCTGGAATGGTGTATGAAAATCCTGGCAGCGCTTCTAGTGGATCCCCCTCTTCATCGTCAGTCTTGTTCTAGGTCCCAAGAGCGTTCACAAGTCTGTTCTAGGAGCCGATTCTGCGAGCATAGATCACCCTCAACGCTGAAGGAGAAGACTTCGAACCGCAGGTGGTCTAAGTCGCGGCATCCACCAATGTCAAGTAAGTCCTGCGTTCCTGATTCCCTCTCCCAGCCTTTGGCTCAGGAGTCGGTGGATGAGGCCACCCTGCCCCTCCATACTTTCCCTGGAGCCGGGGCGACTCTGGCCCAGATTCCCAATTATTATAATTCCCTCCATGCCATCTTCGGGCCCCTACCTCCCTCTAGTGCACTTTAGAGGCCCAAGAGGTATCCTACCTGGCTCCACGCTAGCAGATACGCCCTCAGCGCCAGATAGGCCCTTTGGATCCACACCCTAATCTGTACCGGCTCTGGTGCACAGCCCTTCGGGGTTCCCACCTTCGATGCCAGAGTTCAATCAGCGTACGTTGGTGGCACCGGTCGACGCCGAGCCGATCACCCTCTACAACGCCGAGCAACACGCAGACGTCGGACTGCGTCGGGTGCGGCGCCAGTCGTGCCGTCTGGTTCAGACCCCTTCCCTCCTCCTTCCACACAGTTTCTTGCTGTTTGTTCTCTGGGGGGACAGGCTTTTGGAGGTGAAGGAGAGGAGGTGGAGTTTAGCAACCCCATGGATGAGACTGTCCAGCCTCCTTTAGAGGATATTTGGCTGACGGAGCTGGGTGAGGCTAGTGGTCTTGAGTCCTCGCCGGCTTTGGACCCCTCTCCACCCCCCCCACCCTCAGCCTAGCTTCAGAGGTGAGCTCCTCTTTCACTGTGGTGTTGAAGAAGGGAACTGGTTTTCAATATTTGCAGCTCCCCTCTGTGGAGATGACCACTCATCCCTTGATAACAGTGCTTCACCAGGGCCAAACGGGCAATAGAGCCTGTGCTCCCATATAGTGAAGCACTACATGATCTTTTATTAGGGGAGGCCCCTGTGGACCTCTCCATAGCCCGTAGACTCCTCCCGCCCCAGGGGAGCCTGCGTGTCCTTCCCGCACCCAGCTCTGAGGAGTTTTGTGGTGAGGCCGCCACGGCCTCTCTTGACCCCAGCGTCCTCCCTAACATCCCTCCGGACGGGGAGTCCAGATGGCTGGAAATGTGTCGACGAAACTTTTTCTCTTCTGCCAGCTCAGCACTGTGGTCGATAAACACTGCTTGTCTTCTGGGCTGATTTCCCCCAGAATTGTGGAATTCATTGGTGCGCCTGGTGCCTTCGCTTCCGGAGGAGACCCGGAGCGAACTCGTCCAGGGACTCTAGGATGGGCGAAAGGCAGCTAGCTTTGCAATAACGTGGTGTGGCTACCACAAACTCAGCAGGTCACGCCATGGCTTATTCTGTAGCGCTGCCCAGTCACGTCTGGCTACGCCACCCTTGCTTTTCGGAGGCTGCCTGGTCCACCCTGGAAGATGTGCCCTTCGACGACGCCCATCTGTTGGGCACACAGGCCCATTCTGCGTTGCAACACTTTAGGGACAGGGTGGAAGGGAATCTTAAATTGCCTATTCCTGTACTTACAGAGGGACCCACTCCAGAGTGGAGTCGTGTACTTCCTGTTGAGTCCAAGTTTCAGCTCCTTTTCCCGCTTCAGTACTGAACCATTCCTCCCCCTGGTGGCACCGGCGCTGTGTCCCGCCTTCTGCAGTCATCACTCTCATGTATTAAGGCCGCCAGTGGCAGCTTCTTCATGTTGCTGTATATTTTCTGTGGCCTAAGTGGGTTTTCCACCTGTTGAAACAGCATGGCATGTTCCCTGCTTTATGTAGAGCATCTTCCGTGTCCCCTATGGGCGTTGCTGTTTATATTTCTGATACTTTTGGTATCCCTTATAGGGCGCTTATAATTATACCTCCGTGGGAGCCTTTGTGCATGGCTCACCTCTTGCACAAAGGCCTATAGCGGTAAATCTCTCGTTCCTCTGTGCTTTAATCTTGGGACATTACTTGTACTTCTTTCTACTGTTGTTGTTTTCCTCGTGAGACTCTCACTTTCCTGTGCGAGGAGTGGGGTAAGTGGTACTGCCATTCCGCCTCTGTGCACTCCTGCATTCCTTCAGCGAGCTGCTCGTACTATCCCTCAGCAGCATGGGCTCTCGTCGCTGGTATCTCCGGTGGTCCACGGGTCCACATTCCTTCTTGTGTCCGTGTGGGTCATGCTCCGGCACTTCACTCTTGTGCTGCCCATCTCGTTGCCCTGGCACTGCCTCTTCACCGCTAGGAGGCGTGTGATCGTTTAGAGGCAAGGTCCTGTCCCGTGGCTGCTACAGGCCCCTCTGAGGCAAGGTCCTGTCCCGTGGCTGCTACAGTCCCCTCTGAGGCAAGGTCCTGCCCGTGGCTGCTACAGGCCCCTCTGAGGCAAGGTCCTGTCCCGTGGCTGCTACAGGCCCCTCTGAGGCAAGGTCCTGTCCCGTGGCTGCTACAGTCCCCTCTGAGGCAAGGTCCTGCCCGTGGCTGCTACAGGCCCCTCTGAGGCAAGGTCCTGTCCCGTGGCTGCTACAGGCCCCTCTGAGGCAAGGTCCTGTCCCGTGGCTGCTACAGGCCCCTCTGAGGCAAGGTCCTGTCCCGTGGCTGCTACAGGCCCCTCTGAGGCAAGGTCCTGTCCCGTGGCTGCTACAGGCCCCTCTGAGGCAAGGTCCTGTCCCGTGGCTGCCACAGGCCCCTCTGAGGCAAGGTCCTGTCCCGTGGCTGCCACAGACCCCTCTGAAGCAAGGTCCTGTCCCGTGGCTGCCACAGGCCCCTCTGAAGCAAGGTCCTGTCCCGTGGCTGCCACAGGCCCCTCTGAAGCAAGGTCCTGTCCCGTGGCTGCCACAGGCCCCTCTGACGCAAGGTCCTGCCCGTGGCTGCTACAGGCCCCTCTGAGGCAAGGTCCTGTCCCGTGGCTGCTACAGGCCCCTCTGAGGCAAGGTCCTGTCCCGTGGCTGCCACAGGACCCTCTGAGGCAAGGTCCTGTCCCGTGGCTGCTACAGGCCCCTCTGAGGCAAGGTCCTGTCCCGTGGCTGCCACAGGCCCCTCTGAGGCAAGGTCCTGTCCCGTGGCTGCTACAGGCCCCTCTGAGGCAAGGCCCCTCTGAGGCAAGGTCCTGCCCTGTGGCTGCTACAGGCCCCTCTGAGGCAAGGTCCTGTCCCGTGGCTGCTACAGGCCCCTCTGAGGCAAGGTCCTGTCCCGTGGCTGCTACAGGCCCCTCTGAGGCAAGGTCCTGCCCTGTGGCTGCCACAGGCCCCTCTGAGACAAGGTCCTGTCCCGTGGCTGCTACAGGCCCCTCTGAGGCAAGGTCCTGTCCCGTGGCTGTCCCGTGGCTGCTACAGGCCCCTCTGAAGCAAGGTCCTGTCCCGTGGCTGCTACAGGCCCCTCTGAGGCAAGGTCCTGCCCTGTGGCTGCCACAGGCCCCTCTGAGACAAGGTCCTGTCCCGTGGCTGCTACAGGCCCCTCTGAGGCAAGGTCCTGTCCCGTGGCTGCTACAGGCCCCTCTGAGGCAAGACCCCTCTGAGGCAAGGTCCTGTCCCGTGGCTGCTACAGGCCCCTCTGAGGCAAGGTCCTGTCCCGTGGCTACTACCGGCCCCTCTGAGGCAAGGTCCTGTCCCGTGGCTGTCCCGTGGCTGCTACAGGCCCCTCTGAGGCAAGGTCCTGTCCCGTGGCTGCTACAGGCCCCTCTGAGGCAAGGTCCTGTCCCGTGGCTGCTACAGGCCCCTCTGAGGCAAGGTCCTGTCCCGTGGCTGTCCCGTGGCTGCTACAGGCCCCTCTGAGGCAAGGTCCTGTCCCGTGGCTGCTACAGGCCCCTCTGAGGCAAGGTCCTGTCCTGTGGCTGCTACAGGCCCCTCTGAGGCAAGGTCCTGTCCCGTGGCTGCTACCGGCCCCTCTGAGGCAAGGTCCTGTCCCGTGGCTGTCCCGTGGCTGCTACAGGGCCCTCTGAGGCAAGGTCCTGTCCCGTGGCTGCTACAGGCCCCTCTGAGGCAAGGTCCTGTCCCGTGGCTGCTACAGGCCCCTCTGAGGCAAGGTCCTGTCCCGTGGCTGCTACAGCCCCTCTGAGGCAAGGTCCTGTCCCGTGGCTGCTACAGGCCCCTCTGAGGCAAGGTCCTGTCCCGTGGCTGCCACAGGCCCCTCTGAGGCAAGAGACCACACGCCATCCAGGCGCCCAGATGTCCACATGTTTGTTCTTGGGCGCGGCCATTCAGCCATCTTCTGTGTTGCTGGCCATCTTCCATCTTTCTGTGGATGTGTCGTGGGCTACGCATGTCCCTTGAACATAATGGTGCTGTCTTTCTTGGGATTAGTTCAGAATAGGGATTGTTTTTTCTCTTTGGACACAGTCTCCCTGGTCACTTCATTTCCCTCTATTCCACAGGGTGTGATAATATTTCTAGCCCTCCGTTCGGGCTCCTTACTTCCTGAGGGAATATTTCCCTTTTGCTGTGCACCTCACTTCCTTGGAAAGATTCCCATGTAAGCTGGTACAGTGAAGGCAGTAAACCTGCTTTGAGTTGTATCTTCTGGTGATTTTAATGTCTCCTATTTCACACATGTACATTTATTTCCCATAATCAACAAGTGTTGCTCTTCTATAGTTCCACTTTGTGGGGTTTTGTTATATTTGTCCCTGAATTGGGAGCTGTGTGGTGGTTGCTGGGGGAGTTGAGGGGGGGAGGTGGGTAGGGGACCGATACCTTTGTGGGACACAGCTGCCTCTTTTGGACATAAGATGTTGCTGTCTGATGCGCTCCGGGATGGGGGAGCTCAATGTACTTTCAGCATTGTCCTTTGTTATGCACTATATGTTTGGGTGAGTCATGGGGTAGCCTCTCCATGATAGTGGGAGGCATAGTTCTTTCTGAGAGTTGTAGGGTTAGGCTGTGGGTCCTGACAGCAGAAGTAATGATGGATCTGCTGAGCACCTTGTTGTTCTGTTGCTTATCTGGGGTGGGGGTTCTGGGGTGGTTTGTGGGTTCTGTATTTCATTTCTTGGGGAGTGTTTGGTTCTTATTGCAGTGCATAGGAAGGCTCAGATTATTGGACATTGGACGACACGTGGTGGAACTTGCTGGGGTGGGATAATGCTGTCGCGACGTACGGCTGAACGCATGAATATTGTTACTTGGAATGTAAGCGGGCTTAAGAATTACACTACCTGCTACAGAGTGCACTCATTTCTAAGGCGACACAAAGTTGAAATTACCTGCTTGCAAGAAATGCACTTGGTAGATACGGAGTCCCAGAAATTGGGGACGAATTGGCGGGGTCAACTTTTTACTGCCTCATATTCCTCTTATGCTAGGGGGCTGGCCATCTGGGTAGCATCACGGGTCCCCATTCGGCACACGTATAGCAAGGCAGACGTGGAGGAGTGATATCATCTTCTTCAGGTCACATTAGATGAGGAGCTTCTGACGATTCTAAATACGCATGCACCAAATACAGATGATCGTTTCGTCTCTGGCAAGATGCTTGACTTGCTGGAGACGGGTGTGGGGTCCCTCCTCATATGGGTGGGCAACTTTAATTGCATCATTGATGGGAAAAGAGATCGTCACCTGCCAACAGGGGACTTAGCTAATTATGGTGACCTTCCTTAGTGTGGTTATGCAGAATTTATGGCTCCTGGATGGGTCGAGGATGCTACACCCGGGGGGCAGGGAGTATACCCGCCACTCAAAAATGCACAACACATACAGTCACCTGGATTGTTTCCTGTTGGGGGTGTCTGACGCACTCATGCCTGGAATCAGTGACACACCTAGGGCAGTTCCTTTCTGATCATGCTCCTGTACTCCTGAGAATGTGTTGGGGGCATGCCAACTGGGGGGCGATTATATCCTGGAGAAAGACCCTGGGCCTCTTGACCGACGCAACCTTTCAGGAGGTGCTTACCACCTGATTGACTGAATATTTAGAGCTAAATTGGGGTACCATGAGTACGAGGGCAGTCAAGTGGGAGGCGCTGAATGCAGTTATCGGAGGTAACTGCATGGGTACTCTTCATGGGGCGCTTCGGCAGCTGGAGGCAGGGCTTCAGGCGCTAGAAGAGCGCTTGGTGGTGGTGCAGTAATGGGAGACGCACTCAGCTGAAGCGCGACAGGAACGTCTGCAACTTCACAGAGCGATAGGTAGGAGTTGGGAGAATCTTAACCAGAACTCTTAAGACATATCATCAGCGACTACACAGGGAGGGAGATAAATCAGGTCGCTTTTTGGCCTGGATACTCCGGCAAGAGGTGGAGCCTCCGCCTCTCTTGCACCTTCAGGATGTGGCTTGTGAGGTGGTTACCAGCCTCATCAATAAACATGAATTCTGAAGCAGAAAGGATTTTCTTCACTAGGTACACTGGGTGAGTTGTCTGAGGCCTGAGCCGTAGGCAGGGAGACTAAGGGGGTGATTCTAAGTCTGGCGGGCAGCGGAGGCCGCCCGCCAGACTTCCCCCTCCAAAATACCGCTCCGCGGTCGGAAGACCGCTGAGGGTATTCTGGGTTTTGCACTGGGCTGGCGGGCGACCGCCAAAAGGCCGCCCGCCAGCCCAGTGCAAAACTACCTTCCCACGAGGACGCCGGCTCCGAATGGAGCCGGCGGAGTGGGAAGGTGCGACGGGTGCAGTGGCACCCGTCACGAATTTCACTGTCTGCAATGCAGACAGTGAAATTCTTTGTGGGGCCCTCTTACGGGGGCCCCTGCAGTGCCCATGCAGTCCCCACGACAACCCATACCGCCATCCTGGGCCAGGAACAGGATGGCGGTATGGGCAGTGGAGGATTCAAATGGGCAGCGGAAAACCGGCGGGAGACCGCCGGTTTTCCACTTCTGACCGCGGTCAAACCGCCGCGGTCAGAATGCCCAGCGGGGCACCGCCAGCCTGTTGGCGGTGCCCCCGTCATTTTAGCCCTGGCGGTCTTGGACCGCCAGGGTTAGAATGACCCCCTAAGTGAGATGTCCCCTGTCACCGCTTCTTTTGGCATTGGCCATCATGCCACCCACTCTGCTGCTCTGCCAAGAGTTGGATGATTGGGGAATTCCGGTAGGGAATGCCACTCATGCCTCCTTATACGCTGACAATACCTGGGTGCATCTTGGGTCCCCAGGTGAGTCCGCACTTTTGCTGCTGCAGCTGTTGGCTTCCCTTGGGAGGATGTCCGGGCCCAGGGTCAACATCCAGAAATTGCTTGTGTTTCCTTCGGGTTACTCTAAGGGAAGCCACAGGACCAATTGCGGTTGTCTGCTCCCCTGGGAGACGGAGGGTTTTCGATACCTGGGTATCAGGGTCACTCATATTAAAGCTGCCCATAGGCACCTTAATGTAGACAGACATCAAGTCCGAAGCGCTCAATTGTGTTCTGGAACAGACTTCCTCTTTCGGTAATGGGCAGGGCAGCCATTGCAAAATAATGTTCCTCCCGCGCTGCTTATATCTGGTCCAGAACTTGTTGTTTCCTGTGGAGCGTCGGCTCTTCCGTAGATTAGACAGCCTATTGATCTCCCTGATTTGGGCCGGGCACTGCAGTAGAGTGCCCGTGACTGTACTTTAGAGGGATTTGGAGGACAGGGCTTTGGCAATTCCGTACCTACAGTTCTTCCATGTTGCACTACACTTGCAGCATGCCACCAGATGGCTAACGGAGGCCGACCGTTGGGTAAATTGATTCTTCCATGACATGCTTAGGGAGGAGACATTAGGCCGCCTGTTGATGAGGTGGGGGATGCTCAGGGCATCTAGTCCCATGTCTGGTCAGGACTACTGCCGTGCTGTGGGAACAAGTAGTTAGCAGAGTGCTGCGCAGAGCCTCATTCGATGGGGAATTACCCAGCTGGGATCTTGCACCATTCCTGGGTGTTGATACCAGTGTGTCCATGGAGTTGTGGAGGGCAGGGGGCTGCCAAGTGGCTGGAGGTTTGCACCCTGGGAAGCACTTCATCTTGTTTCAGGAGGCACAAAACACTTTTGGAGTCGGTCCAGGTCATTTTCCCATCATGGCAAATTGGAGAGTGTGGCACGGTAGCTCTGGAGAGGATTCCTGGCAGCATCTCAGGCGTCCAAAGTGTTAGGGGAGCGTCTTCCATGGAGAGAGGGGAGTCACTTGATCACTTTGTTTTATAAGCCACTTCGATGGGATATGCTGGAAAAACCCTGCGTGGCACAGCTCACCTGGGCGCAGGATTTGGAGGGATTGATGTCTAATGCTGGGTGGGCACATGCATTGGAACTAGTGCGTACTGTCTATTGCAATATTAGGTTTAAGTTAATACATTTAAATTTTGTGCACCACACCTATATGGCCACTTACAAACTTAACAGAATAGATTGTTGTCTGCGATTTGGGGAGCAGGATTCTACTTTCGGCAGTGCACTTAAGTCCAGTGCTTTTGGGGAGCAGTGCATTCAAAGATAGAGGAGGCTACCGGGATGACAATTCCTTTATTTCTGAGGGCCTGTCTTCTGGGAGTTTTGGTTCGACCCCGGGGGTGCACAGGTTGCCCTTATATTACCTAAACGGAGAGTGGCCATAGGGTGGCTGGGGTCTAGAACTCTGCTGATAGACCACTGGTTCTGAGACTTGCTGGAGTGGTGAGCGGCTGAGGAACAACATATACGTATAGCACGAATGGATGAGGGAGTTGTGGAGGCAATGATGTCCTGGGGTCAATTATTGGGTACATTCAATGATGATAACCTTTCAGAGTCTGAGACTAGTATCAAGGGTGAAGACTGACTTGTCAGTTTGGGATGTGTTTCCATGACTATTGGGATGACCAACTGCGTCTAGGCTGGGCTCTTACACATTCCGATTGTACTATCATGTGTAAGAATTCCTTCAAGACTGTGTACCCTGATTTCTCTGCTATATTCCGCTCCTGTGGACTGAATGGTTTGTTAGTTTATCTCAAGATCAATAAATTAAAGTTGTTAAAAAACTTATCAATAAACATTAATTCTGAAGGAGAAAGGTTTTTCTTCACTAGGTGTATCTAAAGAACCAATAAGGTTTTAAGGGTAGGATCCTTGGTTGGCTGGGTTCGATTCACACTCACAGTTTAATTCGTTATTTCTTACAAAACTAATGTTAATGTTTTAAATAAGTCAACATGTACATTTGCATTTTGTGTTCTTGCTCAACTTTTTAAAGCTGTGTGAAGATGTAATATATTTTGCTTTCCAAAATGAATTCATAAAATAGGAAGTTGTTAATGGTTATAAAAAAAGAGATATTTGAGGGGCAGGGAAACAAGGAGATTTTTACAGTTGCTTCAGAAACAGGAGACGTAGGTCAGAGGCACACTTGGCGGTGGTGCTTGAACGAAGACGCGAGTGTGTGAACGGAAGGATGGAGCCGCTCACAAGGTGGTGGGATATGAACGGGGCTGGGGAAGCGAGAAGGTGGAAATCAGGAGAAGCCGAGGAACCACCTACAATCAGTGATGGAAACATTACGCATTGGTTATTGCTTGGGCTGCAGGGTGCTGGCAAGGGTCCTTGAGATAAAGGTAGAAGATTTTAGTTGATACAGGTTTAGGACCTCGGTCCTTGGAATGGAGTCTCCTGAATGCTAGAAGGTGGCCGTCCTTTAGGTGTAGGTATGTGGATTGACTGCTAGGATGTCACCAGTTGGAACCATAACAGGAGGATACTCGATATATGGCACTTTAACAGAAGACAACCTATTGCTTCTTAGAATTGCCTACGGAAGCCTATTTAGACATGGTAAGATAAAGGGTCAGCTCAAAGGTATATAACATTATAGACAGCAACGATCACAGTCTTTCAAATTCAGTCCTGGATGACAGATTGATATGTTAAGCAAAGGATGGTCTCCTCTTCACAATTTCCTTCCTCTAGTAGAAGAGGAGACCTATAAATGTAACTCGGTTACAGTCCAAATGGAAAACACATGCTACGCAAAGAAAATACCCCATTCCAATATGGCTGCCCTGTAGGGAAAGACGAGCTGTACTGAATTGTGGCCTAGTTGTAGTGGACATGGAAAGCAGCCTACAGTTTCTTAAAGTTTGATTAATGGCAGCCTGCAGAAGAGAGGGGTGCAGAACTAACCTGCTATTTTGTTTTCCTTGATTAATAAAGGATGTTGTCTCACAAAAGTAGGAGACACAGACCGGTGATCAAACGCTGCAACGTTTCACCACGACTGCCCTCCGGCTCCTGGTGGAGAAGGCATGTTGTAAAATGTTCCAGCGTTAGATTTCACCATATAAGTTTCTACTTCGTCTGATTTCCAGTTTTTTCACTTTTTCTTAAATCTTGGGTTGCCAGAGTTTTGGGGTATATCACAGTATTGCGGCAAATAATGCATTGCACTCTTGTTGAGGTTCACCTTGTTCTGTTCATCGCTGCGGTGTCATAGTGTCTTGTGCTTCGGACTGCATTAACTCATGTTTTTTACTGTTTCGCTCAGTGTTGTGGTGTCACAATCTTGTGGAGGAGTGTTCATTTCCTTGTGATGTTCATCGCATGAGTGTGTCATTCCTGGGGTACAATAGTCATTAACCCACATTCTCTCTCTGTTTTGCTCAGTGTTGAAGTGTCACAACATTGGGGTACAGTATATATTAAGTACAGTTCTCTCTGGTGCTGTTCAGTGTTGGGGTGTCTCAGTCTTGTGCGCTGTACATTAACATATGTGGTGTGCTTTGTCTTGTGGTGACTCATCGTTGGGCACAGTGCGCATTAACTAACCCTTCTTGGGTGTTTCCAGTTTCAGGGTGTCTTAGTCTTGGGGTGGGGTGTTCACTTCTACCCTTCTCTCTGGGGGTTTCCATGTTGGAATGTTGCTCTGTTGGCTCCAGTATACATTAACCCACTGTTGGCTCACATTAATTGTTACGGTGTCTTAGTTTTGGGGTCCTGTGTACACGAATCCCTGTTCTGTCTCTGTTCTGCTGATTGTTTGGTGCCTGTGTCTTGGGTGCAGTATTCAGTGTGGTTGTTTGGTGTACTCATGATGGGGTGTTGCAGATTTGGGGTCCTGTAGTCATTAGTTTGTTTCTGATTGTTTAGTGCCTGTGTGTTGGGGTGCAGTGCTCAGTCAGTGTGGTTCTTTGGTGTATTCATGCTGGGGTGTTGCAGATTTGGGGTCCTGTATTCATTAGTTTGTTTCTGATTGTTTGGTGCCTGTGTGTTGGGGTGCAGTGCTCAGTCAGTGTGGTTCTATTGTGTATTCATGATGGTGTGTTGCAGATTTAGGGTCCTGTGTACATGAATCTCTGTTCTGCTGATTGTTGTGTCTTGGGGTGCAGTGCTCAGTCAGTGTGGTTCTATTGTGTATTCATGCTGGGGTGTTGCAGATTTGGGGTCCTGTATTCATTAGTTTGTTTCTGATTGTTTGGTGCTTGTGTCTTGGGGTGCAGTGCTCAGTCAGTGTGGTTCTATTGTGTATTCATGCTGGGGTGTTGCAGATTTGGGGTCCTGTAGTCATTAGTTTGTTTCTGATTGTTTAGTGCCTCTGTCTTGGGGTGCAGTGCTCGGTCAGTGTGGTTGTTTGGTGTAGTCATGCTGGGGTGTTGCAGATTTGAGGTCCTGTATTCTTTAGTTTGTTTCTGATTGTTTGGTGCCTGTGTGTTGGGGTGCAGTGCTCAGTCAGTGTGGTTCTATTGTGTATTCATGATGGGGTGTTGCAGATTTGGGGTCCTGTATTCTTTAGTTTGTTTCTGATTGTTTGGTGCCTGTGTGTTGGGGTGCAGTGCTCAGTCATTGTGGTTCTTTGGTGTGTTCATGTTGGGGTGTTGCAGATTTGGGGTCCTGTATTCATTAGTTTGTTTCTGATTGTTTGGTGCCTGTGTGTTGGGGTGCAGTGCTCAGTCATTGTGGTTCTATTGTGTATTCATGATGGTGTGTTGCAGATTTAGGGTCCTGTGTACATGAATCTCTGTTCTGCGGATTGCTGTGTCTTGGGGTGTAGTGCTCAGTCAGTGTGGTTCTATTGTGTATTCATGCTGGGGTGTTGCAGATTTGGGGTCCTGTAGTCATTAGTTTGTTTCTGATTGTTTGGTGCCTGTGTGTTGGGGTGCAGTGCTCAGTCAGCGTGGTTGTTTGGTGTATTCATGATGGGGTGTTGCAGATTTGGGGTCCTGTAGTCATTAGTTTGTTTCTGATTGTTTAGTGCCTGTGTCTTGGGGTGCAGTGCTCGGTCAGTGTGGTTGTTTGGTGTATTCATGCTGGGGTGTTGCAGATTTGGGGTCCTGTATTCATTAGTTTGTTTCTGATTGTTTGGTGCCTGTGTGTTGGGGTGCAGTGCTCAGTCAGTGTGGTTCTATTGTGTATTCACGATGGGGTGTTGCAGATTTGGGGTCCTGTATACATTAGTTTGTTTCTGATTGTTTGGTGCCTGTGTGTTGGGGTGCAGTGCTCAGTCAGTGTGGTTGTTTGGTGTATTCATGATGGGGTGTTGCAGATTTGGGGTCCTGTATTCATTAGTTTGTTTCTGATTGTTTGGTGCCTGTGTGTTGGGGTGCAGTGCTCAGTCAGCGTGGTTCTTTGGTGTATTCATGCTGGGGTGTTGCAGATTTGGGGTCCTGTATTCATTAGTTTGTTTCTGATTGTTTGGTGCCTGTGTGTTGGGGTGCAGTGCTCAGTCAGTGTGGTTCTATTGTGTATTCATGATGGTGTGTTGCAGATTTAGGGTCCTGTGTACATGAATCTCTGTTCTGCTGATTGTTGTGTCTTGGGGTGCAGTGCTCAGTCAGTGTGGTTCTATTGTGTATTCATGCTGGGGTGTTGCAGATTTGGGGTCCTGTATTCATTAGTTTGTTTCTGATTGTTTGGTGCTTGTGTCTTGGGGTGCAGTGCTCAGTCAGTGTGGTTCTATTGTGTATTCATGCTGGGGTGTTGCAGATTTGGGGTCCTGTAGTCATTAGTTTGTTTCTGATTGTTTAGTGCCTCTGTCTTGGGGTGCAGTGCTCGGTCAGTGTGGTTGTTTGGTGTAGTCATGCTGGGGTGTTGCAGATTTGAGGTCCTGTATTCTTTAGTTTGTTTCTGATTGTTTGGTGCCTGTGTGTTGGGGTGCAGTGCTCAGTCAGTGTGGTTCTATTGTGTATTCATGATGGGGTGTTGCAGATTTGGGGTCCTGTATTCTTTAGTTTGTTTCTGATTGTTTGGTGCCTGTGTGTTGGGGTGCAGTGCTCAGTCATTGTGGTTCTTTGGTGTGTTCATGTTGGGGTGTTGCAGATTTGGGGTCCTGTATTCATTAGTTTGTTTCTGATTGTTTGGTGCCTGTGTGTTGGGGTGCAGTGCTCAGTCATTGTGGTTCTATTGTGTATTCATGATGGTGTGTTGCAGATTTAGGGTCCTGTGTACATGAATCTCTGTTCTGCGGATTGCTGTGTCTTGGGGTGTAGTGCTCAGTCAGTGTGGTTCTATTGTGTATTCATGCTGGGGTGTTGCAGATTTGGGGTCCTGTAGTCATTAGTTTGTTTCTGATTGTTTGGTGCCTGTGTGTTGGGGTGCAGTGCGCAGTCAGTGTGGTTCTTTGGTGTATTCATGCTGGGGTGTTGCAGATTGGGGGTCCTGTGTACATGAAGCTCTGTTCTGTTTCTGTTCTGCTGATTGTTTGGTGCCTGTGTGTTGGGGTACAGTATTCAGTGTGGGTCTTTGGTGTATTCATGATGGTGTGTTGCAGATTTAGGGTCCTGTGTACATGAATCTCTGTTCTGCGGATTGCTGTGTCTTGGGGTGTAGTGCTCAGTCAGTGTGGTTCTATTGTGTATTCATGCTGGGGTGTTGCAGATTTGGGGTCCTGTAGTCATTAGTTTGTTTCTGATTGTTTGGTGCCTGTGTGTTGGGGTGCAGTGCTCAGTCAGCGTGGTTGTTTGGTGTATTCATGATGGGGTGTTGCAGATTTGGGGTCCTGTATTCATTAGTTTGTTTCTGATGATTGTTTGGTGCCTGTGTCTTGGGGTGCAGTGCTCAGTCAGTGTGGTTCTATTGTGTATTCATGCTGGGGTGTTGCAGATTTGGGGTCCTGTTGTCATTAGTTTGTTTCTGATTGTTTAGTGCCTGTGTCTTGGGGTGCAGTGCTCGGTCAGTGTGGTTGTTTGGTGTATTCATGATGGGGTGTTGCAGATTTGGGGTCCTGTATTCATTAGTTTGTTTCTGATGATTGTTTGGTGCCTGTGTGTTGGGGTGCAGTGGTCAGTCAGTGTGGTTCTATTGTGTATTCATGATGGGGTGTTGCAGATTTGGGGTCCTGTATTCATTAGTTTGTTTCTGATGATTCTTTGGTGCCTGTGTGTTGGGGTGCAGTGCTCAGTCAGTGTGGTTCTTTGGTGTATTCATGATGGGGTGTTGCAGATTTGGGGTCCTGTATTCATTAGTTTGTTTCTGATTGTTTGGTGCCTGTGTGTTGGGGTGCAGTGCTCAGTCAGTGTGGTTCTATTGTGTATTCATGATGGGGTGTTGCAGATTTGGGGTCCTGTATTCCTTAGTTTGTTTCTGATTGTTTGGTGCCTGTGTGTTGAGGTGCAGTGCTCAGTCAGTGTGGTTCTTTGGTGTATTCAAGATGGGGTGTTGCAGATTTGGGGTCCTGTATTCATTAGTTTGTTTCTGATTGTTTGGTGCCTGTGTGTTGGGGTGCAGTGCTCAGTCATTGTGGTTCTATTGTGTATTCATGATGGGGTGTTGCAGATTTGGGGTCCTGTGGTCATTAGTTTGTTTCTGATTGTTTGGTGCCTGTGTGTTGGGGTGCAGTGCTCAGTCAGTGTGGTTCCTTGGTGTATTCATGATGGGGTGTTGCAGATTTAGGGTCCTGTGTACATGAATCTCTGTTCTGCTGATTGTTGTGTGTTGGGGTGCAGTGCTCAGTCATTATGGTTCTATTGTGTATTCATGATGGTGTGTTGCAGATTTGGGGTCCTGTGTACATGAATCTCTGTTCTGCTGATTGTTGTGTGTTGGGGTGCAGTGCTCGGTCAGTGTGGTTCTTTGGTGTATTCATGCTGGGGTGTTGCAGATTTGGGTCCTGTATTCTTTAGTTTGTTTCTGATTGTTTGGTGCCTGTGTGTTGGGGTGCAGTGCTCAGTCAGTGTGGTTCTATTGTGTATTCATGATGGTGTGTTGCAGATTTAGGGTCCTGTGTACATTAATCTCTGTTCTGCTGATTGCTGTGTCTTGGGGTGCAGTGCTCAGTCAGTGTGGTTCTATTGTGTATTCATGCTGGGGTGTTGCAGATTTGGGGTCCTGTAGTCATTAGTTTGTTTCTGATTGTTTGGTGCCTGTGTCTTGGGGTGCAGTGCTCAGTCAGTGTGGTTCTATTGTGTATTCATGCTGGGGTGTTGCAGATTTGGGGTCCTGTATTCATTAGTTTGTTTCTGATTGTTTGGTGCTTGTGTCTTGGGGTGCAGTGCTCAGTCAGTGTGGTTCTATTGTGTATTCATGCTGGGGTGTTGCAGATTTGGGGTCCTGTAGTCATTAGTTTGTTTCTGATTGTTTAGTGCCTCTGTCTTGGGGTGCAGTGCTCGGTCAGTGTGGTTGTTTGGTGTAGTCATGCTGGGGTGTTGCAGATTTGGGGTCCTGTATTCTTTAGTTTGTTTCTGATTGTTTGGTGCCTGTGTGTTGAGGTGCAGTGCTCAGTCAGTGTGGTTCTTTGGTGTATTCAAGATGGGGTGTTGCAGATTTGGGGTCCTGTATTCATTAGTTTGTTTCTGATTGTTTGGTGCCTGTGTGTTGGGGTGCAGTGCTCAGTCATTGTGGTTCTATTGTGTATTCATGATGGGGTGTTGCAGATTTGGGGTCCTGTGGTCATTAGTTTGTTTCTTAATGTTTGGTGCCTGTGTGTTGGGGTGCAGTGCTCAGTCAGTGTGGTTCCTTGGTGTATTCATGATGGGGTGTTGCAGATTTAGGGTCCTTTGTACATGAATCTCTGTTCTGCTGATTGTTGTGTGTTGGGGTGCAGTGCTCAGTCATTATGGTTCTATTGTGTATTCATGATGGTGTGTTCCAGATTTGGGGTCCTGTGTACATGAATCTCTGTTCTGCTGATTGTTGTGTGTTGGGGTGCAGTGCTCAGTCAGTGTGGTTCTTTGGTGTATTCATGCTGGGGTGTTGCAGATTTGGGGTCCTGTATTCATTAGTTTGTTTCTGATTGTTTGGTGCCTGTGTGTTGAGGTGCAGTGCTCAGTCAGTGTGGTTCTTTGGTGTATTCATGCTGGGGTGTTGCAGATTTGGGGTCCTGTATTCTTTAGTTTGTTTCTGATTGTTTGGTGCCTGTGTGTTGGGGTGCAGTGCTCAGTCAGTGTGGTTCTATTGTGTATTCATGATGGTGTGTTGCAGATTTAGGGTCCTGTGTACATGAATCTCTGTTCTGCTGATTGCTGTGTCTTGGGGTGCAGTGCTCAGTCAGTGTGGTTCTATTGTGTATTCATGCTGGGGTGTTGCAGATTTGGGGTCCTGTAGTCATTAGTTTGTTTCTGATTGTTTGGTGCCTGTGTGTTGGGGTGCAGTGCTCAGTCAGCGTGGTTGTTTGGTGTGTTCGTGATGGGGTGTTGCAGATATGGGGTCCTGTATTCATTAGTTTGTTTCTGATGATTGTTTGGTGCCTGTGTCTTGGGGTGCAGTGCTCAGTCAGTGTGGTTCTATTGTGTATTCATGATGGGGTGTTGCAGATTTGGGGTCCTGTATTCATTAGTTTGTTTCTGATTGTTTGGTGCCTGTGTGTTGGGGTGCAGTGCTCAGTCAGTGTGGTTCTTTGGTGTATTCATGATGGGGTGTTGCAGATTTGGGGTCCTGTATTCATTAGTTTGTTTCTGATTGTTTGGTGCCTGTGTGTTGGGGTGCAGTGCTCAGTCAGTGTGGTTCTATTGTGTATTCATGATGGGGTGTCGCAGATTTGGGGTCCTGTATTCATTAGTTTGTTTCTGATTGTTTGGTGCCTGTGTGTTGGGGTGCAGTGCTCAGTCAGTGTGGTTCTTTGGTGTATTCAAGATGGGGTGTTGCAGATTTGGGGTCCTGTATTCATTAGTTTGTTTCTGATTGTTTGGTGCCTGTGTGTTGGGGTGCAGTGCTCAGTCATTGTGGTTCTATTGTGTATTCATGATGGGGTGTTGCAGATTTGGGGTCCTGTGGTCATTAGTTTGTTTCTGATTGTTTGGTGCCTGTGTGTTGGGGTGCAGTGCTCAGTCAGTGTGGTTCCTTGGTGTATTCATGATGGGGTGTTGCAGATTTGGGGTCCTGTGTACATTAATCTCTGTTCTGCTGATTGTTGTGTGTTGGGGTGCAGTGCTCAGTCAGTGTGGTTGGTGTATTCATGCTGGGGTGTTGCAGATTTGGGGTCCTGTAGTTATTAGTTTGTTTCTGATTGTTTGGTGCCTGTGTGTTGGGGTGCAGTGCTCAGTCCGTGTGGTTCCTTGGTGTATTGATGATGGGGTGTTGCAGATTTGGGGTCCTGTGTACATGAATCTCTGTTCTGCTGATTGTTGTGTGTTGGGGTGCAGTGCTCAGTCAGTGTGGTTCTTTGGTGTATTCATGCTGGGGTGTTGCAGATTTGGGGTCCTGTGTACATGAATCTCTGTTATGCTGATTGTTGTGTGTTGGGGTGCAGTGCTCAGTCAGTGTGGTTGGTGTATTCATGCTGGGGTGTTGCAGATTTGGGGTCCTGTAGTTATTAGTTTGTTTCTGATTGTTTGGTGCCTGTGTGTTGGGGTGCAGTGCTCAGTCAGTGTGGTTCTTTGGTGTATTCATGCTGGGGTGTTGGTGCCAGGATACCCCAAGGTCTCTCTGTTTTCTGGTCCCTCACTCTTCGTGTGCCTCTCTGTTGGATGCAGTATAGATTAACTCTTGTTCCTCTGTTTTCCTCACTGTGGGAGCGCCTTCGGTTTGGGACACAGGATAACCCCGGCTCTCTCTCACCCCCAGGGTTCCCCAGAAGATCCGTATGCTGGGCAGCCTGCTCGGCATCCTGGTGCTGTTCATGCTCACCACGCTCTTTGTGAAGCTCTCGTTTGCTCCACTCACCTTCTTCACGCTCACCATGGTAAAGATCATCTTCATCAACTGTAAGTCCCACCGCGTCTTCTGTATCAATGCTGTTGCTGATGTCCACTAACCGCGCACCGGCCCAGAGACTGGGGTACTTACAGACCCTGACCACTGTGTGGCTGCTTGCAGGGCACAGATCTGGGGTTCAGAGCCTTGTGATGGCTCAGGATGGGGCTGGCAGAGTCTTGCTCTTCAGAAATGCATGGTCAGTCTAGGAGAAGGGGCCTTTTACCTATGGAAATGGATGGGTGAGTTGGGGTTCTTGGTCCCTCTGCCAGGTCTGTTCCATCCCTGCATATAAATGGTTCATATTCAGCACAGGACATAGGTCCTTATGAAAGGATGTACTCATCGCTGGGACTCTGGGACGCAGGGCGCTGTCCTCCACGCGGGACCATGGGATACAGGGACATGCAGCCCTTCACATCCAAGGAATCACTATGTGAGTTGCGATGCGCAGACGGAGCCCACCGGCCCTGTGGGTGGAGGGTCACCATGGTACGGGCTCTGAGTCTGTCATCGCTATAGGTGAATGGTTGCCACTTGGTGCCGCGACACGGAGCCCGTCCCCTATAAATGATTCCGCCTTGTATGGGCGTTCTGGTTTATGGGAGTTGTATTCAATGAGTTACTTATAATCGTAGCTGACCATCCAAATAATCCTCATTACATTCCTAAAAGCTAGTATAGTGCTAACTGCTTGTACCTTTAATATAAACACTGCTCTTTTTTATAATAAATAAACAAAATTGCGTGAGACAGGATTTTTCCTCTTTTCTGCTTTTTCAGCCTGGATTATATAAATCAGGTGGGCTGTTTCAGCCATATTTTAATTACCCTCTTGAAAGGGAAAAACTAAAAAAAAAAAAAAAAAAGACAGACAGACCTGAAGAAAGCGCCTGGAGTGATGTTTCTCACTGTACTTTAGGGCACTGGAGGAACAGGAGCTGCTCCAGAGGTCCAGAGATAGGTTACCTTTGGCATCTGTGTTAGAGAAGGCCTCCTGATTGTCATGTTCTTGGTAATCTGCAGGCCTTTTCTGCAGGATCTGAGGCTGGTATGCAATGTTTATGAATTTAAACAAGATCCCTGCAGGGAACATTGGAATTACAAGCGCCTAACTTTAGTTTCTCATTAGCGGGATACTAATCAGTATCTACAAATGATTGAATAGAATCACAGACGCCTGTCGCCAACATTGCTACACATGGTTTTCATCTGATTTCAAAATCCAAAAGCGTTTTGTGTCATTTATTGTGTTCCCACGGATCCAGTCCATCAATGTCCACCAGTGATTGCAGAGTCTGAAAAAGGCTTATTAAAAACCTAAAAATAAATGCATCGCAGATGGCGTTTTCTACAATAATATCCCGCCTAAAGAGCTTTTAAACGGAATCAGATGTGCGACTTGGCCAGTTCCAAAGTTATCCCTGCAAAAGAAACACATATATTGATAGCAAACATTTTTTTCCATCAGAACTGGCCAAGACCCTCATGAAGAATATTTCTTGGCTGGCCAGGTGCCTTTTTAGGCATCTGTCCAGTATTTGCATCGTGACTGGGAGCTAAAGTGGCCAGTGGTGGAGAAGGGCATTCCAAGCATTGGTCACAGAAGAAGAAACATAGAGAGCATCATACCCAGACACCACCATCTCCTCTAACAGTGGAATGCACTGTTGATAAGCTGGTGCGGAATACTTGCAAACATACACCTTTCCATCAATAAATCTTATTCCAATAAAGAGAAGAGCAAACTTCCAACATGGCATCAACCCATGTGGCACCAACCCATGTGGCCCCAAGATGGCCAGGTCAGATATAGTGGTCGCATCTCGTGCACAGAGCACCACAGAACTGTATCAGAACACCTGCACTCAAGAGTGCACAGACTTGCAAGGGGGCATTATTGCCCCTAAGACCTAAAGGCCTACAGATGCCAGCTTGGCTCTTAAAACAGCAGAATTCAACTACAGAAATCTTCACAAAATGCCTGGACGTCTTCATAGAGGCATACAAACCATCAGCTCGAGAATGCCACTCATCAAACTAGACAAAATACCCTGATTGGTCTCACAGAAAGTGTTTTACAAGTACAACTTTATAAGTAAGGTACCTTGCACATTTGCTAGAAGGAAAACTTAGCCATACCTCCTTCGGGCGACACTTACCAGCTATGGCGCTTTCTCTAGAGCAGTGGTCATTACCCTGTGGTCCAAGGACCCCTGAGGGTCGGGACAGCTTTCTAAGTAAATAAAGAAGCAAAATGTAAACATTATGGGGGTGATTCTAACTTCGGGGGGCGGCGGAGGCCGCCCGCCAAAGTTCCCCCACCAAAATACCGCTCCGCGGTCGAAAGACCGCTGAGGGTATTTTGGGATTTGCCCTGGGCTGGCGGGCGGCCGCCAAAAGGCCGCCCGCCAGCCCAGGGTAAATCAACCTTCCCACGAGGACGCCGGCTCAGAATTGAGCCGGCATAGTGGGAAGGTGCGACGGGTGCAGTCGCACCCGTCGCGTATTTCAGTGTCTGCATAGCAGACACTGAGATACTTTGTGGGGCCCTCTTACGGGGGCCCCGCGGCACCCCCTACCGCCATCCTGTTCCTGGCGGGAGACCCGCCAGGAACGGGATGGCGGTAGGGGGTGTCAGAATCCCCCTGGCGGCGGAGCGCGCTCCGCCGCCATGGAGGATTCTGCAGGGCAGCGGGAAACCGGCGGGAGACCGCCGGTTTCCCGCATCTGACCGCGGCCGAACCGCCGCGGTCAGAATGCCCTGCGGGGCACCGCCGGTCTGTCGGCGGTGCTCCCGCCGACCCTGGCGCCGGGGTCAGAATGACCCCCTATATTTTTAAAACGTTCTGTAAACGTGAAGCAATTTGAATTTGGTGGCTAAAAAGTGTTAGTGCCCACAGACTTATTTGTGGAAGTAGTTCACGTGCATCTAATATAACATAGTATGGAAGGTGAGTGGCCTTTACTGAATTTAGAGAAAATCCACCCTTCCCATTGATTTTTATTTTTAAATATTTGTTTGTGAATTACATACATTTTTTTCATCATTTCTGTATTCATTTGGTAATTGCTTGTTTGTATATTTTTTGTGTATTGTTTTGCAATTCAAATCCTCAAAAATGCTTAGCCAGAGTCCCTGCCTTTCAATAGTGACTCAGTGAGGGGGTCCCCGGATTCAATAATGATTCACTGGGGTCCCTTGCCTCCAGCAGTGACTAAGTGGGGGTGCACAGAAGTACAAAGGTTAATAACTACTGCTCTAGAGGAATGCACACAACCCCCATTTTCTGTGCACCTGCATTGAGGTGCTTCCTGGAGGGCGTGGAAAGATTGCACCCCCCGCATGCAGTTCCACCACTGCAGGGAATTTAAATCTAGTTCTAGCATGGCTTATTTATTCATGTCTTGAAGCTCATAACATATCCCTTCAGTCTCCAAGGAGAGTGAGTGAATTACAGACAGTCAATGCAAGGACTGTAGTTGTCCATAAAGAGAAGGTAGTTATGAGGGCGCGTCCAGAAGGTCGTGTCACATTTCCAACTAAACCCACCAGTACAGTTACCTGTCATTCATTTAGAGCGAACAAAGTGCTCTTCAGACATTAAATGTAAGGCGAGCCGTAAAGCTTTACATAGAGACACAAAAGGCAGCAGGGAAACCAAGCAGTTCTTTGTAGCAGACTCTTTAGGTGTTTAGACAACAACACCTGAAGGAACCAATCCCAGGTGGATGATTAAGACCATAGAGACGTGTTATAACCTGGCAGGTAGATGTAACAGGTGAAGACAAATGCGCATTCCACTAAGGAGAAAGAGGAGATGCTGACGCGTGACAGCAACATGGCCGTCAAGACACAGTTTCACTAAACATTATTGTGTAGCTACACAAACACAGAAACCCTTATTAAGCATCACTCCTCCTGCAGTCCCACCTCCTCAGGGGGGAAATACCACTAGGAAATCAGTGCACAGCATCTGAAACTAGAAGAGATGCTTCCCAAACCAGTTACTCATCTGTGCCATCGGTTTGCAGCTCGTCTACTTCTACATCATTCCTGACGGCCAGTGTTGGGCTTGGAGTGTTACAAGTAGTTTGTCTTTGAAGAAGGGGTTTCGTTTTGGAAGTGACTCATGATACCCGTGATCCCCCCCAATACACCCGGCGTAGACTCAACCAGAGATTCTTTTTTCACTTCACCAACTTTGCCCGTGAAGATCACATTTTGACGAGGATGACTGGGGTATCCCCTGACCACCCGTCCCTGGTCAGGGGAAGACTAGGGTTAACCTTTCCTGAGTTGCATGGTGTAACCTTAGAGCTGTGGGTGCTTTTCATCATTACCCAAGCATACCGCGTCTTATTCCACACAGTACCACCAAATAAAGCACCACAAGCGTACACTATGTCTTCAGACCACTGCCATCTTCCTTTGCAGAAGGTCCAGGCGTTGCTTTAAAAAAAACTAAAGATCTAGTGCCAGACGACTAGAAAGACAAAGGCGCAAAGACGTAACTCTGCGACTAATTCTGATCCTCTGAGCATTATGTTTGGACTTCACATCACATCATTTCAAAAAAACTGTCTAGGATGTGATTCCCCTTTCTCCAGCAAGAGGATCACATGGCAAACCTCAACTTTAAGGATGCCTGTTCCCACATCCTGATCCATCCTGCTCACCACCACTTCTTGAGATTTGTGTTAGGTGGATCGAATACGCAACCTATCAGTGCAAAAATGTCACACCTCTGCCTCCTTCAGACAGAAGTTTTCCGAGGGGTGACAACTGATGCAAGACCAGCAAAACGTGATCTCCTCACAGAAAGAATAAAGAACTTCCAGCAACTGCTTTCGCTTTACCAAACATCACAACCACCGACAATGAGAGTATTTATGGAAATGTCACTGAATGATGGTTTCTTGCATTTCTTTGGTACCATATCCCACGTTGCACAAATGCCAACTTCAAGAGTATCTATCTAGGCAATGCTGACAAGCGACTGTAGATTGGGAAGACCTTGTGTTGGTGAAGCCCATTGTTGAGCACAAAATACAATTGTGAAATGCAAAGAACCTATTCCTCAGCAGTTTGCTTTTTAAGACTCAGTCGGAACCATCAAGGCAGATGCCTCCCCGGCTCGTTGGAGGGCTCACGTGTTAGACCTTGCTGTCGAAGATGGGTGGTTCTTGCCGCGAGGGCTCTCCACATCAATATCCTGGGCGTTGTGGTGGTACAGTTAGTCCTCCAGACTTTCTTGCCACAAATTAATCACAAACTAGTGCTAATTTGCACTGACAGAATGGCCGCAATCTCTTACATACCGAAGCAGGGAGGAAGACTCACTGGTCCTGTCACAGTTCGAACAACTCTGGCCATACATGAACATGTGTACCTCCCGGCAGGACACCTCGCAGAGATGGGCAATGACTTTACAGATCGAGGAATGTCCTACGGATGAAATGGTTATGGAAATTTCTGTATGCTTTTCCCCTTCTACCATTGATTCCTTAAGTAACCAGAAAAATGCAGCAGACACCTATAATACTTGTATTATTCTCCCTCAAGTGGGTGAGAGAGTCATGGTTCTCACTCCTCCTCTACACGTCTGCTCATCCACAAGAGAAACGACAGCTGCATTCCAACCTTCTGACTGACCTACTGATGAATGCAGCGACCTGGCATCTGAGGTCTTAGAATGTGGATAGACGCAGCTCCTGCAGGGAGTACACGCAGAAACTAAAAACAGAGCCGGAAGTCAACTACTTGAGCAAGGTGGACTGCCAAATGGCATATCTCTGTTCACTGTCGTCGCAGCATGAACAGCTATCCCTTGCCAGACACCGTGAAGGTCATTGTTTGCTGTCTGTCACTCTTGCCTACACTGCCATTGGCGTATACTTGGCCACAGTTCCTGCTTACCTCTGAAATTGACAATTTCAGTCTATTTTTAACACTTCAGACATTAAAGCCTTCAAATAAGGGCTTTAAAGTGCCATTCCCCCACGAGTGGCATCTGTGCCTTCATGGAACCTCAGTCTTACCAGATTAACATGGTTGCTGCAGTTTCTGTCATGGAAAGTGGATTTCTTATGGCAACCGCCAACCTTTGTGCGGTTACTATTCTGCATGTGTTATACTGCATGCTTCGTCAGTTCAGGTTTTGAAGGAAAGGTTGTCCTAAGAACCCAGCCTCTTTTTAGCCTAAAGTTGTCTCTCCTTTCCAAGGTAATCAAGCTATAGCATTACCTACTTTCTTCCAGCAGTCAGTAGCAGAAAGAATATAACACACACTAGATGTTATAAGAGCTTTAAAGCTGCTTTTTGGTCTTGCACTGCCTCACGTAGGCAACCCCATGTTAAAGGCAGGTGTTGCTCGTTGGAATGGTACATTTATGCAGATTTATGCTAAGGCCACATATACCTTGCCCTCATTACCTGGTGCACATTCCACTCTGGAGAAAGGCCTAACTGGGGCCTGCCTAGACAGCATCCCATTAATTTATATATGTAAAGCTGCTACGTGGTCTAGCGTGCACACATTCACTGAGCATTATCATGTTATACATGTACAACAAGAGACGCCAGTTGGCCAAACTGCCTTAGGAACACTATTTCACACGTCTTCCTTTCCTGCTCGCAGCCACAGCTTAAAAAGGACGGCACTGCTTTTCAGTTTGTGCAAAGCTTGAGATTTAGAGCTATGAATGCTGCAGACAGGAAAGGTTGCTCATCTGTAGCAACTGGTTTGCACTCTTCCCGTCTGTCCAGATGCAATATCACATAAAACGTGTGATCAGTGGCACATTCTCTTTAATGATATCCAGTCACAGTTCAAAGCAGCTTACTGTTTTGCATTTCCATTCTCACTCTTATCCAGACTGGAAAAACACAATCGGGGGCGTAGTCTGTCACTGTGAGTTTTTCTGACTTTTAAGAGGACGTATCACGACTCGCTTCAAACCCAAAACGCCCTTGAAGAAAAACAGAATTCTAACTTTTCAATTTCCAACACTAATTAGCAGGAGTGTGCAAAGCTTGTGAATCTACAGCACCACAGGCAGTAAACCAATTGTTCCAAGTAAGTAAAACTTTGTTTTTGCAGCTTGATTTTCTTCTAAATTCACACATGACCCTCCCACCTCTCTGGTAAAGGAGGGGAGTTAGTGCTTAAAAAAATCTATCTAAAATGGAGGTCACATAATGAGTAGGCCTGGGTGAAACTCATAGAGTTTCCCACTCGGAATTCCGCTGAGTTGCAGAAAAACCTCACAAGATTCCACGGGGTTCCACGAAGCAGTGGAATCGGGCACGTTGTCTGCTCGGACTGATTTTTATTGACAGAAGTTTCTTCTGGGCTGTAAAATCAGCGTGAACAGCACCACACGGCGTGCCAGACGGTGCGACTTCTTTCTGCTGCTCGAGTGGATTTTTTGTTCGAGTGGCAGCTTTCTCAACGCAAACGGTCGCACCCTGCCACGACCACCCACGTTGATAAATATTTCAAGGAGGTGTTGGTGAAGTCAGGGCCCTTATTTTGAATGTTTCAGTGCCCTTCACTATTGTCGAACATGACACTTTTCTCTTGTAGTTTTTGAATGGATTAGCTTTTATTTATCTTTCAAATTGTTTTCACTGAGCCAGTACCCGTAACCATGACAGGGGATTGCTAACTCCCTCTTTTAATTTCTATTACACTTTCCATTTAAAATGTTGTTTACTCCAGTTTAAATAAAACTATATGGACAAGGTCACAAAATAAACATTGGAGTGCAAATTGCTTACATTAAAATCACAAAGTACAGTTTGGCCAAAGCATATAATTATACATAGTTTATTTCTACTACAGTTATTTGGAGTATATCATTCTATAAAACAAATGGCATTAATACATTTAGGTTTAACTATTTTTAAACCTGTATTTAACATCCAAGAGCACCTGCCATTGATATCCGTTCAGTCGAGTCCTCTGTTCAATGCTGCGTGTTGGACTATTCCCTTAACATACATCAGGCAACAGTGGACATTCTCTTTAGCAAAAGTAAACCTCTGTGGAAAGCATGGGTGTTGTCCCCTTCCAGGGTTCCATGTTCACGTCCATTCAATACCATCACACTCGTGGCCTTGGTGTGATGTGTACGCTCTTGCAACTAGTGCTCTGTTCTTGTAGTGCCTGTTACCGTGGTCCACCAGGATGTGCTTTCAGGCAATCACCACAAGTGCAAAGATAATGCTGGTACTCTCTCTGTGAAGCACTAGAAGACCGATCTCTTTCCTGGCTTCTGGACTCTCATCTTTGGGTGGCAGCGTGTATGAGATGCCTTTTCACGTCTCTCGGCCTGGGTCGTGATACCCACAGCGGCTCCTCCAGTTTTTGAGAGATCACCCTTCAAAACCACCTGCAAGACAGAAGGGCTCGCCTTCAGATTCCATCCAGCTGGCTGTGAATTGCCCTGGTTGATGTCCATCGTGTCAAAAGCACACATTTAAAATTCCAAAAGAAATATAAACTGTGAGCCAACACTTAGTGAGGTCGTTGGCCATCAGACATGGATCGATGAGCACAATCCCCAGCACAGAGTGATAGGGAAACGAGCAACGGTGAGTGCGAAAATGATGGCAACGAAATCCATTCAACGGAGGGGTTTGATCCTCTTGCATGTCTGCCCTCGGGTGTAGATGTTAGCGCCTTAAGGACACAGGTAGAACCAGGCACCTCTTTTATGTTAAATGTTTTTGTTTGATGCTCTTGCGTGTCTGCTCTCGAGTGTAGATGTTAGCGCCTGAAGGACACAGGTAGAACCAGGCACCTCTTTTATTTTATATGTTTTTGTTTGATCCTCTTGCGTGTCTGCTCTCGAGTGTAGATGTTAGCGCCTGAAGGACACAGGTAGAACCAGGCACATCTTTTATTTGATATGTTTTTGTTTGATCCTCTTGCGTGTCTGCTCTCGAGCGTACATGTTAGCGCCTGAAGGACACAGGTAGAACCCTGCACCTCTTTTATTTTATATGTTTTTGTTTGATGCTCTTGTGTGTCTACGCTCGAGTGTAGATGTTAGCGCCTGAAGGACACAGGTAGAACAAGCACCTTGTTGTAATTAGAGTCAGTAAGACCAAATGATTAACGTAGATTTATTGGTAAACTCCTTGCATTACACCATCACAGCTTGCTGCTTCTCACCAACTCCCCCAAAGCCTCCAACTCCAGCTTCTCCTCATCAACATTCTAAGGTGCACTCCAGGTTGTACCATTAGTCAACATTCTAAAGGAAGGGTTGGAGTGCACCATTTCACTAACCATAAATACATAATAGGATTATACAGAATTCATAAGGGGAAATAAGGTTAAGAGAATAATAACAGTGGGTATATAATTAGGACAATACTGTGTTACACATATTTGAGTTATTCAAACAACAACATTACAACACTTTCCCTTCCCCACCAAGATGAATAGGAGTTGTGGCTAAGACACACACTTGTTAAAAGTAGAATACTGTTCTTTATAATATTATATTTATATTTATATATATATATATATATATCAGAAAAGTCCTCCACATGGAAAAGCGAACTTGCTCCCTTCCAAGATCATTGTTGTTCCTCTCCGAACCCTTCTCCAGACTTCCTTGGGTCGCTCTGAATGGTAGACAAACGGTCCATACTCCACACACGGCCATCTTCCAAGGTTACAACATTCTTATGTACTTTAGTAATTCTCAACGGCCTGGAGAACCGGCTTCCTTCCCTTCGAGTAGATCCTGGAAGCTTTACCCTGACCCATTGCCCTACTATCCATTGTTTGCTCTTAGTACCAAATTTGTTGTTATACCATTCCTGGTATTTCCTCTGATTCCCTTCCACTCTTGTTAATACTTCCTTGCGATGAACTATGACAGGTTCCCCTCCTCTCAACCAATTAGGGTTTAACTTGGTTCCTGGTTGCCTACCCTTGAGAGATATAAAAGGGGATACTCCTGTGACCATGTTGGGTGTGGTATGGTAAGACCATAGCATACGCTCAATTGCGCCCTCTCCTGATACACGAGATACATTGGCCAACTGCAAACACTCTTTGACCATCCTGTTGACCCTTTCTACAAGACCATTTGCCCTTGGGTTATATAATGCTGTCCGGTAATGTTTAATCCCACAGACTGTCAAGAATTCCACCATGGTGTTTGAAGTGAACTGTACACCATTGTCTGTCACTATAGTACTAGGAATCCCTTCACGGGAAAAAGATTCTTTAAGAAATTGTATTACATCATGTGTGGTTACATTATGTACAGCCTTGGTCATCACCCAGTGTGTGCGATAATCAACTAATACAAAAATAAACCTGGCTCTCGATCCCGGGCACGTAAGAGGTCCTACTATGTCCAACCCTAGCTTGTCCCATGGTTTAGTGGGGACCTCAACTGGAGACAAAGGTGCCTTACATGTACTTCTGGTTTTATCGCTTGCTGAACAAGGGATACAATCACGTACGGTATCCTCTACTAACCTGTCCATAGTGGGGAACCAGTAGGAGGCTCGTAGTCTGTTTTTAGTCAAGGTCCTTCCCAAATGTCCCTCATGTGCTAATTCTATTAATTTTTTCCAGAGTGCTTTAGGGGGAACAATTCTCTCACCTCTCATTACTAGTTCCTTGGTTATGTGAAGTTCAGAACGTATCTCCCAATATCCCCTTACATCCTCATCAAGCTGTTGACATCTACCAGGCCACCCCTTCAAAATCATATCTTTCAAAGTTTGCATAGTCCGATCCGATGTTGTAGCTGTGACCCATTCTTCTTTAGTGATACCTGACAATTCTACATGGAGCACAGGATCAAGGATCACATTGGTCTCCGCCTCCCCTCCCTTCCTGGGTAGTCTTGAGAGACAGTCAGCTACTATATTTCTTTTGCCTGGAACATATTGCATGTCGAAATTAAAGCCTTCCAACCCCATAATCCATTTCGCAATTCTAGGGGTAGCTTGGTCTTTACCCTTAACAGTAAATAATGAAATGAGGGGTTTGTGGTCCGTTCTAACTACAAATGGCAACCCCCACAGGAACAATTTGAAATGATTGATTGCCCAAAAACAGGCTAAAGCCTCCCTCTCTATTGTGGAATAATGTAGTTCTGCCTCCTTTAAAGACCTGGATGCGAACGCCACAATCCTTTCCTGCCCATTTACCCACTGGGATAGAGTGGCACCTAAACCTCTTCCACTCGCATCTGTAGTGAGCCAAGTTTTCCTGGTGGTATCAAAGTTTCCTAACATAGGGCAATGGATAATGGCTTCTTTGACTTCATCAAATGCAATTTGACAGTCTTTATTCCACTCAAATGGTACGTCTTTCTTCAATAATGCTCTCATAGGAGCAGTGACTGTAGCAAAATTATACACAAACTTTGACATAAATTCAGCTAGACCCAAAAACGATCTCAACTCATCTTTATTGGTAGGAGACGGAGCTTCCTTCACCGCTACTACCAGATCACACTTGGGTTCCACACCATCCTTACTTATTTTGTGTCCTAGGTATTCCACTGATCCAACACCTAGTTGGCACTTTTCTTTTCTGATGGTCATGCCAGCCTCATCCAAGGCTTGGAATACCTCTCTTAAGGTAGAATTATGCTCACTTTCCGTATTTCCATAGACTAGTATGTCATCTTGGAAGCACATAACCTGCTTGATTCCCTGCAAAACCTTCTGCATGATTCTTTAGAATACCGCTGCCGCTGATGCGAGGCCGAATGGCATCCTGCGATATCTAAATGCCCCAAATGGAGTGATAAAAGATGTGAGCGAGCATGACGTAGGGTGCAGCTCCACTTGGTGGTATGCAGAAGATAAGTCAATTACGCTAAAATGTTTAGCAGAACCCAACATGCTTATCATTTCATTTATTTTAGGTAAGGGGAATCTATCTACCCATATATTTGTATTCAAGTCTCTCAAGTCCACACACAGGCGAATGCCTCTGCCGTTGGCTTTCTTGGTGACAACTATAGGTGCCAACCATAAGCAGCTTTCAATTGGTTCTATAACTCCCAATTTGACCAAATTGTCCAGCTCTTCCTTCAAAGGTTCCCTCATTAAATACGGTACCGTTCTAACTTTATGTACCACTGGTGTAGCTCCCTCCTTAAGTTTAATTTTGTGTTGGAAGTTTTTCAACAACCCTAATCGATTTTCAAACAACCTAGGATATCCCTCACAAATGTTTTCACAAAGATTATGCAAGTCCACTAGTAACACTTGTTCCTCGCATTGGGATCCAGTTTGATCCCAAGTTCCCTCTGGTGCCTCCATCCCAGTAAGTTGGATCCCCTCTCCGTGATGTACACCATTCCTTTAGTATGTCTACCCTTGAACATAATGTCTAGTTCTAGCATTCCCCTAAGAGGTATAGGATCGTTGTTGTACCCTCCCGGTTTAATATTGGCCGCATGCAATTTGTAACCCTGTGTTTGGAACCTGTCAACAAATGTTTGGTAATTCAAGAATGTATACGGTGAACAAGAATCAGCGTAGACTTTCACCTCAATGTCATCGAGTTTGATGTCACACAAAGGATAAGTGTTATTGAGAGGTTCCTTTTCCTGATTGCCCTTGACCTGCAGAATAAACTTCGTGCCTAAATCAGTGACTTCTTCTACTCTATTTAGTTTTTTCTTGGAGTTCTTATCATTTTTGCATACCCGCGCATAGTGCCCTTTAGCACCACACTTTCTACATATGCAACCACGCGCAGGGCACAAGGGACTATTTGCTAGATGTTTGGGGTTTCCACATCTGAAGCATCTTCCTTTTATTATGTCCTCATCACTATTTCTCCTTACTGTGGTGGCTAACACTACTGAGTCCTCATCTTTATTAACCACCCCCTCGTCCCTTGCATTACCACCTTTTACTTCTTTCACACCTTCTACCTCATGTGTGTTTTTAATCTCTCTCATGCATTCTACTCTATGCTCGATACCCCTTGCCATATCCACAGCTTCTTTAAGAGTAGGGTTGTAAGTAAGGAGCTTCTCTTGCACCCTTTGGCTGTTTGTACATCTAACTAACTGATCACGGATCAACGAATCTTCTAACTCCCCAAATTCACATGTTTGAGCCAGCCCTCGCAGAGAAGCTATATAGGTGCCTACCTTTTCGTCCTTGGCCTGTACTCTACTGAAAAATCTATGCCGCTCTAAGACTATATTAACTTTGTGCCCAAAATGACTCTCCAACCTGTCCAATGTTTGTTGAAAAACATCTAAGTTCTCTCCATCCTCCTCTCCTTCCCCTTGATTAGCCGTCAGGCTTTCATACACTTTTCTTCCTTGTATTCCTAAGTTATGTAAAAGAATATGTTGCTTCCTTAATGATGTGAACTTTTCTCCCCCGATAGCAATCAAATACGATTCAAACAATTTGGACCATTCCTTCCAAGGTAACATTGGTTCACCAATTTCGTTTAGGAACGGAGGAGGTTGGGACATTCCTGCTGCAGCCATTACGTACTTGCTTACACTATAATATGTTGTACTATAAGAAGGTGCTCCCTTCCAGTTCCCTTAAAATACACCCTATAATTTTTTTTATTGCAAAATGATGTGCAGCATTCACATTAATAACTCAAAACAATTACTGCATTACAAAACCATCTGGCTTAATATTATGCACACATTAAATTAGTAATTTCAATCACCAGTCTGTTCAATCTGTACACAATGAGGTAGCACTTCTAAATAATATTTCTGTACACCTTTGAGCTCTTATCGTGAAATAGCTTAACACAAGAAAGGGCTTTTATTTTGAATTCGTCCTTCTGCTGCTGCTTCTTATTCGAGGATTCAATCTCTTTTCTCGAGCCGTACACCGATGAACATCTCCAGTTTACCCCGATGTTCAGAGTCTTCACAGTAAGATCAATTAATGAAGAAGTAGACTGCTCGCACCCCGCCGGATTCCACAGGCGAGGACGCTCGCTGTAGAATTCCTTAAGCGCTTCTTCCGATAGCGCCGATTTAGATGCCTCTCACCCCGCTTCAGTGTCATGCCTGACACAAAAGTTCCTCAAGGGTTTCCTCATTCGACGTCGTGCCCAGCTCACCATCTAGCGCCACACTGAGACGCACTCACCTCCCTCAGCGCTGCGCTCAATACGGACTTCCCAAAGCGCTCCTTCAGTCAGTGCCGTGCCGCCTTTCACCGCCCTAGCGCCAGGGTGAGAAACCACACACCGCGCCTTCCGTCCGGCCGCGAACACTAAAGTAAATAAGGTTGTTATGTAGAATTGCCTAGGCACTTTAGCGTCAGCGCTATATCGCCGAAATCTTCACTACAGAACTGGCTAACAGCTCTACAGGCAGGTTCTTTTCATTACTTTATCCTTATGGCACAGTGATGGGTTGCACATCAAACCGCGTTGATTAAACAAGGCCAGTATATTCTTCACACAGCACACTCCCAGATGACGTGCTGAAGCGCTATACAGCCATTACGCAGCAGAGTTAATATGGAATAGTAGCATTCTCAATCACTACTCTGCCTGCTTACAACACACAGGCGCCACCTGACTATACCTTCTTGGTTCACAACGAGAAGCAGATAATCCACTGTGGTGCTGAATCAATCAGGGGCAAGGAGTCTTCGCTGCCCCTGCGCAGGATCCCATCCTCGTCGCCAAATTTTAGTCTGTTGTAATTAGAGTCAGTAAGACCAAATGATTAACGTAGATTTATTGGTAAACTCCTTGCATTACACCATCACAGCTCGCTGCTTCTCACCAACTCCCCCGAAGCCTCCAACTCCAGCTTCTCCTCATCAACATTCTAAGGTGCACTCCAGGTTGTACCATTAGTCAACATTCTAAAGGAAGGGTTGGAGTGCACCATTTCACTAACCATAAATACATAATAGGATTATACAGAATTCATAAGGGGAAATAAGGTTAAGAGAATAATAACAGTGGGTATATAATTAGGACAATACTGTGTTACACATATTTGAGTTATTCAAACAACAACATTACAACACACCTCTTTTATTTTATATGTTTTTGTTTGATCCTTCTGCATGTCTGCTCTCGAGTGCAGATGTTAGCGCCTGAAGGACACAGGTAGAACCAGGCACCTCTTTTATTTCATATGTTTTTGTTTGATGCTCTTGTGTGTCTACTCTCGAGTGCAGATGTTAGCGCCTGAAGGACACAGGTAGAACCAGGCACCTCTTTTATTATATATGTTTTTGTTTGATGCTCTTGCTTGTCCGCTCTCAAGTGTAGATGTTAGCGCCTGAAGGACACAGGTAGAACCAGGCACCTCATTTATTTTATATCTTTGTGTTTGATGCTCTTGCGTGTTCGCTCTCAAGTGTAGATGTTAGTGCCTGAAGGACACAGGTAGAACCAGGCACCTCATTTATTTTACATGTTTTTGTTTGATGCTCTTGCGTGTTCGCTCTCAAGTGTAGATGTTAGTGCCTAAAGGACACAGGTAGAACCAGGCACCTCATTTATTTTACATGTTTTTGTTTGATGCTCTTGCGTGTCTCATCTTGAGTGTAGATATTAGCGCCTGAAGGACACAGGTAGAACCAGGCACCTCTTTTATTTTTGTATGTTTTTTTTTTTTACTTTACAGTGAGAGCATCAGCTAAAGATATGATTATGTTGCTGTAGCGAAGCATGTACCATTAATTACATCTTACTCTTTCTTAGTTGAGGGTTCAGATTCCTTTCCCCCAACTTCTCTAGGCCGAGGACGGTATAGATGTGAAACACACTGTAGTACGGTTTTCACGTCGTTTTTTACGTTCCTTTTTTGTTGTATTCGCAACACAAACAAGTGATTTCTAATATAACGTTGAGTGAAATCTTTTATTAAGCAATGCATGCAATTCAAGTGTATGTAGCGTACGCCATATACCAATCTTTGTATTGCTGTTAATAATAAATGAATTGTGACTGATCACAGAGTTGTCACTGCCGCACAGTCCGTGATAGGCAATCTTCATACAGGAGGCAGGTTTTTCAGTTTGATTGACGGGTGCTTCGTTGAGAAGTTGCATAATGGAGATCATGGTTGTTTCAGGGCAGCACGCAGTCGATCAGCTTAGGCCAGTATCTTTTCGGTTGTCTGAGTTAGGCATATTGACTTCAACTGCTTTAGTTAAGATGGTCTTTCAGTGTCTTTCCACTATGTGGTGATTTGCTGTAGTGTTACTGATGTCAGTGAGTCAAGCACTTTGCAGTTGTACTTTGCAATGAGCTCGTAAGGGTTTAAGGTTAGAAGAAGGCAGTCTCTCAGTGATGATGCACTATTCTCTACCCAACTAGTCTCTAATTTCTGACAAAAAGAGCATGTGTTTGATGTTAGGATGCTCTTCTGTGCAACACTAGAGGTTGTTACTCAAGAGGTCTGCTTTGAGGGGTTTGGTAGTCGACCGCAGCACTCTGCGATAAAGTTGACAAGCAAATTTGTATTGAATGCCAATGATCTGCCTTTCAGAAACATTGATTGATCAGGACATGCCAAAGATTAAATCATGGAGTGCAGTCATATGGCTTACATTTTAGCTAGACATTTGCAGCCTGTATTTATCAGCTGAAAATGTTTGTCTCTTGTGGTACTCTGTCCTTCTGGGTCAAGTTGAGAATCCTCTGTTTAATGACCAAGTGGTTGCTGCTTTCATTGAAGGTATTGAATAGTGAGAGACGTTTTGAAGTTAATATCTCCAGAAATGACCAATAGAACTCTAGTGCTACACCAGGAAAACACTGTTAAACAGTTAAGAGCAGCTCACTCCAGGAGTAAGTACCATTTGGCATGCTAGTTCTGGCAAGTGCACTTAAACGTACATTTCAAAAGCAGGTAAATAGAAGGTGAATACCTACCACACTTATGGCTGACAGCCAACTCGAAGAAAGAATCATTTGTTCCACCCCAGCCTGCATAACTCGCACACAAGAATCAAGTTTGTCCTTACTTCCAAACCTTCAACTCCACGACAAAGGCAGACCAATATTTCTCTCCAACTACACACCAGTTTCACCAACGTTCAAGGACATGACAACCAGCACTAATATTCCCAGATGCCACCATAACACCAGCCTCCTGTATAACCCATATATTGCAAATGTTTTAACAGTGACACCTCAGAGACGGTCTCTAAAGGGGTTTGGGATGCCCCTAAGGGAACTGTATGAGGTGAGGGTTTAGCACTCGTATCTTGCGAAGAAGAAAGCAATGAAAGAGACTAAAGGATTACTAGAAGAAATTTAAAAGTCAGAAATCCAATTTATCACGAACACCTGTGGGTCTACTCACAATGTCTTAGTGAAGCAGAAGTTTGAATTTAACCGAGGATGCACTTGAGCACTTATCAAATTAGTATTAAATCCAGTTACTATGCCAGTAGAAACCTTGGTGGAAAACGTCTCGTCAACTACATAAAAGCAAAAAAGGAGAGTCCAAAATACCTGTAATTAAAAAAGAAACGAGTCACAAAAAGAATGAGTAACCCCTTTAAACACTGCTCCTCTGGGGTGAGCAATGAATACAAAAAAAGCATATCTGAGGAGCAGGAATAACCGTTTATTTAACATCTACTCAACCTCAATGTGCCTGTGAGTCACAAAATCAGTTTGTGCCACCAGAACAAGAAGTACATGGTTGTTTCAGTGGAGCTGATATAAAAGGATTAGTTCTTCCGACAGGTCATGGGGCCTGGAACAAGAATAATGATGTAAGAACCAGTAAGGAGTCATTGAGTTAGGCTACCGTAGACGTGGATTGCACACTTTTGAAGGAACATGTATAACCACTACGCACAAATTGTTCCAAAAATATGAGTTTCGTAGGCTGATAATAATTGTTTTTGGTATGATTTTTTTTTTTTCTTCTTTTTTAAATTTTGTGCTTAGTTAATTCAAAGTCTTATTGGATATATGTCTTACACAACAGACGTTTGTTTTAAAAATTGTGTTTTAAGACCTATAATTGCTTCATTGAAAGATAAACCTGACATTCACCAGCAAATCCGCAATTGTTTTATAAAAAGATAAATATAGTAAAATAAACTGTATAATAAATCAAAGACTGAAGACAAAATGATAAGGGTTGTCGACATATTTCTTTACATAATTTCTTAAAATATTTTCTTGTGGCACAAATTGATTTTGTGACTTACAGGCACATTGAGGTTGCGTTTGATTAAGTAGACGGTTATTCCTGCTTCTCGGATCTCTTTTTGTATTAAAAAGAAACGAGGGCAACGGAGATTAAAATTTAAAAGCTCTGTGATATTAAATACTATGAAACACTTTATTCCAGTGAAGAAGAATCCATTAAGTAAGACCTCAACAAATTCACCCCTCTGCAAAACAAATTACAGTTGGATAAATACTACCTAGACGTCTCAGCCTTGGAGGCAAGCATCCCAGAAACAGAAACTACAAGCAGCATACAAGTACTAGGGAAAAGAAACTCCAGGTGCAGGTGGACTGCTAAGAGAGGACTGCAGGCTGGACGCTCAGACGGGCAGTGTGTAGGTGGCCACCGGAGTAGCGTGATCAAGGCAAGATTGGAAGCCACGATGGAGGGCGGCTACAACTCTGTTCATCGCCGGGATATTGCAGACCGGGATAAACATGCGCTTCTCGCATTCAGTGTCAACAAGTTCCCTCTGGGATGCGAGCATCTGCAGTCTGATCTCATCATCATCGCAGACTGTAGATCAGTGGAGAGCAATCTGAGTGGTGCTTAATGGTGGGATTGTCTGGAGATATGAAGTGGGATCTCGGAGCTCTGCCAGGGTTTGTGTCTGACATGCCGATTTGAAGAGGTAGATTACTCTTAGACCCGCGTTGGACACTCAAGTGACGTGAGATGGGTTGGGCCTCGCCATGGAGATCTGTTGCAGCCATCCTAAATCTTGCAAGCAAAGGGGTCACTTGCTTCATGGAGTCTTCAGGGCTCCAGGTGTGGGAAAGTTTCTCAGAGAAAAGTAGAAATTACCCATAATGGTTGTATATCCTTGCCGGTTCAGATCTTCATGCATAGGCAGCCGTGATAGTGGCTGACTAGCGACACCCCTCAATCATATATTCATTTTAATGTTAAAAGAAGTCCTGCTATTTATAGTCCCAAATAAATTTCTGGATTTGTACTTTAGGCCCTTGTGACACAGCTCTTATTGGTGTGACAAGGGGTAGAGCGTCCTAAGTGGATATGTGAAGTGAATGTCAGTATATCTTGGGCTTTCTTGAAGGGTTATAATTATTTTAGCTGTTTGTCCTTTTGTCAGTCTGCCCCAGGCCTTTCAGCAGTGTTTCAATCCCTCGCTTCACAAGCGGACACTCCGCGGACTGAGCCTTGTTTGATGCTAGAGGGAGACTTATCCCTAGCCATCTGATTGTTGTATCAAATCTTAGTCTTTCAGTCGCAGAGTATGCACAGTATTTTGTCTTTTTTTGTTAATCTATTACCCCGGGTTGGAGTTGCCTCTGAAATGCAGAGATGTAATGGAATCGGCTCACGCGTCCTCTGTAGTGAGCTGAAATCCTCTGTGTGGTATATGAGTGTCCATCTTGGTTTGGCAGGACTTCTGCTTGGGTTTTTCAAACGTCCGCACTCTTTATGTGGCTGGTTGCCATTTGGTTTCCATTCTTAGTGCTTAGTCTGTCAGGGTGGCTTTTAGAGCCGCTTGTTGCAGAGACCACATCTATGTGCGCCCTCCTCAGGCGTCTCGCCGTGGGTGTCAGTTTTTGTCTTAGACTGATGTTCCCCATTCTTGTGGTCCTCAAACGTTTTGCTAGTTGAGGTGTTGGGCCAATAGTCTTGTCTGGCGGCGAAGGAGGAGGTGCCTCTTGCCCCTGATCCCCAGACTCCCACAGTTGCATCTAGAGGCCATCATCTTTGGATATCTGCCACGAAGGACCAGTGGGTAGTGCCATATGTGTCAGTCTGTTGCTATCTTCTGTAGATAGCTTCTTCATCATCGCGTCTTGCCCTGAAGGATGGAATCTATTGCAGACATTTAGTATATACGCATAAGATACTTTAATTGCAATTAACCTAAATGGAAATAATTTGCATAATATGTTTCCCTCCTGCAGCAGCATTCGCCGCCACGCCTTAGTCTCCGGACAGCTGGTCTGGTGTGCGATCTCAAACACAACTTGTCTGACGCTTGCTGCATTTGCCGTCTACACACAGCTACATCTGCAGCCTCCCTTGGTGGCTTTCCTGTGTGTCCTTCTGTCTACGATGATCTTACCTGACTCCTAAGATGTTTTTCTGTCCTTTTTCGCATTCTTTTGATCCTGGCCCTTCACTTTCTCTCCTTCTCCACAGCCTCTCTTCATGTTCTGCTCTTTATTGCTACCCCTCTAAACTTTTCACTTCTGTGTCCTTACAATTCCTTCCCTCCATCCTATTTTTTATTTGGACCTTAATATTTTATTTCTTGTCTTGCCTCTGTTCCTCTCTATCACTCCTTGAAGCCCTCGACTTGCCCATCTCTCTGCCTCCATCCAGGCTCCTCTTTTCTGCCTTTCCATCTCCTGCATCTCTACCCTGACCAGTCTGCCTCTCATCTGCTACCAGCTGATGTTGCCCTAATTTCACAGACCAGTGTCTTCTCACCCTGACTCCTGCCTCAACCTCTCCGCCGTTCCCGTCCTGCCTCATGTCACCTGCTGCACTCCTTGGTTCTAGGTCTTCTCACCTTCACTCTTGCCTCATCCCCAGGCACCTGTCCTCCTTCCTGTCCTGCCTCATGTCACCTGCTGCACTCCTTGGCCGTGGGTCTTCTCACCTTCACTCTTGCATCATCCCCGGGCTCCTGTCCTCCTTCCTGTCCTGCCTCATGTATTGCCTGACCCTGCCTCATTCCTCATGCCTGACCCTGCCTCTTTCCTCCTGCCTGACCCTACCTCTTTCCTCATGCCAGGCCCTGCCTCTTTCTTCCTGCCTGACCCTGCCTCTTTCCTCCTGCCTGACCCTACCTCTTTCCTCATGCCAGGCCCTGCCTCTTTCTTCCTGCCTGACCCTGCCTCTTTCTTCCTGCCTGACCCTGCCTCTTTCCCCATGCCTGACCCTGTCTCTTTCCTCATGCCTGGCCCTGCCTCTTTCCTCATGCCTGGCCCTGCCTCTATCCTCATGCCTGGCACTGCCTCTTTCCTCATGCCTGACCCTGCCTCTTTCCTCATGCCTGACCCTGCCTCTTTCCTCCTGCCTGACCCTGCCCCTTTCCTCCCGCCTGACCCAGCCTCCTTTCAAATTCCCTTTTTTTTCCAGCATTTGGCGCCATCCTGCAAGGGAGCCTCTTCGGAATGGCTGGACTCCTCCCGGTGAGCTACACAACACCCATCATGAGTGGGCAGGGCCTGGCTGGGACCTTTGCTGCCTTCTCCATGATCTGTGCCATCTCCAGTAAGTACCCACAGCGACCGCAGCTGAGCCCTGTGCATGGTGTTGAGATAAGGAAGGTATACCTGGGCCACAGCTCTCTGCCCTCTATATGGACTCCTTGCTTTCATGTAGGGAGGGCATGGGTGAGGTCATGATATGAGAGTTGATCTTTGATCTTTGGCTCTGAGATGGAGCTGGGAAGCAATTAACCTATATTAGCGGATGGGCTGTGTAATCTATGCTTTTTTATAGAGTATTCGCTTGTGGCCTTAAAGTTTGAATGGAGTCTGATAAGATATTAGGAGTTTGTGGCTAGAATAACGCAATTTTATTGAGTTAAGTTTGAAACTGGGAGAGGCCTCAGACAAACTTTATCTCGGAACAATAGATGTATTTACTAAGTGAATTGCATTAAAGCAAATCACAGATTTGATTAACAAAATTCACATAAAAAACAGTAACTCAGGAAATTTTCTAGTTACCTTGGCTATAGTGTTTATTTAAAGAGGACGAGTTTATCATTTATCATCACAGAAAAGTTAGATAACTAATGAGCGAACTAACAGGGGAAGGCCCAGCACAGTCCTTTGTTTGATGCAGGGTTGCTGAAACCACACTGCGAAGCCTAGTACAGAATGTTCCCAGAGTTTGCTAAAGTTGCCTCAGTAGTGCATGGCTGGGCAACTTTCTGAGATCCCTTGATTGTAACTTTCATAGAGCTGTCTTCATTTTTCTCTCCATATGTTGTGAGTACTCTCTGTCTTCCGGGCTACAGAATCACTGTCTGGTTCATGGCCGACTTGAGCCCTGAGATTATCCTGCCACACGGTCTGGCGCTTCAATACCCTGCGGGGTTGTCGGCCACTTCAGCTGATGGTGCTGGCAACCTCACCTCTTCATGAAAGTGGTCCCATCTTTTTGGACATACCAAGGAAGTTGATTTGTGTTGTCCGCTGCAAGTGCTTTTTCCTTTTAATTTTGTTAGGGTTTTCTAAAATGTGCTGACTCCATTAGGGACGGCTTGGTCCTCATAATCTATCCTTAAAAACCATTTAGTGTCCAGATCAACGCACTGGATAGGAGAGAGTTTTAAGATCTCACCTGAAGGAGCCATGATCCTCCGTTGACCTAAGGCTTGGGGGGCAGCTTGTTCCCCTGAATAGCTGCTTGAAATGAGGGTACTCCCTTCCCCAGCTCTCAGCCTCTCAAACTTTGGGACTCGTAGCGAAGGTGCAAGCTGGGAATATGATGCTTAAATTCATAGTAGACCGATGTAGGCACTGGCCCATGGAAGGCTCTGTGCACCATAGTACAAATACTGACCATTACCATTGGTTGGAGGGGGATGCAGTGTGGAGCAGAGAGTGATGCTGTGACATGCTGTTGACGGCCCCAGCAAAAGATTGTAGGAGCTCAATGAGAAGCAACCGACAGCCCGGGAGATGAAGGTAGCTGGTAATAGTCTAGCAAATACGCAACTGGACCGAGATTGTAATGGGGAGATTGCGTGTAACAGGTTAACATAGTACAACCCTGTCTTGGTGGTGATTGAAGTCTGAGGTACAGGTAAATATGGGTGGTTTCTTTAATTTCCACGCATGGTGAGGACAGAGGCATGAAAAGGGTCAGGTCACAACTCATTGGGTCACAAGGAGTCATCAGCAATCCAGGGCGGACACAACTAGAAACCCCATTCCCTCTGTGGGAAGGTGGCCGTCAAGGTTCACTGCAGAATGTTGTTTGATTCAACAAAGACATATAAATGGTAAACTAACACTGTCATTGAAAATAAACATTGACAGCACTGAACTGGGACATTTACAGTTCCAGAATTGCAAGAGGATTAAATGACACATTGATTGTGTGCGGAGAGGAAGGGGAATCAGACAGGAATTACAGATTCCTCAAATCACAGTATTCAGTGACACACTATTGAATCTGTCTGAACTGAAAGCGGAATCCTTGGTAGAGCACTGGTTTGAAAATGAAAGAAGAATCAGTGAAAGATCACTGAGTTAGGAATGTAAAGAGACATCAGTGACTGGTTAAGTAGCTCAGTAACTAATTAATCATTCTATGAATATCAGAGGAATCCAAGTGCTGATTCCATGATATGAACATGAGTTATCGAGATCTAACTAATCTCACTATAGAAAGGGAACAAATAAATAATTACTGGCCCTGAAATAAAAAGAGAAATCTGTGACAGATTACCAATTCCAGAATAGACAAGGAGTCCTTACTAGATTACTAATCCTAGCATCAAATTGAGAATCAGTGCTCGATTGCTGCTCCTGTGATCAGAGCACTGCTTAGTGACCATCTATGGGTTCCAGGATAGGATCCCAGTGGGAGTCCATGACCAAGTGCTAATTGCCTTCTGCTCCACAGTAGTTGTTGTAGCAATCCTTCCTCAGTATCTCTAAAGTAGTGTTAGTATTGCCATTTCTCACTTCCTACATATTGCGCTGTTACCACCAAGTTCATTGTGGATGTCTCTTGGGCTGATGCAGTAGTTCGAGTAGGCTCGAGTTAATTCTTGATTCCTCCCCCAGGTGGTTCATCGTTGGAGGACAGCGCCTTTGGATACTTCATCGTGGCGTGTGTGGTCATCATCCTGGCCATTGTCTCCTACATCATCCTGCCAAGGATGGTAAGTAACCCATGTAGCCTGTGCTGAGAGACCCAAAGGAATGGAGTCATCCCTTCCCATGACTTACGTCGGCTTAGTATCAACCTTCCACTCACTATCAAGAAGTCGCTTCCTTTTACTTGCCCGTATAAAGATATGTGACCTACAGCCCCGCTAGACATTTATTGTCTCTTCTACTCCATATTCAAGCCTCGACCACCCTTCCTGGTCCTCCATTCCACACCACGTCCGTTATTCCATTCCCTGCATGACTGCCTGCGTTTGACCAAAGCCCTCCCACCCCTCATGCATGCTCTTTCAGTTCCCTGCTCAGATAGTGAATGTGCTAGACATGTTTTTCTGTTTCAGGACTTTTTCCGGCATCACTCGGTGGATGCCAGTAAAGTGGACACAGAGGTGGATGCCACCGTGGAGATGATCCAGAAAGGTAAAGATTGCTGGAGGGTGGAAGCACCTTAAGGTCACAAGGAGATTACAAAGAGTTGAGAAGAACAGCAGAAGTGAAAGGAATGTGCAGAAGAGGTCAGTGTAGACAGGAGGGGGAGAAGGGAGATGGGGTGGAGGTGTAAGGGTTGGTGTTATGAGGCTGTGTGGGTTCCAGCACTCCAGGCACCTTTGTCTCCTAGAAGTAGCTACTGTGCTGTGGCAGGATCTAGAGTGTGGACATGTGGGGGGATCCTGTGGGGCGGTGGTTTAACTAAGAGTGTCATGCAGTTAAGGGTCCTAGTAGACTTCAGTATTCTCACTGGAGAGATAACTCTCACACCACTACACAACATAGTGATTCCTCAACAGAATGGGCCCCTCCTGCCTGGAGGTGCTGCTAATCCTTCCCAGTACTGGTAGAGGTGCAGGATTCTGGGGCTTCCTCTCTGCAGTGGTCGCATTGCAGTGCTGTGAGCAGTGCCATCCCTCCTTCTAGGCGCAGCACTGCTACCGTTGAGCTCCGTCATCCATCGCAGTGCTCACACTGCACACCAGTGCTGCAGGAGTTGCAGTGCTACTGGTGGTTTCGTGCTTTCCAACAGTCTGCAGACCATAGCTCTAGGTGAGGTGGTGCAGTGCTGGAGGTGATGTCTGCTGGAGGGCAGGCATCAAGTGGAACACTGCTTGGCACTGCCATGGTATGAACTGTTTCACATTCTCCAGGTTGTGTCAGACAGGAGGTGCTCTGTGGAGCCAGTCGCGGATCTGCAACACTTCACCAATGGTGACAGAGCAGGTCCATATAATCCATCAACCAATCAATATTTATAGATTGCGGCTACTCATCTGTGATGGTCTCAAAGCGCTGGTGGGGAAAGGGGCCTCATCCGAAGAGCCAAGTCTTGACGTTCTTCCTGAAGATGGAGAGCGACGGGCTTTGTCTGAGGTGCAGGGTAAGGTTGTTCCAGCTTTTTGCTGCAGTGTAGGTAAAAGATCATCCTCCGGCAGTGGTTTTGCGGATGCGAGGGATCTAGCGGGGGTGTGGAAGGAGACACAGTGGTTGAGGTAGTCTGGTCCTGCGTTGTGTATGGCCTTGTACATGTGGGTGAGAAGCTTGAAGGTGATTCGCTTCTCAACGGTAGCCAGTGGAGGGTCCTCAGGTGCTGAGAGATGTGTTCTCGGTAAGGGAGGTCCAGAATGAATCTGGCGGTGGCGTTCTGGATGAGTTGAGGTTTTTTCATGTTCCTAGTTGAGGTGCCGGCGTAGAGGGCACTGTCATAGTCGAGATTGCTTGTGACTAAGGCATGGGTGACTGTCCTGTGACAGCCTGCTGGGATCCATCTGAAGATCTTCCAGAGTTTGCGTAGTGTGCGCCAACAGGAGGAGGTGACAGAGTTTACCTGGCGGGTCATGGATAGGGAGGAGTCGAGGATGATTGCTAAGTTAAAGACGTGCTCGGTTAGCGCAGGGGGGTCGCTGAGGGATGTGGGCCACCATAAGTCTTCCCAAGTTGAGGTGGCGTTTCCGAAGATTATGAGCTCCGTCTTGTCGGAGTTGAGCTTGAGGCAGCTTTCTCTCATCCAGGTGGTGACAGCTTCCATTCCTGTGTGAAAGTTCCTCTTGGACGTGTCTGGTTCTTCGGTGAGGGAAATAAGGCACCACTGGCGCTGTTAAGGTTAATTCTATATTTGTCCGCGCCTCTATAGGCACGGAGTCCGAAGCGCTGGAGGTTTTACTTTTTTTGTTTCTGAAATTACCGTTTTTTACTTGTGCGCAGGTATGTCCCTAACCACAAATCCTTGGACCTCAGGTGGAGGCAACACTCAGTTGTGACCCCAGATGGTGCCCTGGCTCACTAGATCATTCTGCTGTATTGCCCTGTTTCTAGGTTAACCTCATTCTCTACCTTATTTTTGCATCCTTTCACACTGGGAGGCTGGCCTCTCGCCTCAGAATATTGTAGCCACAGTACAGACCCTGGGATGTGGCAACACTGAACACTCACCATAGATCGCTCTACGCAGCCGTGCTCTGATAACTAAACTTGTGCATGAGTCTTCAGGGATTTAGTGGGCATTCGAGGGACGGACAATGCTTTTTGCACGTGCCAAGCAAGGGCATAACTGTGGCAAACCACTCTTTTTTGAAAGTGCTTACATCTGGCACACATAGGCCCAACATTTCTGTCTTTTCCTTGAATGATGGTTACAATGGCTGGATGCGGAACAAGTGCTTTTGACTTTGATGTGGCATGACCAAGCTAATAAATGCAAAAAGAACAAGTGATGGACAGAATGCTGAACAATGTCAAACATTCATCCCCAGTACAGAGATCTGGGCCTAAATCCATCATTTTTTTTTGCCACCCATGCCGTTCCAGTTTGGACCCAGCTATATGTAAATCAGTCTTGACCCTGTTCCCCATGGGAACAGTCCGGCCCAAACTGCCAAGCCAGATCCTCCCTGGAAAGGAAACAAGCATCCTAGGACCGGTTTAAGGGTATCACCCTTCATCAGCCAGGCTAGCTTGATTCCAGGTAATGTCAACACCCTCCTCGCAACTTTTCTCTACACTTAAAATATGTGCGTTAAAAGGCAGTAATCACTAACAGGAGGTGTTGTGTCAAAGGCTTAACCTCCACCACCCCCAGGACTTAAGGCAAAGGGGTCCCACTTCAGGATGTCAAGAATGGTGGCTGAAGTTGTAGGAACGGCTGAAGCCACATTTCGGAGCAATGACGCAAAGAGCAATGGGCGCACATCGCAGATAGAGCTGAAGGTATCACCAACTTGAGTTTGGAAGGAAAAAAATAATAAATATAGTAGACCAGGGTGCGATGAACCTGTCGATAAATACTCTTGGCATCAAAGCGGTGTAGGGTGTAGAAACTTCGTGCCTTAAACACTCTCAACAGAAACAGTAAATGACAAAAACAGGAAGTGGAGCTCCCGTTACGGATTGAAAAAACCTCATAATAGTAGCCACCGCTCGCCATCTTAAAACGTGATCTCATGGAAAGTTCTAGTCTTCAACAGGCACGGCCTTAAAAACCGGTATTCAGCACCTGTTTACCCTTTGACAGGGAGGTCCCTGGCACCATCGGCTCCTTGTCCTAACCAAACTCCTATAAGAGAGACGCTGGTCGCAGGTAAGAGTGAGGGGCTCGTGGCATCTCCCCAACATGAGAGCGGAGGGCCATGCCTGGGGTACCGGCAATATCCTTCCGCCTCGTGGACATGACTTGGAGCTCTGTGGCCGCTGCAGATGGAGAACCATGATTCCAAGGAAGTGACTACCCCCCTGGTGTGCTCCCCTTAAGGTTAGCACGTGTCCTCTCCTTCTGCTCCACTCATGCACTCTTTATGCTTATCGCGTGTTCACTCTCCTTGTATTCAATATGTTTCTCTCTTATGTTCACAACATATGCTTCGTCTTCGTGGACATCTCTTATACTCTTGCATGCTTATCTCATGTACTCCTCATCCCTTGTGTTTTATTTGGACTCACCTCTTGTGTCCACCAGCGCTTTATGGAGAAGACTTGTGACGGCACAAGAGTCACTGTGGAAAGGGGAGGCGTGTCTACAAGTAGAGCGGGAAGGAGTAGCGGTGGGTTGTAAGTGGAGAGGTGAGATTTTAGGAAAGAGAAAAGAAGTTGTTTAGTAAAGGTCAGTGTCTTGTATAGAAGAATGGTGAGAGCAGAATAGGTGAGTTTGTCTCCTCTGTAACCTCTTAGGTCAGCAGGAAGCCAGGTTCAGTTCGAGGTGCCTTAACGAGGCGCTATAGGCGTGAAATCTTTGGCCCCTAGTCTTAGCTTGTCAAGGCTTCTAGTATTCTTGGCTCCTCCTGGTATCCTCCGAGATGTCCTGAGGTGTCCTGGGTGATGATTGTCTATGGCTTGAGTATGCCAGTTTAAACTTACGCTCACTTCAAGAGGAAGCCCGTGTTGGTCTTCGAGGACTGGTGATGACTGTATGCTCATCACATGCTTTTTGTTTATATTCACAACAGAGAAGAACGGAGTCAAGACCGTGATGGGCGATTCTACGGAGGCATCTAAGAAGGAGCAACCATCCGTCATCACCATCTTTAAAAAGGTAAGTGTGAGAGTGAGAACTCCCGTAACTGACCATCAGGAGAGCGTCATGTTCCAGGGGTGACGGAGTTCAAAGAGATTGTGAATGAGTGAGTGTGGAGGGTGAGATTCCAAGCCCTGGTTTCCACCATCCAGACTAACGCCGCTCTATCGAATGACTGACTGCGCATGGACCAGACCCCTTGGAGCCGAGCACGAGATACCATGTACGGTGCATGCAGTGTGTTGTGATCTGCAGCCGCAGAATCAAAATAATGGCTATGAGTCCAAAGTTTAGAAAAGTTCAAAGCCTTTAATAACCTACAGTTGTGGCACCAGAAACAAACAGCAGTAGCCAATTAGCCTTGCCATATAGCAACTGCTCTTTAGAAAAACACATGTCTCCTGGAAACTGTCCAGGTATCCTGCACAGATCGTTGTCTAAGATCACAAATCAAGGCCCTGTAAATCCAAGATCAGTCTGTTTTACCTGTATTTGAGCACAACATTGATGATGTCTCAGTAGATGGTTTATGCAAATTCTTTATCTCTGAACTCAAGGACATGCCATGTAACACGTGTTTTTGTGTAGCAGACAGAGGGTAACCAAAGATAATTCCTCGATTCCTAATTGGTTAACCAAACTCCCATTCAACTAAACTGTTGCCGGATGAAGTCCGCCTGAAGCTGGATCTGATCACGCAAAACTCAGGCAGTGGGCACTCCTCACCTTGTGCAGGAATTTATTGTTCTTAGTTCATAAAATCCTTATTCTATGTTCAGTCTCCCAGGTTCATCAACAAACCACACAAATTCCTCACCATCTTAAAAAAAAAACACCTTCCTGGGCACATCAGAGTTGCTCCCATCCATATCCCGAACACTGCACCAATCTAGATATCATCTACCTTGGAAAAGTCCTTACCTTAGAAAATGAAGCTAATTTGACCACTGGTCTTGAAATTCCAGAAGTTAATCTCTTGTTTCATATCACAATGTATCTTCCTTTCTAGTTTTCATCAATATAAAAGCAACAATCCAATTCACTCTTTCAGACCTTCTCATCTTCCAAGTGTCTAAGTGATTCTCTAACCAGAGTCTCAGAATGTGTCCTCCTAGACTTCCAGTTACTAAGATCATCAGCGCTTTTCTTAGTCCTGGCTCTGTACCCAACTGCTTAAGACATTCCAAACTCATCCCCTCTTTTCCTATACCCACCTTGACCCCTCTGCTCTTTGCAACTACTCTTGCATTACAGATTACAACAGGTACCCACAATTCCATCACTTTCTGGAGACACGCCACACTCTTGATCCAAGCCAGTCTGGAATGCGAGGCCATTTTGTTACAGACTCAGTTCCCTTGCGGTGTAATGCTAAACTCCCTACCCTCCTTCCTATTACGCATTGTCACTCACACTTTTTTTTACATACACAAGACTTACACACATGCAGCTGCAGATCCCTGGACCACACATTCCTTCTTTGAATCAAGTATAGGGGTGGTAAACCCAATAGTTCAAAAGCAGGATTCATGCTACATGACCATAAGCCTTTTTTTGTCTGACTATATTGCTAACCTACCTAATTTTTACACCAGATTTAGCACCTCCACCTGAATTTGAGGATTTCCCACTACCGCCCAACTCAGAATCATTTCACAGATCTAAAGAAGTGCTTTGCTCAATCAAACACTCGAATACTCATTCTAAATAAATTGCACATCGTAGTTGGTTCCATAGTTAATTCAGTCATCTAGAAGACTGAGTACCAAACTGAAAGACAGGGACACCTTCTGTTGTATCTTCAATATCCTGTTGGGCCGCGGCAAGATGTTGTGCCTTGCTCCCAAATATATGTCCCTTTATATACTTATATACCACATCAGCAATATTTTAGAAACACAGGCCTCAGCAAAGGAGACTTGCACTTCTTGGCGACTGTACCCCACTTTACATCAAAACCCTTCCCGCCCCCCTAAATCACTTCCTATTGTCTGTCGTTGGTGATTTTGCCCACATGCGTGCCTTGTACAGGTGTGATCCGGGGGGTAATGGTTCCCATTTATGGAAAGAAAGCCCTAAGCTTCTACGCCACCGGCCGCTTCTGTTGCAAGACATTGAGGGGACAATCTGTACTGAGGCACTGTTTTTCCATCTGACTGATGGAGTTAGCGGTGAGAAGATTCCCCCATTGCTTTGAATTTCATTCCCTTTCTAAATCTCAATACATCTGTTGTGTCCTCCCTTCCCTCTTGTTTGTAAATATTGGAGTCCTGCTGTCTCTACTCTTGGTGGATGAGATTTAAAGGAGTCACCATTTTAGTCCCACATCCAGACTGTCTGCAGCCCTTTGTTACCCTTCTCTGTTCAGTGTCCGCTCAGTGGAGGTGTTCACTCACTTTCCTTGTGTAACATGCAAGAGCAGAAGTGACTGATGAACACTGAAAACACTAAGGGCAGGAGTGAGGGGAGGGTCCGGTGGACAGAGGAGAGAGTGGCCGGTGGACAGAGGTGATGGGGGATGGGGGCTGGTGGACAGAGGAGAGAGGAGCCGTGGACAGAGGTGATGGGGGATGGGGGCTGGTGGACAGAGGAGAGAGGAGCCGGTGGACAGAGATGATGAGGTTTGGTGGACAGAGGAGAGAGGAGCCGGTGGACAGAGGTGATGGGGGCGGTGGAGAGACGGGAGAGTGGCCGGTGGACAGAGGTGATGGGGGCGGTGGAGAGACGGGAGAGGGACCGGTGGATAGAGGTGAGAGGGGCCGGTGGACAGAGGTGATGAGGTTTGGTGGACAGAGGAGAGAGGAGCCGGTGGACAGAGGTGATGGGGGCAGTGGAGAGACGGGAGAGGGGCCGGTGGACAGAGGTGATGGGGGCGGTGGAGAGACGGGAGAGGGACCGGTGGATAGAGGTGAGAGGGGCCGGTGGACAGAGGTGAGAGGAGCTGGCCGACAGAGGTGCAGTTTGGGAATCAGGCCCAGAGTATTTTGCCCTCAGGGCTACAGGCTGCTCGTGTGTCCAGACTCTCATGTAGTCTATAGGGCACCGATGGCACACATTGGGCATGCCTGTTGAGTGGTTGGTATTTGGGGGAGGCCTTGTTTCGACCATGCTCATGTTGTTGGCGCCATTACATGTGGACAGCTAGAATAACACCATGGCAGTGTCTGTGCTGGGCCATTGCGATACATGTGTGCACCGAGGTCCACATATGTGTTCCGCATGCGGCCGCTGTGCCCTTTACCTGATATTAGTTGTGGCCCAGCTGCTCACATGTGTCATCGAGGTAACACTGTTGCTCTGTTTACACACATCACATCTCACTGTTAACAAAAAGAACACAACTGGTAATGCTTGGCCTGGACAGTGCCCCCCCCCCCTCATCCAGCCCCCCTAGAGTAGGCTTCTGTCTGTTGTACCTCTTGCTGTGCCTGCTGGAAGGATGCTAGCGCCTGGAGGAGAGTGTAGGAGTCTGACACACTAGGCGCTGCCCTGAGGACTTGAGATCAGCCTCAGTTGTGCTCCCAGAACACCCCACTGTCCTTCCATTCTTGCCTGTCCCGAGATTAAGCATAATCTGAAGAGGAAATGGTATCCACTGCGTGTACAATTAGTACAGTTCAGAGAGCAGTGGTAATAAATATTATTCAAAATGACTCATTAAAGAATTTAGTAAGAAAGTGCACACCATGTAATGGAAGCGGCAACACTGCACAGCTCGCAGGCTCTGTAACCGTGCACTGTGCATGAGCCAAACTGCTCCTTGTTGATGTCATCTGCAAAATGGACTTTTAAACTTGGTGGGCAGGTTCCCTCGGGCTGGAATTCTGCTGAGACTCACATCAAGGCAATGGATTTCTTCTCAGATGCGGTAGCACTGCCTGGCTGAGAGTTAATGTTTTGTTAAATCCCCCCCCTTTCCCTTGTTCCTGATGTGGTTTCTTTAGCAAGCCTTCCAGGCACATGCTAAATGAACACTGTTAGAGAGATCCAGCAGCTCGTAGACATTACTAAGTACTTCTGATGGGTCATTCTTCCTTCATCAACCACTGCAATAAATTAGCAGCCCTGCATTTTCTATCAGGAAGTTCAGTATTGTATTGTATTGTATTGAGCATTTATAAAGCGCATTCCGGCCCTCGGGCATCGAAGCGCTAACTGGGTGAGGCAATAAAGAGCTAAGCAAAGGAGCTCCCAAACTTATTGAGGAAACAGCCAGGTCTTGACCAGTTTCCTGAAAGTTAAATGATTGTGTTCTTGCCTTATAATCAGTGGTAGAGAGTTCCAAATGTTAGCAGCTGCGATAGTAAAAGCTCTATCTCCCCATTTTACTTTCTTAGTACGGGCTATTTGAATTTGATAGGCACCGGCCGAACGCAACAAGCGATTAGGCTTATGCCATTTCAGCTTGGTGGTTAGTGTTGTAGGCCCAATCCCATGAGCCGCTTTGTGAGTGATGCAGAGAGCCTTAAAAGAAAGCCGGTGGGTGATCGGAAGCCAGTGTAGATCTTTAAGGCCCCTCTCAACAGAGGCCCCACGAGGCAATTTTAGTAGCAGCCTGGCCGCAGTATTCTGCATCAGCTGAAGTCTGTGCAGAGATTCTTTATTCAGATTGAGTAAAAGCGCATTCCCATAATCCAATCTGGAAATGACCAGAGCCAAAATGACGGTGGTTCTACTGGTCTGAGGAATAAAAGGGAGATTTTTTTTTAATTTCTTCATTGTCCACAAACAGGACTTAATTATCAAATTAACCTGAGGTTTAAATGACAATTGCTCATCGAATACTACTCCTAAATTTCTTGAGTGAGACCGTGGAACAGGAAGCGTCCCACACTCTTCCGGCCACCAGCTAGAGGTCCAATGTACCCTGTCAATTCCGAAGCACAAAATCTCGTTTTTTTCGCAGTTGAGTTTCAACCAGTTGGACTTCATCCAGTGACTGACTGCCGTCATACAGGCGTTGAAGCGAATAGCCACTTCTTCAAGATCATTATCAATAGGGATAATGATTTGAGTATCGTCAGCATAAGAGGTAGGAATGAAGCCAAAAGAACGAACCAACTCCGCCAGTGGTGCCACGTACAAGTTAAATAACGTCGGGCTCAAAGAAGAGCCCTGAGGAACCCCACACGGCAAAAGATAGGAGAGAGACCTAAAATCACCACAGCTAACTGTGGCCCACCTGTCAGATAAAAAAGATCCAATCAATTTGAGAGCCTGGTCTCTAATGCCTACCTGATATAGGCGGTCTAGCAGGATATGGGGAGCAATGGTGTCAAAAGCTGCCGACAAGTCCAATAGCACCAGAAAGGCCCCATGCCCCTTATCCACCAGTCTACGTATAGTGTCAGATGATGCAATGAGAGCAGATTCAGTACTGTGGGCTTTCCGAAAACCATGTTGTGAGTTGTCCAAGCCTTTAGAACCCGACAGGAAGTCCACCAATTCATTATTAAGGTGCTTTTCCAGAATTTTGGCCGCATAGGGGAGAAGGGCTATAGGACGTAAATTCGTCAAGTCATCAGGTTTACCCGCTGCTTTCTTTTTTAGCGGAATGATAGCAGCTTCTTTCCAAACCCTAGGGTAAAGACCCGATGCTAGCACTTCCTGAAAAATAGGGGCCAACATAGAAACCACTAACTCTGGTACTAGTTGGAGAATAGCCGGGGGGCAGGGATCCATGGGGGAGCCCGATTTGCCTTCCCGGAGCAGTTTAAACAGAGCCTCCGAAGAGGGCATCTTAAAGTTAGAGAGTAAAAATGGGTCGTCTGGCGCCCCGTTGGTAGTCCCCTCCGGGTGCGGAAGAGCAGTCAGTCGTGGAGATGGGCTAGTTAATGTCTCCTCCAGCCTAAAGCTGGAGTAAATGTCTAGCACCTTACATTAAAAAAATTTAGCTACTTTGTTACAAAAATCTTGGGAATTTTCTACTCTGGGTGAACCTGACGGGGTGGTAAGAATGTTGACAGTTTTAAATAGTTCTCTGGAAGAGTTAGCTGCTTCATTAATTTTGCATGTGAAATAGACCGATTTGGCTACCTGACAGGCTTTTTTGTAATTGTGGAGTGCCAGCTTAAGATCCGCCCTCTCGACTTCACCAGGGCTGAGTTTCCAGCAGCGCTCTTTCTGCCTGTATATCCTCTGCAGGGATTTAAGGGCTTGGGAAAACCAGGGTTGATTAGGTTTCTTCCTAATGCGAGAAGCAAAGATTCTTACGGGTGCTAGCGTGTCCATTGCTTGTTCAATGCCCAGATTAAATCTAGCAAGTGGAGGCAGCCTGGACAGCTTGGGCTCGTTCCAGTTAAGTAGAAGTGCCGCTGTCAATGGTTCTACTTCAATTTTTCTCCAGGATCTTATCCGTTTTTCTTGGGGAGTAGCCATTAGGGGCTGCTGCTTGGCCAGAAATTTAAATGTCAAAAGGGCGTGATCTGTCCATTCTAATGGGGTAGTAGAGAGATAAAGTGATTCTTCAGGACGAGTGAAAATCCCATCAAGGGTATGACCAGCTCTATGCGTGGCCATCCCATCCTTTAAAACCCAATCTAGTGCCCCCATAAGGTTGAGAAATTCCGCAGCCAACAAATCACGAGTATTGTCAAAATGAATGTTAAGATCTCCCAAAATAATGGCTTTAGAGGCCATGATTAAAGGTTCCAGTACAGAGGGCCATATCGAAAGAAACTTAGCAACAGGGCCAGGGGGGCGATAAATTAGAAGGCCTTCCCAGACTAAAGATGTATCACGGAGCAATTTAAAGGCCATAGCTTCACAAACCTCTGTAGTGTAACTCGCGTTATTCCAAGTACAAGTGAGCTCAGACCTACTGATAATGGCTAGGCCTCCTCCTCTGCCCGTATTCCTGTCCACCCTGTAGAAGGAGTAGCCAATAGGGGATGCTTCGATAAAATCGGGATCCGAATCAGGCCTTGCCCAAGTTTCTGTTATAAAAAGACAGTCTATGTTAAGGGTGCGGATGAGCTCATTAATTTCAAATTTGTGTTTAGGGAGGGATCTAGCATTTATAAGAGCAAAAGGGCCCCCCGCTCTGCCATCCTTTACAATTCCCCCCAGAGCTTGTTCACTATTATTCACACCTGTGGCCCGAACTCCCTGGGTTGCCTGCTTACCCATCATAGATGGCATAGGCACCATCCAATTGCACTGCGTGCACCTCCAGGCGCACGCAGTATCCGGGTTCCGCGTGTAGGTACAGCGCGGGCCCGCCAACTTCTTGAGTTCATCCATAGTGTAACTCAAGTTTCCAGAACCAGAAACAAGGTTCCTGGCCCGTTCTGGCGCGGACGGGCGCAGACGGGCTTGCCTTTGGCGTGCCTTTGGCGCGGCCGCAATTTTGCCGACATTTATCCCCCTTGACCCGACCACTAGACCGCAAACCGCAGTTGTGCAGTGAAAACCGGAAGTGGGCTTTAACCGGCCCAGCTTCCTGCCCCCAATGTTTTGAAGACCTTGATTGTCCCAGTCCCTCCCGTAAATGAGTCAGTTCCGCTGTGAAAAAGCTTTTCTAAACTTCGTAAGCTTCCAACGCTTTTAAAACAGTCATGCAAGCTCAAAATTTCAATTTTATATTAAAAAACAATGAATTGTTAAGTGCAAATTCAAATTCAAACAGGACATTTAAAAAACATGAATGACAGGAGCTTTTAGCTAAAAAGATCGATAAAAACAGCCTCGATTGCAAAAGACGCGCTCACCACAGAGAGATCTGAACTCGAAACAAGCTAAGGCACCATTTCAGTCCACCTCTTCCTAAGATTTAAAGTTTTCAGTTTTGGAAATTGATACCTCTCTGCTGTAATTTCTGAACATGAAGTCTGTAGCAAAGTGTGGATTTAATGCATCTTCATCTTTCATCTCAAAGGGATCTCAGACTTCCATATGAATTAGGAGATGTGCCTTCCGGTCTTGTTTCTTTGATCACATTTCTGCAGGCTACATCTAGGTTAAAAAACCAAATGCTCAATGCGCTTTCAAATTGTACATTAATGGCTAAAAGGAATTTAACTGCAGTGGTTGGTTAATTGTGATTTATACTAAAAATGGACATCAAAGCAAAGTTTCCAAACTCTACTTTCCCAGTGGGCTCTGTCTTTTATTAACCTTTGACACAACATATGTGACAAGGCTTCCTGCCTTGCGTGGCCCATGCTATCCTCTCAGATCAGAGGTAACATGGCCTATTGGGATTGACACAGTGGTCACATAGGCCAGCTCCTAAGAACAGAGCCTGGTTAGACCAGTCAGCCCTGTTCATTCTGTCTTCCAGTGCCTGACTGTGCATGTGTTCCCAGCAGTCCTTCCTTGGTAAACTGTTCCCAGGAGCTGGGCACATGCAATATCAAGAAACAGATATTAACCTGTAGTGCCTGGTACTCTGATGGCCTTCTGTCCTGATCCCAATGGATGCCCCCCATTCCCAGCTGATCTTGCATCAGAACTAGATTGTGGGTGCACGTTAGCACGATTTGGAACCGGGCAGTCGCTGCAGTGTGATTATGCTTTGTCGCTTGCAGTCCTCCTTACCAAGACGGTACAGGTTTGGGTACTGACACAAGATGTAACTAACATTCTTTATTTTGTGAAGTCAGCACCATGAGGTGACGGGTGCGGGTATATCCTTGGGTGAGAAGCTCCTGTTGCCCATCTCCTCTGGTCTCTCCTGCGTTTCCCTCCTGCTGCCCTGTGTTGTGGAAGATGCTTGTCACTCTGCCTCCTTTCTCACCCTTTTTTTGATGTTCTCTCTCCCCAGATTTGGGTCATGGCTCTCAGTGTCTGCCTGGTCTTCACCGTGACCATCGGCGTGTTTCCAGCTGTCACGGCAGATGTGAAGTCCGCCATCGCAGGAACCGGCAAATGGAGTGAGTGTCACCCGGGGCGATGGTGCAGAAGGTGGACAGACGAGCCCTCCCTGTGGCCTGAGTGTGGATGGGGCCTTTGCTGGAAGTGCCTGTGGAAAGCGCCCAGAAGAACTGGTTCTGGCTGACAACCCTAGAGGCTTCCCTGGCTCTCCCGCTCAGACCCACAATGAAGGAGGCGCTCTGGCCTTACAAAGCTTTGCCCCACTGTCTCCCTTTGGGTTGTTTCCTGGGAAAAGAGTGACTCTTGGGCTGAATGTTAGCAGTAAACAAAGGTTGCAGACCTTCATCCATCATCCTCCAGTGCTCGAAGACTGAATATCATGGCAGCTCAGGTGCTTGTATCGAATCTACAGTTGTAAACAGGACAGCGTTCAGGGGCAGGTCTTGGAGAGTTCTTCAGAGGTGGACTTTCCTTCGGATCGGCTTGGAATAGTGGAGTAGCTGATGAAATAAACTATTACAAAACTGCTCCTAGGGAGGGGAGATGCGGAAAACTCCCTGAAAACATTGTTGCTTTATCTGCGATGAGGGCTCTCAAGCTTCCCACATCATGCAGCCTTGGCACCAAGGGGCAGGTTTAGGAGGGAATGGCCCTCGGTGTGCAGCACTGGGTTGGATTGGTGGGAGAGAGTGAGTCAGAGCAGTAAGAGGGGGAAAGACCAAGAGACAGACAGAGAGCAATGCAGAGGGGACTCGAGACAGACGAGAAAAACGGGAGGTGTAGAGGGCCAGGGATTTGCTGCATAAGTGAAACTAAGTCAGGAAGTCAGAGTTAATGGCAATGCAACTTGAGGCATAGCTCTGCTGTCTGAAAAGACGTTTGACTACACATCAGTGTAACTTTAGAGGACTGAGGGGGTCATTCTGACCCTGGCGGTAGACTACCGCCAGGCCTACGACCGCGGATGCACCGCCAACAGGCTGGCGGTGCATCCATGGGCATTCTGACCGCGGCGGTACCGCCGCGGTCAGAAACGGAAAACCGGCGGTGTCCCGCCGGTTTCCCGCTGCCCTGGGGAATCCTCCATGGCGGCGCTGCAGGCAGCGCCGCCATGGGGATTCCGACCCCCTTACCGCCAGCCTGGCTCTGGCGGTTTTGACCGCCAGAACCTGGCTGGCGGTAACGGGTGACGAGGGGCCCCTGGGGGCCCCTGCAGTGCCCATGCCACTGGCATGTGAGTGGCATGGGCACTGCAGGGGCCCCCTAACAGGGCCCCACCAAGATTTTCAGTGTCTGCCAAGCAGACACTGAAAATCGCGACGGGTGCAACTGCACCCGTCGCACCCCTTCCACTCCGCCAGCTCCATTCGGAGCCGGCATCCTCATGGAAGGGGGTTTCCTGCTGGGCTGGCGGGCGGCCTTCTGGCGGTCGCCCGCCAGCCCAGCGGGAAACTCAGAATTACCGCGGCGGTCTTCTGACCGCGCAGCGGTATTCTGACGGCGGGACTTTGGCGGGCGGCCTCCGCCGCCCGCCAAAGTCAGAATGACCCCCTGAGTGTGTAACTTCTGTGTGACATCGGGGACAGCTCTGATCCGAGTTCTGAGCTTGAACACTCAGGGGGTCATTATGGACCGCCAGGGCCGGGGACCGCGGAAGCACCGCCAACAGGCTGGCGGTGCTTCCTGGGCTATTCTGACCGCCGCGGTCAGAAAAGGGGAACCGGCGGTTTCCCGACGGTTTTCCCCTGGCCCAGGGAATCCGCCATGGCGGCACTGCTTGCAGCGCCGCCATGGGGATTCCGACCCCCTTCCCGCCACCCTGTTTCTGGCGGTTCTTACCGCCAGGAACAGGATGGCGGGAACGGGTGTTGTGTGGCCCCTGGGGGCCCCTGCACTGCCCATGCCACTGGCATGGGCAGTGCAGGGGCCCCCTAACAGGGCCCCATGAAGATTTTCACTGTCTGCTTAGCAGACAGTGAAAATCGCGACGGGTGCCACTGCACCCGTCGCACCCCTGCAACTCCGCCGGCTCCATTCGGAGCCGGCATCCTTGTTGCAGGGGCTTTCCCGCTGGGCCGGCGGGCGGGCTTTTGGCAGTCGCCCGCCGGCCCAGCGGGAAAGCCAGAATGGTTGCCGCGGTCTCCTGACCGCGGAGTGGTCATTCGGTGGTAACCGCATGGCGGGCGGCAGCCGCCGCCCGCCGCAGTCCGAATGACCGCCTCAGTGTTTTACTAGTGACAATCTCCTTTTGTGCTTTAGACACAGGATGTCATATGTGGCGGTCAGTAGAAGTTTTATTTGGTTATATAGTTCTTGTTTCATAGTGCGATTTTATCGTGATATATGATTGGTTGTTGGGTTTATTTAATCGTATGACAAACTTGTCAAAAAAGATGTGAGGCCTAAAACTTGCCCGTGAGAGATAGCACTGCTGTCGCCAGTCAGAGCATGGACTCTGTGTGTCCTGTGGGTGAGAGCTGCTGTGTGAGGCCACAAGGCAGCAAGTTTGTTGCTACCTTGGCAGATATTTTGTTTTCTTTTAATGGGGTAACAGGTGGATGCTGTCAAGCACCAGTTGTCTCCTTTGATGTATTTATTTTGTTGACATGGAAGTTTAATTGCTGTTTCATGGCCTTTTTGTTCAGCAGTGTATGCCATTTGGATATCTCAGCCTGTCACAAACACAGTAATATTCAGTATTAATCGCCCTTGCGAGTCCATCAGTTTCACATTGGTGCCCTGATAGCATGTTGCCAGGGGTGTAACACAGGCTCCTGCAGCTCCTGTGGCACAGGGCGTCCTCAACCCTGCAGGGGCCGTCAACTGTTCAGAGATGTGGGGATGGGGTGGATATTTCAGTCCAAAGCAATGAATACCTGTAAAATATTGAAGACTCAAGCCCCCCATCACATTCGGGGGGGGTGGCTCATCTCTTGTCATTACACCACTGTATGTTGTATTTAAAGCTGGTTTTGTTCTCAGTATAAAGATGCACCCCTCTATAGCCTTCCCTAAAGACAGCAAAAATACCGTCACTTTGTCGAAAGTATCAACTATGCTCTATTTTTCTGTGTTTGACTTCTAAATTCACCACTCAAAACACAAAGTTCATCTTCAGACTCGTTTTCTTAACACTCTTTTTTGAGGTCTAAGATTTGCTTTCTACAGCCCCTGAGAGCAACACTGAAAAAGTCACCCAGCTATTATTCAAGCCCTAACAAAATGCTGATTAATTGACTTTGCCAGTGATTGTTTCTTTCGTTTGTTTTAGGTGCTGTCTGCTTCTTTTCTTTTTTCTTCATCTTCCTGTCTTTTTTCACTCTTCTTTGTTTTCTCTTTTATTCACATGTATCTCCTGCCTTTATTCCATTCCTTGTTATTTTCTACCTTTGTATTTTTTTTTGTCTCTCTATTTTCTCCTACGTCCCATCTGTGCGTAAACTACCGCCAAGAACAGAAACAGCAAACTCCTTCTCATGCTTCTAATTCAGAATATTGTATGACCCACTGCCACCTGCAAGCGTTCCTAGATGAACCATGCCGCTTTCTTAGATAGGGCGGTTATTATTATAAAGTTTTGTAAACCACACTTATTCCCAAACTGGGCCACCCTAGCACCTAGGTAGGTTTTGGAAGACTTGCCTCTTGACATGGGCATCCGGTTCTGCAGCGGCACAGTTTATCTAACTCGTAGAGGAGGTAGATGAAAGAATTTGAGAAGGCCACTAAGGTGGTGACCAAAGGACCTCTGGGTAAGAAGCATCATGCAGGTCTAACTTCTGTGAAGGTCCTTTTACCACCTGACAATTTACTGGTACGTTTGTGTTTTAGGAAGACAAATTAGCCGCCTCAGCTTGGCAGTGATACTGAGGATTGTACAACCCCACCTTATTGCCTCCCTAACCTGATCCCAGAGGGCGACCAGGGTGATCTTGGGTCCACCTCACCGTACTCTGGGATGGCCATTCACCGAAATGCCACTTTTGCTGGACCACACTCAATATTTCTGCCTGTTTCTGGGGCCACTATGAAGTGACTAGGAAGTCACAGATTTCAAGAAATCCTAGGGTCTCGCTCATTGCTACTCCTTTCCAAACCTCCTTTCTTTCATTTTCTTCTGCCCAGTTTCCTTATTTCTGAATATTTTTTTATATCACACAGCTATTTTATACACCTTCCTTAATATAGCCTCCATATTTTTTCCTTTTAATTACGTTATGTGTGTATTACAAGCTCCATGTTATGCCAGCTGTCCTTTTCATCTGACAATTCTTTCTTTCACAGACATGTATTTCATCCCGGTCTCCTGTTTCCTGTTTTTCAATGTCTTTGACTGGGCGGGTCGAAGCCTCACAGCAGTCTGCTTGTGGGTAAGTGATACATTTGAGGAGATGTTGTGTAATACAGATGTTGCTGTTGTGATGTGTGTAGGGAGCCGACTGCATGTGCGCACGATAGGGAATATAGGAATCATTGCAACAAAGCATACATCACTGGTTCTATGCATTTTCAGTGCTTTATTCACTAGTCCAAATATTTGAACATAACGTTTTGCTAGAAAAAGAGCATGTGTTTGAAGGCTGACAGGCTTCTCTGTGAGCAGTCTGCCCTGCACCTAGTCTCGTGAAGGGTATTTCTCCAGTATTGGATCTTTCATAAATTCACATGCGTGAATCATTGAGGTCGTCAAGCTGATAGTCTCACATTATGATTACAAAAGCAATCTAATGTTAAATATAGCCCTGAGGCTATAAACATTGTCACTTGAGTAACCGGGTCACATCATAAAAAAAAGAGCCAACCTTTAACCAATCAGCTACAAGCAGATAGAAGACCACACCCTACTGTGGCCAATAAAGTTTGAACCTTCAAGACTTGTGGTTCAAGGAGACTGATCTCTGCCGATCCTTACAAAGAATACACCTGTCGCTTGTACGCTGAACATCAGACAAAAGACTGCAAGACTGTCAGAAAATGTTACTCCAAAATCCTGAAGGACCGTGAGGAGAAGAATCCTTCTAAGGCTACAAAAGTCCTAAGTCAAGGAGACTGCTGAAACTAAGCATAGCAACAATTGTCCATCAGTGCTATTGTACATAGTTAATCATTTTTTTTTAACCAACGCGACTCTGTTTAAAACCAACGTGAACCAATGGGTTGGCTTTATTGAAATGATAAAAAATGCCAGACTATGGACAGCTGCGTTCTATAGCAATCGTCATACTTAGAGAAAGTGGCCACATAGAGTTTACTGCATGGCAATTGAAATTAGTGGCGAGTAGGCGTCCTGTTAGCACTTCCTGGGGAGCCATAATATCCTCTGAAAAATGGAAAATAGAAAGAGGAAAAGAAATGAAAGGGGAACTGAAGTGCTCCCATTTTCAGGTGGGAGTGCACATGTGATCGGAACATGCCATCATTCACAGGGCAAGAGACATGCTAGCGAATAAGTAAGGTGGACTGGACCCTGACCCCATGAAGTATGATGGATAGAAGCAGAGTGCAAATGACAGACCATTGGTTGAAGAGGGCTGACAGACATACCCTCTGGACAACCAACAAGAAACCCTTTCTCAGTAATACCCTGAAAGCTCTGTTTTTATGTTGCTCAGATAACGTCTGACTACAGATGCTCTTCCAAGACAGGAATTAAGAATACTTGTTGGGCCCCACAGGGCTCCTCCTTCAGCCCCACGTTTTTCAGTATTTACTGGTGCCTCAGGCTGAGCTCGTCGTGTCCCCTGGACTCAAGCTCCTTCGCTTCGCAGGTGACACTTGGATCATCTCCTGAGATCCTGAATAAGCTCCAAAGCCATTCTTCCTTTTTTAAACTCTCTCTGCTCAGTTTGTCAACTGAATGGACCCCTCTGTCTCAGACTAAAGCCTGACACTGTATTTAGTCGCTCCTCAGTTTTGATCCCTAATTGGTAGCCTGGCACACTCACCCCTGCCCCTGCCACCTCAGCCCAGAATGTAGACATTACTTTCCATCAAAGCCTGACTCTTGAGGTAAACATTAACACGCTCACTCCCACATGTTTCTAATGGGAAAAGTGGTTAGGAACATAATCCCAGTGGTTCCCAGTTTGATTAGGAAAGCCCTGTTCCAAGCCCTCATCATATCCAGGCTAGACTGCTGTAATGCACTCCTTGTGGGCCTTCCTGGCCACCTGCTCAACAGGTTTCTGTAGGTCAAGCATATTTTTGGTTTGAGCAAGTGGGTTGACACTTCCTACCTACCTGACAAGCCCCCACCGGACACCAGTGCACCAGCTCTGCCGGTGTGAGCCTCTGCTGTTGTAAAGCCCCCTACAGCCTCTCTGCCAGGAACTGCATATCTTCAGAAGTGTTTTACTTTTCCACATTCAGAGACCGAAAAACATCAATACAGATGTCAAAACAGCTGATTCCAGATGGAAATGCCTTAGTTGATATAAAATGTAGAGCGTGGTTAAAAACAGAGCTGGCCAGCTCCTGCCTTGGGTGCAGCCAGAATAAACATGCTCTTAGGAAGGGTAGCGTCAGAAGGGAAAGTCCAAGAAGCACAGGCGCATTAGAGTATTACCCTTATAGACACTAAAGGAATACTCAACCATAGTCATATTTCATCACAATTCATTCATGCAATGTCATCAATACAGTAGAAAGGGCTAGCATTCATTTACTAGTGTGTACACAGCCTTTGTTTATATGCACCATCTTAGAAAGGTATGCATGTGCCCATGTTCTAACTTTTTATGCGTAATGCACCCTCGGCCAGCTGTATGGTTAGCCCCGTAGCCCCCACACCAAAGACTGTGAGAGGTGCATGTGGCGAGTGTTCACTTATCTCTTGCGACGTGTTTGAGTTGTACCTGAGGAGGTACATTGTAGACAGACATACTGGAGCCTCTGGTCGCCCTGATGAAGGTGCGTACTGTGCGTGCCGGTCGTGTCGCCCAGTGGGCTCACCTACGTATAGCACATCGAATCACAATACAGTAGAATCCTCTTCCAAACAGTCAAATACAGCGTGGACCGAGAAAGTTCAGCAAGAATCCAGTTTATTGTTGAAGTCTGATGACAGAAAACAGTCAACACGTGTTTCGTCTTAAGAGAAGATACTCTCTATGACTTCCTCAGGGCTCGATGAACTGTTGAAAACGTAGCAAATATAAAGACGTTCAGAATTCTTTCTTTATTTTCCTTATATGTCAATTCCTAAGTATCTCCAATATCGAGGACTGCAAATATAAATCTTCATTGAGACGCTGGGGGTGTGTGTAAATACCCCTCCACGTCTTATTGCATTGAAGGCGTATGTGTCAACACCTCCAAGTTCTTTCGCCGACCGGAGAGCATGACTTGACTCATCAGACACGTTACTCCATGTCCTCAGGCAATCTGTGAGATATGGAGGTGTTGACACATACGCCTTCAATGCAATAAGACGTGGAGGGGTATTTACACACCCCCCAGCGTCTCAATGAGGATTTATATTTGCAGTCCTCGATATCGGAGATACTTAGGAATTGACATATAAGGAAAATATAGAAAGAATTCTGAACTTCTTTATATTTGCTACGTTTTCAACAGTTCATTGAGCCCTGAGGAAGTCACAGAGAGTATCTTCTCTTAAGACGAAACACGTGTTGGCTGTTTTCTGTCATCAGACTTCAACAATAAACTGGATTCTTGCTGAACTTTCTCGGTTCACGCTGTATTTGACTGTTTGGAAGAGGATTTTACTGTACATGGATATGGACTTCAGACTCTTATTGATTCACGAGTGCCTTGACATTTGTTGATGAGGTTTTGTTTTTCTATTGAGAAACTTAGGAGGAGTGGTAGGACCCTCCGGCCAGGAGCACCGTGCCCTTGATTTATTTGTTCACAAAATAACTTGGTGATGCATTGTGAGCGCCGAATCCTATAAACTGTCTTCCCTCTGTTTCTCTACTTGTGCACATCGAATCACGACAATGTGACTGATGTTGGTGGGAACTCTCTCCCAAAATGTAATGCTAGTGCTTCATCATTTAGGTGACACTCGCGTTCACATCATGGAGAAACTAATCATGGTTTTGGTTAATTATCTATTTCTCCATAATCGACATATGCAGATGCACAGAATGTGAGATGCTATGTTTTACCATCATTGAGTTTGGGGACTGGCATCAAGATCCACTCAAGGCTTCCCCTCTTGAGTCATGGCTACACCCCACTGTCAACGATGGTAGTAAATAGCATATTGCACTTGGCACCCGTGTGTGCGCGTGTACATGTGTGTGTGTGTAACTCTGGCTGTCCCTTTTTTGTGGTTATAGTTAGGTCAGACTTTCCATAGGAAGAGCTTTCTTTTGTTTTGCTAATACCTTTGGTGCCATTTGACAAATCTTCACAAAACTTTCCCCTAAAAAGCTTTGGGGTGATCCATCAACGAGGAGCAAGGAAAAAGGGGGGCAAGGGGTCCCAACACACAATTTCCTCTGGCAGTTTCCATGGAGAAGTTTAGACAGTGCTACCACAAAAAACAGCTGAAGGAAATTGTAAGGAAATGCCTCCTTGGCATGGTTACCCCCTAACTTTTTGCCTTTGCTGATGCTAAGTTATGATTGAAAGTGTGCTGGGACCCTGCTAACCAGGCCCCATCACCAGTGTTCTTTCCCTAAACTGTACCTTTGTTTCCACAATTGGCACAGCCCTGGCACTCAGATAGGTCCTTTGTAACTGGTACCCCTGGTACCAAGGGCCCTGATGCCAGGGAAGGTCTCTAAGGGCTGCAGCATGTCTTATTCCACCCTGGGGACCCCTCACCCAGCACATGCACACTGCCTCACAGCTTGTGTGTGCTGGTGGGGAGGAAATGACTAAGTCGACATGGCACTCCCCTCAGAGTGCCATGCCAACCTCATGCTGCCTGTGGCATAGGTAAGTCACCCCTCTAGCAGGCCTCACAGCCCTAAGGCAGGGTGCACTATACCACAGGTGAGGGCATATGTGCATGAGCACAATGCCCCTACAGTGTCTAAGCAAAACCTTAGACATTGTAAGTGCAGGGTAGCCATAAGAGTATATGGTCTGGGAGTCTGTCAAACACAAACTCCACAGTTCCATGATGACTACACTGAAAACTGGGAAGTCTGGTATCAAACTTCTCAGCACAATAAATGCACACTGATGCCAGTGTGTAATTTATTGTAACATGCACCCAGACGGCATCTTAGAGATGCCACCTGAATACCAATCTGACTACTAGTGTAGGCTGACCAGTTCCTGCCAGCCTGCCACAAACCAGACAAGTGGTTGGCCACATGGGGAGAGTGCTTTTGTCACTCTGTGGCCAGGAACAAAGCCTGCACTGGGTGGAGGTGCTTCACACCTCCCCCTGCAGGAACTGTAACACCTGGCGGTGAGCTTCAAAGGCTCACCCCCTTTGTTACAGCGCCCCAGGGCATCCCAGCTAGTGGAGATGCCCGCCCCTCTGGCCACTGCCCCCACTTTTGGCGGCAAGGCTGGAGGAGATAATTAGGGAAACAAGGAGGAGTCACCCACCAGTCATGACAGCCCCTAGGGTGCCCTGAGCTTAGGTGACCCCTACCTTTTAGAAATCCTCCATCTTAGTTTTGGAGGATTCCTCCAATAGGATTAGGGATGTGCCCCCCTCCCCACAGGGACGAGGCACAAAGAGGGTGTAGCCACCCTCAAGGACAGTAGCCATTGGCTACTGTCCTCCCAGACCTAAACACACCCCTAAATCTAGTATTTAGGGGCACCCTGGAACCCAGGAAATCAGATTCCTGCAACCTGAACTAAAGAAGGACTGCTGACCTGCAAGCCTGCAGAGACTACGGACGACAACTGCTTTGGCCCCAGCCCTACCGGCCTGTCTCCTGAGTCGAAAACCTGCAACCAGTGACGCATCCGACAGGGACCAGTGACCTCTGAAGCCTCAGAGGACTGTCCTGACCCCCAGGACCAAGAAACTCCTGTGAGCAGCGGCTCTGCTCAACAACAGCAACTTCTTTGCAACAAAGAAGCAACTTCCAAAGAACTCACTCTTCCTGCAGGAAGCGTGAGACTTCACACACTGCACCCGATGCCCCCGGCTCGAGATCCAGAGAACCAACACCACAGTGAGGACTCCCCGGCGACTGCGACCCCGTGAGTAGCCCGAGACCACCTCCCTGGACCCCCACAGCGACGCCTGCAGAGAGAATCCAGAGGCTCCCCCTGACAACGACTGCCTGTAACAAGGGACCCGACGCCTGGAACCAGCACTGCACCCGCAGCCCCCAGGACCTGAAGGAACCGAACTTCAGTGCAGGAGTGACCCCCAGGCAACCCTTTGCCTAGCCCAGATGGTGGTTGTCCTGAGAAGCCCCCCCTGTGCCTGCCTGCACCGCTAGAGTGACCCCCGGGTCCCTCCATTGGTTCCTATCTAAAATCCGACGCCTGCTTTGCACACTGCACCCGGCCGCCCTTGTGCCGCTGAGGGTGTGTTTTGTGTGCCTACTTGTGTCCCCCCAGTGCTCTACAAAACCCCCCTGGCCTGCCCCCTGAGGACGCGGGTACTATACCTGTTTGCAGACTGGAACCGCAGCACCCCTGTTCTCCATAGTCGCCTGTGTATTTTAGGCACCTCTTTGACCTCTGCACCTGACCGGCCCTGAGCTGCTGGTGTGGTAACTTTGGGGTTACCCTGAACCCCCAACGGTGGGCTGCCTATGCCCAGGATCTGAGACTTGTAAGTGTCCTACTTACTTCACAATCTTACCTTTACTTACCTCCCCCAGGAACTGTTGATTTTTGCAGTGCCCACTTTTAAAATAGCTTATTGCCATTTTAACAAAGACTGTATATGATATTGCCCTAATTCAAAGTTCCTAGCTTACCTGTGTGGAGTACCTTGCATTTTATGTATTTACTTCAAATCTTGAACTTGTGGTTGCAAAATTAAATTAAGAAAATATATTTTTTCTATATAAAAACCTATTGGCCTGGAATTGTCTTTGAGTGCGTGTTCCTCATTTATTGCCTGTGTGTGTACAACAAATGCTTAACACTACCCTCTGATAAGCCTACTGCTCGACCACACTACCACAAAATAGAACATTAGAATTATCTCTTTTTGCCACTATCTTTCCTCTAAGGGGAACCCTTGGACTCTGTGCATGCTATTTCTTACTTTGAAATAGTGCATACAGAGCCAACTTCCTACAGAAATTATACCAAATTTGGCAGAAAGCTAGATCGTTATCCAGAAAGAGTGCTTTTTGTGATTTGGTGTAAATCCATTCATTAGATTTATGAAGAAATTATGGTTTGCGGGTTGCACCAGTCATGCAGGATCCTACCCGCCCTCAAAGCGGGCAGAGGAAAAGTGGTGTGGTTCCACCGGCGGGCGCCAAGAGAGAAGGACTTCGTGGTGAGGCGAGTTCCTCACCAAACTGTACTACAGGCGGTCTGTGCTCTATACCAAGGTCTTCACGGATAGACCAGTCCCTCACCACTCAACTATTCAGTCTTCACCACGTACAAAGGTCTAAGTGGAGACGCCAGTCCCTCATGTACCCGTACTACACACAGCTTTCACTCTGTACAGGGGTCTTTGCAAAGATGCCAGTCCCTCCCGAGGCATACTACACACAGTCTGCCCTCTGAGCACACAGTGTGTGTACAGTCCACTCCCTCGAAACACCTAAGCCCCATTGGGTGGTAGGACCCTACGGCACTCAGCCTGCACTCTCTGCACAGCTCTTCACCGACTCTCCACTCCCTCCACATACTCGAGCTTCCTTTCATAGAGAAGACTCTAATACGTACAGTTAGGCACATACGCAAGCTTCCTTATGTAGACAAGACTCTACTACGTACAGTTAGGTACATACACAAGCTATGCAAGCTTCCTTATGTACACAAGACTCTACTGCGTACAGTTTGGTATATTCATAAGCTATGCAAGCTTACTTATGTAGACAAGACTCTACTACTTAAAGTTAGGTACACAAGCCATGCAAACTTCCTTATGTAGACAAGATTCCAATGCGTACAGTTAGGTACATATGCAAGTTATGAAAGCTTCGATATGTAGACAAGACTCCAGTACGTACAGTTAGGTGCATACGCAAGCTATGCAAGCTTCCTCGTGTAAACAAGACCCTACTACGTACAGTTAGGTACATACGGAAGCTATGCAAGCTTCCTTATGTGCAAAGAACAAGTGATGGACGGAATGCTGAACAAAGTCAAACATTCACCCCAGTACAGAGATCTGGGCCTTAATCTATCGTTTTTTTGCCACCCATGCCATTCCAATTTGGACCCAGCCATATGCAAATCAGTCTTGACCCTGTTCCCCATGGGAACAGTCCAGCCCGAACTGCCAAGCCAGGTCCTCCCTGGACTGGAAACAAGCATCCTGGGACCAGTTTCAGGGCATCACCCTTCATCAGTCAGGCTAGCTTGACTCCAGTGGCATGGTGAGCAAGGGACCCACGTCTAAAGTTGACCTAAGTGGGAAGAGTATGCCCAGACATGGGTCCTGTGCTCACTGTGCCACTGGATTAATGCTAGCCTGGCTGATGAAGGGTGATACCCTGAAACTGGTCCCAGGATGCTTGTTTCTGGTCCAGGGAGGGCTTGGCTTGGCAGTTCGGGCTGGACTGTTCCCATGTGGAACAGGGTCAAGACTGATTTGCATATGGCTGAACCCAAACTGGAGTGGCATGGTGAGCAAAAGAAAGATGGATTAAACCCAGATCTGTGACTGGGGGGGAGTGTTTGTATTGTTCAGCACTCCATCCATCATCCTTTTGTGTTGTTAAAGCTTCCTTATGTAGATAAGACTCTACTACCTACACTTAGGTACATCCGTAAGCTATGCAAACTTCCTTACGTAGACAAGACTCCAATACATACAGCTAAGTACATACACAAGTTATGAAAGCTTCGAAATGTAGACAACACTCTCCTACATACAGTTAAGTACATACGCAAGCTATGCAAGCGTCCTTATGTAGACAAGACTCCAATACGTACAGTTAGGTACATACACAAGTTATGAAAGCTTCGATATGTAGACAAGACTCTACTACGTACAGTTAGGTATGCACACAAACTATGCGAGCTTCCTTGTGGAGAAAAGACTCCAATACATACAGTTAGGTAAATACGTAGTTAGGTATATACACAAGCTATGCAAGCTTCCTTATGTAGACAAGACTCTAATATGTACAGTTAGGTACACAAGCAAACTATGCAAGCTTCCTTATGTAGACAAGACTCTAATATGTACAGTTAGGTACACAAGCAAGCTTTGCAAGCTTCCTTATGTAGACAAGACTCTGCTACGTACAGTTAGGTACATATGCAAACTTCCTTTCCTAGACAAGACTCTACTACATACAGGTAGGTACATATGCAAGCTATGCAAGCTTCCTTATGTAGACAAGACTCTAATACGTACAGTTGGGTACATATGCAAGCTATGCAAGCTTCCTTATGTAGACAAGACTCTACTACGTACAGTTAGGTACATATGCAAGCTGTGCAAGCTTCCTTATGTAGACAAGACTCTACTATGTACAGTTAGGTACATATGCAAGCTGTGCAAGCTTCCTTTCCTAGACAAGACTATACTACATACAGTTAGGTTCATACGCAAGCTATGCAAGTTTCCTTATGTAGACTAGACTCCAATACGTACAGTTAGGTACATATGCAAGCTATGCAAGCTTCCTTATGTAGACAAGACTCCAATATGTACATTTAGGTACATATGCAAGCTATGCAAACTTCCTTTAATAGACAAGACTACATACAGTTAGGTACATATGCAAGCTATGCAAGCTTCCTTATTTAGACAAGACTCAAATATGTACAGTTAGGTACATATGCAAGCTATGCAAACTTCCTTTCATAGACAAGACTACTGCATACAGTTAGGTACATACGCAAGCTATGCAAGCTTCCTTATGTAGGCAAGACTCTACTACGTACAGTTAGGTACATATGCAAGCTATGCAAACTTCCTTATGTTGACAAGAGTCTACTACGTACACTTGTACTATGTAAACAAGCTATGCAAGCTTCCTTATGTAGATAATACTATACTACGTAAAGGTAGGTACGTATGCAAGCTTCCTTATGTAGATAAGAGTCTAGTGCGTACAGTTAGGTACATACGCAAACTATGCAAGCCTCCTTTCATAAACAAGACTCTACTACGTACAGTTAGGTACACATGGAAGCTATGCAAGCTTCCATATGTAGACAGGGCTCTACTACGTACAGTTAGGTACATACAAAAGCTTCCTTATGTAGATAAGACTCTAACACGTACAGTTAGCTATAGTCTCAAGCTATGCAAGCTTCCATATGTAGACAAGACTCTACTACGTACAGTTAGGTATATACGCAACTTCCTTATGTGGGCAAGACTTGTGAGAAAGTAGCCTCTTTCTAGCCTTGTTACCCCCACTTTTGGCCTGTTTGTGAGTGTATGTCAGGGTGTTTTCACTGTCTCACTGGTATCCTGCTAGCCAGGGCCCAGTGCTCATAGTGAAAACCCTATGTTTTCAGTATGTTTGTTATGTGTCACTGGGACCCTGCTAGTCAGGACCCCAGTGCTCATAAGTTTGTGACCTATAGGTATGTGTTCCCTGTGTGATGCCTAACTGTCTAACTGAGGCTCTGCTAACCAGAACCTCAGTGGTTATGCTCTCTCTATACAAATTGTCACTAACAGGCTAGTGACCAATTTTACCAATTTATATTGGCTTACTGGAACACCCTTATAATTCCCTAGTATATGGTACTAAGGTACCCAGGGTATTGGGGTTCCAGGAGATCCCTACGGGCTGCAGCATTTCTTTTGCCACCCATAGGGAGCTCTGACAATTCTTACACAGGCCTGCCACTGCAGCCTGAGTGAAATAACGTCCACGTTATTTCACAGCCATTTTACACTGCACTTAAGTAACTTATAAGTCACCTATATGTCTAACCTTTACCTGGTAAAGGTTGGGTGCTAAGTTACTTAGTGTGAGGGCACCCTGGCACTAGCCAAGGTGCCCCCACATTGTCCAGGGCCAATTCCCCGGACTTTGTGAGTGCGGGGACACCTTTACACGCGTGCACTACATATAGGTCACTACCTATATGCAGCTTCACAATGGTAACTCCGAATATGGCCATGTAATATGTCTATGATCATGGAATTGCCCCCTCTATACCATCCTGGCATAGTTGGCACAATCCCATGATCCCAGAGGTCTGTAGCACAGACCCTGGTACTGCCAAACTGCCTTTCCCGGGGTTTCACTGCAGCTGCTGCTGCTGCCAACCCCTCAGAAAGGCATCTGCCCTCCTGGGGTCCAGTCAGGCCTGGCCCAGGATGGCAGAACAAAGGACTTCCTCTGAGAGAGGGTGTTACACCCTCTCCCTTTGGAAAATGGTGTGAAGGCAGGGGAGGAGTAGCCTCCCCCAGCCTCTGGAAATGCTTTCATGGGGACATTTGGTGCCCATTTCTGCATAAGCCAGTCTACACCGGTTCAGGGACCCCTTAGCCCTGCTCTGGCGCGAAACTGGACAAAGGAAAGGGGAGTGACCACTCCCCTGACCTGTACCTCCCCTGGGAGGTGCCCAGAGCTCCTCCAGTGTGCTCCAGACCTCTGCCATCTTGGAAACAGAGGTGCTGCTGGCACACTGGACTGCTCTGAGTGGCCAGTGCCATCAGGTGACGTCAGAGACTCCTGCTGATAGGCTCCTTCAGGTGTTGCTAGCCTATCCTCTCTCCTAGGTAGCCAAACCCTCTTTTCTGGCTATTTAGGGTCTCTGTCTCTTGGGATTCCTTAGATAACGAATGCAAGAGCTCATCTGAGTTCCTCTGCATCTCTCTCTTCACCTTCTGCCAAGGAATCGACTGCTGACCGCGCTGGAAGCCTGCAAAACTGCAACATAGTAGCAAAGACGACTACTGCAACTCTGTAACGCTGATCCAGCCGCCTTCTCGACTGCTTTCCTGGTGGTGCATGCTGTGGGGGTAGTCTGCCTCCTCTCTGCACTAGAAGCTCCGAAGAAATCTCCTGTGGGTCGACGGCATCGTCCCCCTGCAACCGCAGGCACCAAAGAACTGCATCACCGGTACCTTGGGTCTCCTCTCAGCACGACGAGCGAGGTCCCTTGAATCCAGCAACTCTGTCCAAGTGACTCCCACAGTCCAGTGACTCTTCAGTCCAAGTTTGGTGGAGGTAAGTCCTTGCCTCCCCACGCCAGACTGCATTGCTGGGAACTGCGACTTTTGCAGCTACTCCGGCCTCCGTGCACTTCCGGCGGAAATCCTTTGTGCACAGTCCAGCCTGGGTCCACGGCACTCTAACCTGCATTGCACGACCTCCTAAGTTGTTCTCTGGCGACGTGGGACTCCTTTGTGCGACTTCGGGTGAGCACCGTTTCACGCATCCTCGTAGTGCCTGTTTCTGGCACTTCTCCGGGTGCTGCCTGCTGCTGAGAGGGCTCCTTGTCTTGCTCGACGCCCCCTCTGTCCCCTGACGCAATTTGTGACATCCTGGTCCCTCCTGGGCCACAGCAGCATCCAAAAACCCTTACCGCACGATTTGCAGCTAGCAAGGCTTGTTGGCGGTCTTTCGGCGGGAAAACACTTCTGCACGACACTCCACGGCGTGAGGGATCCGTCCTCCAAAGGGGAAGTCTCTAGCCCTTGTCGTTCTTGCAGAAACCTACGCTTCTACTGTCCAGTAGCAGCATCTTTGCACCCACAGCTGGCATTTCCTGGGCATCTGCCCATCTCCGACTTGCTTGTGACTTTTGGACTTGGTCCCCTTGTTCCACAGGTACCCTCGACTGGAAATCCATAGTTGTTGCATTGTTGGTTTGTGTCTTTCCTGCAGAATTCCCCTATCACGACTTCTATGTCCTTTGGGGAACTTTAGTGCACTTTGTACTCACTTTTCAGGGTCTTGGGGTGGGCTATTTTTCTAACCCTCACTATTTTCTAATAGTCCCAGCGACCCTCTACAAGGTCACATAGGTTTGGGGTCCATTCGTGGTTCGCATTCCACTTTTGGAGTATATGGTGTGTGTTGCCCCTATCCCTATGTGTCTCCATTGCATCCTATTGTAACTATACATTGTTTGCACTGTTTTCTAATACTATTACTGCATATTTTGGTATTGTGTACATATATCTTGTGTATATTTGCTATCCTCATACTGAGGGTACTCACTGAGATACTTTTGGCATATTGTCATAAAAATAAAGTACCTTTATTTTTAGTATATCTGTGTATTGTGTTTTCTTATGATATTGTGCATATGACACTAAGTGGTACTGTAGGAGCTTCACTCTTCTCCTAGTTCAGCCTAAGCTGCTCTGCTAAGCTACCATTATCTATCAGCCTATGCTGCTAGACACCCTATACACTAATAAGGGATAACTGGGCCTGGTGCAAGGTGCAAGTACCCCTAGGTACTCACTACAAGCCAGTCCAGCCTCCTACAAGACTCTACTATGTACAGTTAGGTATATACGCAAGCTTCCATATGTAGACAGGGCTCTACTATGTACAGTTAGGTATATACGCAAGCTTCCTTATGTAGACAAGACTACTACGTACAGTTAGGTATATACGAAAGCTTCCTTATGTAGACAAGACTCTACTACGTACAGTTAGGTATCTACGAAAGCTTCCTTATGTAGACAAGACTCTACTACATACAGTTAGGTACATACGCAAGCTATGCAAGCTTCATTATGTAGACAAGACTCTGCTACGTACAGTTAGGTACATATGCAAACTTCCTTTCCTAGACAAGACTCTACTACATACAGGTAGGTACATATGCAAGCTATGCAAGCTTCCTTATGTAGACAAGACTCTAATACGTACAGTTGGGTACATATGCAAGCTATGCAAGCTTCCTTATGTAGACAAGACTCTACTACGTACAGTTAGGTACATATGCAAGCTGTGCAAGCTTCCTTATGTAGACAAGACTCTACTACGTACAGTTAGGTACATATGCAAGCTGTGCAAGCTTCCTTTCCTAGACAAGACTATACTACATACAGTTAGGTTCATACGCAAGCTATGCAAGTTTCCTTATGTAGACTAGACTCCAATACGTACAGTTAGGTACATATGCAAGCTATGCAAGCTTCCTTATGTAGACAAGACTCCAATATGTACATTTAGGTACATATGCAAGCTATGCAAACTTCCTTTAATAGACAAGACTCTACTACATACAGTTAGGTACATATGCAACCTATGCAAGCTTCCTTATTTAGACAAGACTCAAATATGTACAGTTAGGTACATATGCAAGCTATGCAAACTTCCTTTCATAGACAAGACTACTGCATACAGTTAGGTACATACGCAAGCTATGCAAGCTTCCTTATGTAGGCAAGACTCTACTACGTACAGTTAGGTACATATGCAAGCTATGCAAACTTCCTTATGTTGACAAGAGTCTACTACGTACACTTGTACTATGTAAACAAGCTATGCAAGCTTCCTTATGTAGATAATACTATACTACGTAAAGGTAGGTACGTATGCAAGCTTCCTTATGTAGATAAGAGTCTAGTGCGTACAGTTAGGTACATACGCAAACTATGCAAGCCTCCTTTCATAAACAAGACTCTACTACGTACAGTTAGGTACACATGGAAGCTATGCAAGCTTCCATATGTAGACAGGGCTCTACTACGTACAGTTAGGTACATACAAAAGCTTCCTTATGTAGATAAGACTCTAACACGTACAGTTAGCTATAGTCTCAAGCTATGCAAGCTTCCATATGTAGACAAGACTCTACTACGTACAGTTAGGTATATACGCAACTTCCTTATGTAGGCAAGACTTGTGAGAAAGTAGCCTCTTTCTAGCCTTGTTACCCCCACTTTTGGCCTGTTTGTGAGTGTATGTCAGGGTGTTTTCACTGTCTCACTGGTATCCTGCTAGCCAGGGCCCAGTGCTCATAGTGAAAACCCTATGTTTTCAGTATGTTTGTTATGTGTCACTGGGACCCTGCTAGTCAGGACCCCAGTGCTCATAAGTTTGTGACCTATAGGTATGTGTTCCCTGTGTGATGCCTAACTGTCTCACTGAGGCTCTGCTAACCAGAACCTCAGTGGTTATGCTCTCTCTATACAAATTGTCACTAACAGGCTAGTGACCAATTTTACCAATTTATATTGGCTTACTGGAACACCCTTATAATTCCCTAGTATATGGTACTAAGGTACCCAGGGTATTGGGGTTCCAGGAGATCCCTACGGGCTGCAGCATTTCTTTTGCCACCCATAGGGAGCTCTGACAATTCTTACACAGGCCTGCCACTGCAGCCTGAGTGAAATAACGTCCACGTTATTTCACAGCCATTTTACACTGCACTTAAGTAACTTATAAGTCACCTATATGTCTAACCTTTACCTGGTAAAGCTTGGGTGCTAAGTTACTTAGTGTGAGGGCACCCTGGCACTAGCCAAGGTTCCCCCACATTGTCCAGGGCCAATTCCCCGGACTTTGTGAGTGCGGGGACACCATTACACGCGTGCACTACATATAGGTCACTACCTATATGCAGCTTCACAATGGTAACTCCGAATATGGCCATGTAATATGTCTATGATCATGGAATTGCCCCCTCTATACCATCCTGGCATAGTTGGCACAATCCCATGATCCCAGAGGTCTGTAGCACAGACCCTGGTACTGCCAAACTGCCTTTCCCGGGGTTTCACTGCAGCTGCTGCTGCTGCCAACCCCTCAGACAGGCATCTGCCCTCCTGGGGTCCAGTCAGGCCTGGCCCAGGATGGCAGAACAAAGGACTTCCTCTGAGAGAGGGTGTTACACCCTCTCCCTTTGGAAAATGGTGTGAAGGCAGGGTGAGGAGTAGCCTCCCCCAGCCTCTGGAAATGCTTTCATGGGCACATTTGGTGCCCATTTCTGCATAAGCCAGTCTACACCGGTTCAGGGACCCCTTAGCCCTGCTCTGGCGCGAAACTGGACAAAGGAAAGGGGAGTGGCCACTCCCCTGACCTGTACCTCCCCTGGGAGGTGCCCAGAGCTCCTCCAGTGTGCTCCAGACCTCTGCCATCTTGGAAACAGAGGTGCTGCTGGCACACTGGACTGCTCTGAGTGGCCAGTGCCATCAGGTGACGTCAGAGACTCCTGCTGATAGGCTCCTTCAGGTGTTGCTAGCCTATCCTCTCTCCTAGGTAGCCAAACCCTCTTTTCTGGCTATTTAGGGTCTCTGTCTCTTGGGATTCCTTAGATAACGAATGCAAGAGCTCATCCGAGTTCCTCTGCATCTCTCTCTTCACCTTCTGCCAAGGAATCGACTGCTGACCGCGCTGGAAGCCTGCAAAACTGCAACATAGTAGCAAAGACGACTACTGCAACTCTGTAACGCTGATCCAGCCGCCTTCTCGACTGCTTTCCTGGTGGTGTATGCTGTGGGGGTAGTCTGCCTCCTCTCTGCACTAGAAGCTCCGAAGAAATCTCCCGTGGGTCGACGGCATCGTCCCCCTGCAACCGCAGGCACCAAAGAACTGCATCACCGGTACCTTGGGTCTCCTCTCAGCACGACGAGCGAGGTCCCTTGAATCCAGCAAATCTGTCCAAGTGACTCCCACAGTCCAGTGACTCTTCAGTCCAAGTTTGGTGGAGGTAAGTCCTTGCCTCCCCACGCCAGACTGCATTGCTGGGAACTGCGACTTTTGCAGCTACTCCGGCCTCCGTGCACTTCCGGCGGAAATCCTTTGTGCACAGTCCAGCCTGGGTCCACGGCACTCTAACCTGCATTGCACGACCTCCTAAGTTGTTCTCTGGCGACGTGGGACTCCTTTGTGCGACTTCGGGTGAGCACCGTTTCACGCATCCTCGTAGTGCCTGTTTCTGGCACTTGTCCGGGTGCTGCCTGCTGCTGAGAGGGCTCCTTGTCTTGCTCGACGCCCCCTCTGTCCCCTGACGCAATTTGTGACATCCTGGTCCCTCCTGGGCCACAGCAGCATCCAAAAACCCTTACCGCACGATTTGCAGCTAGCAAGGCTTGTTGGCGGTCTTTCGGCGGGAAAACACTTCTGCACGACTCTCCACGGCGTGAGGGATCCGTCCTCCAAAGGGGAAGTCTCTAGACCTTGTCGTTCTTGCAGAAACCTACGCTTCTACTGTCCAGTAGCAGCATCTTTGCACCCACAGCTGGCATTTCCTGGGCATCTGCCCATCTCCGACTTGCTTGTGACTTTTGGACTTGGTCCCCTTGTTCCACAGGTACCCTCGACTGGAAATCCATAGTTGTTGCATTGTTGGTTTGTGTCTTTCCTGCAGAATTCCCCTATCACGACTTCTATGTCCTTTGGGGAACTTTAGTGCACTTTGCACTCACTTTTCAGGGTCTTGGGGTGGGCTATTTTTCTAACCCTCACTATTTTCTAATAGTCCCAGCGACCCTCTACAAGGTCACATAGGTTTGGGGTCCATTCGTGGTTCGCATTCCACTTTTGGAGTATATGGTGTGTGTTGCCCCTATCCCTATGTGTCTCCATTGCATCCCATTGTAACTATACATTGTTTGCACTGTTTTCTAATACTATTACTGCATATTTTGGTATTGTGTACATATATCTTGTGTATATTTGCTATCCTCATACTGAGGGTACTCACTGAGATACTTTTGGCATATTGTCATAAAAATAAAGTACCTTTATTTTTAGTATATCTGTGTATTGTGTTTTCTTATGATATTGTGCATATGACACTAGTGGTACTGTAGGAGCTTCACTCGTCTCCTAGTTCAGCCTAAGCTGCTCTGCTAAGCTACCATTATCTATCAGCCTATGCTGCTAGACACCCTATACACTAATAAGGGATAACTGGGCCTGGTGCAAGGTGCAAGTACCCCTAGGTACTCACTACAAGCCAGTCCAGCCTCCTACAAGACTCTACTATGTACAGTTAGGTATATACGCAAGCTTCCATATGTAGACAGGGCTCTACTATGTACAGTTAGGTATATACGCAAGCTTCCTTATGTAGACAAGACTACTACGTACAGTTAGGTATATACGAAAGCTTCCTTATGTAGACAAGACTCTACTACGTACAGTTAGGTATCTACGAAAGCTTCCTTATGTAGACAAGACTCTACTACATACAGTTATGTATGGTAGCTGCTCTTGGAATACTGACAGACAGCTGCTGGAAGTACGTGTCTGCATGTCAGAATGTTTTTCTCAATTTGATGAGATGGATATTTGAGAACTCACAGAAAATGTGTTCACTTTTTAGCTTTCTAGAGCACTAATCATACCTACTGCCTTTTTCATAACTTTTGATAATAAGCATATCAGGCCTATAGCCATGATCATTGGCTTGCCACTAAACCCAAGTCAGTCCTGCTGTATAGAGTACAAGCTTTGCCACAAGCCAAAAAGTTCAATACAAGTGCTTTTTTCAGTGGGAACACACAACTTCGGCCCAGTGAAATGCTGTGCTTAGGTGAACCAACGTGTAGGTGGAGACCCTTCAGTCAGTAGTACTCTAAAAGCAGTTTTTGTTTTGTTCAAATAAAGTCTAGCAACAGCTGCACTGCCCAGCCAGACTGAAAGAATATGTGTTGGGTCTCAAAGGAGTCCCCCCTCAGCCCCACGCGGTTTGATGTTATTTAGTGCTTCTGTGATATCTTCATTCTGGAGATACCACACGTCTCATTTCCCAAATGTAATGCTACAGAAAGACCCCCGAAGGAGGGAAAGCTGTTCGTGTTACCACAATCCAAACATGTGACCAGAGCCTAAGTGACCACAGCAGTTTCACTCACTGAGCCCCCCTCAGGTGGTCACCTCCTGCGGATTATCTGTCATCACTTACATCTGTTAGACTGCTGGAGGCCCCCAGTTGCACCTTCACCAGCAATAGTTTATTTTTAGTTGCACAAAGAGCATGTTTGTGCTGAAGGGAATGGAGACAAGTGGGCTGCGCTCCCAGGCTTCCACCCGCCCCTTGCCCACCATGCCCCGCTGCCAGCCCCGAGGTATGTTTTTGTTTGAGGTGTGCTGCCTTCACGTTGTAAGAACCACATGATGTTAACGATGGAAAGAAACAGAGCCAGTAAAGCTGGAAGAGACCCAAAATGGAACCATTCCAACCCACGCCTGCGCTCTGCAGACCAGTGACATCCTGCGTAGAGCAGGAGTTGGCCAAGACCCAGCCTTACGCATGATTTATGGATGGGGTGTGAAGTGTACGTGGCTACACGGTTGTCCAGTTGAATACAGGACCTCGGTTGTGGCCGCACACAGGAAAGGTGGGAAGTGGTCAAAGCAATGCTGTGAGGCTGCGGAGAGAGCGGACAGGCACACGCTGCCACAGCCTGACGTCAACACACAACCTCCTGCCTCATGAAAATAAGCACACGTCCCTCCTGCCCACACAAAACCATGTCCTGTAGAACAGCAGATGGCACAACCACAGCAGAGCTCAGTGCATGCCAACTTCTAAGAGACAAACAAGCTTTTTCTAAGAGCAAATATGTTGTCTCACTCTCCTCCCTATGGATGATTATCTTTTAACTCAAAAATAATGTTGATGTGCCAATGAACCTGTCAAGTGACTGGTGTTTTCTCAGTACTAAGAGGGACACTGGCCAACCTGTATGTGCCCTGAACGAAGACACTTCGGTTAGTCAGGAAGGTCTCCTATTGGTCCTCAGCCTTCTGGATCTTCAAAATGGCATCTTACGGGGTGTATTCTGATCGCTGTAGAGGCCCCTCAGCAGAGCAAGAGCTGGAGGAAGCCGGTAGATGCCCCGTCTCTGACGTCCCTGCAGGAGGTCTGTAGGAAAGTACCATCTTGCCTGGCATGTTACCCCCATATTTCACTGTATATATGTTGTTTTAGTGTATGTGTCACTGGGACCCTGCCAGCCAGGGCCCCAGTGCTCATAAGTGTGCCCTGTATGTGTTCCCTGTGTGATGCCTAACTGTCTCACTGAGGCTCTGCTAACCAGAACCTCAGTGGTTATGCTCTCTCTGCTTTCCAAATTTGTCACTAACAGGCTAGTGACCAATTTCACCAATTTACATTGGCATACTGGTACACCCATATAATTCCCTAGTATATGGTACTGAGGTACCCAGGGTATTGGGGTTCCAGGAGATCCCTATGGGCTGCAGCATTTCTTGTGCCACCCATAGGGAGATCTGACAATTCTTACACAGGTCTGCCAGTGCAGCCTGAGTGAAATAACGTCCACGTTATTTCACAGCCATTTACCACGGCACCTAAGTAACTTATAAGTCACCTATATGTCTAACCTTCACCTGGTGAAGGTTGGGTGCAAAGTTACTTAGTGTGTGGGCACCCTGGCACTAGCCAAGGTGCCCCCACATGGTTCAGGGCAAATTCCCCGGACTTTGGGAGTGCGGGGACACCATTACACGCGTGCACTGTTCATAGGTCACTACCTATGTACAGCGTCACAACGGTAACTCCGAACATGGCCAAGTAACATGTCTAAGATCATGGAATTGTCACCCCAATGCCATTCTGGCATTGGGGGGTGACAATTCCATGATCCCCCCGGGTCTCTAGCACAGAACCCGGGTACTGCCAATCTGCCTTTCCGGGGTCTCCACTGCAGCTGCTGCTGCTGCTGCCAACCCCTCAGACAGGTTTCTGCCCTCCTGGGGTCCAGGCAGCCCTGGCCCAGGAAGGCAGAACAAAGGACTTCCTCTGAGAGAGGGTGTAACACCCTCTCCCTTTGGAAATAGGTGTGAAGGCTGGGGAGGAGTAGCCTCCCCCAGCCTCTGGAAATGCTTTGATGGGCACAGATGGTGCCCATCTCTGCATAAGCCAGTCTACACTGGTTCAGGGATCCCCCAGCCCCACTCTGGCGCGAAACTGGACAAAGGAAAGGGGAGTGACCACTCCCCTGACCTGCACCTCACAGGGGAGGTGCCCAGAGCTCCTCCTCCAGTGTGTCCCAGACCTCTGCCATCTTGGAAACAGAGGTGTTTGTGGCACATTGGACTGCTCTGAGTGGCCAGTGCCAGCAGGTGATGTCAGAGGCTCCTTCTGATAGGCTCTTACCTCTCTTGGTAGCCAATCCTCCTTCTTAGGTAGCCAAACCTACTTTTCTGGCTATTTAGGTTCTCTGCTTTGGGGATCTCACCAGATAACGAATGCAAGAGCTCACCAGAGTTCCTCTTCATCTCCCGCTTCACCTCCTGCCAAAGGATCGACCGCTGAACTCTCAGGACGCCTGCAAAACCGCAACAAAGTAAGAAGACGACTACTAGCAACCTTGTATCGCTTCATCCTGCCGGCTTTTTCGACTGTTTCCAGGTGTGGCATGCTCTGGGGGTAGCCTGCCTCCTCTCTGCACCAGGAGCTCTGAAGAAATCTCCTGTGGGTCGACGAAATCTTCCCCCTGCAACCACAGGCAACAAAAGACTGCATCACCGGTCCTCTGGGTCCCCTCTCAGCGCGACGAGCGTGGTCCCTGGAACTCAGCAACTCTGTCCACGTGACTCCCACAGTCCAGTGACTCTTCAGTCCAAGTTTGGTGGAGGTAAGTCCTTGCCTTCCCACGCTAGACTGCATTGCTGGGTACCGCGTGATTTGCAGCTGCTCCGGCTCCTGTGCACTCTTCCAGGATTTCCTTTGTGCACAGCCAAGCCTGGGTCCCCGACACTCTAACCTGCAGTGCACAACCTTCTGAGTTGTCCTCCGGTGTCGTGGGACTCCCTTTTGTGACTTTGGGGGGAATCCGGTTCACTTTTCTTCTAAGTGCCTGTTCAGGTACTTCTGCGGGTGCTGCCTGCTTCTGTGAGGGCTCCCTGACTTGCTGGGTGCCCCCTTTGTCTCCTCATCCAAGTGGCAACATCCTGGTCCCTCCTGGGGCACAGCAGCATCCAAAAACCCTAACTGCAACCCTTGCAGCTAGCAAGGCTTGTTTGCGGTCTTCCTGCGTGGGAACACCTCTGCAAGCTTCTTCACGACGTGGGACATCCATCCTCGAAAGGGGAAGTTCCTAGTCCTCTTCGTTCTTGCAAAACACCAAGCTTCTTCCATCCAGTGGCAGCTTCCTTGCACCCTCAGCTGGCATTTCCTGGGCTCCTGCCCACTCTCAACACTGTTGCGACTCTTGGACTTGGTCCCCTTCTCTTACAGGTACTCAGGTCTGGAAATCCACTGTTGTTGCATTTCTGGTGTTTGTTCTCCTTGCAGAATCCCCCTATCACGACTTCTGTGCTCTCTGGGGGTAGTAGGTGCACTTTACACCTACCTTTCAGGGTCTTGGTGGGCTATTTTTCTAAGCCTCACTGTTTTCTTACAGTCCCAGCGACCCTCTACAAGCTCACATAGGTTTGGGGTCCATTCGTGGTTCGCATTCCACTTTTGGAGTATATGGTTTGTGTTGCCCCTATCCCTATGTGTCTCCATTGCATCCTATTGTAACTATACATTGTTTGCACTGTTTTCTAATACTATTACTGCATATTTTGGTATTGTGTACATATATCTTGTGTATATTTGGTATCCTCATACTGAGGGTACTCACTGAGATACTTTTGGCATATTGTCATAAAAATAAAGTACCTTTATTTTTAGTATATCTGCGTATTGTGTTTTCTTATGATATTGTGCATATGACACCAGTGGTATAGTAGGAGCTTTGCATGTCTCCTAGTTCAGCCTAAGCTGCTTTGCCATAGCTACCTTCTATCAGCCTAAGCTGCTAGAAACACCTCTTCTCTACTAATAAGGGATAACTGGACCTGGCACAAGGTGTAAGTACCTCTGGTACCCACTACAAGTCAGGCCAGCCTCCTACAAGGTCCCAGACTCTGGAACTCGGTTCCTGAGGTTGAAGGTAAGCTCTGGAGACCCCTCCTTGCAAGCAAGGGAGCCTTGTGATTCCTTCAGGAGACTTGGAGCAGTACTTTGAAATCTAGACTCCAGACCCCAGGCTCACCGGATTTCGGCAGTCTTCTGTCTCTCCATTACTGGCCCTAATCGTTTGCTGTTGTAGCCTGGTTTCTGCTTCTCACCTTTCTAACCCTGGAAATATCGAGGTTCTGGAAGAAGTAAGCTCCCACTTTCCTGATCTTTAGTGGTATTCCTGGCTGGGCCTCTAATCTTAAACTTGCATTTCATATGTCCTCCACAAGCACAAGATGTAGATTGTGAACCTGAGTCAGATGTGGCAGGTTCGAGAAGTCAAGGGTTGGTTGGTATCCCTTGATCGCCAGCAGCCACGGAGCCGCCACCACCAGTGGTTCCTAGGGTTTGTAGTTGCTGGACAGAACAGCCAGTCTGCAGTGCTTGCCTTGGGCCTGTGTGTACACCACCTTCATTGAGGTAGTCGCTGTGCATTTGAAGCGTTCAGGAATCAGCATCTCTTTGTCTCAGTGGCTTGTTCTTGAGAGGCAACCCCACCCCCCCCCCACCCCCCCAGCAAAGTGCCTTCCTGTCCCCCTGGACTCAAGCAGTAGGTGTCTTCCTCTCTTAAGTTTAATGACATCCTTTATTTTTCTTAATGCTCTGGCATGGATCTTTATTGGTGAGACTAGGAAGGCCCCCTGCTTGCGGGGGATGGTTTCATGCAGCTGTGGCCACAAGTGACTGTGATCAGAGATTCCCCGCTCCTGGGGAACCAACTTCATGGCTTCTCTCTCAGCACCCTTTGGACTTGTAGGAGAGTCTGTCACATGAATCTACTGAAACCTTGAACAATTTATCTAACCTCCTTCCATCGCACAAATGTTTGGTGCAAGTACAAACCACGGCCTGTCGCTGTATCAAGAGAACAGGCATGTGGGGTCCATTGACCGTGTGAGGTGGTTCTCCAGGAAAGTGAGATTTCACTGAGCGAGCTTAGCCTTTTCGGTCTTGACTAGGTGAGCAGAGAAGATGGTAGCTGGAACTGCATGACACCAACCAATACCCCCTGCTTCAGCTTCCATTGAGACTCAATCTCCTTTTCTACAAGGCTGTTGCATCGCATGTGGTCTCCCATTCTCTAAATCCTTGGAGCCTGAGATGGTTACAGTGAATGGCTGAGTTTTAGGTCTTGCCCGCACCTCCTAAATTACTTTTGCCAAAGACCTATTCTGGACAACACCAATACTTAAGAGTGGCCCTAGGGCCAGCCCATTGGTTACCATTGGTTGGCTTTCTCAATTTGACATGCTTGCTTGGCTTGCCTGTTTTACCTCAACCCTCTTCTTCTGCGGTGTCTCTAACTTGGAGGTTAGCTTCTATATTAGGGAACTCATGTTTTCTTTTTACTCCACTCGATAGGAGTGCATGCCCTTTCAATCACTCTCTCTCTCTTTCCCGCGTGCTGCCTCCCCCCATCTGCGCCACCACGCTTTCCATGCTTTACCTTGTTTCTACCTTTCAAGTTCTTCTGTTGCTGTAAAAAATCCCCCGCCCAGCTCCTGCCCTGCTCCAGCCTGCCCCCATCGGTGTTTACTCTCTGACGGATCCGCCCGCTCCACCGTTGCACCCCTCCACCCCTGTAGTGTCTTTTTTATTTTTATTCTTTCTTAAAATTGCCCAGCAGCTGTATTTTGCTGCTGGTCCACTCTTTTCTACAAAAGAGCGTGCTTTGCCTAAATGTTGATATATTTGTTTTAATTTACTGCTCCAACCTGTCTGTCCGCCATATTGGAATAGTAAATTAAAAGAGAAAACAAAATGGCGGCCACTTAATGCGGCATGCGTGCAGGTTGTCGATGTATGTGCACTTATTCATCATTGTGCTGGTTGTTTCTATCATGCTGTTCCACATCCGTAAGCAAGCATTTTTTTTTTTTGCCACTGTGGAACAATATTAGTAAAAAAGCATCAGTAGAGCCAAATTGTCAGGTAGTGCCATTGAAAAGTGATGCATATTGTCTGTGCCAATGCTTGTTTTCAGAGGAGGTAGTTTATGTGGTTCTTGTGGCTCAAACACGTTTCACCAATCTGCTTTACACTTTTGATTGGAAAAGAGTGTGGCTAATGAGTTCATCCTCTTTTATAGACTTACACCAGTTTTGGAGTTTGTGTGGAGTTTGTCTCCTCATCTGAGGAAGGCTTCAGTTTTAGCACGATGAAGGGGAATTTGGGAACTACTTAAACAATTCAAAGCTTGCTGGAGCAACTTCCTTGTCTAGAGGGGGCTTTTAGAACACTTTCATTCACTAGTCTTTGTTTCAATGTCTAGGGACCTTAGTTTGGTTGTTAACATTCTCATGCAGTTTGTTTGCTCTCTTGTCACCTGTCCAACTCCCTCCTTCCCCCTAACCACTGAATCCCATGCCATCCACACTTCCTACAGTCTCTGCCCCTCATGTACTGAACTTCACTGAATATGGCCCTTCACCCCCTTTGTGCCCACCTCGTGCACTGAACCCCACTGTCCATGGCCCTCCACCACCAAGAACCACTGAAATCCATTGCATCCACCTCATTCACTGAAGCACACTGTCCACGACCCTCCACCCCCTCTGACACTGCATCCCTCTGCATCCACCTCATACACTGGACCACACTGTCCATAGCCCTCCACCCCCTCTCCTCTGACACTGCATCCCTCTGCATCCACCTCATGCACTCGACCGCACTGTCCATAGCCCTCCACCCCCTCTGACACTGCATCCCTCTGCATCCACCTCATTCACTGGACCACACTGTCCACAGCCCTCCACCCCCTCTGACACTGCATCCCTCTGCATCCACCTCATGCACTGGACCACACTGTCCACGGCCCTCCACCACCTATGACACTGCATCCCTCTGAATCCACCTCATGCATTGGACCACACCGTCCACAATCCTCCACCCCCTATGACACTGCATCCCTCTGCATCCACCTCATGCACTGGACCACACTGTCCATAGCCCTCCACCCCCTCTGACACTGCATCCCTCTGCATCCACCTCATGCACTGGACCACACTGTCCACGGCCCTCCACCTCCTATGACACTGCATCCCTCTGCATCCACCTCATGCACTGGACCACACTGTCCACGGCCCTCCACCACCTATGACACTGCATCCCTCTGAACCCACCTCATGCATTGGACCACACCGTCCACAATCCTCCACCCCCTATGACACTGCATCCCTCTGCATCCACCTCATGCACTGGACCACACTGTCCATAGCCCTCCACCCCCTCTGACACTGCATCCCTCTGCATCCACCTCATGCATTGGACCACACTGTCCACAGCCCTCCACCTCCTTTGACACTGCATCCCTCTGCATCCACCTCATGCACTGGACCACACTGTCCACAGCCCTCCACCTCCTCTGACACTGCATCCCTCTGCATCCACCTCATGCTCTAAACCACACTGTCCACGGCCCTCCACCACCTATGACACTGCATCCCTCTGAATCCACCTCATGCATTGGACCACACCGTCCACAATCCTCCACCCCCTATGACACTGCATCCCTCTGCATCCACCTCATGCACTGGACCACACTGTCCATAGCCCTCCACCCCCTCTGACACTGCATCCCTCTGCATCCACCTCATGCACTGGACCACACTGTCCACGGCCCTCCACCTCCTATGACACTGCATCCCTCTGCATCCACCTCATGCACTGGACCACACTGTCCACGGCCCTCCACCACCTATGACACTGCATCCCTCTGAATCCACCTCATGCATTGGACCACACCGTCCACAATCCTCCACCCCCTATGACACTGCATCCCTCTGCATCCACCTCATGCACTGGACCACACTGTCCATAGCCCTCCACCCCCTCTGACACTGCATCCCTCTGCATCCACCTCATGCACTGGACCACACTGTCCACGGCCCTCCACCTCCTATGACACTGCATCCCTCTGCATCCACCTCATGCACTGGACCACACTGTCCACGGCCCTCCACCACCTATGACACTGCATCCCTCTGAACCCACCTCATGCATTGGACCACACCGTCCACAATCCTCCACCCCCTATGACACTGCATCCCTCTGCATCCACCTCATGCACTGGACCACACTGTCCATAGCCCTCCACCCCCTCTGACACTGCATCCCTCTGCATCCACCTCATGCATTGGACCACACTGTCCACAGCCCTCCACCTCCTCTGACACTGCATCCCTCTGCATCCACCTCATACACTGGACCACACTGTCCATAGCCCTCCACCCCCTCTCCTCTGACACTGCATCCCTCTGCATCCACCTCATGCACTCGACCGCACTGTCCATAGCCATCCACCCCCTCTGACACTGCATCCCTCTGCATCCACCTCATTCACTGGACCACACTGTCCACAGCCCTCCACCCCCTCTGACACTGCATCCCTCTGCATCCACCTCATGCACTGGACCACACTGTCCACGGCCCTCCACCACCTATGACACTGCATCCCTCTGAATCCACCTCATGCATTGGACCACACCGTCCACAATCCTCCACCCCCTATGACACTGCATCCCTCTGCATCCACCTCATGCACTGGACCACACTGTCCATAGCCCTCCACCCCCTCTGACACTGCATCCCTCTGCATCCACCTCATGCACTGGACCACACTGTCCACGGCCCTCCACCTCCTATGACACTGCATCCCTCTGCATCCACCTCATGCACTGGACCACACTGTCCACGGCCCTCCACCACCTATGACACTGCATCCCTCTGAACCCACCTCATGCATTGGACCACACCGTCCACAATCCTCCACCCCCTATGACACTGCATCCCTCTGCATCCACCTCATGCACTGGACCACACTGTCCATAGCCCTCCACCCCCTCTGACACTGCATCCCTCTGCATCCACCTCATGCATTGGACCACACTGTCCACAGCCCTCCACCTCCTTTGACACTGCATCCCTCTGCATCCACCTCATGCACTGGACCACACTGTCCACAGCCCTCCACCTCCTCTGACACTGCATCCCTCTGCATCCACCTCATGCTCTAAACCACACTGTCCACAGCCCTCCACCACCTATGACACTGCATCCCTCTGCATCCACGCTTCCATATAATCTCTGCACCGCATGCACTGGACCGCACTGTCCATGACCCTCCACCCCCTCTGACCGCTGCATCCTATACTATCCACCCATCCATATAATCTTTGCACCTCGTGCACTGGACCGCACTGTCCATGACCCTCCACCTCCTACGACTGCTGCATCCTATACTATCCACCCATCCATATAATCTCTGCACCGCATGCACTGGACCGCACTGTCCACGACCCTCCACCCCCTCTGACCGCTGCATCCTATACTATCCACCCATCCATATAATCTCTGCACCGCATGCACTGAACCACACTGTCCATGACCCTCCACCTCCTACGACCGCTGCATCCTATACTATCCACCCATCCATATAATCTCTGCACCTCATGCACTGGACCGCACTGTCCACGACCCTCCACCTCCTACGACCGCTGCATCCTATACTATCCACGCTTCCATATAATCTCTGCACCTCATGCACTGGACCGCACTGTCCACAGCCCTCCACCCCTATGACACTGCATCCTATACTATCCAACCATCCATATAATCTCTGCACCTCATGCACTTGACCGCACTGTCCATGACCCTCCACCCCCTCTGACCGCTGCATCCTATACTATCCGCCCATCCATATAATCTCTGCAGCGCATGCACTGGACCGCACTGTCCATGACCCTCCACCCCCTCTGACCACTGCATCCTATACTATCCACCCACCCATATAATCTCTGCACCGCATGCACTGGACCGCACTGTCCACGACCCTCCACCTCCTACGACCGCTGCATCCTATACTATCCACGCTTCCATATAATCTCTGCACCTCATGCACTGGACCGCACTGTCCACGACCCTCCACCTCCTACGACCGCTGCATCCTATACTATCCACGCTTCCATATAATCTCTGCACCTCATGCACTGGACCGCACTGTCCACGACCCTCCACCTCCTACGACCGCTGCATCCTATACTATCCACCCATCCATATAATCTCTGCACCTCATGCACTGGACCGCACTGTCCACGGCCCTCCACCACCTCTGACCGCTGCATCCTATACTATCCACCCATCCATATAATCTCTGCACCGCATGCACTGGACCGCACTGTCCATGACCCTCCACCTCCTACGACCGCTGCATCCTATACTATCCACCCATCCATATAATATCTGCACCTCATGCACTGGACCGCACTGTCCATGACCCTCCACCCCCTCTGACCGCTGCATCCTATACTATCCACGGTTCCATATAATCTCTGCACCTCATGCACTGGACCCCACTGTCCACGACCCTCCACCCCCCCCTGACCGCTGCATCCTATACTATCCACTCTTCCATATAATCTCTGCACCGCATGCACTGGACCGCACTGTCCATGACCCTCCACCTCCTACGACCGCTGCATCCTATACTATCCGCCCATCCATATAATCTCTGCACCGCATGCACTGGACCGCACTGTCCATGACCCTCCACCTCCTACGACCGCTGCATCCTATACTATCCGCCCATCCATATAATCTCTGCACCGCATGCACTGGACCGCACTGTCCACGACCCTCCACCTCCTACGACCGCTGCATCCTATACTATCCGCCCATCCATATAATCTCTGCACCGCATGCACTGGACCGCACTGTCCACGACCCTCCACCTCCTACGACCGCTGCATCCTATACTATCCACGCTTCCATAAAATCTCTGCACCTCATGCACTGGACCGCACTGTCCACGACCCTCCACCTCCTACGACCGCTGCATCCTATACTATCCACCCATCCATATAATCTCTGCACCTCATGCACTGGACCGCACTGTCCACGGCCCTCCACCACCTCTGACCGCTGCATCCTATACTATCCACCCATCCATATAATCTCTGCACCGCATGCACTGGACCGCACTGTCCATGACCCTCCACCTCCTACGACCGCTGCATCCTATACTATCCACCCATCCATATAATATCTGCACCTCATGCACTGGACCGCACTGTCCATGACCCTCCACCCCCTCTGACCGCTGCATCCTATACTATCCACGGTTCCATATAATCTCTGCACCTCATGCACTGGACTGCACTGTCCATGACCCTCCACCCCCTCTGACCGCTGCATCCTATACTATCCACCCATCCATATAATCTCTGCACCGCATGCACTGGACCGCACTGTCCATGACCCTCCACCCCCTCTGACCGCTGCATCCTATACTATCCACGCTTCCATATAATCTCTGCACCGCATGCACTGGACCGCACTGTCCATGACCCTCCACCCCCTCTGACCGCTGCATCCTATACTATCCACCCATCCATATAATCTCTGCACCGCATGCACTGGACCGCACTGTCCATGACCCTCCACCCCCTCTGACACTGCATCCCTCTGCATCCACCTCATGCACTGGACCACACTGTCCACAGCCCTCCACCCCCTCTGACACTGCATCCCTCTGCATCCACCTCATGCACTAGACCGCACTGTCCACGACCCTCCACCTCCTACGACCGCTGCATCCTATACTATCCACCCATCCATATAATCTCTGCACCTCATGCACTGGACCGCACTGTCCACGACCCTCCACCCCGTCTGACCGATGCATCCTATACTATCCACGCTTCCATATAATCTCTGCACCGCATGCACTGGACCGCACTGTCCACGACCCTCCACCTCCTACGACCGCTGCATCCTATACTATCCACGCTTCCATATAATCTCTGCACCTCATGCACTGGACCGCACTGTCCACGACCCTCCACCTCCTACGACCGCTGCATCCTATACTATCCACCCATCCATATAATCTCTGCACCTCATGCACTGGACCCCACTGTCCACGACCCTCCACCCCCCCTGACCGCTGCATCCTATATTATCCACCCTTCCATATAATCTCTGCACCGCATGCACTGGACCGCACTGTCCATGACCCTCCACCTCCTACGACCGCTGCATCCTATACTATCCGCCCATCCATATAATCTCTGCACCGCATGCACTGGACCGCACTGTCCATGACCCTCCACCTCCTACGACCGCTGCATCCTATACTATCCGCCCATCCAAATAATCTCTGCACCGCATGCACTGGACCGCACTGTCCACGACCCTCCACCTCCTACGACCGCTGCATCCTATACTATCCGCCCATCCATATAATCTCTGCACCGCATGCACTGGACCGCACTGTCCACGACCCTCCACCTCCTACGACCGCTGCATCCTATACTATCCACGCATCCATATAATCTCTGCACCGCATGCACTGGACCGCACTGTCCATGACCCTCCACCCCCTCTGACCGCTGCATCCTATACTATCCACGCTTCCATATAATCTCTGGACCGCACTGTCCACAACCCTCCACCTCCTACGACCGCTGCATCCTATACTATCCGCCCATCCATATAATCTCTGCACCGCATGCACTGGACCGCACTGTCCACGATCCTCCACCTCCTACGACCGCTGTATCCTATACTATCCACGCATCCATATAATCTCTGCACCGCATGCACTGGACCGCACTGTCCATGACCCTCCACCCCCTCTGACCGCTGCATCCTATACTATCCACGCTTCCATATAATCTCTGCACCTCGTGCACTGGACCGCACTGTCCATGACCCTCCACCCCCTCTGACCGCTGCATCCTATACTATCCACCCATCCATATAATCTCTGCACCGCATGCACTGGACCGCACTGTCCATGACCCTCCACCCCCTCTGACCGCTGCATCCTATACTATCCACCCATCCATATAATCTCTGCACCTCATGCACTGGACCGCACTGTCCATGACCCTCCACCCCCTCTGACCGCTGCATCCTATACTATCCACGCTTCCATATAATCTCTGCACCTCATGCACTGGACCGCACTGTCCATGACCCTCCACCCCCTCTGACCGCTGCATCCTATACTATCCACGCTTCCATATAATCTCTGCACCTCGTGCACTGGACCGCACTGTTGGGTGTACGGAGAGTGGGCTGGGGACCCATGGCCACCTCTCTCTGAGACTCCAACAGCGTGCACAGCACGAGCCTCCTGCGCCCCTCCATTGGCGATCAGTAGGTGTTGAGTGACAATGAGTGAAGGAATAACCACAGCCTCGCTCTGCTCGAAGTCTAACTCTAGTAAATGTTATTCATCATTACCAGGCTTGTATGAAGGCGGTGTACTTACCCTTCTCCTCTTCTCTCCATCCCTCCCTCCACTGGGCGGCAGCCCGGGAAGGACAGCAAGTTGTTGCCCCTGATGGTGGCGCTGCGACTGGTCTTCATTCCGCTCTTCATGCTCTGCAACGTCCATCCTCGCTTCTACATGCCCGTCTTCTTCGAACATGACGCCTGGTACATCACCTTCATGATAATCTTCGCCTTCTCCAACGGCTACCTGGCCAGCCTCTGCATGTGCTTCGGGCCCAAGTAAGTGAGCGCTGCAGCGAGGGGCGGTGGCGGTGTGAGCTCGCGTGCACGAGGGAGGCCAAGACGAGTGCGCGGGGGTACTACTCATTGGAGAAAAGGCGGGAAAAGAGAGGGCAACGTCAACGCCTTATGGGCACGAAGGCAGTCCAATGGGTGGTGGCGGTATGGTTGTATGTCAAAGTGTTGAGTGACCATGTCCCTTACGTGTCAACACGTGTCAACTTTTGATACATCAAGTCCAACATATCCACCTGTAACGAATAGTGAGAATATTGACTGCAACTATATCGTCAAGTAGATCTGCAGGTGTAGATTTACTATTCTTAGTACCTTAAAGATGTATGTTAATAGCATGTGTACTTGCAGGTAACATTCTGAGAACTTCTGGCATCTAATGTTGGGCTTGGATGATGAAAAGTTGTTTTTTGAATGAACTTGGTTCATTTTTTAGGTGAATTCTGGTACCTCCCTGAAACCCGCACAGTGCACCAAGACACACATTTCCCCTTAGACTGATTTTTCTGCCACTGGGCTGGGATTTCCTTCAAGTGCCCAGACACCGTTGTGACCAAAGGCGGGAATATGTTGACATCTGGGGAGAAGTGTAGTTCTATGTTACACCCAGACTTACCTTGATGATATAATAGTCAATGTTTTGGACTCAGTATTGGACCAGTACACTGCATGTACACCGCTGGAAGCGGAAAGGGAGGGCACGTGGTTTAATGCTTACTTATCTGCACTTGATAATTGGCATCATTTCCAAACAGCCTAATTCCTGGTACCCAGGGATACGGTTATACCAGCAGGTAAATTATTTCACGCTATATATGGTTTTTCCATTTATTTACTTTTTGTGATGTTATTGTCACGGTTTCTGTGCTTCAAGAATCACATTTTCTGGCTATACTTTACTTTTCCTTAATTTTATAGCTAATAAAGTTGTGTATTTAAAGGCAGCAAGGATAATAGCATTATAGGTAGTGGTGTAACTCAAAACCCAAAGGTCACTTTCCTGTGATAAGTGAATTACCATCACAGATCCCACTATCGGTGCAGCCATTGGGCGAAGGAATCGAGCAGCCTTGAGGGATTACAGCAGCTTTAAAGACCAACTTGAGCAGCTCAAGAATTTGCTTGTTGACTATTTGAGAGGAGCCGCCTGTCGCTGCTTGTGCATAGAGATGGTTAGTCGCTAACATCCACCACTTCAAAGGATGCTCACTTTTATGAGACTTAAGATTCATGTACTACTAGGGTCAGGTCACAATGCACCCTACTTGAGCCAGGAGGGAGGTGGTCCCTGCTAGCTTCTCTTTCGGACGCCAATCACCTGAATACAGCATCATTAACACAAATCATCCTAGACACTTTGAAGAATGCCCAGCAGGCATCCACAAGACATCTTTACAAGTAACTCACCGGAGACTTCACCATGAGCGACTGTGGACCCTTCATGGTAAGACGTCACCCCACTCCAACTTGGCTTATTCCTTCCTCGTGATCTATAGAGCACCTCCCACCCACAGAGGGTTTAACGAGACCTTACTAGACACAGTGACCAGCACTCCAGTAAACCACCCGAACCTGTCCATCCTAAGAGAGCTTAACACTTGCCTTTACAAGAAGGGTTTCCTAACAACCGCTGCCACTTGCAGTCTTGAGATGTTCAGTCTCTAACAGATAATTTCAAACCCAACCTACCACACTGGTCGCACAGTGGAAGTCATGTTCACCCTCACAGGAGAAGCCTCAATAATTGACATCTTCCCAGTCATCTGGAGCAAATTGTGCGTTGATGACTTAAACATCAATTTACAACTCTTTAACACCACCAAGACAGCAAATACCCCAAACAAGAATCCACATATAGACAATGAAAACATTAGACCTTCTAACTTGACCTGGACCTCGAAAGAGCACCAATCACTCTGTAACCTCAGGCCGCACCCACCTCTACAACTGGATGTCAACTGCACTGGACAACTAGAAACCAGGGAAGACCTCTAACACGACTAACCCCAAGAAGGAGACCACGTGGCTGAATGACAAGATCAAAAATATGAACATGCAAGTCAGCATCTTACAAGTGAAAGAAAACAAAGGATGATGATGGCAGACACCTCCTGCACCCTTGTCACAGAGCCTCCTACGCATCCATCAGAACCACAAAAAGATAACACCACTCGACATGCAGAACGGAAGCTGACTGTAAGTTCAAGAAACTCCATAAGATTCTAGCAGAAATCCATATTCCAAAATGCCAGATGTGGGGGCCCCCACTGTGATGAATTTTTCCAAGTCCCCTTGTAAATACGGCCCTTGGCCCTTAGGAAGTCTCAGCTTTGAACCAACTTGTATTTTCCAGTCCGCAGTCTGCCCGGAGGCAAGGTTAATCTTCGTCTATTTTTTGGCAGCTTTCAGATAACAAGTGCTGGTGTGTTGCCTCGACTTGGGCTGTTTGTCGTAGCGACGAATAACCACCTGGAGCTCAGCAACCAAAAGGCAGAGATCATGGCCCGTGGACAGTGTCAAGGGCAGTAGCCTGCGGAACATGGGGCCAGAAGCACGAACGCATGTTCTGGTTGCAAACTCTGAAATTCGGCAGATTGCAGGGTTTGGACAAGAATATTTGCTTTTTGAACACACTAAACCCGTTTAGAAGTTTGCTAATGTTGCCGAGTTGCTAAATGGGCTTATGAAATAAATAGGAAACACTATTTGGAAAGAGCATGTTTATGTCATAACTTCCAAATCGCGATCCTTTATGGCAGGCATTAAACTTGTGTGAACGAAATCCTACCGGAAGGCTTTTTGCAAAGCCTATCTTAGCACATCCGTCCCTTGATGCTCCACTGGCTGGAGTAAGACAAGTGAGAAGCCTAGATCCGGTCCTGACACTACCTGCCAGCGAGGTCACAAGGAGCACCGTCCCAGGGTGAAAGCACGGCAACATGTCCTCCCTCAATGTGGATACCCACTGAAACCATAGGTCAGCCTCACTCTTGTAATATCCAAGCTTGACTACGTCAGAAACCTATATGTTTGCATCCCTTGATTCGTCCTGTGCACAGTTTAAGAAATCCAAGATGCTGGGGCGTGACTCCCCATCTCTCTGTACCGCACAGTACACGTGACACCTGCCGTTTAACACTTCACCGGCTATATGTAGCTGAAAGATCTGTTCAAAGCACATTGCTTCGTCAATTGAGCTTCCAATCAATCAATCAATCACATTTATAAAGCTCGCTACTCACCCATAAGGGTCTCAAGGCGCTGGGGGGGAGGGGGTCAGTGCTCGAAGAGCCAGGTCTTGAGCTGCCTTCTGAAGGGGAGGTGTTCGGGTATGGCGCGAAGGTGACTGGGCAGGGAGTTCCAGGTCTTCGCTGCCAGAAAAGAGAAGGATTTTCCTCCGGCGGTGGTTTTGCGGATGCGGGGAACGGCTGCCAAGGCCTGACCGGTGGAGTGCGCGGAGGAGTGTAGAAGGAGACGCGGGAGTTGATGAGTTTGGGTCCGAGGTTGTAGAGGGCTTTGTGTGCGTGGGTGAGGAGTCTGAAGGTGATCCTCTTGTTGACCGGGAGCCAGTGGAGTTTTCTCAGGTGTCCGGAGATGTGGTGGTGGCGAGGTATGTCCAGGATGAGTCGTGCTGCGGCGTTCTGGATCCGTTGAAGTTTCCTCTGCAGCTTGGTGGTGATGCCGGCGTACAGAGTGTTCCCGTAGTCCAGGCGGCTGGTGACGAGGGCGTGGGTGACGGTCTTCCTGGTGTCGATGGGGATCCAGCGGAAGATCTTGCGGAGCATGCGGAGGGTGTTGAAGCACGCTGAGGTCACCGAGTTGACCTGTCTGGTCATCGAGAGGGAGGAGTCCAGGATGAAGCCGAGGTTGCGTGCGTGGTTGGTCGGTTGGGGAGTGCTGCCTAGGGTGGGGGGCCACCAGGAGTCGTCCCATGCGGAGGGGGTAGGGCCGAGGATGAGGACCTCCGTTTTATCTGTGTTCAGTTTCAGTCGGCTGTCTGTCATCCAGGTCGCTACTTCCTTCATGCCGTCGTGCAGTCTGGTCCTTGCTGATGTGGGGTTGTTGGTGAGGGATAAGATGAGCTGGGTGTCGTCGGCGTAGGATATGATGTCGAGTCCGTGTTTGCGTGCAATGTTTGCCAGGGGGGTCATGTAGACGTTGAATAGGGTGGGGCTGAGGGAGGATCCTTGGGGTACGCCGCAGATGATCTCCGTGGCTGCGGATCTGAAGGGGGGGAGGCGGACTCTCTGGGTCCTTCCGGAGAGGAAGGAGATGACCCATTCCAGGGCCTTGCCTCCGATGCCGGCGCTGCAGAGGCGGTCTATCAGGGTGCGGTGGCAGACCGTGTCGAAGGCTGCAGAGAGATCCAGGAGAATGAGGGCCACGGTTTCACCCTTGTCGGTCAGGGCTCGGATGTCGTCCGTGGCTGCGATGAGGGCGGTTTCGGTGCTGTGGTTGGCCCTGAATCCGAACTGAGTGGAGTCGAGGGAGTCGGAGGTTTCCAGGGCGGCGGTGAGTTGAGCGTTGACGATTTTCTCAATCACTTTGGTGGGGAACGGTAGGAGGGAGATAGGCCGGAAGTTTTTGAGTTCGGTGGGGTCTGCTGTAGGTTTCTTTAAGAGGGCGTTGAGTTCTGCGTGTTTCCAGCTTTCAGGGAAGGTAGCAGTGGTGAGGGAGGCGTTGATGACGTCTCGGAGGTGGGGTGCGATGATGTTGTCGGCCTTGTTGTAAATGTGGTGAGGACAGGGGTCGGAGGGTGATCCCGAGTGGATCGAGTTCATGACGCGGGTGGTTTCCTCGGTGGTGGTAGGGTTCCAGGCGAGGATGGTGGAGATGTCGTTTGCGGCTTCCGGGGGCGGGTTCATGTTGGTGGTCGTGAAGCTGTTGTAGATGTCGGCGATCTTACGGTGGAAGAAGGTCGCGAGGGAGTCGCAGAGGTCCTGTGAGGGAGGGATGGGGTTGGTTTCTGCGTCCGGGTTGGAGAGCTCTTTGACGATGCCAAATAGTTCCTTGCTGTTGTGGGCGTTGTTGTCAAGTCTGTTCTGGTAGGCTGTTTTTCGTGCGGTGCGGAGGCGTTGGTGGTGTTGGCGGGTGGTGTCCTTGAGAGCTGTCAGGTTTTCCTCTGTCGGGTTGAGGCGCCATGTCTTCTCGCGGAGGCGGCATTCTTTCTTGGAGTTTTTGAGTTCGGTGGTGAACCAGGAGTTTTTCTTGTGGTTGTTGGTGTTGATTTGGGTCTTCAGAGGGGCCAGGAGGTTGGCGCAGTCGGAGATCCAGTTGGTGAGGTTGTTGGCGGCCTCGTTGGGGTTGCTGGTGCTGGTGGGTTGGTTCAGGGAGAGCGTTGCTGCGAGTTGTTCTGTGGTGATTCGGTTCCAGTGTCTTTTTGGTGGTTGCCGGGTGTGGTGATGCACAGTGGTTTTCTTGAAGCTGAAGTGGACGCAGCTGTGGTCCGACCATGTGAGTTCGGTGGTGTGGCTGAAGGTGATGTGTTTGCTTGAGGAGAAGATGGGGTCGAGCGTGTGTCCGGCGTAGTGGGTGGGGGTGTTGACCAGTTGTTTCAGTCCCAGGTTGGCGAGGTTGTCTAGAACGGCGGTGGTGTTGTTGTCGGTGTGGTTCTCCAGGTGAAAGTTGAGGTCTCCTAGGAGGATGTAGTCGGTGGATGAGAGTGCGTGGGGGTTGACGAAGTCTGCGATGTCTTCGCTGAACTTGGTGCGGGGTCCTGGTGGTCTGTACATGAGGGTGCCTCTTAGGGTTGTCTTGGGGTCGATGTGGATCGCGAAGTGGAGGTGTTCGGCGTCGGGAAGTGAGTTGTCGGTGTGGGTCGAGATGCTGATGGAGCTTTTGTGTGCGATGGCGATGCCTCCTCCGGTGCGGTTGAAGCGGTCTCTCCGGATGATTTTGTAGCCGTCGGGGATGGCTATGGCGATGTCGGGTGCCGAGGAGGGGTTCATCCAGGTCTCGGTGAGGAAGGCGATGTCTGGGTTCGTTGAGTTGATGAGGTTCCACAGTTCGATGGCGTGCCTGTGGACGGAGCGGGTGTTGACCAGGATGCATTCGAGGTTGCTTCCGGGGGCGTCGTTCTTGGTGGTGGCGGTGTGGGTCCGTAGGCAGGTGAAGCGGCAGTTGCTGCAGGTGAAGGGTCCGTGGGTTCGTTTGGGGGTGGCGCGGTAGCAGCCCGGCGCGCGGCCGGGGTTGAGGTTGGCGAGGGTGGCGGAGTCATAGGTCAGGCGGGGGGCGCGGGGGCCAGGGGTTCGGGCGCTGGGCGCGGTCCAGGCGCGGACGGGCGCAGACGGGCTTGCCTTAGGCGCGCCTTCGGCGCGGCCGCCATTTAAGGGGTAGGTGGGGAGGCGGGGTCAGCTGGGAGGCGGGAGGTGGGCGGGCAGGGGAGCTGGAAGCGGGAAAAAAGAGCGGCAAAAAAGAGCGGCAAAAAAACAGCGGGAAAAGCGCGGTAGGAGCGGCGGGAAAAAGCGGCAAGACGGCGAAAAGGGAACAAGAGCCTACTAAAATCTACTAAAAAGGAGGGGCTGAGAGGGGAGGACGGCGCACGGCACTCGGGGGCACACGCACGGGATACAAGGAGAGAAAAGGGAATTTCAGTCACTCGGGGGCACACGCACGGGATACAAGGAGAGAAAAGGGATTTTTAGTCAGCACCAGCGCAAGCACAAGCACTCGGGGTACACGGGCAAGAAGGGGGGAGCACACTCACAGGAGAGGAAGGCAGTCAGGGATTGGAGGCGCTGCGTGAGCAGGGGAGCGACCTTCCCGAGGGTCAGTGGTCGCTACCTCTGCCTCGCAGCGGCCGCCATTTAAGGGGTAGGTGGGGAGGCGGGGTCAGCTGGGAGGCGGGAGGTGGGCGGGCAGGGGAGCTGGAAGCGGGAAAAAAGAGCGGCAAAAAAGAGCGGCAAAAAAACGGCGGGAAAAGCGCGGTAGGAGCGGCGGGAAAAAGTGGCAAGACGGCGAAAAGGGAACAAGAGCCTACTAAAATCTACTAAAAAGGAGGGGCTGAGAGGGGAGGACGGCGCACGGCACTCGGGGGCACACGCACGGGATACAAGGAGAGAAAAGGGAATTTCAGTCACTCGGGGGCACACGCACGGGATACAAGGAGAGAAAAGGGATTTTTAGTCAGCACCAGCGCAAGCACAAGCACTCGGGGTACACGGGCAAGAAGGGGGGAGCACACTCACAGGAGAGGAAGGCAGTCAGGGACTGGAGGCGCTGCGTGAGCAGGGGAGCGACCTACCCGAGGGTCAGTGGTCGCTACCTCTGCCTCGCAGCGGCCGCCATTTAAGGGGTAGGTGGGGAGGCGGGGTCAGCTGGGAGGCGGGAGGTGGGCGGGCAGGGGAGCTGGAAGCGGGAAAAAAGAGCGGCAAAAAAACGGCGGGAAAAGAGCGGTAGGAGCGGCGGGAAAAAGCGGCAAGACGGCGAAAAGGGAACAAGAGCCTATTAAAATCTACTAAAAAGGAGGGGCTGAGAGGGGAGGACGGCGCACGGCACTCGGGGGCACACGCACGGGATACAAGGAGAGAAAAGGGAATTTCAGTCACTCGGGGGCACACGCACGGGATACAAGGAGAGAAAAGGGATTTTTAGTCAGCACCAGCGCAAGCACAAGCACTCGGGGTACACGGGCAAGAAGGGGGGAGCACACTCACAGGAGAGGAAGGCAGTCAGGGACTGGAGGCGCTGCGTGAGCAGGGGAGCGACCTACCCGAGGGTCAGTGGTCGCTACCTCTGCCTCGCAGCGGCCGCCATTTAAGGGGTAGGTGGGGAGGCGGGGTCAGCTGGGAGGCGGGAGGTGGGCGGGCAGGGGAGCTGGAAGCGGGAAAAAAGAGCGGCAAAAAAACGGCGGGAAAAGCGCGGTAGGAGCGGCGGGAAAAAGCGGCAAGACGGCGAAAAGGGAACAAGAGCCTACTAAAATCTACTAAAAAGGAGGGGCTGAGAGGGGAGGACGGCGCACGGCACTCGGGGGCACACGCACGGGATACAAGGAGAGAAAAGGGAATTTCAGTCACTCGGGGGCACACGCACGGGATACAAGGAGAGAAAAGGGATTTTTAGTCAGCACCAGCGCAAGCACAAGCACTCGGGGTACACGGGCAAGAAGGGGGGAGCACACTCACAGGAGAGGAAGGCAGTCAGGGACTGGAGGCGCTGCGTGAGCAGGGGAGCGACCTACCCGAGGGTCAGTGGTCGCTACCTCTGCCTCGCAGCGGCCGCCATTTAAGGGGTAGGTGGGGAGGCGGGGTCAGCTGGGAGGCGGGAGGTGGGCGGGCAGGGGAGCTGGAAGCGGGAAAAAAGAGCGGCAAAAAAACGGCGGGAAAAGCGCGGTAGGAGCGGCGGGAAAAAGCGGCAAGACGGCGAAAAGGGAACAAGAGCCTACTAAAATCTACTAAAAAGGAGGGGCTGAGAGGGGAGGACGGCGCACGGCACTCGGGGGCACACGCACGGGATACAAGGAGAGAAAAGGGAATTTCAGTCACTCGGGGGCACACGCACGGGATACAAGGAGAGAAAAGGGATTTTTAGTCAGCACCAGCGCAAGCACAAGCACTCGGGGTACACGGGCAAGAAGGGGGGAGCACACTCACAGGAGAGGAAGGCAGTCAGGGACTGGAGGCGCTGCGTGAGCAGGGGAGCGACCTACCCGAGGGTCAGTGGTCGCTACCTCTGCCTCGCAGCGGCCGCCATTTAAGGGGTAGGTGGGGAGGCGGGGTCAGCTGGGAGGCGGGAGGTGGGCGGGCAGGGGAGCTGGAAGCGGGAAAAAAGAGCGGCAAAAAAGAGCGGCAAAAAAATGGCGGGAAAAGCGCGGTAGGAGCGGCGGGAAAAAGCGGCAAGACGGCGAAAAGGGAACAAGAGCCTACTAAAATCTACTAAAAAGGAGGGGCTGAGAGGGGAGGACGGCACTCGGGGGCACACGCACGGGATACAAGGAGAGAAAAGGGATTTTTAGTCAGCACCAGCGCAAGCACAAGCACTCGGGGTACACGGGCAAGAAGGGGGGAGCACACTCACAGGAGAGGAAGGCAGTCAGGGACTGGAGGCGCTGCGTGAGCAGGGGAGCGACCTACCCGAGGGTCAGTGGTCGCTACCTCTGCCTCGCAGCGGCCGCCATTTAAGGGGTAGGTGGGGAGGCGGGGTCAGCTGGGAGGTGGGAGGTGGGCGGGCAGGGGAGCTGGAAGCGGGAAAAAAGAGCGGCAAAAAAGAGCGGCAATAAACCGGCGGGAAAAGTGCGGTAGGAGCGGCGGGAAAAAGCGGCAAGACGGCGAAAAGGGAACAAGAGCCTACTAAAATCTACTAAAAAGGAGGGGCTGAGAGGGGAGGACGGCGCACGGCACTCGGGGGCACACGCACGGGATACAAGGAGAGAAAAGGGAATTTCAGTCACTCGGGGGCACACGCACGGGATACAAGGAGAGAAAAGGGATTTTTAGTCAGCACCAGCGCAAGCACAAGCACTCGGGGTACACGGGCAAGAAGGGGGGAGCACACTCACAGGAGAGGAAGGCAGTCAGGGACTGGAGGCGCTGCGTGAGCAGGGGAGCGACCTACCCGAGGGTCAGTGGTCGCTACCTCTGCCTCGCAGCGGCCGCCATTTAAGGGGTAGGTGGGGAGGCGGGGTCAGCTGGGAGGCGGCAGGTGGGCGGGCAGGGGAGCTGGAAGCGGGAAAAAAGAGCGGCAAAAAAATGGCGGGAAAAGCGCGGTAGGAGCGGCGGGAAAAAGCGGCAAGACGGCGAAAAGGGAACAAGAGCCTACTAAAATCTACTAAAAAGGAGGGGCTGAGAGGGGAGGACGGCACTCGGGGGCACACGCACGGGATACAAGGAGAGAAAAGGGAATTTCAGTCACTCGGGGGCACACGCACGGGATACAAGGAGAGAAAAGGGATTTTTAGTCAGCACCAGCGCAAGCACAAGCACTCGGGGTACACGGGCAAGAAGGGGGGAGCACACTCACAGGAGAGGAAGGCAGTCAGGGACTGGAGGCGCTGCGTGAGCAGGGGAGCGACCTACCCGAGGGTCAGTGGTCGCTACCTCTGCCTCGCAGCGGCCGCCATTTAAGGGGTAGGTGGGGAGGCGGGGTCAGCTGGGAGGCGGGAGGTGGGCGGGCAGGGGAGCTGGAAGCGGGAAAAAAGAGCGGCAAAAAAGAGCGGCAAAAAAATGGCGGGAAAAGCGCGGTAGGAGCGGCGGGAAAAAGCGGCAAGACGGCGAAAAGGGAACAAGAGCCTACTAAAATCTACTAAAAAGGAGGTGCTGAGAGGGGAGGACGGCACTCGGGGGCACACGCACGGGATACAAGGAGAGAAAAGGGAATTTCAGTCACTCGGGGGCACACGCACGGGATACAAGGAGAGAAAAGGGATTTTTAGTCAGCACCAGCGCAAGCACAAGCACTCGGGGTACACGGGCAAGAAGGGGGGAGCACACTCACAGGAGAGGAAGGCAGTCAGGGACTGGAGGCGCTGCGTGAGCAGGGGAGCGACCTACCCGAGGGTCAGTGGTCGCTACCTCTGCCTCGCAGCGGCCGCCATTTAAGGGGTAGGTGGGGAGGCGGGGTCAGCTGGGAGGCGGGAGGTGGGCGGGCAGGGGAGCTGGAAGCGGGAAAAAAGAGCGGCAAAAAAGAGCGGCAAAAAACCGGCGGGAAAAGCGCGGTAGGAGCGGCGGGAAAAAGCGGCAAGACGGCGAAAAGGGAACAAGAGCCTACTAAAATCTACTAAAAAGGAGGGGCTGAGAGGGGAGGACGGCGCACGGCACTCGGGGGCACACGCACGGGATACAAGGAGAGAAAAGGGAATTTCAGTCACTCGGGGGCACACGCACGGGATACAAGGAGAGAAAAGGGATTTTTAGTCAGCACCAGCGCAAGCACAAGCACTCGGGGTACACGGGCAAGAAGGGGGGAGCACACTCACAGGAGAGGAAGGCAGTCAGGGACTGGAGGCGCTGCGTGAGCAGGGGAGCGACCTAGCCGAGGGTCAGTGGTCGCTACCTCTGCCTCGCTGCGGCCGCCATTTAAGGGGTAGGTGGGGAGGCGGGGTCAGCTGGGAGGCGGCAGGTGGGCGGGCAGGGGAGCTGGAAGCGGGAAAAAAGAGCGGCAAAAAAATGGCGGGAAAAGCGCGGTAGGAGCGGCGGGAAAAAGCGGCAAGACGGCGAAAAGGGAACAAGAGCCTACTAAAATCTACTAAAAAGGAGGGGCTGAGAGGGGAGGACGGCACTCGGGGGCACACGCACGGGATACAAGGAGAGAAAAGGGAATTTCAGTCACTCGGGGGCACACGCACGGGATACAAGGAGAGAAAAGGGATTTTTAGTCAGCACCAGCGCAAGCACAAGCACTCGGGGTACACGGGCAAGAAGGGGGGAGCACACTCACAGGAGAGGAAGGCAGTCAGGGACTGGAGGCGCTGCGTGAGCAGGGGAGCGACCTACCCGAGGGTCAGTGGTCGCTACCTCTGCCTCGCAGCGGCCGCCATTTAAGGGGTAGGTGGGGAGGCGGGGTCAGCTGGGAGGCGGGAGGTGGGCGGGCAGGGGAGCTGGAAGCGGGAAAAAAGAGCGGCAAAAAAACGGCGGGAAAAGCGCGGTAGGAGCGGCGGGAAAAAGCGGCAAGACGGCGAAAAGGGAACAAGAGTCTACTAAAAAGGAGAGGCTGAGAGGGGAGGACGGCGCACGGCACTCGGGGGCACACGCACGGGATACAAGGAGAGAAAAGGGAATTTCAGTCACTCGGGGGCACACGCACGGGATACAAGGAGAGAAAAGGGATTTTTAGTCAGCACCAGCGCAAGCACAAGCACTCGGGGTACACGGGCAAGAAGGGGGGAGCACACTCACAGGAGAGGAAGGCAGTCAGGGACTGGAGGCGCTGCGTGAGCAGGGGAGCGACCTAACCGAGGGTCAGTGGTCGCCAAGAAAAAGGACCATTATAACTACAAATTAAATTTAAACAACAGAAGCAAAAATGGGTTACTGCACTCCAGGCTAGCACCATGGATCGTCATATTGCACATTGAAGGTTCCAAGCTCTGGACCTCATTGCTAGTCGAGATTAAAGTTCAGAAGAGAAGTGAAAACATGGTTGTTCCTAATATAGTTATATCGACTGCTGGCTCTGGGATGGAACCTGTAGAGTCCAGCTGGACTCATTCTAGTGTTTCTGTCAGCCACTCTGCTGAGGGCTGGTCGTACTTGTATAACCCACACCCACCCAACACAGGCGTCACCAGTCAGGTGACCCTGCCAATAAAAGGGGCCGGGCGCACGTGCCTGAGGCCAGTTTATTACCACCCTACCACCGTGTCTGCGTCCCTTCCTTTACTAGCATGAGGGCCTAGGGCCCCACCTTACAATGGTGACGAGTGGGATCTGCAATCACATGTGGTTGCAGACACGAACTTTGATGGTGCACATGGGGGAGAAGAATGCCTCTGCTTAAGGCACCCCTATGCATCCTGTCAGCAAGACCGGCGCAGGAAAAGCAGACGGTGGAGGAAGGAGGCCTTCGCAGCCCCAGCACCACCGGTGTGAAAGGAGGGGGTGAGTGCTGCCGATCGGAGTGTCCACAGCACTGCCCGAAAGGCTGCGGGCGCCGAAAACAATTAATGCGCTACGAGGCGCGCAGTGCTGCTTCCCCCCCTGCCCACGTGGAAAAATGCCCAGAGCACCCGCCCCCCAAGAGTCGAATGCAGCGTGGCCCGCAGAGTAGGAGAAGGCTGCTGGGTCCGCGCAATATGTGAAATAATGGCGCTGTCGCGCGCCGCGAAGAAGGAGAGTGAAAGTGCCAAAATATGGCCGGGGCCGGTCGCCCCAGAAAAAGAAGGCGGTCCGTAGCGTGTCATGCAGCTGCGGCCGCGTGTGATGTACATGGTGCGATCAGGCACCAAGAATAAAAAAAAACAATGACCGGCACCGTTGTTTTTCCTTTTTTTTTTCTTTTAAAGTGGCGCTGTCGCGCGCCGTGTGCCATGAGGAGAAGTTGGAAAAGGGTGGCTGGGGCTGGTCGCCCCTTTTCATTTAAGTATGGTGCACTCGCGCACCGAGGAAAATGCCCAGAGGCTGCCCCCCCACTTGTCCCGGCTGGAATTGAGGTGCAGACACGCACCGAAACAAAGTTGAAACAAAATGGTGCATCCACGCACCAAAGCAACAGGAGCAACAGGTGCCCAGGTCCGCCCCACCTCCCAACAAACCAGTAAAGAAGTGAGGTGCTCGCACGCACCTATGGAAAAAAAAAGAACTGTGCCCAGAGCGCAACCACGCCCCCTCACTGACATTGGTGCCATCTGCACGCCTCTTCAAACGAGGCTGTGCAGGTTGAAAGAAAGAAAGAAAAAAAAAGAGAAGAGAAAAGAGAGAGAAGATAGAAAAGAAATAAAACTGCACTTACCTGCAGCCCCCAGCAGCATGACGGAGTCCTCCCAGCAGCATGCCCTCCTCACCAGCATCTGTTGAAATAAACCAGGCCGGTAACAGGAAAGACTGTCTTGAAGCTAGAAAAAAAAAGTGCACTACTGGCATCCAGTGGCCAGAGTTGGTATTGCACCCTATTTCTGTTTTAAAGGGAAAACAAGCTTGGAAGAAGGCAAGTTTACAGCAGTACCTTCAGAAAGTGACTGCTACACACCAAGAGTGCGCCCGTGGACAGAAACGGCGCAGAAGATGGAAACAGTGAGGAAGAAGAAAGCGACGCGGGCGACGCTGAAAAAAGGGAAGAAGAAGACTGCAGCTGTCCAAGCCAAGCTGCAACAGTGAGAAACGGCCGTAAGTGCCACGTGAGGTATGAAGAGAGCGCACATGGTCTGCGCAGCCTCTGGCGGCCGTCCGCCGCCACCGACGAGAGAACGCCACATGCCCCAGCAGTGATGGACATCACCGCAGGACAAGAAAGAGACATGCCAGGCGTTGCCACAGGACGCCCAGAAAAAAAAAAGAGACTGACACATGCGCAGCGAGCACAGAGAGCTGCGCCCGAGAATGTGACGACATGGGTAAAAGTCCGTGAAGATGGAGAGAGTACCCAAGAGCGTGACGTAACGCACGGGACAAGAGGCCATGTCAGCTGGCCGCACAGCGATGGAAGATGGCCACTGTTGGCCCATCAGTGAGCAGGTCATCTGAACTGACCGACCCTGCCAGAGCAGATGGCAGGAGTGAGCGCCGTAACAGCGCAGCCTCGAGGAGCAAGAGCGGCGCCCTTTAGTGAAGAGAAGGAGGAAGAGAGCGGGGACCCTCCCGCCAGAGAGAGGTCCACCAAGAGGATCCGGGAACGGACCAGACCGGGAGAGGTCTGCCTGAAGAGCAGATCATGTCCTACCAGCAGGACTCAGCCAGTGAGAGGCTGCGACCGAGCAAGATGCACCAGAGGAGGTGCAGTGATAGGTCCATGTGATGCAGCATGCGACCTGTGGCACAACGCCACATCGAGGACGAAGAGGAAGATGTACCAGCAGAGGTGCAGCGCAAGGTCCATGTGCCGCAACATGTGACCTGTGGCACAACGCCACACCAAGGAGAAGAGAGAGTGGCACGATGCCAACAAGAAATGAGAGGAGTGTGACAGACCGGTCACACCACAGATCAACTCCATCGCAGGTGTGAAAGTGGAAGGAAGTAGAGTGACAACTGAGGACTCATGCGAGCAGATGAGGAGGCACCCATCAGTACAAGACTGTCACCGGGGTGAGCAGACGTCACTGAAGACAGTGATGCGGGTGGTCCCCCACGCTTCCCAGTACGACCGACCTGTCACCGGCTGCTTGGCTGTGATGGCATCCCTGACGCCGACTGCACAGGCCACACAAGAACCGCCGTGGCCACTAAGTCCATCAAGTGGTCCTTCCGCTGATGAAGCCGCCGCCACCTGTTTGATCTGCAGATGGATGAAAAAACATCATCATGATGAGGTGCATCGCCCAATCATCGAAGGAGGAGCACAGCACCACCTGAGTGGAGACAGTCAGCAACAAGAACCGACGCTGACAAGGCATGTCTGGCAACGTAGAAACTTATCATCTGAACACTTGCCGTGAGCTCTGTGAACCAGACACCTGCCGGTGAGAGCAGACCAGATCATTTGGACCATCCACCCTTGGGGTTGCACAAGACTAGGACGTGGCCCTGTTGGGAGTTCAGAGAGACTCCTTTGGCGTGGCCTACATTGGCCCGCACAGCCCACGCAGTCCCGCCACAATCCAGGGACAAGGGCCTCCAACAAATTCCTGTGAGAGCAGAATATCGCTGAGAGAGAATGCATCTGAGACAGCTCCACGTCAGGTATCTGGAAGCACGGAGGTCTCATATCGAGAGACTGGTCACCTGAAGACTTTGCACCGTGGCCAGAGCACCTGAATCCAGATGGCTCGAGCAAGCGGACCCTGCATCAACAACCCTTGTGGCTCCATGCGAGACTAGGATGTGGTCCTGTAGGCTGTTCATCTGAGACGTCTTTGCTGGGCCTGAGATAGGCAATCACAGCCCACACAGTCCTGTGGAAGCCCGCGGAAGGGCCTCGAGGAGACTCCTGCTTGATGGAGGTCTGGCACGAGAGGGAAGACTGCCGCTGCTCTGCCGCTGGACTTCCAGGCGCCCCAGGCCGTCACGTCATCTGCAGTCTTAGGAGGTAGACAATCTCCAGAGTCAGAATGCCATCCAGAACTGTGTACAGTGGACTCCCCACTGCTCCAGATGCACCCGCATCAGAAACTGTAAATAGACTTTGACCACATGAGCCCAGGCAGGACCGGATCGACTATATCCAGTGAACTGTGAGGTCGTGGACAAGCAACTGAAGTATCTGGACTTCATCCACACCGTGTTTGTGCCCAGCTGTACCTGGTTAAATTATGGATTCGTGCGGAGGTGTCCGGATGCTCCCAGCTGCATCATGTCCACTGCAATTCTGCAGTCTGCCTTTTCGAGGCTGAGAGACTGATTGTGGTGCTTTGTTATTGTTTCTTTTACAGGTTGGACTTTTGTTTGGTTCCTCAATAAAGTTTGGGAGGGATGTAGAGTCCAGCTGGACTCATTCTAGTGTTTCTGTCAGCCACTCTGCTGAGGGCTGGTCGTACTTGTATAACCCACACCCACCCAACACAGGCGTCACCAGTCAGGTGACCCTGCCAATAAAAGGGGCCGGGCGCACGTGCCTGAGGCCAGTTTATTACCACCCTACCACCGTGTCTGCGTCCCTTACTTACCAGCATGAGGGCCTAGGGCCCCACATTACAGAACCCAGAACGATAACCCTTCTACCAGTATGAGCATGGTCCAGACCTGTGAAATAGTTCAGGCCAGCACATCGTGCCTGGAGGACAGGCGCTCTACTCAAATTGTGGAGGTCCACCCAACATAACTAACCAATGAACTAGACCAGGGTCTTCAAACAATGGCCCACGGGCCACATCCGGCCCTCTACAACATTTTATCCGGCCCTCTGTTGTTTTCCAAAGCATCGAATTCTGATTATCAAAGCGAAATATAGCTAATTCCTTTGGCAGCCTGTAGGTGGCACCAGAGTCTCTTGAATCTTCTCTGTTGTAAATGTTGGACTAGTAATGTCCTGTATGCCAGATCTTTGAAAAGCACAAATTCCTAGTGAAAATAATCCACACTGCAGGAAACTGCAATTGCAAGAATTGTGTAGAAATTTGCAGACCGAAGTTATTTTTGTTCGGCCTCTCTGAATGGCTCAAATTTATTTTGAATTTCTTTGCTTTGTTTCACTGAAGTTCTTTCTAGAATGTGTGCTTTTCTTATTGTGTGCTACAAAATTGGACAAATTCTCATTTCATATACATTTGTAAATTTTCAGTATTTAAAATGAATTAAAAAATGACCAGCCTGCATTTCTTATCTCCAGTTAGGTCATTGATTATTTTGTCAGAGCATTTACTAATGTTTGACATTTTTACTCCTATATAATTTCTCAGTTTAAGCAGGGCATTGTTCTTTGTAATTGTCACATATCTCTTTTGTTCTGAAACATAGCATGCTGATTACAAAAAGATTCAAGTAAACCTTATTCATTCTTTTAAATGTTATTCATTCATTTATAAAATTGTTTTTTCGGGCTCACAAATATTTATAAAATATACAATGTGGTCCTCGTACTGAAGATGTTGGACACCCCGGAACTACATATATGGACCCATAGACCAATTATGCCTCTCCATTCAAAACCAGACGTGCCTTCTGCCACTGAAGACCCCCTAGCCCACCTAATGACATGTGGCACTCTAACCACCTTTGCCACCCTCAAACTTCACACCGTCAGCTATGTCTACCCACCTACCGGGAACCGTAAGACAGAAAGCAGGCTTTCTAGTCGTCATGACTGCCCTCCCAGTATCACCTTGATATAATCTACGTCACCATATGACATCACATACCAGTACATTACCTGGTCTCTCATCCTCAACGGGACAGGCATATAATGTATACAAAGGACCCGTGGAACCTTGCTGTCATCAGGATGGCAGCCCACCTAACTAACCACCCAGTACTAACTGGTTAGACCTGCCACGACCGAAGAGATCTGCCACAAATTGCTGCTCTCCCGAGGAGTGTAACAAAGTCCCCCCAGGTCCCAAAAGGTCACGTGCTCTGAGGAGAGATGCTTTGATGGCGGAAAGGACGATGCTCGTGCAGTGCATTTTCAGAAATCTCTTCAGTAATGTCTCCTAATGGTGATGATATAAAGGGTGGCTGCTAAGCAATCTGTTTGGGCAGATGTCGGATCCCCCTTCCCTCTTCAGCAGCAGCGGTTACTTATCCCTGGTCCATAAGGTCACACAGTGGATGAGGACTCAGGACATCGCCCTGAGAAGCCGAGACAGACTACCACCACAATGAGGAAACTGCTGAACTAGTTACTGCTGCAAGGATATCACTTTAGAAAACTGTGCATCTGATTCACACACTTTCTCATCCAGGGGTAAGCGAAGCGTCCCGTAACATGATACCAGCACCTCAGTGGTCATCACACACAACACGGAAACCCTTCCCACGTGGACTCCAAGCAAAGACAACATCTCTCCACCCGCACAGCCTCGCGTGGCACCCATGTGAAGAAGCACTGCGACATCCCCACGTAAGGGGTAGTAAGTTCTACAGAAATACCATAATGCAATACAATACACAACCGCGTTCCCTCTGCCTATCCATGCACCTGACGTGGTCATGCAGCAGTCAGAGCAGTGGATCTACGGGGTGATCCAGGTGGATCTTATATTCACACCTTATACATTAGGTGCCACTTTGGGGGGCTCTTCCCATGAGCTTCACTGAACCTCAGCTCATATTGCAAAGCAATCCTTGTGCAGGCCTTGGAGCTGTGATTGAACTGCATCACCCAAAAGGCACCACCGTAGTGGTACCACATCACCCGCCACAGTACCAGAGACAGCCTCAAGGTGAGGACAGCTTACTATGTTTTGCTTTCTTTAAGGTGAAAGGCAGAAATGCACAGTGAGGCGAGTCACCAAAGATGGCCTTCCCAAACCAAACAGGCCTATGTAAGCCTGACATTTTCCATACTGTTGGGTTTTACAAAGAGCGGCCACAGCTATGGTGGACAGGTGGCCACCCGCGTATCCAGCCTGCGCTCACTTCCCTCCTTCTCCAAATAGCAAGTACCATACATGCAGCTCTGTTTGTTTTGTTCTGCTAGCACTTGTTCTCTAAATTAGCAGAGCTTCCTTCCCACCAAACTTGTAACTCCACTGGAACTGTTCAGAGCTGGTGGAAGAGCGGGCTTTCTGCCGATAGTCTTCTGCTGGCTCTGCCCTCGGAAACCTTTGACCCGGCACCACATCTTTACTGGCCACCAGTTCGTGCAGTGGCTGCTGGAGCTTTGAAGGAATGGAGTAGGGCCACCTGAGAAGAGTGTGAAGGACAGTGTGTTCATCTGTCACGTACTAAAGCAGCGGTCTCCAACCTTTTCTGTAAAAAGAGCTACTTATGTTAAAAGTAAATAGGTAATATTAATAATATTGCATGATTTATCGCTCAAATATCAGCTTGAAATATGTTTTGAAAATCAATTTTTCTCCAAACATCAACTTATTAGTTCTGAAAACACACCCCTTTTTGTTTCATATACTCTCTTTTCAACTGCGGGATACAGACATTAATTCAACCACACAAAATCTTCTAGTTTAGTAGTTTGGGCTGCATGCAGAAGAGCTACGTCCAGGTGGCTGGAGAGCTACTAGTAGCTCTCGAGCTACTCATTGGAGAAGCCTGTACTAAAGACCTAGTTCTGCATCAAAAAGTCCTAATTGAAAGTTATGAACATAACATTTCCTGCTGCATGCAGGGACCCTGAAACACTTCATATCAATCTATGCGTGTCCTTATATCTGTAGGAAAAGTGAAAAGTCCAAAATGTTAGGTCTGTAGGAAGAGTGAAAAGTCCAGAATGTCCCTATGTTGCAATTCTGTCTGCAAAAGCCTATCTATGCAAGGTTTTCAAGATTTTAGACTGATCTTGATACCAAAAAAATGCTTCTCTTAACCACATTGGAGCACCTGTGGCACAACCGGCTGTCTACAAGCCCCATAATGAGGAAAGCACAGCCCGAACAACTTAAATTATAGGAATTAAAAAGGCATCCTGCTCCTGTCGTTTATTATCTTAGAGTAATCGAAGATGGAAAGAAAAGGATAAATTAACATTCAAGTCAGTTGGGGTGGGGAGTCAAAGGGCCTGATTTAGAGTTTGGCTGAGGGGTTACTCGGTCACAGCGGTGGCAGATATCCCATCCGCCGAAATTCAAATATCATTATATCTACCAAATTCTAAATCAGGCCCAGAGTCTAAGAAGATGAGTTTTTAAGTCTTTCCTGAAAACAAAAAAACTAGAATTTATTCTTATGTAGTTCAAGATAGTGTGTCACAATCCGGATTCTAGGCTTGAGAAAGCTTGCTTTGATCTTTTAGTTTCCGGAATGGCAAGATTCAGACAGTCTCTGCCTCTTGTTTTTCGTTGACCACCCGTGAGTTTGAGTTTATTGTTCTAATAAAGAGGAAGGGTGGAATGGATTGCCTTTTCTGTCATACTTGCAATCTTGAAATCAACTCTCACTTTGAGTGGTAACCAATGGAGATGCTTTAGGATAAGGGGGATGTGAGAAGAAGTCACCCCTCTAGCAGCTCGCCGGGTAGTTTCTTGAAGGGGTGCGGTGGAGGACTACAGAATGGACACCTAGGATAGGGCTTCCCCCATCTAGATAAGCGAGTACAAGCTCTGCCACTGCAAATCTGAAGTAAATGATGGATGATCACATTAGCCTTTCATAGTAGGTGCAGTTGATAAGATTTTGCTCTAGTTAGTTTTGCAATGTGATAATTTAGAGCAAGATTATTGTTCATGATGTAGCAATTTTCACTGAGGAACCAGGGATGGGGAGAATTTTGAATAGCTAGAGGATGGGTTTTAAGTTAAGAAAAGGAATACAGTCTTAGGAAAGTTTAGTTTCAAGTAGAGAAATGACAGAAATAGCAGTTTGCTAGATTGCCAAGGAGGGATTTCATGGCTAAAAGTTCTGATAGCTCGGACACGCAAAGGTATAGCTGGGTGTTGTCAACGGAGATGCTCCTTTCTTGAGAGACACTTGGCAGAGGTTCCATATACAAGTTGAACAGATGAGGTGACTGTAGGAAAGTACCATCTTGCCTGGCATGTTACCCCCATATTTCACTGTATATACGTTGTTTTAGTTGTATGTGTCACTGGGACCCTGCCAGCCAGGGCCCCAGTGCTCATAAGTGTGCCCTGTATGTGTTCCCTGTGTGATGACTAACTGTCTCACTGAGGCTCTGCTAACCAGAACCCCAGTGGTTATGCTCTCTCTGCTTTCTAAATTGTCACTAACAGGCTAGTGACCAATTTCACCAATCACATTGGCTTACTGGAACACCCTTATAATTCCCTAGTATATGGTACTGAGGTACCCAGGGTATTGGGGTTCCAGGAGATCCCTATGGGCTGCAGCATTTCTTTTGCCACCCATAGGGAGCTCTGACAATTCTTACACAGGCCTGCCACTGCAGCCTGAGTGAAATAACGTCCACGTTATTTCACAGCCATTTTACACTGCACTTAAGTAACTTATAAGTCACCTATATGTCTAACCTTCACCTGGTGAAGGTTGGGTGCTAAGTTACTTAGTGTGTGGGCACCCTGGCACTAGCCAAGGTGCCCCCACATCGTTCAGGGCAAATTCCCCGGACTTTGGGAGTGCGGGGACACCATTACACGCGTGCACTATACATAGGTCACTACCTATGTATAGCGTCACAATGGTAACTCTGATCGTGGCCATGTAACATGTCTAAGATCATGGAATTGTCACCCCAATGCCATTCTGGCATTGGGGAGACAATTCCATGATCCCCGAGTCTCTAGCACAGACCCGGGTACTGCCAAACTGCCTTTCCTGGGGTTTCACTGCAGCTGCTGCCAACCCCTCAGACAGGTTTCTGCCCTCCTGGGGTCCAGCCAGGCCTGGCCCAGGAAGGCAGAACAAAGGACTTCCTCAGAGAGAGGGTGTGACACCCTCTCCCTTTGGAAAAAGGTGTCAGGGCTGGGAAGGAGTAGCCTCCCCCAGCCTCTGGAAATGCTTTGATGGGCACAGATGGTGCCCATCTCTGCATAAGCCAGTCTACACCGGTTCAGGGATCACCCAGCCCTGCTCTGGCGCGAAACTGGACAAAGGAAAGGGGAGTGACCACTCCCCTGACCTGCACCTCCCAGGGGAGGTGCCCAGAGATCCTCCAGCGTGCCCCACACCTCTGCCATCTTGGATTCAGAGGTGTGCTGGCACACTGGACTGCTCTGAGTGGCCAGGGCCAGCAGCTGACGTCAGAGACTCTTTCTGATAGGCTCTTACCTGTGTTACTAGCCTATCCTCCTTCCTAGGTAGCCAAACCTCCTTTTCTGGCTATTTAGGGTCTCTGCTTTGGGGAATTCTTCAGATACCGAATGCAAGAGCTCACCAGAGTTCCTCTGCATCTCTCTCTTCACCTTCTGCCAAAGCATCGACCGCTGACTGCTCAGGACTCCTGCAAAACCGCAACAAAGTAGCAAAGACGACTACTGCAACCTTGTATCGCTTCTCCTGCCGCCTTCTCGACTGTTTCCTGGTGGTGCATGCTCTGTGGGTAGCCTGCCTCCTCTCTGCACCAGGAGCTCTGAAGAAATCTCCTGTGGGTCGACGGAATCTTCCCCCTGCAACCGCAGGCACCAAAAAACTGCTTCACTGGTCCTCTGGGTCCCCTCTCATCCTGACGAGCGTGGTCCCTGCGTTGGACAGCAACTCTGTCCAAGTGTCTCTCACAGTCCAGTGACTCTTCAGTCCAAGTTTGGTGGAGGTAAGTCCTTGCCTCCCCACACTAGACTGCAAAGCTGTGTTTCCTGTGATTTGCAGCTGCTCCAGCTTCTGTGCACTTTTCCCAGAATTCCTGCATGCATAGCCTAGCCTGGGTCCCCGGCACTCCGTCCTGCAGTGCCCAGCTCGCTGAGTTGGCATCAGACGTCGTGGGACTCCCTTTTGCAACTTCGGGTGGACTCCGGTTCACTCCTCTTCTAAGTGCCTGTTCAGGTACTTCTGCGGGTGCTGCCTGCTTCTGTGAGGGCTCCCTGACTTGCTGGGCGCCCCCTCTGTCTCCTCTGCCAAGGGGCGACATCCTGGTCCCTCCTGGGCCACAGCAGCACCCAAAAAACCTAACCGTGACCCTTGCAGCTAGCAAGGCTTGTTTGCGGTCTTTCTGAGTGGGAACACCTCTGCAAGCTTCCTCACGACGTGGGACATCCATCCTCCAAAGGGGAAGTTTCTAGCCCTCTTCGCAGAATCCACAGCTTCTACCATCCGGTGGCAGCTTCTTTGCATCCTCAGTTGGCATTTCCTGGGCATCTGCCCACTCTCGACATTGTCGCGACTCTTGGACTTGGTCCTCTTGTTCCACAGGTACTCAGGTCCGGAAATCCACTTTGGTTGCATTGCTGGTGTTGCTCTTCCTTGCAGAATTCCCCTATCACGACTTCTGTGCTCTCTGGGGAATATAGGTGCACTTTACACCTACTTTTCAGGGTCTTGGGGTGGGCTATTTTTCTAACCCTCACTATTTTCTTACAGTCCCAGCGACCCTCTACGAGCTCACATAGGTTTGGGGTCCATACGTTATTCACATTCCACTTTTGGAGTATATGGTTTGTGTTGCCCCTATACCTATGTGCTCCTATTGTAATACATTGTAACTTTACACTGCTTGCATTACTTCCTTTTGCTATTACTGCATATTTTTGGTATTGTGTACATATATCTTGTGTATATAACTTATCCTTATACTGAGGGTACTCACTGAGATACTTTTGGCATATTGTCATAAAAATAAAGTACCTTTATTTTTAGTATGTTTGTGTATTGGGCTTTCTTATGATATTGTGCATATGACACCAGTGGTATAGAAGGAGCTTTGCATGTCTCCTAGTTCAGCCTAAGCTGCTCTGCTATACCTACCTTCTATCAGCCTAAGCTGCTAGAAACACCTCTTCTACACTAATAAAGGATAACTGGACCTGGCACAAGGTGTAAGTACCTCTGGTACCCACTACAAGACAGGCCAGCCTCCTACATTGGTTGTGCAGTGGTGGGATAAGTACTTGTAACTACTTACCACTTTGTCATATTGTACTTTTCATAAGAGAAAAATATACAAAACAAGTTCAGTGTATGTACACCTAACCAAAAAGTTTTGCTTTTCTTCTCTTACACTATCTGCTAAGTGCTGAAAAGTACTCTTAAACTTTCAAAAAGTTTCTAAAAAGTTGAAAAAGTTTTTTTTCTTGTTCTTAAAAAAGTCCTAAAACCTTTTCTCTCTTTTATCTGTCTCTAAACCTTTTTCTATCATGTCTGATGTAGGAACTCCTCTTAATTTGGTCAATCCATCTTATGACCACCTTAACTTTAAGAGCCTAAAGAGTCTCTGCATTGATAGAGGTTTAATGGTAGGAAAGAACCCCTCTATAGAATTATTGTCTAACATGCTTATTGGAAATGATAAAGCCTTAGCTGGCAGTTCAATTGAGAAGTTAGGAGATAGCTCACACTCTGACTCAGGGGTGCCCCCAGTAAGAGTGTTAGAAGGTGCCCTTCCTAATCTGCCCCTTAGCAGACCACCTAGCAATGCTGGTAGTAATAGAAGCTCCCATCACAGTAGGGATGTTTTTGTTCCTCCAGGCCAGATTGCTAGGGTGCCAACTGTTAGGGACATTTCTCCCTCTGCTCATTCAAATCTTTCTTCTGTGTCAAAACATTCCCAACCCACCCACCCTGATGACAAGATGTTAGAAAGGGAACTCAATAAGTTGAGAGTGGAAGAGACCAGACTGAATCTTAAACAGCAACAGCTGGCTCTAGACAGGGAATCCCTAGACTTAGAAAAAGAGAGACAGAGGTTGGGGTTTGGACCCCATGGTGGCAGCAGCAGTATTCCAGATAGCAATCCTGTGAGAGAACATGATTCTAGGAATCTGCATAAGATAGTTCCCCCTTACAAGGAGGGGGATGACATTAACAAGTGGTTTGCTGCACTTGAGAGGGCCTGTATGGTACAGGGGGTCCCTCAAAGGCAGTGGGCTGCTATCCTATGGCTATCTTTCAATGGGAAAGGTAGGGATAGGCTCCTTACTGTGAAAGAAAGTGATACCAATAATTTTACAGTTTTGAAGAATGCACTCTTGGATGGATTTGGCTTAACCACTGAACAATACAGGATTAAGTGCAGAGAAACCAGAAAAGAGTCCTCACAAGACTGGGTAGACTTTGTTGACTATTCAGTGAAGGCCTTGGAGGGGTGGTTACATGGCAGCAAAGTTTCTGACTATGAAAGCCTGTACAATCTAATCTTGAGAGAGCATATTCTTAATAACTGTGTGTCTGATTTGTTACACCAATATCTAGTGGACTCAGATCTGACCTCTCCCCAAGAATTGAGAAAGAAGGCAGACAAATGGGTCAGAACAAGAGTGAACAGAAAAGTTCATACAGGGGGTGACAAGGATGGCAAGAAGAAGGATGGTAAGTCTTCAGACAAGGGTGGGGACAAATCTAAAAATGAGTCTTCATCAGGCCCACAAAAACACTCTGGTGGGGGTGGTGGGTCCAAATCCTCTTCTAATCAAGTAAAAAAAACATGGTGCTATTTATGTAAAGTAAAAGGCCATTGGACAACTGATGCCAGTTGTCCAAAGAAAAGCACCAAACCTCCCATGACCACAACCCCTACTGCAACCTCTAGTGCCCCTAGTAATAGCAGTGGTGGTGGGGGAGCAAACATACTAATAGCCAATCCAAGGGAGTAGCTGGGCTCTCTTTTGGTAATTTAGTTGGGTTGGTCTTGTTAGGGAGACCACAGAGGCTGTTAGTCTCTGAAGGTGCCATTGATTTGGCCACCTTGGTTGCTTGTCCCCTTAATATGGATAAGTACAAGCAACTTCCCCTAATAAATGGTGTTGAGGTTCAGGCCTACAGGGACACAGGTGCCAGTGTTACCATGGTAATAGAGGAACTGGTACACCCTGAACAACACCTACTTGGTCACCAGTACCAAGTGACAGACGCTCATAACAACACTCTTAGCCACCCCATGGCTGTTGTGAATCTCAACTGGGGGGGGGGGTTACTGGTCCAAAGAAAGTTGTGGTTGCCTCAGATTTACCTGTAGACTGTCTACTAGGGAATGATTTAGAGACATCAGCTTGGGCAGAATTGGAGTTGGAGGCTCATGCAGCAATGCTGGGCATCCCTGGGCATATTTTTGCTTTAACCAGGGCTCAGGCCAAAAAGCAAAAAGGACAGGGTGACTTGGATCCAGGTACAATGGATCAAGTGCTCCCTAAAGCTAGGGTTAGTAAGGGTAAATCCCTACCCACTATCCCTCCCTCTACAGATGATTCAACTTCTGAGGAAGAAGAATTTCCCCCTGTGCAGAACCTTCACCAGAGGAGCTGGCAGCAGACACTGCTGAGCTTTTGCGTGGAGGGGGGCCTGCCAGGGAGAAGCTGAGTGTGGCACAGCAATCCTGTCCCACATTAGAGGGTCTAAGACAGCAAGCCGTCAAACAGCAAAATGGGGATGTCAGTGACTCACATAGAGTTTACTGGGAGGACAACCTCTTGTACACAGAGGCAAGGGACCCAAAACCTGGAGCACCCAGGAGATTGGTCATTCCCCTGCAGTACAGAGAGTTCCTCCTAACTCTGGCACACGACATTCCCTTGGCTGGACATTTGGGTCAGATTAAAACATGGGAAAGGCTTGTCCCCCTGTTTCACTGGCCTAGGATGTCAGAGGACACAAAAGACTTTTGTAAGTCCTGTGTGACCTGCCAAGCCAGTGGCAAGACTGGTGGCACCCCAATGGCTCCCCTGATTCAACTGCCTGTGGTTGGGGTTCCCTTTGAAAGGGTAGGGGTTGACATAGTTGGCCCCCTTGACCCTCCTACTGCTTCAGGCAATAGGTTTATCTTGGTGGTAGTGGACCATGCCACAAGATATCCTGAAGCAATTCCTCTAAGGAACACTACAGCACCTGCAGTGGCAAAAGCCCTCCTGGGAATCTTTTCCAGGGTGGGTTTCCCAAAAGAGGTTGTATCAGACAGAGGTAGCAACTTTATGTCTGCATACTTAAAGGCCATGTGGAAGGAATGTGGTGTAACATACAAATTCACCACACCTTATCATCCACAAACAAATGGACTGGTAGAGAGGTTTAATAAAACTCTCAAAGGAATGATAATGGGACTCCCTGAAAAACTCAGAAGGAGATGGGATGTCCTGTTACCTTGCCTCCTTTTTGCTTACAGGGAGGTACCCCAGAAAGGAGTGGGCTTCAGCCCCTTTGAACTCCTCTTTGGGCACCCTGTAAGCGGTCCTTTAACACTTGTAAAGGAGGGTTGGGAACAACCTTTAAAAGCTCCCAAGCAAGACATAGTGGACTATGTACTCAGCCTAAGATCCAGAATGGCAGAATACATGAAAAAGGCCAGTAAAAACCTTCAGGCCAGCCAAGAGCTCCAAAAGTAATGGCATGACTAGAAGGCTGTTCTGATTCAATACCAACCAGGACAGAAAGTGTGGGTATTGGAGCCTGTGGCCCCAAGAGCACTCCAAGACAAATGGAGTGGACCCCACATCATTGTTGAAAAGAAGGGAGAAGTCACCTATTTGGTTGACTTGGGCACTGCCAGGAGTCCCCTTAGGGTGCTCCATGTCAATCGCCTTAAACCCTACTATGACAGGGCTGATCTCACCCTGCTCATGGCAACAGATGAAGGACAGGAAGAAGAGAGTGACCCTCTCCCTGATCTCTTCTCTTCCACAGAACAAGATGCTCTAGTGGAAGGTGTAGTTTTGGCAGACTGTCTTACTGCTGAGCAGAAAGACAACTGCATAAATCTCCTGGGTCAGTTTTCTGAACTCTTTTCCACTGTGCCAGGCACCACTTCTTGGTGTGAGTACACTATAGATACTGGAGGCAGCATGCCTGTCAAAAGTAAGATCTATAGGCAGCCTGACCATGTCAGGGACTGCATAAAACAAGAAGTTCAGAAAATGCTTGAGCTGGGAGTGGTTGAACACTCTGAAAGCCCATGGGCCTCTCCTGTGGTGCTTGTACCAAAGCCTCACTCCAAAGATGGAAAAAGGGAAATTAGGTTTTGTGTAGACTACAGAGGTCTCAACCAGGTAACAAAAACTGATGCTCACCCTATACCCAGGGCAGATGAGCTCATAGATACATTGGCATCTGCCAAGTATCTAAGCACCTTTGATTTGACTGCAGGGTATTGGCAGATCAAGTTATCAGAGGATGCTAAAGCAAAAACTGCATTTTCGACTATTGGAGGGCACTACCAATTCACAGTAATGCCCTTTGGTTTGAAAAATGCACCTGCCACTTTTCAGAGGTTGGTGAATACAGTCCTGCAAGGGTTGGAGGCTTTTAGTGCAGCATATCTAGATGATATAGCTGTCTTTAGCTCCACCTGGGATGATCACCTGGTCCATCTGTGGAAAGTTTTGGAGGCTCTGCAAAAGGCAGGCCTCACTATCAAGGCTTCAAAGTGCCAGATAGGGCAGGGGAAAGTGGTTTATCTGGGACACCTGGTAGGTGGAGAACAGATTGCACCACTTCAGGGGAAAATCCAAACTATCATAGATTGGGTTCCCCCTACAACTCAGACCCAGGTGAGAGCCTTCTTAGGCCTCACTGGGTATTACAGGAGGTTCATTAAGAACTATGGCTTCATTGCAGCCCCACTTAATGACCTCACTTCCAAGAAAATGCCTAAAAAGGTATTGTGGACAGCTAGCTGTCAGAAAGCTTTTGAGGAGCTGAAACAGGCCATGTGCACTGTACCTGTCCTAAAAAGCCCATGTTACTCCAAGAAATTCATTGTTCAAACTGATGCATCTGAATTAGGGGTAGGGGCAGTCTTATCTCAACTCAATTCTGATGGCCAGGATCAACCTGTTGCTTTTATCAGCAGGAGGTTGACCCCTAGAGAAAAGCGTTGGTCTGCCATAGATAGGGAGGCCTTTGCTGTGGTCTGGGCACTGAAGAAGTTGAGGCCATACCTGTTTGGCACTCACTTCATTGTTCAGACAGACCACAAACCTCTACTTTGGCTAAAACAAATGAAAGGTGAAAACCCTAAACTGTTGAGGTGGTCCATATCTCTACAGGGGACTATACAGTGGAACATAGACCTGGGAGTACCCACTCCAATGCAGATGGACTCTCCAGATATTTCCACTTAGACAATGAAGACTCATCAGGTCATGGCTAGTCTTATTGTCCTTCGTTTGGGGGGAGGGGGGGTTGTGTAGGAAAGTACCATCTTGCCTGGCATGTTACCCCCATATTTCACTGTATATATGTTGTTTTAGTGTATGTGTCACTGGGACCCTGCCAGCCAGGGCCCCAGTGCTCATAAGTGTGCCCTGTATGTGTTCCCTGTGTGATGACTAACTGTCTCACTGAGGCTCTGCTAACCAGAACCTCAGTGGCTATGCTCTCTCTGCTTTCTAAATTGTCACTAATAGGCTAGTGACCAATTTCACCAATTCACATTGGCATACTGGAACACCCTTATAATTCCCTAGTATATGGTACTGAGGTACCCAGGGTATTGGGGTTCCAGGCGATCCCTAGGGGCTGCAGCATTTATTTTGCCACCCATATGGAGATCTGACAATTCTTACACAGGCCTGCCAGTGCAGCCTGAGTGAAATAGCGTCCACGTTATTTCACAGCCATTTACCACTGCACTTAAGTAACTTATAAGTCACCTATATGTCTAACCTTCACCTGGTGAAGGTTGGGTGCAAAGTTACTTAGTGGGAGGGCACCCTGGCACTAGCCAAGGTGCCCCCACATCGTTCAGGGCAAATTCCCCGGACTTTGTGAGTGCGGGGACACCATTACACGTGTGCACTGTACATAGGTTACTACCTATGTACAGCGTTACAATGGTAACTCCGACCATGGCCATGTAATATGTCTAAGATCATGCTGCCAACCCCGCAGACAGGTTTCTGCCCTCCTGGGGTCCAGCCAGGCCTGGCCCAGGAAGGCAGAACCAAAGGACTTCCTCAGAGAGAGGGTGCTACACCCTCTCCCATTGGAAAAAGGTGTCAGGGCTGGGGAGGAGTAGCCTCCCCCAGCCTCTGGAAATGCTTTGATGGGCACAGATGGTGCCCATCTCTGCATAAGCCAGTCTACACCGGTTCAGGGATCCCCCAGCCCTGCTCTGGCGCGAAACTGGACAAAGGAAAGGGGAGTGACCACTCCCCTGCCCAGAGCTCCTCCAGCGTGCCCCAGAACTCTGCCATCTTGGATTCAGAGGTGTGCTGGCACACTGGACTGCTCTGAGAGGCCAGGGCCAGCAGGTGACGTCAGAGACTCTTTCTGATAGGCTCTTACCTGTGTTACTAGCCTATCCTCCTTCCTAGGTAGCCAAACCTCCTTTTCTGGCTATTTAGGGTCTCTGCTTTGGGGAATTCTTCAGATACCGAATGCAAGAGCTCACCAGAGTTCCTCTGCATCTCTCTCTTCACCTTCTGCCAAAGGATCGACCGCTGACTGCTCAGGACGCCTGCAAAACCACAACAAAGTAGCAAAGACAACTACTGCAACCTTGTATCGCTTCTCCTGCCGCCTTCTCGACTGTTTCCTGGTGGTGCATGCTCTGGGGGTAGCCTGCCTCCTCTCTGCACCAGGAGCTCTGAAGAAATCTCCCTTGGGTCGACGGAATCTTCCCCCTGCAACCGCAGGCACCAAAAGACTGCTTCACTGGTCCTCTGGGTCCCCTCTCATCCTGACGAGCGTGGTCCCTGGCACACAGCAACTCTGTCCAAGTGACTCCCACAGTCCAGTGACTCTTCAGTCCAAGTTTGGTGGAGGTAAGTCCTTGCCTCCCCACACTAGACTGCAAAGCTGTGTTTCCGGTGATTTGCAGCTGCTCCAGCTTCTGTGCACTTTTCCCAGAATTCCTGCGTGCACAGCCTAGCTTGGGCCCCCGGCACTCCGTCCTGCAGTGCCCAGCTGAGTTGTGGGACTCCGTTTTGCAACTTCGGGTGGACTCCGGTTCACTCCTCTTCTAAGTGCCTGTTCAGGTACTTCTGCGGGTGCTGCCTGCTTCTGTGAGGGCTCCCTGACTTGCTGGGCGCGCCCTCTGCCAAGGGGCGACATCCTGGTCCCTCCTGGGCCACAGCAGCACCCAAAAACCCTAACCGTGACCCTTGCAGCTAGCAAGGCTTGTTTGCGGTCTTTCTGAGTGGGAATACCTCTGCAAGCTTCTTTCACGACGTGGGACATCCATCCTCCAAAGGGGAAGTTTCTAGCCCTCTTCGTTCTTGCAGAATCCACAGCTTCTACCATCCGGTGGCAGCTTCTTTGCATCCTCAGTTGGCATTTCCTGGGCATCTGCCCACTCTCGACATTGTCGCGACTCTTGGACTTGGTCCCCTTGTTCCACAGGTACTCAGGTCCGGAAATCCACTTTGGTTGCATTGCTGGTGTTGGTCTTCCTTGCAGAATTCCCCTATCACGACTTCTGTGCTCTCTGGGGAATATAGGTGCACTTTACACCTACTTTTCAGGGTCTTGGGGTGGGCTATTTTTCTAACCCTCACTGCTTTCTTACAGTCCCAGCGACCCTCTATGAGCTCACATAGGTATGGGGTCCATACGTTATTCGCATTCCACTTTTGGAGTATATGGTTTGTGTTGCCCCTATACCTATGTGCTCCTATTGTAATACATTGTAACTTTACACTGCTTGCATTACTTTTGCTATTACTGCATATTTTGGTGTTGTGTACATATATCTTGTGTATATAACTTATCCTCATACTGAGGGTACTCACTGAGATACTTTTGGCATATTGTCATAAAAATAAACCTGTCACAAGGTGTAAGTACCTCTGGTACCCCACTACAAGCCAGGCCAGCCTCCTACAGTGATAGCGTGGAACCTTGTGCACACGGCTGTGATTCAAAAGTGTGAAGTTTCCCAAACTGGGATCTAGAATTGATGAGATTAAAACCACCTAAGAACCGTTGGTGCCATTTGCATTCATTGACTGAGAATCTGAAGAAGTGAATGATGGTCTGATTTATCAAACACTGCAGAGAGACCTGAAGAACTAATAGGCATTCATCTCCCCATCTAAAGTTTTTAGAGAATGATCCATGAACTTTCAATACTTAATTTGAAGTGAAATCCAGATTGAAAAGTGTTTAGGAGGTGGTTGTTTGAGAGATTTAGTAGTTGGGCTGCCACTGATCTTTCGGTTATTTTTCTCAGGACAAATACAATTCACTGTTAATCATGGAACTTTCTAAATTGCATGTGTTATTACCTTTTACTGCCTTGAAAAAGGTTTGCATGCCATCAAGGGGGCACAACATGTGTTGGCTGTTCATCCGCAAAAGAAATAACTAAGGCTGGTTTCAAAATGGAGCAAGTCGTAAGCATTCAATGCTCTTGATCACCTAGATGTGTGATGTATTTTTTGTGTCCATGAGTAACCTGGGGAATTAAACTTAATTAAATAAATGTATGCATGGTTCATCATAGGTGAATGCACTACTCTCCTTAGAGTATTTCACTGTGGAGTAGTAGGCACCACCGACTTTTGAACGTGAAATAACTCACCACCACAAACTTAACTAAATATTACTAAAGGCATTCTAAATGTTACTTAATTTGCTGGGCCTTTACATTCTCAGTTATAAGCACATTATAGAGGTCATTTGTGGAAACTGGCAGCTTTGGATATTGAATTTTTGCTCTGAGCTCTTACGCAAAGAGGATCATAGCAATGTATTTCAGTTAAGTAAGCAGTTGTTTGTTATTCATTTCCAGAAGGCATCTGGGTATGACTAGCATGCTGAAAGGAACCCACCCCTGCCTGACCACTAACTAACCTTGTTTTTTTTTTCTCTACTTTGCAGAAAAGTACTCCCCTACGAAGCTGAAACAGCAGGCAGTATCATGGCCTTCTTCCTTTCGTTGGGACTAGCCCTGGGGGCTGGCTTCTCTTTCCTCTTCCGAAGCGTGGTGTAATGGAGAGCCCGACAACTTGACTTCCTCTCGCTCCATCTCCTTGGGGAACCCACAAGTTTCAGCGACTGAGGAGCAGGAGAGGTCTGGTGTTTGGTGCCAGCCAAAGCAATACAGACACCAATTTGCCTACCAGAGACTTTGTTCCTTGGAACTACCTTAAGCGTATATTTGTACTAACTTTTACCACAGTATTTCAACCACCTTAAAGTTTACATTCGCTACTAAAATGACATTGTTATTTTTTAAAGAAAAAAAACAAATATTTAGTTTGTATTATTTTTTGACTGTCTACAACTAGTATATTGTGAAGTTGTGCCAAAGTATAAATGTTTGCAGCTATTTTGAAAGCTGCTTAGAAAACATCATTTTGTGTCCTTCGTCTTTGCTTTTCGTCCAGCATCTGGCACTTGGACTGGTCTGCTTAAAATACCTGTGGGTGCATAGAAGCACTCAAAGGGCAGAATTTGCAGCTTTAATAAGTAGTGGATTTACAACAGAATCCCCTAACTAGGTACTATTTTCCCATATTAAAAGAAGCACTCAAGTCCTGTTTGCTGGCCTTGGTGGTTATACTGACATAAGCAGCTAAGACTTCAAGGGCGTGGCTAAGCTTTGTTCTGGGTCCTTGTTCATGGGCTGATGTTTTTGTAGCTGAATGTTCCGCAACTGACAGAATGTAAAAACTATCAACTACTGTAAATAGTACAACATTAATGTAAAATGAATGCAAAAGTCTCTTATGCTGTATGAAAGTAATTTTGCTATTGCATTTCAAATTTTAAATGAATCTTAAAACTTTAAAAACGTATCAGATTTCTTTAGAAAAGCCATGCTGTTTCACACAGTGTCACCAATATTGTTACCTTCAACATCCAGTCATCTATATTTTCAAATCTGCCACTATTGCGGCTTCTGCACCCAAAGTTTTACATCTGATAAGAAACACCATGAATTCTCAATCAACATATTTAATAACTCCCAACTTCGGAGTTACATTTCCAACAACTGAGTCTGTTAATCTACCTTTCCTCATTGCCAAAGGTGTCCAATGTAATGTTAGAATTCCCCTAGCACCAGATTCCCAGAAATATCTATTTCAACCTTCTCTGTTGGTGAGAGAGTCTATTTCCATTCCAGCTCAGATTTTCAACCCTCTCATTCACCCAACCCAAACTACATTTAGAACTCTCTTTCACTGAAATCATTCTTATTTCCACAATCAGCATGACAAAATAGATACTCACTGATCCCTTTCAAGCTCCCAGCTACTCACTATTTTTTAGGTTGAGCGTAAGCGTTCGACCTCGTGTATACTTTTAGTATACTTCTTATGGCTTAAAGTGATTTCACTTGTAGTTTGCATTGTCCTTTAAAAATTCTTGCTTGCTAGTGTTCAGTTCAGCCTTTTTCGCCCTCCTTTTTCTGTTGCACTGACCAACTACTGTCTTATTCCACTTTGGTTTCATTATCTGTTACTGTGACGGACTACTTTGACATTTCTTTGGTGCTCCCCTTTCACTGTGGGTGTTTTAGGTTGGTAGCTGCCTGTGTTTATTGCAGCGTTCCGTTCCTCCCACCTAAGCCCATGTTGCTGATATTTGTTTTGGCTTTATTCCAGTGCTGTCCTGGTTTATCTCTGGCTCCTAAAATAAGATTATTTTACAAAAGAAACACCCGGTCGTTTAGCTTACTGCTCACAAATGCCACAATGTGACCTTACTGGTATAATGTAGCTGAACCTAGAAGCAATGATGTGAAACTTGCTGAGCCTCGCTTCTGGAGTCTATCTTCCAGGGCCCCTCCCTGTCAGCACTCAGGACATCGCAAACAGGGCATTGCTTTTCTCCATTATTGGGGCAATAAATCTTCTCAGGCCCCTCTTCTATTGTTAACTTCATTAGAGCTTTGTTGAAATGCGAGGCAAGAACGCTTGCAAGACTTCATTCTGTCAAAATAAAAAGAAAATACTTTCCCAGCCTTATTTTCCATCATCCCTCCTCAATGGCTTGTGATTTCTGATGTCAGTAACTGCCGGTAACCACGTAAACATGGCAGGAAAAGACAACATTATGAGGCAGGGTTGACCAATTTATGTGGCAAGAAAAGCACAGTTATGAATTTACAACGCCAATAGCTCTAACTCAAGAAGATGCTTGTTGTTACCATGTAGATCCCGCTGGTGAGCTTAAAATGAATTTAGAACATTCTTAATAATTCCAGATCTTTCCCTTTAAGATATATTGTTCTACGTAAATCCTGAAATGACCTCATATGATTTCCATCTTGCGTTGGCAGCACTCATCAGCTTATGATTAACTTGAATCTCAGGATTTTTCTGTACTTGGAGAAATCCTCTCTCCTCAAACATTCTCCGGTCTGCCAATTTTGGATATAAAGGATCTGCTAGTTAACATCAAACTTGGAACATTATTGCTCCTAAGTTCTTCAATTTTCTTGGAAAATAAGATTGTAGAGGAACTGTGCCTTGTCTGTGGTTCTCAGTTATTACTTACAAAACTAAGGAGAAAGGAGAGACCAGCCTGCCCAAGGTAACAGTCTCACAAATAATCTAACAAACCACTAAAAGTTCACCACCCAGTAACTGATTTAAGGCGTTAAAGGGTTTCCTAACCCTAACGTAGCTGATTGTCATAGTTAGACATGTGAATGTGTCTGGTCATTCCTAAAAATTTTGACAAACACTTACTTGCGTACCCAGGTGTCATGCTTCATCGTAGGGCTGTCTACAGCCGTCCGACAGTTGTTGTAGGGGGCAAATGGGCTCAATCAACCTAGTTGAGAGTGCTTAGATGGTGATTGTGGATTCACCAGGTGGTGAGGTACGGTGGGGATCACACTCTGGCTTAAAATCCCTGCAGTGGTACCCAAATAAAAATATTTTATTTAATGGATATGTGACTGTGGAATATTAAAAACAGAACTGGGGATCTCAGAGAGTAATGATGTTGCACGATCCCTGGATTCAGTCAACATGCTTCAGCCTCAGAGGGGTCTGTTGTCTTCCTCCGCACTAAGATCCCCTATAAGTTACCACTCCCACTTTCACACACCCATTAAATCATACAGTGAGAAAAAATACATAAACTGTGGTAGTCCTGTCAGATTTTTCAGTTAAAGTTTGAAACTTTCTCCTCCCATTTTCAACTTTTGCTCTGTTATTTCTCGATTCACATATGCTATTTTTCCACCTGCATATTTGAAAAACTGTTAGGCCTGTATTAGACAATTCTAGTATTCAGAAATAACTAGTCCCGATGCCCTCCCCCAGTTTACTATATATCTCTCAAACCTATTATATTATGTTATAACATATATAGTGCCCGGAACAGATGTGCATGCTTTAGAGACCAAATATAGAATGTTGCCAGACTGCTGCAATATTTGAATATGTTCCCCTCCACACCGTAAGACCTTCTTTTCCTTACACTGACGACAAGAAGCTGAAGATCTATATACAACTGTAGAGGAGCCTTGGGGCATCCCTGCTTTGTTCAGTTTTTTTTACCTCTGAGTAATCCAATCTCTGACCAATTATTACCACTTATACTTGAGATCTTGATAAGTAATCAAGCATTTTACAGCATTACCTCCCACATTCCACCGTAGGTAATACAATATTCGAATAGATCTAGTTCACATTATAAAATGCTGCATCGATGGAGATTAGAAATGCATTCTTTTGTTCTTTATTTTTCCTCTCAGTATATTCAATAAGAGCCGACTGTTATCGGCCACAAATCTGTTGCTTATGATAATCCACTTGTGGCTTCTGGATTAAGCTTGAGACGACCGCTCATGCCTCCTGGTAAAAAATATGTTATAATGTTAATGTCTTTATGTAGTAGTGAAGTCACTCTATAGTTTCCACATAATGGTGAGTCAGTATCTTACATGAATGAAATGCCCCAGCACTTGCATTTATTTCCTTCCTGGTTTATTACTTCTAAAGTTTTACTTTTCTCCAAAAAAATACTAGAATAAAAAAAATGACAAAAAAATAAAATCTTGAAAAATAGGAAAGGATCAGGAAAACAGAAAAAGGTACAGAAATCAACAAGGAGAAGACAGAAGAAATAAGAGGGGGCTGTATTGTGTTCTCCTTCAGTTAGAAAAGCAAAAAATAAAGACTAAAATACGTGAAGGAAAAAAGCATTAACTGAGCAATAAGGTTTTAAAAAAATAAAGTAAAAAACTGAGAAGATAAAGTTATGAAATAAAGTATTTAGAAGCAAAACATTTTAAATTATGAGGTAGGTATAGAGTAAATGGGACTTGTATATCTTTGTGGAATAATTCGGCAGATCTGTTCCAATTAAACGCATTTCTTACCAGAGTAACTATTTGCGTCACATGGGCCTTTTCGTGTTGCAATGTTCCAGTCCCTTTTTTACATCTGAATCAGAAATGTGGGCGTCTAGAAACTCTTTCACTCACCTCATAGTTATCTCTAAAAAGTAAAATAATTACATTTGATCATTCCCCTGACTTCCATAGTTATTTTGCAAAATGTATAAAATGTACAGACTCCTTTTATTATTTCACTGTTTTTTATATCTTTCAACAAACCTCCCTATGTAGAGTTACACACCATTGACTTGTAATTTTTTTTTTACAAACCGTATAAAACTTATGAAATTGAATTATTATTTCACTGTTGTTATCTTTTAGGAGACCTTGCTCATACTTTATGACTAACACCAAACTGATTAGGTCTTGTAACTTGAACATGAAGCCAGATCCCTATTGCATATGGGGGGGGCAGAGAAGAAGATAAACTGAACTTCAAAAGTTTAGAGCATCACTTGTGGCTGAAAGACTGACTTAGACTGGTTAGTCCCTCAAAGTGAGATGACACTTTTTATTCGGCTGCTCATAATTGCGATTCAGAATTGACCATGTTGGGAAAAATGAAAATACCTTGGAAGGAATTATAAGTGCATGTACAGAAAGTATATACCTTTCTGATGATTCACCCATTACGTAAAGGCTGGAGATTATCTGATCTTTCAGAAGACAATTCAATCACCAAAGCCAAGAAAAGATTTCAGGCTTTAGCGAACCAGTTACACCAAGAAATTAAAGACTTCACCAGGAACAAAAAGGGGAAGAATGTGAATACAAAGCCATGCCTTAGAGACTTTGAGCCTGATTTAGAGTTTGGTGGATGGGGTCACTCCATCACAAACATGACGGATATCCTGTTCACTGTATTACGATCCCATTATATCCTATGGAAATCATAATACAGCGGACGGAATATCCGTCACGTTTGTGATGGAGTAACCCATTCGCCAAACTCTAAATCAGGCCGTAAATGGTGATGTGAGGAGGCCCCACAGTATCAGTTCACTCTCTCGGCCTGGTCGCAGCCTGGTATAGATGGTGCATTCACGGGAAGTGTGGGCCGACTGCTCCACAACTGAACATGTATTACTGTGTAAATGCTTTACACCCCTCATATCTTTACTCATACCTCTTCACATGTATTACACAGTTTGTGAGAACAAAATCATTCATTTATTCAAATGCTTAATCTTTTGAAAACTCCAGGCAGCTTACATAGGTTTCGCCTCCCCTAGCGTGCAGGCTTGAGGCTTTTTCAAGGCTGTAAACACATTGCATCGTACATGTGAAAGTGATGTATTTTTATATTTAATTCAATGATGATAATAATTTGGTGAACACAGTGAGGTAGGGACTGCACCTATGTCATACGTTTGGTACCTAGTCATGTGGCACTGGTGAGAGAGAGGTGTACTTTTAAACTTTTATCCATCAACTGGTTGTGAAGTGTGTAATGTCTATTACATTAATGATAAATTATACCTTATATTTGGTGCACCTGCATACTGTGCCCAAATATGTGAGGGAGTTATAATTTTCTAATATTTATAACAGCCCCCCACCAGTTTAGATTTTACATCTGTGTGGGCTGAGAATGGACTAAGGGGAAGGTGTTATTAATGAGGCCCAAAGAGGTTGTGGTGAAGAAAGTTATTGTGTCGGGGGGAACAAGTACATGGTTCAGGGTCAGAGAATAAGGCTATCCCCGGCCTAAGTCTGCAGTCTAGGGCTAGTATCTCCCTTTCTGAAAGAGATTTCTAGCCACAGATGCCTCACCTCTAGAAGGCTTTTGAATATTCCCCAGGCATCAGCCTGGATCCAGAAAGTTTTTTTGTTGTTGTTGTTTTTTTTAGCAGTAGCTCTGCGTGTCAATAGGTGGTGCAGTGTGGCTTCACACTGATGCCACTCTGCTCTGCAAAGCCTTTCTCTCTGCACCTCCAGATGCAGATATCTAGTTACCTCTTGTCTCTTTGAGACCCTTTTTACCTCAAAAAAATTACAGTGTGCGAGGCAAATGTCACCTCCCAAAATGACAGGTTTAAAACTTTGTAAGGACTGACACAAGCAAATGTCTGTGGCAGACTTTCATCAGGTTTACCTGTGGTGACGGAGGTTGAGTCACGACTCTAAGGCCTGCAGTGGCTGCACGTCAATTAACTCGAAGGCAATGAGGCAAAACTCTACATTGCCAAGCACCAGAAGACTCCATGTCAGGACTGGACCCAGTCCAAGGGTCAATCCTGTTCCCGGTCCGGAAGTTGGAGGTGTCAATCTCGAAGTGGATTGTCATTGTGCTCCAAATCTTTCGATAAGTCGAAGAAACAAACCATAAAAATTCCAAGTGGGACTTGGGCTCCATCCTGCCACTCTCATGCTCCTGAGAAGGCATCACCAGGCTGTTTGGAGTCCATCCCGCAACTTGTTCCAGCACAGCCTGATTTTCTGGAGCCTAGATCCCAGAGTTCTGCAAGGCCATGCTCCGACTCTTCTGGTGCGACTGTAGGTCCCAAAGACCCATGAGGCCTTCCTTGTAGGAGACTACTTGCGGTTTTATCCTTTGTGCAAGACGTGAAGATGGCTTTGTTGGAAGCAGATACTGCGCATAGTGTTTGTTAAAATAGAGTAATGGGCAAGAATTCCCATAAGTTGTTTAGTGAGTCAAACTAAGTTGTTTCCGCCTTGGCTGAAAGAATTAGCAGAGACTGGTGGGGTAGCTAATTCTCACAAAGCTGTCTGTAGATAATGTGTAGAGGAAGGTGATTGGGTAAAAGTTAAATGTGTGATTGGGCGGCATAACTTGTCCAAATCTAGGGGGCATTTCAGGGTAGTTGCAGTCAGGGGTAACTATGTCAAGTTGGATAATGGCCAGCGTTGGAATAGAAGGAGAGTTACAGTGTATTTGCGAGGCGGTAGGATTGATGAGTGGGTACTTGAAGGGGATGAAAGCAGGTGTAAGTGGTTTGATGCTTACATCTGATGGAAAGTGTTTGAAGCTGGAGCCGGTCCACCAAATTGTCTCCGCAGGAGCTGGAGAAGATGATAGAAGATGTAGGAGGAGCGTGGTAGAGCGAGTTGGATTTGGTGAACGGAGTGGTATTCAGCCCATTTATTGTTTGTTTATGTATGTTCTTATACTATGTTGTTCAGTTTTGTTTGTTTCTGGAAAGACGGGAGATGTGTTGTCGCTAGCCTATTGCATATTCTGCCAGGTTGCTTAATGGAACTGTGACACCTGCAGGTTCCAGGGTCTATACTTGCCTGGAGCTCTGAGCCAATGGAAGAGCTCCTGGTTGGCTCAGGATTTCCCATCCATTTTGGTATGAGCACAACAAAACATGGTATAGTGATTCAGCGCCCTGTCTGTTTTGGCCAAAGGGGCTATTGAGAGGGTATCTACGTCAGAAGTGGGTCATGGTTGTTATAGAACTCCGTCCTCTCAACCTTCACTTGGAAGACCAAATTCAAAATGCTCATCCTGGTCCAGGTCTTGTCTGCCCTCGACCCTGGAGACTAAATGGTGGTGTCAGATCTGCAGGACATGTACTTCCATATAACCCTCATTCCCTCCCTTCAGCATTACCTGTGGTGTGTGATGGTGTTTTGCTTCACTAATGACCGAGCTGAAACACTCATGCACTGACAAAAATCTCTGGAATGCGCATCTTAGTCCAAAGAAGGCATTTATTATTTCACTACGCAAGGTTCCAAAATAGAGATTATCATATTGAAAGCACACGTTTAAAAATGGTCTCAGCAATGAAATGAAAGAATGTACAAATGATTCTCCACTGCAATATACACAGCAAATATATGTATCTATATTTATAATGCAAAGCAAATAATGAATAAAAAAAATTGCATCTCCATGATGCAAGGGCACAACTGCTTCATCTCAACTCCTATTCAGCATCAGATCGCCAGATCCCAGAATCGATCGAGGAGAGAGAGGGATCAATTATCCTCAGGGGAAGGATGACACACTCCAGCGTCCTGGATATGCCTGAGATCTGCAAACACTCTCAGTCCCCGTACCATCTGATCTTGGCCTATTATACTTTAAACAAACAAGAGGAAAATTCTAGAACCTCTCTCACTGCAGAAGTTTAATTATTCAAAAAATGCTGATTGCTTTAGGCCGGCTTTGAAAATAACACGTTGGGACTTCGCCACAATCCCAAGGTGCCAATTCAAAACAAGTCCATTCCCGGCTGTCTGAGTACATTCTTATTAGCCTAAGCCCTTGGTGGGAAAGAACACGAAAAATAAAAACGTGCAATGAGTCAGCGGCAGACCCCTCCTCATAACCCAACGAGAGATAATGCTGGCGGCCAATGCATCACTTCTGGTTTGGGACAGCCACCTGGGAGAGATGGATCCCAGAGCCGTGACTCCATATCAACATTCTGGAGCTAAGGGCCATTCACTTTGTGTAGAAAGCCTTCCTTCCATCCTTCAGGGGAAGGCTGGTACAAGTAATAACCAATAACACCACCACCATGTGGTATTGCAACAAGTGGAGTGGTGGGGTCCAACACCCTGTGAAGGAGTCCCTGCACCACTGGAAATGGCTCGGCCATCAACAAATTTTTGTGGTTGTGAACTACATGGCAGGATCTTTAAATACCAGGGCAGGCAAAGTCAGCCATTGATGCCAAGTAGATCATGAGTGGCAGTAACACCCAGCGGTGCTGCAAAGTTCTAGTCATCACCACAGAGAATGTGCAATGTCAGCAGTTTGGCACTTGGAGTTTCCAAGACATCTCTTGCTCTGGACAGGTTTTGCGTAGGGTGGAACTCAGTACTCCATTATGCCTTCCCTCAATACCTCTTCTGCCCCTAGTTCTGAAACAAATCGGGAATGACTGGGCACAAGCCATCCTAGCGGCCCCAGATTGGGCACGGAGAGTATGGTATCCAGTGCCCCTGGCTTGAGCATCTGTCATCCGATCAGACTGCCCCTCCAGGAGAACGTCTTGTCACAACAACAGGGCAGGGTTCTGCACCCGGTCCTTCACAATCCCCATCTTCATGCTCCAAGATTGAGCAGCAACAGCTGAGCACCTTTGCACTTCCTCTAGAGGTGGTTGATGTCAACTTGCCTGCCAGGCATTCCTCAGGAAAAACTGTATACCGGTGTCATTTGGGAAAATTTGTAGCTTGGTGCAGCACACGACCGTTACATCACCATGCAGGCAAAGTTATCTGATGTTGAGTTGTTTGTTTTTTCCTCACCCAGCAAGGCTTTCCTCTGGGCACAGTTAAAGGGTACCTTCCAGCCTTTTCACAGTTGCAGGACAGGCCATCATTATTTAATTACCTGCTGGGATTTTTGGAAGGTCCCCAGCATTTGTTCTTATGTGGTCTTCCGGCTGGTCCGACTAGGCAAGTGGTTAAAAATGCTGCAACACACCTCATGTAGAAGCTGCAGTGTCATGTGCCTGTGTTCATCCATCGAGGACTGTTCAGTGGCTTCCAATAAAGATCTTTTTCAAGTCTTTGGTCTTGGTATGCATCTGTCGCCTTGGTAGTGGTGCCATGGGTCAGGAGAGTGAGAAAGGGGGATGCTCCTTCTCATATCTGGCAGCAAAAGCTTGAAACAAGCTTCCTATTGAACTTTGCATTCTTGGGCCGTAAGTTCCTACTTCAGAAGCTGAAGACATGCTTGTTTTCCTCTCCTGAAGGCTGGGCTTTTTTTTCTTGCTCTGCAAATCCTCAGTGCTGGAACACTCCCAGGACTACCAGCGCACTCTACAAAACACATTCATTCATTTGTTGCCTTCTTCTACTTTTGTCATGCTCAGTGAGACCTTAACTTGGTCCTCGCATATTTGATGTGCACTCCCTTGATGAGCTCTTTGTTCCGCCCTTCCCCCCACTCTCTAGGAAGGAGGAGAGACTCCCTCATTTGGACCCCAAAAGAGCACTGAGTTTGCACATCGATCCTACCAGAGAACACTGGGTGGACAATTAGCCCTTCGTTGGGGGTGCGCTAGAGCAAAAAAAAGCAAGGCCGTGCAGAAGAGGACCATTTCCTGCAGAATCGAGCTCTGCATTAAGATCTGCTAAGCACTGACTAGAAAGCAGCCTCTTGAGGGACTGCAAGCTCATTCCACCAGGGCCACTACCACTGCGTTGGCACCTGGGGGTTCTTATCTCGGACATTTGCTGGGCAGCTATGTGGGCGTCACTCACAACTTTCACCCAAAACTACTTTCTGGACAGCCAGGTTTACCCAGAGGATTATTGTGCCCGCTCAATGCTAAAGTACTTTTTGATTGGATTCCATTCACAGCCCCACCTCCAAATAGGTACTTCTCTGGTATCTATTTGAAAGGTAAGGAATCTGCGGTTAGAAGTCTCTATCAGAAGAACAAGTCACTTACCAAGAGTAATGCTCGTTCTGGTGGAAACTCTATCTAACCGCAGATTCCTCACTGACCCTTCCATTTGCCCCACTGCCTGAATTGGACCATGTGCATTAATAAGATCCCAAGGCTAGGAATCTACATTTTGCTCAAGCCAGTTTGCTGTTGGGCTGTGTGCCTGGGGGCGTGGACAACCTCAAAAGCACCCAATGTAAATGCATGGGAGTGGCGCCGATCTAGGCTCACCATGCCATTTTGAAAGTGAAATGATATCCGTGCGGGCTTCATAGTGCCACCTACCTGCTCGCTGAGGTACTGCTACTAAAGTTTCTGGATTCAGTCTAACACCTGAGGAATATTCAAAAAGTGAATAATCTCGACCACAAAGAACATCATCGAAGGTAAGTAATTGGTACGTTGGTCCTAAAGGAGCTTGGTTATTGGGTGGTAGGAAGAGCTAACTTGTTGATCATGAGGAGCTCGTTACTTGTCTGCAATGCCGATTTGTGAGAGACACTTACGAACCTCACAGCCGCCCATTAGGAAATAAAGAACCTCAATGTCTACCACTCGATTAAGTAAAAATATCTAACTGTGGTATGAAAAATAAGACAAGACTTATGTAAAACAGAAAAGAGTTTCACACTTTGTGGACAAAACATCAGTAAATATGTGATGATGAAAAGATGCCACAAATAATGCAAATTAAAAACAAAACCTAACTGGCAAAAATACATGTTATGTAGTGTTACATCAGGGGCAAACAGATAAAACAGAAGCAGTGAAAAATATAACCAACAAAGATTAATAATGAAAATGTAACATTAAAATCAATGTGACCAAGTAACAATGTAGCATTATAATCCCTCAAAAAACAAAATATGCTCAAGTAGGAGACAGTTAACCAATGAAAATAATGGCAAGCACATCACCTTAAAAAATTTAATTAGACAAAAACTTGAATGGGAAGAATCAAAGATAGAAAATATGGAAAAATCAACTTCCATAATCTTGAGCATGAGAGAGTGACCCTGTGCAGCTAGCGTCGGAACACGTGGCAAGTGGTGCGGGGTTGCTCCAGAGGAGGATTTTACCTTTGAACATGGAAACTTTTATGAAAGTTAAACATTATGACCAGAATCAACCTGAAAGCTGAATCCTATTTGGGTTCCACATGACTGGGAAGCCCCAGGTCTCGGGGAACAAAGAAAATCCAAATGCAAAAGGTCTGACTTACCCAAACTTGAGGGTCACTGGAACTCAGCTTCAGGAGCATGGATAACATTTACACTGACTTCTGATTAGGCCTGAGTAAAATTTTTATTACACTGGACATATTTCAGTAATTATGCATTACTCTTCTGAGGAACGCAATTGTAGTAGGGAATATCGAATCCCAAATATTGATGGGACAGACTGTCAAAAGGTAAGTGCACAGAGGAAAGTTATGGGTTACTATTCTCAACTTAACATCTATGTACTTTGAAGATACACATATATATGTCACCAAGATATGCATATGTGGAGTTAAGTATAGAAAGTTACCTTTCAATAGTTTGACCTTCTACATCAGGATTCTCCAAGGAGTAGCTCGTGAGCTACTGGTAGCTCTCCAGCTACCTGGAAGTAGCTCTCCTGTGTGCAGACCAGCTTACTACATTAGAAACTTTTGTTTGGTTTAGTTTATTATATGTATCCCTAAACCTAAAGGCGAGTCTTTGTGATGAAAAGATGTATGTCTTCAGAACTCACAAACTGACATTTGGAGAAAACTGGATTCTCAAAATATAGTTAAAGCTTATATTTGAGTGATAAATCATGCAATATTACTAATATTACACTTGTAGCTGGGATCTTACAACTACCACTGCCCAATATTACACACCTAGAAAAATTCCAAAGTGAAAACTTTTTTTTACATTAGTGCTGGCAACTCTGCATGATGCACTGAGGTGATCACTTCTGGTAATCTTGGTATGGGGTGGCCATACAAAGTAATCTTATCTTATGTGGTCACTATTACAACACTAATAATATTAGTAGCTCAGATTCACTTGCATTGCACATAAGTAGTCCTAGTTACAGAGAAGGTTGGAGACCTCTGCTCTATATTGTTGTAAAGATATTCAGTTTCTGTTGATGGTCCCAGGCTCCACCCCAGAGTGCAGGTTCTTTAATGCTAGCTTTACGTAACAAATTTGGAACCTTCTTCACCCAGTTACCAAAAAGGAACTTGTAATGTTTGCCAATCTTATCTCCAACTTCTCTGTTGGTGAAAGTCTTATGAAGACGACCAAATGATATTTTTTCTATTTAGCCCGAAAATCAAATGCAAGTATTGACATTTAAGAAATACACCTTCAATCAATCATAAAATTAAGTTCTTTACAAATTACCATATTCACAAATTCTGATATAACAAAATCTCCCTTTTACAAAACTTCACCACCACTCAAATATTTCAACCTTTGTGGGAGAAGTAGGAAAAACAGGGTGATAGTTTGAGCCTCTGTGTCTTTAATAAAATCTTGATTTTCTATTTACATGCTGTTTTGAAAATCTCAATTTTATGGTGAGACCGGAGACTCTGATTATGGGAAGGTTCACAGGCCTTGCACAACACACTGACACATCTGCAGTCGGTTTTAGATAAAAATTTGCAAACATAGACACATTTGACTAATCCACAGAATGCAAAACGTCCTCCAGTTGTCCACCTATCACATATGCTTTTAACAGCCATAGCACCTCTTGATGGTTGTGCACTAACTTCTGGACATTTACTCCAGATTCATCCTTCACATTTCTAACCCATTTTACAATAGTAGCCACTGCTACAGGCCTGAAAGACCTTACATATGAATCAACAGCTGATCAGCACCACATGATCTCACATCACGTGCTCGCACCACATGGTCTCGCATCACGCGCTCGCACCACATGGTCTCACATCACATGCTCGCACCACATGGTCTCGCATCACGCGCTCGCACCACATGGTCTCACATCACGTGCTCGCACCACATGGTCTCATATCACGTGCTCGCACCACATGGTCTCAGATTACGCGCTCGGATTACATGGTCTCGCATCATGCACTCGCACCACATGGTCTCGCATCACGTGCTCGCACCACATGGTCTCAGATTACGCACTCTCACCACATGGTCTCGCATCATGTGCTCGCACCACATGGTCTCACATCATAAGCTCGCACCACATGGACTCGCATCATGCGTTCGCACCACATGGTCTTGCATCACGCGCTCGCACCACATGGTCTCATATCACGTGCTCGCACCACATGGTCTTGCATCACGCGCTCGCACCACATGGTCTCGCATCACGTGCTCGCACCACATGGTCTCGCATCACGTGCTCGCACCACATGGTCTCGCATCACGTGCTCGCACCACATGGTCTCACATCATAAGCTCGCACCACATGGTCTCGCATCATGCGTTCGCACCACATGGTCTCACATCACGTGCTCGCACCACATGGTCTCACATCACGTGCTCGCACCACATGGTCTTGCATCACGCGCTCGCACCACATGGTCTCGCATCACGTGCTCGCACCACATGGTCTTGCATCACGCGCTCGCACCACATGGTCTTGCATCACGCGCTCGCACCACATGGTCTCGCATCATGTGCTCGCACCACATGGTCTCACATCATAAGCTCGCACCACATGGTCTCGCATCATGCGTTCGCACCACATGGTCTCACATCACGTGTTCGCACCACATGGTCTCACATCACGTGCTCGCACCACATGGTCTTGCATCACGCGCTCGCACCACATGGTCTCGCATCACGTGCTCGCACCACATGGTCTTGCATCACGCGCTCGCACCACATGGTCTTGCATCACACGCTCGCACCACATGGTCTCGCATCATGTGCTCGCACCACATGGTCTCACATCATAAGCTCGCACCACATGGTCTCGCATCATGCGTTCGCACCACATGGTCTCACATCACGTGCTCGCACCACATGGTCTCGCATCACGTGCTCGCACCACATGGTCTTGCATCACGCGCTCGCACCACATGGTCTTGCATCACGCGCTCGCACCACATGGTCTCGCATCACGTGCTCGCACCACATGGTCTTGCATCACGCGCTCGCACCGCATGGTCTCACATCACATGTTCTTACATCATATTCCTTAACACATCTCATCACACATATTTTTGACTATTCCCTAAACATCGGGTACTCCACCACTCTAGAAAATGTTTCTGCTCGTCTAGTCATATTAAAAATGAACCTTTCTGGTGCATAGCACATATTAGATAAGTCTAAAGCTCTAACAACAGAAATTAGCGAAAAAGAGATTAAACAAAGCAACATTTAAAGTTTCCAGGACAATGTTGATGTCAGAGCCTAATTATCAACAAACATAGAACCGCATTTTCATTCCTCAAAATGTAACGATTGGCCAAAGGATGTCCCCTCAAACGAACACTCTTCATCGGCCTCCACGTCAACTCATGTTTTTCCACAGAAATTGTATACACTCATGAATGGCTTGCAGAAATCTCTGATCTATAGGTATTTATCGTCTGACAACTGAAACCTCTCTCAAAGAGACTCGCTAAAAAAAATCACTGGCTGTACCACAGGCTCTTCCATGCGATTGACACCCTGTTCAATACACCAACTCATTGACTTCCTAGCTGAAGATATATTTTCCTAGTCCCTGGAACCCAGGAATATTTGAACAGTTTCAAAGTTTGAAAAGGGTGAAAGGTCAAACTGGCAAAAATGCATCTGCTGCTTCTGCACCGGGATCTGGTAACTGAAACCTCTTCAAAGCTGACTTTAAAGTCTTGAACCAGAAAAAATCTACTTCTGATGGATCCCACATTGTCCTCAGTCAGTGCTTAAATTGTAGAAAAAAAAAAATATATATATATATATATATGTGTGTGTGTGCCAGGGCCCTCATCAGGAAGCCACTGCAGCTTGCACCCCACATGGCCCCAGCCAGCGCTGCTAACGAGAGTACCAACACAACCACTGACCATCACACTCGTAAAGTGTGACAATTTGGACTACTCCAGGCCCTAAAGCTATAAGAATGGCTTGGGTAGCAGGTATTAGTCATTTTAATGTATATTGAATCAATAGTTAACTGCTGTTATGGTCATCTCTGAATTAGCTAGACAGCGCCATCTTTTGGCAGACGGGCCCAAGTGCGTGTATTGACAATTAAGTGCCATTGCTGAGCACCGGAAACCACTGGCTCAAATTGAGAACTGCTCACAGTTAAAAACACTTTCCTTTTCAGCATTCATTTGCTCAAGTCTGTCAAAAACATTGTGTTCCATTCTGCATCTGCGTTCAGTCTTCTTGGAACATGCTGCGCCCTGACCGAAATCTATCCCCGCAAACAATACTGCCTAAATTCTCTGGCCGATTCGGTCAATATCTTTGACCTCGTATCACCCAAACGGTTGGCATAAAAGACCGCTGATACACTGTTGATTTTTAAAATAATCGTCTTCCTTGTTCTCTTCACTAGACTGCACCACAAAACAGCCTAACAGTCCCATGTAAGTACTATGTAAGCCACGTTCCTGTATTGACAATTTTCTTCCTATTGAGTGCTGATGAGTCCTTGTTCCCAGACCTGAACATATGGTATCTAACTTTATAACTTTATAACCTTTTCTCCAACAAATGTCCTGCCATTTCAGGCATCCATATTCCTGAACCACTTGAAGATTTCTTCTTCCACATTCATTCTCACCTTATCATTAAGGCTCACAGTTTTCAGTTTTTACTGATTTTTACAGATACAGACTGACAACAATGGGAAAATTGAAAATTGTGCTTCTAATGAGTGACTTTCCATGCTGTCTGTTGTGAATTCTAAGACGACACATGGGCAGACAGACAGTATGGGGAGTTGAAAAAAACAGATCGAGATATCTTTAAATACAGGCATTTTTAAAAATATATTTGTAGTAAATTGCTCATATTTACCTGTTCATGTAGTGTTTTGCTATATTTGGCTGCTGAATCTGCTAAAACACAACAGGCGCGTTTATTAGTTAAATAAATGTGGAAATGTACCATTTTTGACTCCACTTATTCGCAAACCAGAAAATAAATATGGCTAACTACAGACGGAAATGTTAAAAAATAGATACCATAAAACCGGAAGCCCTACTTATGATTATACCACCAGTCCTTCTGAAGATATTCTCCTTCCAGTCTCTGCACAGGGAGGAAATGAAGGGTGCCTGGAACCAGTCTGGATGGGTGATGACAACACCCGTGACCTGAGCCCGTCTTTCAAAGTGAATAATCGTTTGCTGAAAATCTTGTGCAGCTATCTCCTGACCTGTCTTATGTTGTTCTCTGTAGGACTTAACTCGCACCATTCTGAATCTATTACAAAACCCAGAAACTCCAAAGCCTGAACTGGTTCTAAGACGGTCTTTCCTCTGTTCACATGGTTACCGAGGCCTTCGAACAGAGTTACCGCCCTTTCCAAATGCATCAACAACCTCTTTAGATCCAGCCCCATAATTAGAATGTCGTCTAAATAAATAATCAGATGTCCCGTCCGTTGCCTTAACTAAGACATCACAGGTATCAACAACTTTGTGAAGCACCATGGCGCAGATGAAAGTCCAAAAGGTAAACAAATTCCAGGATCTCTTCTACTGACTAAAAAGACAAAAACAGCTGATGACCCTTCTGCAAAGTAAGACCTTTGAGATATAATGAACCATCCAATCTTTCCTCCTGGTGGCTTCTTGTTCGTGTCTCTGGGGCTGGATTATTTTTTTTTTCTGGCAAACACAAGGATGTCTGCATTGAAGGCCCCTTTGTCTTGAGTGCAGTCCTATGTTTGTTTCTATGACAAATGAAGGCTGGGTGGCAGGGCTGACATGCAAACTTAAAACAAATGTTCACTGTGTCAGAGTAGGGGGTGGGGCTTTGTGGCGAGAACTGCCTGAAAGGCACTTCTGGCCCTTACTGTCACCCACTTCCCCACCCCAAAGTAAAAACCGGAAGCTTGTTGATGAAGCTGCTGATGTCCTGGGGTGTTTTCTGAATCACCACTCAGTGCAGGAATGAAGGCCTAGAACCAAGGCTCCCTTCTCACCTGACCTTGAATTAATATAAGGTCCTCCTAGACCTCTCCGCAGCCTTTGACACTGTCTGCCACCACACACTCCACACACGTCTCCACAACATAGGAATTCGCCACAAAGCCTTAGACTGGCTCACCTCCTTCCTCACCGACCGGACCCAGAGAGTCCGCCTCCCGCCCTTCCACTTCAACACTACCAAGATCACCTGCTGGAGTCCCCCAAGGATCCTCCCTCAGCCCCACACTCTTCAACATTTACATGATCCCCCTAGCCAACATCCTCCAATCACACGGAATCACTATCCTCTCCTACGCAGATGACACCCAACTCATCCTCTCCCTCACCCGCAACCCCACCACCGCCAAAACCAACCTACACGCAGCTCTCCTCGACACCGCCAACTGGATGACAACTAACCACCTCAAGCTTAACTCCAACAAAACCGGGATCATCATCTTCAGCCCCAACAAAACCATGTGGGACGACTCCTGGTGGCCCACCGCCCTAGGCCCCGCACCCACCCCTGCAAACCACGCAGGCAACCTCGGCATCATCCTGGACCCCTCCCTCTCCATGACACAACAAATCAATGCTCTAACCTCCTCCTGCTTCCACACACTCTGCATTCTAAAAAAATCCTTCAAATGGATTCCCCCAGAGACCAGGAAGACAGTCACCCATACACTCATCAGCAGCAGACTAGACTACGGTAACGCCCTCTACGCCGGCACCACACTCAAACTCAAAAGCAAACTCCAGAGAATCCAGAACACAGCCGCACGCCTCGTCCTTGGCCTCCTCCGCCACGAACAAATCTCACCACACCTCAAATCCCTTCACTGGCTCCCCATAGACAAGAGAATCACATTCAAGATCCTCTTCCACGCACACAAATCCCTCCACAACACCGGCCCAACATACCTCAACGACAGAGTGAACTTCCACACTCCCACCCGCAAGCTCCGATCAGCCGACCTCGCACTAGCTACAGTCCCCGCATCCAACGAACCACTAGAGGAGGCAGGTCCTTCTCCTACCTCGCCCCCAAAAACTGGAACTCCCTCCCCATGAACCTTCGCAAAACCAAAGACCTCCTGCTCTTCAGAAAGAACCTCAAGACATGGTTGTTTGAACAGTTACCCTCCTTGCCACCCCCTTGATGCCCCCCCCCAAGGCCTTGAGACCCTCACAGGTGAGTAGCGCGCTCTATAAAAAAAATGTGATTGATTGATTGATTTGATATAACAAAAGCAGGGCTGTATTAAAGGCAAAGGAACCTTCAATATAAAAAGCCTTTTGCTTCTTAAATGTGTCTGTCTTTGTAATGTGCCTATGGTGCATGTGTTAGCATGTTAACCCGAGACCTATTGTCTTTGTCTTTTATTGTCTTTGTAACGTGAAAATGCTGCCTGTGTTAGCACATTAACCGCAGACCTATGGTCTTCGTCGGTGCTTATTTTGGAGCGAGGTAAAATGTAAATGCAATGCATGCAATTTACAATTCTTTCTGTTACCACTAAGAGGCAGTATTGGTCCACCGTTAAAGTATAAAGAGTCAGCGGATAGTTGACATTACTGTGAGACCAAAGCCGCTTGTCCATGGTTCCCATTCACAACTTGCTGCTCTCTACAAAGAGATTTAAAGATTCTTGGTTTAGACAGGGGCAGTGCTTAATGTGTACATAAAAACGTTGCGGTGCCCAAAGCTCTCCTGAAACTTGCGGCTGCTGCAATTAGATGTGCTAGAATGTAATACTGAGGTAGCGTAATCCTGAAGCCATCTCGGGCCTCTTAAATCCATTTACAGCCACTCCCTGCCCTTTCAGATCACTCTTGCAGCTTTCTGCTTTCTCCCTTTATGACGCTTTTTCCGTTTTTGTCTTCCTCTGTCCTTCCCATGTGTGTCTTTTGTTCGCAGTAAATGCTTGAGACAGAAAAATGTGTGCCGGCCCTCAAGAAATAAGTGCTGGTGCTGCACACCGGAAACCATCGGCTCAAATTAAGCCCTCTTAAGCAAGTTAAGCAAGTTAAGGAGCAACCTTTGACCCTGCTTGCAGGTAGATCGCTCCCCGCTTTTCCCCACCGCGCCACCACCACCTTTACCGTTCTCTGCTTCCCTCCTCCCTTCCCGCCGCTGCGTCCCCTGCGGCCCCTCCCACCTCCCCCTAGTTCTCTCTCCATTTTTCTCTTCCTTTTTCCCCGCCGCTGCATCCCCTGCGGCCCCTCTCGCCTCCCCCCCAGTTCTCTCACCTTTTTCACTCCCTTTCCCCGCTGCTGCGTCCCCTGCGGCCCCTCCCGCCTCCCCCCTAGTTCTCTCTCCGTTTTTCTCCTCCTTTTTCCCCGCCGCTGCGTCACCTGCGGCCCCTCCCGCCTCCCCCTCGTTTCTCTCACCTTTTTCGCTTCCTTTTTCCCCGCCGCTGCATCCCCTGCGGCCCCTCCCGCCTCACCCCCAGTTCTCTCACCTTTTTCACTCCCTTTCCCCGCCGCTGCGTCCCCTGCGGCCCCTCCCGCCTCCCCCTCGTTTCTCTCACCGTTTTCACTTCCTTTTTCCCACCGCTGTGTCCCCTGCGGCCCCACCCTCCAGCCCTCTCATTGGACGATCCCTCCCGCCTCCCAGCTGCCACTCCCACCCTCCCCTCCTCTTATGGCAGTCGCGGCGCGGCCGCACAGCGGCGGCGGGCAGCGGGCGCGCCTCTGGTGCGTCAAAGGCATGCCCGTCTGTGCTCGTCCGCACCTGGACCGCGCCCAGCGCCACCCCCCTGGTCCGCGAGACCCCTGCGCCTCCAGACACCGCTACACGGCCGACCAACTCAACGCCCTCAACCCCGGCCGCACCACAGCATGCTCCAAATCCTCACCAAGGACCACCCACGGACCCTTCGCCTGCCGCGCCTGCAAATTCACCTGCGACAAAACAAGGAATCCTACAAAGACCGAAGCAAACCACCTCCACTGCATTCTCCTTAACACCCGCTCCGCACGCAAGCACGCCATCGAGCTCTGGGACCTGCTCGACTCCACCGCCCCAGACGTAGCCTTCCTGACCGAACCCAGGTGGAACGACTCCTTGGCGCCCGACATCGCAATAGCCATCCCGGACGGCTACAAGATCATCTGTAGGGACCGCAACAATGGAATCGGAGGAGCTAAAGCCATCGCCCACAAATCCTCCCTCAAAGTCGACACCCACACCGATGACTCCCTCAAGACCGCTGAACACCTACACTTCCGCATCCACACCGACCCCAACACCACTCTCAGAGGAACGCTCATCTACAGACCCCCCGGACCACGAGCACCATTCAGCGAATCCCTCCCCGACCTCACCAGCACTCAAGCACTCACCTCAACAGATTACATCCTCCTCGGGGACCTAAATTTCCACCTGGAGAACAACAACGACACCAACTCCACTACTCTGATCGACAACCTCGCCAACCACGGCCTCAGACAACTCGTCAACACACCAACCCACATCGCCGGCCACACGCTTGATCCCATCTTCTCCTCAAGCGCCCACATCACCTTCAACCATACCACCGTACTCCACTGGACCGACCACCACTGCATCCATTTCACCTACAAAAAACATACCAAGCACCATCGCACCCAACAACCACCCCGCCGATGCTGGAACAAAGTTACGGAAGACCAGGTTACCAACGCCCTCGTTCAGAACCCACCCCCCGACTCCACCGACCCAGACACCGCCGCCAACAACCTCACCCAGTGGATCAACCACTTCGCCAACACCCTCGCGCCACTCAAAAAACCCACCAACAACCAAGCCAGAAGAAAAGCCACCTGGTTCACCGACGAACTGCTAAATTCCAAACGCGACTGCCGGAAGCTAAAAAAGGAATGGCTCCTCAAACGCACACCTGACAGCCTCACAGCCCACAAGGACGCCACCCGCAATCACCACCAACTCATCAGACAAGCCAAACGATCCCACTTCAAAGACCGCCTGGACAACAATGCACACGACAGCAAAGAGCTCTTCAGCATCGTGAAAGAACTCTCCAACCCCAGGGCCAACGTCAATGACATCCCTCCATCCCAAGAACTCTGCAACGCACTGTCCACCTTCTTCCACCAGAAGATTATCAACATCCACAACAGTTTTGACGCCACTCCCACGCCAGACCCCACCCCCGAACACTCCACCTGTGCAAACCACCTGACCTCCTGGACCAACGCGACCGACACAGAGACACGCAAGACCATGAACTCCATCCACTCAGGATCTCCGTCAGACTCCTGCCCACACCACGTATACAACAAAGCCGACGCCACCATCGCTCCCCAACTACGGAAGGTCATCAACATCTCCTTCGAAACAGCGACATTCCCTGAAAAATGGAAACACGCCGAAATCCGCACCCTCCTCAAGAAACCTAAAGCAGACCCCAACGACCTCAAAAGCTTCTGACCCATTTCCCTGCTCCCCTTTCCAGCAAAGGTGATTGAAAAAATCATCAACACACAACTAACCAGCCACCTCGAAGACAACGGCATCCTAGACCCCTCCCAGTCTGGCTTCAGACAAAACCACAGCACCGAAACCGCCCTTCTCGCCGCCACATACGACATCAGATGCCAAATGGACAACGGCGAAACATCAGCCCTCATCCTCCTGGACCTATCTGCCGCCTTCGACACAGTCTGCCACCACACCCTGGAATCACGCCTCCACGAAACCGGAATTCAAGGAAAAGCCCTCGACTGGATCGTCTCATTCCTCTCCAGCAGAACCCAGAGAGTCCGCCTCCCCCCCTTCTGTTCCAAAGCCACCGACATCATCTGCGGCGTCCCCCAAGGCTCATCCCTCAGCCCGACGCTGTTCAACATCTACATGGCCCCCTCCGCACAAGTGGCCCGACAACACAACCTCAACATCCTCACCTACGCCGACGACACCCAGCTCATCCTCTCACTCACCAAAGACCCGCGCACCACCAAAACCAACCTCCACGAGGGGATGAAATCCATCACCGAATGGATGAGAATCAGCCGTCTGAAACTAAACTCGGACAAGACGGAGGTCCTCATCCTCGGACCCACCCCCTCCGCCTGGGACGACTCCTGGTGGCCCACCACACTAGGAACCCCACCGACACCGATCGACCACGCTCGCAACCTGGGCTTCATCCTCGACTCCTCCCTCACCTTGTCTAAACAGGTCAACGCAGTTTCCTCCTCCTGCTACAACACCCTCCGCATGCTCCGTAGAATCTACAAGTGGATCCTGACAGAAACAAGAAGAACAGTGACAGAGGCTCTCGTCAGCAGCAGGCTGGACTACGGCAACGCACCCTACACAGGCATCCCAGTGAAAGACCTACTACGCCTCCAACGCATCCAAAACGCCCCCCCCGACTGATCCTCAACGTACCCTGCCACAGCCACATCTCCCACCACCTGAGAAACCTTCACTGGCTCCCCGTGGACAAAAGGATCACTTTCAAGCTTCTTACCCACGCTCACAAAGCGCTCCACGACACCGGACCAGCCTACCTAAACGACAGACTCAGCTTCTACACCCCCACCCGTCAGCTCCGCTCCACTAACCTCGCCCTCGCCGTCGTCCCCCGCATCCAAAGAAAGACCTCCGGTGGCAGATCCTTCTCATACCTCGCCGCCAAAAACTGGAACACCCTCCCCACCAACCTGCGACAGACCCAGGACCTACTTACCTTCAGAAGACTCCTCAAAACCTGGCTCTTCGACCAGTAACAACAGCTCCCTCCCAGCGCCTTGAAACCTTCACGGGTATGTAGTGCGCTTTATAAATCCAATGATTGATTGATTGATTGACTGAACACGGGGCACCCAATGGCGAAAGGTCGAATGCGAGTGTGGGAGGCTCATGTACAAATGTACTTACAGCACAATAGTATGATGAGATTTAAACTCTCAAAGGTGATTTTTGTTTCAGTTTCACACTGGCCGCCTGCTAGGCGCACTACATTCATTAGAAGTGGACGAGCCGAGCCAAGGGTCCGGCTTGGCTCTCATAGCCCGTGTACGAGACGGGCCCTGAAGATATCTGCCACGTAAATATTCCAACCAGCATCACCTAAAGTGTCGTAGGCTCTTAAAAATTCAAGAAAAGTGTATTTGTTTCACATGTGGGAGCTTTGACGTGGATGCGTCACATTATAGCGCTGCACTGAGAAGTACTTAATAAAAGTTATTCATTTCTAAACAACAACCACCCCCACCTTGGCGACAGTTATCATGGGAACGCTGTAAGCGACCCAGATTGTTATAGAGCAAGATTAAAGTCTATACATTCAAACAGAGTAAGTTTGTGTACAACTGGAATTTAAAACTCACGTAGTTGAAAGTACTTTCATATGTGAGTATGAAGAAAATGGAGTTTTGGTGAAGTAAAATATTTGCCTAAGATCACACAGTTTAAGCAGTGAAGCTGCGATATATCCAGGTTTTCTTGTTTCACTTTTTAAAAATCAGGCAGTAAGTGGGCATCTGTTTGTTTCCCTTTTTTATTTTTATGTTTTTTAACCTCTTTGTATATTTTTGTGCAGGTTTTATGTAGTGCAAACTCGCCTGCAAGGTGTCGGAGCGCTTTACATGAGCACCAGTTAAATTAAACAAGGACACTGATATTTTTAGGCCGAGGACATTAAGTGGATTGTCCAGATTTGCAGGATGGATTACCTTAACGTTTTTACATTCATTGTTCAGAAAGTGATTGGGACCCTATTGACCCCTGCCTTGGCATCGACGCTGTGCTCCACCTTGGTGGACTCAGTGCCTCACTCACTCACCCACTTGCCTCGTCTGAGTCTTTTCTGACCCCTTTATATGGCTACGTAAATGCCAAAAAGGATTTTGCATCAGGGCTGTGCCCCAAAAGTGACGCAGAACCTTAGTTGATGTGGTCCCGTATCTCTGATGCGGTCCCCCGGAAATCGCCTTCTCTTTCCTGACTCGTTTACTCTCAACTGGTCCTTTTCCGCAGGTACCTCCCAAAGGGCCATATGTACGAACACTTTTTCCCATAGACATAGAATGGGTAAAAACCTTTGCCACATCTGGCCCAAAGTGTCTTACGTCCTATAATGTTCCCTCCCACTCTTTTCAGTAACTTACCTTCTCCCGAGATGCCCGTTTCTCCCACACCTGACTGATTCCGACGGCTGCATAATACCAATGGGGGACACTATCCGTAGTGTCATCCCCCGCCCTGGAGCATGCGAATGAACTGCACCACATGGGCGCTGTAGTCAGATACATCTTTATTCCTCAGCATACGCTCACACACTGCACATTACCTCCTATTTGCGGCTAATCACACCCTAACACCTCCCCGCATATTACGCGTTTCCTTTTCAGAGTCCGCCCAGAACCACGTGGGTCCTAGCGTGCGTAACATCAATATGCTACACAACCCATGCTCCATTCCTTCCCAGTCTCGGACTTCTAGTTCCTCTGAGCCCACTCGGCTCCATCGCACACTCCGCCGCTCTCTTACGCCTCTTTTCCCCATCACATTCAGTAAGGACCTTCCCTCTGTAACCTCTGCAGACCCGGTCTGTCCAACCCTTCCCGTCTGAGGCTTGTCTCCTGCAGTGACCACTGACAACCTGAAGCACATTCCTGCCCAACCTCCTGGTCACCCTGGAGAGGAGAAGAGCTGATCATTTACCCTCACACAGCCATTGTGTCACTAATCAATGTACCTCCCACTGCCTGCTCTCCCTGAGGCGCTGGTCCCTACCGTCCCAGGCCGAGCCCGCTACCTCCGCGCTTTGGGAGTGTTGCTGTGCTCCTGTCTGAGGAGATCAGAAGTCACTCAAGGACTGCAGCTCCTGGAAGTAACAACCACAGATTAACTCTGCACCCGGAGGGGTATATTTACTAACATTTTATGCCATCTTTTGGTCACAAAAGTGACACAAAGCAACGCAAAATCTTTTTTTACCTATTTACAAGTTTTGTGCTGGAAAGTAGCCTAAAAGTAAAAGCACTGCTTTGCGTTACTTAGAGCCATGGGGGTGTTACATGGGTGATATATGAGCGCTTCCATGCAACCACTCATGCCTTTTGATGGAGTGTGTTTTTCGTTTACTATCGGAACATGTTGAGTGCTTCAGTATCATTCTTTGTGAGCTCACCATGCTCTGGCTTCTCTCCGAGACGGCGTACTCGCCCAGGGTGGCAGGGTGACAATACCAAGAGAGCTCCACAACAAGGACAGACTTTAGAATTTAAGGAACTATGGGAAAGATTTAAGAGCCTCTAGCGCCATGATATTGCCGGATTAGTGTCATTTTTTTAATGCTAATGTGGCAATATTATGGCAAAAACGCTGCAGCATATTTACAAAGTGGTGCAATGAGCCAGGCATAATGTATGCAAGGGGGCGTTCCCCCATTGGGGGGGGGCACAAAATGGGGCAAAGAATCCAAAAGATTTCTTTGCACCATTTTTCTTTGCATTTTTGATGCCTGCTCACAGCAGGCGTTAAAAGGAGGCATGCCATTGGTCACAATGGATCCCGAAGGACTGTTCAGGGTTAGAGCCAAAATGTTGGCGCTAACAATGAACAGTACATCAATAGTGTCAAAAATTCTGATGCTATTTCCCCCACCCTGCGCCATGGTGCGCCGTATTTTAAATACAGTGCACACGTGGTGGCGGTAGGGGGCGCTAAGGGGGGGGCAAGGAAAGTCTGCCCCTATGTGTCCTCTTACTCTGATGGCTCATTGGATGTACGAACCTTATAGCATCAGCCATCATATTGTTTTTGCTTGCATCTTGGTACACTAAGGGTCTGAAAAACAAGAAACGGCGACTTAGGTTGATTGAAAGATGCTGGCTTCTTAACCCACCTGGAACAAATACCTGCTGCTGGACAGTCATAAGAAATGGGAAACATCGGGAACAATGACTCTGAACAAAGATTATGTTGTTAACGCACCCGGAACCACGTTTGTGTTAACAATGACTCCCTTTTTCTCTGCCTTAACCACGCATGTGCTGAACAACGCACGTGTGTGGTTAAGGCAGAGAAAAAGGTAGTCAGCATCAGGAGAGGACACGGTCAGGTAAGTGGGATTGGAGTAGGGTTGAGGGGTAGTTTTAGGGGTGGGGGGTCAGGGTAGTTTGGTTTTTAGGGGCGGGGTGGAGGGATCCAGGTAGTTCTGTTTTTTAGGGACGGGTGATTGGGGTAGTGCTGCTTTTAGGGACTGGGGTGGGTTATCGGGTAGTTTTGTTTTTGGGCATGGAGGGGGTAGTTTGGTTTGTGGGGGTGGGGTAGCGGGGTAGTTTGGTTGTTTGGGGGTGGGGAGGTCAGGGGAATTTTGTTTTTAGGGGTGGTTGGGGGGTCAGTTGTTTTTAGGGTGGGTGGGGGAGGTCAGGGAAGGGTTTAGGGCTCAGGGTGGGTGTGAAGTATCCAGGGTAGTTTTGTATTAGGGAGATTCGGGGTAGTTTTAGTATTAGGGGTGGGGTACTTCTGAGCCAAAGGGCAGGCAGGGGGTCGCATGCTAGAACCACGCATGCTGTTCCCACACATGCCACTTCTAGGCATGGTTTTACAACGAAAAATCGTGGTAAAGGCATTTGTAGTATCAACGCGGTCATTGTTCCCACCGTGTTGTTCAGGCATGCGTGGTTCCAGCATTCGTTGTTCCATCATACATTGCCCCATTGCCCCATGCCAGCCCCCTCAGTAGTGTGATATCCCAAGTATCACACACACAGAGGATTACATTTTCATATTTACCAGTGCACTCTGAACAGCTGCTACTCAAATGCTGACCCTGACTGACAATGATAAATTATAAGAATTAATTATTTTTAAATGTCTTATGGGAAGAGCATGGCAGCCTCTGAACTGGAGACTTCTGATCTGTCTAAAACTCCCAGGGTATTACACGATCTCAGGGACTTAAACACTTGCTCCTGACATCTGCTGTGGTCTGAAGGTCACAGAATCTGATACTGGCTAGGATAACTCAGGCTTCCGTGAGCCCCAGGTAGATAAAGGAAGTAACATATATGGGGCAACAATAACATGTTATATTCAGCATGTATATACATTGGTTCAGTATTAGGCCATATCTCGAAATACTTGTCTGCAGCTTATACGGAATGAAAGCAATTTCATCCTAACATGTTTTTTCAAGAAAGGACACTCCATGTAAAAAATGATGTCTTTGTTCAGAAGTGGCAGAACTCCGATAAGAAATTAAATGCATCAGTGCTCTTGTCATGGTGGCCAGTACTCAGCACAAGTCGGTTATTTAGTTTATCCAATTACTTCTCTATGGGGGATCCCACTTTCCTAAACTTCAAACTTCACCTGAAAAGCTTCTGTGGGACAAGCGTATCCTGACCAGCCACTGCTCCGTGTTGTGCTTGTGGACGATGAGAAAGGTGAGCGGAAGGTACCAAGGCTCCATACGCTCCAGGTGCCTAAATCACACCTGCTGCTGCACCCCCAGCTTTGAGTCAGATGGTACAGGGCAATGGTTCCCAACCTGTGGTCCTGGGACCTCTGGGGGTCCACAAAGCCTCCTCAAGGGGTCCGTGACTGCTTAAAAAATGTAATAATTTTAACAGATTAGGTTCTCAGCTTTCAGTAATGACTCAGTGGGGGTCCCCAGATTCCAATAATGATTCAGTGGGGGTCCCCGGGTTCCAGTACTGATAAAGTGGGGGTCCACAGAAGTCAAAAGGTTGGGAACCACTGGTATAGGGTCTCCTTAGAGGATTCCTCATTTCACCCATCAAGCACTTTGCAGACAACAGTAGGAGGTTGCTCCGGTGTCACAGGTACAGATATTGTTGTTGTGATGGTGCTATAATCAGCCTGAATCTTTAAAATGCCCTCTCACATCATAGCCATCCAGACAAGTTTATTTGTAACCCCAGGGCAATTATTAATCCTGATTGATAATGAAAGATCAGCCTAAACTCTGCTTCATGGTCCCACAAGCCCTCCCAAACATACTGGAGGAGTGTATGTCTGTGCAGTGTTTTTGTGGTATCTCACCTTGGTGGCATGATAGAACTTAGAGTGTAGAAGGGAATGTTATGAGGTAGTGAAATCTTGCCGGTCAGTGGCCTGCTGACTTCCGTTGTGGATGGGACATTTCCTGTAATAAGTGTGAGTTTGAATGTCATTACAGTTATGTGATAAACTGTTTAGTAGACTCTGGTCTACGTGTATCTCATCTCTTGAGGGTGCGTTGGTTTAGCTTGGTACAATATCTGTCTAGTACATAATGAAGCATTGATGCTTGGTCACCCAAGGCTTAGCTGAAGTGTGCGTGCTTTACCAGCCTACCGGAGACGAGGGGATGGTTTTCAAGTTAGATGGGTAAAAGATTCAAGAAAGACCTTAAAACCTGACTCTTCAACTGAAGCTCAGACAACAAAGCTTAGCGCCGTGAGACCCTTACGGGTCAGTAGTTGCGATTTATAAACCCTGATTTCAATAATGTTGTTAAATATATGGTCACAAAACTGTCAGTGCACGTGCTTCGAATGTTGACTTCCTGAATTAAGAACTTTGTAGTACAAGTGTTGTTACTACGTGGAGACTGACAACGAGAGTGGAGAAGCACAAGTGCCCTGAAAAAGGAGCCCAAGACTAGCTTAATCCACACAATGACCTATTGCCATCGTTGTGTGGAATTAGCTTCTGGGTCTTTTTTAACAGGCAGTTAAGCTTGGTCCCAATTCAGGTGAGTAACAAAGAAAAAAAGCTGACGTGCTTCCTTGTTATGAGGAGCACATGAGCCGCTGGGCACGGCGCGTTCTTTCATAAAGCGCCATGAACCTGGGACGTCACCTTCCAGTGCTGTGTTTTCCTTTTCCAGATCACTTGCTTCAGGTGTACTTCATGTAACTAATTAGGCAAAAACCCAATGTTGTAACGTGCAAACATCTTCTTAAAGTCCGAAGTTATTTTATACAAATTATATTTCCATTTGTCATTTTTTAATGTGGTCAGCACATACTTTTTAGTGAAACGAAGCATGTGCACAAATTATAACATTTTGTAAAATACCGAAAACTGCTTATGTCTTTATTTCACTGTTCCTTTTGGATGCAACATTTCATAAACTCACAGCCTTGAAAAAGCTCACAAATTCATGAACAGAGTGCAGCCCTGCCAAGTACCACGCATCACGCATTAGACTAACGCATTTTAGTGTGGTGGTCCGCATCACTGCATTAAAATGCATTATTGCGTATTGTTAGCTCCTTGACCACCTGCATGCGCTGAGCCTGGGTGAACTAAGCAGGTAGTGACTGTCTGTCAGGCACCGGTGTGATGGAAACAGAGTCACACATATTGCTGTATTTAACTTTTACATAGTTGTCCCTGAATAAGACCGTCACATGAGGACTCACTGTTGCAAGAAAAGCGGTACGGAGTCCTCCTCCTGAAACCCAGAAGCTAAAGTGATCAGAAGTGTGAAAATCCTATTATTCTGCCTCGAATGTCTGTGCAGACATGCGCATTAAAACTTTGAGCATGTCACTTGAAAAAAATTAAAATAGGAGTCATGGCCCTGTGAGCCAGATGTGAGTTGGGCACTTTGAGAGAGGTGTTCTGGTGCAGAGTGTTGTGCGAGCCTGGAGCGTTCGAGGGTCCGAGAAGGCACTTGCCGCCCGGTACCATGACCACCAGAGTCGGCACCCAAAGAGGCCCGGTGAGACAAAGTTATTACTG